>NC_080683.1:74645674-75918174 GCF_030445035.2 Dasypus novemcinctus | reverse complement strand
CACCCCCTTGCCATTTGCTTGCTGTCTGCTCTGTGTCCATTAGCTGCATGTTCTTGTGTGTCTGCTTGTCTCCCTTTGTTGCGTCATCTTGCTGCACCAGCTCTCCATGGGCATGGACAGTCAGCTCTCCACGGGGCACTGGCCATCAGCTTTCCGCAGCTTGCCTTCACAAGGAGGCCCTGGGATGCGAACCCAGGGCCTCTCATATGGTAGACGGGAGCCCAATAGATTGAGGCATATCCGCTTACCTCTAATGTGTTTTTGATCTCCATTGTGTCTTTCATTCCTACGAGCGCTGTTATTTTTCTATTCAAGTTTGCAAATTCTTTGTGCTCACTCAGTGTCTTCTTGATGTCTTTGATCTCTTTAGCCATATTGTCTGTCAGCTCATTAATTTGATTTTGGAAATTTGTGTACATCTTTTTGATTGTCTCGAATCCTGTGTCTCATGTGGGTCTTTGATACATTCTTTTGCTTGGACCATTTCTTCCATTTTCTTAGTATAAATTGTAAATTTTGATGATGTCTAGGCATCTGATTATAATGGTGAGTTTACTCTGTTCCTCAGTTTCTCTCTCTTTCGTAGTGTAGGGATTTAGTGGCAGGAGGCTCTGTGTTACTGTTGCACTTTGATTCTTGGTTCAACTTGTTCTAATTCTTTAGGATAGTCCCAGTTAGTTGTTCAGATCTGGGCCATGGACCCAGTAATGTGTTGCAAACCTACTTCCATGGGCCTTTGAATGAGAGGCTGTAAATGTCAGAAAAAGCCTCTCTTACTAGTTTACATTTAATTTCCTCATATACATTTCCTTGGTCAGCCAGCAGATGGTGCTCTCCAGCACACCTCTCAGTTCAAAGCCTGGTTAGAGTGTTCATTGCAATACCAGCTGCAACTGTGTGACAGAGGATCCTACCTGGAGGCTATTAGAGCCTTGCAATTCAAACTTAAGCTATTCTCCAACCTTTGCTGGCAGCCTCCTCTCTTTTTTGGGGGGTAAAAAGTAATTCCACTCCTCTCTGCATCCTCAACAAACAGGCATTGTCAGTAGGGAGGGTGATTGAGAGGGTCGGCATCTTTAGTTCTGTGCTGGACAAACTGTGGCATGGCCTCTACAGGCCTGGAAGGACTTGTGGGACACAGCAGACCAAATCTGTGGATGAAAAGCTGAATCAGCTTTTGTTTGGATTCCTCTCTTTCCTGTTTCCTGGGTAGATGGATCCCTGCAATCCAGTCTGTAGTCACAGATTCAAAGCCAGAGAATTCAAACTGTCCGTTTATAAGGTGGGAGAAGGGCACTGTCAGCTGTACCTGCAGTCTCTGCTCAAGGTCTTTGCATCATATTTTTTTCCTGCACCTTTCTCTCTGCTTGGTGATGGCCAACCTTCCCCTGGTGTCCTAAACCCTAGAACATTTTTTTTTTTCAAGCTATTTTAGCCTGTTTTCTAGCTGTTTTTCTCTTGCAATTGATATTAATATATTTAAAGTAAAGACAGCATGAATGGAAAGTGGTCATACAGTTTGTATGTATACCAAATAGAGCTTAAAAAGGTGATTTTAAAAGTAAAAAAATTAACCAGTTTATCGAGATTATCCAGAAGGGAATAAGGGAGAAACCTTGATCATTGTAAAAAAGAAATTAGGTCATACAGAAAAAATAGAAAGAAACATTAATCAGTTCAAATCTCAACTCCCAGAAATAACTAGTGTTTGCTGAACACCGTTCCAAACTCATTTATACATGTGTTTGTATGAGGGTTAGAGAATGAGATTCCACCTTTGGAAGGGAGGGTTATCAAAGAATTTGTGGACGTATTTTAAAACCACCACACCATTCATTCAATGATACAACTCATTTTTTGAGCATATTCTGAATGTGCTCAATCACTGTTCTAAGTAATATGGATACAGCAGTGAGATAGGTTATCTTTGGAGCTTATAATGCATTGCTAATGGGATGGTAAGAGGGAGGGAATGAGTAGGGGTAGGACCTACTTTAAAAACACTGGGTGTTCTGGAGCAGTGCAGTTTGAGCTTGGATAAAATAAAGGAGTGATTATGTGGTTATTTGGGAGATTGTTTTTAAACTCCCCAGTTGTTTAATATTAGTTATTCATTTTAGTTGGTCAGTTATTCATTATTCCTTATCTCCTTTAATTACACTTCTCCATTCTTGAGTTTTTCACTGATTCACTTTTTGGTTGCTAGATTTTATAGTTTTCAGTTTGTCTTTTCCCCAGGTCTCTTCAGGTTTAAAATTATTTTCATATTAGCAGAAATCTTAGTATCCTTTTTGGTCTATGCATGATTTTGAATGTCATTTCTTTGGTTCAGGTCTCAGAGTTTAGTGTCAGGTTTTATATTACAAGTGCTAGCTTTATTTTTCAGTATAATTCATATCATACAACAATAGAATTTTCAAGTGTATGGTACCTTAATACATGTATGGTACCATCTGTTATTTCCAGGAATTTCCTATTTTATTGACTTAAAAGTACCCATGTTCTGAATTAGTTATTGAGATTTGTGACCTAGCCAAATGAATTTTTCTAATTTAGAAGTTTATTTAAATGTAAATTCTTAAAAAGGTCAACAATTTGAGAACATAGAACACCTCCCCAGGATGAGAGTCCAACACCTTCCCGCTTATGGGTCTTCACACACTGATATAGCACACTATGACAAGATGAACACTCACGCACTCCCTTGAAGCTTGCCCCAGGTGCGCCCTGTCCCAAATGGCCCCCAGATCCAACACTCTAAACCAGTTACCCTCACTTACCGTATTGCCAGAAGAGTATTCTGAACATTGTAGTTTCAACCACGTACCCGCCAATCCCCAGTGTTCACCTGCTCCCTCCTCCAACCTTCCCCTCAGGCCCATGGACAGTCCAACCCACCCTCCCCACCCTACCCCCCTGACAAACCAGCACCGCCCATCCCAATAGTATCACTGCACCATTGACAAACCACTGCACTGCCCCTCTACTACAGAACTACTCAGCCTTATCATAGATTTTGCCCATATTCACCGTTGGCTCACAACCTTCTTCTCCCTTTCTATTTCCTGTAAACCTATATTCCAGACTAGCTATGTTAGTCTGCTCTATTTGCTTAATTCATATAATTAAGGCCATATAATATTTGTCCTTCAGTGCCTGGCTTGCTTCACTTAACATAAGGTTCTCAAGATTCATCCAGTTATCCGTGGGTTAATGCTATGTTCCTTCTTACAGCTGAGTAATACTCTGTTGTATGTATATACCACAATTTGCTTATCCATTCATCTGTTGAAGAACATTTGGGTTGATTCCAGCTTTTGGCAATAGTGAGTAATGCTGCTATGACCACTGGTGTGCATATATCTGTTCATGTCCTTGCTTTCAATTCTTCAGGGTATATATCCAGCAGTGGAATTGCTGGATTATATGGCAGTTCTATAGTTAGTTTTCTGAGGAACTGCCAAACTATCCTCCACAATGGCTGCACCATTCTGCATTCACACCAGCAGGGGATGAGTGTTCCCATTCCGCCACATCCTCTTCAACACTTGCAGTCCTCTGTTTTTTAATAGCTGCCAGTCTAATGGGTGTAAGATAATACCTCATTGTAGTTTTGATTTACATTTCCCTAATAGCTAGTGATGTTGAGCATCTTTTTTTTGCGCTTTTTAGCCATTTGTATTGGAGAAGTGTCTGTTCAGATCACTTGCTCATTTTTTAAATGGGCTGTTTCTCTTTTTCTTTTTCCCCTCCCTCTCCCCTCCCCCCACCCTGCTGTTTTTTGCTGTCTGTGTCCATTCACTATGTGATCATCTATATCTATTTCTCTTTTTGTCTTCTCATTTTTCTCCTCTAGGATTCACCATGATTCAATCCTGGGGACCTCTAATGTGGAGAGAGGTTCCCTGTCACTTGTACCACCTCAGTTCCTGGTTTCTGTTGTGCCTTGCCTTGATTCTCCCCTTCATCTCTTGTTGTGCCATTATCTTGCTTCATGACTCACTTGCGCAGGCACTTGGCTCTCCGTGCAGGCACGCTTTTTACAAGGAGGCCCTAGGGATCAAACCCAGGTCCTCCCATGTGGTAGGTGGAAGCCCAGTCACTTGACCTATATCTGCTTCCCTGTCTGTCTTTTTATTTTCAAGGTATAGGATTTCTTTATATATGCTAGATAATAGGCTCCTATCAGATATATGGTTACCAAATATTTTCCCTCATTGAGTAGGCTGCCTTTTCACTTTCTTGACAAACTCCTTTGAGGTGCTGTATACACACACACATAAATAAATTGACAAATCTTAGCTAGATTGACAAAGGAAAAAGGATAGAAGACACAAATAAATAAAATCTGAATTTGGATGGGGACATTACTACTGACCCAGCAGAAATAAGACCATAAAAGGCTACTATGAACAACTGCATGTCAAAAAAAAACTAGAAAATGTAAAGGAGATGGACCAGTTCCTAGAAACACAAACCATCTACACTGAGCCTGGAAAAAGTTGCAGACTTCAACAAACCAATCTCAAGTGAAATAGTTCCATCCATCTATTCCATGGGACCAAAGCCCCTCTTAATTAGAAGCAAGTAGGCATCATCGTCCAGAATCCTCAAGTGTGGGAATGAACAATGGAATAAAGTAGACTTATTATTCTAACAATGGAAGAACTTTTATCCTTGATGTAAATGCAGTGGCCACCAGAGGTTCTGGGCAGTGGGAGGGGGGAGGAAAAAATAGGTGTAATATGGGGGCATTTTGGGGATATTGGAATTGTCCTACATGATATTGCAATGGCAGATACCGGACATTAAATATATTGTCATAACCTAAAAAACTGCGTGGGATTGAGTATAAACTATAAAGTAAACTATAGTCCACGGTTGGTAGCAGTTCTTCAATATGTGTTCATCAATTATAACAAATGTACCACACTAATGAAGGATGCTGTTTATGTAGGAAGGTGTGGGATGGGTATGGGAGGGGTTATATGGGAATCCCCTGTATATAGTTTCCCTATATATATTTTTTCTTTCTTTAACTTAATTTTTTTTGTCTTTATTATTTTAATGTTACATTAAAAAAATATGAGGTCCCCATATACCCCCAGCCCTCTCACCTTCTCCCCCCATAACAATAACCTCCTCCATCATCATGAGACATTCATTGCACTTGGTGAATACATCTCTGAGCACCGCTGCACCTCTTGGTCAATGGTCCACACCATAGCCCACACTCTCCCACAGTCCACCCAGTGGGCCATGGGAGGGCATATAATGTCTGGTAACTGTCCCTGCAACACCACCCAGGACAACTCCAACCCCCGAAAATGCCCCCACATCACATCTCTTCCTCCCACTCCCTACCCCCAGCAGCCACCATGGCCACTTTCTCCACACCAGTGCCACATTTTCTTCAATTACTAATCACAATAGTTCATGAATAGAATATCAGCAAGTCCTCTCTAATCCATACTCTATTTCTCCATCCTGTGGACCTTCGAATGGTTGTGTCCACTCCACATCTATATCAAGACGGGGCTTAGATTCCACATGGATGCTGTATGCAATTCTCCTGCTTTCAGTTGTAGGCAGTCTCGGCTCCCTGGTGTGGTGGTTGACCTTCTTCACCTCCATGTTAGATGAGTGGGGTAAGTCCAATAAACCAGAGGATAGGAGTTGCAAGTCTGTTGATGCTCAGGGCCTGGCTATCACATGGTCCGTCCAGAGATTCAGATCCCCTGGGTATACACTAAACCCCAGCACCAACTACAGATCCGTTAAAAGTAACAGGAGAGGCTTGTGGACAGAGATCACATCTGAGTCCAGCTCCATCACACAGAAATACAAACTCCAAAGTAGGGCCAACTGACATGGCACTGAACTCCATCTGCCATGTTTCCCTATATTTTTTATGTAACATTTATGTAATCTAAAACTTCTTTTAAAATAAAAATAAAGAATTAAAGAAACAAAAAAAAGGTAAACAATAAATATTCTTTATTGAAAATATTAACTCTCTATTCTGGAAAGCTGGATTTTTTTTTTACAGTGTTATGCCGGAGATATGAATACTTAATTGTTGATGTGATCTGCATGTATACTTTAGGAAGTTTCACAGTTTCTTGTGCAGTTGAAAGAAAAGTTTTGTTTCTTGTTGCTTTTATCTGCATTGCTGCATTCAGCTCATAATAGGTTGGGTCGAAGGGAAGGCAACGCAGAATGAAGGTAGAGACACAAGAGGGGAGAAAAACACGGGCCCAGGGGACTCACAGCTTCTGGAACTGAGAGCCTCAACCCTAGTTGTCCCATCGCATTTATTGGGAAACTACCAAGCAGCCGTTTGCTATCTGAACTGCAACATCATTTACAATAACAGGGAACAACTTCAACATCTAACAGCTGCTACATTTAACAGGTATAACATTTACAATAGCAAACAGGTAAACCAGTTTCCCACAACACTGCATGAAGTAAATTATGTTGGAAAGTTACAAATAGTGAAATTATCTAAAAGTTTCCATTTTCATATTTGTAATCTATGCTCATATAGTCATAACTTCAATGTTATTTGCATATATGAATTTAAAAAAGTGATAGACACAAGTTAAATAGGTTATTATAACAGGAAAATATTATTTAATCTTTACAGTTTAATAAAAAAAGATTTTATGTATGTAGAAGCTTCAAGATCATCTTGACTTTATCCATTATTTCTTCATTATTTCCTTATGTTCATTAATGCATTCTTATAGGCAAAGTCTTGTGTTTTGGGCACTACATGAGATTTTGGCTCAGAATATGTACCGCAGTTTGTCCAACTCTAGTCTCCCTGTGGTGGTACTTGTAGTAGTCTCTGATTACTAATGAGGTTGAATATTTTTTTATGTGCTTAATGACCTTTCTTGTGTCTTCTTTTTGGAAATGCCTGTTTGTCTTTTGGCTGGTTTCTTTTTCTTTGGTCTTCTTTCTTGTTGATTTATAAACAATCTTTTTTTACTTTGGATATATTATAATTCCTCAACTCTAGGACCGTATCAACTAATAACATGATTTCATGTGCAACTAATAAAAGAATGCTGACAGACTATGACATAGTGCCTTTTTATCATTTAGAACTTCATATCATGCATGTTGAAACAGTTGTTTTAGACTATTTGGGAAGCTGGCACTTACCCAATGACACTGAACCACATAGGCTCCCCTGAGTTGGTTTTTTCATTTGTTTGTTTGTTTGTTTGTTTGTTTTTTAAAGATTTATTATTTTTTAAATTTATTTCTCTTCCCCCTTTCCCCCACCAGTTGTCTGCTCTCTCTGTCCATTCACTGCGTGTTCTTCTGTGACCGCTTCTATCCTTATCAGCGGCACCGGCAATCTGTGTTTCTTTTTTGTTGTGTCATCTTGTTGTGTCAGCTCTCTGGGTGTGTGGTGCCATTCTTGGGCAGGCTGCACTTCCTTTCGCACTGGGCAGCTCTCCTTACGGGGTGCACTCCTTCCACATGGGGCTCCCTTACATGGGGGACACCCCTGCGTGGCATGGCACTCCTTGTGCACCTCAGCACCACGCATGGGCCACCTCCACACGGGTCAAGGAGGCCCAGCGTTTGAACCGTGGACCTCCCATGTGATAGGCGGATGCCCTATCCACTGGGCCAAGTCCACTTCTCTGTTTTGTTTTTTACTAGGCACTGGGAACCAAACCCACGATCTCCCATGTGGGAAGCAGGCATTCAACCACTTGAGCCACATCTCCTCCCCTAGACATAGATTTTAATTATCTCCTTATGTTTACATATAAGGAAAATATAAGGGAATTACGTTGGTGAAGATAATCTTAATACTCTTCACATTTGGAGTCTAATGATTCTAAAACTTTTACCCCATAAACTTCCATACTTTTTTGCATACATATTAGCTTTTTAATGTAATGACAAGTAGTAATTGTTTTTAAGAAATGAATTTTAAATGTCAGTTAAGCTCAACACATATAGTAGCCATGTATGTAACTCAGCTGAGATGACCATAATATGAAGTGTGACCAAGTTTCTACACGCCCGTGCCGTGACAGTTATGTTAAAACTGTCAGAATTGCCTAACTTACAGGAACTGAAAGGCACTAGATTATAATTTTCATCCCATTTTAGATATGTTAAGAGTGAGAATGGTGTGTTTTAAAATGGATGAAATAGGATATCTTAATTATGTGCATTAACTGTCTGCTTGTTGTGAGTGGTTCCCTTTATAATGTTTTGCTGAAAAGAAGTTGTTGGTTTTAATGTTATCAAATTTAATGTCTTTTGAAGGAAGTCTTTCCCTGCCCCCATGTTATAATATATTCTCATATATATAGTTTCTTTCTAAAGTTTAAATGTTTCACTTTTAGTTCATCTGGAATTGATTTTTTTTGTGTATAGTGTGATGTATGGATTCCAACTTTTTTTTTCCTTCAGCTATTTTTATATCATTTCCTCACTGATTTATAATTGCAATCACGTATGTTTTTGCACTGTTTCTTTTTGTTTCTTATTTCTAACCTAACTGTGGTAGTCAGAGAATAAGATTGATGTTAGGGGTCAGCAAACTAAATTTTTTTACACATTTAAAATGTTTTTAAAACTAAAATAAGAGAAAGAGTTTGTGGCAGAGACTGTCCCATTAATCCTAGAGTATTTACTATATCTCTTTTTACAGGAAAAGTTTACTCACCGTTGAGCTGAATGATACTTATTCTTTGAAATTTGTTCAGTCTTTCTGTATGGTCTAGTATACATAGTCCATTTTTTAAACTGTTCCAAATATACTCGAGAGAAGAATATGAATTTTCTAATCATTAGGCATAGGATTTTGTTTATGTTCATTAAATCAAACTTACTAGTTGTACTTTTCAAGTCTCCTATGTCTTTACTAATTTCTTTTTTTTTTTAGTTGCTTGACCTACCGGAGATTGATAGTTGTTGAAATCCTTCATTTTGATGTTAGCCCTAATATTTTCTTCTAGAGGTCTATATAAATTTATTTTGAGGCTATTTCATCAGGGCATATAAATTCAGAATTATTATATCTTCTTAGCTGTATTTTTATTATTACAGAATGTCTTATTCCTAATAATACTTTTTGTCTTTAAGTCTACTTTGTCTGACCTTAATAAGTTTAAATAATAGTCACCGAGCTACTTTTGGTTGCTGTTTATAAGCTTTTAACTTTTACCTTTCTCTGTCCTATGTTTTAGGTGTAGCTTTAGTGTTTACCTGACTGCTTTTAGCAATTCAATTAGTCAGTCTTGATTGGTATGTTTAACTCATTTACATTTATTGTAATTACTGACATATTTGGACTTGTTTCTATTTTTCTTGTTTAACCTCTACTTCGTCTACTTGTGACAGCATACTGGGTTATTTCTTCAGATCTCTTCCAGTTCTTTCTTTAGCTGTGTCTAATCTGTTGTTTAGGCTACCCATTGATTATTTTTAAATTTAATCATTCTATTTTTTATTTTTAAAATTTATATTTTCACATCTTCCTAGTAACTTTTATTTTATTCATTATTTCTAAGTCTGTCTTTTAAGTATTTCAGGAATATTTTGCTATTGATATACTCATTAGAGATTTTTCCATACATTGTCTTTACAATATTCTGAAGGATACAAGCAGTCAAGAGAAACTACAGAAGCAGGAAGGTCCTGAGACATCCCATATGGTTCCCCAGTTCTTTCTCACTTGCCTCAGACATGTGCTTTTTGGCCCAAAATATAATCAATGATTTCTCTTAAAGGAGGTTCAAGATTTGTATCACACTGTAGATAGTGTCTGCATTATAAAACACCTCTAGTTTCTATTTTAGGGTAGGGTTTCTTAAGCTTGGCATTATTTACATTTTAAAGCAGGTAATTCCTATTTTTGAGAGGCTGTCTTGTACATTGTAGGACGTTTAGCAGTACCGCTAGTCTTCTACACACAAGATGCCAGTAGTTATACCCTCTCCCTTTCCTGGATAGTTGTGATAACCCCAGATGTCTCCAGTTTGCCTAATGTGTCCTGGTCTTTACAGTTGTACCCTGTTGAGAACCAGTGCACTAGAGAATTGTATAGCTGATGTAACATTCTCCATACAGCTGTGTGTTATAAATCTATGGATTGTAGGTTTGTTGCAATAAGGAATCTTAAACCAGGTAAACGCTCTAAGACTATTCTATAGATAAAAGACTCTTCTTTGTAGTGAATAGTGTTATTCTATTTCCCTGGAGGTTAGTTGTTTGGTTGTTAGTATATTAACAAGGAATAACACCAGGGCACCTGTCTTTTTTTCCCTGAGCATTCTCCCCCCAACCAGCTGCTTTAATTCTTTCTTTCAAGTTCTGCAGTCTCCCTGTAACCATTATCTCCTTTTCTGCATTTTTTTTCCCTTTTATGACTTTAATAACTAATTGTTGAGTGCCTAAAATATTTCAGCACTGTTTTGTTTGTAAGGGGAGAGCAGTGAAATAAAGGTCTATTTTGATAGGAAGCTTATTTTTTGTAGGGTGAGACAATACATAAATATGTAAAAAAAATGTCAACCATTAATTGGTGCTATGAAGAGAAATAATATTTTCCTGTTTTAATAGATAGTGACTGGGTAGCAATGAGACTTTGCGAGTAAGGGGTAACTTATTTTGTGAGCATACTACAAAAATAGGGAGATAGACATGTGCATTCACCTGTTTTCCGAATTTTTGGCAGTAGTAAAAATTAGGGGCCTTTATTTGGGAATTTATAGAACTCATTTTGAGGGAGTTTATAATAGTACTCCAGAAAGGATTGTTTTTCCTTTTGCCATCCATAACAGATGTGTTATTAAAAAAGATTTATGGGTAGAAAGTATGTCAGGAGAATTTTTTAATTTGGTAGAAATTGCTTTTTAACTAGTTTCTTTTTTCTTTTGTACAAGTCAATTTTTGAGTTCGATTACTGCCCTCCTTCCCTCCAAACATAAATATCATCTTGTTTTATTTCAGTTTCAGATTTCTCATTGTATGGATCACTGATTGAATAATAGATGGCTTTACCTCGTCTCACAGGAGCCTTGCGCTCCTTTTCAAATGTCACCAAACATGATGATTATAATGAAGAAGTGGCTGACTTAAAGGTACATTTTTTATATGAAAACTATTATAAATCTAGAATATGGGCCAATATTTGATGTTCTTTTTCTCAGTTCTGCATGCTTAAAATGCAGATTTTATCTTATTTGGTATTGGACTAAGAAGGGGAATGGATATACCAATGTTTCCTATAGAAATACTTACTGTAAGCATCTATGACTGCATCAAAACTATTATATTTAATCTTACATGATTGTTAAGTTTCTGTTGCTGAGATCTCTGCTACAGTTTCAATTTGATTCAGTAATTTGCCTCTTTATCCTCTGAGTTAATTTTTAGGTCTCTGGTAACTTTCTAATCAAGTGAGCAGAAAAATGTGTGTACTGTAATGTGGAAAATATGAATATTAATCTCTTGGACTCAGTAGTTGGTCTTGTAATTAGCTTCTGTCCTGTTCTTAAAATTGTAAGGGACATGCTTAAAACATATTATTGTTATTTTAGTAGTCATTTTATGACTAAAACTTCATAAATAAGTTTTAGTTAGAAACAAATTTACATGAATTGAACCTATCATCATTAATTAATTTCTTAAAAATGATAATGGCTTTCATCAAAAAGCATGATAAAAAGCTCTTAAGAACACTATAAACTGAGCTAAGTTAAAATGAGCAATTAATAGTAATAATACTAATTTGACCCCTGCTATGATTACGATTAGTTTTCATTAGGACAAAATAGTTATGATTTTGGAATACAAGAGTTTGTCTTTTGGAGGAATGTCTGATTTCTGTGTAAGTTCAATGACTACATTTACTGAACCACAAATTAGGGCATATGGTTTGGTAAAGAATTTTGTCTGATGGGAGTATTTATTTATATAAGTCTTATAAAGGCAGAAAAGAAATCTTATTTAATTTTAAACTTAATATTCTAAAAAAAGTAAGCTATAGTATCAAGGCTTTCAAGAAAATTCTGGTTATGTGGTTATAAGATATTTAGAGAAAGAGTCTTAGAAATTTTCCTGATACGTGGTTTCTGATCAGTTGGTAAATGTAAGAATGTATCCATTATCATAATGAATTTATTTTTTTATTCTTTAAAATACTGTAGTTTATTCCTGAGTGCAATTTTATAGTATATATTTACTAATTAAAAATATACAAGAGCCAGTAAAGCAAACGCTATAGCCATTCATAGCATTTTTGTGTTTTTTTTTTGACTTCTTAGAAATTATCTATCATTCAGTGGCTGAAATATGTAAAAAAAATTAAAACAGTAATAGTCTCCATATTATGAAACTATACGAAAGAAATGGGCCATGTAATATATGAAGGAACTGGTCATAAGCCATTTTGAAAAAACAAGATTTACTTTAATTGCTAACTAATGAATAATTTGAGTTAGAATTTTTTTGATAAAAGTCCTTATACAGGTTTGTTTTTACTTTCATTTTTATCATCGTGATGTATAGATACAGCACAGAAGTTCCCATTTTAGACACTTCCATGTGTACAATTCCGTGATAATTCACAATATCGTGCTTGTGTAACCACCATCCATTACCAAACTTTTTCTTCATTACCCCAGACAGAAACTATGTACCATTAAGTAATCACTTCCCATTCCTCCTCACACCTTAGTCCCTGAAATCCTGTATCTACTTTCTGTCTATGTATTTGTTCATTTTACATATTTCATGAAAGTGAAATCCTACAGTATTTGTCTTTGTGTCTGGCTTATTTCACTCAGCCTGATATCTTCAGTGTTCATCCATGTTGTATCAGGGCTCAGAACTTCATTCCTTTTTATGGCTAAATAATATTTCACTGTATATATATACCACAGTCTATCCATCTGTTGATGTATGCTTTCGTTGCTTCTAACTTTTGGCTTTATGAATAATATGCTATGAACATTGGTATACAAATATCTTTTGAATCCCTGTTTTCTAGTCATTCGGGTATTTAACTAGAAGTGAATTGCCAGGTCATTTGATATTGAACCTATCATCATTAATTAATTTCTTAAAAATGATAATGGCTTTCATCAAAAAGCATGATAAGAAGCTCTTAAGAACACTATAAACTGAGCTAAGTTAAAATGAGCGATTAGAAAAATGAAAGAGGTATGTGGATATCACTGATTTTTCTCTCTGGATGTTGGACATTTTACTTTTTACTTTGTGAATAAAAATAGTTTCATTATAGTATACTTTGTGATTAAAAATGTAAAAAGAGACTTTTATTAAAAGTATCTTTTAAACAAATGATGTTATTTTACATCACCTTTGAATAAGACTTCTGGGAGCTATAAATTTGGACATGAATAGGTACGATTTTGACTTTTTCTTGGTAGTGGCAAGTTGTTTAATGTAATATAAACTATATGTGGTAAGTGATGGATTTGAGAAAAACTCTAACCAGTACTTCTCTATATTATGCTGTCTATTTCAGATGAAGCGATCTAAACTTCATGAACAGATTTTAGGTTTGGGTCTGACATGGAAGAACATATTAAAATTTTTGGATGAAAGTCTGGAGAAGAATGAAGTGCAAAGTGTGAACGAAGACCTAAAAGATATATTACAGGCTGCAAAACAAATAGGTATAGTTTTTATAGTTTTTCTTTTTTTTTTTTTTAGAACTGCTAATGTTCAAAAATAGATTCTTTGTGAACTATATAGTGAAAGTTTAAAATTTTCAGGAGATGTTGCTTTATAAAGTTTGTTAGGATAGCTTGGGAGAGGTAGAATTAAACTAGTAATTATAATTCATTCCAGCATGAGGGGTTTAAGAAATTTTTAGGGTTTATAGACCACTGTTGGGATTAAAATAAGGAGTCAATTAAAAATTTACTGACCTTCAAGGGCATGTAGGCCAATCTGTTCATATTATAGATGCCCACCTAGCACAGTGTAGAGTGGCACTGCACCTAAACTTTGACTGATTTTTAATTCCCATACCACACTAACAATCTCCCCAATTGATTATATTTGAAGAAAATTATAATTTGAGATTATAATGCTTATACTTAGGTTACTTTCACAAGGTTATAAACAAAACATGACTCTGGTAAAACATCTGGAATTTGTAACTTTAAATTCATCCTATTATCCCATACTCTGATAACTAAAAAGCGTAGTTAACAGTACCATTGATTTCAGATTTATAAATTCAGAGATTTGTTCCTACAAAAAATCCAAACTCATGCTCTGTCCCTGTGTAATCTGGCCTCTCTTTATCTCTGACCTATCCCTCTAGCCCTTATCAAGTATGTTTCATACACAGTGGCCTTCTCTTCAGTTCTTCAACCCCTCCAAGCTAGTACATGTTTTGGGGTTTTTGCACAGGTTACTCGCTCTGCTGGGAATGGTCTTTCTTCATCTTACTATGGTAGGTCTTTTCTTGTCATTCCGACCACAGCTCCAAAATTATTTCCTCAATGAGACCTTTACTGATCATCCAATTTCAAAAGTTTTCACCTGCTCGTTAATGATCTTCTGTAACATTTTTTCAATAATATTTATCATTATCTGGTATATTGCTTGTTTTTCATTGCCTGGATTTTGCTATTATAATGCAAGTTGCACGAGAATAGGGACCTTATTTTTCTTGTTCAACATGCTATCTCCAGTGCTGAAAATAGTGTCTGGCATATTTTAGGATCTTAATAAAGATTTATTGGATAAACAAATGAAAAACTCTGGAGGATGACAATTTTCTTCCCAATACCAAATTTGGATGGTATTTCTGTTATATAGCCCATGGACTTGAAGACTTGTTATTTATGATGATCAAATTTTTAAATTTTTTTCTTAAATACTTTAATGATTTTTGATACCTCACTATCATTGCTCTATAATCTAGTATAATATTTAATTGAATGTCCTCATTATTTCAAGTTATAAAATAATAAATGTCATGTTTTAGTAGTTAGATGATCTTCTGAAGTTTGAGAACTCTAGTCAGAATGAACTTACTTAAGTCTAGGGGAAATATGGCATTAAATTTAATGAGATTTTTTATAGCATTTGGCATAAAATTATACTGTATCTTTAAGAATGTAGAAATAGTAAGGTTCATTGGAAAATGCAAAGGGTTTGGTCTACCTTTGTAAACTTGGCTACAGTCTTAACCTTTTGGGACTCAGTGTCTTACGTTTTAAGATTTTGGGACCACCAGGGTCTGACTCAAGTCTTTTTCAAAAACTGTACAGGCTGCCTGTCCTCTTCCTTAGTTCTACTATAAAAATGTCTCATATGACTTAGCAAAAAGAGTACTAAAATATCAAGCTTTTTCAGTACTGACTAAATCATTGCTTCATACAAATGATGTGACAATTAAGTTTAACAAATTAGGTTATCCTCTAAACTACATTTCCAACTATCTCTGGTCACAAGTCAAAAACATTACTTAATGTTGTGCATTCATCACCACAAAAAATTTTAGAACCATTTCATTACTCCAAAAAGAAAAACTCCACGTTCCTTAGCATGCTCAACATTGTGGTTATACTAAAAGCCATTGATTATACACTTTGGATAGATCATATGGTATGTGAATATATCTCAATAAAACTTCTGAATAAATAAATATGCAGGAATAGCTAGAATTAACAGCTTTGTACAGCAGGGGAAACAGAGAAAACATACAAAAGAAAACAAAAACCCATTGCTTTAAACCATTAAAGAGACTTACCTATTGGTGAAACATCTGATTCATACTTAAGTACTAATCTACTGACTATGTTTAAGGAATTGATTATGTTGAGTTGTAATGCCTCAAAAGAGTATTTTCTATGACAGATAAAATCTTATGTTTGGATATAGACAAGACACAAACGGCTTACTTTTTAATGTTCTGCTTATATTGAATATGATAGCTTTTGAGTGCACCTAATGGTTGAATTGTAATTAGCCATTCTTTCTGGATGAAAATGCTGTTAATATTGGAAATACAGTTAAAATGATAGCTTTGAAAAGATTAGTCTTAAGGGGAAAATGTCTCTGCTATCTTTTAGCATAGGTGATTCTGGTGATACTGTATTAAAAAGGTAGAGCAAGAAAATAAAGAAAAAAAGAGCAATCATTTCAGTTTTTTGAGGCATTTGTTTAAGACCATATATATTGATTAGTCAAAGCATAATATTTTTAAGCTGGAGGAAACATCAAGGTATTTCTTGTCCAATCCCTTCATATTTTTATGTGAAGAAATAGGACCTGTAGCAGTTGTGAATCTCATGATTGATTAGTGATGGAAATAGGCCTGGAACCAAAGTTCTAAAATGTAGTTCCATGTAGTTTAAGGGTCATGTTCTGTTAAATCTACTTTTCAACTACTCTTAAATTTAGTACCTTTACATGTCATGATTGCCCAGTTCAGGCTTTTATTATTTCTGGCTGGCACCACTGCAGTAATCTACTGCCTCAGCCTACCTTTCTTATCCAGCTTTCACACTGTAATTATACTTAAATTTATAAAGGCAAAGCAAATTATTATTCCCAACTTTCTCTTTAGATGAAATTCCTTAGAGTGCCACGTAAGAAAAGCTCCTCTAAGAACTGACACAATTTACCTTTTCATCTCACTTGACATTCTTTGTAACCTTTATTCTCTTTATTTTCTTAACAGAGCATCCTGGTTTGTTTTTTTTTGTGTGTGTGTGTGTTGTTGTTGTTCTTTTTTGTATTAAAATAACTTTCCCTGTTGTTTTTTACCTGGTGACTTGCTTTTCAACACTGAAAAATAGCTTAGGCGTCATTCATTAACTCTGTGAATCATTTCTGATCTTAGCAGAGTTTTCCATTAGATTGACTTCTGTTTCCTACCTTTGTGAGTACTTTCTTATTGACAATTGTTTACCTTCTTCTCCTTCTTGATGAACTGTGTACTCCATGAAGATACACAAATTACAGGAATCACAGCGTCTTTGTACTCTACTGCCCAATATGGTGTAAGGAATAGATTAGATGTTTAGTAAATAAATGAAGTATTGAGAATCTGATTGGTAACTTTTTGCTTTTTTGCTAAATATTTTTTTCTTTCGGGTTTATATGTAATAGTACTATTTTTTTTTTTTTTTTTTCAATTTGATTCTCCCCTCAAGATCATTTTAGTAATAAAACTTTAGGGAGAAAATATAAACTTTTTAAAAACAGTATTCTTGTCCCTTAATTGTAGAATATTCCAATATTCATTATAGGTATTTCATCTTTTCTTCCAGCTATGAATTTTGATTCATCAAGGCACCATCATATTAAGCTATATCCTTACTGGCAGTGAAACTTTGCCAATAAATTCTGTGTGTTCTAAGTAAAAAAAAAAAATTGAAAACAAGGCTATCAAGATTGAGTGTGGAACTTGATAAAAGGCATCATGTGTTAGGCACAGATCTTTATTAAAGTTTTAAATGTCATTTCAGGAGATTGATAAGATCTATACAGTGTGGACAGAAACTGGGATGGAGGTTTTGAATGTTGAACAAGTCAGTAGAAAGACCCTAGAGTACAGATATTTATTTCCATGATTGAATATCTCTTCTTGGGATAACGCTGAAGTTATTCTAGAGTACACTGATCTAATGATTCCACACTGGCCTGTATATAGATGAAGACTCAGCCAGAACTGAGATAGTAACAGGATCTGGAAATTCTCTTTGTAATTAAGGGTAGACATTTAGAAAAGTAAAGACCTATTGTTTATGCAATATTGCAGGAGGTTTTTAAGGAGTATGTGTGAAAAATAGTTATTTTGACAATTGCAGATTCCAAAAGAGTTCTACATCCCAAAAAATGGCAGACAAGTAATTTGGAACAACTCTCTACAGAGAATAACTAGAAAAATTGTTAATAAAAAATGTTTGAAGGCACCAAGCAACGAAGAATTATGGGACCAAGATATGGAACCAGAAATAAATCCTGAAATATGATCCTGGCATTTGGGACACAATTTCCTAGAGATGACTGCTTATTCCAGGCGAGGAGACTGGCATATGAGAAGCTGAGTAGAACTTTTGACAAGATTCAAAGGAATAGGAAGACAAAAAGGACTAAAATGGACAAAAGAAGAAATAGAAAAACCTGAATAGCCTATAATTATTAAAGAAATTGAATCCATAATTAAAAACCTATGCACAAAAATATATGCCTGGATGGCTTTATTTGGAATATCATATATGGTCTAAAGATGTTATATTATAGATATACAGAGGTTAAAGGCATGTAGTAATAAAATGTGAATTATGCTTGATTAAATCGTGAAGAAAAAAAAGATAAAACATACTTTTGGAGCAATTGGAGTAATTTGAACATAAACTGGGTATTAGGTGATATTAGATCTTAAATGTGGTGATGGTTTGGCTGTGTAAGGGGATGTCCTAAATCTCAGAGATACATACTGCAGTATTTATAGTGGAGTGTCATAAGACTTATATTCTGTCAAATGGGTCAGTGAAGAAATATATACATGTGAGATGTGTGTTTGTGCATGTGAGTTGGATGGAGGATACCTGGATATTGATTTTCTTTTTCTTTTACCTTTATTTTGGAACTTTTCAAAATAAACAGGGGAAAAGGCAATTCACAGTAAAGTATTAAGGTTTAAAAATCACATGATTATTTCAGTAGATGAAGAAAAGCATTTTATAAAAATGTAACATCTCATTTTGATATATATATTTTAGCAAACTAGGAATAGAAGGAGTTCTTTAATCTGATAAAAGTTATCTATAAAAAATAACTTAGAATATACATCATACTTAATGGTCCAATGTTGAAGGCTTCTCCTCTGTGTATCTCATTGTACTGAAGGCCCTTGCTAATGTAATAAGGCAAGAAAAAATAAATGATTGAAAAAATAGAAACTATTATTCACATGACTGGATATGTAAAAAAGTGAATTTAGCAAAATCAGTATAAAAATCATTTTATTTTTACCTAACCTGCAGCAAATGAAAAAAAGAAAGACGCCATTTACAAAAGCATAAAAAAGATCAGCTACCTTGGAATAATTTTACAAAAGATGAGCAAAGCTCCCTCATGGAAAACTAAAATGCTATTAAGAGAAATTAAAGAAGACTTAACTAAACATAGAGATATACTAAGGATTGGAAGACTTTTATAAAGATATAATAGTCTGTATATCTGTAGATTCAAATTGGTCTGTAGATTCAATGCAGTCTCAGTCAAAATCTCAGCAGGTTTGTTTGAAGGTGTGTTTACAAATATGAGATTGACTAGCTAATGTAGAAGTTACAAGAAATTCAAAGGCAAGGAACAGCCAAGTCTAACCTTAAAAAATGAGGGAGGGCTTCTACTGGATATTAAGAATTTATGTAAGGATTAGTAATTAAGACAGTGATGTGTTCATCCAAGGATAAACATCCCAGCTGGAGTCCAGAGATTGATCCATGGATATTAGGATACTGGATTTATGACCTAGGCCATAGAGGAATGCTGGGTCAACTGGATAAACATGAAAACAAATCTGCCTGTACAAATAATTCTAAGTGACTTATAGAAATAAACATGAGGTTCAAAGCAAATCTTCTAAAAGTTAATATAGAATATCTTTATGATCTTGATGTATGATAAATTTTATTAAAACAGAACAGAAAGCACTATCAGCAAGGAAATGATTGGTAAATTGGATTACCAGTTAAAGTTAATAATTGTTATTGAAAGTAAAAAGGCAAGCCATAGCATGGGAGAATAGAGTTGCAACATATATAACTAGAAAGAGAGCTTGTATCCAGATTACATAAACTCTCTTATAAATTAATAAGAAAAAGATAATCCTATATAAAAATGTGAAGGAACCTTAAATACGCACTTAACAGAAGATAATGAAGTGCTCAACCTCATTAATAATCAGGGAAATGAGATGCAATTACATGCTCACTAGATTGCTGAAAAAAAAACTGACATACCAATGTTGGTAAGGCCTCAGATAAGTCATAGAAACGTTATTTGTAATGTCCTCAAACTGGAAACAACTCACTGTTAAATAGTGGCATATAGAAATAAATTGTGGAATATAGAATATACCACATAGCAATAGTGAATATAGCTACATGTAACATTGTTAATCTTAATAAACATCGCTTCCAGGGAAGGAAGCCAGGCATAAAAGAATACATAGTATGATTCTATTTATATAAAATTGGTAGCTGGGCATGACTAATATATGGTGTTAGAAGTCAGGATAGTGGTTACTTTTGGGAAAGGAGGTAATGACTAAGTTGAGTATAAGTGAAGTTTCTGGGGAGCTGGTAATGTTCTTTTTTTGGGAAGTTATCCAGATTACATAGATGCGTTCATTTTGTGGTAATTCTTTGAACTGTATTTGTGTTGTATATATTCTTGGTATAGTAAATAAAAAGTAAAAATGAGTGTAAAATTATACTTTTAATACTAATTTTAATGAAGTCTTTCACATTGATGTAAATTTTAAAAAGTAATATAATAAATACCTTTGTATTCACCATTCATCCTAACACTTGGCTATTATCTTTCCTTCAGGTTTTCATTTTTAGGAAATCTTACTGAAATAGTCAGGACTCCTTTGCACCCTGCCAAGTCCCTGGTGACTAGGGTCATAAATATAATAAATAATTTGATATTTATTAAAATGCCAATTTTTATAATTTTGTTACGGATTTATATATCTATAAATTATATATATGTCAGAACTATATTCAGCTCAAATATCAGAACCTAGTATAGTGACAGACACCAAGAAGGTCTATTTGCTTCGTGTTATATAAACTCCCTAAGTAATATTTAGCAGCTTGATAATATTAGGACCCAATTCTTTGCTAATGGCTTTGCCTTTTCTTCATGCTTGTTGCCTTTTGTTCACCAGATGGTTGTTCCATTTCCAAGCATCAATATTTGTGTACTAGATATTTCTCCTTTAAATTTTTGAGAATACATTTCCTGATAATAGAACTTCCTTTTCATTCCTGGAGTAAACTCTACTTATATAATAGTTTATTTTTAGAACTATTAATGGATTCTGTGAACTAGTATTTTTAGAATATTTGCAACTAATTTTTGAACCATTTCCCTTTGGTTTTGGGTTTTAAATTTAAATTGTTTTCCTCTAGTTTGGGATAATTTAGATAAGTCAGAATTAGCTGGACTTTCGAATATTAGAATAAAACTCAGCTATGTATTCAACTGATCTTCTTACCCTTTCCAGTGATCTTTAATTATTTTCCGATTTAAACATTAATAATTGACTTAAATTATTCCCTTCTTGTTAAGTTGATTTTTGATTTTTTTCCCCCTAGGAAGTGATTCATTTATTCTAGATTTTCAAATTTGTTGCCATATAGCCGGCTCTAATATTTTCTTTTTTCTTCTATATATTTTCTTAAAATTCTTTAAATGTCTTCATGTTCTTGTACATTTTTAAAATTTAATCAGGCTTACAGGATTTAGCTCTTCACTAGTGAAAGGACTAGTTTTTAGATTTATTTATCCTTATATTTTTTTAATTCCACTTTCCTTTCTCTTTTTTTGGTCATTCTGTGCTTACTGCATACAGACACTAATGGAGAAGGAATGAGACATTTTCTTTGCTCGTAAACCCATAAAGCTAGATGGAGTGATAGTTGAAGTTATCAGTTAATATATGTAGATATTAATATAAATTCAGTTCTGCCACTTATTAGTGAACACTTAATATCACTAAGCCTTTTCCCTTATTTCTAATATGCTAATGGTAATTTTTACCTTATGTAGTTGTGAGGTGCAGCAATACTAAAAATTTTCTAGAGTAGCACCTGGTAAATGGGTGTCAATAAATATTATAACTTAGATCTGCCAGTAGCCAATGGTAAAGAAATTTTGCTGTTCTTGGCTTAAATGTTATGATAAATGTGTGTGCCATACATTTTGTGATGGTGACAGAAAACAAAACAAAACAATAGCCAAGTAATTCTGCTTGGATAGGTGAGGCAAGCATTCATAGACAAAGAAACCTTGGACAGAATCACATTGTGTTTTAAATGTTTCAGAGACAAAGTTATATTTATGTCCATATTATAGGAGAAATTTAAATATAGCACTGAATAACTTTCTTCTTGTAACAACTGTATAAATAGACAATTCAGATCATATGGGATATTGTCTTAATGGCAGAGTTGGAAAATTGAATGAAGGTTTCTTGACAGTTTGCTGTAGATTGTTCAGTAGTTTATTCTTCATCTAAAAATTAGTTATGATTCCTTAAATTCTCCATAAGAAAACGTACACTGCATAGTAGAGGCACTATAAAGGTTGCAGTTAGTTGTCTTTATAGTATTACCAAGTTCAGTATTACTAACTCCCAATATATGGATGCATCACTGATGGAATATGTTTTAAATCATCTTTTTGAGGGGACGTTTTTCCTTGGGTTAAAAAAAAAAACCTCAAATACCATTTAAATCTTAGTGAGCTATGTGATTTGTTTAGTGATAAAGTTTGTTTCCTTACTGATACTCAAAACAATGATTTTATTAGCTTTTATATGTAAATCTAATTAAGACTTTTATGTTAGCCATTTGGTTTCTTGGAAAGTCAAGTAATAATTTGATATAGGATTTTATAGTACTAGGAATGGTAATATAAGTGGCTGGATGCCAACTTAAAGTTTACACTATAAGATGAATATTCACATTTTGTAATGAATATACTTAAGTAGCTGGTTTTAAAACATAGAGTATTAAGTGTCTTGGACTATTTTTAATCCTTTCTACTACTATTGTTTCTCTCTCAGATATGTTTCTCTTTTTGCTTTCCTTTAATTACTTGCTCAGCCCAAAAGCAGTAATTTCTATATAAATGCAGGGATAATTTTAACATTTAAGCAACTCCTTCAAATTACTATATCAATCATTTCTTAAACACTTTGCTTTCTTAATGTAAAATACCACTGGAGGTGCTTTGATGCACAATAAGAGTTGTACTCTAAAATTCATGAAACTCATTATTATATTAAATTAAGTTTCTTAGTCAACTTTATATCACATTAATTGTTAAGTTCATTCCCTCAAAAGCCACATGGTTAATGCTTACCTCTTTTATACAGTAAGTTTGTTTGATAATTTGGTGACCATTTGACATGGTGTAATGCAAGAAAAAGAGCTTGGCTCTTGTAGTCTCAATTGTAGTATTTAACCTCTTTGTATATGAATTTCTCTCTTTGTAAACAGGAAATTTCTTGCAAGATTCTTTTGACAGTTTTAGATACCACACCTACTCAATTGTTGGCGTTAAAAAATTTGCATGAACAAGTGCTAGAGGTGAAAACATAGAGGGAAAACATTGATGGGAACGTGGTATTGTGCATATTTAAGTAAAACTACTCTTTTTCTCCTTTGTTATATATAATGATATCCTAGGAATATTTCTGGTAAAAGTATTTTACATATTTGTGAAAGAAATCATCATGATGATCACCAGATAAAGAAAATAAGTTTAGATCATCTCTTTTCAAATATAATATGTTTATACCAGCTTACATATTATGCTGATATTTTTAACAAATGGAATAAACTTAAGTTCCCAACCCAGGGTTGTAAAATATAATTTTCAGATTTGCAGATCAAGTGTCGAGTGAAATTAACATTTAAAATATGGGAGAATTGCATGTGGCTCAAGGGATTGGGCTCCCATCTACTGTATGGGAGGCAACCTGGCCTTTTGGTGCACAGCTGAGAACTGAAGGCCCACACTGTGGAGAGCTGGTGCAGCAAGATGATGCAACAAAGGGAGAAACAGAGGAGAGACAGTGAGAGACGCAGGAGACCAGGGAGCTGAGGTGGCTTAAGTAATTGAGTGCCTCTCTCCCAGTTGGAGGTCCCAGAATCGGTTCCTGGTGCCTCCTAAAGAGAAGACAAGAAAAGAAGATGTGCGGACACAGGAGAACAGCAACGAGTAGAGGCAAAAAGCAGACAGTGAGTGCAGGTGGCAAGTGGGGGGTAATAAATTTTAAAAAAACAACGGGACATGACTTGAACCACAAAATAAATTGTGTTTATTTTGCACACACAATTGTGACTGCTTTGAATATTCACATATTAAAATGTAAGTATAGGAGGAAGACATGAGATGTGGAGGCATTTTCGGGACTTGGAGTTGTCCTGGGTGATGCTGCAGGGACAGTTACCGGACATTGTATGTCCTCCCATGGCCCGCTGGGTGGAACGTGGGAGAGTGTGGGCTATGATGTGGACCATTGACCATGAGGTGCAGCGGTGCTCAGAGATGTATTCACCAAATGCAATGAATGTCTCATGATGATGGAGGAGATTGTTGCTATGGGTGGAGGAGTAGGGTGAGGGGGGTGGGGGGTCAATGGGGACCTCATATTTTTTGAATGTAATATTAAAAAAAGACAAAAAATATTTTTGAAATATTTTTTACTGAACAATGAAGATTTCACCAGTCAAGGTACTCATTTGTTGACAACTTTCAAATTAAGTACATATCAATTAAGGATGCAAGCAGTTGGTAGATACTGTTTGTTATTTAATTATCAATTAAAATTTCCTACTCATCCTTTTTCAAGAATTTCAACTATTAATATTAAAGTAGCTTTTTAAAAAGTGACCATTACAAATATTCTTAATGTTTTGCAATCAAAGGAAAAAATGGAAATAAATTTTGTTGGCTGATTTAAGATTGTAGTCATCATTCATAACTCATTTAAAAATGTTTTAAAATAATCTTACAGTAGCAAATAGATCTTTTTATATATTAAGGTTCTTTGTAAGGTTTATTTTTTTAAAAGTCTGAAATGACTAGTATAATGGAACAGTACTGATCAGCCAGTCAAATTGAGCTCTAATCCTTGTTCTGCCACTTAACATGGCAACCTTTTTTCATTTCATTAGACGTTTTCTTAGTATTTTAGGAAATGTCTTGCATTTCAGTGAATTTCAAATACATCTCACTTTCACTATAACTGTGAAGTAGGTAGGACAAGTGTTTAATATTAATAAAAAATATTCTAGCTACCTTCTAAGTGCATCTTTGAAATATGTGGTGGTGGAGGTGCTAGGTGTGTTTTATTGATAGAAAATGACATATTCAGTTGATTATAAGTATAATGTGTTTTCTGAAACCATCTCTATCCTTTTGATGTGCCACTTTAATTTGCAGGGAAGCTTGGCCAGATGGAGAAGTGCGTAGGTTTCCTTCCTAATTCTGTTTTTGTTGAGCAGAGGTTGGGCCTGCCAGACCTTTGGTAAGCTAGTCAACTGATTGCACTCCGACTTTTCAGGTGTTTATGTGTGTTTCACAAACCCCTTAAATGCATTTAGTCACCAGAAGAGTGTACATTCTGATTTCTGGCTTCATGGGTGGGGTGTACCAGCAAAGTGGGGTGGCTTTTTTGCCACCGCTGTGCCTGGTGGAGGAAGCTTCTGCTGTAGTCCTGCTATCTGAAGAGCAGCAGTCTTTCCAGGGCATGCTGCCTCAGTTATTCTCTTCTGGCATCCCACGTCATCATGTGCCTAGCTTTCACATCAGGCTGCAGACATGCATATGTGTTGGGGGTTTGAGGGGGATGTCACGGGGGAGACTCATCATAAGGTATTTTAGTGCATAGGGAAGGTTCATTTTTTTGTTTTTTGTTTTTAAACCAAGTTTATTCATACATGTTAATAAAGGATATGATAAACCCAAAGTGTATAGTCAGTGGTATTTGGTATAATCACACAGTTGTGCATTCATCACTTCAGTCATTATTAGAGCATTTTCATTTCAGTAATAATAAAAAATAAGAAAATTCCTCACCTCTCAATCTCTGTGTTCCCCACTGTACATAGCTGGTGTTTTTGGCTTTTTTATCCCAAGTGTGTAATGAATAGCTTTTAGTATAATCACAATGTCATACATTAATCATCTCAAAAATTTTAGAACAATTTCCTTAATCCAAAAAGAAAGACTCCATACTCCTTAGCATTCCTTCCTCAGATCTATGTAACCATTAATCTCATTTCATATTCATAAATTCATTTATATTTACATTTCATATAAAGGAATCGTACAATATGTAATACTCCGTCGTCTCCTTCACTTAGTATAATTTTTTTTGTCTGATATTAACATTTTGTTGTATTATATTTGTTCAGCTTCAAAGAAAAATGGTCATATATGCAATTCTACCATATTCATATTTCACATAATTTATTTCACATGATATATTTAGTTCATAATAGGGCAGTCATACGGTATTTTTCCTTTTGTGTCTGGCCTCCCTCACTCAATGTAATGTCTTCCAGGTTTATCCATGTTGTCATGTTTCACAACTTCATTTCTTCTTTGCTGCGTAATAGTCCATCGTGTGTTTTCTCCACAATTTGTTTATCTCTTCATCCATTGGACACCTGGGTTCTTTCTAACTTTTACTATTATGAATAATGCTGCTATGAACATCAATGTGCAGATATCTATTTGTGTCACTGTTCTCAGTTCTTTTGGGTGTAGACCTAGCAATGGTATTGCTAGGTCCCATGGCAAGTCTATATTCACCGTCCTTAAACTGCCAAGCAATCCTTCATAGTGGCTTAACATTCTGCGTTTCCCACCAACAGTGAACAAGTGTTCCTGTCTCTCTACATCCTCTCCAACATTTACAGTTTTCCGACTTTTTAATAGCGGCCAGTCTGATAGGTGTGAAATGATATGTAAGTGTAATTTGGATTTGCATTTCCCTAATTCCTGGTGATGTTGAACATTTTTTCATGGGTGTCTTTGCCATTTGGACAGTTGTCTTTTTGAGTCTTTTGCCCATTTTTAAATCGGATACTTTGTATTTTTCTTGTTGAGTTGTATGATCTCTCTATATATCATGGATAGTAAGCCTTTATCGGATACATGATTACCAAATATTTTCTCCCATTGAGTCAGCTGTCTTTTCACCCTTTTGACAAAGTCCTTTAAGATGCAAAAGTTGAATTTTGAGGAGGTCTCATTTATCTATTTTTTCTTTTGTTGCTTATACTTAGGGCATAAGGTTCAAGAAATTACCACCTACTACAAGGTCTTGAAGATGTTTTCCTACATTTTCTTTAGGAAAATTATGGTGGTGGTTTTTATACTTAAGTCCTTGATCCATTTTGAGTTAATTTTTGTATAAGATGTGAGCCAGGATCATCTTTCTTTTGAATATGGCTGTCCTGTTTTCCCAGCACCATTTGTTGAAAAGACTGTTCTGGCCCAGCTGGGTGGGCTTAACAGCCTCATCAAAAATCCCTTGACTGTAGATGTGAGGATCAGTTTCTGAGTTCTTGATTCGGTTAGTGGTGAATCTGTCTTTAAGCCAGTACCATGTTTTTTTATCGCTGTAGCTAAGTAATATGCTTTAAAATCAGGAAGTTAGAGTACTACTCCAACTTCTTTTTAAAGACATTTTTGGCTATCCAGGGCCTCTTATTCTTCCAAATAAATTTGATTTTTGGCTTTTCCATTTCTGCAAAAAAGCTGTTGGGATTTTTATTGGGATTGCATTGAATCTATAAATCAGTTTGATAGAATTGACATATTAACAATATTTCGTCTTCTAATCCATAAACACTGAATGTCCTTCCATTTATTTAAGTCTTCTTTGGTTTCTTTTAGCGATGTTTTGTAGTTTTCTGAATCCAGGACCTTTATGTCCTTGTTTAAGTTTATTCCTAAATATTTGAATGTTTTAGTACCTATTATAAATGGAGTTTTGTTTCCTGATTTCCTCCTCAAATTGCTTATCAGTAGTATATAGAAACACTGTTGATTTTGGTGTGTTAACATTGCATCCCGCCACTTTGCTCAACTTGTCTATTCTAGTAGCTTTGTTGTAGGTTTTTCAGGTTTTTCTAGATATAGGATCATGTCATCAGGGAATAGTGAAAGTTTTACTTCCTTTCCTATTTGGGTGCCTGTTATTTCTTTGTCTAACCTAAATGCTCTTGCTAGAACTTCTAGGATAATATTGAATAATAATGGTGACAGTGGGCATCCTTGTCTTGTTCCATATCTTAGTGGGAAAGGTTTCAGTCTTTCACCATTGAGTACAATGCTAGCTGTAGGTTTTTCATATATGCACTTTACCATGTTGAGAAAACTTCCTTTTATTCCTATCTTTTGGAGTGTTTTTATCAAGAAAGGGTGCTGTATTTTTTCAGATGCCTTTTGTGCATCAGTCGAGATGATCATGTGATTTTTCTTTTATCATTGTGGTTTGTTACACTAGCTGATTTTCTTGTGTTGTACCACCCCTGCATACCTGGGATAAAACCTACCTGATTGTGGTGTCTAATTCTTTTACTGTACGTTAAGATTCTGTTTGCAAGTGTTTTGTTGAGGATTTTTGCACCTACATTCATTAGACATCTTATTCTGTAATTTTCTTTTTTCACTGTATATCTAGTTTTGGTATTAGGGTGATATTGACTTCATGGAATGAGATTGGTAGCATTCTTTCCTGTGCAAATTTTTTGAAGAGCTTGATCAAGATCAGTATTAGATCATCTCTGAATGATTGGTTACAATCACCTATGAAGCAGTCTGGTCCTGAGCTTTTCATCCTTGGGAGGTTTTTGATGACTGTTTCAATCTCTTCACTTGTGATTGGTTTGTTGAGGTGTATTTCTTCTAAAGTCAGCGTAGTGGTTTGTGTGTTTCTAAGAATTTGTCCATCTCTTCTCTTTTCTGTTTTTTTTTTTGGGGGGGCATACCGTTGCTTATAGTATCCTCTTATGATCATTCTTATTTCTACAAGGTCAGTGGTAATGTCCCTCTTCTCATTCCTGATTTTATTTATTTGCATCTTCTTCTGTTTTTTCTTTGTTAGTCTAGCTAAGTGTTTGTTGAATTTGTTGCTCTCAAGGATCCAAGTTTTGTTTTGTTGATTTTTTCTTGTTTTTTTTTTTTTGGCTCTTAATTTCTGCTCCGATCTTTACTATTGCTTTCCTTCGGCTTGGTTGGGATTAGTTTGCTGTTTTTCTGGTTCTTGCAGGTGTGCAGTTAAATCATCAATTTTAGCTCTTCTTTTTTAATGTAATATAAAGCATTGTGGGCTATAAATTTCCCTCTCAGCACTGCCTTTGCAGTATCCCTTAGGTTTTGATATGTTGTGTTCTCATTTTCATTTGTCTCAAGATATTTACTGAATTCTCTTGCGATATCTTCTTTGACTTAATGATTAAATGTGTCTTGTTTAATTTACATATATTTATAATTTTCCCTTTTTCCATCCATTATTCCTAGTTTTATTCCATTACAATCAAAGTGTTTGGTATAATTTCAGTGTTTTAAAATTTATTGAGTCTTGTCTTGTGACCCAACATATGGTCTGTCTTGCAGAAGGATCCATGAACACTTGAAAAGAGTATATCCTGTGGTTTGGGGTACAGTGCTTTATAGAAGTCTATTAGGTCTAGTTCATTTATCGTATTATTCAAGCTCTCCTGTTTCTTTATTTAGCCTCTGTCCAGATGTTCTGTCCAATATTGAGAGTGGTGTATTGAAGTCTCCAACTAATATTGTAGAGTCATTTATTTCTCTCTTCAGCTTTGCCAGTGTGTGCCTCATGTATTTTGAGGTTAGGTGCATAAATATATAGAATAGTTATTTCTTCTTGGTGAATTGTCCCCTTTATTAATATATAATGACCTTCTTCATCCCTTATAACAGTTTTGCATTTAGAACCTGTTTTGTCTGATACTAGAATTGCTACTCCAGCTCTTTTTTTTTTTTTTTTTAAACTCATAAATTAAGTATTTGGTCCTTTAATATGTGACATCTTTTAGTTTACTTAAGCACTCGGAATTTTCTAACCTTTTCACAATTATCTCTGGCCAAAATTTTAAAAACTATTCTGTAGCCTAAGAACCACCTCAGATTCTAAAACTGAAGAATTTTACAACTGTTAAACAAGTTATAAAAGACACAAACAAGTTCTTCATCTTTCAACAGGATGAGAATGGAAGGAACTATAATTATGTAGTTGGAAGGAGTTCTAAATAATTAAAAATGTTATTTAGTAATTCCTGAGTATGGCATCAATATAAGAAAAGAATCCCTGAAGAACATTACATTTTCTATTAGCTATCCATAATTAGAAATGGGTAAATTTGGCTACAAAATATTTAAGAATGCATGTTTAAAGAATGTGTTAATGTTTTGAGAGCACATAAATATTAATAGTGGAGAATGTTATTCAAGAGTGATTAAACATCTTTAGAAAAGAGACAATAGGAACTTGGTAACTACTATTCATCTTAGTAAAAAATTAGCTACTACGTAGAACCAAGTATGTAATATAGTCAAGGTCCATGATAATTTCAAAGTATGGTTTTATTAACGCACTTTAGGACAAGTGCTATCTGTATGCCACTTTTTTCTAAAAGAAATACTACCAATTATAACTAATCACAGGAAAATTTTCGTTAGACAAACTGTGTGTGGGGGGTGGGGGGTTTGTTTCATTAATATCACACTGCAAATACAAACTCACATCTTGAGCTTACAAACAATGAGTGACAATATTTCCTTCTCAAATTTTCTTTAAGGCAGATGTTTTTTTTTAGCACTGTGTTCTAATATGGTGCAGTATAGTTTTATCAAATTTAACTGTTTCAGTGTCTCAGGGACAATAATATATGTGGTCAGGAACAGGCAAAAAAAATCTTTTCTAGTCCCTCTACCTGGCCACCATTTTAAAAACAAATTCTTCATATATATATATATTACTGTAGCAAAAACACATTTTAACAGATTTCACAGCTCATTTAAAGCTTCGTGTTACAGTCATTCATATGAAAGAGTTCTAATATGGAATGTTCATTTAGAAAAAATTCCTCACTGGGATTCCGGTGTTCTAGATCAGAAACGCAGAAGTCCTTCTTCAGTGCAATGTCAAACATTTAACCTCTGTTCATTTGTTTTTTTCATTCAAGATTTTTTATTTTACTTTTGGATCATCATTTGTGTATTTTTCACTTATTTCCTTTAATACATTCTCAGGTAAGGTAGGTTGATATCTGTATAAATAACCATATGGGCGAAGATGATAAACGAGGTATTCTAATTCATACATAGTTAGAAGGTCATCGTAATGAAAAGAAATTGCAAGATCAGAACAGCATCCAGGACCCTCTACAGTAGGATAATAGTTGTAATTCCAGTACCAAAAGGTTTTGGGTAGATAACCTTTGATTAAGTTGTGTTCAGGTACAAAGGGATGAAAAGTTTCCTTTCCAGTGGTATCTCTGGAATCTCCCGCCTCTACATTCATAATTTCCATGCATCTCCCCAGTGCTAAGTCTTCAATGGAGGAACTGTGTGTGCATTTCTCTGTTTTAAATGCATCCACAAATCTCTTCAAGGCTTCCTTGCTCAATATATATCCAGCTCCTCCACTCATGTAGCCCTGCTTTACAAAGGGCTTAAATCTTCTCCCAAAGTAAATGGGGTTTTGAGGATCATATTTTGAAAGACCCAGCTCTTTTTTGGTTACAATTTGCATGGAATATCTTTTTTCCAGCCTTTCACTTTTAACCTAGTTGTGCCCTTATATCTGAGGTGAGTCTCTTGTAGACAGCATATAGATGGCTCATATTTTTTTCCCATTCTATCTGTCTCTAGCTTTTGAATTGGGAGTTCAAGCCATTAACATTCAGTCTTATAACTGTAAAGGTCTTACTTCATCCATTTTGACTTTTGGCTTTTTGTTGTCATATTGTACTATAGTCTATCTTTTTTACTATTGCTAATCTTCATTTCAACACTTTTTTCCAAATCTCTCACCTTTGTTCTTTTCCTTTCAGGTAGTTGCATTCCCTTTAGTTTCTCTTGTAATTTCTATCTTTTAGTAATGTGTTCTGTCAGTTTTGGTTTGCCTGTGAAGACTTTGAACTCCCCTTCATTTTTGAAGGGCATCTTTGCCAGATGCAGAACTCTTGGCTGACAGTTTTTGTCTTTCATTATCTTAAGTACATCTTACCATTTTCTTCTCTCTCCATGATTTCTGATGAGTTGTTGCCACTTAATCTTACTGTGTTTCCCTTGTATGTGAAGCTTTGCTTTTCTCATGCTGCTTTCAGAATCATCTTTTCATCTCTGATATTTGTCATTCTGAATAGTAGGTGTCTCAGGGTAGGTCTGTTGGTGTTTATGTTGTTTAGATTGCATTGTCCTTCTTGGATGTTGGTATTTATGTCTTAAGGATAGGGAAGTTTTCAGTCATTATTTCCTCAACTATTCTTTCTGCCCCTTTCCCATTTTCTTCTCCTTAGGACACCAATAATGTGTATGTTTTTGCATTTTGCTTTGCCATTCAATTCTGTGAGACTCTCCCATTTTTTCCATTCTTTTGTTCTTGTCTTTTCCAGTTTAGTTGTTCTGTCTTTGAAATCACTAATTCTGTCTTCAAGCAATTCAGATCTGCTCTTATGTGCCTCTAATGTATTTTTAATATAATGCATTGTGTCTTTCATTCCTATAAGTTCTGTTATTGTTCTTTGCAGACTCTTAAATTGTTCTTTATGCTCACCCAGTATCTTCTTAATATCCTTTGTCTCTTTAGTCATATTTTCTTTCAATTCTTTCAATTGATTTAGTAAAGTTGTGTGATTATCAGTGATTAATTGTCTTAATTCCTGAATCTCTTCAGGATATTTGGTTTGCTCCTTTGTCTGAGCCATCTCTTTCTGTTTCCTTGTATAGCTTGCAATTTTTTTGCTGATATCTATGCGTTTGATATGTTGGTGAATTTACTCTGATGGCCAGTTTCTCTTGGCTATTATTATTTTTCCCAGCTCTTTTATATTTGATTCAATTTATTTTAAGTCTTTAAAATTGCCCAGCTTAAGTTATCATAGTCATGCCAGGAACTCAGTAATTGGGCCCACACTTTCTCCCAGGGGTGGGGTAAAGAGAGCTCTGAAAGCAGTTTTTGTCCACATAATTTCCAGACCAGCCAGCAGATGGCACTCCTTGGGCCTCCTTTCCACAGTGGTGCATCTCTCTCTTTTCCTTTGTTTTCGTTTGGCTAGTGCCGAGATTCACAGCCAATTCTGCTGGCTGGCTAAGTTCACTGAAGAAAACCCCCTGCCACCCTCCTTTTTCCATTTCCCCTTAATTGGTGACAGGAGGAAAGCAGTCTGGGCCCCTATCAGTCAGTTGAAATGAGCCAGAGGTTTTACCTTCACTGAGTATCTTGGGATTGAGGGTAGGGAGCCCTTCCAGGCAGCCAGGAGGTTTAGTAACTCACAGCTTGTTGTTTCAGCTTCTTTGTATCTCTGTCCCTCACTCTCCTAGGAGTTATGAAGCACTCTCGTAGTCTGCTGACCCCGAAAGCTGGTCCCTCAGGCAGCTTTTGGCTTTCTCCATTGTTTTTGTGTGAGATCTGAGCTTTATATGTCTAATCCGATGCCATTTTCCCACAACCCTAGTTCATTGAGACTTCAGTAGTCTCTTTTAATTTTCTGACCAGTTGTTTGCTGGTGCTTCTCAAGAATTGGAACTCTAAGACCCTAAGTAAAGCACAAAGGATTCACTTTTGAGAAATACCTTTTTGTAGTATGAATGGTTGTCCATTCTTACCAGCCCAACTAAAAATGTAGGCTGTACAAAGGGATAATTAGTAATTTTGGTAGAGGTATTAACATTTATGAAGAACCACTGCTTTTCTAGTTTTAAAATTTTTAAAATATTTTTTGAATATTTACAATTTTTGAAAATTTACATAAGTCAATACTTAAAAATTTGAAATTAAAAAAAAAAACTTTGTAAGTATTTCTGTGAGTCTACAGTTGTTTTCTTATTCTTCAAAAACAGGCTCATACTCTACTTTTTTCTCCCACCTAACATACTTTTTGAATGGTATTTTATAGCAAAGTCATGTGGCTCCTTGCATTATCTTTAATGAATATGTTATATGATGTGCCGTAATTTAACTTAACACAACCTAATGATGGATATTTAAGTTAGTGTCACTTTTAATAATATAATTAAAACTATTCTCACATTTATTACTTTGTGTCCTAAGGTTATTCAATTTATTTTTTAAATGAGAGTTAAAGATATCCTTTTAAGAATTTACGGGGAAGCAGTGTGATACAGTGGAAAGAACTTGGCTTAGTATTTAAGAAGACTGGTTGAAATGTTACTCAATTACTGAACTGTTTCATTTCCCCCAAATTATTTAAACTCTGTATCTCTAGTTTGTCACCTATAAAATGGAAATTATATTTTTTGTTAGCAAAGTGAGTTAATATAATGTAAAATTCTTAGTAAATAAAAAAAAAATTCCAAGAATCAATAGTAATATAATTTTTGCAAAAGAGTACAAGTTTGTAAGTGTGAACCCCATATTTGCTCAGACTTTACTATCAGTGGTCTCAACACTGTTATCTGTAGAATGGCAGCTATCCCTGACTTACCCCACAGCTAAGTTCCAAGAATTGTATATAAACAATAAATAAAAGGTATGTAAATGCTATTGAATTAATTAAATTAGAGGCATTATTTGTAGCTTTTTGTCACCTCTTTTCCCCATACTAAAGGAATTCATAGATGATGTTCTATAAATTCTTTATAATAGACTTCATATTTGACAAATTTGGAATCATAGACATATTGTGTAGTTGCTTATTGTTAGTCATTTAAACTGTTATTCTTCTACTCAAAAAAAAAACATCTCTGAAATATGTGTTATAGTGTGGTGGCAGTGACTCCTGGGCTAAGTTTAATAAATCTTTGGAGTTACTATTTTGTGCAAGGTAAAGTGAGAATACAACAAAGGATAGTTGTACTTACCTTGAAAGAGACAATTAAACTGGATCCTGAAATATGGGTAGGATTTGAATGAGCAGAGAGATTGAGAAGGATTAAAAAAAACCTTGGAAATAGGCATAGAATAGGACAGGACCTGATTTTTAAATGTTAAATTCTTGTTGGTTGGAACAGCAAATACATAGGTGCCAATAATGCTGGCAAAAATGAATGGGGTCAGCTCTTAAGAGTTCCTTGAAAACAAAATGTGGGAGGTTGGGTTTTATTCCTAGGCTATAGGAAGTCATTCAAGATTTGTGAATAATGCTTTGATTGGAGCCATACTTTCTGGAAGAACTGGTGTTAGTTAAATTAGAAACTCTACCAGTATTACTTTAGGTAAGCCACATTGACTTTTGGAGGCTCTTGAAGATCTAAATTTCTTTTTCTGCTTTAAGAATATTCTTTGGATTCTATGGCACAAATGCAGGATTTTTATTTGAAAAAAATCTGGAATAATAAAATTAGGGACTGAGCCTTTACCTCCTCTTACTTTGCTAAGAATTTACTTCTGGCTTCTTTTAAACACAGGTTTTTAAATTATTTTATTTTTTGTGTTTTATAACATAGCTAAATGTGTTTCAAAAGATTCTATTTTGATACATCCTTGATCATATTAAGTGTTTTTGAATGAGAACTTTATAAATCTATTTCTTGCCATCTCAGGTTTATAGTGCAAATTTGGAAGAAAGTTAGATCTTTGAGGTTTCGTTTCAGCACCAGAAGTTTGTGATTCAGATATATTTTTTACCCTCCTTTGTTTATTTAACCAGCTCATCAAATGAATCTTTATAGATTTTAAATAAGTTTTAGCTAATGTTTCAAATTGGTTTTAGAAAGAGGCAAACATTTGATAATAGGTAGTTTCTGCACTTAAATATAGGATAATTACTGATAATGATTTATTTACCTAATACACTTTCTTTGAGAATCTGAGAATGGATTTAAATGGATATTTTCTGCTCCTAATCTGGTTGTGTTTATTAGTATGTTCTGATGGTTAGATTTACTCCCAAGAATATTTGTAGTAGTTTTTTGAAAATGGTAACTTGAACCATGGTTCATTTGTGCTAATCATATTTCTTTTGTCTTTGAATAGTTGGAACAGATAATGGGAGAGAAGCAATTGAAAGTGGGGCTGCATTTCTTTTCAAGACATTTCACTTGAAAGACTCTGTTGGTCACAAGGAGACAAAGGCTATCAAACAAATGTTTGGTCCCTTTCCGTCATCATCTGCCACTGCAGCTTGTAATGCTATTAGTAGAATTACTTGCCGTTTTAGTGAAGACGATCTTACTGCTCTTATCCAGATTACAGAAGAAGAAAATGGTGATGGAGTTTTATTTGGTAAAAATATAGCATTTTCATTTGACATGCATGATTTGGACCACTTTGATGAACTGCCAATAAATGGTGAGACCCAGAAAATTATAAGCCTAGACTACAAGAAGTTTCTGAATGAACATTTTCAGGAGCATTGTACCCCAGAGCTCAAGACTGTGGAAAAAACAAATGGTTCCTTTTTGTGGTGTGAAGTTGAGAAGTATTTAAATGCAACTTTAAAAGGAATGGCTGAAGCACCAAGAATAGAAGATCTTTGCTGTACTTTATATGATATGCTTGCTTCTGTTAAAAGTGGTGATGAACTTCAGAATGAGGTATAGTTGAAGATATTGAAGTTTTATATTAATGTGAACTATCTTAATGAACAAAACCTTTTTTTTTTTTTAAAGCTTGGGTAAGTTAGCAGAGAAACTACGCCTTTACTATTGTGCTGCAGTAGTCAAATGATTTTACACAGCAGGTATGTATATGCTTTTCCTGTGGGTAGTTAAAGGAGGACTGAATATAATGAATAGCAGAGGAGTCAGGACAATAGTAAAATTCCCCATACATCCCAGTGAACAGGGACAGTCCCAGTTCAAAATAATAGTGTTCCTTCTAACTCAACTTTGTACTGTTTTGAATGATAAATTATATTGTCTCTTTAGTAATAACTATTAACATTTATATTTCTAAGAGTGCTTTCGTAAAAATATCATAAACTTCAAAATATTGTAAAGTGTATCTTCTTTGTCAATATACACGTTGTGACTTCCTGTTATAGAAAAATATTTTTAACTAATCTATATGTTTGAAATAATAAGCATTGGAAAATGGACTAATATAGAAATAATTTTACTATTTGATATTTTAGATCACTCATTTAATTAAGAATTGTATTTTTATGTTTTTTATACATGTAAGGTAAAACATTTTAATTCCTTTCTATGCCACAATTTGATTGATTGCTTTTCAAAGACATGAAGTATTCTTACTGTCATATTAAATGTTTACCATGATGTTATATTCCTTTCCTAATATAAACTTTAAATAATGTGAATCCAGTTTTAATACTTGATACATTTGATGCATCACAAATTTGATGGATAACATTTGATTAAGAAAGGTATACTGTTGTACAAAGGGCAGAGACTTTGAAATCTGATAGACATACTCTTGCGACTTATTGGTATTTAGGTAAGTAAATCTCCCAGAGGTTCAGTTTTCTTGATTGGGCTATTCAAAGGGATACAAAAGCAAAGACCATGGAATTGGTATAATCATTAAATGAGATTTCATATGCAAAATGGTAAATAGCACATAGTAAAAACTCATAAATGGTGTTCCCTATTGTCACTTTTGTATTGCTATTAAGAATTTTTCAATGATGTGGAGTGTCAGGAAAGCAGAAAAAAAAAAGTTATTTTTCAGAGAGAAATTAAATTTAAGGGACCAATTAAATAGGTTTCAGAGGACTAACCACGTAGTAGAGATAGGTATTGTGTTGATTAACTTTACTTTGGAAGGTATCATGTTACTAATTCTGTCATCATTTTCATTCACTTTGAATGCTTTACATTTGGTTTAATTTATAAAAGACCTGGTGTACAATTTTAAATGGTTCATCTCTAATCTGAAAATAGTAATATTGTTTAAGAAGTTTTGATTTATAATGAAAATCTTACTGACACTTGTTTATCATAATTGAATACCTTGGAATTTCCCTAAGGTGATTATGTTAAACAGAAACTTAAAGACATTGAACTAATGGACATTGTATTTTCTGAGTGAGCCATAAAATTCTTACTGTTACTTTTCACTAGCTGGAGGGGAGTTTGGATTTCTTTGTTCTTCACTACAATTTTAAAATAGATGACTAAATTTGATTATTGATGGGAGAATGCTTTCTTGTTCTCAAGATTTTTTGTGATCTGCTTCATTGCAAGGTCAAATTGAATTCATGCATGCATCCATCCACATATTTATTTTGTGCTTACTGTATACTTGGTACTGTGCTTGTTACTGGAAATAAAAGAATGAATAAGATAGCAACGTTTTTCTCGGAGGATTAACTGTTTATAAGCAGAGGGACACCTGTCAACTGGTAACTATACCCAAATACTTAAGGTATTATCATAACAATATACAAAGAAAATGGAGGAATAAAAGATCACATCATAGTTTCTGTGGAAGGGTGAGCATCGTAAGAAAAGGGTCATAGAAGAGGCTTAGCTGTTCATAGATGAAGTTAAGCATAAACTAAGTCTTTAAGAGGGCTAGATTTAACTCGTCTTCAAGTGTACCAGGAAGGTAGGGAGCATACTTCAGGCATGACAAAGAATGTGGTATATTTAGAGAAATTCAGTTCTGTATCAGAGTGCAATGTGCAAAGGGGATATGGCAACAGACAAAGATGGACAAATCATGTAAGGCACTATATACCTTATTAAGATGTTTTTAAAAACCACTCTAAAATCTGTGCATATACAATTGATCCTTATTTGTGTATCTCATATTTGTGAATTTGCTCACTTGCTAAAGTACATCTGTCTGTGCATATACAGTTGATCCTTATTATTTGTTGATCTTGTGTTTGTGAATTTGCTTACTTGCTAAAGTATATCTTTAACCCCAAAATCAGTACTCTGTACTCTTGTGATCATTTCTGGATGTGAGTAGAGCTGCAAAAAATTTGAGCTGCCCAACATACACATTCTCACCTGTGGTCAATGCTCTGCCTTCTTATACCATTAGTGTCCTTGTGGTATATTTAGTGCCACATTTTTTGCATTTTTGTGCTTTTTGTTGGAGATTTCCCTGTTTGAAATGGCCCCCAAGTGTAGTGATGATATGCTGTCTAGTGTTTCTGAGTGCAAGAAGGCTGTGATGTGTCTGATAGAGAAAATACATGTGTTAGATCGACTTTCTTCACGTATAAGTTATGTTGCTATTGGCGCTAAGTTCAATGTTAATTAACCATATATATTAAATAAGGCATCTTTACATGGAAACACACATAAACATTGTGTGTTGACCATTTGATGAAAATGTTACCACAGTTTTGCTGGAACCTAGCCCTGTACTTTCCCTATGGGCATTGGTTTAGTATATGCTAATACATTGTTCACAGCAAATTTGTGGAACACAGCTACCGCAAATAATGAGAATCAACCATACTGTCTGGCTCATTGGTTTTTTAGCCAGGGTTTAGTGGGTAGTTTAATATGTAAACAAATCACATTCTGCTAATGGGCTAACTAACAAGTTTTAAGTGATTCATACCTGCAGTGATTTGGTTTTCCTATTTGTAAATGGGCATGAGTAATCATTATGACAGTTTTTTGTTTTACTGTATAGGCTATTCATGCTTTATATATTAGATCCATTCCTCTGCAAGTATTATTGTGTTGTTATAGCAAATTATCTGTGTAATTTTGAAATGATGGTTCAATAGAGAAGTATTTCAATATAATGAGTCTTGACCATCATTATGCTTTGTGTGTGCTGTATACCTTAGGTGTTGTCTGTTTGCTTTTAAATCCTGGAAGGAGGGTAATTAAAAGAATGATCAGTTCCTATGATAGTATAGTTAATTTGCATTTCTTTTCAAACATCTATTGACTATGGAATATGAGTATTTAAACAACCATGCTGTATGTTGCTGTTCAAGGAATTTAGCAGAACCATGGAAACATTTTTTTGCATATAACTTAAAAGGAACACACAAAAACTACTTTTATGCTAAACACATTTTTGGTCCTCAACATATGATTTCTGGTATAGTTATTAGGTTATTAAACTAATGTTGAAAGCAGGAAAATAAAAAGTGTATGCATATGATGACATTTACTACAAAGACAATGTAAGGGACAGTTCAGTCTGAAACTTGGAGAGGAAAGGAGAAATGCTTTCCTCATAATAATCCACTAGCAATAGTAATAACAATAATGACTGACATTTGAGTGTGTACTGTATAAATAAGGCATTATGTTGAGTGCTTTGTGTATGCATTTTTTCTCTTAATCCTGACAGTAGTGCTTTGATTTAGCACGGCTGAATTAAAGACTAGTAGAAACTCTTTTAAGTGCTGGAAAGGTATGCTCCAAGACACTTCTCCTTTGCTCCCTATCTGATTAAGAATAAACACAATTGCATATTAATGCAGACATAAGAAAGTTGAACAAAATTTCACTTTTTACCATGGTGACTATGTTCGATGTATTTTTCAAATCTCAAATTCTTAAAAAACAGGTTTTTCTTAGTTTTGGGTCTTCTGCTTTGCTGGTGGGGCCTTAAGGACATGCTTCATTGGCCTCATGCATTATTGCTCTGTGGAGATAGGTATTTTATGGTTTAGCAAACTGATATTTAGACATGTTGGGAAATTTGCCCAAGGTTACAAAATAAATAGTGGATCCAGGATTCAAATTCAGACAGTGTGACTCCAGTGTGAACTTTCTTTTGCCAAGAAGTATATACGTACATTTTCCTGTATTTGGTGCTTTGGAACAGCTTGGATTTGTTGGGGAATCTTTGACATTTGCTTTTTTACAAAAATTAAAAATTAAAAAAAATAAAAAAATATAGTTAAAAAAATACATAAATCATAAAAAAAAAATAAGAGTTCCCACATACCCCACTCCCTACCCCCCCACTCCTCCCACATCAACAACCTCTTTCATCATTGTGGCATATTCATTACATTTGGTGAATACATTTTGGAGTTGCACCACATGAATTATAGTTTACATTGTAGTTTACACTCTCCTCCAGTACATTCAGTGTGTTATAGCAGGATATATAATGTTTAGCATCTGTCCTTGCAATATGGAGGAAGTTCTCCAGGGCATGTATATAGGGTACATAAAAATGTTCGGATATATATTGGGTATTTTCATAATAGTTACAGTTACAAATGACAACTGAGGAAGTGCTGAGTTCCTAGCCAGGGGAGCTCTGTCACATTCCCCAGTGGAACAGCAACATTCCCTCAAGTGCAACGACAAAGACCACTGAAGAAGGATGGTTTAGTGATGAGGCCTTGATACTGGTGACTATGCTTATGAGCCTATATGCCTGAAATTTGAACTGGGCCTAGAGCTGCAAGGTGCCTAAATGTTACTTCCTGAGTACCTCCATGTTGCTCAAATGTGGCCACTCTCTAAGCCAAATTCAGCATGTAAATGCATTACCTTCCCCTCACCATGGGACATGACTCCCGGGGATGAGCTGCCCTGGCCCTGAGGGATTACTACCAATCACTAACTGGTGATGCAACTAGAAAGAGACCTTGAATAAAAGGGGGAAATGGTAAAGAGAAATGAGCTTATATGGCTAAGAGTCTTCAAAAAAGATTCAGGAGGTCATCAGAGGGGTTGTGCTTATGCACGTCTCAGCAGGATCCCAGAGACAGCCAAAGTAGATAACAATCCCAGGTACTGGTGCTCCTGAGGGCTACAGAGACACACAGGTTCTATGATCATGGTGGTTAGCTCTGGAGGTTAGTACTTTTAATTTACAGTTTCTTTGTAAGCAGTGCCTTTTCCTTTTTGAGAGTCCTGAATACTAATATAAGGAACTGACTGAGACGAAGGAAAGGATAAAACTTTTAGACCCTGTTGAATATTTCTGCAGGGAGCTAGTTACATTTGAAGTACTTCTGTGTTTTTCTGAGTGTTGAACTAATAAAACAGTCCACTCCTTAAGTTTTTCCCAATGCTATCCTCTTTTCCTTCCCTACCTAGAGCCTTTACGCTACTATCTCCTAAGGACTTTTCTTCTTTGGACCTCTGAGTCTTAGTAATTTCTTTGTTAAGGTTATAGTCAAGTCTTGGAATTTGATTGGACTAGAATATGATTCAGGTTCCTTTTGCTCTTGAGACTTACTTATTTTTAACAGTATTTATTAAAGTTAGTGCATTTTAACTCCTAGATACCAATGATATGTGAACATTCCATTTTATTTTCTTAATCAAGTTCTGTCCATTATTGATATAGTCATGTCCCGCTGCTGCTGTTCCATAGCCAGAATTGTAGCAGTATGTTGTAGTCCCTTTGGGATTGTACACTTAATGGCTTCTCAACAGAAGCTTTTCTCCCAGAAAGTAGTAGTATTAGTAATAGTAAAGCTTCCGTATTTGGAGTGCCCATTATGTGGGGACAAGAATCAGTCTGCTTCTCTTGCTGTCACCTTGTTTTCTCACAGTCCTGTAAAATAGAATTGTATCCTCTATAGAAAGATGAAAAAAACAAAAACAAAACGGATGCTTAGTTGTTTTCTAAAGTCACAAAGCAAAAATGGTATGAATTCTGAGATTATTTTCTCAATATAGGTCTACCATTCGTATACTACAGATTCTTTAATTGACAGTACTCTTTATATAGGAATTTCTTTTCTTAAAGTCAGAAAGTGCTGATTTACTGAAAAACTTTTTATATCTGTTACTTAAGACATATTTGAGGTGAAAAAGTATAGATTTGAGATTCAGTTAGAGAGACTTTTATTTTAATTCAAATTCTGTCTCTGTTTACCTGTTGTTGACCATGGACAAATTACAATATTCCTGTGAACCTCATTTCTCTAGTCTGTAAAATATTTGCTTTATAATGTTGCTGTGAGGACTTGTGAGAGAATACACATGAAGTACCTAGTACAGTGTTTCACAGATTGTAGGCTCTTACATGTTAGTTTCTTGCCCTGCACATTTAATGAGCATGATACATTTAAATATAGCAAATTTTTATTAGATGTGTATACCTTATAGATCAGAAAATACATTTTTAATCCATGTCTTACTATTTATGGATTTTTCATGTAATGAAATGATACAGGCTAGATCTTAATTCAGAGAATTAGTTTTATTATTGTTTCTTCTGTTTCGCTTCTTTATCTCACTATCTTAAAAAATCCTTTCAGTTCAATATTTGAAGTAATTCCTGATTTTAGTAGTTGTTCATGAAATAGAAGAGGTGTTAATAGAAAAATACATGAGAAATAAAGTAAGATCTGAAATGCTGGCATATGGGAGATTTATTGGAGTACACATATATCTTTATACTTTTCAATATTGAATGTTATTTGCAGAGCTATTAATGATGTAAATATTGATGGCACTATTGGATAATCATTTCTTAGAAAATGTGAATTTTGAGTTTTATCGATAAAATCGTAGTTTGCTGTTGTGCAGATGGGGCTCATTCTTTATAGCGTGTGTGATTTGACATTTGCAGTTAGCATTAAATCTTGATTCTATGCAGATGGTGATACATGACCCATGCAAATTCATTTCTGTTCCTAACCCTGTTCCAGATATATGCCTGATCACAAGAAGTGGGAGTTACTTGGTTAGATTATCTTCTGAGGGAAAAGCAGATTTTATCATTACTTATTTGCATCATAAATGACTCCAGCATCCTTTGAAATTTTGATGTAGAAAAATTAGCATGGTTTAAGAGAGTGGTTCTCAAACGTTTTGTTCTCAGGATCTCTTAATAGTTCCCCAAGTTATTGAGGACCTGAAAAAGCTTTTGCTTATGTTGCTTAGCTCTCTTGATATTCATTGTATTAGAAATTAAATCTGAAAATTTAAAAAAATGTTTAATTTAAATCATAACAATACTAAATCCCTTAAGTTAACATATATAGCAGTTTTATGAAAAATTAACTATATTTTTCATAATAAAAATATATCGTATGGAGGGTGGCATTGTATTACATTTTTGAAACCGTCTTTACTGTTTGGCTTAATAGAAGACAGCTAAATTCTCATATTTGCTTCTGCATACAGTATGTTTTGATATTGCACAGTATGTAGCCTCTGCTAAACTCTACTGACTTTATACTAATGGGAGCATGAGATTGAAAAAGGCAAGTGATGTTTTAGTATTATTAATATAATTTTTTAAAACTTTATTCTGTACATTTAATAATTGAAAATATAAGATGGATGTAATTTTGGCTTCATGCACCCCCTGAAAAGATCTTGGAGTCCCTGGACCACACTTTGAAAACTACTAATTTAATGTGTGTACTACAATTTAGCAAAGAGGGTAAAGTGGTGTTTTGGTACCTAGAATTGGATATTTAAAATCTTTTATTTACTCTGCTGAAAATTAATGTTAATGCTTTATGGAAAGACTCTCCATCTCTTTTAGATACTGTATACTCTCTTTCTAGCCTTTGCACTGCTGAGCAATAAGGACACCAACCAGGTTGAAATTAAAATAGTGACACTTCAGCTATGAGCCCTATATATGTGTGCTGTTTTTTCTAGTGATCCCACTAAATAATCAGAGCCTTATTTTCCTCCCAAGTCTGAACAGATAACTAACATTGGGTAAAATTATACTTTTTCTTAGAAGATGTTTAGAATCATAGAATTCCTTCACCTAATATAGTACTTGTTTCTAAGGTATTCTATCCAAATGCTGATTCCCATGTAGTAAGGTCTACTTATTCTAATGAAAAGCTTTTTTTTTTTATTCAAAAGGCATCTCACCCCTTGCTTAATTAGTTCTATACCTTATTTGTCTTGGTGAACTGATACTACTCCTGTTACTTCTGCCTTTTGATCCTTTGTGTACAGTGAGCCAACAAGAAAGATGTCACCTTGTTCACATGGCTGTATTTTACACATATGGCAGCCGTATTTTCTCTTCCTTAGGTTTTTTTTAACTGGTAAAACTCCTTCACTTTTCCTTTTCACTGACTTTAATCCATTATTGATGCAGCTTGGATTCAGTTATTCAATGATCATAGATCTGGCTAAAAGTGCAGACGTGTAGGATGCTTTTTGTCATCTTATCTTGAAAGATGTCAAACTTTTAGTACCTTTGCCAGTCTAAGAATCACTAAACTAATATTTTCATTGGAAAAAGAATTAAGGTTTTGTCATGACCTTTGCTTGGTGAATACTGTTGCATTGTCTTATTACATTGCCAGGTGTTGTTGATGTTGAGCTTACAATTAAGTATTTTTCATAGTTCATTGTTTTCTTTCTTTGTTTTAATTTTCCTTTTTCTAGCACTTTGAAATTTCTGTTTTTTTTTTTTTTTTTTTTTTTTCAGGGATAGTAGTTACTTTGAGATCAGATCTGTAAGTGATTCCTGACCCTTGATATACTGTGCATGAGAGCCTGAATAACTGAATTTATTCAGAGGCCAGGTGATTTCTTACTACTTCCTCCCTTATTGTAGGTGGCATTCAATATTTACAATATTTGTTTTTCTCTTTCCTGTTTTAAGCTAATATTCCTTAAAAGAAGATGCAGGTAAAATGAGAATTGATTACTTCTCACATCTTCCCCAAGGAGATAATATATTCTGGTTTTATGTCCTTGCTTCAAACATTGCTAACAGGACTCCTTTGGTTATTTCTCTCATTTTTGTGTGCCTAGATTATTTAGAGATTTAACCTTGTACACACTACTATTATGGTTTTTAAAATATATAATGTTAAATAGATTTATTTTGTTATGATTCTACCTCCATTTTTCCTCATGTTCGTCTAATTTTCTTAACTTATATTTGCAGAGTAGCCATAGTGTTTCATTAGATACCCATCAATTAATTCTTTCTCTCTCTTTTTAGGATTATATGGAGAATTCAGTTCTTAATGCCACCCTTTTTTGTACCCATAATTTACTTATGTTTCTAATTTCAAAAAAATTATCATCATTGAGAAAATTTAGAACACATTTTAAAACAAAATGAAGAAAATAAGTCATCTTTAACCTTACCACTATCAGCCATAACTACTGCATATATTTTAGAGTATTCTTTTTGTAATATAATACTTTAAAAATTGAGTCATAGTGTATATAATTTTGAACCTACTCTTGTTACTTAACATTTTCTATTCTGCTCACACATTTTTATGACAACCTTCCTTTGTGCAGTGATTTTTTTTTTTAGTTTTTTAAAAAATTTATTTTTATTGTCTTTTTTTAAGATAAATAGATCACATAGAATGTTACGTTAAAAAACCTAAGAGGTTCCCATATACCCCACTCCCCACCCCCACCCCTGTTCCTCCCACATCAACATCCCCTTTCATCAGTAAGGCACATTCATTGCATATGGTAAATACACCCTGGCGCATTGCCATACCACATGGACCATAGTTTACATTGTAGTTCACACTCTCCCTCAATCCATCCAGTGGGTTATGGCAGGATATACAGTGTCCTACATCTGTCCCTGCAGTATCATTCAGGACAACTCCATATCCCGAAAATGCCCCATATGACACCTCTTCCTCCCTTTCCCTGCCCTCAGCAACTCCCACGACCATCTTCTCCACATCAGTGATAAAATTACTTTCATTGCTAGAGTCACAACAGTTCTATAGTAGAATACCAGCAAGTCCACTCAAATCCATATTATATTCCTCCATCCTCTGAACCCTGGGATGGCGATGTCCACTCAACCTCTAAATCAAGAGGGGGCTTAGATCCCACATGACTGATGGATGCAATTTTCCTGCTTGCAGTTGTGGACACTCTGTTCACTGTTGTGGTGGTTGACCATTCTCACCTCCCTGTCAGCTGACCTTGGTAAGTCCAGTGATCCATAGAGTAGGTGTTGCAACCCTGCTGAGGCTCAGGGCCCAGCTGGCACATGGACAGTCCAGAGATTAAAGTTTCCGGAGCATACACAAACCCCAGTGATGAAGCTGGACTCAGATGGGATGTGTAGAGAGGTCCCATCTGAGTCCAGCTTCATCACACTCAGGAGCACAAATTCCAAAGCAGGGCCCATTGGCAAGGCACTGAACTCCAGAGCCATCTGTCAAGACCATAGGACCTGGGTGTCTTCGTAGCCCTTAGGAGCACCAGTACCTGGGGTTATATCTACTTTGGCTGTCTCTGGGGTCCTGCTGAGACATGCGTAAGCTCAACTCCTCTGATGACCTCTCAACTCATTTTGAAGTCTCTTAGCCATATAAGCTCATTTGTTTTTACCATTTCCCCCTTTTATTCAAGATCTTTTTCTAGTTGCATCACCAGCTGGTGATGGTAGTAATCCCTTGGTGCCAGGGAGGCTCATCCCCGGGAATCATGTCCCATGATGCAGGGAAGGTAATGTGTTGACATGCTGAGTTTGGCTTAGAGAGTGACCATGTTTGAGCAACATGGAGTCTCTCAGGAGGTAACTCTTAGGCATCCTGCAGTTCTGGACCTAATTGAAATTTCAGGCATATAGGCTCATAATAATCATCATCATTATCAAGGGCCTATCATTGGACCATCCTTCTTCAGTGGTCTTTGTCCTTGCACTTGGGGGATTGTTGCTGTTCCATTGGGGAATGTGACAGAGCTTCCCAGGATGGGAACTCAGCACTCCCTCAGTTGTCATGTGTAACTCTATCCACTATGACAATACCTAACCAACATCCGAACATATTTATATACCCTATATGCATTCCCTAGAGAACCCTCCCTTCCACCCATGTGTCCCTCATCAATGACACCCCACACCAGTGCTACTCCCCTGCCATAGTTGAACCCTTCTGTGATCCAAAACTTCTTAAAAACTGAAGCCTAATATATTGCCAAGTTCAATTAGTAGAAAAATGAAATAGTGTTGACGTGATTAAAGATTAGAAATAGAATACATAATAATTTAGAAAAACTAAAAGTAAAAAATAAACTGGGATATTAAAAAATGAAAAATACCATAAAAGTTTGTTTTTGATGATTTGCCTTTCATCACGGTAATAGTGTCTCGGTGTCTACATCCTTTTTTTTTTAATTTTTAATTTTGTCTTCAAAACTGTTTTAGTTCACAGTAAAGTCACATGTTCAAAATAGAGGACTCCCATATATCCAACATCAAACCCTTTTCTCACTCCTGGAATGATTTTTTACATGTGGATATTATATTTGCTATAGCTGATGTACAGATATTGAAACAAACCATGGTTCCATTATGGCTTACATTATGGTTTAGATTTTAGACTGTAAACTTTTCTAAATTTTTGGTTACATTATGGTTTACATATGATTTACATTTTAGACTGTACACTTTTATAAATTTTTGGTGGAATTTAACATGGCTTATATCCATTCCTGCATGATTTTGTGGAACACTTCCATTGCTCCCCAGTTACCTCCACTTCCATCTATTCTATTCCTCTCTCCCCTTCCCCTCAGGGCCCACAGTGTCAACCAAGGTTCACTGCCTAAAGGACAAGATTCATAGATATATATATAAACAACAATGCTGAGGGCTTGACACTCTAGTCTGTCCTTCTCCTTTGGGAGCCACCCATACTCTCTCAAGACATGCTCTCCTCAGTTTGAGAGCATCAGTCAGCTCCAGGATGGGGGTACAACACTTTCCCGCTCATTGTATGTGTCTCCACCCACTGCTATAACACAATATGACAATATGAACACTCACACACTCCCTAGAAGAACCCTGTGCCAGATACCTCCCGTCAAACACCTTAAACCAGTAATCCTTCCTTATATTTTCTAAAGAGTTTTCTCAACATTATAATTTCAACCACATACCTGACAATGCATAATGATTTTTAATTGTTGCAGAATATTAAATTTATCATCATATCCTAGTCTGTTTCATGGATATGCTATTCTCAGAGATTTATCTAGTTTTTCACTACTATAAATTAAATTGCAATAAAAATTCTTATGCTAGGTATTTGCTCATATATATTTTCTCCCTTAAATATATTCCTATAAACGTAAATTTTATATTAAAAAATAGTGACAAAATACCTTCCAGAAAGAATCTTTCAATTTACATTCTACTAAAAAAACAAAAATCTTAGCCTATTTAATAGAGGGAAACTGGTATCTTGCTGTTTTAATTACATGTTTTAAATTTTATTTTATTTCTACTGAGTTTAAATATTTTTCTCCATCTATTTGAAGGTCATTTACTATTCTCTTGTGAAAATTCCTTATTTTCATTTGATGAAGTTGAGTTTTTTTACTTGAATTTTTGAGTTTTTGTTTTTTTTTTAAAGATTTATTTATTTATTTAATTTCCCCCCCTCCCCTGGTTGTCTGTTCTTGGTGTCTATTTGCTGCGTCTTGTTTCTTTGTCCGCTTCTGTTGTCGTCAGCGGCACGGGAAGTGTGGGCGGAGCCATTCCTGGGCAGGCTGCACTTTCTTTTCACGCTGGGCGGCTTTCCTCACGGGCGCACTCCTTGCGCGTGGGGCTCCCCCACGCCGGGGACACCCTTGCGTGGCACGGCACTCCTTTGCGCGCATCAGCACTGCGCATGGCCAGCTCCACACGGGTCAAGGAGGCCCGGGGTTTGAACCGCGGACCTCCCATATGGTAGACGGACGCCCTAACCACTGGGCCAAAGTCCGTTTCCCTTTGAGTTTTTTTAAAAACATCTTTGCAGATGCTTTAAGTATTCAAGTAGGAAATCTGTCCCTCTTTTCATTTAAGATACTTCCTTTGGTGTCGTATTTAGAAAGGAATTACCCAGTATATGACTGAGCCCCCTACCCCCTCCTGCCTTTTTTTTTTTTTTTTAACTTTTTCCTTCATAGTCTCATTGGTTTTGAATGGGATATTACGTGGAGCAGACAAATCTTTTCTCTAATTTGTGGATAAATAACTGAATATGTCCATATTGCATACTTTTAAGTGGTATGACCATTTTATTCTATGGTTCTGGTTACTTCCAGTTGTGTACAATTTCTAGGTTATTCAGTCCTACTTTATCTTAGATGCAATTTTTTTTTAGTCATATATTGAGTTTCTGAATTGCCCTTTTTCTCATCTTCTGTCTTCCACTTTCTACCTCTTACTGTTTTTTTTTTTCATATATATATATTTTGAAGTATATCATTCATGCATGAACACACATTAACAAGTATATAGTAAAGATGGTGAACTTACAAAATAAATATACGTAACATCACACAGGAGTCTCGTACATCACCCCTCCACCCACCTTTGCAATGGTGTGAAACATTTGTTACAAACTATGCAAGAGCATTGTCAAAGTATTACTACCAACTATATTCTTTATCTTACATTTGGTGTATTTTCCCCCCAACCCATACTTTTTTAAAAATGTATTTTTGTTACAGATATTGTAAACTTGCAAAACCATCATACAGATGTGTAGATTTTCTATACAACTCAACACCCTGGTGGAACATTTGTTACAGATTATGAGATAATATCATCAGACTGTCGCCACCAGTTAAGGTCCATAGCATACATTTGGCCTACTTTTTTCATACACCTCCGTTATCAACACGGTATAGCTTGGTATTAATGCAAGAATATTATAGTATTGCTGTTAACCACAGTCTCTAGGTCCCACCAATTGTAGTTTTCCCATGTTTCTCCATATTCCCATCACCCTGCAATGGTGATGTACATCTGCTCTAGCTAACAGAAGGACTCTCTTGCATTTGTACCCTTAACCACAATTCTCAACTGCCTCTGGGCTCACTGAGTTAATCGTTAGCTTTCTTTCTATTGACATTTACATCCCCAGACTACCTTTTACAGTCACAATCCCATTTATAAACCAGTTGTTACTTACTATAATGTGTTACTATCAACTCTATACAACTCCACACTTTTACAGTCAAGTCAGTTAAAACTTCTACGTACATTAAGCATCCATAGTTCTTCTCAACCCTCTTCTTATCTCCTTATAACCTATACTCTAGGTTTTAATTCCATGTGTTTATTATTTGTATTTAGTTCATATTAACGAGACCATGCAATATTTGTCCTTTTGTGTCTGGCTTACTTCACTTAGTATAATGTCTTCAAGAGTCATTCATGTTATCACATATGTCCCATTTCATTTCTTCTTATTGCAGCATAGTATTCCATCATATCCATATACCACATTTTGTTTATCTACTAAATGGTGGATGGACACTTGGGTTGTTTCCGTTTTTTGGCAATTGTGAACAGTGCCACTATGAAATTGGTGTGCAGATGTCTGTTCGTGTCATAGTTTTTAGTTCTTCTGGATATATTCCTAGTAGAGGAATTGCTTTTTCATATGGCAGTTCTATATTAAGCTTCCTGAGGAACCGCCAAACTGTCTTCCACAGAGGCTGCACAATTTTACACTCCCACCAACAGTGAAGGAGTGTTCCTATTTCTCCACATCCTCTCCAGCAGTTATTGTTGTCTGTTTTTTTAATAATGGCCATTCTATGTGGTGTTAGATGATATCTCATTGTTGTTTTAATTTGCATTTCCCTAATAGCTAGTGATATGGAACATTTTTCATGTGCTTTTGGCCATTTGTATTTCCTCTCTGGAGAAATGTCTTTTGCCCATTTTTTAATTGGACTGTTTGTCCTTTTATTGTTGAGTTGTATGATCTCTTTATATAGAATGGAAATCAAACCCTTATTGGATAAGTGGTTTCCAAATATTTTCTTCCGTCAACTGGGCTGCCTTTTCACCTGCTTTCAATCACAGAAGTATTTAAGTTTCAGGAGGTCCCATTTATCCATGTTTTCTTTTGTTGCTTGTGTTTTTGGTATAAGGTTTAAGAATCTACCACCTACCACCAGGTCTTGAAAATGTTTTCCTACATTTTCTTCTAGGAGCTTTATTGTACTTCCCTTTATGTTTAGGTCTTTGATCCATTTTGAGTTAATTTTTGTATAAGGTGTGAAGTAGGGGTCTACTTTCTTTCTTTTGGCTATGGATACCCAATTCTCCTAACACCATTTGTTGAATAAACTGTTCTGCCCCAACTGGGAGGACTTGACAGACTTGTCAAAAATCACTTGGCCGTAGATGTGAGGGTTTGTTTCTGAACCATCAGTTTGGTTCCATTGGTCTATGTGTCTATCTTTATGCCAATACCATGCTATTTTTTTCCAACTGTAGCTTGGTAATATGATTTAAAGTCTGGAGACTTTAAAGTCCTCCAACTTCACTTTTTTTTTTAAAGATGTTTCTCTTCCAGATAAATTTGATAATTGTGTTTTCCATTTGCTTAAAAAATGCTGGTGGAATTTTTATTGAATTGTATTGAATCTATATATCAATTTGGGTAGAATGGACATCTTAATGATATTTAGTCCTCCTATCCATGAGCATTTATTCCAATTATTTAGGTCTTTTCTGATTTCTTTTAGCAATGCATTATAGTTTCCTGAATACAAGGGCTTTGCATCCTTGGTTAAGTTTATTCTTAAATATGATTCTTTTAGTTGCTATTGTAAATGGAATTTTTTACCTTATTTCCTCCTCAGATTGTGCATTATTAGTGTATAGAAACACCACTGATTTTTGTGTATTGATCTTGTATCCTGACACTCTACTGAAATAATTTATTAACTCTAGCAGCTTTGTTGTAGATTTTTTGGGATTTTCTAAATATACAATCATATCATCTGTGAATAGTGAAAGTTTTAATTCTTCCTTTCTGATTTGGATGCCTTTTATTTCTTTTTCTTGCCTGATTGCTCTAGCTAGAACCTCTAGCACTATATTGAACAACAGTGGTGACAGTTGGCATCCTTGTCTTGTCCCTGATCTCAATGGGAAAGCTTTTAGTCTTTCACCATTGAGTACAGTGCTAGCTGTGTGTTTTTCATATATGGCCTTTATCATGTTGAGAAAATTTCCTTCAATTCCTATCTTTTGTATTTTTATCAAGAAAGGATGCTGTATTTTGTCAAATGGCTTTTCTTCATCAATTGATAAGATCATGTGATTTTTCTTGTTTGATTTATTAATGTGGTATATTATGCTGATTGATTTTATTGTGTTGAACCAGCCTTGCATGCCTGGTATAAAACCCACTTGATCATGATGGATAATTCTTTTAATGTGTTCTTGGATTCGATTAGCAAGTATTTTATTGAGGATTTTTGCATCTGTGTTCATTAGAGAAATGGGTGTGTAATTTTGTTTTTTGTAATATCTTTATCTGGCTTTGATATTAAGCATGATATCAGCTTCATAGAATGTGTTTGGTAGAGTTCATTCTTGTTGAATTTTTTGGAAGAGCTTGAGTAAGATTAGTATTAAATCTTTAAATGCTTGGTAGAACTCACCTGTGAAACTGTCTGGTGCTGGGCTTTTCATTTTAGATGAAATTTTCATAAGGAAAACTCAAGAATTGTTTGTTCTACTTTTAGCTGAATATAATATTCAGAAAAAGTCAAGATAGTTAAAGTATTACACAAGCTTATCAGGTATAGTTACATAATTCATATTAGGAAAGTAAGCATGCACTAGCCATATCTTGTTTATCTTTGTTGTATGTTTCTCATTTAGTTTTTTGCTTATAGCTAAAGTTGTTAGAATGATGGACTGAATGTGATATGATAGAATAGATAAATGTCCTTGTATTCAGGAATACTGTAAATGCAAAAGAGGAGATCAGGTTTAGCAGGTGCATCTTTAAAAAATGAATTCAATGTGAGTCAATTCCAGAAGTAGCAAATTGAAGTGGGTGAGAACATGCACTTACAAGGCTGCTAGCTCTGCTGCTTATAAAATATGTGACTTCGACCAAGTCACTTCTCTTACCCTAAGTTTTCTTGTTATGTGGAGGAAATGATAGTACCAATCAAGTCCTCTGTGAAGGTGAAATGATATATGGACTTGAGCACTTAGAGTAGTGCCAAAGGATGGTAAGTGTGCCATACATATTAGCTATTATAAATAATGTAATGTAGCTAGCAAACAGTATAATACTATTATTGACAGAAGTATAATCTTACATACAGGGGTGATGATAATTCTGTTCATTTTCTTGCTCCTAAGACTACACTTTAAGGGAGATATAATCCTACTGAAGGTATACAGAAGAAAGTGATCAGGAAGGAAATGGAAACCATATCTTAAAATAAATACTTGAAAAGAAACTGCATCTGACTGTCCTTTAGAAAAGAAAGCTCTGGTGGGATCGGAGAATGTGTATAATATTTGAAGAGCTATACATGGAAGAAGGGATGTCCCTAAGGATTATAACTAGGACCTTTCGGTAGAAGGTAAATGAGTTCAGCTCAGGCAATCCTTTTTAAATTTCTAAGTCCTTTACATATGATGAGCTCTTTTGGTAGTTAATGATAGCTCTGTTATTGGAGACATATAAGCATCTATTGAATGATCTACTTTGGTGGAATTAGTAGGCATTTGGATTTAGATGACTTTTAAGGTAACTTTCAACCCCAAAAGTCTTCAAGGGTATATATATATATATATATCACCTTGTTACTGATTTGAGGGGAATTTATTATTAGTATACTAAATTTACAATGAGGACTTAAAAATGCTGCTTCCAACCTGTAGCAATAATAGAATTCAAAATATTTTGCTATAAATTATAATAGTTGCTGAAGGAGGACATTTTGCCAAATCTCATATTTTTCTTCTTCTTTGATTATCACTGCCCATTCATTCATTCTCCACTGTATGCTAAGTACTTTTAGGTTTTGAGAGATACAAAGGTAATCTAACAAAGTTTAACCAACCTACTTCTGTTATTTTGCTTCTTTAAATCTCCTCCTCTTGAACTTGCATACCTATATTTAAAAGGGGAATAAGCAGGAAAATGGTGTTTCACATAGTGAATGCTGCTATGAGACTAATTTTGGAGAAACAAGTAGATTTTATATATTGAGAGATGCCTGTGATATACAGACATGGGAAAGAAATAAGATAAATTATATTGAAAAAATAAAGAATAAAGTTCTGTCATTAATATTATGTGATGGAAAAAACACGTTTTGGAAACTTTGTCAGTTTGTAAACAAACAAGTAGGAGTGTATTATTAAATTTACAAATTGCCCTAATTTAAATATTTAAAATTTAATACATTGCTTTTGTTCAGTTACTTAGAAACACACACATATATAATGGCTGGTGTTTTGTTTGAGGTAATTAAAATTAGCATACTTTATTTCTAAGAGTCAAGGAAGCTATCCATTTTCCAGGTACATTTGTTCCTTTACATTTGTAAAGGAAGCTTTAAAATATACAGAGGTACCTAGCTTTAACCTTACTTATGCCCATCTAATTAATTGTATATATAGGGAATAAATAGCGTTCAGATTTCAACTTGTATTAAGTTGTAAATTACCTTGGTTTTAACTTTGTTAAATTTTTGTGTAAGGTTAAGTACCTGTAAATACTGAACATTAATTATTCTGAAAATATATTTTATCTAGTTCTCTGCAACGCAGCAATTGGATATTACATTTTTATTAAGAGAAAAATAAATGGTAAATAATGTCTCCTAATTTTCAGTCATTTTCTTATGTTTTTTAGGAATTTATTTAAAATTTTGAATGTATAAATATTTAAAAATTTCTTTGCCACAAACAAAACTAAGAATAATTTACAAAGTTATAAATAACATTGTGCTTTATGTAATTATTCCAAAATTCAATTCTACATGGACTGTCAGTTCAAAAATCTTTTTCAGATTTACTCAGTTTTTAACATTTTCTACTTTATTATCTCAACAAAAGACACTCCCTAAATTGAATGCAGTTTTTCTTTCAATACTATGTGTACTGTAATGTGTGCTGTTTATTTCTTTAATGTATAGATTGCAATTATTAATTTTAAAAATACATATCTCTATAATAGAGGAAATGTATGGATTTTCTTTAATTTCATTTATGGGAATCAGAATGCCTCTTCTGTATTTCTTGGGGCTTTATTGGATAGATGCTTGTGCATTATATGGCTTTTAGATCCTTGTACTCTACTTAGAAACCCTAACCAGAGTAAAGAATTTGCAGATTCTCCTGTTTAAACATCCAGGTTATTCCAGCTTCATAAAGTAAGCTTCTGGAGCTTTTTTTTTCTACTTTCAAAAACTGTGTAGGATAGAAATGATTGAAGATTTGATACAAATATTCTTCTAAATCTGACTTCTTAGTTTCTTTTTGTAGGACAGACTTTGAATACTGATTCAATTTCTCTAGTAGTTGGTTTATTCAGATTTTCCCTTCTTAAAACCAGGTTTGGCAATTATATGGTTTTTTAGGAATTAGCCATTTCATCTAATTTTTCAGACTTCTTGCAATAAAGTTACTTAATATTTTTTAAAAAAAATTTCTATACTAGCTTTACTTATGGTCATAATGTATATATTTTCTCTATTTTTCTCCTAACTTTTGAAAGAGGAACTATTTGTTTTTTAAACAATTTATTGAAGTATATCATTCATACATGAGCATACATAAACAGTAACTATCTAGGTAAAGTTGTGACCTTAAAAAACAAACATGCATATGGAAGAAATTGTAGCGTTGATGTGGAGAAAGTGGCCACGGTAACTGCTGAGGGTAGGAAGAGGAAGAAGAGATATGATGTGGGGGCATTTTCAGGACTTGGAGTCGTCCTGGGTGGTACTGCAGGGCCAGGTGCTGGGCATTGTATGTCCTGCCATGGCCCACTGGGTAGACTGGGGGAGAGTGTAAACTCCAATGTGTAGATCATTATCCATGTAGTGCAGCAGTGCTCCAAAATGTATTCACCAAATGCAGTGAATGTCCCATGATGATGAAAGAGGGTGTTGATGTGGGAGGAGTGGGATGAAGGGGGTGGGGGTATATGGGAACCTCTTATATTTTTTGAAGGTAACATTTAAAAAATAGAGAGAGAAACAAACAAACCAACAAACATGCATAACACCATACAGGGCTCCCATACATCACCCCACCACAAATATTTTGCATTGTTGTGAAAGAATATAGTCAAAGTATTCCTACTAACTAACCCGCCATATTATTATTATTTTTGTTGATAAACAATATAATTTATAGTGTACAGTCAGTATCATCACCAAGTTGTGCATTCATCATTTCAATCAAAATTAGTGCATTTTCATTTCTCAAAAAAAAAAAACAACCCAAAGCCCCACTATCATATCCATATTTCCCATATGTTAGTGCTACTAATTACAAATCCTATGATGTGCATTCACCATTTCTATTCATTTCTAAACAGTTCCAAATAATTTGTTACTAATTCTGCACAGGTTAAACCTCAGCCTTCCATCTCCAACCGCATTCTATTCTCTGATGACTTATATTCTAGCTATTACTCTGAGTTTGCTCATTATATTTAGTTCAGAATAAAAAAATCATACAGTAGTTGTCCTTTTATGCCTGACTTGCTTCATTCAACATAATGTCCTTCAGGTTCATCCATGTTGTCATATACTTCACAACTTCAATTTTTCTTGCACCTGGATAATATTCCATCGTGTGTATATACCATAGTTTATCAGTTTTCAGGTGATGGACATTTGGGTTCTTTCCATCTTTTGGCAATTGCGAATAACACTACTATTAACAACAATGTGCAGATGTCCCTTCATGTCACTGCTCTGAGTTCTTCTGGTATATACCTAATAGTTTATGCCAATATCCCTACAGTGGCTGTACCACTCTGCATTCCCAACAACAGTGAATAAGCATTCCTGTCTGTCCACATCCTCTCCAATACTTGCAGTCAGTTTTCTGTTTTCTTAATTATGGCATTCTCGTAAGTGTGAAATGATATCTCATTGTAGTTTTGGTTTGCCTTTCCCTAATAACCAGTGATGTTGAACATTTTTTCATGATTTTTTTTTTCCATTTGTGTTTCTTCTTTAGAAAAATGTCTATTTGGGTCTTTTGGCCATTTTTAATTCCATCATTTGTCTTTTTATTGAGTTGTAGCATCTCTTTATATGTCATAGTATTAAGCCCTTGTCAGGTGTGTAATTTCCAAATATTTTCTCCCATTTAGTAGGCTGTCTTTATGCCCTCTTCACGAAGTCCTCTGAAGTGTAGAAGTGTTTGATTTTAAGGAGGTCCTATTTATCTTTTTTTTTTTTTTTTTGCTCCTACTTTGGGTGTAATGTATAACAGATCCCCACCTACTACAGGATCTTGTGGATGTTTCCCTTCATTATCTTCTAGGAGTTTTATGGTCCTGGATTTTATTTTTTAGGCCTTTGATCCATTCTGAGTTGATTCTTGTATAAGGGGTGAGATTGGAGTCCTCTTTCATTCTTTTCTTTATTGATTCCTAGTTCTCCTAGCACCATTTGTTGAAGAAATTTTTTCTGTCCCAGAAAAGTGAATTTGGTAGGCTTATCAAAAATCAATTGAAAGTTGCAAATTCAATTCCATTGATCAATGTATCTATCTTTATGCCAATACCATACTGCTTTGACTAGTGTAGCTTTATCATAATATACTGTAAGGTCAGGAAATGTGATTCCTCTGCCTTCACTCTTCTTTGTTAGGATGTTTTTGGCTATTTGGGACCCCTTCCCCTTCCAAATAAATTTGGTAATTGACTTTGCTCTTTGTTTAAACTAGGCTGTTGGTATTTTTATTAGTATTGCATTGAATAAATAAGAATTGACATCTTCACAATGTTTAGTCTTCCAGTCAATGAACATGGAATATTTTTCCATTTGTTTAGATCTTTGATTTTTTTAAAGCAGTGTTTGGTAGTTTTCTGAATACAGATCCTTTACATTCCTGTTTAAATTAATTTGTAGATAATTGAGTCTTTTTGTTGCAATTGTAAATGGATGTTTTTTCTTAATTACCTCCTCATCTTACTTATTACAATGTATAGAACACTACTGATTTTTGCTTGTTGATCTTGTATCCTGCCACTTTACTGAACTCTTTTATTAGCTAAAGTAGCTTTGTTGTAGATATTTTGGAATTTTCTAAATATAGGGTCATACATCTGGTAATATTGAGTTTTTCTCTCAATATTCTCATCTGGGAATATTGAGTTGGATACCTTTTATTCATTTTTCTTGCCTAGTTGCTTTAGCTAGAACTTCTAGTACAATCTTGAATAACAGTGGGCATCCTTGTCTTGTTCCTGATCTTAGAGGAGACATTTTCAGCCTTTGCCTCTTGAATACGGTGTTGGCTGTGGAATTTTGATTTTGTTGATTTTATTATGTTGAGGAACATTCCTTCAGTACCTGTCTTTTGACGTGTTTTCATCAAGAAAGGATGCTGGATTTTGTCAAATGTCTTTTCTGCGTCAATTGAGATGATCATGTCATTTTTTTCCCTTTCGATTTGTTAATGTGTTGTATTGCGTTAATTAATTTTCCTATGTTGAACGACCTTTGCGTACTAAGAATAAAGCCCACTTGATTGTGATGTATAATTCTTTTAATATGCTATTGGATTCAATTTGCAAGTATTTTATTGAGAATTTTTGCAACTGGAGTCAATGTAGGTTGTGCATTTCTAGGAATTTCTCCATTTCATCTAGACTGTCTAACTTGTTGGCAAAATGTTTCTCATAATATTCCTTTTGATCTTTTTATTTCTGTAAGGTCATTTTCTCCAGTTGTTCAGTTAGAGCTTTGACTTTAGCTCTTCTTTTCTAATGTAGGCATTTAGGGCTCTAAATTTCCCTTTCAGCACTGCCATCACTGTATCTCCTAAGTTTTGATAAGTTGTGTTCTCCATTTCTTTTGTATTGAGATATCTATGCAGTTTCTTGTTTGACCCATCGATTGTTTAGAAGTATGTTTAACCTCCAAATATTTGCACAATTTCCCCTGTCCTGCCTTTTATTGATGCCTAGCTTCATTCCATTATGATCAGAGAAGGTGCTTTGTATAATTTAAACTTCTTAAATTTATTGAGAGCTGTGTTGTGGCCCAATATGTGATCTGTCCTGGAGAAAGATCCATGAGCACTTGAGAAGAATATATGATCTGATTTGGGATGCAGTGTTCTGTATATGTCTGTTAGGTCCATCTCATTTATCATATTATTCAAATTCTGTTTCCTTATTGCTTTTGTGTTTAGTTGTGGATGGCATGTTGAAGTCACCGTCTATTATTGTAGAGATGTCTGTATCTCCTTTCAGTTTTGCCAGAGTTTGCCTCATGTACTTTTGGGAACCCTGGTTAGGTTCGTACATATTTATGACTGATACTCCTTCCTGGTGGATTATCTCTTTTATATATAATGGCCTTCTGCATTTCTTGCCATTTTTTGCGTTTGAAGTCTGTTGCCTGACACCACTGTCACTACCTCTGCTTTCTTTTGGTTACTGTTTCATGAAATATCTTTTTCCCAACCTTTCATTTTCAGTCTCTTTGCATCTTTGGGTCTAAGGTGAGTCTCCTGCAGATATTATGTGGATAGCTCATGCTTTCTTATCCATTTTGTCAACCTATATCTTTTGATTGGGGAGTTTAGTCCATTAACATTCACAGTGTTAATACTGTAAAGTCATCACTTTATCCATTTTATCCTTTGACTTTCATATGTCATATCTTATTTTTGCCCATCTTTTTACCTTTTTGATTACTCTTTATGCTAGTCTTCATTTCTATACTCTTATTCTAACCTCTCTCTTTTCTGACTGCAGAACTCTCTTCAGTGTTTCGTAAGAATTGTATTCTTATTTATGAATTCTTTTAATTGCTGTTTAATTGCTGTGTGAATATTGTAAACTCTATGTCATATTTGAAGGACAGTCTTACCAGATAAAGAATTCTTGGCTGACAGTTCTTTTCTTTTAGTGCCTTAATTATATCATACCACTGTCTTCTTACCCTCATGGTCTCTGAAGAAAAGTCCTCACTAAGTCTTATTGGACATCCCTTGTAAATGATATTTCACTTTTCTCCTGCTACTTTCAGAATTTTCTCTTTCTCTTTGACATTTGCCATTCTGAATATTATGTGTCTTGAGGTAGACCTGTTTGGATTTATTCTAATTGGTGTCTGCTTTGTTTCCTGGATACATATATTCGTGTCTTTCATGAGATTTGGGAAATTTTTGGTCATTATTTCCTCAAATACCCTTTCCTCAAACACCACTTTCCCCTTCTCTTCTCCTTCTAGAACTCCCATGACACATATATTGTTGGACTTCATGTTATCATTCTCCCTGAGCCCCTGCTCAATTTTTTCTATTCTATTCTCTTTTCAATTTCAGTTGTTCTTTTCTTTATGTCACTGATTCTTTCTTCCATGATTTCAAATCTGCTGTTGTGTGCCTCTATTGTATTTTTAATGTCACTTATTGTGTCTTTCATTCCTATAAGCTCTGTTAATTTTCTGTCCAAGATTTCAAAAATTTCCATCTTCTGGAAAGACAAAGTATTTGATTTTGTTTTCAGAAAAGGAGCTCTTGGTTTTGTTGTTCTCTTGTAGTTTTTTCTTTTTTCCATGAAATTTTACTTTAAGTTTGCTCAGTTCTGTTTCTTTGTGTACACTTTCCTCATTTATTTTCTTCTCTTTTCAGAACTTCTTTAATTATTTATTTAGCTGTGATCGATTTAATGTGGTTTTTTGGTTCTATAATTGTTATCCATATAGTATTTAGATGAGCATCTTTTAGTTTCTAAGCTTAAGAGTTTACTATTTTTCCTCTATCCTTCTTTTCTATTTTGTGTTGGGTAGATAAAGTTTTTATGTTCACTTACATAGTTTCTGTCTTGGAAGTTATAGATAAAATTTCACTTTTAATTGTTATTCTTAAATTGGTTTTATATATAAATGACCAACTATAAGTTCTTCTTTATCCCACCAATTTTTTATTGCTTAGAGTTTTACATTTTCTTTTTTATTTGTTTTACAGTCTGTAATAATTGAATTAATGTTCATATTTTATGAGTGCCTGTCCTTGCTTTTGTTTCTTTAGTCCATGACCACTGAGCTACATTGGCTCCCCAATAAGAGTTGGTTTTTTCATTTCCTTGTTTTTCAGGAGGTACCAGGGATTGAACCTGGGACCTTTTACATGGGAAGTAGGTGCTCAACCACTTGAGCTACATCCACTCCCCAGTACTCTACTTTTAATGTCTTTTCCACATGGTTTCATTATTATACTTTCTTCTGGATTGAATTCATGTTTTGTGGCCAATTTTGTTGACTGTCATTTGATTTCTTCCTGCTTTTTAGAACCTTAATATTTAGGCTGATGTTGGTTTGAAACTTCTTCCTAACACCTGCCCTTTCATCTTCTACCCTAGTTCCTATAGTTGCTGTGACCCCATGTATCATTTTGGTAGTAATTCTTTTCGGCCTTTTTCATGAACAGGAGCACTCTGTGCCCATCCCCTGGCTTCAGCTAAGCTTATCTTAAGTTCCCATCTTGTACAGAGTACTTATTGTCTGGGTTACTCTCCAGAAGCCAAACCCTTGGTCACTGCTACTCAAACTTGCAGCTCAGCTGGCCACGGCTTTAGCCATACTTTGCATTTTTGAAACTTTTCCCATCCATAGAGATGTTTGCCTTGATTTTAAGTTTGCCTGTGTGTTTTCATTTTTTCTTTGTTCATTTTACCAGAGGAGTTTCAATAAAGCATGAATTTTGTGCCATCTTTTCCTCATCTTACTTGATGATCTTCTTCCTCTCTCAAACGTAAAAGGGATTGTATATGGTATATCTGGGGATGCTGAAGAAATCATCCTGAATGGACATTGCTTTTTGGGTAGAAATGAGAAAAAACGTTGGGTTGGATGGAGAAGGAGTTCGAAATCAGGCACAGAATTTTGAATCGAATTTCGAGGCCAATATAATATAGTTATGTAAATTATAGGACTATAAATATATTCTGTCTGAATCTCGGCAGGATATTTTACAGGAGATTCAAAATATCTTCTAGACCAGCACTGTCTTTTTGCCATGGTTGGCATGTATATTTGCTCTCCAATGTGGTAACCACTAGCCACATGTGGCTGTTAATCACTTGAAGTGTGGGTGGTATGATCAAGGAATAGTTTTAAATTTTATTAGGTTTTAATTAGTTAGAATATAAATGCCCTCATGGAGCAAGTGATACGATATTAGACACGCAGAGAAATGTTGGCTAGATGGAATTGCAGTTCACTGAAAACTTTTACCATTAATATTGCCAGTTTGGGGCAGGTTTTCACCCTTTATCCTGAAGTTTTTACTTTGGGCCTGTCCATTTCAATACTTTGATATGTAATTTGCAATAATATAGGATGATCAAATTTGTGAAGGTCGGCTTCCACATTGATTGTGATTTCTGTTATGATGGAAGCCAGACTCTGAATTTAGACAGCTTTCAATAGACTAAAATGAGGAAATGTAAGAAATTGAACTTTAAGAAATTCAGTTGGAGTCCTGAACTTAAATATTATTTTCTAAAGTACGAGTTATGAGAAACTTGGCCTAACTGGAATTCCTGTGGAAAAAACTAAAACCAAAGGTTTCTATTTGGCTATTCTTTTATTTTTAACAAAGAATGGGATGATGTATATCATCGTATGCTGTGTTTGGAGAAGTTTAACCTCTAGTTCAAAGTTGGTAATTGTGATAGGCTAATGTGTCAACTTGGTCAGGTAATGGTGTCTACTTGTTTGGTTAAGCAATCACTGGGCTAGTTGTAATAGAAGGGTATTTCATCGACTTAAATCATCAGTGAGTTGATTGCATATATTGCTTATTACATCTACAAGCAACTGAGGAAATCGCTGTCAGCAGAGAGTGACACCTCTTTTATTGAGTTGAAGGCCTTAAAAGGAGAAGTGATTTCAGCATTCAGAGAGAATTTCCATTGCTTTTTCAGCCAACATCTCCTGGGGAACTCATCAAGGACCTTTATCAGAGTCCCTGGCTTGCAGCCTGCCCGACAGAATTTGGATTTCTGCATCCCCACAGTTGCATGAGAAAATTTTATAAATCTCATAGTATTTACAGATATCTCCTGTTGGTTCTGTTTCCCATGAAAACTCTGACTAATGCAGTAATAATTGCTGCAGTCTTCCCTGATCAAATTATATTTGAAATTCTGTGGTCGTTTTTGGATGTCATTTGTCAAGTATTTCAGTAAAAAGTATATTTTTAAAGGAACCTGGATGAAGACTCATCTGGAAACCAAGTTATTTAACTAATTGTAAGGAATGGTGTCTGTTTATTAGGGAAGCAAGGACTTTTGAGTGAAGTATGCCTACTACATTATTTGGCATTATCTTCAAATATTTACAGGACTGTCCTATGCAAATGCTATTAAGATCATCTCTGTAATCCCAGAGGGCACAGCTAGAACAAAAAGTAAATGCTATAGTGAGACTGATTGGGTGGGATCAGTATAAGGAAAGATTTTATGACAATTAGGACTCTCTTGTAGTGGCATGAGTTGCCTTACAAGACAGTTTCCTGCTGGTAGATGAATGTTGGATGTTCATCAGACAGGAAAAATTGTCAGTACCAGCAGTAACTAATTATTAGCATTTATTGTCAGGCATTGCTAGTTTCTTTTTAACAGATGAGAAAGTTGAGACTCAGAGAGCTCAAGAATGTTACCCATAGTCATTTCAATGAGTGCAGAACTGCAGAGATAGAGATTACAGTCCTCCACAAAACTGTACTCACTTTAGAATTCAGCTGCAAGTTCGAGGGTCAGGACAGCCCTCACTTTTGTTGGCTACAATTTGGAAGTCCCCACAGAGTCCCTCAGGTTTGTTGATTCACTAGGACAACTCACAGACCTCAGGAAATCTGAATTTACAAGTACAGTTTTATTTTGGCAAAAATATACAAATCAAAACCAGCCAAATGAAGAGATATATAGGGTGAGCTCTGGCAGGGTCCCAAATGTGAAGTTTCCATTGTTCTAGGGACACATCACACTTCTGGCTTATCAGTGAATGACAGTACTGTAAAGAGTATTGCCAGCCAGGGAAGCACACTTGAGCTTTGTGTCCAGAGTTTTTATTGAGACTTTATTAGGTATACATGATTGTTTAAATCATTGGCCATGTGGTTGAATGGTTGAACTCAATTTTGAGGTCTCCCTCCTTCCCTAGAGGTCAATTGGGCTGATATCATGTGGCTCAAAACCACAGCCCTCTCTCTAATCACCTGATTGGTCCTTCTGGCATAGCCAGCCCCCATCCTTACTCATTTTGTTAACCTAAACTCTCTAGGGCCTGCCATGAGTAATAGGGACAGTCCAGTCACTCCGGATATTACAGGTGTTTGGAGGTTACCCCCCAGGAACCAGGGAGCCAGACAAGTTCTTTATTACACAGTTATTTAACTAGAAAATGACAAAATTGATCACTAAACCTAGGTCTTTCTTGATTCCAAGTCCATGTTCTTAACTGTCATGTTGTCCTGCATGGCAGTAACTATTGATTTGAAGAGAACTTTTTTTTTTAATGTCGTTGTAGCTCCCATCCAGACTGCATTTAGCTAAACCCATTGTAGATTCATGGCAATGTGCATTTGAAAACTGACCATGGGGAAGGTTTATCTCGTTCTAGGAAACATACTGGTGGTAGTCAGGAAGGTTAACTAAGAAACAGTGATCTAACTTATGATGAAAGTTGAGTTGGAGCAGTTGTTTCAAACCTATTGGTGCTTTTTACTGCACACAATGAAATACTGAAATTTCACCACTGAAACAAGAGTTTTACCTGCAGAAAATGGTGTTAGAATATATATTGCATAGGTGGTGGACTTGGCCCAATGGTTAGGACATCCGTCTACCACATGGGAGGTCCGCAGTTCAAATCCCGGGCCTCCTTGACCCGTGTGCAGCTGGCCTATGTATAGTGCTGATACACACAAAGAGTGCTGTGCCATGCAGGGGTGTCCTCCGCGTAGGGGAGGCCTACGAGCAAGGAGTGCTGTGCCACGCAGGGGTGTCCTCCGCGTAGGGGAACCCCACGCGCAAGGAGTGTGCCCTGTAAGGAGGGCCACCCAGCGCGAAAGAAAGTGCAGCCTGCCCAGGAATGGTGCCGCACACACGGAGAGCTGACACAAGATGATGCAACAAAAAGAAACACAGATTCCCGTGCCACTGACAACAACAGAAGTGGACAAAGAAGACGGCACAGCAAATAGACACAGAGAACAGACAACCGGGGTGAGGGGGGGAAGGGAGTGAAATAAATAAATAAAAAAAGAATATATGCATATACATATTATAATCAGGAGCAAACTTTAATTAAAAATGCTGAAGTAGATGTATATGATATCAGATATTTTATATTAATATTTGTGTTCATTTATTTCCTGACAAATGGAAGTTGTTAGCTACTTTCATAGAAATTTCCTGTAATGATTTTTCTATTATGATTGATTTTAACTGATAAATTGATTAGTAACTATTATTTGTATTTAGCAAAGATTCACTGACAATTTTGTCAGATCAAGACAGTGTGAAAAGTATATGTTGTATATTTAAAGCACTTAATACCCGTGCCTGGGACATAGGAGTATACTTTATAAGTGATAGATTGTGTTATCATTGATGCAAATTATTTTATGTATTATTCTTACTCCCCTGTTTGGTATTAGTTACTTAATATATGCATGGTGTGGTGCCACATGAATAATATACATTGCATACATTATTTAGTCCATTTCACAACCCTGTAAGGGGGTTGTACTCTCATTATTCCCTCTTTACGAATAAGAAAACTGAGGCTCCAAGAGGATGCCTAAGGCCCTAAAGCTAGTATTTGGCAGACTATTCTGCACTACACTACTATGTTATGGTAGCTTTTGTAAATTTAATAAATTATTGAATTAAATTGACAAACAAAGGTAATATGTAGTGATGAGACTTGCTGATTTAGAGTGCAGTTACATAAAAGAAGTTTTGAAAATATGAAGTGATGGTATCAGTGTATTATACATGATCTGTATTTCCTTAAATTATAAAGCATCAACAATTTTCAGAAACACCATTGATTTAATAACATTTTCAGAAAAAAATGCTATGTTAAATATAGATGGTGACTGTAAGACATACCCAGATCAGAAAACCATTACATTGTGAAAACAACATTCATAACAGAGTGATACTTTAAAACATCATCTCCAAACTTTAATGATCATACCTTCTTACCATTTTCTTCATCTTTTTAAATTGATTTATATTTATATTTTATGTAAATGGAATCATACAATATGTTACACAGTATATTTAATCATAGTATCTCAATCACAGCATTTGTCCTTTTGTGTCTGGCTTGCTTCACTCAGTATAATGTTCTCCAAGTTCATCCATGTTGTCATAGGCTTTACAACTTAATTCTTCTTACAGCTGCATAATATTCCACCATGTGAATATAGCACAGTTTGTTTATCCATTCATCAGTTAATAGATGACCACAAAAATAATCTTTCCAACTTTTGGCAATTTAGAATAGCTCTGCTATGAACATGGGTATGCAGATGTCTGTTGGTGTCACTGCTCTCAGTTCTTCTGGGTATACACCCATAAGTGTGGTATTGCGGGGCCATGTGGCAAATCTATATTCAGCTTCTTTAGGAACTGTCAAATACTCCACAGTGGATGCACCACTCTACATTTCCACCAACAGTGAATAAGCATTCCTTCCTCTCCATATCCTCTCCAACACTTGTAGTTCTCTTTTTAATAGTGACCATTCTGATAAGTGTGAAATGATATGTCATTGTAATTTTAACTTGCACTTCCTTTATTATTAGTGATGTTGAACATTTTTTCATGTGTTTTTTTGCCATTTTTTTTTTCTTTGGACAAATGTCTATTCAAGTTTTTTGCCCATTTTTTAATAGGGTCATTTATGTTTTTATTGTTGAGTTGTAATATCTCTTTATATATTAAGCCCTTATTGGACATGTGATTTCCCAATATTTTCTCCCATTGAGTTGGCTGCCTTTTCACCCTTTTTACAAAGTCCTTTGAGGTACAAAAGTATTAATTTTGAGGAGGTCCCATTTATCTATTTTTTTCTTTTTTTGCTCATGCTTTTGGTGTTTAAGGTCCAAGAAACCACCACCTACCACAAGATCTTTAAGATGTTTCCCTATATTTTCTTATACTGTTTTTATCCTGGCTTTTATATTTAGGCCTTTGATCTATTTGAGTTGATTCTTGTATAGGGAGTGAGATAGGGGTCCTTTTCATTCTTTTGGTATAGATATCCAGTTTGTTTTCCTAGCACCATTTCCAACCATTTTTTATAATATTCCCCCTTGTAAGTGTAATTATTTCTTTTTAAGTTATATACATATATTTTTTTCCAGGGATAAAGAATGTAATTTCATGTCAAAAAGTGGTCAATTTGTCAACATATATTATTATGCTTTGTTCATTATAAAACATAGAAAATGGAAGATTAAAAAGAATACTATTTTAAAAAGAATATTTAGTATGATTGAATATGCTTCAGTATTTTTAATCTTAACACTTTTTGGTGTTTTGAGGTACTAGTTCTATGGTCAGTTCAATTCAATACTTCATTATAAGAACAATGGGAATTCTTTGGGAGTTTTTGGCAAGGCATGGAGTGGGAATAGTATCTATCAGATCTGCATTTCATAAAAATCACTCTGGTCATTATGCGGGGTGTTTTGGATGGATATGGGCAAGTCACATAGGAAGTCCTTTGGGTCACCCAGGCAGCAAATATTTGGGAGACAAGCAGAAAGACTTAACATCTATTTAGTAGTTGAAATCAAGAGGAATTGGTGATGGATTGAATGATGAGCTTGGGGTTGGACTGATGGGGTAGGAGATGTTAAGGATGACTTTTAGACTTTTGACTTGTGTAACTAGAAGATGGCAATGCCATTCATCAAAGTAGAGAACACTTAGCAAAGAGGGTGGGAAATGGTTTTATCATTTGGGGCATGTATAATTATGGGGGTCTTATTAAGACCTCCAAGTGGATATGATAACTGGGCAGTTAGGTATGTGGAGTAGAGTTTGGGGCAGGCATAAATTTAAAGAGTTGTCAGCATATACCTACCTGCTAATGGAAACTGAGGCCGTGGGATACCAACAACTAGTGAGAGAGCATGAAGTGAGAATAAGAAAAGGCCTAGGAATAAACCTTAAAGAACTCTATCATTTAATAGCCAAGAAAGTGAGGATGGGTATGTAGAGGAGACAGGAAGGAAGCAGTCAGAGTGGTAGGATTCATATCAAAAGAGTAACATATTAATGATATCAAAGGAAAAGTGAATTTCAAGAAAGGTAAACCATATTTAACAATCTGGAATGATGCATAGAGGAAGACTAAGGAAGGACGATCACAAAAATAATCTTTATCTGGACTGTATCCATAAATGAGTATCCTTCAAACTGAATGGATGATAATATTAATATAAATAGATCTGCTACTCACGAAGTTTGTATAGATACCTTTTTATGTTTGCTTTCTGTGTTTTATACCATAAAGGTCAAATTCTGAAAACTACCAATCTAGAAAACAGCTGGTTGTAGAAATTCTAGGTAGATATTATATTATTATAATAAAAATATTTTAAGGGGAGCTGAATATTAGGAATATATTTAAATGATTCAGGCTTATTAATTTATTATCCCTTTTTATATAAATAGAGAAAAGATTAAATTGTCTCTGATATTACTTTGGATAAAGGTGCAAAGAATTCAAATAAAGCAATACTTGAGGTTATTCCTGTTGTTAAGCCAACCCATTTTATGGTATTTGTTTTAGAAGCTGGGAAACCAACACATAGTTTTCCCTTTGAAAAATTATGTAATATGTCCGGTTCCATTATTTTATGTTAAAGAGTCTTTCAAATATTTTGAAGACAAGCACCATGTCCTACTATAGTGCTACCTGTAGTCTTGCCTCTCAAGTTAAACATCACAAGTTACTTTAGCTCACGTCATGTAACATGGTCTGCAGACAGGATCTTCATAGTCCTGGTTATTCTCCTCTGTATGTACTTTAAGGATCAGTGTAACCTCCTTCAAAAGTATAGCTTAGAATTAAACTCAGCACTCCAAATATGCTTTAATCAATGTGGTATGTTTAGGGATGTTAAATTGTGTATTTGAGATGTTATTAATACATTAAAGTTTTGCTAGCTTCATTGTACTTTTGATTCATACCATCCACCTACCATTTGTCACCATGGCTCTTCATCTTGTACAAGTACACATGGTTTTTTTAAACCAAAATGTGGAGTTTTCTTTTTATCTCTAAAAACACCTCCTTAGGTTTGGCCAGATTTTGTGAGACTGTTTAGAAAATTTAAAAATCTTGATTTTATTATATACATTCTTAACAAATTTGATTTATTATTTCCTCTAATTTGTATATCATAAATAAAATTGTTGAATAGAACAGAGCTGTTGCCAGATACTTGAAGAACAACTTTAGTGACTGATCTTGATATTGAGATTAATCCCATAATCCACCTAGCCATATTGTCATTCAAAAGGATACGTAGCCTACATCAAGATATTCTGCCTACTGAATCGCTATTTTTTTCTCTCCCCTTCCCCCGCCCCCCCCAGTTGTCTGCTCTCTGTGTGCATTTGCTGTGTATTCTTCTGTGTCTGCTTGTATTCTTGTCAGCGGCACCTGGAATCTGTATTTCTTTTTGTTGCATCACTTTGCTACGTAGCTCTCCGTGTGTGTGGCGCCATTCCTGGGCAGGATGCACTTTTTTCATGCTGGGCGGTTCTCCTTACGGGGCACACTCCTTGCGCGTGTGGGTCTCCCCTACGCGGGGGGACACCCCTGCGTGGCACAGCACTCCTTGCGCGCATCAGCACTGTGCATGGGCCAGCTCATTATATGGGTCAGGAGGCCTTGGGTTTGAACCTTGGACCTCCCATGTGGTAGGTGGACACTCCATTTGTTGAGCCAAATCCGATTCCCATCACTATTTTTTAAGAATATCCATGGACTATTTAATATGGAGAATGGTTGGACTTTTCTTTGAAAGAGGTTTTTTAAGAACACTGTTGAATTTATTTTCAACTTCTAATGAGTTCTTTGCTATTCACTAGATAGAAATACAATGGAACTGAAAAACATTTTGTAAATATTGAAATTTTATTTGTTCTAGAGCCTATTTTAGCTATTAAATACTTAAGTTTTCAACATTTTTTGATTAGCCCAAAAAGCAGTTTCAAACAAGATATTAATATGACCAGAATCATGCCTCTAAGTCTTGAATAAATTCATAATCCAAATACATTTGTCATATTTATATGGTTGTGCATATCCTTATCATATCTCTGCATACCCCAGTTTGAGAACAGATTTATAGTCTTAGTTGTACCCATTATATCCCATTTTTTACCATTTTTAATAAGATTAATGGTGTAATTTCCCATGATATATTATTTAAAATATTTATCATTACATTATATTTTGCTGTTTTGATGATATTATTGTCTCTGAGTCATTTTGATACTGGGTTGGGAATATGGCATCTGTATAGCATTGTTCTTAATTGAATAACAATGACCTAATTCTGTATATGCTTGAAAGTAGAGATTTCCTTTCCTGAGTGTTTCAGAGACCACTGTTGAAAATTCTGTGTTCTCAAGAAACAGGGAGGTGATGCTTTTTAAAAATTAATATGGATACTTTCAGAAATAATTTTTTAAAAATTCTGTGGAATCTCAGGAATTTAACCTGCTGGTTAAATTTTCTGTTTCCATGCATTACTTAAAATTTAATGAAGAAGGATTTATAGTAATTTCAAGAACCTTAGTCTGTTGAAAAGTACCTTAACATATAGTAATGGCTGTAAGAGCATCCATCAGGCAAAGGATGTGGCCCTTTATATAGCCCTTAAATCTTTTGTCTTTAATTTATAGCCAGGATAGTGAAACTTGCCTTTTGAGAGCTACATCTTTTTACTTAATTTTTTTTTTAAATCTCTGAGTAGATGTCTCTTTTGTATGCAAGCTAACTTCTTCCTCTCTCTTTTTTTTAAAAATTTCACTGAGTCTGCAACTTTTATTGGTGAATAGAGCAGTGATCCAGATAGCTGTACCTTTACAGTCAGTCAGTCATAGGGCCAAATTAGTTTGTAGTGCAAATCTTGAATGAGAAATGCACCTGCTCTCAGTGAGGATGAAAATGGCAAATGTTATTATAATTTTGGGGTTTCTTTAAATCTGATGGCAGTTGATCTCAGAATTCTGCTGGGGATTCTTTATCTTGCTGATACAGAAGTCCTGTAATTGAGTGAAGAACAGTTTTCTTGTCTCTTTTGCTAGATCTTTAGTGTTGTTTTTTTTTTTTATTTAAAAATTTTTTTGATAGTGTCACTCTTACATAAACTTACATAAACAATAAGTGTATAGTAAACATTGTGAACGTACAAAACAAATATATACACCACCACACAGGGCTCCCACAACTCACCCAACCAGCAATACTTTGCATGGTTGTGAAACATTTTTAACAGATTATGAAAGAGCATCCTCAAAATATTATCACCAACCAAAGTATCTTGCATTTGGTTTATTTTTCCCAAATATTATTATTATGATCTATTTATATCATTCATACATGAACATACATAAACAATAAGTATATAGTAAAAGTTGTGAACTTAAAAAGCAAATATGCATAACATCTGTGGTGGTTAGATTAATGTGTAAACTTGGCCAGGTAATTGTGCCCAGTTGTTCGGTCAGGTAAGCCCTGGGCTAATTGTAATACAAGATTATTTATGGACTTAAGTCACCAGTGAGTTTATTACATAGATGTGTGATTACATCTGCAATCAACCAAGGAGATTGCCATCAACAATGAGTGACGTTTTATCCAATTAATTGAATGCCTTAAAAGGGGAAGTGATTTTAGCATTCAGATAGAATTTTCCAGCTTGACTTCCGACAGTCAACATCTTCTGGGAACTCATCAAGGACCTTCATCAGAGCCTCTGATTTGCAGCCTGCCAGTGGAATTTGGACTTAAGCATCTTCATAGTCACTTGAGAGAATTTTATAAAATTTTACACTATTTACAGATATGTCTTGTTGATTTTGTTTCCCTAGAGAACACTGACTAATACAGCTTGGTTCCAGAAGTGGGGTGGCCAGATTGGAGGGCCTTCTGACAGCTCTAGGCTACGTTGCTAGTGGTGGAGTCTGAGTCACTTTTGAACAAGATTGCTTGGATTCAGAGCTTCTTGAGTCTTGCCTTTGGGCAGGTGTCAGTCAGAAGGGTCCTTGGTGGTCTTGGATCTGGATTGGATGACTCAGTTCTCTGGCTCAGACTGGCCCTCATGGGGACCAGAAGAGGTGGGGTGGCCTATGGCCCCCAGTAACACAGCCAGAAACAGTTTGCTTTCAGCTGGCAAGACCAGCAATACACCTTCATTGTCCTGCCTCAGGGGTATATCAACTTTCCAGCCTTGTGTCATAATATTGTCCACAGGGACCTTGATCGTCTCTCCCTTCCAAGAGACATTACATTGGTACATTATATTGATGATAACATGTTGATAGGACCTGATGAGCAAGAAATAGCAATGACTCTAGACTTATTGGTAAGGCATTTGTGTGAGGGACGATGGGAGATGAATCCAACAAAAATACAGGGGACTTCCACCTTGGTAAAATTTCTGGGTGTCCAGTGGTACAGGGCATGTCAAGATATCTCTTCTAAAGTGAAGGATAAGCTGCTGCATCTGACCCCTCCTATGAACAAAAAAAAGAGGTACAATGCTTAGTTGGTCTCTTCAGATTTTGAAGACAACACATTCCTCATTTGGGTGTGCTACTCCAGCACATTTACTGAGTGACCAGAAAAGCTGCTAGTTTTGATCAGGAGCTGGAACAAGAGGAGGCTGTGTGATAGGTCCACGCTGCTGTACAAGCTGTGCTACTGCTTGGGCCAATGATCCAGTAGATCCAATGATGCTGGAAGTTATAGTGGCAAATAGAAATCTATCTGGAGCCTTTCGCAGGCCCCTATAGGAGAATCTCAACACAGACCCTTCGGATTTTGGAGCAAAGCCCTGCTATCCTCTGCAGATAACTACTCTCTTTGAGAAATAGCTTTTGGCCTGCTTCTGGGCCCTTAGTAGAGACTGAACACTTAACCATGAACCATCAAGTTACCATGAGATGTGAGTTGCCTATCGTGAACTGGGAATTGTCTCACTCACCAAACCATAAAGTTGGGCATGCACAGCAGCACTCCATAATAAAGTGGGAGTGGTATATACAAGATAGGGTTCAAGTGGGTTCTGAGGGCGCATGTAAGTTACATGATGGAGTAACCCAAATGCCCATGGTCACCACCCCTGCATGTTACCTTTTATTTCTCAGCCCACAGTTTTGGCCTCGTGGGGAGTCCCCTACAATCAGTTGTCTAAGGAAGAGAAAACTTGATCCTGGTTTACAGATGGTTCTGCACGATATGCAGGTACCACCCAAAAGTGGACAGCTGCAGCACTGCAGCCCCTTTTTGGGACATCACTGAAGGGCTGTGTTGAGGGCAAATGCTCCCAGTGGAGAAGTGGACCTGCTTGTTAGTTTTGCTTGGAAGAAGAAATGGCCAGAGGTATGTGTGTGCTGATTCATTGGCTGTTGCCAATGGTTTGGCTGAATAATCAGGGACTTTGAAGGAACGTGATTGGATATTGTGGATAGATCTTTCTGAGTGCTCAAAAACATGAAAATAATTTGTATCCATGTGAATGCTCACCAGAGGTTGACTGCAGCAGAGGAAGATTTTAATAATCAAGTGGATAAGATGCCTGCTCTATGGCTAATGCTCAGACTCTTTCCCCAGCCGCTCCTATCATTGCCCAATGGGCCCATGAACAAAGTGGCCATGAAGATAGGGGTGGAGGTTATGCATGGGCTCAGCAACATGGGCTTCCCCTCACCAAGGCTGACTTGGCTACAGCCACTATTGAGTGCCATTTCTGCCAGCAGCAGAGACCCACACTCAGCCCTCAATATGGCACCATTCCCTGAGGTGATCAGCCTGCCAGGTAGTAGGCTGATTACATTGGACCACTTCCATCATGAAAGGGGCAGCAAGTTTTTTTTTAAAGATATATTTTATTTCTTTCTCTACCCTCTACCTCCCTTCCCCCGTTGTCTTGTTCTCAGTGTCCATTTGCTGTGTGTTCCTCTGTGTCGACTTGCATTCTTATCATGCAGCTCCGGGAAACTGTGTCACTTTTTTTGTTGCGTCATCTTGCTGCATCAGCTCTCTGTGTGTGTGGTGCGAATCCCGGGTGGGCTGCGTTTTTTTCGTGCAGGTTGGCTCCCCTTGCAGGGCGCACTCCTTGCACATGGGGCACCCCTATGCAGGGGACACCCCTGTGTGGCATGGCATTCCTTGCAAATGGCAGCACTGCGTGGGCCAGCTCATGGGTCAGGAGGCCCTGGGTATCAAACCCTGGGCCCTCCATATGGTAGGTGTACGCTCTATCAGTTGAGCCACAACTGCTTCCCAGCCATTTGTTTCAATTGGAATAGATACATATTCCAGATAGGGGTTTGCGTTCCCTGCATGCAATGCTTCTTCCAAAACTACCATCTGTGGATTTACTGAATGTCTTATCCACTGTTATGGCATTCCACACAGCATTGCTTCTGATCAAGGAACCCACTTCACAGCAGATGATGTGCAGGAATCGGCCATGCCCATGGAATTCACTGGTCTTACCATACTAACCATCATCCTGAAACAGCTGAATTGACAGAATGGTGGAATGGTCTTTTGAAGACTCAATTATTAACAGCGCCAAATAGGTGGCAATACCTTGCACGGCTCTGTTGGTGTTCTCTAGGAGGCTGTATATGCACTAAATCAGTGTCCGCTCTATGGTGCTGTTTGCCCCTAGTGATCCACTAGGAAGATTTTTGCTTCTTGTCCCTGTAACCTTAAACTCTGATGGTCTACAGTCTTGGTTCCAAAAGAAGAATTTCTTCCACCAGGGAACACAACAATGATTCCACTGAATTAGAAGTTAAGACTGCCACCTGGCCATTTTGGGCTCCTCTTTCCTCTGAATCAACAAGCAAAGAAGGGAATTACTGTACTGGCTGGAGTGATTGATCCTGAATATCAAGGAGAAATAGGACTGCATCTATATAATGACGGTAAAGAAGAGTTTTCCTGGAATACAGTAGATCCTCTAGGGCTTTTCTTAGTACTGCCATGCCCTATGATTAAAGTCAATGGAAAATTGCAACCATCCAATCCAAGCAGGACTAGCAATGGCCCAGAATCTTTAGGAATGAAGGTTTTGATCACCCCACCAGGCTAAATACCATGGCCAGCTGAAGGTAATGGAAACATGGAATGGGTGGTGGAAGAAGGTAGTAATAAATATGAACTTTGACCACGTGACCAGTTACAGAAACGAGAACTATAATGGTCATAAATCTTCCTTTTTTTGTTACAAACATGACTGTCTATGTACATAAAATGAATGTCTTTGTTTTCTTCCTTAATGTTTTCCCTTATCATATGACAAGTTGTGTTAGTTTCATGTCATAATATTTAAGGATGTCAAGTTTAATAGTGGATGTTATCCAAGGACTTGCATCTATTTCTATAGGAAATTCGTTTCTGTTTGTATGCAGAACTGTTGAATACTGTTAGGCAAAAAAATATATATGCGTGTCTTATCAGCTATTTAGAATTTTTTTTTTTTTTGAGGTACTGGGCTGTGGATTGAACCCGGAACCTTGTATGTATGTAGCCAGCACTCATCCTTAAAGCCACCAAACCTGAGTTGGTTTTGTCATTTGTTTTGCTAGTTGTTTTTTGTTTATGTTTAGAAAGTCCTAGGAACCAAACCTGGAACCTCCCATGTGGGAAGCAGGCACTCAACCACTTGAGCCACATCTGCTCCCCTATTTGGAAATTTCAAGGTGGATTTAGTTGTATTTCATTTACTTATGATTTGTTAATAATTTTTGAGATAGCATGATTTGTTAATCATTTTTGAGATAGCTGGAGCACCCACAACCCATAAAGTAATTAGAACTATTTGAAATTGAAACAGTAAACGGTAACAACAAGATAAAAAAATTTTATTCCTCAGTTTGTGTTGGATGGTGCTTTAGTTTTCCAGCTGCTAAATCAAATAGCATACAATGGGTTGGCTTACACAATGGGAATTTAATGGGTTACAGTTTTGAGGCTAGAAGAAGTCCAAAATCCAGGCCTCAGTAAGGTGATGCTTTCTCCCTGAAGATACGGTGTTCTGGGCTGACTGCTGGCGATCCAATATTTCTAATGCTTTCTTTTTAAAAATGTTGACATTTATTTGGGGGTTAAAAATATGAAAGAAATTACTACTGTTTTTGATAAATCTTGATTAATTAGCACTTACCATTTATCTTGCACTATATTAACTCTTGAAGAAACAAGGAGGAAATGTGCCTTGAAGAACGATATAGAAAAGTAGTGTTGCTTTATGTACTATACTAACTGCCCTGCAAAAAATGACAGAGAAAGCCTCATACTGGAAAAGTTATTATTTGAGCTGGCTTTTGAAGATTGGACGGAAATGTCACTTGAGTAAGTTGGTTGGAAACTGCATTTTACAAGCAGGAACCGCATATTCAAACACATGGAGATATGAAAGAGCATGCACTGTAGTTCTAGAGTAGCTGATGGCTTGGCATGATTTGTCTGTTGGAGAAAGTCAAAATGTGATACCAGACAGGTACTATGTAGAGGTGCTCAGATGTTTGTATATTATCCCAGAAATCTGGATATGATTGTTATAGTTCTGTTAAGGGTTTTAAACCGTGGTATGATATGAACTGATTTGTGCGTTGCTATAGTAGAAGTTTACAGCTGGAGTTTCAGAGAACATATCATGAATGAGTTATGAGTAGGCTTGGGTACTACTCTCGGTCAGCCCTGAAGGCAGTTGTATAGGGCCTAGAACCACTGGGGGCTTCCCTAGTCTTCCTTGGTTAGAGCAGCCTTGTCCATTTACCCCAATATGCCTCATAAATCTTATGACCTTCTAAGTATGTCATGGCTTGGAAAAACTCTGCAAACGCAGGTATAAAGGAAGCAGAGGATTTAGTAGTTTGTTGTTTTTTTTAAAATAACTTTGGCCTTCAGTTATCAAGTTTTATGTAGCTCTTAAAAGAATTTTTCTTTATGGTTTATGTTTATTGATAATTACTGTATTATAAATTAAAACTGAGAAACTTAAAAAAATATTAATTCATTTTAAAACAACAATAAACCTATTAGACATTAACATTTGTAAATAACATTTTTAATGAAAATCAACATATTTTCCAAAGCCATAAGATTGGAGAGAAAAATGGCATTATTTCACATTTTTGCAAATCTCTTCTATGTCTGGTTTAATGGACGACAGCTGTATTCTTATATATGCTTTTGCATATAATCTTTTGTACTGTGTTGTTTTGGTTTACATATACAAAGAAAATCAAACCTCATGCAGATATGTAGTTAGAAATGGGAGTAATATTTTAATAGCCTTTTCAAATAACTGTTGATTTTTTTTTGGTATTATATTAAAACTCCACAAGTAGTAATTTCATACAGGATAATTGCAATGAGAATCTGGAAGTATGTCAACGAACTTTCCATTCTCTGTAACATTAAATTCATTGTTCTTTCCTTTTTAATAGATTTTTTACTATTGCGAAATTCTGTAATGTCATGTATGGAAAATAATTGATACCATGAGTTACACAGATTCTGTTGAAGCATTTCCTCATACAATATAAAAAATTATGTTCATTAATATCATTGCTTATCACTTCAGAAATCGGGAAGTGGGTAAGCTTATAGTAGTAAATACAAGTTTTCCAAAATTCTGATTTTCTCTTGAAAGCTTAAAATTTATCGTTGGCATCAAATACTTCGTTGTTTTTGTTGGTGTGACAATCTCACTTCGTTCATATTCAAGTAAATGTCTGCCATATATCCCATTTGGAATAACCATACTTGTTCTTTAGTCCCTTTTTTCAACTAGAACTGTTGATAAATGAAAAATATCTCAGTAGTAGTGCTTTTCTTTGAGACAAACCACTGTATTTTGGTGTGCAGCAGAAGTGCTTTTATGCTTCCTATTTTGACACACCAGAGTATTAAAAAGGTATGTACTCTTGAGTTGAGAGCTAAGAAAATTAATTTATGTTGCTTCACTGGCCTGAAACTGCCTCCTTTTTTTTTCTTCTTTAACTGGCCTTCCATTGCAATGAAAAATGCAATGATTACTAGTACAATCTAGAATCACTGTTTGATTTGTGCTAAGGTAGCGGCACTTCCCCTCCCCCCCCCCATTGCTTTTGTACCGTTGATTCAAATTTAATTCAAATGTCAAAAGGCAAAAAAAAAAAAGTATTATGAAAATAGTTTGGATGTTTGGGCCCCTTGAAAGAATCTCAGGGAACTCTAGGAGCATACCATACTTTATTGGTAGGTTACTCTTTGGGGAAATATGGTGGTGAAGGGAAGGAGAAACTACTTTATCTTTTATGGCATTCTCTATCCTTGTCTGTCTTAACCCCTTTCTGTTATAGATCACCATTTCTTGTGGGAAGGGAGCAAGTTATATATTTACTTTCAGTTTTTCTGTTTTGCCCATTTACTGCTTCTCCTGCCATTTTCCTTTGCAAAAATTATTTACCTTAATTGGCATATTTTATCTTACCTCATTTGTTACCTTTTGTGTGCACAATAATTCCATGTTCATTTCAGTGATTTTCTGGGAAATATTAAAAGGTATAAACATAGTATAATAGGAAGTTCTTTTGGTTTGTATTCAGATCGATATCAATTCAAAACTCAACTCTTCTACTAGGTATATAACCTCATATATACTTAAAATAATTTTCTACTTTTAATCATAATAAAATTATGATTTTATTTGTATGGATTCTGAGAAGTTAGAGTTTGGTTAATATGAAAATCCCCACATGAAAAATTTGAATATAATTTTCTAGACAGGAAAATAATATATATCCTCAGATCATACTTGAGGAAATCTAAAGATTTTCAGAAACAATTATTTCATAGTTACCTAATCGAAAGTCTCTGAATTCTGGGATCTACTTAATCTTTGTCATCCCCTCTGCATTTAATGGACATGGGAAATTTTTGTAAAGTTAATAAAGTATATGCAGCACTGCTTATTAAGCATTTGTAATATATATAAAATTCTTGGCATGTAGCCATGATTCATTAAAACATCATAATGTTTCTTTATCTATTGAATGACAGCTATTATGTAGTAAGTTATAAGGAAAATAGTACTTCGGGCTCTATTTGGGAAAGCCAGAATAATATATTGAAAGCAAATTAATTTTATAATTTCATTTGACCGTACCAAGAAAAACCAAGTATAAGAATTTATTTTATGATTGAGTTTTATATGTAAATCATAATTATTTTAAAAATTGAATCAAGTTCTTTAAATATATTATTATAGATTGCCTTTATAAAGCTTAAAGCTCTATAGTGATGTAAAGAGTTCTTTTTCTTCCCTAAGTTACTTTTTTCTTTATACTTTTTATGTATATCAGTTTTGCTTCCTGCCTGTGCTGAATTCAGGTCAGTGTTAAAAACTTGAAAAAGTTAATCTTGAAGTAACAGGTTTTTTGTTTTGTTTTTTTCTTTTCTTTTCTTTTCTTTTCTCTCCTCTTATAAGCTATTTGAACTCCTGGGACCTGAAGGATTTGAACTTATTGAGAAGCTCCTCCAGAACAGAATTATAATTGTAGATAGATTTCTAAATTCTTCAAATGATCATAAGTTGCAGGCTCTTCAAGGTAAGAAAGTGCGTAATGGTATTTCTAACTTGAAGAAAAGATTCATTGTTTAGCAAATCTTTTTTAATATAATCTTTTTTTTTATAACTTTTGACCTATTATATAATTTACTGATACCTTTCTTTTAAGTAGACCTTGGATATGGCAAATTATGAATCATAAATATATATGACCTAAATAGGAGAGACTTAAGACAGTGGTTCTGTTTGTGTTTGGTTATGACTTTTTTTTTTCTTTGAGAGATACAACCACTTTGAATTGACAATTTTTTAAATAAAGCTGATACATATAGTACTTAAGCTAGGTCATGATCGATTGATTGATCTGTCTATCTGTCTATATTTGGGTATATCCCTTCATGTAGATTCACCTGTCATTTAACATTTTCTCTCTTTACACACACACACACACACACGGAACTATATAACTACAGTTAAAATTTTTGCTGAACAAGAAGTTGCAGACATCATAACACTTCACCTGTAAAACATAACTCTCCTAAAAACAATTGGCAGTGTTTTACCTAATACAATTATCACATTCAGGAAACTGAACATTTCTGATAATCCTGCATTATATATATTTAAACATCCCAGAAGACATTACTAATTTTACTTTGTACTGTCAATATTTATATTACCATGTTTTTATCATTTCAGGTAGTGTTCATTATGCATTTCTTTGTTTCTCTCTATAATCATTTTCCTTCTCTCTAAAAACCTCTCTTTAATATATCTTTTAGTATACATCTCCTGACAATGAACTACCTTTATATTTTTCTAAAAACATTTTAATTTCATCCTCATTTTTGTAGGCTATTTTTGCTGATTATGGAATTCTAGGCTGGAAGTTACTATCTTTTGGGCTTTAGAACTGCTGTTCCTTATCATTCAGGTTGAATATTGTCATTTGAGAAGTCAGTGTCAATCTAATTTTTACTACTCTAAATAAACGAGTGTTCTCTGACTTTTCTAGGATTTTCTTAGTCTGTTTTTTTGTTTGTTTTTTAGCAATTTTACTACAGTGTGTCTTCTGTGTGTGTGTCTGTGTGTATTTATATTTATCCTTGGGTTTGCAGAACTTCTTGAATATATCAGTTGACTTCTTTCATCAGTTCTGGAAAATAAAACTTTTTTTTTTTAAAAAGATTTATTTATTTAATTCCCCCCCCCCCCCCCCCGGTTGTCTGTTCTTGGTGTCTATTTGCTGCGTCTTGTTTCTTTGTCCGCTTCTGTTGTCGTCAGCGGCACAGGAAGTGTGGGCGGCGCCATTCCTGGGCAGGCTGCTCTTTCTTTTCACGCTGGGCGGCTTTCCTCACGGGCGCACTCCTTGCGCATGGGGCTCCCCCACGCGGGGGACACCCCTGTGTAGCACAGCATTCCTTGCGCGCATCAGCGCTGCGCATGGCCAGCTCCACACGGGTCAAGGAGGCCCGGGGTTTGAACCGCGGACCTCCCATATGGTAGACGGACGCCCTAACCACTGGGCCAAAGTCCGTTTCCCCGAGTTTTGGAAAATAAAACATTTTGATTACAGTTATTTTTAAAGTTCTTACCAGTTATTTGGATGAGCTTCTGGGATTTGTCATCTGTTTTTTCCTTTATTTTTCAGTCATATGGTGTCCCATCTTTTGACATGTCTAATACTTTTAAATTGAATGCCAGAAATGGTGTATTAAAAATTTTGGTTGCTACAGGTGACAGAGTGTGGGTGGATCACTATAATCTATTTACAGACTATGCGAAATGGACTTTGGGTTGTGTAATGATAAGACTCAGTCTAACTGTAATTTATCCCTGTTTTTACATCATAGTCCTTTATGACCTTTAAATAAGAGACTCGTGCCTCTCACAAGGAACCCTCCATCTAATCTTTGTTATCTTGTTGCTGTGAGCCTCCCAAAAACTTTCCTGTACCTTTCAGAGTTTTTGTTGTTGTTGTTGTTGATGTTAGTTGTTTCTTTTCTGGTCTTAGTTTTGTTTTTTGATTTTTAGCTTCCTGCCCTAAGCAACTTCAGAATTCGGCAGATGTTTTGAGGCTCATTATAACCATATCTTTGAGCCCCTCCGATTTTCTATTTTTGTAGCTCCAATCCTGACCTAGATTGTCTTGTGCCCTAGCAGCCACTCTCTGACCAGGCAATCCATGACTTTTCAAATTTTGCTCTGGGGAGAAAATGCCTGCCTACCATTAACTCACCTCTCTTTGGTTGTCCTCTCCCTAGAATATTACCCTCTCCCATCCTTAAGACTTCAGCACTCTTAGATGCCTTTAAGCGTATGATTTTAAAATGCATCTGGCTTTTATATTTTCTCTTGGAGGGAGTGTTAATCTCTTGCAAGCTATTCCATCCTATCTGGTAGAGGAAGATTGTGGCATTCTTTCTTAAAACTGATACATGTGTAAAAATGATAGAACTGTGGATAGAGAAGAAATATAGTGCTTAGGTCTTAGTTCCCCAAAAAGCATGATATTGTTACTAGAGAATATTTATGAGACAAGTTATAGAGATATTTTAACTTATAGAAATGGCGGGGAAACACTTTGAAGTTGGGAATTAGGGGGAGTTGGCTAGGAAGCCAAAATTATTTTTCAAAAATCCTGAGTTCCCGTGACACAGCTGATGGCAGACTCAGGGTTTAGGTGATAGGTAAGAAAACTGAACTTCTTGCCTTACCCAAATCTTTCTTGCTAGCCTTACAAATAGTTTCAAATCTTTTAAAAAGTATATGGGGATAAGAAATAAGACACTCTTCTTCAAAATTCTCAATATGTTTGCTGGTTCTGTGCAAGTTATGTCACCTTTTTATTACATTTATGATGATGGCAGTAAACGTAAATGATAAAAGCAGCCTTGATTTTAATCTGAAATTTCTTAAGGATTTCATTCATTGTATACTTTAATTACTAATAAATATTCTCAGAATCCTAGAGGTGTTTTGCGATTTTTAGAAACTTGGAAGAATTGAATATAGGGACTTATCTTTCTGTATGTTTATTGGTTTTTAAATGTTTTGAACGCTTACAAAATGCCTTGCTCTTAGAGGGCTCCCACCATTGATCAGCACTCAGACATGGGGCACTAAACCAACATGGTTTAGGAGCATTTGAAATGGGTATCTGCCAGAGAAAAAGGAATGAGTTTCAGTACCTAATCCTGGAGATACGGTAAATTCTGATAATTAGGTATTTAATTTGTAAGTTTCCTAAGTGTTAATATAGAAATATTTACTAATTCTAGCTTTTAATAGTGCTCATTTATTTTTAAAGAGTTAAAGATGAGTCCAGTTTCACATTTTTTCACGAGGCTGTAGATAATGAGTTAGTGTTGTCTAGCAGTTACATTACATTCATTTTTGCATAACATTTATACCCATATTTTAGTCTTTTAAGATAAGTTCTTAGAAGCAACAACCTTTATATCTCAAAACAAGCATTAAATTTGAGTTATTAAATAAATATATATTTGGACCATCAGTCAACCTGTTTTGAAAAGTTTTCTGCTCTTACCAAATTGCTTTTATTCTTCTAGCCCTCTGAATCATTACCATGTTGCTCCCATCTAAGAATCATAATCGTAGTATAGAAAGTTTGGGGGATTTAAACAAATAGACTTTGACTTCTTCTAAGTATCATGATAAAGAGGCTGGCAACCAGCATACTTTAAGAAGTTTTCTTTGTTTTTTGTTTTTTTTTTTTGGTACATGCATTAAAAATTATTTTCCTTGGATTTTCTTTGCAGAGGAAGAGCAAGGAAATACTCTTGTGGAAAATAATCTTTAGAATGTTGTTCCTTTATCACTGTTCTTATCCATTTATTTCATCTGATAAAAATTTTGTGTTTAATCATCCTTCAGAATCCTCTCTTAGCTAATTGTATTTGTATTCTTTATTGAGCAGCCTTATACCTTAGTATGACATGTTATTAACCACCTCCCATCCTTTTATTTATTGTATCACATCTCTGTTTTAGGGAGCAATGGCTTCTTGCCATTTGGCTTTTTCTAGCTATCAAGCTGATTTTCCTTGAATTTTAAAATTTGAGTATCTGTCCACCCTCTTCTCATTTCCATTCTTTTAAAACCAGGAAATGTAAGGTGGTAAGAAGTGAGTGGATGCAGTGTTCTGACCTCTCTGTTGAGGATAGTTGTAAGTTAGATTCTATTTTCAGGGCTGATATGGAGAATGTGTAGTGCCGGGTGTGTCATAAAATAAAAATAAAGTTTGTTAAATTATAAGTCTTTTTCCTGCTACAGTTATATTCTAAAATGATGTAAGCTTCTTCCTTTTATTTCACTAAAATTTTTGTTAAAATTGCTCTTAAGGTATTCCATTTTATTTCTGTTTGCAAGTCTGTACAATTAGTTGAACCCATCAAGGAGAACATACCTTTAAGCATTTACTGCTTTGTACCTTAATTTTTATTTCCTATTATTTTTAGACTTACAGAGTTCCACTATATTCTGACTGAGGCCTTACAAAGCTCTCAGCAAGATAGACATATTTTTTCTTATAATTTTAACTTCCTAATTTGGATGATCTCAAGTGTGCATGATAGTATTTTTTTTTACTAACACACTTGTTTAAAGTATTAATGATATTAGCATAACATTTATTATGTTACCCAGAGTATTTATAAGTCCACACATGAAATCTTTAACATTCATTTCTTATAATAAGTACATAGTATTCACATTTTAAAAATTCCACTTAGTATCTTATTGCTAATTGTGTGTCTTTGCAGACAACTTTTCTTTTATAGTTCTTCATATTAATAAAAGAAGTAAAAAGTGGAGTTATACACCCAAAATACAATAGTACTGGCATTTATATTTTTCTATGTTGTTACCCTTTTGGGAGATTGTTTTTCTTCACATGGCTTCAATCTATTGTCTATTGTCCTTTCCTTTCAATGTGCAGAACTCTCTTTAACATCTCTTATAGTCTAGTGGTGACAAACTTTCTCAGCTTTTGCTGATGTGGAATGTCTTAATCTCTTCTTTAGAGGACAGTTTTGCTGCATATGGAATTGTTGGTTTGCATTTTTTTTGCTCTTAGCACATTAAATATGTCATCCCATTGCCTTGCTGTCTCTGGTTTCTGATGAGAAATTGCTACTTAATCTTATTGAAGCTTCCTTGTGTGTGACACTTTCCTTCTCTCTCGTGGCTTTCAGAATTCTTTCTTTATCTTTGGCAATTGACATTTTGATTATAATGTGCTGGGTTGTGGGACTATTAGAGTTTATCCTGTTGTGTGTTCATTGAACATCTTAGATGAGTCTATTCATGTCTTTCATTAAATTGGAGAAGTTTTCAGTCATTATTCTTTAAATATTCTCTCTACCTCTTTCTTTCTTCTCTTTCTGGCTTTCCCATAATGCATATTCTGGTATATTGGTAGGTGTTAGATGTTGGAGTGAAATAATTGGGGCATGGAGACCAGCAACTGCAGGCAAGGATTTATTGAGAAAATCCAACAGGAAGGGGTCTGAAGACAGAACCTTCAGCCCGCCTCTAGCAGAGGCAGTCATGAATTTATACAGTATATCTATAGGTTGGGTACATGCTTAGTCAGTGGGAGTGGGTTGGGGCTTGGGTATGACCCAAGGGCCTATCGGGATGGCTAGAGAGTAGTGGGCTAGGGGTAGTGAATTCTAGGGATGCAGGAGGGGTTGGAGGTATCATTTGGCTTCTTTGTCTATTTTTGTGAGGAACTGTATCTGGACACGCAGACTCTGGATGGGGGGCTATTCTATGTCATGGGATGTGGCTCCTTCTGAGTAAAAGAATGGTTGCACTTCCTCAGTGGGGTTGGTTAATAATAAACTTGCAACTTCTGCAAGTCGCGGCTGTTATTCGGGTCAGGGGCTAAGGATGGGGCCTAGTCCTGTCAGTAGGCTTGATGTTGGCCTAAAGGTCCCTCAGGTTCTGTTTGATTTTCTTCATTCTTTTTACTGCTTCTCAGACTGAATGATTTCAATAATCTCGTATTCAAGGTCTCTGATTTTTTTTTCTGCCAGCTCCAATCTGATGTTGAATCACTCTAGGGAACTTTTAATTTCAATTACTGTTATCTTCAGCTTTTTTTTGATACCAAGCAAAACACAGATTCTTCTGTTCAATGTACTTCATTAACCAATTCCTTATCCACTGGGGTTTCAAACAGGGAAAGAATTTGTTTGCTAGTGTAAAGCAGAAGAGGTCAGTGGACTAAAGGCCCAAAACTCTGCCTCCCCAAACTGCAATAATTCTGATAGTTTTATGGCACCAAAAGACAGGCATGTTTAGGCTAATGAATAATTGGGTGGGCTGGCTCAGGTTCCTTCAGTAAACACTAAGGGACTGAATAGGATGGAAGTGGGTACAAAACAGGGGTCATTTAGAAAGTTTTTAAATGGATTTCAAACAGGGGAGAGTTGAATGGTTACCATTTCAATAGAAATGTTCATATACAAGAGTAAGATCAATCTGGAATAATCATCATAATAGTAGGTCTTAGCCGTGACCATTACAAAGGAATAATCATCATAATAGCAAGTTTTAGTTAGAAATTACCATATTCTAATGTAGAGGTCAGGCTAGCCAGTTTCAGTAATTTCTGATATTATCCTTTGGCTATTTTATAATATACTGGAAAGTAAAAAAGAATCTATATAATGTTTCAGTAATCATAATTATTTGTTAATTCTTAACCTTCGGTTACATGTTTAGGTCCTTCTTTCATAATTCCCATCTCTCTATTGATATTTTCTTTGTGTTCATCTGTCATTTTCCTCATTTCCTATGATTCTTTGTCCATGTTTTCCTTAAGATTTTTGAACATACTTAGGGCCATTTTTAAAAACTGGTCTTCCCAGTTCTGGTCCTCCTCATTGATGGTTTCCGATATTTTAATCTCCTCTGCCTGGGTGATTGTGTCTCCTTTTTAAAATAATCTTTTATTGAATCAGGACATTCTGATACTTCAGAGTCTTATTACTGGGATTCAGACTCTGAGGTCTCTGTTCCTTCAGCATGTATCCACGCTAGTGTGATGACAGAGCTTTCCTTGCATGCCAGGATCAACCAAAAAAAAAAAAAAAGGAAGAAAATACCTTTTCTAGTCTGTGGAGATTGACCTGGGGAAGTGCTCTCCTTCAGGCTTTATCCATATGTATTCGTCAGCCAAAGGGGTCCTGATGCAAAATACCAGAAATTGGTTGGTTTTTATAAAGGGTGTTTATTTGGGGTAGGAACTTACAGATACCAGGCCTTAAAGCATAAGTTATTTCCCTCACCAAAGTCTGTTTCCACATGTTGGAGCAAGGTGGCTGCTGACTTCTGCGAGTGTTCAGGTTTCCAGGGTTCCTACGTCCTGGGTCTTGCTTTTCTCTGGGTTCAAGGTTCCTTTCTTCATGGGGCTTGCTTCTCTTTCTTCTGTGAGCTTACTTCCCGGGTCTTCAGCATCAAACTCCACCATCAAAACTCCAACATCAGAAACCCTCAACTCTGTTCTTCGCCATGCCTTTTATCTGTGAGTTCCCACCCACCAAGGGGTGGAGACTCAATTCCCTAATCATAACTCAGTCATGCTCAGGTACAGATCAAATTGCAAGCATAATCCAATATTTTTGGAATTCATCAATTATATCACACTGCTACACCATACAATGAATATAGAGAATAACTTGAGACCAAAGTGCAAGGGCCTCCCTTATTCCCCACCTGTCTGCTCTGTGTGTTCTTCTGTGTTTGCTTGTATTCTCATTAGGCAGCTCCGGGAACCGATCCTGGGACCTTCCAGATTGGGAGAGAGGCAGTCGTTCTCAGCTCCCTGTTCTGCTATGTCTCTTATTGTCTCTTCTCTGTGTCTCTTGCGTCATCTTGCTGTACCAGCTGTCCATGGCAGCCGGCACTCCCATACAGGATGGCACTCCTGCGTGGGCCAACACTGCCCAGCTTGTCTTCACCAGGAGGCCCTGGGCATCAAACCCTGGACCTCCTATATGGTAAACCAGAGCCCAACTGCTTGAGCCACATCTGTTTCCCCCTTTACTCTCTTATAAATGTTCCCTTTTCCCTAGGGAACAGTTTTTTCATGAAGAAAGAGAACACTTTTCTTTATGTCCTCTAGCCAGCAATTCCTTGCTCCAGGCAGCCATAACTTGAATGCTCCCATAGCATTCTGTAAGAGAAATCTCTTAGCTGCCTCCTATAAATAGGCAAGTTCTGGGTTGGCTAGCTCCTCAGAATACCACCCAGCAGATTGGGCCAGACATGAATGCTCCCAGTATGTGCATTCCTCCCAGTCCCTTTTGTGCCCTAGTGTGTAGCTTAATAAACATGTTTGAATTAGCTGGTTAAAAAAAAAATCAAAACCTCTCCTCCTTTTGTTACCAGGATTAGGGTCTCCCACTGGACAGAAGTCTGTGCAGGCTCCCACAGCAAGCTGTTGAGGGGGTAGAGGAGGGGCCATCCTGGGTGCCATATGATTCTTTTGCTTTTAAGTAGCCTTTTTCTTGATTTGGCACTTGCTCTGTTTCTTCAATCCTTTAACTGTTTCATGGAGCTTTGAGGAAAATGTTTCTGCCAGTTCTTGCTGGTTCATCAAAGCTTCTGTAAGGTGATGAAGTCCTGAAGCTTCTCACTCTGCCATCTTGATGGAGATTGAATATACCTGTTTCCAAAAATGACTTGTTGGAAATTGTGCTTTTTTATGTATTTAAGTGTGGGATGGGAGGACAAAGAATTGTTTTTCATAAAGTCTCTAATCCATGTCTGAGATTTGTAAAACTTATTTCTTAAATCTGCTTTGTAGACAATTGCAAAAAAATTTTAGGAGAAAATGCTAAACCTAATTATGGTTGTCAAGTCACTATCCATTCTGAACAAGAAAAGCAGTTAATGAAACAATATCGCCGTGAAGAAAAAAGAATCGCCAGACGAGAAAAAAAGGCTGGAGAAGATGGAGAAGTTTCAGAAGGACTAATGTGCTTTGATCCTAAGGAATTGAGGATGCAAAGGTAATATATGCCAAAAGCTGAAAAATGCTTCTTCAGTAATTACTACTTTATGTACATTATCATTTTTTAGTTTCGCTTTAGCAATTTAGATGATTCTTCTACAAGAATAGAATTTTGGTGTATGAAACCAAATTTTCTGGTGTAAGAAAGTAATAATCTGCTTAATTAGAATATTTGTGGTTGTATCTACGTAGGTGAGAGATTCCTATTTTAAACGTAAGCTATTTTTAGGTTCTGTGCACAGACTAAGAAAAGATTTATGAAGCCTGCATAAATTTATGTAACTTTTGTTTCCTTCCCTAGCCTAAAGACTACTACTTATCATGTTGTTCTTTAGAAGTAGAAAAGGAGAACATAAAATAAAGGCAGACATTATTACACATAGTTCTTTAAATATTCAGATCCATTTTTATAAAAGGGATATTGTACCTTGTTAAACATCTTTGGATTATGGAAAGTAAAATTATAAAGAGCATTAAGTCAAATTTATTGGATAACATCAAAAATTGTCTATTTCTAGTTCAAAAATATCAGAATTTTTAAGATCTGCCTTTGTATAGTTTAAGTTCTTTTCTTTTAGAATGGAATGCTACCAGAAATAATAATTATTGTGACCTTGTTTTAGTATAAGCTTTCCTTTTCAAGATAAAAATGTCCAATTGGGTTTATTAATTTTTGTATTTATAGAGAACAGGCACTTCTTAGTGCTAGAAGCATTCCAGTTTTGAGCAGGCAGAGAGAGATGGACATTGAAAAAATACGTTATCCCCATGTTTATGATTCCCAGGCTGAAGCTATGAAAACATCAGCATTCATTGCTGGTGCAAAGGTATGTCAGAACCCTTTTGGATAATAAATATATTCTGAGGAAATGGTTTTTCCCTATTTCCTTTGTGATTGCTGAACTAGTTGATTGTAGTATGCTAAATTATACTTAAAAGTATTGGGAAATTTGAGATAAAGCAGTGTACATAAAGTTTCTTGTAGATAGTAAGTATTCAGGAAATAGTTGTTCTCCCTTCATTATTTATGCAATATTTATTTTTGAGGTTTAGGAGTTGCATCACTATTTGACTAAACTTTACCCTGTTTATTATACATTTTTCTTGCTCAGTGAATACTTTTGTATTCAGGAATACCATCTATTAATGTGTACTTTAAGATTCATCAACATAATTTGGCTCATGTGTTATATGAGATGCCTGATTCATGAACACTTTGTGTTTGGGTTTTGTTTTGATTTGATTTGATTTCTGGTTTATGCTAGATTTCCATTTAGCTTAATTTATTTACCAGCACTGTCATAAAATCCAGCAGTGTTTTCTCTCTCTCACTCTCTCAGAATTTTCTTACTAGAAAAATTGTTTATTTTATTATTTTTGGATTTTGATTTTTTGGTGCTTATAGATGATTTTACCAGAAGGAATACAAAGAGAGAATACCAAGATCTATGAAGAAGTAAAGATTCCCTACAGTGAGCCAATGCCAGTTGGCTTTGAGGAAAAGCCAGTTTATATCCATGACTTAGATGAGGTGAGATGAACATTTTATGGAGCTGATATTTTTGTGGCTTGTTATATGTGGTGAATGAGTTTGTGTTAGAAAAAGTATTTCAAAAAAGTAGTAGTTGGCTTAATACTGTATAGATATACTTGTAGTTGGTCACTGAAGAGATACAGTATGGGAATTTAAATTTAAAATATTGCATATATACACATACTTATTCTTATAAAAACATGTTTATGCATATTTATGGGTGTGTATCTTTATATCTGCATGTTTATGTTGATAATTTCAGTTAGTCTTTGATTTAACCTATGTAAGATGGCTTAAGTAAAATGTTTTAAAGGATTTGTGTATTGTTATTGATAAAGCAAATGGTCAATCTATAATAAAATCAAATTGTTTTTTAAGGGGAGTATTAAATTCTAAGTTATTTTCTTTACATTATTTTCCTTCAACTTTAAAATTTTGAACTATTTCAAGCCTATGGAAAATTTGGATGAGTAGTACTATCCATAGAACCTTCGCTTAGATTCACAATTTGTTAAAATTTTGTCACATTTGCTTTATATCAGAATAAAATATTTATTAATTTAATGTAAAGTATACTTAACAATTTAGTTTGTCTTTTAGTCATCAACATGAAGTTACTATTTTTTCTTTCATATATCATATGTAGACATTAAGAAATATTAGAAAAATACAGGCAAGTAAAAAGAACAACATAAAGAATACTCATATTCCTAGCTATCTGTAGCCAGCCATAACTAACTCCTTTTATACGTGTTTGCATATGTATTTTGTGTTACAAGAATGGAATTATACATACTGTTTTGTAAATATCTTTCTGCACATCAATTTTTCTTTCATAATTGAGATTTTATTGGTTATTATGAAGATAAGCATACAGACATTATAAATAATTTGTATACAGTTCTTAATGCATCTTCCAAAAATATAAAAGCCATGCAGATGTAATTCTTTTTTAAAGTTATTCCCATGACTTTCTAGCGTAATATTTGGAGCTAAATTTTTCTCAAGAGAATATCAAGTACAATTTGATAAGCTGTTGTATCATAAGTACCATTAATTCACATGTGTATATCATTTAATATCATATATACTATATGCCATGATATCCTATCTTTCACAATACATAAAGTTATTAGGAAAACTGTTACAGAGATATACAGAGTGCACGCAATTCTGAGAGCTAAAATCAGGGAGTGGTTCTCAAGAAGCATTTGTGCTGGAACACATGAATATAGAAGTAACTTAAAAATTTGGCAAATTACCTGCATGACTGGACTCCAAGTTGCCATTTGTATGTGCTGTATTATAAAATGTAAAAACTGTTCCTCCTGCACCCTGTGCTGTGTTAATCTGACACCTAAGACAGTCAAAGCCTCCCTTACATAATTTAATATTCCACTCTTCTGGTTGTAAAAAAAAAAAAAAAAGCAACCAGCAAATGATTTCCTCTCATTAAAAAAGTATTTACACTTAAATTGGTTGAGGTGAGATTCCAATCTCCTTCTTAAAAATATTTCTTCTAGAACTAAACAATTGGATTTACAAAATCATTGATAAAAACATTCCTATGGATTGTACAACAAGGGAGAGAAATACACTGATAAGATATGGTATAGATATTAACCAGACTTGCCTTCTTTTTCTCCTACCTCATTAGAGGCTAGTCTCTTTCCCTTTTTAGTTTCTCCATTTTCTGTAATTAAATATTCTTTAGTTGCTTAGCCAGCTTGGCTTCTCTCCCCTTTGCTCCCTTTTTCCCTTCTGACTGCACATTTTTGTCTGAAGATTTATACTTCCCTTCTACCTTTTTTGGATTTCTTTCCAATTTTGTAAGAGCAGGTTTAGTTGGGCTCCTCCTTAGACCAGTTCCTTGTCGTTAAAATTTTAAATTGTTTTCTACAGTGTTTTTATATTTTAATTTTTCCCTGCTTAATGTTTGAATCATGTTTATTTCTTTAGCTAACTAAAATTATTCTATTTTTCCCTAATGTGTGGTACTTTAAAAATATTGCATAATATAGAGAGAGGAATAATCCAAATAGGGTATAATTTGGAAATTGTGTTCTTTGTACATCCTATCCCCCACTTCTTGATTTCTTCAGTTTTGAAAAAGAAATTCAAGATTTCCTCTAGATCATTCAGTAATTGTTGAGAATAGCAGCAGTTTTGGTAGCTCTAAAACTCACAAGGCAGAAAGTCTATATAATTTAGTTCTTTTTGATAAGGGATGTTGGAAGAGGGCACTGCATGTCACTTATTTCTCTTTTTTTATTAGTTTTTATGGAAGGGCTCTGATGCAGCTTATCGTCAGAGGTGTTTGTTAAGGAAGTGATTCTGCTTAAGCCGTTAAGGTATGAGGATTGCCATGGTATTTTCAACTCCAGGGGTCTTCTTTTATAGTTAAAACAAGTAACCAAGTTAAGTGGGAATATTAAACCAGTGAGAACTTTTAAATCTGTTTTGTTCTAGTCATACAGACATACATACACATTCTTAAAGATTTTTGGTGGCTTAAATTTTTTGTTAAATAACAGCTTTATTGAGATACAGTTCACATAAGTTCATCCTTAGAAAGCATACAATTCAGTAGTTTTTAGAATATTAATAGAGTTTTGAATTGATCACCACTGTGTAATTCCAGAATACTCTTCATTACCCAAAAAGAAACACCATGGGAGCAGATGTGGCTCAAGCTGTCGAGTGCCTCCTTCCCACATGGGACATCCTGGGCTTGATCCCCAGTGCCTTTTAAAAACAAAAACCAACAACAAGCAAAGAAAGGGAAAAAAACAAAAAAAACTCAGGCTCAGGAGAGCTGATGTGGCTCAGTGATTTAGTGCCAGATTCTCTTATACAAGATCCTGGGTACAATCTTCAGCCCTATTACCTAAAAAGAAAAATGAAAAAAGACGCATACTCATTAGCATTCACTCCTCATTCCTCCCTTGTCCCACACCCTGACAACCACTAATCTACTTTCTGTCTCTATGGATTTACCTATTCTGGACATTTCATATAAATGGGATCATACCATATGTGGCCTTTTGTGTTTGGCTTCTTTCACTCAACATGCTATTTTCAAGGTTCTTCCATGTTGTGGAATGAATCAGTAGGCCATTCCCTTTTATGGCTGGCTGAACAATAGTCCATGTTATGAATACAGTACATTTTGTTTGCCTATTCATTAATTGATGGTGTTTGGGTTGTTTCTACTTTTTAGCTATAATGAATAATGCTGCTGTGAACATGCATATATGAGTTTTTATTTTTGTTTTTGTTTTTTTGAACACCTGAGGGTTCCAAATTCCCACATTCTAGCCAGCACTTGTTAAGGTCTCTCTCGGGGGTATAGACTTGTTAGTTTCCCTAATAACTAATGATGTTGGCTGTCTTTTCATTTGCTTATTGGTCATTTGTATGTTTGTCAATTTCTTCTTTAAAAAAATGACCAACTGGGATTTTGATATATATTGTGTTGATTCTATAGATAAATGTGGGGAGTATTGCCATCTTAAAACAATATTAAGTCTTCCAATCCTTGGAAGTCTTCCAGTTCATGGAACACCATGAACATAGGCTAGTTTTAAATTTATACAAATCTTCCTTAATTTCTTTCAACAATATTGTATAGCTTTCTGTATACAAGTCCTGCACTACTTTTGATAAATTCATCCCTAAGTACTTTATTATTTTTGATTCAAGTGTAAGTGGAATTTCTTTCTTAATTTCATTTTCAGATTGTTCATTGCTAGTGTATAGAAATACATGTGGTTTTCGCATTTTGATTTTGTATCCTGCAAGCTTGCTAAACTCATTTTTTAGTTCTAATAGTTTTTTCATGGATTTCTTAAAATTTTATATACTGAATCATGACATCTGAAAATAGAGATAGTTTACTTATCCTTTTTATTTCTTTTATTTTCTAATTATTCTTACTAGACACTCCAGTACAATGTTAAATAGAAGTGACAAGAATGGACATCATTATCCTGTCCCTGATCTTAGGGAAAAATATCCATCTAGTGTTTCACCCATTAAGAATGATGTTAGTTGTGGGGTTTTGTGTATGCCGTTTGTGATACTGAAAAGTTACCTTCTGTTCCTAGTTGAATGTTTTTATCATGCAAGGGTGTTGGATTTTGTCCAGTGCTTTTTCTGCGTCTATTTAGATGATCATGTATTTTTTTTCTTTTATTCTATTAAATGATATGTCATATTGTTTGATTTTCTTATGTTATACTGGTGTTTTCTGGAAATAAATCTTACTTTGTCATGGTCTATTGTTCTTTGTATATGTTGCTAGATTCACTTTACCAGTTGAGGAGTTTTGCATCCATATTTGTAAGGATATTGGTCTTTAGTTTCCTTTTGATGTATTTTTCTGGTTTTGGGTCAAAATTAATGGCCTCATAAAATGAATTGGGAAGTGTTCCCTCCTCTGATTTTTCGGAAGAGTTTGTGAAGGATTGGTGTTAATTCTTTAAATATTTGGTAGAATTTACCATTGTTTTTCTTGACAATGAGTTTTTCTTTGTGGGTATTTTTTTGATTACTACTTCATTATCTTTGTATGTTATATGTCTATTTAGAGTGTATATTTCAAGTCAGTTATATTTGATTGTCTTTTTAGGCTATCTGATTTTTTTCCTAGGCTATCTAATTTTGTGACATGAAATTATATCGTTTCCTTTCTAATTCTTTTTGCTCTTTTTCTGTATATTTGGTAGTGATAACCCCTCATTCCTTCCTGATATTAGTAACTTGGGTTTTCTCTATTTTTCTTGGCCAGTCTAGGGAAAGGTTTGTGATTTTTAAATATTTTCAAAGAACTAAACTGGTTTCTTTGGTTCTCTCTTTTGTTTTTCTATTGTCTGTTTAATTTATTTCCTCTCTAGTTCTTATCATTTCCTCTTTCTGCTGCTTTACTCTTTTTCCTCTAGATTTTTAAGGTAGACATTTAGTTACTGAGTAGAGCTTTTTCTCCTTTTTTAATATTAACCTTTATGCTGTACATTTTTTTGTAAACACTACTTCAGATGTAGGCTATAAATTTTTTTACCTTTAAAAAAATTCTCATTTATCTGTGAAGTAGTTCTTATTTTACCTTGTGACCTTTTCTTTACATCTGTTGGCCATTTTGGAGTATGCTGCTTAATTTCCACACATTCTTGAAAATTCTATGTTTTCTTTTATTGATTTCTAATTTCATTCCATTGTGATCAGAGAACATACTTTGTATGATTTCAGTACCTTAACATTTATTTACGCTTTATATTAGACTAACAAATTATCTGTCCTGGAGAATGGGCCATGTGCACTTGAGAAGAATTTTTCTACTGCTGTTGAAGCCTTGAGGATGGTGTTACTTTATGAAGAGAAATTCCAGGTTTAAGTTCTTTAGTGTAGTTGTCATAACTTTTAAGTAAATAATCTTGTTATGAAAAATGATAGTAGTAAAATATATATATTCTAACAATATTATTTTGATCTTGAAACATTTTCGAGGGTTCAAAGTATTCTTAATATCATCTTAATTTTGAAAATGTTTTAAATTATCTTATCACATCCAGTATCCATCCATAGATTGTCCAGATGCTGGATGAGTGGATTATGATGTGCATTTTCATTGTTTTTTTTTTTAATTAAAATTTTTATTTTGAGATAATTGTAGATGCATGTGTAGTAAGGAAAAAGGCAGATCAATCCTGTGTACCCTTTACTCAGTTCCCCCACTGCAGACATCTTGCAAAATCATAATATATTATTACAACCATAATATTAGTACTGATACAATCAAGAAACAGAACATTTCAATCACCACAAAGTTCCCTACTGTTGCTCTTTTGTAGCCACAATGACTTACGTCTTGTTGCACCCCCTTTATAGCCCTTGGCAGCTGCAGTACTCTGTAATAGTTATCTGTTCTCCATTATTATAATTTTGTCATTTCAACAATGTTGTGTGTGTTTGTATACATATTTTATATATGTAATCAGACATTACTTAACTTTTTGGATTGGTTCTAATTTTCTGGTGATTCATCCAGATAGTTGCATGTCTGAATAGTTTGTTCCTTTTTATTGGTGAGTTGTATTATATCCTATCTTAATTTTCTGTTGCTACTATAACAAATTATCACAAACTTAGTATCTTAAAAGAACTCAAGTTTATTATCTTACAGTTCCGTAGTTCGTAAGTCTGAAATAGGTCTCATTGGGCTAAAATCAAGGTATAGTCAGGGCTGTGTTTCTTTCTGATGGCTCTCTGGACGAATTTGTTTCCTTGTTTTATGTGTCATCTAGAGACTTGCCCACATTCCTTGGTTTGTGGCATTCTTCCTCCATTTTCAAACCAAGAGACATTGAGCTTATTCCTTCTCATGTTCCCATCTCTCTGGTTCTCTCTCTTCTGCCCCCTTTTCTACTTATAAGGACCCTTTTGATTATATTGGGCTCATGTGGGTAATCCAGGATAATCTTTTTATTTCAAGGAAACAGCTGATTAGCAGTCTTAGTTCCATCTGCAACCTTAATTTCCCTTTGCCATGTAATGTAACATATTCACAAGTTCTGTGTATTAGAATGTGGACATCTTTGGAGACCATTATTTTGCTTATCACGCATGGTGTGGATAACCATAGTTTGCCTAACCATTCTTCTGTTTGAGGACACCTGGGCTGTTTACAGTTTTTGGCTATTATGATTAAAGCTGCTATAAACATTGGCATACATTGGTTTTTGTGTGAACATAAGTTTTCATTTCTCTGGAATAAATTCCGTGGAATGCAGCTGGGTCACATTATAGTTGCATGTTTAGTTTCTTAAGAAACTGCCAGACTGTTTTCTAGAGAAACTATACTATTTTGCATTCTCACCATAATTTATGTGTGATCGGTTTATGCGCATCCTCATTAGCATTTAGTATTGTTGCTGTTTTTAATTTTAGCCCCTGTGATAAGTTTATAGTGATTTCTCATTGTGATTTAAAATATATATATATATGTATATATTTTATTAGAGAAGTTGTATGCTTACAAGCAATCATGCATAACATGCAGAATTCCTATACAGCACCTCTCCAATAGCACCTTGCATTGTTGTGGAACATTTGTTGCAGATTATGAAAGAAGATCATCAAAATACTACTAACAGGTGTGGTCCATAATTACATTTGATATATATTTTCCATACACCCCAATGTAGCTAAGCGAGAGGGTTTCGTCCTCGCTCAGGCCCAAGAGTCGGGGGGGCTTGCTCCTGCCGAACCACCGGCAGGGGGTGCTCCAAGAAGGAGCACCGGTTCTCCAGGCGTGGGGGACGCGCGGTTGAGGAAAAACCACGGAGACCGCTTGAGCGCAAGAACAGGTCTGCTTTATTACGGAAGTACACTTAGCTATATAGGGCTGGGTAGAGGGAGGGGCATGATGAAGGGAGGGTTGGCTAAGGGGCGGCTGTGGACAGGCTGAAGCTGATGGATAGACCTGAGGTAAGCAGTTACTGGGGAAGAGGGCAGATTGTGGGTTGGCAATATGGGCGGGACTGGCGGGAAGGACGGCGGGAGCTGGAAGGGGAGGAGGGGTGGAGAAAGGCGGCAACACCCCAATATTATTAACACCATGCATTAGTGTTGTACATTTATTATAGTTCATGAGAGAACACTGTTAATGTGTTATTTATACTATTAACCACATTCAGTCATCCACCACATGGTTTATTGTGTTTTACAGTTAAATGCCTTGTTCAGTCTATCCAAAATGTACACTCAGTGGCTCTCAGTTGTACAGTCATCACCTCAGTAAATTTTTTAATGTTTTCTTTATTCCAAAAGAATAAATCCCATACCCCCTATTATTGACCTTAGCATTGATATAGTACCTTCCTTGACATTGATGTAAGAGTATTACAATATTGTTATTAATTATAGTCCATAAGTTACATTAATTGTATTAATATTTTCCCATACATTCCCACATTTTAATCACCTTGTAATAGTGACCTACATATTATTCTATTTCAAAGAAGAACATTGTATTTGTACTACTAACCACATCCTCATTGACCTCTAGGTTCACCATGTTATACAGTCACTAGGTTATTTTGCCTTTCTTTCAATTGACATTTACATTCATAGCCTACCCTTTTCAACACAATCGCATTTATGAAACATCCATGTAAGTTATACTCACCATAATGTGTTACCATCAACTCTATCCATTTCCCACTTTTACAGCCAAATTACTTTAAAATTCTAAATACATTAAGCATCAGTACCCCTGATCAACTCTCACCTCCTAGTTACTTATACTTTAGATTTTAACTGCATTTGTTTATTCATTGTATTTAGTTCATATTAGTGAGATCATACAATATTAGTCCTTTTATGTCTGGCTTATTTCACCCAGCATAATGTCCTCAGGGATATTCCATGTTGTCTTAAATGTCCCAATTTCATTTCTTCTTAGAGTAGCATAGAATTCCATCTTATGTACATACCACATTTTGTTTATCCATTCATTGGTTGATGGACTCTTGGGTTGTTTCTGTCTTTTGGCAGTTGTGAATAATATCACTCTGTACGTCAGTTTGCAAGTGTCTGTTCACGTCTCTGTTTTCATTTCCTCTGGATATTTTCCTAGTAGAGAGATTGCCTGATCACATAGCAGTTCTATCTTTAGCTTCCTGGGGAACCACGAAACTTTCTTCCACAAAGGCTACACCATTCTACGTTCTCGTTAACAGTGAAGGAGTATTCCTATTTCTCCACATCCTTTCCAGCACTTGTAGTTTTCTGATTTTTTAATAATCGCCATCCTGTAAAGTGTGAGATGATATCTCATTGTCCTTTTGATTTGCATTTCCCTAATAGCTAGTGATGTTGAACATTTTTTTCATGTGCTTTTTTTGCGATTTGTATTTCCTCTTTGGAAAAAGGTCTAGTTATTTGCCCATTTTTCAATTGGATTGCTTGCCCTTTTATGGTTGAGTTGTATGACCTCTTTATATAAAATGGAAATCAAACCCTTATCGGATTTGTGGCTTCCAAATATTTTCTCCCCTTGATTGGTCTGCCTTTTTACCCTCTTGACAAAGTCCTTTTAAGCACAAAAGTATTTAATTTTGAGGAGGTCTCATTTATCCATTTTTTTTCCTTCATTACTCAGTGCTTTTGATGTAATGTTTAAACATCACTACTTACCATGAGGTTTTGAAGATGTTTCCCTGCATTTTCTTATAGGAGTTTTATGGTTGTAGCTTTTATGTTTAGGTCTTTGGTCCATTTTGAGTTAATTTTTGTATAAGGTGAGATAGTGGTCCTCTTTCTTTCTTTTGGCTATGGATATCCAGTTTGCCCAGCATCATTTGTTGAGTAGACTGTTTTACTGCAGCTGAGTGGGTTTGACAGCCTTATCAAAAATCATTTGACCATAGTGTGAGGGTCTATTTCTAAACCATCAGTTTGGTTCCATTGGTCTATATGTCTTAACTTTATGCCAGTATCAAGCTGTTTTTGTAACTGTAGATAGATAATAAGATTTAAAATCTGGAAGTGAGAGTCTTCCAACTTTGTTCATCCATTTTAAGATGTTTCTGGCTGTTTAAGATTTATTTTTCCCCTCTCCCCCCATTGCTTTGTGCTCACTATCTGCTCTTTGTATACATTTTCTGTGTGTTCTCTGTGTCTGCTCATCTTTTTTTTTAGGGGACACTGGGAACTAAACCTGAGACCTCCCATGTGAGAGTTCTCAGGCATTTGAGCCACCTCAGCTTCCTGCTCTGTTGGGTCTTTCATGGCTTTCCTCATTTGGTCTCCTTGGTATGTCAGCTCACTGGTCCTGCTGGTTGCACCAGTTTGCTGTCTTGCTTGTCTTCTCGAGGAGGTACCAGAACCTAACCTGGGGCCTCCCATGTGGTAGGCGGGAGCTCAATCCCTTAAGCCACATCTACTTCCCAGAATTGACACCTTAATGATATTTAGTCTTGCAGTCCATGAACATGGAATATCCTTATATTTCTTAAGGCCTTCTTTGATTTCTTTTAGCAGTACATCATAGATTTCTCAGTACAGGTCCTTTATATACCCATGGCTAAGTTTATCCCTAAATATTTGATTCTTTTAGACACTAGTGTAAATGGAACTTTCCCCTGACTTCTTCCTCATATTGCTCATTACTAGTGTGTAGAAACACTACTGATTTTTGCATATTAATTTTCTATCCTGCCACTCTGCTGAATTTGTTTTTTAGCTCTAGTAGCTTTATTGTAGATTTTTAAGGACTCTCTAGATATAGGATCATATGATCTGTGAATAGCTAACGTTTGACTTCTTTCTTTCTAATTTGTTTGCCTTTTATTTCATTTTCTTGCCTGATTGTTCTAGCTAGAACTTATAGCACTATATAGGACAACAGTGATGACAATGGGTATCCTTTTCTTATTCCTGAACTCAGCAGGAAGGCTTTCCAGGCTACTGCAATAGCTTTTAGCCTGTACCGACTAGATTTTGTGACAGGAAAGGAGAGAGCCTAGTGCTTCAAGAGCCTATCTGGGCAACTCTGGTTAGTTTGGACCCTCACAGCTTAGTTTACTGGCCACACCCACAGCTCCATTCTTTCCCCAGACAGAGAGGGAAGGTGCATGGAGCTTCATGAGTCTCTCCAGGTAACTGCAGATGGTCTTGGCCTGTATGACTTGGATTACTGCATATGGCTTCAGCCCCTTCCCCACCCCTGGCAGAAGAGGTGCTGTGTTCTTGGGACAACACAGGCAGCTTTAGCCTCCATTGCTTACAGTACCACTGTACCCTCAGCTCCTATTCCACACCAGCAATGAAAAAGAGCTGAAAAAATAGAGAATGGCTAAATACAAGCCAGTATAAAGTTCCAAAATAAGTTAAACCAAGTATGAAAGAGGGACTACAAAACCAATCTTATTATGGTTTTAATTTGCAACTCCATAATGTAATGGCTAAATAATAATTGGGGATATGTAGTATCATAAATAGCAACATAATCCCAATAAGTAGTTTTTACTTTAGAAAATGTTCCTAGCAGATGTCATAAGATGGAATAGTAATACAGACCTCAGGAGAAAATTTAAGTGTTAACATAATGTCAGATAGTTTAGTAGATACTTCTGTTTGCTTGTATCTTTTTTATAACAGATGTTTTATGTACCAGAGAAAGTGTTCTTAAAGATGTCATCTTTCCTATTTCACTGAGATCATAATTATACGCTACTACTATTAAGTCATATGGAACAATAGATAAAATCCTTTTATATCCTCTCTTTTACTGAATGTTGTATTGGATAATTTTGTCCTGTCTCCTTAAATTACTTCTGTGATTCAGTTAAAAATAAGGAGAATTTTAAAAATCGAAAGTGTGAAAAATGTTGTTCACATTATGAAATGGATTTTCTACTGTTTTGCAAGGGAGATGATCTAAAAGAAAACTTTTAGATGGGCTTCTGCATTAGTCAGGACATACTCAGAATTACAGAAATCAAAATCAAAGCTAGTTGGGAAGCAGATGTAGCTCCCTTACCATATGGGAGGACTCGGGTTCCATCCCTGGGGCCTTCTGGTGAAAAAGAAGAGAAAGCGTGCCTGCACAGTGAGCCAGTGCCAATGTGGTGAGCCAAGTGCCTGTATGGTGCGCCGAGTGCTCATGCTGCAAGCCGAGTGCCCATGTGGGTGTCCGCATGGCCAGCCAAGTGCCCATATGAGTGACCGAGTGGTGAGCTGGTGCTCACGCAGCAAGCTGAGTGTCCGTGTGAGAGCCACATGGTGAGCCAAGTGCCCGTGTGAGTGCCCACATGGCGAGCCGAGTGCCCATGCAGCAAGCTGAGTGCCTGCACAGTGAGCCAGCGCTCGCACAAGTGAGTCACACAGCAAGGTGATGATGCAGGGAAGGGGAGAGTCAAGGTGAAGGGCAGCAGAGACCAGGAACTGAGGTGGTGCAATTGACAGGGAACCTCTTTCCCCATCAGAGGTCCCCACGATCGAATCCCAGTGAATCCTAGAGGAGAAAGACAAGAAGAGAAGACAAGAAAGAGAAATAGATATAGAAGATCACACAGCAAATGGACACAGGCAGCAAAAACAGCAGGGTGAAGGAGGGAGAAGGGAAGAAAAAAACGAAAGGCGTGATACCCTTTGATTTTATTAGCTTCAGCTGAGATGTCTTTGATTAAACTATGTTAAGATTAGGACTTTGATTAGATGACAACATTAGGATGTACAGGGTTGAGTCCCCACTCCCTAGGTGAGCTGATAAAACAGATTCTCACATGGAAGTAGAAACACCTAGAAGAACACAGAGGAAGAGAGACAGTTCATTAGACATGGCAGAGGCCTTGGAAAGAGATGAGCCTCATAGTCTGCAGCTGACCCTGTGAAGAGAGCAGAACAGCTAATCCTGGAAAGAAATGAGCCCTGAGGAGAGAGATGAGCCTTATGTCAGCCTACAGCTGAGATCGGAAGGAGCTGGGACCACAGAACCTTAAGAGAAGAAGGAAGGCTGGACCCTCACAGATGTCGCCTGCCATCTTCCGTCATCGTGTGGCCAATGACTTTGGGTGAGAAAGTACCTCTTATGGTACCTTGAGTTGGACCCTTTAGGATCTTGTGACTATAAGCTTCTACCCCAGAAAAATACCCTTCATAAAAGCCAACAGAGTTCTAGTACTTTGCTTCAGCACCCCTTTTGGCTGACTAATACAGACAGGCAACTAAATGATCCTTACCAGTCCTTCTTGGGTTTCAAAAGTACCACTCTACCCTTGATAGGAGTGTGTCCCCATTTTTCTCTTTTTTTGCTTTTTTAAGGAGGTATTGGGGATCGAACCTGGGACCTCATACATGGGAAGCAGGTGCTCAGTCACTTCAGCTACAAGTGCTTCCCCTATTTTTCTCTTAGCTTTATTGAATCTGTTGTATACCTATGGAAAATGCATACTTTAATGTAATAAAACAGTCTTTTTGGGGGAAGGGTGGAGTTTGGTGGTTGTGCTTCCTTTCAATAACTAGAGTAAAATTTTGATTCCTGAGTTCAGCTTTTGTATTTATATTTGTATATACATAGCTTCATAAACATTCCCTAACGTTTTTTGTTATTTACCAGTTGTATGTATACTATTACATTCTGATAAGAAAAAGACTTTTTTAAAATATTGACAAAGTTATTAAATAAATGATACAATTATAAGATAAATTAGAAAAATGGCTTTTATGAAATAGTCATTGAAAAATTAAATTCAGTGTTATTTTGGAATAAATACAAAAGAAAGGCTCTATGTAAATCATGTCTATGCTGGCTCTTAACTCTGATGTCTGTTTATTTTTTTAATTTGTTTAGAATGCATGCCTACTCCATTTATTTCCCTGGTTAGGCTCCCACTTGTTCTTCAGTTTGTGTTAACCTTCTGCGGAAGAGCTTCTTTAACTTTCTCTTTACTTCATCTGCCCTCAAAGTTTGTTTTTTCTCTTCTCTGTCCTCATTAAGTTTACTGTTTTTAATCATCTCTATATCCAAATGCCTTAAAATCATCTTAATTCTTCATTATTACATGAGGTTATTAATGGGTATATTATATTACATAAAGACTTCTCAGAGCTTTTTAATATGTTAATGTGCAGTATAAATTTCAAGAGTGTGGGGTGTATTATATACTATAAGGACATTTTCTTAGGGAGCAATAGCTTATAAGACTAGTATTCTACAGAGTATATTTTAGGAAATGCTGCATTAGCTTATGAACTGCTTGAAGAAGACAAAACCTCTGTTTTATTCATTGAATTAACAGTACCTTGAAATACATCATACTGATTAAGTATTTAATAAATAATTTTTTAATCACTGGTATAGATGAATTGTTTTTAGGATTTTTTAAATAGTTTAGTTGGAGAGCTTATTTTCCTTTTTTATTTCCTCCCCTTAGAGAGAATCTCAGTGCTCAGTAGTGCATCTTATATGTACCATAACAGGTGTTCATAGATAGGGATATTCCATAAATGTTTCTTGAATGGATGAGTGAATAAACTGATGGGAAGGACAGAAAAAAATGGCAAAATTTCAATCCATGAATATGGCTTCTTTACAAACACTTCGTTGAAAGTAACTGAGGAAAAATTAAATAGTCACTAAAATATGGATTTAACTAGTTCACTCTACAGAATCACAATACTTTGTGTTTTGGATTTCTGTGTGAATCTGTCACAAAGTGTATCTCTTCCCCAGAAGAATGCAGAAACTTGTGTAATCAATTAGTTTTGTTGCTTCAAAACATCAAAATAATAATTTGTTTATTCAATCAATAGATATTCATTGGTTGTCTATTCTGATCTAGTCATTCTTCTAACCATAGGGATAAAGTAAAAAACAAAGTTCCTGCTGTTGTGGGAGGAAACCAGATAAGTAAATGAAGCAGGCTAATTGTGATGAGGGAGAGTGTTTATTTTGATATCTGAGGAAAGAGCAATGAAAAACAAGGGTGAAATCTCTGAGGTGGAAGCATGCTAGGAATAGGGAATAATAGCAAAGCTAGAATAGTGTGGTGAGTGATAATGTTAGAGAAATGGGAACCAGACTTTGTAAATCATGATATGGACTTTGGCATCTACTGTAGGGAAGATGGGAAGTCTTAAGTGTTTTAATTGAAGACTGATATCTTACTTTGGTTACAGAAGGGGCATTCTGGCTACTGTGTAAAGAATACACTTCAAGGGCTAAGGATGGAAACAGGGAGACAGGTTAAGAGGCTACTGCTATAGTCATGAGAGATAATGAGGATAGGAGCAGGGTAGGAGAGATGAGGATAGAGAGATCGCAAACAGTGGTCATATAATGGTTATATTTTGACGAAAAAGCTGAAATTATTTGCTGATGAATTGGATTGGATATGGGGTATGAGAGAGAGTGGAGTCAAGGATAAATCTAAGTTTTTTTCCCTGGGTGATTAGTAGAATAAGTTCTCATTTACTGAAAAAGAGATTATAGGAGGAGCAGATTTGGGAGGTGAAACTCCAAAGTCTAAAAATTGGTTTGGTTAATTGTGGAGATGTTGAGTAGGCAGTTGAACATAACAGTATAGAGTTCAAGAGAGAGGTCTCTACTAGACATAGAAATTTTTCCTCATGTCAGTATCTAGTTGTTATTTAATGCCAAGAGTCTGGATAAGATCTTCAAGGGAATTAGTGTGGAGAGAGAAGCATAAGAATGGAGGTCTGGGACACTTAATTTGGATGTTGGAAAGGTAAGAAGAAAGGAGCAGAGGAGGCTGAGAGAAAGTAACTAGTATAGTAGGTAGTAGGAAAATCTAGAAAGTGGGGTTCTGACGACCAGGTGAAGTATTTCCAAGAGTACTTAACTCTGTCAAATCTTACTGATGGGTGTGGAAGAGTAGGGCTGACAGTAAACCCTTCAGTAATGTAAAAGTCATTGGTGATCTTAACAGTAATAAGAGAGGATTCATGAAGTTGTGGGGAGGAAAGACTAACTAGAGTGAGTTCAAAAGAGAATGAGGGGAGTGGATTTGGCTCAACTGATAGAGCATCTGGCTACCATATGGGAGGTACAGGGTTCAAACCCAGGGCTTCCTGACCCATGTGGTGAGCTGGCCCATGCACAGTGCTGATGTGCGCAAGGAGTGCCATGCCATGCAGGGGTGTCCCCCGTGTAGGGAAGCCCCACGTGCAAGGAGTGCGCCCCATAAGGAGAGCCGCGCAGCGCGAAAGAAAGTTCAGCCTGCCCAGGAATGGTGCCGCTCACAAGGAGAACTGACGTAGCAAGATGACGCAACAAAAAGAGACACAGATTCCCGTGCCGCTGACAACAACAGAAGCGGACAAAGAACATGCAGCAAAATGGACACAGAGAACAGACAATTGGGCGGGGGGGAAGGGGAGATAGATAAATAAATAAAAATAAATCTTGGGAAGCGGACTTGGCCCAGTGGTTAGGGCGTCTGTCTACCACATGGGAGGTCCGCGGTTCAAACCCTGGGCCTCCTTGACCCATATGGAGCTTGCCCACATGCAGTGCTGATGTGCGCAAAGAGTGCCGTGCCAGGCAGGGGTGTCCCCCGCGTAGGGGAGCCCCACGCGCAAGGAGTGCGCCCCATGAGGAGAGCTGCCCAGCGCGAAAGAAAGTGCAGCCTGTCTACAAATGACGCATCCCATACAAAGAGCTGACACAACGAGATGATGCAACAGAAAGAAACACAGATTCCCGTGCCACTGACAATAACAGAAGTGGACAAAGAAGACGACGCAGCAAATAGACACAGAGACAGACAACTGGGGTGGGGAGGGGAGGGGAGAGAAATAAATAAATCTTAAAAAAATCTTTAAAAAAAAAAGGATGGTTTCATTTACTTGGGTAAATGATTCGGACAGGGAGAAATTGTTGGTATACAAAAGAAGATAACTGCAGGACTAATGTTCTTGAGAAAATGAGAAGAGATGGGATCTATTATGTAAGTGGAGAGGCTGGCCTTAGAAAGGAGCAGAGGGAAGACAGACTTACAGATACAGATGAAAGTTGTTAGTTGATTAGGTGTGGGAAGATGTAGAGGTTACCTTATAATTTCTTCTGTTTATTCATAAGTAGAATTTATTAAATAGGGAATGAAGAGGAGATAAGAGTAATCTAATCTTCTAGGAGATGAATCTGGGAGCGCATGTTGACTAAGTCCATGTAATAGAATTGCTTTACCAAGGGCCATGAATTTAAAAGAAGACCTATTGCATGTTTGTGTTTTTGTGTAGTCATGTACAACTTCTCAGATGCACAAATGGAATAAACAGAAAGTTAGGTTTGTTCAAAGTTAGAATTTATATATATAAGAAGGAAGCAAGAATAAGAGAGTTAAAGTGTATACAAGGAAGTGTTTATAATGATGGACTGTAAAGGTGTGTGGTTAAGAGAGGCACCAAGGACATGAGGCTGGTGTCTTGAATAACAATTAGAAATTAATGGGGGAGAATTTGACTTGGCAGTGTACATGTCACCTTTACCATATATTCGTTCGTTTTTTGGTGATGGTAATAAATACTGAGAATTTTAACAAATATATGTAGCAACAAAGAATTAAAATTGCTATGGGTCAGATTGCCAGGTGAAGCTAGCCACCTGTCACAGAAAATTAGAATTTGAGAAAAGGATTAGAAATTGAATTTATGCTTCATTGTTTCCTTCCTCTTGAAGGAAGTACATAATTCTGTCCATATCTCTTGTTGAGCCCTGAATCATGAATGCCTGGGGTATATACCCAAGCAGTGCCACTAAAGCTCAGAGAAATGAACGGAAATTTGAGCTGCTGCCCAATGCAAGTGAGAGAGTATTTGCATTTTGAGTTCATCCACTGTAAAATGGAAGAATAAAACTGAATACAGTCTCTGCTAACATGACCTTCACAATGTCCAGACTTTAATTCAATGTCTTAATAAGAAATAGGAAAATGTGAACTATTTTCAAGAAAAAAAAACACAGAAAAGGATTCTGATAGCAAATTGATCCAGATGTTGGAATTAACACAGAAATATTTTAAAGCAGCTTTTATAACTATTCACAGATGTAAAGTGAAATATGCTGTAGTGATTAAAGGTAAAAGAGAAATTAAAACTCTAAAGAAAAACCAAATAGAAATTGTAGAACTGGAAAATACAATATCTGAAGTAAAGCATTCACTGCTTGGGTTTAACAAGCAATATGGAGAAAAAAGAAATAGTGTACTTAGGAAGAAAAGACGAAGAGTATACTTGGAAGATAGATCAAAGAGAATCTGAAATACAGAGACTTAAAGATTAAAAAACATAAACAGCACCTCAAATTATGAGGGGCAACAGTAAATGGATTAACATGCACATAACTGGAGTCCCAAGAGGAGAAGGATGGAAATATGGAGCAGATTTTTGAGAATACCCCAAATTTGGTGAAAGACACAAATTTACATATTCAAGTGTTCAGTGAGCCTCAAACAAAATAAGTAGGATATATCATAATTAGACTGCTGAAAAAAAAGTGTTTATAAATATACTTGTGTTTCTACATGTTATGCTATTAAAAAACATAAGTGACTAGGCTTTCCTTTTCTTAGTTGTTAAATGAAGTGTGTTTTCATTATCGATGTAAACCGAATGTGTTTTGGGGAATTGTGTTTATTAAAATAAGAAAAATCCTTTTTTAAAATATAAAATTTATTATGAATTATGTGATACAGGAAATATTTTACTACTTTAACCAGTATTTGATACTTTAAGTGCCTTTTCTTAGAGTGAAATTTTGTGTAAATGTATAATGCTTTAACATAATCTGAAGAAGTTTAGTTATTGAATTACAAAAAGGATTATATTTTAAAGCATTTATTTTCTTGGAGCAATCCCATGCATTTAATTCTACTGAAGTATTTTAGAATGTCAGGGATTATAAAGGGATATTAGAGACTATCTAGTTTGGTGATTTGTAACGTTTTTTATAACAAAACACACTTGAGAGAGAGGATACACTCTCTTCAGTGACAGTTGGTTATTCCATATATTAGTGAGTGCTTTTTAGTATTTCTCAAGACATGACTAGTAAAAGAAAAGAACATTCAAGGATAGTATTACCCAAGGTTAAATTTTTATAAGCATGGTGATGCAATGTGTTCTTTAAAAAAGCTTGGAGTGCTTGGGAGGGGGAAGAAGAACAGGGTAAGGTATATTTAAAGTCTACCCAAGTCTAAAAATTCTTTCCACTGGAAAAGAATCATTCTCCTACTCTCAGACTGAAAATAATCTCATTTAACCTTCATTTTACAAATAAAGAAACAAATGCATATTCAAATTGAGGGACTTTGCTCTTATTATATTATTAGTTTATCCTATGATAGATGTCTGTTGTAAGGCTCTGTGGTACAACATACTTGAACATGAAAATCACAAAAGTTGTAGAAATGCAGGTCTTAGGAGAAATTGGGGTAGACCTCAAGAAGGGACGTCTTGTGACTTTTGTTAACTGTCTTCGATGTTATCCAATAAAGTAGCTACTAGCTAGTTACATGTGGCTATTTAAATTTAAATTAATTAAAATTTAAAATTTAGTTCCTCAGTCATACTAACCACATTTCAAGTATTTAGTGGCCACCTGATTGTACAGTTCTCTTAGAACATTTCCATTTTCATAAAGAGTTCTTTTGGAAAGCTCTATTCTTTTGGTGTTTCTCAACCTGGGCACTGTTGACATTTTGAGCAGGGTAATTCTTTGTTGTGGTGGACTGTTGTGTGCACTGTAGAATGTTTAACAGCATATCTAATTTCAACTTACGAGATGCCAGTAGCAGCCTCCTAGTTTTAACACCCAAAAGTGTCTTCAGAACATTGGCAAATTCCCCTGTTAAAGCTGGGGTGAGGGGCGGGGTGCAAAATTATTCATAACAAACCATTGTTCTAGGTAAAGAATAGAAAAAGATAGAGTGGGGTCAAAGCATAGATCTCTCTTTTCCAAAAATTTATAATCATAAAAACAGGACTTGTTCTTTTCTTTGATGATTGCTTCCTTTGGAATGCATTTAGCCTCCACCAGTAAGAGACAGGAAAACACACCTTTTAACTTGATGTATTTCTCAGTTTCCACAGTATTCTGTTGGTTTGGGTTCAAAAAGAAAAATAAAATCTTTGAATGAGTACTGAAGGTTCTGTTAAAATTTGTGAATTTTGATGGAATAATAATTCTCAATTCTATCAGCTTCATGTCTTACCTCATTCCTTTAGAGTTGAAGTTCAAAGTTTTTCTATTTGGGGGAAGATATTTTTATTATAAAAATTACCAGAGGATAAGAATTTGAAATCCTTTTAATACTTTCATTTTGGTCACAGAATTCCTCTTCATTTATTCTTCTTACCATCTTCCTACATCTAGGGGTTTATAGTTATATTTTAACTTACTTTTTTTTTCCTTACAGAAAGATCTGTGTCTAGCTCCTTTCTGTTTAGATTCCTTTTCCAATACTTTCCCACAGCTTCTCCACCCATGCCCTGATCATTCTCCTTTCTTGATAATTCTATCATAGGCTATGATAGACTCTGGAGTTCCTAAAGAATATGTTTTGATTAAACATTTCAATACTGAAGCTATGTAAACTTTGATAATGTGTGTGCTCATATGTGTAAGTTTTCATCTGATACCATAATAATGTCAAACCAAAATAGATATAGGATTTATGTCGCAAGTCATATATAAATCTAGGAAAATTCCATTGGCCCTATTCATGTAACTCTGAAAATATAATTTGTTTTAGAGTATATTAGGTATATTTTAGTTTTTTAGTTCCTTAAAAACTTTAGGGAAGCGGATTTGGCTCAAGTGATTGAGTTCCCGCCTGCCACATGGAAGGTCCCAGGTTCAGTTGTCGGTGCCTCCTGGAGAAGATGAACATGACATAGGGTGGCACAATGGGCAGGCACAGCAAGCTGACACAACAAGATGATGCAACAAAGAGAGAGCACAATGAGGCAACCAACAAAGCAGGGAGCTGAGGTGGCTCAAGCAATTGAGTGCCTCTCTCCCTCGTGGGAGATCCCAAGTTCGGTTCCCAGTGCCTTCTAAAGAAAAGATGAGCAGACACGAGAGCCCACAGCAAATGGACCCATAAAGCAGACAGCAAGTACACACAATGAGAGGGGGAGAATAAATTTTTTAAAAATCTTAAATAAAAAAACTTTAGGGTTCTTTTCAGACTCTAATCTTTTTTTCCTGGAAAACTGAATTTGATTCTGAACCTTATCTAGGAATTTTGAATTGTTAGTATAAAAATAAGCTTCATCTTACTTAAATTATATTATTCAGTACATTTTGCATAGTACATACAATATAGAACCCCAAAATTCAGTCTTAGAGGGTATTATTTTCATTTTAGCATACATTCAACTACATATATGTTGAGGTAAGAGATTCATAAAATATGCTTATATGATGAGTGCACAACTATATGATTATACCAAATACCGTTCATTGATTGTACACTTTGGATGAGTTGTATGCTTCATAAATATGTATCCATAAAATGGATTTGTTTAAAAATATATGCTTGCACATTAGCACTACTAAAAAGTGGATTGCCACTTTACAGAATTTTTTGAGTAGTTATATAATAATGGGAAATATGTATACCTAGAGATTGCTTGATTAATAGCATAGTTAAAATTTATCTTTCTGTAAGCTCAAATGAGCCTTTACAAGAAGGGACTAAATAAATTGGCTGTTCTCTTAAATGCAATGTAAACTATTAATTTGGAAACTGAATGCCTAAAATATTGTCCTTTAGGAAGTCAGGTGATTACATTACTAGGGAAGTTAATTTTAGATTTATACTATTAGAATATCATAGAATGAATGGTTACTTCTTTTTTTCCCTAGAAGCTGCATTCTTAATTCTTTTGTCTTTGGAGATGTTCTTTTAGTAATCAATGCACTATGAATATAAAAGGAGATGCATTCAGTTAGAAAATGTAGGTAATTTATATACTCTGGGTTTTCAATATTTTACCCTGGGTAGTTAGATGCAAATAAACATAGCTTTTTTTTTTCTCTCTTCTAAGTATTGAGTAGATATTAAAATACTACAAAATTTTGCTTACATATTGTGTTCATCGTTTTAAAATTCCATCCAATGCTTTCTGTTTTGTCATTTTCCATTAACTTAATTTTCTGTAGTCAGTACCTGGTGGTTTAAAATGCTTCTGTTTTACCATTATTCTTGAAAGATATTTTCACTGTTAATAGAATTATAATTTGACAGTTATTTTCTCTTAGCACATTATTCCATCATCTGCTTTTCATTTTCACTTTAAGAAATCTGCAATCAGTGTAATTGTGATTTGTTTTAAGGGTAAGCTTTTCTCTCTGGATGCTTTAAAAATCTTCCCTTTGCCTTTGGTTTTTGCAGTTTTACCATTACGTTTCTTGATATAGATCTTCTTTTTGACTTGTTTATTCTTTCATTCTATTGTCTGTGTAACATCAGCAGCCAAACAGAAAAAGGACTGTATATTTTTTCTATAACTGTAATTTGGCAGATATAACTAGATTATATAATAGAAAAAAGCAAAAAAGAAATGCAAGGTACTTTCTTTGCCTTCAGTGAGCTTGCAATATAGTTGAGGACTTAAGAAATGTAGTAATCTCTGTTGCATATTTACCTAACAATATACTGTGGCATGTATGAAACTCAAAATCAGTACTTTGAATTCAGTGTAGTTTCATATAGAAGGCACTGAGGTCACTGCAGACCTTAGCTATTTTTTTAAATCAATTTTATTGGAACATATACATAAGCCTTTACTCTACCTACAGTATACAGTTAGTGGCTTTTGGTGTAATCACAGAGTTGTACATTCATCATTGCAGTCATATTAGAACATTTTCATTACTCCAAAAAGAAAACTCTCTATGTCTTAGTAGATATTTGTCAATCCCTCTATCCTTCTCCTGCCATATATAACTGCTAATCTATTTCCAGGTCTATAAATTTATTTTTATTTACAGTTAGTATAGATGGAGTCAAACAAGATATCACCTTTTTGTTAACATCTTGTAAAATTAATATACCTTTGTTCTGTTTCTGAGAAAAGCATTCTTATATATGGCACTACTAACTACACTTATTATAATAAGTTGTTCACTATGCCTTACAGCCCCATGTTTCATCTTTTAGTTTTCCTTCTAGTGATATACATGACCTTAAACTTTCCCTTTCAACTATTACCATACCCATATATTGACCCTGCTAATTACAAACAATATAATTTGCTTTCATCATTTCTATCCATTTTCTAACCATTTACAACCTTTTTACCAATTCTGCACAAATTAAACCTCAGTTTTCCATTCTCTATCCTCATTCTATATTGTGGTGACCTATATTCTAGCTTTTTACTTCATGAGTTGGCTCATATTTAGTTCATATTAGTAAAATCATATCATATTTGTCCTGCTGTGTCTGGTTTGCTTCACTCAATGTAATATCCTCAAAGTTCATACATGTTGTCATATGCTTCATGACTTCAGTTCTTCCTACAGGTAAATTAGTATCCCATCCTATGTATATACCACAATTTGTTTATCCATTCATTGGTTGATGGACACGAGTTGTTTGCATCTTTGGCAAACGTGAATACCATTATGAACATCATTGCACAGGTGTCTGTCCATGTTCCTACCCTCAGTACTTCTTGGTATATACCTAGTATATTGTCAGATCACATAGCAGACCTATATTTACCTTTTTCAGCAACTGCCGGTCATCCACAGCAGCTGTACCATTCTCCATTTCCAGCAGTGAATAAGAATTCCTGTTTCTCCACATCCTCTCCCACATTTGTCATTGTCTATTATTTTAACAATAGCTGTTCTAATAGGTGTAAAATTATATCTCATTATAGTTTTGATCTGCATTTCCCCAATAGCTAGTGATGTTGAACATCTTTTCATGTGCTTTTGGGTTATTTTGGGTTACTCTTTGGAAAATGTATGTTCAAGTCTTTTGCCCATTTTATACTCATGTTGTTTGTCTTTTTTATCATTGAGTTGTAGAATCTCTTTATATATGATGTATATTAAACCCTTATCAGATGTATGATATCTATTTATTGAGTAGAGTGCCTTTTCACCCTGTTGATAAAGTCCTTTGAAGTCCAAGTGTTTAATATTGAGGAAGTCCCATTTATCCATTTTTCTTTTGTTGTTTGTGCTTTGGGTATTAGGTCTAAGAACCGACATTCTACCACCAAATCTTGAAGTTGCTGTCCTACATTATCTTCTAGAAGTTTTATGGTCCTGGCTTTTATATCTAGGTCTTTGGTCCATTTTTGTATCAGAGTGATTTTTGTGTAGGAAGTAAGATGGCATCCTCTTTCATTCTTTTGTTGTGGATATCCAATTCTCCCAGCACCATTTATTAAAGAGCCTGTTCTGTCCCAGTAAAGTGAACTTGGTAAGTTTGTCAAAAATCACTTGGCTGTGGATTTGAGGGTCTATATCTGAATTTTCAATTTGATTCTATTGATCAGTGTGTCTATCTTTATGCCAATACCATGGTGTCTTGACACTGTAGCTTTGCAATATGCTTTAAGGTCAGAAGTATGAGTCCTTTGGCGTTGTTCTTCTTTTTAGGATGTCTTGGCTATCTGGGGCCCCTTTCCCTTCCAAATAAATTGGGTGATTGACTTTTTTATTTCTGTGAAGTAGGCTGTAAATATTTTGATAGATATTGTGTTGATTATGTAAATCAAGTTGGGTACAATTGGAATCTTAATGATATTTAGTCTTCTAATCCATGAACATGGAATTTCCTTCCATTTATTTAGGTTTTCTTTGATTTCTTTTAGCACCATTTTATAGTTTTCTAACTACAGATTTTTTACTTCCCCTGTTAAATTAATTCCTAGAAAAAAGTGTAATTCCTAGATATTTGGTTCTTTTATTTGCTGTTGTAAATTGAAATTTTTTTCTTAATTTCCTACTCAGATTGTTGTTGCTAGTGTATAGAAACACTATTTTTGCATTTTGATCTTGTGTTCTGCCACTTTCTTAAACTCATTTATTAGCTCTGGTAGCTTTGTTGTGGCTATTTTGGAATTTCCTAAAGATAGAATCATGTCATTTGTGAATAATGAGAGTTTAACTTCTTTCTTTATCACTTTGGATACCTTTTATTTCTTTTTCTTGCCTAATAGCTGTGGCTAGAACTTCTAGCACAATGTTGAATAACAATGGTGATAGTGGGCATTGATGTCTTGTTCCTGATCTTAAAAATAAATCTTTCAGTATTTCTCCATTGAGTACAATATTGGCTCTTGGTTTTTCATATATAACCTATATCATGTAGAGGACATTTTCCTTCTTTTCCTGTCTTTTGAACTGTTTTTATCAAGAAAGGATGCCTTTTCTGTATCAGCTGAGATGATCATGTAGTTTTTCCCCCCTTTGATTTGTTAATGTGGTGTATTGCTTTAATTGGTTTTCTTGTATTGAAATACCCTTGCGTACCAGGAATAAAATTCACTTGATTGCACTGTATAATTATTATAATATGCTGTTAGGTTTGATTTGCATTTTTTTTGAGAATTTTTGCATCTATATTTATTATGATTGGTTTGTAATTATCAGTTCTTGTATCTTTTTCTGGCTTTGTTATTAGGGGGATGCTGGCTTCATAAAATGATAAAAGTAATTTTTCTCTTCTGCAACTTTTGGAAGAGCTTGAGTAGATTGGTATTAAGTCTTCCCAAAATGCTTGGTAGATTTTACTTGTTAAGCCGTCTAGTCCTGAGATTCTGTTTGTTGGGAGATTTTGATGACTTCTTCAATCTCTTTACTTGTGATTGGTTTGTTGAGGTCTTATATTTCTTCTAGAGTGTGTTTACATTTCTATAATAGGAATGTGTCCATTTCATCTAGTTTGTACAATTTTTTGTCATATAAATTTTTTTCCACTCTAATCCATATTTTATTCTTCCATTCTGTGGTCCCTGGGTTGGTGATGTCCACTTCACCTCTATATCGGGAGGGGGCTTAGATCCCACATGGTTGATGGATGCAATTCTCCTGCTTGGAGTTGTAGGCACTCTCGGTTCCGGGTGTGGTGGTTGACCATCTTCACCTGCCTGTTAGGCAACCTGTGCAAGTCTAACAAAGTGGAGAGTAGGAGCTGCAACTCTGCTGAGGCTCAGGGCCCAGCTGTCACATGACCAGCCCAGATTTGAAGTCTCCTAGGTATACACCAACATATAATTTTTATAATATCCTCTTATGAACCTTCTTTTTTCCCCTGTGAGGTCAGTAATAATGTCCCCTCTTTCATTCCTGATTTTACTTATTTGCATCTTCTCTCATTTTTTCTTTGTTAGTCTAGCTAGGATTTGTCAATTTTATTGATCTTCTAAAAGAACCGGCTGTTGGTCTTGTTGATTCTTTATTGTTTGTTTTTTTTTTTGTTCTCAATTTTATTTCTGCTATATTTGTCATTTCTTTCCTTTCACTTGCTTTGGGCTTAGTTTGCTGTTCTTTTACTAGTTTCTCCAGGTGTCCAGTTAAGTCTTTGATTTTAGCTCTTTCTTCTTTTTTAATATAGGCATTTAGGGCTATTAATTTGTCTCTCAGCACTGCTTTTGTGGCATCCAATAACTTTTGATAGGTTGTGTTCTCGTTTCCATTCATCACAAGATATTTACTAAATTCTCTTGTAGTTACTTCTTTGATCCACTAATTGCTTTAGAATGTGTTATTTAGTCTCCATATATTTTCCTTTTTCTCTCATCTTATTGATTTCCAGCTTCATTCCATTATGGTTAGTGAAGGTGCATCGTATAATTTAAATCTTTTTAAATTTATCAAGCTCAGTTTTGTGACCCAATGTGTGGTTTATCCTGGAGAAAGATCCATGAGCACTTGAGAAGAGTATATATCCTGCTGTTTTGGGGTGCAATATTCTGTATATGTCTGATAGGTCTAGCTCATTTATCATATTGTTGTTTAAGTCTTGTTGATCCTCTAGGTAGTCATTCTATCTGTTGATGTGAGTGGTGTATTAATGCCTCAGCCATTATTTTAGAGACATATGTCTCCCTTCAGTTTTGTCAGAGTTTGTCTCTTATGTCTTTGGGTTAGGTTCATAGATATTTATGATTATTTTATCTTTCTGATAGATTTCTCCTTTTATAAATACATATAGTGGCCTTTGCATCTTTTATCATGTTTTTGCATTTAAAGTCTGTTTTGTCTGATATTAGTATAGCTCATTTTTTGGTTATTATTTGCATGAAATATCTTTTTCCCAACTTTTCACTTTCAGCCTATTTGTACCTTTGGGTCTAAGGTGAGTCTCTTGTAGAGAGTATGTAGATGATTCATCTTTCTTCTCTTCAACCTGTCAGCTTATGTGTTTTGAATCCATTAACATTCATTATTATTACTGTAAATGTTTTCCTTACTTCAACCATTTTATACTTTCCTTTCACGTGTCATATCTTATTTTTGTTCCCTTTTTACTCTTTTGGTTACCCTTTCTGATTATTTTTACACTCTCTTTCAAACCTCTCTCCTGTCTTTTCCTTTCAGGCTGCAGACCTCTCTTTAGTATTTTTTATAGAGCTGGCCTCTTGTTTAAGAACTCCCTTAGTTTCTGTTTATCTGTGAATATTTAAAACTCACCCCCATTTTGAAGGACAGTTTTGCCAGTTAAAGAATTCTCGGCTGACAGTTTTTCTTTCTCAGTATCCTAATTACATCATATCACTGTCATCTTACCTCCATGATTTCTGATGAGAAATCCACCTTGTCATTTTGGGTGTCCTTTGTATGGGATGGATTTCTTCTCTCTTGCTGCTTTCAGAATTTTCTCTTCTTTTTTTAAAATAATATTTCACATTCAAAAAAGTAAAATAACAGAAGAATGCAGCTTAACAAATTATAAAAGCATTACTCCTAAAAAAGTTTTGTCCAGGTACTTTTAGCTCATTAGATTATGATATCTAATTCTAATTACTAACTCAGTTGTTCCTCTAGTGTTCAGAAACATGAACATAGATTAGTTAAATGACATTATCAAGGTTTTCTTATTCATGAAAAAAATGAAGAAGAGAAAGAAATATTTAATCATATACATATCTCACAAAATCAAAGTCCATGTTGGTTTTTTACCTTTAGCATTATTATAGTACCAACTTTGCTTTTGCTATAAAAACGTTACAGCGTTGTTATTAACTGTAGTCTATAAATTACATTAGTTATATGTTCCCAAGTATCACCACATTCTTAACACCTTATAATAGAAGAACATCCCTGTGTTTATATTAACCAAAATGGTTTCTGATAAAAACACTCTGAAACAAAGAATTAGAAGGAAACTTTTTCAATATAATAAAATGCTTATATGAAAAACCCATAGCTAACATTGTACTCAATGGAGAAAAACTGAAAGCTTTCCCACTGAGATCCAGAATAATACAAGAATGCCCACTCTCTCCACTGTTATTCAATATGGGTGAATAGGGTTAAAAGACAGAAAATTTAAGATATGACAACAGAAAGCCAAGGGATAAAATGAACAAAGTAACATCTTTATAATGGTAACACTGAATGTTACTGAATTGAACACCCAATTAAAAGACATAGACTGATAGGATGGCTAAAAAATCATGAGCCATCTATTTGTTGTCTGTAAAAGACTTATCTTAGATGCAAGGACACAATCAGGCTAAAAGTGAAAGATTGGAAAAAGATTTTCCACACTAATAATAATCAAAAAAGAGTGACTGAAGTGAATATTAGATAAAATAGATTTTAAAGGCAAAACGGTTGTAAAGGATGAAGAAGGTTACTATATATTAATAAAAGAGACAACTCACCAAGAAGAAATAAAAATAATAAATATTTATGCACCTAACATAGGTGCCCCAGAATACATGAGACACTGTTCTAGTTTGCCAAAAGGCTGCTGAACATAGAAATGTGTTGGCTTTTATAAAAGGTATTTATTTGGGATAAAAGCTCATAGTTCTAAGACCATGAAAAGTCTAACTTAGGTACCATAAGAGGTGTTTTCTCACCAAAGTCAGCTACTGTTGATCCTGGTGATGTTGCCACGTGGTGAAACAAGATAGCAGTCAGTCTCTGCTGAGATTTCTGCCTTCCTCTCTAGAATATACTATCTCTTGGAGTGCCCTGTGAGCAACCAGGCATAGGGCTTGTTTCTTTCTGGGCCTTCAATATAAGTCTCAGTGGTTTCAGTTTCTTCCCAAGTTCAGCTGTAAGCTATCAAGCATATAGTAGGACTGGGCTCCTCTTGAGTTGCTCCATGGGCCCAGCCTCTTAGGGGTTTTGAGCTTAAGCAGTCCTCTCTCTCACATTGCAGAATCAAATACACTGGCTCCCATTTTCCTCTTTCTCTCTGAGTCTTTGCATCTCTCTCTCAATCCCAGCTAGAGGGTGGAAACTCAACATGAATCACACCTCACTGACATAACCCAGTCAAATGGGTCTTACCCACAGGAATAGATTAATTTAAAACATAATGTTTCTCTTTTGGGAATTCATAAAATAATTAAAAACTGCTACAGACACACACTAGTAAAACTGAAGGGAGAAATAGATATCTCTACAATAATAGTTGGAGACTCTAAGCATTAAATAGAACATTTGGACAGAGGATAAATAAGGAAGTAGATTGCTTGAATAATATGATTAATGGAACTAGACCTAATAGATATTTATAGAACATTATACACCAAAAATCAGAATATACATTCTACTCAAGTGCTAATGGATCTTTCTCCAGGATAGACCACGTATATGCTGGGACAAACTCAGATCTCAATAAATTAAAAAAAAAACATTAAAATTATAGAAAGCACTTTCTCTGATCATAATGGAATAAAGTTGGAAATTAATAACAGGCTGATAAAAGGAAAATTCACAAATATATGGAGGTGAAACAATACACTCTTATATAATTGGTGAATCAGAGAAGAAATTGCAAGGAGAAATCAGTAAATACCTTAAGAAAAATGAAAACAAGAATACAGCCTATCAAAATTTGTGGGATACAGCAAAGGTAGTGCTGAAGGGGAAACTTATATCCCTCAGTCCTTATATTATAAAAGATGAAAGAACTAAAATCACAGACCTAGCTGCACTCCTGGAGGAACTAGGAAAAGAACAGCAAACCAGTCCCAAAGCAGGAAGGGAAAGAAACATAACGATTAGAGCAGAAATATATGAAATGGAGAATAAAAGAACAAGAGAGAAAATCAACAGAACTAAGTGTTCGTTCTTTAAGAAGATCAGCAAAATTGATAAACCCTTAGCTAGATTAACAAAGAAGAAAAGAAAAAAGTTACAAATAAATCAGAAATGAGGAGAGTGACATTAACACTGACCCAGCAGAAATAAAACATCGTAAGAGGATACTGTGAACAACTGTATGCCAACAAACTGTGCAATGTTGATGGACAGATTTCTGGAAACACATGAACACACTGACCCTAGAAGAATTGAAGACCTCAACAAGCCAATCACAAATAAAGAAACTGAAACAGTCATCAAAAACCCCCCAAAATGAAAAGTCTAGGACCAGATGGCTTCACAGGTAAATTCTGTCTGTCATTTAAAGAAGATTTAATATCAGTCTTAACTCAAACTCTTCTGAAAAAATTGAACAGGAAGAACACACCAAACCCATTCTATGTAGCCAACATCACCCTAATACTACAGCCAAATAAAGATATAACAAAAAAGAAAATTACAGACCAATTTCTTTAATGGATATAGATGCAAAAATCCTCAAGAAATACTTGCTAACTGAATCCAAAAACACATTTAAAAAATTATACATCACAATCAAGTGGGCTTTATATCAGCTATGCAAAGGTGGTTCAAGAAAAGCAAATTAATCAGGGAAGAGGACTTGGCCCTGTGGATAGGACATCCATCTACCACATGGGAGGTCTGCAGTTCAAATCCCAGGCCTCCTTGACCTGTGTGGAGCTGGCCCACGCACAGCGCTGATGCGTGTAAGGGGGTGCCCTGCCATGCAGGGGTGTCCCCACATAGGGGAACCCCACACGCAAGGAGTGTGCCCCGTAAGGAGAGCCACCCAACACGAAAGAAAGTGCAGCCTGCCCAGGAATGGCGCTGTACACACGGAGAGCTGACACACAAGATGACGCAACAAAAAGAAACAGATTCCCGTGCCGCTGACAACTACAGAAGCTGACAAAGAACATACAGCAAATGGAAACAGAGAGCGGACAATGGGGAGGGGGGGGTGGGGAAGGGGAGAGAAAAAAAATCTTTAAAAAAAAAAGCAAAGTAATCAGTGTAAATGATATATTAATAAATTGACAAAGGAAAATCACATGATCATTTCAATACATGCAGAAAAGGCGTTTGACAAAATACTCCCTTTCTTGATAAAAATAGAATTCTCTCTATCTTTTGCTTTTGACATTCTGAAGCATATGTGTTTCGGAATAGTCTAATTTGGATTTATTCTATTGGAGTATGTTGTGCTTCTTGGATATGTATATTTATGTTTGTCATAAGAGTTGGAAAATTTTTGGCCATTATTTCCTCATATACTCTTTCTGTCCATTTTCCCTTTTCTTCTCCTTCTGGAACTCCCGTATCACAAATGTTGGTGAGTTTCATGCTATCGTTTAATTAATTTCCTGAGCCCCTGCTCAATTGTTTTTATCCTTTACTCTATCTGTTCTTTTGGCTTCCGCTAATTTTGAGGATTCGAGACCTACAGGGCTAACTTCTTTTACAGAAAAATAGAGGACAGGCAGAACCATCCCAGAACAACTGTTCTAGGGCTCTGGAATGAGTGGAATGCTGGGCAGCACCCAGAAAGGAGCAGGCAAATAGGAGACTATGGTGCTGCTGCTCGTATCCAACCCCCACTCCCCGGCAGACAGTCTAGGGTCCCTGTGGTGAGGCTGTGGACTGAGAGGGTCAGAAGAGTCTGTTACCCTAGGAATGGGGAGAGAGTGGGACATAGCTCACTGCTAATCCAGCTTTTGGCCAGCACATTTGTTTTGCTGGGTCTCACGGTTTCCATCTGTCCTGGCCAGCATGGCTGTACCATTGATTAAATCTGGTTGTGGGCAGAACTAAAGATATCCTGCCTTTTCAAATACCCTCCTTACTGATGGGGACTAGCTGCCTCTAACTCAGAGGGGAGTGGTGGTTTGTTTCCCCCTGGGGAGTATTTGGGAAATATTATGCATTCATTCTGTTATGTGTGAAAAACATGCTTTTGATAATAATATATTAGCTTCTGTTTTGGGAGTCAATAAATGTTTAATATGTGAAAATTTGAATCATTGCATAAACTTTCTCATGAAGTTATAAATAAGGGCTTTTTATTTGTCACTCCCAGCAATTGTTTTAATTATATGATTAAAATAAAATGTTTACTTGTGGTGAAATGTCTTATAGTTCAAATATGTGAAATGCCTGAGTCTCATTTGAAGGGAAATACCTGTATTTTCCTTTCTAAATAAGAATGAATTTTGTCTCCATGCCCTAAACCTTTTCAGGATTGTAATGTCATAAAGCCAACTGGGAACACTTACAACCAGCTAACTAGGAAAAGGGCACCAGCTGCTTAAAAAATAACCTGCTAAACTACAGACTGTGTTATTAGTAACATCTGCCTCTAGCTAGTAATAATCTAATAAAACTTTCTTTACAACCTTCACTTTATTTATAGCAGGAAATTAGAATAAAAAAGACTAAAAGCTTAAAGGAATATAGAATGACAATTTAGAAGTTGAATAAATTCAGAAGTCTAAAAATTAAATTAATTGTACTTGTAATGTGAGAATTTCAAATTACTGTAAAAATGGACTTAATGTATACCTTCCCATGTATCTAAGTGTTGTGGTTACCCAAATCTATTATAATAAACAAATATTTTGTAAATTTTATTGCTCTATGTAGGTTTTGTTCTGATTATTTGTCTCTGGAAAAATGTATGGACTGGTTAGTCAATAATTTCTTGAGATCCTGATTGATGCAATTCCTATGTCCTAGGAGTTACTCTGGGTACAAAGCGGTTTACAGCTATGGTCCTTCCTTTAAGGAACTTGTTATCCAGTTAGACAGATGAAATTGATATTGATTCCCAGTTTCACCACTTGCAAATTTCAGATGTTTATCAAATTGCATAATTTCTCTTGAGTTTCAGTTCCCTCATCACAGTTCCTTTTGACGGTTACATGAGATAGCAAACAATGTCTGTGAAACATTTTAATTGATCAGTAAATTCCCAGCCTGAGCAATGCTTATATAAACTGTGCCTTTAGTAATTATCTCACATCAGTAGCTGAGTTTAGTTGTTTAATCTGAGTGCATTGGCATCTTTCTGTTGAGAAATATTGATAGGTGGAATTATTTTGGTATAATTAATGTAAACTCTTCAAAGGTGAATATTGAAATAATGTAGAAAACAGCTTTAAATGACGTAGAAGAAGCCATATTACTTTAGTTAATACTGTGTATTTTATTAGACACTTTATATTTCATTATTTAACTTAATTCCCACGTATAAACCCTGACAGCAAAAGGCTTACCGAGGACAAATTTAAATTTGATCCAATAGTACAAATACCAAAGACATAAACATTCTATTTGCATTCTGAACAAGCTTTTTCATTCTTGATAAATTTCAGAATTGTATGAAAAACACAATTCCCATACTTCTGGATTATTGTAAATGCTTTAGGGGAAATTAGTATATAATGAATCCCAATGAATTATTAAATAATATGCATATAAATTTTATTGTATAACTTTCATGATTTCTTCCAATAATTGTTTTACTTGTCCTTCCAAATCTCTATATATTACACAAGAAATTTAAGCAAAATGCTTTTCTTATAGGCACCTTCTTATTCTTCTCTGTACTATTTTGACACATTTTAAACAGAAGTTTTTATAGGTAAATGTACTTTGTTCTTTCTAGAGTAAATCATGTAAAATTTAAAAAAACAATAAATTGAAGAGGAAAACAATCACTATTTTGGGAGTAGAAAGGGAAAGTTAAGATAATGGTTCCCAATCTTGCTGTTACTTTCAATCATTTGTGGGCTGTTAATATGTATACAGATTACTATTCCCACTCTACACAAACAAATGGAAGTCTCAGGGATGAGTCCTGGATTTCTGTCATTTAAACAAACAACAACTAAAAAACCCATGCACACTCCTTTTTGAGAATAGGAATAGGAGTCTGTTCTCAAAAACCCTGGCCTCCTCCACACATTCTTAGCTGAGCCCCTCTCCAGCACTCCTTGACTAGGTTACCTAATCTTTTGAGTTGTTGGCTCAGTTTATTTAGACCCCTTCTGATGTGTGCTTCAGATTTCTTGTGAAAATAATAAGCAGTAAACTGAAATTATGAAGTTTACTTTCTTAAATTAAAAGGAAAGATGGTCAGTCATAAATATAAATGTTCTTGCTCACATTCTCATTTTGTTTGGTTTGTGTTCTTTGTGGTTACTATATTTCTTTTTAAAGTCACATTTATTAAAGTATAATTTAAATACTGTAAAAGACACCCTTTTGTAGGTATAGTACTGTGGGTTTTGACAAAAATGTAGTCATGTAAATACCAACACAATCAAGAAACAACATTTGTATCATCCCCAAATGTTTCCTTCTGCCTCTTTTTAAGATCAGCTTCTCCCCTATCCCCTTGCACTAGAAACCATTAATCTGTTTTTTCCCTATGGTTTTGCCTTTTACAAAATATCGTATAAGTGTCATATAGTATATAGTCTCTTGAATCTTCTGTCACTTAGCATGATCCCTTTGACATTCATTCATATTGTTGCATATATCAATATTTTGGTCATTTTGTTATAGCTGAAATGTAGTCCATTATATGGATGTATTGCAATTTGTTTAGCCAGTCTCCTTTTGAAGGATATTTAGCTTGCTTCCAGTTTTTATTAATAATGAATTAAGTTGCTATACACATTCATGTACATGTTTTTGCTTGAACATATATTTTTATTTCCATAAGATCAATACCTAGGAGTGGGATTGCTAGTATGGTAAATATGTATTTATCTTAATAAACTACCAAATTGTTTTCAGGATAATGGGACATTTTGCATTCCCACCAGTAATGTATCAGAGTTCTTTGCATCCTTGTTAGAACATGGTATTGTCAGTTTTTAAAATTTAAACCATTCTAACTAGGTGTGTAATAGTATATCAAATGTAGTTATTACATTTCCTTAATAACAAATAATGTTGAACATCTTTCCATGTGCTTACTTACAATTCTTTGGCAGAGTTTCTGTTTAAATATCTTATCCACTATTTGAGTGGTTTGTTTCTTACTACATTTTGAGAGCCTTTTATATATATTCTGAATACTATTCTCTACTAAGATAGGTATTTATATTTTCTCCCACCTGTGGCTTGTCTTGACTTTTGTTCTAAACAATCTCTTTAACAGAGCAAATGTTCTTAGTGTTGTTGAAGTCCATTGTGTCAACTTTTTAAAAATGGATTATGCACATCTAAGAAATCTTTCCTTTATCTAAAATCATTAACATTTCCCCCTCATTTTCTTCCAGAAGTTTTAAAGTTTTAGCTCTTAGGTTTAGATCTGTGGTCCATTTTGGGTTAGTTTTTATGTATGGTGACAGGTATAGACTGAGGTTTGCTTGTTTTTGTTCTGTTTTGTTTAGTCACCGTTTATTGAAACTACTATCCTTTCTCCAAAGTTGGATTTGCAACTTTTTTTTTTTTTTAAGATTTATTTCATTTATTTATCTCTCCTTCCCTTTCCCCCATTGTCTGCTGTCTGTGTCCATTGCTGTGTGTTCTGTGTCCGTTTGCATTATCCGGTGGCACTGGGAAACTGTGTCTTTTTTGTTGTGTCATCTCGCTTTGTTAGCTCTCTTTGTGTGTGGTGCCACTCCTGGGTGGGCTGTACTTTTTTCATGTGGGGCGGCTCTCCTTGCGGTGTGCACTCCTTGTGCTTGGGGCACCCCTGCATAGGGGTGCCCCTACATGGCATGGCAGTCCTTGCTCGCGGCAGCACTGCACATGGGCCAGCTTACCACACGGGTCATGAGGCCCTGGAGATTGAACCTTGGACCTTCCATATGATAGACGGACGCTCTATCAGTTGAGCTCATCCGCTCACCTGCATCTTTGTTAAAAATCATTTAATCATATGCCATATATTTCTGAGTCTATTTTTGCCTCTCTATATGTTTATCCTTTTGCCACACTGTCTTGATTACTGCAACTTTTTAGTGAGTCTTGAAAACAGGTGTTGGCAGTCTTCAAACTTTTTTCTAACAAGTGTTGGCAATTTCGGCTCCTTTGTGTTTCCATATAAATTTTTAAAACCTCTGTTGTTTTCTACAAAAATTTCTGCTGAGTTTAATTGTTATTCCATTGAATCTGTAGATCAATTTGGGGAGAATTAAATCTTAACAAATAGATTGTTCTCAATCTATTTGTTAGATTGCTCTCTATCTAATCTCCCAATCCATGAAGGTGATATATCTCTATATTTTTTATGTATTGTTTGATTTTCTCATGGTTAATTTACAGTATCTAGTATATGTTTTTTTGTTTGTTTTTATTAAAAATCTTACAGAATAATCATGCATACCATACAGGATTCCCATATATCACTACATCACCAACACTTTACATAGTTATGACACTTTTATTACAAATGATGGAAGAACATCTTCACAATATTACTGCTATCTATCTATAGTCCATATCTTACATTTGATGTATTTTCCCCACAAATCATCCTATTATTAACATCATCTATTAGTATTGTATATTTATTATAGTGCATGAGAGAGCATTCTCGTATTTGTATTATTTACCACAATCCATCCTTCACCACAGAGTTCACTGTCCCATGGGCTCCATCCAGAGTTTACCCTCAGTATCTCTCAGTTTCATCACAGAGTTGTACTGTCATCAGTTCAGTCCATTTCAGAATTTTTTCATTGTTCCAAAGGGAAAAAATCTTACATCCTCTTATATGCCCCATTATTGATCCTTAGCATTGTTTTAATACCTTCTTTGACATTTTTGTAAAAGTATTACAATATTACTATCAACTATAATTTACGCATGTATTTTTCCCTTGAGTCCATATCCTTAACACCTTATAATAGGGGAACATTCTTGTGTTTAATATACTATTAACCACAGTCATCATCGACCACTGAAATCACTGTTATACAGATAATCCCTGGATTATCTTCTCTAGACTACTCCTTTGAGCCACATTCTCATTTATCATGTGATTTTTCTTCTTCAGTTTATTAATGTGGTGTATTACACTAATTGATTTTCTAGTGTTGAACCACCCTTGTATACCAGGGATAAAACCCACTTGATCATGGTATACAATTCTTTTAATGTGCTTTTGGATTTGGTTTGCTGGTATTTTCTTGAGGATTTTTGCATGTATATTCATTGGAAAAATTGGCCTGCATTATTCTTTTCTCATAGTATCTTTATCTGGTTTTTGTATTAGGGTAATGTTGGCTTAGAATAAATTTGCTTGATTTTTTTAAAGAGTTTGACCATGACTGGTACTAGATCATCTTTGAATAATTGGTAGAATTCACCTGTGAAGCCATCTGTTCTGGGCTTTGCATTTTGGGGAGGTTTTTGATGACTGTTTCAATTTCTTTACTTATGATTGGTTTTTGACATCCTCTCTTCTGGGATCAACATAGGTTATTTGTGTGTTTCTAGGATTGATCATTTCATCTAAGTTGTCTAGTTTGTTGATGTATAGTTGTTCATAGTATTCGCTTATGATCTCTTTTATTTCTGTGGGATCAGTGGTAATGTCCCCCCTCTCATTTCTGATTTTATTTGCATAGTCTCTCTTTTTTTTTTTATCAGTCTAGCTAAGCATTTGACAATTTTATTGATCTTCTCAAAGAAACAGCTTTTGGTTTTGTTGATCTCTATTGTTTTTTGTTCTCAATTTAATTTATTTCTGCTCTTATTTTTATTATTATTTCTTTCCTTCTGCTGGCATTTGGGTTAGTTTGCTGTTCATTTCTTAGTTCCTCCAGGTGTGCAGTTAGGCTTCCATTTTAGCTCTTCTTTTTTTTTTTTTTAATGTAAGCATTGAGGGCTGTAAATTTCCCTCTCAGCACTGCCTTTGCTTGTTTTCATTTATCTTGAGATATTTATTGATTTCTCTTGCAAATTCTTCTTTGACCTACTGATTGTTTATAAGAGTGTGTTTGTAAATTTTCCCTTTTCCCTCCATTATTGATTTCCAGCTTCATTCCATTATGATCAGGGAATATGCTTTGTATAATTTCAATCTTTTTAATTTATGGAGAACTGTATGGTTTATCATGGTGAAAGGATCCATGAACACTTGAGAAGAATGTATATCCTGTTCTTTGGGGGTGTAATGCTCTCTAAATGTCTATAAGGTTTAGTTCATTTTTCATAATATTCAAGCTCTTTGTTTTTTATCGATCCTTTCCCTGGATGTTCTCTCCAATAATGAGAGTGGTGTATTAATGTCTCCAACTATTATTTTAGAGACCTCTATTTCTCCCTTCACTCTTGCCAGTGTATTTTTCATATATTTTTTGGCACCCAACTTAGGAGCATAAATATTTATGCTTGTTATTTCTTCTTGGTGAATTGCCCCTTTTAAAAATATATAATGACCTTTATCTCTTATAACAGTTTTGCATTTAAAATCTATTTTGTCTTATATTAGTATTGCTACTTCTGATCTTTTTTGGTTACTGTTAGTGTGGAATATCTTTCTCAAACCTTTTACTTTCAGCCTGATTGTATCCTTGCTTCTAAGGTGTGTCCCTTGTAGACAGCATATAGATGGCCCTTATTTTTTTATCCATTCTGTCAGTCTGTGTATTCTGACCGAGAAGTGTTCAGTCTATTAACTTTATTTTGTTGTTGTTGTTCTCAATTAAATGTACAGGTTACATATAAATTTTTTTGAGTCATAAAATGTTACACAATATATTTGGTTCATAGTAACACAATCATACAGTATTTTCCCTTTTGTGTCTGACTTGCTACACTCAAGATAATGTCCTCCAGGTTGATCCCGTGTAGTCATATGCTTTACGACTTCATTTTTTTCTTACAGCTGCATAATACCCATTGCGTGAATACACCACAGTTTGTTTATCCATTCATGAGTTGATGGACACCTGGGTTGTCTATTTTTGGAATTCATGAATACTGCTAAATTGCTACACCAGGCTTAGAGAGAAAGCATTCAGCCTTTCCCCATTGAGTACGATATTGGTTGTGGGTTTTTTTTTCATATATGCCTTTATCGTATTGAGGAATTTTCTTTCTCTTCCTATCTTTTAAAGTATATTTATCAAAAATGGATGCTGGATTTTGTCTAATGCCTTTTCTGCATTGATTGAGATGAACATGTGGTTTTTTCCCCTTCGGTTTGTTAATATGGTATATTACATTGATTGGTTTTATGTTGAACCACCCTTGCATACCAGAAATAAATCCTACTTGGTCATGATGTATAAGTCTTTTGATATACTACTGGATTCCATTTGCAAGTATTTTGCTGAGAATTTTTATATCTATGTTCATTAGAGAGATTGCTCTGTAATTTTCTTTTCTTGTAGTATCTTTATCTAGCTTTGGTATTAGGGTGATACTGGCTTCATAAAATCTGTTGAGATATTTTCCCTCCTCTTCAATTTTTTCGAAGAGTTTAAACAAGATTGGTGTTAATTCTTTTTAAAATGCTTGGTAGAATTCACCTGTGAGGCCATTTGGTCCTCGAATTTTTCTTTACTGGGAGACTTTTGATGATGAAACTCAATCTCTTTAAATGTGATTGCTTATTAAGTTCTTGTATTTTTTTAGCGTCAGTGTAGGTTGTGCTTTTTTAGGAATCTGTCCTTTTCATCAAGGTTGTCTAATTTGTTGACATGCAGTTTCTCGTAATAACCCTTACCTTTTTTTTTCTGTGGGGTCAGTTGTGACTTTCCCCCCTTTCATTTCTGATTGTATTTATTTGCATCTTTTCTCTTTTTTTCTTGTTAGTCTAGTTAGGGTTTGTCATATCTATGTGAGTGGGGTGTTGATCTTCTCAAGAACCAGCTTTTGGTTTTGTTGGTTTCCTCTACTGTTTTTTTACTCTCAATTTTATTTATTTCTATTCTAATCTTTATTATTTCTTTCCTTCTGCTTGCTTTGAGATTGGTTTGCTATTCTTTTTCTAGTTGTTCAGTTAAATTTTTGAGTTTAGCTCTTCTTTTTTAATATAGGAATTTAGAGCTATGAATTTCCCTCTCAAGACTGCCTTCGCTGTATCCCATAAGTTTTTATAAGTTGTGTTCTCAGTTTCATTTGTCTCAATATATTTACTGATTTCAATTGCAGTTTCTTCTTTGACCAACTGATTATTTAGGAGTGTGTTGCTTAGCCTCCACACTTTTGTGAATTTACTTTTTTCCTATTACTGATTTCCACTTTCATTCCAGTATGATCTGAGAAAGTGCTTTGTATAATTTCAGTCTTTTTATATTTATTGAGAGTTGGATCATGCCCTAACATGTGGTTTATCCTGGAGAATGATCAATGGGCACTTGAGAAAAATGTATAACCTGCTGAGATTGGATGCAGTGTTCTGTATATGTCTGTCATATCTAACTCATTTATCATGTTGTTCAAGTTCTCTCTTTCCTTGTTCTTTTGTCTAGTGGTTCTATCTAACAATGTGAGTGGGGTGTTGAGATCTTCAACAGTTATTGTAGAGATGTGTATTTCTCCCGTCAGTTTTCTCAGGTGCATAGATATTTATGACTGTTACATCTTCCTGATGAGTTGTGCCTTTTATTAATATATAATGGCCGTCTGTAGCTCTTATAAGTTTTTTGCATTTAAAGTCTGTTTTGTCTGATATTAGCATAGCTACCCACTTCTTTTTTGGTTACCATTTGAATGGAGTATCTTTTTCCATCCTTTCACTTTCAGCTGTTTTTTATCCCTGGGTCTAAGGTGAGTTTCTTTTAAGCAGCATATGGATGACTCATATTTTTTAATCCATTCTGTCAGTCTTTATCTTTTGATTGGGGAGTTTAATCCATTCAATGATAGTATTATAAGTGTACTAATTACTTCCACCATTATATTCTTTGGTTTTCATATGTCATATCATATTTTTGTCTGTCTTTTTACTCTTGTCCTTTCTATTATTCTTTCTTCTCTACTCTCCTGTAAGCTCCTGTAAGCCTCTCTCTGCTGTCTTTTTATTTCAGGTTCTAAGACCTCCTTTAGTATTTTCTGCAAAGATGGATTTTTTTTGCAAACTCTCTTAGTTTCTGTTTGTTTGTGAATATTTTATACTCACCTTCATATTTGTAGGACAGTTTTGCTACATAAAGAATTCTTAGCTGGCAGTTTTTTCTCTTTCATTATCCTAATTGTATCATACCACTGTCTTCTCACCTCTGTGGTTTACGATGAGAGATCTGTACTAACTTTTACTGGACATCCCTTGTGTGTGATGGTTTGCTTCTTCCTTGCTGCTTTCAGAATTCTCTCTTTATCTTTGACATTTGACTTTCTGAGTAGTATATATCTTGGAATAGATCTCTTTGGATTTCTTTTGATTGGGGTACAGTGTTCTTCTTGGACATGTAAATTCATTTCTTTTGTCAGAGTTGGGAAATTTTCAGCTATTTCCTCAAATACTCTTTCTGCCTCTTTTTCCTTCTCTTCTCCTTCTAGAACTCCCATGACATATATGTTGTTGTGTTTTGTGTTGTCATTCAATTCTCTGAACCCCTGCTCAATTTTTTCCATTCTTTTCTCTCTTCAATTTCAGCTATTCTATCTTCTGTATCACTTATTCTTTTTTCTATCATTTTGAGTCTGCTGTTGTATACCTCTTATGTGTTTTTAATCTCACCTGTTGCGCCTTTCATTCCCATGAGTATTGTTACTTTTCTGTTCAGAATTTCAAATTCTTCTTTGTGCTTGCTCAATAATGATGGCATTTATCTCTCTAATAATATTGTCTTTCAACTCATTTATTTGATTTTGGAAATTTGTGTGCATCTCACTGATTAACTCTCTCAAATCCTGTGTCTCTTCTGGAGCTTTGATAAATTCCTTTTCTTGGGCCATGTCTTCTGTTTTCTTAGTATGGCTCATAATTTTTTGCTGATGTCCAGGCATCTGATTAGGATGTAGTTTACTCAGACGTTCAATTCCCTTCTGTTTTGTAGAGATTTAGTGGCAGGAGGCTGTGTATTACCACTGCTCTTTGTTTCTTGGCTCAACCTGAATTGTTAAGATTGTCTCCATTAGGTGCTCATAACTGGACACTGGACTTAATAATTGGTTGTAGACTCATTTCCTAGGGCTTTGGGGAGGAGGCTATAGAGGCCAGAAAAAGCTTCTACTTATTTTTAATTTTCTTGCATGCACTTCCTCGGTCTGCCAGCAGATGGCGCTCTTTGGCAGCTTTCAGTTCAATGCCTATTCAGAGTGTATTGCAACAGACAGGACCAATGTGATTGAGCTTCTTTCCTTGAGGCTAAGAGCCTTGGACTTCAAACTTTCACTGAGACAGTTCTGCAACCTTCTCTGGCAGTCCCCTCCCTTTTTCCTGCTGGTGAATATTTCCATTCCCCTCTGAGTTCTCAACAGTCAGTCCTAGTAGTAGAGAATGAGATAGTGAGGGCCGTATATCTTTAGCCCCTTGCAGGCTCTTAAGGCATACAATCGCAGTGACCCACCCAGGCAGGAATTGCTCCTGGGACACAGAAGACCAAATATCTGAGTCAAAAGCTGAGTTGGCCTTAGGCTGTGTCCCTTTCTCTCCCCTTTCCTGGGGAAGGCTAGAAGAGAGGGAGATTGTGAGGGCTGGATTCCTCTAGTCCTGTGCTGTCTACAGGGCAAACCATGGTGTGGTCCCACCCAAACTGGAAGGGCTGGTAGAACACAGCAGGCCAAATCTGTGGGTCAGAAGCTGAGTCAGCTTTAAGCTGTGTCCCTCTCTCTCCCCTTTCCTGGGGTTGTAGATCCATGGAGCCCTGTTTGTCTATAGCTGCAGTCCCAGAGGCCCAAGAATTCTAAACTGTCTTTAGTTTTGGGGAGAGTGCCAGCAGCAGCAGCCACTAGTTTCAACTCACAATTCTGTAGTCTTGATATCCTCCTTTGTCCCTCTCTTCTCTGTGCAATGTCCAGCCTTCACCTGGTGTCCTAAACCCTAGAAGATCTTTATCTAGGCTGTTTTATCCTGCTATTCAAAGCTATTATTCTGGAGAAGAAGAGAGTCCTATATCTTTCTAGTCTGCCATCTTCTTGAAAGTTTCCCCATTAACTTTCGGTGTTATTACTGTAATGGTGTTACTTGCTTCATCCATATTATCATTTGACTTTCCATTGTTGTATCTTACTATTTTCGTTCTTTTTTTACTCTTTTAGTTACCCTTACTAATAATCTTCATTTTACACTCTTCTCCAAGTGTCTTGCCCTTTACTTTTCCTTTCAGGCTACAGAACTCCTTTTAGTATCTCTTGTAAATCTGGTCTTTTGCTAACAGATTCTCTCAGTTTTTGCTTATCTGTGAAGATGTTAAACTCACCCTCATTTTTGAAGGATAAAGAATTTTTGGCTGTAGTTTTTGTAGATCTCAGTATATCATATATCATGCCACTTCCTTCTCGCCTCCATGGTTTCAGATGGAAGATCGGCAGTTAGTCTTATTGAGGTTCCCTTGTATGGGATGCATTGCTTTTCTCGTGCTGCTTTCAGAATTCTCTCTTTATCTCTGGCATTCTGAATAGTAGGTGTCTCAGGGTAAATCTGTTTGGATTTATTCTCTTTGGGGTTTATTGTCTTTCTTGGATATTGATAGTTATATCTATCAAAGGGTTGGGAAATTTCTAATCATTTCCTCAAATATTCTTTCTATTCCTTTCCCATTTGCTTTTCCTTCAGGCACACCTATAATGCATATGTTTTGCTTTGTTCTTCACTTCTCTGATACAATGTTCAATTTTTTTCCATTCTTTTCTCTTTCTCTTCTCCTATGTATTCATGGTCAGGTGCTCTGTCTTCTAATCACTAATTCTGCCCTCAGCCAATTCAAATCTGCTGTTACATGCCTCTAAATGTATTTTTAATCTCATCCATTGTGTTTTTTATTCCCATAAACTTTGTGACTTTTCTTTGTAGGCTTTTAAATTTTCCTCACCAGTTTCTTCTTAATATATTTTATCATTTTAGCATAATTTTGCTTTAACTCCTTGAAAGAATTTATGAGATTTGTATGAATATGATTGATTAGTTGTCTTAAATCCTGTGTCTCATCAGGATTCTTGGTTTGTTCCTTTGGCTGCTCAATATCTTCCTGTTTCTTAGTGTGACTTGTAATATTTTGCTGATGTCTAGGCATCTGATTGTGCTAGTGAATTTGCTCTAATGGTCAGTTCCTCTCTCTTGCCTAGTGGTTTTGTTTCATGGTTCTTCTTTGATTTTTGGTCCAATTTATTGTAAATCTTTAAATTTTCCCGGTACAAGTTAACATAACAGGGTCAGGGATCCACTCATGGGATACAGACCAGATCCAGGAATCCTGGGAAGTGAGAGACTCCAAAAAGCGTTTTTTTCTCCTTGCAGTTCCTGGGCCTACCAGCAGCAAATCTTTCTAGCAGGTGTCTCTTTCAACCCTCACTTGCTGGGCTGGGTAGAGCAGAGATTCAAAGCTGGTTCTCCTCCCAAACTCACTGAAGAGAAACCACTCTTCACTCCCAGGCCTATGCTTCCTCTTCCCAGGAAGGAAGTCCTCCTTTCCCCTCTTGGTGAACCATGGGTTTTACCAAGGCTGTTTGCTTTGAGACTAGGGCATGGTTGTTGTCCCAACCATGGTGCTAATGTATGGTTTTCATTTCAGCCTTTTTATCTCTTTGTCCTTCTTCCTCTTGAACAATGTGCAACACTCCTACAGTTTCTGAAAGCTGCTTAGTCACTACATCTTTTTGCCCTTCCTCCATTGGACCTACTCTGATGCCATCTTCCCTGGAAGTCCTTAGTATATGTTTTACACATGTTTTGTTAGATTTATATGTTAGTATTTCACGTCCTCTGGTGGTTTTGTAAATGGTACTAAAAAATTTTTCAATTTCCAGTTGTTCATTACTACTAAAGAAAAATATGAGATAGTACAAGTTCTTTGTCAGATGACAAATTCCGTAAGACAAAGTCTTATATAGTATAATACATTTATGGAAGTGACATCCCATCACCTTGCCATAACCTGTTATTTAGCAGCAATTTACAGGTCCTACCCATGCTCAACAGGAAGGGATTGGACACCAAAAGTCAGAGATCTGAGATTATCTGGAGTAACCTTGAGGTCTGTCCATAATAAAAAGTTTTCATTTTCACATTATGTTTCTAAACCATCTAAAATTGATGCTTATTTATGATGTGAGGTAAGACTCCAAGTTCATTTTTTCCATATTAATTATCAGTGTCATCACACCATTTATTGACCCGTTTTCCTTTGATTTTCAGTGTCATCTCTGTCAGAAATCACACTTCTATATTTGTGAAACTCTTGAGCTTTCTCTTTTACTCTTCCTGTGCCAATACAATATACACTGTCTTAATCACCACATCTTTATAACAAATCTTGATATCTGCTAGCTCAAGTCACTGCTAATATCACCAGCAATTTGTCTTGGCCAATCTTGGACCTTTCACTTCTTGTATAAATTTTGGAAGTACCTTGGAAGTTCCTCAAAAAACCCTATAGGTGTTTAGGATGGAAAGTGAATGAGTCCTATAGGTTAGTATGGGGAGAATGTATATCCATCTTGTTTTAGTTTGTTGAAAGCTGCTGGGAGCAATATACCAGAAATGGATTGAATTTTACAATGGGAATTTGTTAGGTTAAAAGTTTACAGGTCTGAGGTTGGGAAAAATGTCCAAATCAAGGCATCTTTCCGGTTAGCCGCTGGTTATCCTGGACTTCCTGCCTCATGCAAGGTGCAATGATGACTCCGCCAGTCTCTGCCTTCTCCTCTAAGCTCACTTTCTCCCTGACATTAGCTGTGGGCAATCAAGGACGTGGGAGGGCATAATGGTAGTTTTGGCTCATCTCTCCTGGCTTTCTCTTTGTCTTGTGGCTTTCCTATGTCTGAAGCTTTTATTCCCCCATTTATAAAGGACTCCATTAAGAGGGGTAAGACCACTCTGGGTAATGCCCTACTGAAGTGATCTAATCAAAAGGAAGGTTCTTTAACTGAATCTAATAAAAAAAAGTACCATCTACAGTGGGTTTACAGGCACAGGAATAGGTTTGCTTGGACAACAGCGTTTTCTGGGGTGCACAATGGACTCAAATCAGCACACGTTATTGAGATTATTATTATGAGATTATTATTATTATGAAGAATGTCTCATTTTTTTAGGTGTTATGTAATGTGTTTTAATATACTGTAACATTGTCTACCTAAAGGTTTTTTATTTCTTGTCAGATTTATCCCGAGGCCTAAATTTTTGGGGTACTATTATGAATATCTTTTTAAAATTATGTATTCTGTTGTCAACTGGTCTTAAAATAACATCTTTGCTATACTCATCTTGTACCTGAGTACTTTGCTAAGTAGTCTTAATACTGCTAATAGATTTGCAGACCTCAAATTCTTTTGTTTTCTTTGTAGACAGTTATATCATTTGAATAATATCTGTTTTGTTTATTCCTTTACCAGTCCTTATACTTTTTATTGATCAAGGTCTCCAGAGGGTTAACTAGAAATGATATATCTTTTAACAGATTTCATCTAAATTTTTACTGTTATTAAGTTCTAGAAGTTGTTTCAGTTTATACTTTCAGCCTATAGTTTATGGGACAATACATAAGGTTTTGTAATAATGTTTTGGTAACTGCATTTTCCCTTTTTTTGTGTAATATGTACTACAAGCATTTTGATGCATATTTGTGTTAGTCAGGGTTCTCTAGGGAAACAGAATCAACAAGAGATATCTGTTAATAGTATGCGTTTCTGTAAGAGTCTCTGACGCAACCGTGGGGATGCAACAAGTCCAGGTTCCACAGGCAGGCTGCAACCAGGGGCTGCAGTGAAAGTCCAGTGAAGGTTTCTTGACAAGTTCTGGGAGATCCTGGCTCTCCAAAGATGAGCTGGGAAACTCTCTCTCTATGCTGGAATCACTTCCCCTTTTAAGGCATTCAGTTGTTTGGGTTAAGCGGCACTCATTGGTGATGGCAGTCTCCCTGATTGATGTAATTATAACCAGCTATCTATAATTTACCACTGTAGTAAAGTCAATGGTGACTAAAGTCCATAAATGCCCTTGTATTACAGTTAGCCCAGTGTTTGCTTGACCAAACAACTGGGCACAATTACCTGGATGAGTTGACACAATAGCCTATTCATCACAATAGTCCTCTGGTTGAAATTTTAGTACCCATCTAAAAAAAAAAAAAACAAATATCATTACTCTTGTCAAATCAGAGATTTTCTTATTTAAAGATATTGACAGTATTTCTCTCTCTAGAATAAACAAAATTACTTAAGATTGTCTTTCAATTCAAAGGTTTATTTTTTAAAACATTTGGTGAAATATTTGGTATTTCTTCTAAAGTCAGGTTCAGTTAATATTTCTATATAATAGATAATCTGAAATTATTTTCTTAAATTAGGTATTTAAAATATTCAAAATTTCAAAAGGTACCAGTTTAAATAGGTATTTCTAAATTTCTCATCTTTAGGAAATCAATGGCAAGCATGTTAAACTTTGGAATACACACACGTACATTTCTATTTTGGATTAATCACTCTGAGTCATTGATATATACTCCCTTTGTATAGCATATGTTTTTGCTATGTTGTTATTTATATTAAATGAATCATTCATGGAATCATAATATAATCAGATTGTTATTAAAATAAATACTAGTGAAAGTAGTCTGTTAATGTTTCAAAATGGTTCTATTGAGCATTCTATTAATAATGAATGTTCTTTTTTCAAGGAGATATATATTAAAAATTACCTCCTTACTATGTTTATTTAGCTTTGGGAATTTTAAACCCATGTGTACTTTAAAAATATTTTAAGAAATTACCCGTTAACTTTAATATTTTGTGGACTTGACCATATTAGTGCCCAAATGCTTTGCCTGCTTTAAGGATTTTAAGCAAGCTTGTGGAAGTAATTTAAAGGTTGAAATCAGCACTGAAACCAATTATTACCATAAATGCCAGCTGAGTAACTGAAAATTGACATTTTCTTTGTGGGATTCAATTGAATTTATCAGAGACTCTTTTGCTTCCATTTTATTGCAATGATTAGAAGTGTTTTTCAAAAGGCAGATTCTACAATTAGGGTCAAAAGCACTATTTGTAATAGCAATTAAATAATGGTATCTTACATTTTTAAGCTACAATATTTAAAATGACATCCTGGAGGGGTATTTGTAATATACACACAGCCAGTATGAGTTCATCTCCATATGACAATAATATACTAACTTTATAGAAAATAAGAGGTTCTTAGCTTCCAATTTGACTTGTTTTAAGCCTCTGAAGTTTGTATACTTAAATATTATGCTGATTTTGCCAGACCAGCCCTCATTTATTATGAAAGTTCTGTCTAAAGATACACAAATCAAACCCATAACTGAGTTTCACCTGTGTCTTTTACTGTCTTCTTGTAGACTGTAAATATCATTGTTGGCACATCGATGTGAAAGTATTTCAGAATGACACCTGATATGTTGAATTGTTGCTAAGAATATACTGTCAAAAACCCAAATCTGCAGTTTCTGGATGGTTTGTCAGTAGAGCATGCTCTGATTGTGCAGCCATATTGTGTTTGTCTTTTTAAATCCCCTCTTGAGAACTTTTTCTTCAGTTCTCAGCCTTCAAGCTTTAGCCCAAACCATACCTCTCCTGGGAGTAGGGGAAGACAAGTTTAGGACTCTCCTCTGACTCCCTTAATACCTTAAGTTCTCATTAAATGTAGTGTTACTGTTGTTCTTTTTCTCTGTATTTTTCTCTTAAAATGCAGTAATTGCTTCTTAATTATCATTTTATATTTAGGAGATAGAGTATTTTTGAAGGGCATCTATTTTTTTCTTGTATGCTTTTTAGTGGAACTGTTTTTAGGAATTGACTCTTATTGGCATATTGAATATTTTCAGTTTCTATTTTAAATGGTATAAACACATTCAGTTGAGTAATACGAATGGTTATGAATTATGCATTTCAATTTCTAATTATTTTATCTAGCCTTTTTCATATGTAATAAAGTTTGGTTTAGTTTCATTTTAGAAAATTGCTGACTTTCATGATTTTTACAAAATCTTACACTCTAATTTCCTTCAAAGATTTAATAGCAGATTACTCTCCTGAGCTCTTTTGTTGCTAAGACTTAATTTCCTCTACACAGATCTTCTGGTACAAAATTAAGTATTATCATGACATATTAAAACACGTAACTCTTCAATAAAGAGAACCTAACAGTGACCATGCATTATCTTTCATATCTCTTAATTAACAGAATTCAATATTTTCTGTGTATTTTCAAGACAGTATACATTAGAAATTTGGTAAATGTAAAGGTGTTGAACTTGTATAGTTAAAAGGAGGGTAAAATATATATTTTGTTGTTGGATAGATGCATTAGATATTTATGATAGAAATGAATATTGTTATTTTTAATATATTATGACAGTACAATTTGGGCCTTTTCCTCTTTTCTTGTTTATTCTTAGGATAAATATTTTGTATCTACACAAGCATTTTTATAAGGCTGATTACAAAACCTGTTCATTACAAAAAAGTAAATAATATCTAAATTTATAAAATAGAAAGTGAAAGTTTCTTTATAATCCCAGCTCCAAGAGGACAGTTGGGTATATATTTTTCCAGAATATTTTATGTTTCAATAAATTATAATTATTAGCTATGATACTATTCTAAAAAAAGTATGATACTAATCTGTGGTATGTTTTATTTCATTTATTAGACATATTTTCCTATAATCACATCTTCCTCATCCTTTTTAACTACTGTAATTCTTTTTTTCTTTAAGATTTATTTATTTCTGTCCCCATCCCTCATTTTTGCACTCATTGTCTGTACTCTGTGCCCATTCACTGTGTGTTCTTCTCTGCCTGCTTGTTTTCTCTTGGGCAGCATCAGGAACCAATCCTGGGACCTTCCAGAGTCTGAGAGAGGTGCTCAATCTCTTGCGCCTCAGCTCCCTGGTCTGCTGCGTCTCTTATTGTCTCTCCTCTGTGTCTCTTTTCCTTGCATCATCTTTCTGCCCAGCTCTCCAGCTCTCTGGCTCTCCCTGTGCCGGCTTGCCTTCTCCAGGAGGCCCCAAGAATTTAACCCTGTACTTCCCATGTGGTAGACCAGAGCCCAGTCACTTTGAGCCATATCTGCTTCCCACTGCTATAATTCTTGAAGGATGAATCATGGATTACTTATCCCAATCCCTTATTTATGGACATTAAACCTGTATCCATTTATTTTTATATATTTTGCATTCTTGTTTAGTTATTTCCTTTGGATAAATTTTTTGAAGTGGGATTTTTAGGTTAAATGCACTTATAATATTAATCATATACAATCAGTGTTCTACAAGCAATGTTTGTATAATGGTATAAACATTACCAAGAGTAATCAATTTTTTAAAAAATATTCAACTCTTGAATTAATGAAACATACCTTATCTTTCTAATTTTGTATTTATTTGATTATTTGTAAGGTCATTGTTTTCATTCACAATTTTTATTCTGTTATATTTTCTATGTTACTCCTTAATTTAGAAATTAGCAGTAGGAATTAAAGTGTAAACTAATGAAATCAGTAAATTTCACAGCCTTTTAACTTGGGCTTTTAATTTGAACTTTGGTTTTAGGTACCTGGATTCCAATCCTTGCTCTTCCATTCAGTGGCCATTTATCCTGGAGCAAGTTCTTTAAACTTTTTGTGTCCCAATTTCCCTATCTTTAAAATGAGGATAAGCAGACCTACCTCTTGGGTTTTCTTTGGATATTAAATGAGTTAATCTACTTAAGGCATTTAAGACAGAGCCTAAAATGGAGTGATGCTAATAAAATCGTTATCTAACTGCTGCTATTATCACTATATGAATTAACGAACAATCATGAGGAATTTTTCTTTATATATGTCAGTAATTCAAGAACTTTAAAGGTAACTTAACATTTTAATTTTCATGTTATATTATCCTATTAGTCTCCTGATCTTATCAGATTATTTAGTTTGGAATAGGCATATTTAGTAAAGTACTCTGTCAAATCTTTTTTGTTTTCAAGGTACCAGACTGGGAATTGAACCCAGAACCTTGTGTGTAGAAAGCCAGTGTTCAACACTGAGCCACATTGGCTCCCTCGAATTGGTTTTTTCATTTTTGCTCGTTTTTTTTGTTTGTTTGTTTGTTTGTTTTGTGTTGGTTTTAGGAGGCACTGGGAACCAAATCCAGGACCTCCTATATGGGAGGTGGGCACTCAGCTGCTTGAGCCACATCTGCTTCCCCCTGTCAAATCTTCCCTGGTTCCTATAAAGATTAGGGTATGGGAGTGTATCGGAATAGTTAAGCCCCATGTAACAGGTTCCTGGTTGTACAGATTCACCTGATGCACTGTGAGCTCTTAAAGTCAGAGAACAAGTCCTGACATCTTAGTGCTTAGTAGGCAGTGTTCAGTATACATTAACATAGGAAGGTACATTTTGGTGTACAGCAGGACTTGGTTTAGCTTTGTATTTGATAACAGGTCTGGTCCTCAGAAGAAGCCGTAGAGACTTCGTTGCGGCTGCAGGTCTAATGTCACAGGTAGGAAGAGAATCTGCTGCTCTCTTCTATGCCCTTGAGGAATTAGAGATGTTAAAATCAAAAGAGAGCATGTTGGAGAGGACACTGGGGGGAGAGGGGGCATATGATTGGTTTATAAAATACTTTGGAAGTTCCATTAGAAGAGTAATTCATTTTACTTTTATGTCGGGGCGGGGGGGAGCGGCGAACTCTAGGAATTGTGAAGAGAAGAAAATTTTAATATGATATATTTTTGTAATACTTGAGAGATGTTAGGCTTCTCCACTTAATCAAATACACTTTAGTTTTTCCCTTTTTTAAGAAGTCAGTTGTATTTGTGTGTCTCTTTTTACTTTTTCTTTTTCTGTAGGTATTGATGTGTTTCAAAAACCAAATACCTTTATATAGTGAAAACTCTCTTACTTATCCAGGCTCACCATCTGCCCGTGCCTCTGCCCTCTCTCATTGATAGCCAGTATACATAGATTTTATATATTCTTCCGGAGTTTCTACAACTAAATGTAAATATAGATTCTTATTCTCTGTTCTCCTCCCCTCCCCAAGAAAAAACTTTGAACAAGAAATAGCATTTTATAATATTGTTTTGTGCTTTGCTTTTTCATATAACAAGCTCAAGCTCTTTTCATATCAGTAAAGAGAAAACTATGAATCTTTTTATGACTGCATGGAATTCCGTTGTGTGGATGTGGCTTAATTTATTTATGTGGTACCCTGTTTATGAAAATTTAATAACTGTGCAGCTCACAGGTGATATGTTTTAATCAAAATGATGCAGCTGAAACAAGCATAGAAAGAAACAACATAAGTGAATATTCGCTTTGTGCCAGGTACTATGCTAGGCATTAGAAAGACAAAGAAAAAAAAAATCACATAATTCCCACATCTTAGTTGTCTCATTTTCTAGAAGAAAATCACTTCTTATGTTTATCATTTAGCACTTTAGCAATATAAGTAATTTCATTTGATTAGGTGAAGTAATCACCTTTAATAAAAGTGAGAAGTCGGGCTTACGCTCAAGTTCCAAAATTTAATATGTGTTGGATACATACCCAGACTTAACTGTTTTAGATTTTATGTTGGTATGTAGAAATCGTATGAGTGATTCAGTCAATTTTAAAAAGAACATTATTTCTATTCTTTTAACGCATTACACAAACCATTACTTGTTTTCTTGTTTCTATGCTTACTAAGGGTAATTTCATGGAGAATAAAAAGACAAAAAAGCCAATATCCTTTCTCTTCCCCAAAGTATCCTAAAAGATTGAAAGATTTATAATGTATTTCATCTAAACTCCATGATCTCCACATTATGGCAGGGCCTTTCAGACCATGATAAGGATTTTGGTTGTTGCCCTTAAATCCTTCACCACAGTGCAATCTGCTGCATTATGATAGTTAACATGTTGGCATTGCAGTAGTTACCTTTGAAAAATTTTGTCTGCAGAATCACTATTTATGTTAAAGTGATAAAATGAGTATCAGAATATATTAAAATCACCTTTTAGTTCAGTTGCATACATCCATGGCCTAGTTAGAGTTGTTATGGTTTACATGATAAAATAAGACTTTAATTATCTTTGGAAAATTAGAAATTATTCTGTTTTCAGAGTCAGTTTCAGAATTGGACTAAAAACATAAAAACCAGGGGAATGGGTGTGGCTCAGTGGTTGAGAACCTGGTTCACATATATGAGGTCCTGGGTTCAATTCTTGCACCTCCTTAAAAAAAACATGAAAACGTATATTGCTTTAATATATACCATATACCCCTTTAATAATGAAATGTATATCATATGATTTAAGTTATATTTAACTATAAAAAGTACTATTTATTTAGATGATTGACAGTGCTTATCTATTCTAAAGTACTATATTAAGACATTCCATTTATCATAAATACAATTGAGGAAAAAAATTAAAAGAATTCTGAAAAACCAAAATAGAAGTTAAAATTTCTTATGTAAAAGTGTATATGCTTTATTCCTAGGAAAATCCATTAGACCTTTACCTAATATCTGCTAACTTCTTATTATATTAGACAGAATTTGGTAAGATTGCGAGATGAGAAACTTTCAAATTTGGGGCCTGCTACTACTTGCGTGACCTTGGGAAAGTCACCGTACCTCTCTAAACATGAGTATTTTTGATCCCTGATACTTCAATTGATCTACGTATTCAGATGCAGTTGCATGTTAGAGTTTTCTAATTGGTTATCTAGTAGACACTTGAAACAAAGTACTTTTCTCTTCCAGTTGATCTTCCTAAGCTTTGTAAACAATAGAACTGTCATCCATCTACTCAAAGAATAAAAAAAGTCATTTTTATCTCTTTTTTCACCTCTCCCATGATTTAAGTCGTCATCAGATCCTATTGGCTCTACCTCAAAAATATATGCAGTACATTGTATTATATATAATACGTAAAATACATAAGTATTGTGTATATATGTGTCCTACTACCTGTCTCCATTTCTGCTGCTGCCACTCTAATACAAGGTAGCATCATCTCTCACCTTTACTTCCATAGTTGTTTACTGTTCTCCAGTCTATTCTCCACATAGCTGCCAATTAGGTTTTTTAAAATGTGAATTATATATCATTCTTCTGCTAAAAATCCTGCAGAGACTTTCCATTGTATTGAGAATATAAATGCAAGCTCCGTACCATGATCTACAAAACCCCAGGTAATACGTGACTCCTATTTACCTTTCCTGTCTCATGTCTCACTACTTACTCAGCCACACTGATCTCCTAGTGGCTCCTTGAACATAACAACTTATTCCTGATTTAGTTGTCTGTCTTAATTTGCCAGAGCTGCTTAACCAAATACCACAAACTGGTGGACTTAAACAACAGGACTTTATTTCCTCATGGTTTTAGAGACTAGAAGTCCAAAATGAATGAACTGGCAGGCTAAGCTTTTGCAAAAGTCTGTAGCATTCTGGTGATGGCTTCTTGGCAGTCAGTCTCTGCCTCCATCATGTGGCTATATGTCTTCTTCAGTCTCCTCTTATGGCTTCTACTCCTCTTGTTCAGTCATATGTTTCTCTCTAGATTCCTTCTCCTATAGGACTCCAGTCATAATGGATTAAGGCCTGTTGTGATTCAGTTTGACATTATCCAAATAAGATCTTTTACAATCCTATTTACAAATGAATTCACACCTACAGGACTGGGGATTAGGACTTGAACATGTTTTATGGGGGGCATAATTAAATCCCCAACATGGTCTAACTCTAGGTCTTCATTCTTCCTAGAATATACTGTGCTTCCAAATATTCTTGTGGCCTCCTTTTTGTAATTTTATTCTCAACTCAGGTCCCCTCTCTAGAGGCACCTTCCCAGAAACCTAATTTAGGGTAATTGTTACATCCCACTCCTCTCTAATATACCATCTATGAACATTTTATTCATACCTCTTATCAGAATTTGACAAAATCTGGTGTTGATTTTCTAGCTCCCAACCCTTGTTAGTATGTAAGCTGAATGATAGCAGAAACTTTGTCTACTTTTTGACCATTTGAACAATTCCTGTCACATGGAGAGCTCAGTAAATATTTGTCCAAGTAATGAATGGGTGATGATCCCAGACATGAAGGAAAGATCAAATTTTCTTTAATATATCCTGTTCAGAAGACCTTAAAATTACCTCTTTTAGAAACTAAATATTTGGAAGCAAAGATTGTTCTTACTTAAAAACCTCAGTTCATTCTACCTGAAGTGGTACTTTTCTTAGTGACTTCATCTCTCTTCAGATACCTTAGCTCATAGTTCATATTTTTATCACAGAAACTAAAATGATAAAACAAAACTGCAAACTAAAAGTGTGTCACTGTAAACACTCTATAACTTTTTATTAAGAAAATTCAGACCAAATCTTTAGTATAAAAACATTCATGCAATAAGTGTCAGTAAATGTTTGTTGAATTGAAAGAATGTTATAAACCTCCACCTGTAATAGGTTTTCTTAATTAGTATATTTTTCTGATGCTTTCGTTTACCGTTTCCTTGAACTATACCTTTTAGAAAAGAGAAAAAGTTTCTTATTTGAAGTTGAATTTTTTTTTCCCTGAATTGCTTTATATTTTGGTCAGGTCCAGTTTACTATTTCTTTGGAGGATAGTATATGTTAGTGTGTATTTTTAAAGACTTTTGTTCTCATTTATTCAATTGTAATTTTTTTTTGCAAATTGCCAGCCTAAAATAAAAAAATGAAGATTTGTTTATAGTCTGGCTGGTGGTTAGCTACTAGAGTAGTAAAACAGAATCCATGGTTTTAATCCGATGGAACAGATGCATATATAAACAAATAATTTCACTATTTGTGCTTAAGGGTCATAGTGACAGTATATAAAGGATTGTATGAATGTCTGGTTGTTGGGAGAAATGGAGTTCCTTACATCTTTTTTGAAATGTGGCAAAATGTAAATAAGCAAATACAATACTTGCTTAGGGAATTGTAGAAAAAAGGAGATTACATTTGAGCTTGAACTTGAAGGATAGTGAAGAGTTTCTCAGAGTGGGGAAGGTATTCTAGATAGAGCAAAGGCACAAAGGAGTGTTCATAGATTAGTGTATAGAGAGGACTGTGGTAGAAAATAGTAAAGGTTCACAATTTAAAGGGTTCTGAATACTGCCTACCTCTTTCTTGAAAGGTCATGTATGCGCATACCTTAAAAAGTTAAAATTGGCAGTGAGAAGACTGAACAATTTTAAGCTGGAATGTGATATAATCAGATTTATAATTTAGGAATAGTAGACTATTTCATGTAATGAGCCTGTGACATGAAAATTGCAGCATTCATTTTCAAGGCCATTATAGTAAGCCCCTCTATAAAAACAAAGGTGACAAATGACAATGATAATAGCTACTATAAACTTATTTCAACACATTAACAGGTACCTACCCTGTGTGTATATGGTTTATACTATGTGACTTATAAACATCTAATTAAAGACTGATTCTGAAGTTATACTGTCTGAATCAAATTGTGATTCCACCATTTATAGCTGTGTGAACTTAAGCTTTTTGAAGTCACAAGTTTCCTCATCTCTAAAAAAATAGTATTTAACTGGCATGGTTATTAGAAGAAATTAGGATAATTCATGTGAAGGACTTATCCAGTGCATGACCCACAGTAATCACCCAATAATTGTTAGCTGTTTTTTTAATTAATCTTTATAATTTCCTTGTGTGATAATATTACTAACCCCCTTTTACTTATAAGGAAATAGAACTCAGAGAGGTTAAACATCTTCAAAGTTATATTGCAATAATGGCAAAGCCAATATTTTAAGTCGGGTCTCTGATCCTAAGCTCCATGCTCTAAACATTGTGCTATATACTGCCCTTCAAAAACCAAATCATTAGTAGAAATTGATGAAGAATGCATCACTGGTACTTAGGTCCTAGAGATCTTTTTTTTTTTTTTAGTATATTTTTTATTTATTTTTAAAAGATACTTAGAGTACATAAAATGTTACCTAAAAAAATTATAAGGGATTCCCATATGCCCCATTCCCCACATCTCACACTTCCCACATTAACAACTTCTTTCATTAGTGTGGTACAGTCCTAGAGATCTTACACAGATCTATTCTGAGTTTTTTGTCCAAATGAAAGCGTAAGTGGATATAATATCAGTTGTTTATATTGCATTATATATTATTTAAAATTTTTAAAAATGAAATTTTATTGGGGTCTATGTGGCATATAATAAACTGCAAATATTTAAAGTAAAACTTCAATAAGTTCTGCATATGTATACACAAAATGAAGTCATCACCACTGTCAAGACAGTAAACATAATCATTGCTTCCAAAAGGTACCTTGTGTCCCCATCTAATCCCTTCTTTTTCTCCCTCCAACCCTTCATCTCCAAACATCAACCGATTGGCTTTATTTGTATTTTCTGAATTTTTTAATAAATGAAACATACAGTATGTACTCTTTTTTTGTCTGACTTCTTTCAACATAATTATTTTAAGGTTCATCCATGTTGAGTGTCTCGGTAATTCATTTCTTTTTATTGCTGAGTAGTTTTCATTATATGGGTATACCATATTTTGTTTATCTGCTCATCTGTTGATGAGCATTTGAGTTGTTTCCTGTTTCAGGCTTACTAATAAAGTTACTCTGAGCACTTATATACAAGTTTCTGTATGTACATATACTTCTTTTTCTCTTGGGTAAAACCTAGAAGTGGTACGGCTGGATTATATGTTCGGTGTGCGTTTGTTTAACTTCTTATGAAATTGTCTGATTTTGAAAGTGGTTGTACCATTTACATACTAACCAGCAGTATATGTAAGTTCTAGTTTCTCCACATACTCACCAACACTTGGAATGATCGTTCTTTTTAATTTTAGCCATTTTAATAGTGTGTAGTGTTATTTTATTGTGATTTTTAAGGTTCATTTCACTGATGACTGATGATATTGGACATCCATGTGCTTTTTTGCCATCCAGGTATCTTACTTGGTGAAATAACTACTGAAATCTTTTACCCATTTTTTTTTTAAGATTTATTTATTTTTTCCCCTTCCCCTCCTTCTGCCCTGTTGTGTTTTTTTTGCTGTCTGTGTAGTCTTTTCTTCTCATTTTCTCTCCTCTAGGATTTGATCCTGGTGACCCCTGCTATAGAGAGAGGTTCCCTGTCAATTGTACTACCTCAGTTCCTGGTTTCTGCTGTGCTTCACCTTGACTCTCCCCTTGTCTCTCTTCTGATACATCATCATCTTTCTGTGTGATCCACTTACACGGGCACTGGCTTACCACACGGGCACTCACTCACCATGCAGGCACTGGCTCACTACGCAGTCATGCTTTCTCTTCTTTTTCACCAGGAGGCCCAAGGGATCAAACCCAGATCCTCCATATGGTAGGCAGAAACTCTATCACTTGAGCCACATCTGCTTCCCTCTTTTGCCCATTTTTGTTCTTAATTGGATTGTTTATTTTCTTATTTTTGTGTTTAGAGAATCCTTTATATTCTGGATACAAGTCCTTTATCAGATATTTACTTTGCAAAAATTTTCTCTGAATCTGTGGCTCCTTTTTTCATTCTTTTAACAATGTCTTTTGAAGACCATAGGTTTTTCATTTTAAGTCCAAGTTTTCAATTTGTTTCTGGACTATGTTGTGTCTTGAAAGAAAGCATTGCTTAATTGAAGACCATGAAGAATTTCTCCTTTGTTTTTTGGCCTAAAATTTTTTAGTTTTAGGTTTTATATTTAGGTCTATGATCCATTTTGAGTTCATTTTCATATATGATACAAAGGTATGGTCCAGGTTCAATTTTTTGTATGTGGGCATGTTCCAGTCTTTTTTTTTTTTTAAGATTTATTTATTTATTTATCTCCCCTTCCCTCACCCCCCACCCCGGTTGTCTGTTCTCTGTGTCCATTCGCTGCATCTTCTTTGTCCGCTTCTGTTGTTGTCAACGGCATGGGAATTTGTGTTTCTGTCAGTTGCATCAACTTGTGTCAGCTGTCTTGTGTGGGCGGCGCCATTCCTGGGCAGGCTGCACTTTCTTTCGTGCTGGGCGGCTCTCCTTACGGGGCACACTCCTTGTGCGTGGGGCTCCCCTATGCGGGGACACCCCTGCGTGGCACGGCACTCCTTGCACGCATCAGCACTCGTGTGGGCCAGCTCCACGCTGGTCAAGGAGGCCCCGGGTTTGAACCGCAGACCTCCCATGTGGTAGATGGATGCCCTTTCTCCTGTCCTTTCTCCTCTGCATTGCTTCTGAGCCTTTGTCAAAAATCAGTTGTCCATATAAGTATGTGTTTATTTCTGGCTTCTCTATTCATTCTTTGGTCTACTTAATCTTTTCATTAATACCACACTGTCTTGATTTCTCTAGTTTTCTCATAATTCTTAGAATCAGATCGTTTCAGCTCTCTTTCTCTTACCTTTGATTTTATTTTGGAAAGTTGTTTTTTTCCCAGGTCCTATGTATTTCAGTATGAATTTTAGAAACAGCTTGACAATTTCTATAGAAAAGCTACCTGGGATTTGAATCAGATTGTGTTGAATATGTTATATAAATTGGGGGTAATTATTATCTTAGACTGTTCTTTCATTTCTTTCCACAAAATTTTTATAGTTTTTTGTGTACAGGTCTTTCCTATCTCTTTTCAGATTTATCTTTAAGTATTTCAAGTTTTTGTTGCTATTTTAATTGATTTTTTAAAATGTTACTTTCTGATTTTTTTCTTATTACTATATAGTAATATAGTTGACTTTTGCATATTGGTCTTGTATCTTCCACCTTCCTAAATTCACTTAGTAATTTAAGTAGTTTTTTTATAGATTCTGTCATACTTTTATATGGATAATCATGTCATCTTCAAATAAATACAGTTTTTCGTCTTTTCCAATATGGATGCCTTTTTTGCCTCATTTTACTGACTAGAACCTCCAGTACAAGGTTAAACAGAAGTGGTGAATATGACATCCTGTTTGTTCCTAATTCTTTTGCCTTTAAGTCTGATGTGAGCTATAGGGTTTTTGGTTAATTATACTGAAGATTAGTTGCATAAGCATTTATGACTATTAATTGATTTTCCTATTGATTAACTGACCTATTTATCATTGTGAAATGATTTTGTCCTTGGTAATATTCTTTACTTTGAAGTCTTTCATTTGACATTAATTTTGCCACTCTAGTTTTTTGCCATTAATTCCATCCAGTGTTTTTTTTTAAATATATTTTTAATTTATTTTGAAGATACTTACATAAAATGTTAAATAAAAAATTTTAAGGGATTCCCATATGACCCACTCCCCACACCTCCCACCCTTCCCCACATTAACAGCTTCTTTCATTAGTGTGTACATTCATTGCAATTGATGAACACATTTTGGAACATTGCCACTATGCGTGGATTATAATTTACATTGTAGTTTATACTCTCTCAAACTCAATTCTGTAGGTTATAGCCATATATATAATAACCTGTATCTGTCATTGCATTGTCACTCAGGACAGTTCCAACTCCTGAAATTGTTCCCATATTACACCTCTTTGTCCCTCTCGCTGACTTAAGCGCCTCCAATGGCTACCCATCCAGTGTTTTTATTATTATTGTTTTATCTCAGTAATTTTTATCTCTGTATTTTGTGGTTTTTATTTCTTAAGCATTTTTTCATATTGGAAGGCATTAGGAAAAATGATTTAAGCTTGCTCCCTAGTTTTCTTTTCTGTTAGAGGGACATAAAAATACAACATGTAACCATAGGGTTGTTCTCATGATTAAATGAGTTACTATATCAAAGTGCCTTTCTCAGTGTAAGCTCAGCTCTCAGTAAACATAATCTGTGGCTGCTGTTCTTACTATTTCTGCGGACTTAAAAAAATGATATATAAGATATTGAAGCAGAATTTCCTGTTGATTTATATCCTCATGAAATTTCTTGTTTACTCTTTTTTTGGCCATTTTCAGTCTAAATAAATTAAAACATCGTTATGGAACTTATAAATGAATATGAATTCTAAAGATACCTGTATTTAATCTTATTTTTTTGCATTAGCATTATCATTTTATCATTGTTTTGTACTTAGATTTGTGTACAAAGATGCAGGTATACTCATCGTATTTTTTGAAGTCAGTGAGTTGCAATTTCCCAAATGCATTGGAATTGTATTCTCAATTTCACGAACTTCAGTTTCAACATAGGAGTCCATCAAGAGACTGAACAAGTTAATCTTTTCTTAAAAGACATAAATATTTATATTTAATGTTTTGTGTGGGTCCTTCACATTGTTATCATGTTTTATAATGGGACATGCTGTTTTTAGATTGGGCAGCTGGCTTTTAAAGGAATGAAGAGACTCAACAGAATCCAGTCAATAGTGTTTGAGACTGCCTACAACACCAATGAGAACATGTTGATTTGTGCCCCTACTGGAGCTGGGAAGACCAACATTGCAATGCTTACGGTCTTGCATGAAATTCGCCAACATTTTCAAGAAGGTGTTATCAAGAAGAATGAATTTAAGGTAGGAAATTAGCATGCCAGGCAAAGGCTTATTAAATTGTGAGATAAAAATCATTTTGCAGTTGTTCATATATGAAATCTCAAAGTTTTTAAGGGTATTGTGCTTGAAATTACATAAAGAATGCTATTTGACTTAGTTCATTACTATGAAGACAATCCCTATTTGTGTTATAAAATCCTATTACCCTGGTGAAAAGCTATGAAAATACATTTAGCTTTGAAGCAGAACCAATTTTCGAAGTGATGAGGCTGAATAAACAAATTCCATTGTCCTTTAAACAGCTGCACTCTTATTCAACAAAGATAAGTACTTTTCATATATCACTATTAGGATTTTTCACTTAAAGTAACTCAAATCATATTTCACAATAATTTGTGACTTGTATTTGTTACTTGAAACAAATGACATTGTAGTTTTTGCTCATTCATCAAGTTAGTGTTCCTTTGGTACAGATTGTGTATGTTGCTCCAATGAAAGCCTTGGCAGCTGAAATGACGAATTATTTCAGCAAACGTCTAGAGCCACTGGGCATCACTGTGAAAGAACTGACTGGTGATATGCAGTTATCAAAATCTGAAATTTTACGAACTCAGGTATGTAGATTACCTCAATCTTTTCTTTCCTACTATTCTTTTATATGGTAATTGTATAAATTATTAAGTGACTATAATGTAAATAACTAATGCATAATACATAATATAATGAAATTCTTTAATTTGTAATTACTTCTTATCTCTGCACTGCAAAAGGTGCTTCTGCTGATGCTTTGTTCTATGCCATCCATTGTAACTTCTGCAATTCTTGCTATATCTTCAGTATTATTAGATTCCTGTTGTAGATTTTAAGTTCATTGGTTGTAGATGTTGTTCTTTTACAATGATAGAGAATGAGCATGTGGATGATATCCAGAGTTCAGTTTTAAGAGAAGGGAAATATATATATGTTAAAATGATCCAGTTAATATTCTAAGCAATTCCATAAGGATGGTTTAATATATAATAAAAGTTTTAGTCACCCTTTGTTTAATCAAAATTTTAACATTTCACAAAATATCTTATTCAAAATAAAATTTCCTGAAATTAGAACCATTCTAGAGCACCTGAGACCATATTTATAATGTATCCTACCTAAAGACTGAGTAGTTTTGGATCCTAGTAGGCACAATGAAATTTAGGAAAGATGAAGGGATGCTTAAGACAATTTCCTCCCCTTTTATTGTTTACAAGTCTACCCTTAAAGAAATTTCACGTGAAAGGTAAAGTTGGCTTTGGCAGTCTTGTCTCACTGCTCCTCCGAATCTGGGGCTTCCTCCTCTCCTTCTGCTTTATAGTCTTCTGCATACCATTAACAACTCGTGTAAGTGTGTGTGTGTGTGTGTGTGTGTGTGTGTGTGTCTGTGTCTGTCTTAAACCTTCCATTGATTTGGTCATTCCCTATTGTTATAGAGCAGCAGCTCTCACATGTGGTCTGAGGAAATTTGGCGTCCCCTAGAACCTTTCAGGACTTCTACATGATTAAAATTGGCATTCGTAATACTATTACGGCATTAATTTCTTTCACTCTCATTCTTTCGATAGTAAATGGTAGAATTTTCCAGAGGCTGTATAACATGTGATATTGTCATCACTGATGACTAAAATTCATATTCGTGTATTGTAAAAATTTCTCAAATTCAATTTCTAATATAGGAAATATTGATAAATATAAAAAAAGTTTTTGGAGCCTCAGTAAATCTTAAGACTATAAAGGATTACCAGAACCAAAGAAATTGAGAACTGCTATTATAGGGAAAAGCTCCTTATATGTGGCATTGGAGTCTCTTCATCACTTACATCCAGCATCATTCTCAGCCTCGTCTCCCACCTGTTCTCCAATATAGAGAATAACCAGATCATTTTTTTATCTTGCGGCTTTTTGCATGCTGTCTGCTCTCTGTCTATTCACTGTGCATTCTTCTGTGTCTGTATTTATTTATTTATTTCCCCTCCCCCCTTGCGGCTTGCTTGCTGTCTGTCCTCTGTGTCCTTTCACTGAGGGCTCTTCTGTATTCTTGCTTGTCTCTCTCCTTTTGTGTGTGTGTGTGTGTGTGTGTGTGTGTGTGTGTGTGTCACCTTGCTGAGTCAGCGCTCCATGGCATCTGCGGGCCAGGTATGCAGGCGAGCCTGCCTTCATAAGGAGGCCTAGGGACACCAACTGCGGGCCTCCCGTATAGTAGACAGGAGCTCATCTGATTGAACTACAGCCGCTTCCCAACCAGATCATTTTTGCTTTTTCTCAAATTCTTCTTGAACATTGCTACTTAGTATTTTCTCATGCATTTTTTCTTTCACATAATGTCTTCCTTTGCCTATTCACATTTGTCCAGTTCTTAACCACTCTTCAGAAATCCAGTTCAAGCCTTATGAGTGCTTTATTTCCTCTGCCCAAATTCTGCAGCACTGTGCATTTTTATCCATAGTCCATGCTTTTGGACCTAATGTGATCTTAGAAATCTAAATCATTCTCAAATAAAATTTTGATTGTTCTTATACTGTATTCAACTATATTACTGCTACTAATGAAAGAATGTTTATGGAAAGACAAGGAAAGTAAAATTTGGATTCAAATTATGAGCAAGTGACTATTAAATGCATATATGCATCCTCACTCAGTCCTTAACAAAAACCTTATTGGGTAGTGTTTATGTTATACAAATAAAGAATGTAAAACTCAGAAATTTATCTAGTTATATGTATTTTCAAAAGGTTTATATACATTTTGGCATGTTTGTCCATTCTGCTCTTTACAAGCTCTACCTTCTTTATCCATTTTCAGTATCTGTTAACTCTGTAAGAGCAGGTACCATATGCTTGGCCTCAATAATACTTTATAAATTGAACCTCCTGTCTCATGCATGCTCTTTATTTTCCTCTAATATAGCCTACTCCCAGGGATGATAATTTTTCTAGACCTGAATCTATATAGTTACTACCTTTTCACCCTGTCCTTCTACCCTTTCTTACAGATTTTCACAGATTAATAGACTGTGCTGCTATCACTGCATTTGAGATTGGGCTCTAGGGAAGCAGGAAATGTTGCAGAGAATGTGAAAGTACAGTCATCTTCAATTTTTATTTTTAAAGTTTTTATTTCCTGCTTTCCTTACTCTTTTTTACTTTTGTGATATCTAATAGCTTTTTAATGATTCCTACTGTGTATTTTTTTGTAAATAAGTTTCCCAGTAATTAACATTGGTTAAATTAAATATAATCTTAAAATTTTTCCCTTGTCATTTTTTAATGTTCTGAGTAATGTTAGTTTATCTTTTTTCTTAATATGAGAAGGCAAATTAATTTCATTTGCTAATTCTGTAGTCATGCCATTCAGATCATATTCCCTTGCTCATAAACTTTCATTGGTTCTTTATTGGTTATTGAATTAAGTCCAACTACCTACTGTGTTAAGAATACAAGAGTGTTATCTGTTTTGCATTCTACTGGGGACTGTTAGGTCTAGCAGCAGTTATGATTTTATTGTGGTTTAATGTAAAATTTCCTTTTACAAGATAGAATTAAATAATCCTAGGATTTATTGTCAAGAGAAATAGTCTGTGTAGAAAACAAATACCTTTTTAGTGTTCAACTGAAAAGTAATTGTGTGCAACTTGAACAACTCAACAAGTTTGTCATTGGTGAGAACACCAATCTATATTGCCAGTCTTATTTTCTGTTGTTTTACACCTACCAGTAATTTCAAACTTTTCTCCCAAATGTACCCTTCACAAAGATGTTACTGTTTTACAATATTCACTATGCTTTTCAGTGTTTTGAGCGATTATGATTTTTCCTTATACCTAGTCTTTCCTCATATCAGATTATTCATTTTGTTTTTCTTCCTATTATCAAAGATGCAGTGTTCCTTTGAACTGTAGTGAAAATATTTTGGAAAGATTTTACCTGTCCTGACAGTAACCCTGTGGCAAAGTAAGACATACGTTGTGAGTCCTGAGGTTATTACCCTTCTTTTGTAGTTGTTTGCTCATCCTTGTAAAATAGGCAGGGTGTATCTGTTTAGCTTTGGGAGTTCATGGGTTATTTTAGAAGGTTTTGTTTATTTCCCTTCTGTTTGGGGATAGAGGGAGATTCTTTTAAATCTCTTAGGCCCAGGCAATAGTGGAGAGAAACCTGAATTCTCTTTTGTGTTATTTTGCTAAATTAGTGCTCTAGCAAACCTTGGTTGGAAGGATGTATGTGGTGTGTAGGTGCATACACTCACATCACAATAAATGTTGATGTCACACTGCCCTGCTTTACTTTTCCCAAAATGGTTTTTTTCCTATATTATATATTTTATTGATTATTTCACTGAGAATATGCATATATTGATTAAAAGGGGAGGGTGAGAAATAGGAGGAATGGATACAGGGGTTAGCATTACATATGTTCAGGTTGCAATTTTTTCTGGATAACTATGTATATTTTTAAATTACTCTTGCTCCCTTTCAGCATAAAATCTGCAAGTGTCTTTTTTTAGCCCACTTACTATTGAATATTGTCTCTGGATAAACCCTTGTAGGTTGTTAGTTCTTCTCTATCAGCACATGAAAAACGTGCTGCTTTTTTTTGCAACTTTTTTGGTTTCTGGAGAGAAATCCACTACCATTCAAATCTTATTCCCCTTATCAGTTATGTGTTGTTTCTGTTGATCTGCTTTTAATATTCTTCTTTTGTCTTTAATTTCCAAAAGTTTTATTATGATTGTCTGGTTGTAGGTTTCTTTGGGTTTTCTCTGTCTGGTGTTTGCTTACCTTCTTCAGTCTGTAGCTTTTTGTCTTTTGTCAAATTTGGGAGGTTTCAATCTTCCTTTTTTTTTTTTAAGGACTTTATTTCAACTTCAAAAAATAAAATAACAGGCAAAAGGCAGCTTAACAAATTATGGAATTATTACTCTAAAAATTCTGTCTTGACATATTTATCTCATTTAGTCCTAAAAACAAACTCAATTGTTTCTCCAGGTGATCAGAAAGATACATAAATTAGCAGAGATAAGCTAAATGACATGACCAAGATCTCTTGTTATGAAGAAAAAAAATGTTTAATGATAGTCATATCTTATAAAACTAAACTCTATATTCTTTTCTTGACCTTTAGCATTGATATATAGTATCTTCTTTGTCTTTGCTGCAAAAATATTACATATTACTGTTAACTATAATCTGTTATATTAGTTGTATTTTTCTCATATATCACCATATTCTTAACTTTGTAGAAGAACATTTTTGTATTTATGTTATTTAACCACAATCCTCATCTAACACCAAAATCTCTGTTATACAGTCCCTAGATTATACTCTAGCTGTCTTTCAATCAACATTAACCTCCCTAGACTACTCCATCAGCCACAATCTCATAAGACAGCAGTGTTTATTATACTTATTAGAATGTGCTACTGTCACCTCTATCCATTACCATATATTTACAATTGACTTACTAAACATTGTACATACATACGTTCAGTATCAGTTCCTTCTTCTCAAGCCACAGTCTTTCTCCTAATAGCCTATACTCTATAGTCTACCTCCTTAAGTTTGCTGACATTTAGTTCTTATCAGTGAGACCATACGATATCCATCCTTCTGTGTCTGGCTTATTTCACTCAACATAATATCCTCATGGTCCATCCATGTTGTCATCTACTTCCCCAGTTCATTTCTTCTTACAAATGAATAGTATCCCATCATATATATATTCCACATTTTGTTTATCCATTCATTGATTGATGAGCACTTAGGTTGCTTCCATCTTGCCATGTAAACATCAGTGTGCAGATGTCTATTCACATCCTTGCTTTTGTTTCTTCCGAATATATTCCTAGTAGCAGGATTGCCAGATCATATGGCAGTTCTATATTTAAGCCCCTGAGGAACCACCAAACCATCTTCCAAAGACTGTACCATTTTATATTCCCACCAACAGTGAAGGAGTGTTCCTATTTTTCCACATCCTCTCTAGGCCTTGTAGTTTCTGGGAATTTTTTTAATAATAGCCATTCTGTAACCATGAAATGATATCTCATTGTAGTTTTTTTCTGCATTTCCCTAATAGTGATATTGAGCATCTTTTCATGTGCTTTTTGGTCATTTGTATCCTCTTTGGAAAAATGTGTAAGTTTTTTGCCCATTTTTAAAAATTGGTTTACTTGTCATTTTGTCATTGAATTGTGTATTCTCATAGAACATGGAAATCAGACCCTTTTTTTTTTAACACATGTGATTTCCCAAGGTTTTCTTCCATTGAAATGGCTGGCTTTTCACCTTCTGAATGAACACATTTGAAACACAGAAGGTAGACTTTTAAGGTAGATTCATTTATCTGTTTTTTCTTTAACTGCTTGTGCTTTGGATGTAAGGGCAAAATCTAGTAAATGTTTCCCTAAATTCTAGGAGTTTTGTAGTTCTAGTTTGTATATTTAGGTCCTCTAGTTTGTATATTTAGGCATTTTGAGTTGATTTTTGAATAAGGTGTGAGATGGGGTCTTCTTTTTTTCTTTTAGATAAGGACATCTAGTTTACCAAGCACCGTTTGTTGAATGGACTGGTCTGACCCAGCTGGGTGGGTTTGACAACCTTGTCAAAAACCAGTTGACTGTAGATGTCAGGGTCTATTTCTGAATTCTCAATTTGATTCCATTGATCAATCTGTCTATATTATGCCAGTACCTTGCTGTGTTTACCAATGTAGTTAGATAATCGCCTTTAAAGTTGGGAAATGAGAGTTCTCCAACTTTGTTCTTTTTTAAGATATATTTGGCTCTTCTGGGGCCTTTACCCTTCCAGATAAATTAGATATTTGGTTTTTCCAGTTCTACAAAGATGGCTGTTGTATAAATCTTAATGATATTTAGTCTTCCATCCCATGAACATGGAATATCTTTCCATTTATTTAAATTTTTTTTTTTTTTTTGGTTTCTTTTAGCAATGTTTTGTAGTTTTCTGAATACAGGTCCTTTATATCCTTGGTTAAGTCTATTCCTAAATATTTGTTTCTTTTAGTCACTATTGTAAATGGAATTTTTTTTCTGACTTCTTCTTCAGTTTGCTTATTAGTAGTGTATAAAAATGCTATTGATTTTCCTATTAATCTCATATCCTGCCACTTTGCTGAAATTGTCTATTAGTTGTAATAATTTTGTCGTGGGTTTTTCAGGATTTTCTAAATATAGCTGGCTGGATAATTCTATTGATCTTTGTTTGATTCTCTGATTCTTTCCTCTGTTGTTTACATTCTGCTATGGAGCCCTTCTAGTGTGTTTTTAATTTAAGTTGTCATATTATTCCATCTAACCTTTCTATTTGGTTTTTCTTTCTATCTTTGTTTTCTATACTGAGATTTTCTTTTTTCTCAAATGTGTTTGTAAATGATCCTTGAAGGATTTTTATGATAGTTGCTTTTACAATCTTCACAGATAATGCCAACATCTTTGTTATCACAGTGTTGGCTTCTGTTGCTTGTCTTTTCTTCTTTGATTTGAGAAGTCTTGCTTCTTAGTTTGCCTGTTATTTTCTGTTGTATCCTGAACCCTTTTTAGTACTATGTTATGGGACATTGGCACCTATTTAAATCTCATTACTTCTTCCAACCCACCCTGAATAGGAGCTGGAATTCTGTTGTTCACAAATGCCTTTTTGTGTTTCTTCCCCTCTCCCTTAGTATCTGCTCTCTATGTCCATTCACTGTGTGTTCTTCTGTGTCTGTTTGACTTCTCTTTAGGCAGCTCTGGGAACCAATCCTGGGACCTTCTGGAGTGTGAGACAGGTGCTCAATCTCTTGTGCCACCCCAGCTCCCTGGTCTACTGCATATCTTATTGTCTCTCCTCTGTGTCTCTTTTTATTGCATCATCTTGCTGTGCTAGCTCTCTGCTAGGTCCAGCTTACCACAGAGGCCAGCACTCCAGCACTCTGTTCAGGCCAGCTTGCTTTCACCAGGAGACCCCGGGAATCGAAACCTGGACTTCTCATATGGTAGATGGGAGCCCAATGACTTGAGCCACATCTACTTCCCTTTCACTGTGTTTGTGAATCTGGAATAGGGTTCTCTTGTCAAAAAGGTCCTGATCAGGGCCAGCTCACCTTTTTCAGTCCTTTGGATACAGAGAGCAGGGTTATCTCTGGTTTTGTTTTGTTTTGCTTGTTTTGTTATACAAGAGTGTTCTGCACTCATTGACTTTTCAAGTTGTGAGCTTCTTCAGCATCCAGTCTTGAACACATAGGAGGCAAAGAAAGAAATGCCAGAGAACTCACAGCCAGATCATTCTTTGAGTCCTGAGGTCTCTATACAGTCTTACTTCTTTTCTCTGTCAGGGTCTTCTGATGTCTGTTTCATGTATCTTCTCCAGAGCTCTTGTGTTAATAAGCCAGAGTAGGGTGAAATGTTTCTACTTTGTCTTGTCTAGCTGTAGAGACTTAAAATTGTAAAGCAGTTCAATTTATCAACTTCTTCAGTGGTTTGTGCCTTTTAGTTTGTTACGTTTTCCTGGAAATCCTGTCAGTACCAAGCTTAATGAAGTTCTTTTCCTATATTCTTATTCTAATAATTTGTAAGTTTTGTTTTTCATATTTAAGTCATGATTGAGTTTTTGTTGTTATTTTGATGAGGACAGGGTTCTAATTTTATTATTTGTTTCCTAAGGAAAGCTACCTGTTTTAATATCAACTTTATTACCTTCTAAGTTCTACTGATGTCTTGTAGTTATTTCTGAACTTCTATTGTTATATTGATGTTTATTATTGGCCTTTTCTTAAGACTACACTATTTTAATTACTGTGATATTAGAATAAGTCTTGAATGCATAGCAAATTTCACCTCCTTATTTTATTCTACTTTTCCAGCATAGCTTTAGCTATTCTTGGACCTTTACTTGAACATTTTAATTTTGAAGTCAGATTATTCCATTACATTAAAAAATTTTTTGGAATTTTGATTAGAATTGCACTGAATTTATGGAATAACATTGGGAGAATTGACACCTTTATTCTATCATCTTTCCATCCATGAACATGGTATATTTTCTTTGTCCTTTTTTTTTGGTTTTTGGTTTTTGGTTTTTTTTTTCTTTATTTTCTTTTAAATGTTACATTAAAAAAATATGAGGTCCCCAAATACTCCCATATATCCCCCACCCCCACCACGCCACCCTTCCCCCATCAACAAACTCTTCCATCATTCTGGCACATACACTGCACCTGGCGAATACATTCTGGAGAACTGTTGCAGCACTTGGACAGTGGTCTACATTGTAGTCCATAATCTCCCCCAGTCCACCCAGTGTGCCATGACAGGACACACAACATCCAGCATCTGTCCCTACAGCACCACCTAGGACAACTCCAAATCCTGAAAATGCCCCTACATCATATCTCTTCTTCCCTCTCCTGACCATCAGCAGCCACCGTGGCCACCCTCTCCACATCACTACTACAATTTCTTCCCTTACTAATCACAATAGTTCCCCAGCAGAACACCAGTAAATCCACTCTAATCCATACTGTGTTCCTCCATCTTGTGGACCTGGGATAGCTATGTCCAGTCTCCCTCTACATCAAGAGGGGGTTTAGATTCCACATGGATATTGGATGCAGTTCTCCTGCTTTCAGCTGTAGGCACTCTTGGCTCCATGGTTTGGTGGTTGACCCTCTTCACTTCCCTGTCAGCTGACCAGGGTAAGTCCAAGAAACCAGAGGGTAGGAGCTGCAAGTCTGTTGAGGCCCAGGGCCTGGCTGTCACATGGACAGTTCAGAGATTCATGTCTCCTGAGTATACACCAACCCAAACGCCAGCCACAGGTCCAGTAAAAGTGACAGAAGAGGCATGTGTAGAAAGGATATATCTGAGTCCAACTCCATCACACTCAGGAACACAAACTCCAAAGTAGGTCCAACTGACATGGCCCTGAATTCCAGAGCCATCTGCCTTGACCATAGAACCAGTGGGTCACTGCAGCCCTCAGGAGAATCAGCACCTGGGTTTCCATCTACCTAGGGTGTCTCTGGTACCCTGCTGAGGCATGCATAAGCATCACCCCCTGATGACCTCCCGACTGTTTTTTGGAGACTCTTAGCTGTATAAACTCACTCATCCTTTCCATTTCCCCCTTTTTATCGAAAGTCAAAATGCAGTTTTTAACACCTGATATTACATGTAGGCTGAGATATTCTGCCGGTCTGAGTTGACCTCTTTGTTCATAGTCTTTTTGTACTTACATCATCAGCTGGTGCTTGGTAGTAATCCCTCGGTGCCAGGGAGGCTCATCCCTGGGAGTCATGTCCCATGCTGGGGGAAAGGCAGTGCATCTATATGCTGAGTTTGGCTTAGAGAGTGGCCACATTTGAGCAACATGGAGGCTCTCAGGAGGTAACTCTTAGGCACCCCACAGCTATAGGCCTAGTTCATATTTCAGGCACACAGGGTCATAATCAGAGCCATCAGTATCAAGGGCTCATCATTGAACCATCCATCTTTATTGGTCTTTGCCATTACACTTGGGAGATTGTTGTTGTTCTATTGAGGAATGTGATAGAGCTCCCCTGGTCAGGAATTTATAGCACTCTCTCATCTGTTGTTTCCAACTGAAACCACTATGAAAATATCCAAACCTTTCTATGTACCCTGTATACATGCCCTGGAGAACTCCCTCCCAATCATGTGCATCCCCCCAATGACACCCCACACAAGTGCTCCTCCCCCACCACAGTTGAACTTCTCTGTAGTCTAAAACTTCTTCAAAAGGAAGCCCAGTATATTGCCAGGTTCCCTTAATAGAAAAGTGGAATATAGTGATGGGTTTAAAGGTTAGATATAGAATACATAGAAATTGAGAAAAATTAAATGAAGAAAAAATACATTGGGTTATCAAAGAAATGAAAAAGCTTTGTTTTTGACATTTTGCCTTTCATCACTTCTACAGGTGTTGCCCTGTGTGTACAGTGGCACGGCAATTTCTTACATTTCTTCCTCAGTGTCTATCCTCCTTTTTTTTTTTCCTGATTATTAAGTTTCTCTTGACATAAGTTTTAGGTCACAGTAATTCACATATACAATATATGGTACTCCCACATATCCAATTTCAAACTCTTTGTCCCTTCCCCAACAGTGATCTTTTTACATGTTCATATTATATTTGCTGCTACTAATATACAGATTTTGAAATGATAGCTTTCAAACATGGTTCCATTTAGGTTTACATTATGGTTTATATTTTAGAGTATACAATTTTCTAAATTTTTAGTTATCTTATGTTTTACATTATGGTTTACATTTTAGCCTATAGACTTATATACATTTTTGGTGTAATTTAACATCACCTATATCCATCATGGCATGATATTGTGGAACACTTCCATTGCCCCACAGTTACCAAGATTCCATGTATTCAACATCTCTTTCTTCCTCTCCTCAGGGCCCAACATGACAATCAATCTTCATTACTTGAGGGACCATATTCAGAGATACTTGCAAAAATGTTGAAGGCTTGACATACTTGACTGCCCTAACCCATTGGGAGCCACCGATTCTCTCAAGAGATACAATTCCCTCTGAGAACATCAGTCCTCCCCAGGATGTGGGTATACCTTCACTCATTGTATGGGTCTCCATCCAATGATATAATCCACTATGACAAAATGAGCATTCAGCTCGGAGGGGAGGGTCTGATGCAGGACGGGCTCCTGGGGAATGTCTAAATGCTCATTCTGCCAGAGTGGGTGACACCATGGGGTAGAAACCCAAGTAGTGAGAGTGGGGGTGGACCCACATCCTGGGGAGGACTAATGCCATCCAATAGAGGGAACTGTATCCCTCGAGAGAAAGGGTGGCTCCCAGGGCATTGGGGCAGTTGAGCAAGTTAGGCCCTGAACACTATTCCATCTATCTCTGGAAGTGGCTCCTCAGGAAACGGAGGTTGGCTATCACTGAGGGCACCAAGGTGGAAGGGAAAATGGACGTTAAATGTGTGGAACCAAAGTAAATGGGGGGTAAGAGAGGAGTTTCTTGAGAGTACACAAGGATGGATATAAAACATGTAATATTACACCATAACATATAGGAGATGACAGACTGATAATGTAAACCATAATGTAAAACATAGGATAACTAAAAATGTAAAGAACTGTGTATCCTAAAGTATGCACCATAATGTAAACACAGATGTCACCTTGTTAGAAAGCTAATGTCTCAGACTCTGTATATCACTTTAAGTAAATATGATATGAATAGGGCGTAAGAGTATCACTGTGGAAGGGAAAAGGTTTTCTGGTGGATGTGTGGGAGTGCTGTATATTATATATATACATTGCTGTGGTCTAGGACTCCTGTGAAGAAAAGCTGAATAATTAGGGGGGGGGGGGGGGAAAGAAAAAAATAGGATGTGGAATTTTTTCAAGTCAACATTCTTTATCTAAGTTCTTTATCTAACTTTATTCAAGTTCTTTATCTATCCTTTAAACTCATCGCTATATGCCATTCCCTAGTAAGGGACCATGACATTATATTGGGCTTCAAATTTCGGGGAGTTCTGGATCACAGAGTGTTTCAACAATGGCAATGGAGGGATACTGGTATGGGATACCAATGACAGATGATATATGACTGACAGGGAGCTGTACAGAACATATGTCCAGGGTGCATGGTAATGTTTGGATATACTCATAGTGGCAACAATTAAAAACCACAGTAGGGGGGGTACTGGGTTCCTGGCCAGTGGTGCTCTGTCGTGGTCCCTAGGGGAGCAGCGACAGTCTCCCAGGTACAGTGGTGGGGACCGGGAGGGAGTGAGGGTTCAACAATGAGCCCCTGATACTAATGACTATGCTTGTGAGCTGATAAACCCAAAATAATAACAAGGCCTAGAGCAACTTTGTGCCTGGGAATTTCCTTCTGTCAGCCTTCATGTTACTCAAATGTGGCCAGTCTCGAAGCCAAACTCAGCATGTAAATGCAATGCCTTCCCCCCAGCGTGGGACATGACACCCGGGGATGAGCCTCCCTGGCAACGAGGGACCACTATCAACTACCAACTGATGATGCAACTGGAAAATGACCTTATACGGAAGGTTCAATGCGGATCAGCAGAATATCCATGTCTACATAAAATACCATGACTTTAAAATGCTGTTTGACCTAAAGTAAGGGGGAAATGGAAAGGAGAAATGAGTTTATATGGCTACGAGTTTCTAAAAAAGAGTCTGGAGGCTGGCAGAAGGTTTGCCCTCATGCACAACTGAGCAGAGTCAGAGAGACAGATAAAGCAGATACAACCCCCAGATATTGGTTCCTTTGAGGGCTAAAGAGACCCATGGGAGTTATGGTCATGGCCGATGGGGTTAACTACCAGGGCAGATGGCCCCTCTTTGGAAATGGTGTTTATGTGTGATGAATCTGGACTCAGATGGGATCTCCCTTCATAAGACTTTCATGCTAATGTGCTGGAGGTGCAGTTAATGTTGGGGTTTAAGATATATTTAGGGGATTTGAATCTCTGGACTGACAATGTGATAGCCAGATCCTGAGCCTCAACAGACTCCAGCACCTACAATCTGATTTATTGGACTTACCACACTCAGCTAAGATGGAGGTGAAGAAGGACAACCACCACACCATGGAGCCCAGAGTGATTACAACTGAAAATGGGAGGATTGCATCCAGCATCCAGATGGAATCTGAGCCTCCTCTTGACATAAAGGTGCAATGGACACAACCAATCCAGTGTCCACATAGAAGAGGTGGCATTGGATTGGGAAAAGTGGACATAATGGACAAAGGGTATGGGGAAAGGCAGGAAGAGATGAGAGGTGGAGGCGTCTTCGGGACATGGAGCTGCCCTGGATGGTGCTTCAGAGGTAATCACCGGACATTGTAAATCCTCACAGGGCCTACATGATGGAATAGAGGAGAGTATGGGCCATGATGTGAACCAATGTATATGAGGTGCAGAGGTGCCCAAAGATGTACTTACCAAATCCAATGGATGTGTCATGATGATGGGAACGAGTGTTGTTGGGGGTGGGGAGAGGGGGGGTGGGGGGGTGGGGTTGAATGGGACCTCACATATATATTTTTAATGTAATATTATTACAAAGTCAATAAAAAATAAAAAAATTAAAAAAAAAAAATGAGCATTCACACACTCCCCAGAAACTTGCCCTGTGTCAGATGCCCCCCCCCCACCTTAAGCATCCCAAACAGGCAACCTTCCATATTACATTCTCTAAACAGTTTTCTCTGCACCACAATTTCAACCACATACCTGACAATCTCCCATGATCAAATGTTGCCCTCACTGTCTCCCCAATTTCTTGGGCAATCTGACCCATCCTCCCATCCCTAGTGCCCCTAAAGCCCATGCAGCCCCACCCTAAGTTATCCCTGTGCCCCCATTTTATCCCTTCCCTGTACAAATACTTACCTCCAGGTTATCATAGATTTCACCCAAGTAGCTGTCAGCTCACAACTTTCCTCTACCCTCCAACTACCTTAAAGTTTATCATCCAGTCTCTAGCTCTATGAGACACCTTGGTTTACTTATTTCATATCTGAGAGGTCATGTAGTATTTGTCCTTCAATGCCTGGGTTGCTTCACTCAGCATAAGGTTCTCAAGATTCATCCGTGTTATCACATGTGATTTTACTGTATTTGTTCTTATAGAAATTGTAGTCTTCTGATTTTTTGATAGCTGCCAGTCTTCTGGGAGTATGATGGTATCTCATTGTAGTTTTGATTTGCATTTCCCTAATAGCTAGGGATTTTGAGCATTTTTCATGTGTTTTTTAGCCATTTGTTTATCATCTTTGGAGAAGTGTCCAAATCTTTTTCCCATTTTTTAAATGGGCTGTTTGTCTTTTTATTTTCAAAATATAGGAGTTCTTTATATATGCAAGATATGTCTCCTATCGATACATGGTTACCAAATATTTTCTCCCATTGTGTAGGCTCTCTTTTCACTTTCCTGACAAACTCCTTTGAGGTGCAGAAGGCCTTAATTTTGAGGAAGTCCCATTTATCTATTTGTTCTTTTGCTGCTCGTGCTTTTGGTGTGAAGTCCATGAAGTCATTTCCTATTACAAGGTCCTGTAGATGCTTCCCTACTTTCCTTTCCAAGGTCTTTATGGTCTTGAGTCTATATTTAGGTCTTTGATCCATCTTGAGTTGATTTTTGTATAAGGTGTAAGTCGGTAATCCTCTTTCATTCTTTTACATATGAATATCCAGTTCTCCAGGCACCATTTGTTGAAGAGCCCATTCTCTCCCAGTTGAGAGGGTCGGTGGCCTTGTCCAATACCATGTGGCTGTATATATGAGGATCTATATCAGAACTCTCAGTTCGGTTCCATTGGTCAGTGTGTCTATCCTTGTGCCAATACCATGCTGTTTTCATTACTGTAGCTTTGTAGTATGTTTTGAAGTCAGGTAGTGTGATTCCTCCATTTCATTTTTCTTTTTCAATATGTCTTTGGCTATTTGGGGCTCTTTCCTTTCCAAATAAATTTCATAGTTAGTTTCTCTAGTTCATTAAAGAATGATGTGTTGATTTTTATTGGGATTGCATTGAATCTGTAGATCAGTTTTGGTAGGATAGACATCTTAATAATATTTAGTCTTCCTATCCATGAACAGGGAATATTCTTCCATTTAGGTCTTCTTTGATTTACTTGAACAGTGTTGTGCAGTTTTCTGTGTATAAGTCTTTTATATCTTTAGTTAAATTTGTTCTTAGGTATTTGATTTTTTAATTTACTATTATGAATGGTATTTGATTTCTGAATTCTTCCTCAGATTGCTTGTTATTGGTGTACAGAAATGCTGCTAATTTTGGGGCATTTATCTTATAACCTGTGACTTTACTGAACTTATTTATAAGTTCTAGAAGCTTTGTTGTAGACTTCTCAGGGTTTTCTATGTATAGGATCATATCATCTGCAAATAGTGAAGACTTCTTCCTTTCCAATTTGGTGCCTTTTATGTCTGGTTCTTGCCTCAGTGCTTGAGCAAGTACTTCTAAGACTATGTTAAATAGAAGAGGTGTTAGTGGGCATCCTTGTCTTGTTCCTGATCTTACAGGGAAAGATTTTAGGATTTCACCATTGTAAATGATGTTAGTTGTGGGTTTTTCATATATACTCTTTATCATGTTCAGAAAGTTTCCTTCTATTCCAATCTTTTGCAGTGTTTCTATCAAAAAAAGGTGCTGTATTTTAGCAAATGCTTTTTCTGCATCTATAGATATGATCATGTGATTTTTTTCCTTCAGTCTGTTTATGTGGTGAATTACTTAATTGATTTTCTTATGTTGAACCATCCTTGCATATCAGGAATGAAACCCACTTGGTCATGGTGTATAATTTGTTTAATGTGTTGTTGAATACAATTAGCAAGTATTTTGAGGATTGTCATGTCAGGGTTCCTTAGAGAGATTGGTCAGTAATTTTCCTTTCTTGTGGTATCTTTGTTTGGCTTTGGTACTAGAGTAATGTTGGCATCATAGAATAAGTTAGGCAGTGTTCCTTCTGTTTCAATTTTTTGGAAGAGTTAAGCAAGATTGTGTTCTTTCCGGAATATGTAGTTGGGAGGTTTTTAATGACTGATTCTATCTCTTTACTTGTGATTGGTTTGTTGAGATCATCAACTTTTTCTTTTGTCAATGTAGGCTGCTTATGTGTTTCTAGGAATTTGTCCATTTCCTCTAAATTGTTGTTTTTGTTGGAATATAGTTTTTCAAATTATCTTCTTATGATAGTCTTTCTTTCTGTGGGGTCAGTGGTGATACCTCCTTTCTCATTTCTTATTTTGTGTATCTGCATCTTCTCTCTTTTTTTCTTTGTTAATCTAGCTAAGGGTTTGTCAATTTTATTGATTTTCTCGAAGAACCAGCTCTTGGTTTAGTTTATTTTTTCAAATGCTTTCTTATTTTCTCTTTCATTTAGTTCTGCTCTGATCTTTATTATTTCTTTTTTTCTTCTTCCTTTGGGGTTAGTTTGTTGTTTTTTAACTAATTCCTCCAAGTGTGCATTTAGTTCTTCAACTTTAGCTCTTTCTTCTTTTTTGATGTATGAATTTATGGCTATAAATATCTCTCTCAGTACTGCTTTTGCTGCATCCCATAAGTTTGGGTATGTTGTGTTATCATTTTCATTAGTTTCAAGGTAGTTATTAATTTCTTTTGAGATTTCCTCCTTGACCCACAGTTTTTCTAAGAGTGTGTTGTTTAACTTCCAAATCTTGGTGCCAAATCTGGGTCTCTGGCCCTTGCAGATTTCCAGCTTCATTCCACTGTGGTCAGAGAAATTATTTTGTATGATTTCGATCTTTCTGAATTCATTGAGACTTTTTCTGTGGCCCAGCATGTGGTCTATCTTGGAGAATGATCCATGTGCACTTGAGAAAAATGTATATCCTACTGTATTTGGGTGTAATGTTCTGTATTTGTCGATTAGGTCCTACTCCTCTAATATATTGTTCAAAGTCTTTGTTTCTTTATTGATTCTCTTTTGAGATGTTCTGTCCAAAGTTGACAGTGGTATGTTAAAGTCCCCCACTATAATTGTAGAAGCATCTGTTTTTTCACTTAGTTTTTCCAGTGTTTGCCTCATGTATTTGGAGGCATCCTTGTTAGGAGCATAAATGTTTATGATTGTTCTTTCTTCTTGAAAGATTATCCCTTTCACTAATATGTAGTGTCCGTCTTTGTCTCTCACACTTGTTTTGCATTTAAAATCTATTTTGTCTGATATTAATATAGCTACTCCTTCCCTTTTTTGGTTATTGTTTGCTTGTAAGATTGTTTTCCAGCCATTCACTTTCAACCTCCTTAAATCCCTGGGTCTAAGATGTGTTTCCTGCAAACAGCATGGAGATGGGTCATATTTCCTTACCCAATCTTCCAGTCTGAGTCTTCTGACAGGTGAGTTTAATCCATTGACATTCAGTGTTATTACTTTCAAGGAATTACTTATATTAGCCATATTTTCTTTGGATTTGTGTTTGTCATATTGTTTTTCTTTTTCTGTTTTCGTCTTTTTAGTTGCTCTTACACTCTCCTCCAACTCTCTCTCTCTTGTTTATTTCTTTCATCCTGCAGAACTCCCTTTAGTATTTCTTGAAGGGCAGGATTCTTGTTGGCATACTCTCTTAGTCTCTGTTTATCTGTGAATATTTTGAACTCTCCATCATTTTTAAATGCTAACTTTGCTGGATAGAGTATTCTTGGTTGGAAGTTTTTTCTTTAGTACCTTGACTATGTCATACCACTGTTTTCTTGCCTCCATGGTTTCAGATGAGAAATCAGCACTTAATCTTATGGAGCCTCCTTTGTATGTGATCGTTCTCTTTTCTTGTGCTGCTTTTAGTATTTTCTCTTTGTCTTGAGCATTGGATAACTTGACAAGTATATGTCTTGGGGTAGGCCTATTGGGATTTATGCTGTTTGGGGTACGTTGTGCTTCCTGGACATGTACATCCATCTCCCTCAATAGGTTTGGGAAGTTTTCAGCCATTATTTCCTCCAGCACCCCTTCTGTCCCCTTTCCCTTCTCTTTTCCTTCTGGGATGCCTATAATACCAATGTTTGTGCATTTTGCATTGTCATTCACGTCCCTAAGCCCCTGCTGGATTTTTTCTGTCATTTCATCGACCAGTTCTACTATCTGTTTGATTTCAGATGTACTGTCTTCCACATCACTTAATCTCTCCTCTGCCTCTTCAAGTCTGCTGTTATTTGCTGAGAGTGTATTTTTGATTTCTTGAATTGTGCTGTTCATTACCATTATATCGGTTATATTTTTGCATATGATTGCAATTTCTTCTGTATTCTCTCCAATTGTGTTCTTCATATTCTTAATCTCTTCCTTAATCTCATCAAATTCGTCCCTAATACATGTTTTGAGATGTTTAATTACTTGTTCGATGTTCTGCTCCTCTTCCTGATTTTTAGTTTGTTCATTGGATTGGGGCATGTTTTCCTGATTATTCATTTGGTTTGTAGTTTTTTATTGCTGTCTGGTCATCATTTTATCTTGATGGGTTTAGTCAGTTGCTTAGCTTCTTTGTCTAGTTTTGAGTTTAATTGTTGTTTTTGCATGAGTGTTAAGTCTTCTCTTTGTCACTTTGTTCTTATTCTATTTCCTTGTTGTTGGCTAAGTTCACTTGAAGGAAAATATTAGGGCCATGAAAAGCAAAAGGAGTAAGAAAAGAAAATGAATAATAGTAGTATTGATAGTAAATATTAACAGAGGAACCATGTGAGCTATAGGAGAATGGATATTAGGCTTATGTAAGGTATGTAGAGTTATAACAGTAAGAAAAGTAGCGTATGTAAAAATCTGAATATCGGAAGAAATACAGTGTGAATTAAAAGGCCTGTGTGTTCAGGAGAGAGGACAATAATATAAAGAGTGAATATAAGACAGAAAACAGAACGAAGGTATTAGTAATAAAAAAGTAAAAAAAAAAATAGCAGGGCAAACAAAGAAAGGTGTAATGTGAGAGAAACAATCAATGATGGAGGAAAGAAAGATGTAGAGGAAAGGGAATAGTGTTGGTAGCCAAAATAAATACACACAGAAAAGAGTAAATGGAGGATGAGGAAATACAGCAAATGTGAAGCTCTCCCTGCAGCACCTAATTTAAGAAAAATAAGAAAGCAGAGAAAGAAAGAAAGAGGAAAAAAAAAAGGGACAAAAGGGAGTGGGGAAGTAAGCAGGAAAAAGAAAAAAGAAAGAAAAAAGGGCCTTGCAGATAAAGAGGAAGGAAAAAAGAAGGAAAAACCAACCAAATACTAGGGAAAGTTTCAAGCAAGGAATCCTGTTTGTAGTTAAATAAAACGCTTACGGATCTAATGTTCCCCCTTTTCTCCCTTCCTCACTTCCTTCTCTCCCAGGCAGCAGGAAAGCTGCCTGAGAGGTCCCGTAGGATATTTAAGTGGGTCCTTGTTGAATCAGCTCCGCACAGAAACAGTGACTCTTAATTTCCAGAGAGAGAGCACCCACACCTCACCAGGAACCCCAAGTATGCTATTGGAGGCTTGGAAAGCACTCCTACAGTCCCTCTCCTTTAGGTGAGCTATGAGAGGTCTAGTTGATTTTCTGACTCCACCTTCTACCAGGCCAAGTTTCCTATCCCAGGGTATTTAGGTGAATTGGGCTTTCTCAGCAGATTCACCATTCCTCTCTTCCCAGACTCTCCCCAAGCCTGCCGGTATTCTCCTCCAAGGGCAAAAAAAGAAACGATAAAAAGGGCCGGGGGGAGGGGGGGTGAACACCAGAAAATCGAACCCACACTAGCCAGGCTCCCCGACTGCACCCCTCACTGAATCCCTCCCACCCACGGAGTCAGTCCAAAACCAGAGGGCTAGGGCAATCCTGGACCTCTGGGAGCGCTGGACTTTGGAAAGGGAAATTTGGGACTCTGCAGACCCAGGACACGTAGGTCTGTGGAACATGGGCTACGGGGACTCAGGGGGACATGGACCTGGGGACCACGCATCCTGGGACCATGGGGCCCAGGAATGCCACCGCACAACCAGCAGTTCTCAGGAAACACCACAGCCACCAGCCTCAGGGGGAAGGGTCCCCCCGGTCCACAGCTTCCGACCTCTGTACTTGTAAGCCGCAGTTCTACCTTTAGTAAAGACCACCTCCAGCCACTCTCTCTCCAAATCGATGTCCACACACCCTCCGCCCTGCAAGCCCCCAAGACAGCCTGCTCCGGCCAGACTCCAGCCTCACTCGGCCGCCTCTTTGCAGGAGAGATGGTAAGGTATACTCACTCAGACGCCATCTTGCCCCACCTCCATCTTTTTTTTATTTTTTAAGACCTTTGATGATGTTTGATTATTTTCATATGGGTCAACTAGTATGTTAGTTTTCCCAGTAAGAGATGAATTCACATCTTATTGGAGTTTCATGACTGTTTGCATCAAAATTTACTAAGATTGGAGTGATTATTACAGAATTCCAAAACAATTATTTTCTAGTATTGAATTATAATTTGAAATACATTTATAGTCTCTAATCTTATTAATTTTTATGTTTATGAACAGACATACTCAGCAAAATAAATTAGTACCAGCATGGTCTACACATAGTACGTCCTGCCTCTGGAATATTGTTACTTGGATTTTGGAATAATTGTCTCCTGAAAACGTCTTTGTAGGCTAATCTGTATGAAGTACAGAAGCTTCTAGATTAGAAAAATAATACTCATTAGGCCTTTGTTTAAAACAAACAAAGAAAGCTCAGTTTTATCATTGTCTTTTGTCATAGAGTGTAGTCCTAAAGAGAATCAGGGCCAGGGGCACTAGACATATTTATTCTATCAAACTGGTTTCAGTCAGTCAGGTTTCTGAAGCATTATTTTTTTTTTGGTCAGGCTGCCTACTAGAACATGGAAGACTTTGGTTACAAATGCTTGTTTAATATTGCTCATTTTTTTTAGATGGAATTTAACTTTTATCGTGTTACTTTTATTTTAAATCTTATTTGTTTATGATCTTAAAAACTTGCAAGTTGCAGGTAATAAACTATGGAAACATTAAAGAAGTACATAAAGAACAATTTAAAAATCACATACATGGAATTAAATGCTGCTCCTCTAATGAAGGAAGATGACTGAAGACTGAGTGCTTGCTTTGGTGTGGTAGCAAGGAAAGTTTTGGTGGAGTAGTTGGGAAAGAAAGCCAGGAAATAGAAATACAAGAGTGGATGATTCTTGAATTTAGTTTTGAAAAAGAAGAGCAAGATTGGAAGTAGATAGGAAAGATTATTGTGTGAGGAAGGGGGTTTTTTCGTGGTTTTGTTTTTTAAGATGGGGAGGCTTGAACACGCTGATAGGCTTTTGCAAGGAGATAGTGAAGTTGGGGAAGGATGGGATCGTAAGTACTACGCGGATGTGAAGGGACTGCTTTGAACAGGAAGTGGGTCACTGCTTCCTTTGTAACAGGAAAGGCAGAAAGGATAGGATAGATGCTGAAGAATTTGTACACATAGCCATCAGAAATGGACTGATTCTGTAAAAAGAAATTCTAGAATTGCTCAGGATGGTGGTATTTTAGTGTATTATCTGCTCAGCATTTGTGGTAAACAACCTCTAAAATGGTCATTTTGACACCTCTTTAATACTTACCCTACCCAAGAAAATCTAGAATAAGCAAGGAGGCCTAACTTGAGACTTGTCACATCTATTGAAAAAGCCTTGGAATTGAACTGCCTAGGGCTATTCCATTCCATTCATATCTCTATAGAAGCTGAAGCTGTCTTCTACTTCATTAGGAACAACAGATCAGGCCACTTAGAAGGATTTATGAAATATGAATAGAAGGGGTGTGCGTGTGTGTAAGAACCGATTTGCAATTGAATATGTGCCCATTACTATTTTTGTCTTAACTACATACTCTACATTTGTGCAGTTTTTAAAAGTAATATTTTTCTATTTTATTTTGTCACTGTGTGCAAGCACATATTCAGTTGGCACTTGGTAACCTGAAAATTTTTTTGATAAGAGCCCCTTTCTTTTAGCAAGGAAATTAACTTCTATCATATATTTTTCATTGTTTGTTCCTATGTTCTTGTTTTGTTTTGTTTTTGAGAATTATCCTTTGGTTTGCTTTGTTTGTGATGTTTTTACATATAGATACTTTTATTTTTTCTCAATACAGCAGGATATGATTTTTGAAGGCTCCCCACTTGGTTTTGGGCCATGTGAAAAGAAACCTGGTCTTTAGCATAATGGATACCAGTGGAGGGGCTTTAGCTGTATGTTTGATTAAGAAATGTTCAAATTGCCCATTAATTTTAAATAGGACCTTTATCATAATTAATACTATGATAAAGATGTCTATCTCTACAGTTTCTCTTCCCATTCACTAATATATTCATTCCGTCTGCAGTAACACATTGCTCTATAGTGCTGATAGGGTAAGTCCTTCCAACTATAAATCTTTCCTTCCTCTAGGTTTTTTTTTCTAGATATCTTACATTTATTCTTCTAAATATGCTCTAGTATAATACATTTAGTTAAGTTTGTTCAGTGGTGTTTTCTAACAGTTATGTGCTATTTTTGGAGCAGAATTTATGTATTGCAATATTAGCCTTTCCCATCACCATTTATTAATTTGTCTGTGTTTGAATTGTATGGATTTCCTTTATCTAATCTAATACATTTTCGATTGAGTATATTCCTGTGTATGTTTTATAGTTGATGCTGTTTTAAATGGAAACTTGTAATTGGGGGAGTGCGGGCTAAATATGGAGACTGTTGAGTTGTGTGTTAATTCTGTGACTGCCAACCTCATAAACTCTTTATATAGTTCTTAGATATTGTTTTTCAGTTGACTCTCATGCTATTTCAAGGTAGGAATTTTTTGGTTCAAACTACATTTAGTACTTTTACAGCTTGTCTGTCTTACACAAGTTTGGGATAATATGTATATTCTATTTGCATACAAATACATCTATGCCCATTTTCAGAATAGTGTAGTTGTAATTGCTACAAGGGCCTCTATCCTCTGATCGAATTAGCATATTTACCATAGCTAGTCAATCATTGATGAAATGTCAGCATGCATCTCTTCTTCACCTATTTGGTTTCATTATTCTGGGTAGAAAGTTTGTGCATTGTTTGTAATTATCAGCAGAGGAAAGTAATTGTTCTGTTTTGAAAGTTGAATAACTTACCATGGATCAAACAATTCATACATTCTAGCACTGTTAGTCTATTTTAAAACCAATAATCTCATTCTCCTGGGATTCTGATGTACCATTGTTTCAGTCTTCCTTCTCCCCATGCAAAAGTCTGAAAATTGTTGATAGACAAAGAAAGAAATCTTCTCTTTTTTTCTCAAGGAAGAGGTATATTTTAAAGTTTTACTGTCAGTTGGTAATGAAACAAGAATAATAAGTTTGTGTTGGTTTTCCAGTTATAATATTTTAATATTAAAGTTCGTATTACATGTGACCCGCCACTCCCTACCCTCCAAACTCTACACAAATTAGCCCACCCCTCTTGCCCTTAGTGGTGACTTAGAGCTATATTACATTATGCCAGTGCTTTTACATTCAAATGAGTAGTGTCTATCTTGCTTCTATAATCAATTTTAATATTCCTTTTTAATGCCTTTGTATACTCTGGTATGTGGAAATTTATGGCTATTTCTAAAGTGGAAAGGTAATCTGTGTTCCTTATCTTTTAGGAAACTATAATGTGCTATATTTCTTCATGATCAGGTCTTTAGTATTGATGGTTTCAGTATATTTGCTGGGATTATAACTGTTAAATTATATGCAGAGCTCACTTTATACAGTGGGGAAAGGCCATAAAAATGACCATGCAGGTAAAACCGTGCCAAATGATCTTAGTAATCAATGCAAAAAATCATGATTATTCCATGACCTTTTAAAAAAATTAACACATAAACTCTCTAATTATTAGAGTAAATGTAGAGAGAAACAAATATCTAGAATCAGATTTCAGAAATAATATAGTAGATATGCCATATACTATATTGCTACTAGAGTCTTGGGTAGCAACCCATAAAGAAACACATTAATGTTTTTTACAGTAAAACTTTTGGTTATTTATACCAAGTATAAATATACACATTAGTTCAGGTCAAGTTTTGCCATGAAAGAGTTAAAAAATACTTTTTCTTTCAGAGTGTTTTGGATTTGGGAATTAGAGAAATGAGATTGTGGCCTGCATTACAAAGGTTTCAGTTGAAATAATAATATTGCGAAAACTCTTTAGAAAATATAATAAGGAAGGGTTACTAGTTTATGATGTTTGATGGGGGCATCTGGCACACGGTGCACCTGAGACAGGCTTCTAGGGAGTGTGTGAGTGCTCATTATGTCATAGTGTGTTATATCAGTGGGCGGAGACCTATGCAACCAGCATAGTGTGTTATATCAGTGGGCGGAGACCTATGCAATGAGCAGGAAAGTGTTATACCCCCATCCTGGGGAGGCCTGATGTTCTCAAACAGAGAAGAGGGTGTCTCTCGAGACATGGGTGGCTCCCAATGGGGGAGGACAGACTAGTGTGTCAAGCCCTCAGCGTTGTTTTAAGTAACTATGAATCTTGTCCTTCAAGCAGTGAAACTTGGTTGTCACTGTGGGCCCTGAGGGGAAGGGGAGAGAGGAACAGAATAGATGGAAGAGGGGGTAACTGGGGGGCAATGGCAGTGTTCCACAAAATCCTGCAATGATGGATAAAGGCCATGTTAAATTTCACCAAAAATTTATAAAAGTATACAGTCTAAAATGTAAACCATAGTGTAAACCATAATGGAACTATATGTCTTAATATCTGTACTTCATTTGCAGCAAGTGTAACATCCACATTTAAAAAGATCATTGTTGGGGAGGTGGCAAAATGATTTGCTGTTGGGTATACAGGAGTCCCCGATATTCTATATGTGACTTTACTGTGACCTAAAGTTTTTTTTAAGACATATGAAAAAAAATTTATTTTTAAAGGATGGAGACACTGAGGAAGAAATAGAAGAGATTGCCTAGCCACTGTACATACAGGGCAACACCTATTACAGTGATGAAAGGCAAGGCATCAAAAAATATTTTTTATGATGTTTTTCATTTTTTTAATGCCCCAATTTATTTTTTACTTTATTTTAGTTTTTCTAAATTATTACGTATTCTATTTCTAATCTTTAAAACTATCATTACTATTTCATTTTCCTTTTTATTGAATTTGGCAATATATTAGACTTCATTTTTGAAGAAGTTTTGGATCACAGAGAGGTTCAACTATGGCAGGGCAGGAGCACTGATGTAGGGTGTCATTGGTGGGGGATGCATGGATGGGAGGTAGTTCTCCAGGGCATGCATATAGGTATATAGATATGTTTGGATGTTTGTTGGGTACTTACATAGTGGGTGGAGTTTCAAATGACAACTGAGGGAGAGCTGTTTTCCCGTTCCAGGGAACTTTGTCGTACTCCCCAGTGGAGCAGCAACAATCCCCCAAGTGCAAGGGCAAAAACTAGTGAAGAAGGATGGTCCAATGACGGGCCCTTCATACTGATGACTATGCTTAGGAGCTTGTGTACTTGAAATTTCAACTAGGCCTAGAGCTGCAGGATGCCTAAGAGTTACCTCCTGAGAGCCTCCACATTGCTCAAATGTGGCCACTCTCTAAGCTAAACCCAGCATGTAAATGCATTACCTTCCCCCCAGCATGAAGCATGACTCCTGGGGATGAGCTTCCCTGGCACTGAGGGATTACAACCAAGTACCAGCTGGTGATGCAACTAGAATAAAAAGACCTTGAATAAAAGGGGGAAATGGTAAAGACAAATGAGTTTGTGTGGCTAAGCAACTTCAAAATGAGTCGGGAGGTCATCACAGGGGTCGTTCTTACTCACATCTCAGCAGGATCTGAGAGACAGCCAAAGTACATACAACAGTTAGTGGTGCTTCTGAGGGCCACAAAGATAGCCAGGTCCTACGGTCCTGACAGATGGCTCTAGAGTTCAGTGCCTTGCCAATGGGCCCTACTTTGGAATTTGTTCTCCTGAGTGTGATGGAGTTGGACTCAGATGTGACCTCTTTACACATGCCTCTGTCACTTTTGCTGAACTTGTGGTTGGTGCTGGGGTTGGTGTATGCTCAGGAGACTTGTTTCTCTGGACTGTCCATGTACCAGCTGGGCCCTGAGCCTCACCAGAGTTGCAATACCTACTCTCCAGTTCATTGTGTTGCAGCAAAGACAGGAGTGCTGAACTGCAGAAGAAACCCAAATCCGGCACTTAGAAGAAGTGGAGGAACAGATTTATTATGCACAGGCCCAGAGGAGAATCAGTCTCCAAATTCTGAGGCCCATTTTTCAGTTTTCATAGGTTTATATAGGATTTTATATGGGATCAGTATGACTTTTGCATTGCTAATGGATTGCTATGCATTGCTAGGTGAAATTTTGTAAGCAGGGTTACAGAAGCAGAATGCAAGTGCAAGTTCGCTGGCTGATTTACAGAGGTGGGGGAGGGGTGGAGTGGTTTGTTAGATTACAGAAGGGGGCGACGACAGTTGTTCATTTGATATTTTCCTGCAAGGCCATGTTCTCACTGGCTGATTTACAGAAGCAGGGGCAGGAAAAATTAGATATTTTTCTGCAAGGTTATGCTTTTATTTCTCAACAATCCCCCCGTGATGCCCTTAAAATTTTTATAGGACGTCACTTGTGCTAAGTGGAAAAACAATTTAAGGTAGTAAAGCATTTTATAAAACACAAATACATTATTAAGATTAGTATTTTTTCAACTATATTCCAGTTTCTGGGAGCTGTAGTTGTTAGTTCGGTCCTAAACAGTAAGCCGAGCAGTTCAAAGAGGAGTAGAAATCACAGGGAACAGGAGTTCATCTAGTCAGGCAATGGCGATTTTTGGTGGCTCTGGGTAATTCGGATTTTCAAGGGACAGTCAGGTACAGGGTGAGTTGTCCAGTAGTCTTGTTTCTTGTTGGTGTGTGCCCTTTTAACTCTAGGGGCAGTACCTGAAATTTTGATAGCAGTGGGCATTACAAGGATAACAGTCCAGGTGGGCTGGAGGGGCTTCTTTTTCCAGTTTTTCTCAAACTAGGTTTCCTGGCAAGTGTGGGTGTATTGGGTGGCTTAATGGGATGGGAGCCTAAGACAGGACAGTTTGAGTATTTGGGCTAGGGTTTTTTATAACTGCTGGACCGTAGAATCCTGGCCAGTTTTTTCTAGGAGCTGGAGATTTTCCTTGAAGGTTTGAATAATTGGGGGTGGTTGTTTACACAGATTAGGAAAAGGTGAATAGCCTGAGGGTCTAGGGGTGTGTCTGACATTGTGGGGACTAATGGAAGTAGATTTACTCTCTGGAAGCCAGGTTTGTTGTTGTTTTAAAGAACTTGGCTAGGGTGTTTTTGAGGGTTTGAATTATGGGTTTTACTTTCCCTGAGCTCTGGGGCCTATATGCTGTGTGGAGTTCTCACTTAATTCCTAACATTTTGCCAGCTCTTGGAGGATGGCTGCTGCAAAAGCTGGGCTATTGTTGCTGCTTATGGACAAAGGTATCCCATGCCGGGGGAACTATTGTTCCAAGCAAAGTTTTAGTTACTTTTCTTGCTTTTTAGTGCGGGTGGGAAAGGCCTTGACCCAGTCAGAGGAGGTGCACATTATTACTCCTAATTACCTATACTTTTGACTTGGTTTTATTTCTGTAGTTTGTTAAGTCTTTAAAAGGGGCAGTTCCTGTGTGTTGGATCCAGCTAGGGCCTGGGGACCTTGGGAGGGTTGTTTTTAGCGCAGGTTTGGCATAGGCTGTTATCAGTGTAGCAGAGCAAGGTTATCTGCGTAATGTAGTATTTTCTGAGCAGTGGTTTTAAAGCAGTTTTTCCCAGGAGGGTGAGCTGGTGGTATTGTTGAATAAGGGTGTACGCGGCCCCCTTTGGGATGAAGACTTGGCTCTCCAGGAGTAGCCAGTTTTCCCTCTGGGGTTTGGTGCCCTCTTTTTCTCTTTGCCACTCCTGTTCCTCCAGGTATAGTTTAGTATTTTCAATGTGTTGTTTTAAAAGGGACAGGTGAGGCACTGGCGGTGGGGCTTGCAGTTTGAGGGCTTTTTTTTGGCTGCCTGTCAAGCTGTTTCATCACCTAGTGTATTTTTTAGTAACTGCGTTTGTTTTCTTCTGATGTCCTTGACATTGGATGACGGTGATTTTGCTTGGCTTCCAGACTGCTTCTAGTAGTTGATGGATTTTCTTTTTATATTTTATTTCTTTTTCCCCTGCAGTTAGGAGTCTCTTTTTCTTATAAATTGCTCTCTGGGAATGCACAGTAGCGAGTGCATACTTTGAATTAGTGTAAATTTTACCATTTGCCTGGCGGCCAGTTGTAAGGCTCCAGTTAGCACCCAGAGTTGTGCTCGCTGTGCAGACCACCCTTTGGATAGGAAAACAGCTTCTATTACTTGTTTACCTGTAGTTACTGCATATCTAGCAAGCCTTTTTCCATTTCTGATAAAACTCCTGCTATCTGTGAATAGGGTTTGGCCTGGGCAAGGAAGTGGCCTGTCCTGGAGGTCGGGGCGACTGGCTTATACTTTCTCTGTTACTTCTATGCAGTTGTGTTCAGGAGTTCATCTTTCAGTGGGCAAGAAAGTGTCAGGATTTAGGAAAAGAGGTGGGGGAGTTTTTGAAGCTCTGCAGGAGCTGAGTCCAAGTTAATTGAGTCTTTTTTTATTGAGTCCTGGGATTCTCCCGTTTAAAAGCAAATGAAGACTGGCTCTGGGGAATTACTCACAGGCAGAAAAAAAGCATCCTTTAAATTTAGACACACAAACCGGGTGGCCCCAGGCAGTACTGGCAGCAGCACAGAGTTTCAGGGTAAAGTATTCCCCTTTCTTTGGGGTGGCCTTTCTTGATTGGTTGGGTCTGGATTTTTAAGGCTGCTGCTAACAGGGAGACCTGCTGTTTCATTAGCTTTTTGCTTGCCCCTCAGCAGTTTTGTCCCGATTGATGAATACTTTGTGACTTTGAGGAACTGGGAGATGTTTATCTCTGTGAACCGTTTAGCTTCTGAAGTTTCTGTTTGATGTCTGGTGCTACCTAGATGGCAAAACCTGCATTAAGGATTCTCTGGCTTTCTGGGACTTCTGAGTTGAAGGGGGTGTAAATCTTGAAGCCTTTGCAGATCACTCATAAAAATTTCCCAGAGGTTTTTTAGGCTTTTGAGTGATAGAGGCCATTTTGGACATGTTTCTGGGCTGCCTTGTTCTTTCTTGTACCTCCCTGAGCAGGGCTTTTCTATACCACTGAAGGGCAGCTGAACTCTGACCTGTGTTAAAGTTCCAGGTTGGTTGAACTTTTGGTGCTGCTGCTTGGGCCCATTCCTCTGGCTCCAGGACACCTGTGGGGGCCTGTTCTTGCAGCCACTTTCTGGCTTCCGTGAGGATCCCGCGTCTCGCCTCTGTATTGAACAGGGTTAGGAGGAGCTGGCAGCAATCATCCCAAGTGGGACAATGGGTTTGGAAAATGAACTCCGTGAGGTTGATAAGAGTCTGAGGCTTTTCTGAATATTAAGGGGTGTGGTACTTCCAGTTTAAAAAATCTGTAGTTGTGAAAGACTGATAAAACAGGATTGACCTCCTGGGTTGGACAGTCCCATCTGCACCAATGTGGGCTGGACTCTGTGTCTCACGGAGGGGCATCTGAAGCACAGCCTGTATTTTTCTCTCCAAAGGAGTTTCAGGATCCCTCGGGGGCGGGGGATTGACAGGCCCCGGGAGGCTAAAGGCGGAGTAGTCTCTGGGAGATCTGCCTGTGGAGACTCTGGCGCACGGAGAAGTCCTGAAACAGCTGGAACATATGGCAGGGTTAGTGGGTTTTCTTCTGGAGATTTTTGTAGAATAATAGGTTTTCGAAGTCCAGCCATTTGAGTTACTAGGACCTTGTATTGACCCTTCCTTTTAACACAGGTTCGAACTTAAGGGGGCAGGGTTTGGGCAATTTTTAACCAGGAATTGATGTAGGGAAACTGATCAGAGGGGCTGGGGGTTCCAGTGACTGCCTGACAAACTGCACAAACCTTGGCCACCCCTACGGTTCTCTCTGAGGGCTAGTTAACATCAAACTTAGGCCACTCCACTTTGCACAGTGTCTGGAGAGTTCCAGGGGACATATGGACACTATAATCCCCAAAAAATCCCTTTTTGAAAAATTTTAACATATAATTTAAGACTGTGAGTTTGGATTGTGATGATCCCATCCCTGAACCAGTGTCGCAGGACAAACAAAGGAGGAGAGCCTCTCAGAAAGCTATTCAGATGCCCACCTGACCATGTCTCTCACGAGATCTTGGGCTCGTCTTAGCTAAGGTGTCCTTGTAGAGGCCGGATTAGCTGTTATTCCATAAGATGTAGCTGCGGAGTGCAGGTTGGGGCCCACTTGGACTCCGTAGCACAGGCCGTGGAGCCACAAACTGGATTAGCAGAGGCAAGCCTCTGCAGTCCCCATTCATTCACTCAATTACTCAGAGTCCTACCCAAGGGACTACCTTATCCTGGAATCTTAAATCTCAAGATTTTGGGAGGTGATCAGTCTCCCCTTCCGTCCAGAGACGGGCCTGACTGGGACTCAGAATCCCAGGGCCTCACTTTTCTGGTGTCTTCTGATGCTGTGCTGTGCACTGAATCAGGCCGAGTCAGAGGACACGGCCCACAAGGATTCCTTCCCCAAAGGAGGCCCCGTCAAGGGATCAGGTGGCGCTGCCTCATTTGTGCGTGGAGCTCTCTTCTGACCACTGCCACCAGTCCCAAACCGGAGGCTCAAAGGGCCTGCACAGTTGGGTTTCCGGGTCAGGGAACCAAATATTTCAACAAAGCCAGGAGTACTGAACCACAGAAGAAACCCAAATCCAGCACTCAGGAGAAGTGGAGAAACAGATTTAATACAAACAGGCCCAGAGGAGAGTAAATCTCCAAATTCTGAGCCCCATTTTTCAGTTTTCGTAGGTTTATATGGGATTTTATGTGAAATCAGTATGACTTTTGCTCATTGGCTAACACATTGCTAGGTGAAATTTTGCAAGTGGGGTTACAGAAGCTGCAGGCAGGTGCAGGTTTGCAGGCTGATTTACAGAAGTGGGGGGTTGGCTGGAGTGGTTTGTTAGATTACAGAAGCGGGAGGCAGGAGTTGTTTGTTTGATATTTTCCTGCTAGGCCATGTTTTCACAGGTTGATTTACAGAAGCAGGGGCAGGAATGGTCTGTTGAGATCTTTTTCTGCAAGGTTATGCTTTTATTTCTCAACAGTTGGGCTTACCTAGGTCAGCTAACAGGGCGGTGAGGATGGTCAACCACCACACCAGGAAACTGAGAGAGTCTACACTTGCTAGGAGGAGAATCCCATCCATCAACCATGTGGGATCTAAACCCCCTCCCGATTTAGAGGTGGAGTGCACATCACCATCACAGAGTCCTCAGGATGGAGGAATAAAATATGGATTAGAGTGGACTTAATGGTATTCTACTATAGAATTATTGTGACTCTAGCAGTGGAAGAAACTGTGTCATTGATATGGAGGCAGTGGCCACAGGAGTTGTTGAGGGCAGGGAGAGGGAAGAAAAAGTGTTATTTGGGGGCATTTTCAAGACTTGGAGTTGTCCTCAATGATATTGCAGGGACAGATGCAGGACATTACATATCCTACCATAACACACTGAATGCACTGGGAGAGAGGGTAAACTACAGTGTAGTCCATGCTGTATAGCAGTGCTCCAAAATGTATTCATCAAATGCAGTGAGTGTGCCTCATTGATGAAAAGGGTTGTTGATATGGGAGGAGTGGGAGGTGGGGGTTGGGGGTGGAGGCTGGAGGGTAGGGGTATATGGGAACTTCTTATATTTTTTAATGTAACATTTTATGTGATCTGTGTATCTTTCTATGAAATATGCATATATTGGTTTGTTATAATCTTTCTAGAATATATTTTTGCTTATTACTAAATGAGTTCATGACATTAAAGGGCTGCAGAGTTTTCTTCTTTTGGTTGTACCAAGTTAACTGTGTACTTCTAATACTTTTTACTTATTATGAGTAACATTTATTTTGTCACTCACAACAGACAAAACCCTGCTTAACAGAAAAAAGCCATATTGGATATCTCAGAAACTAAGTTGAAATGGATGTTAACAAAATTTTTCCTTCTACATTTTGAGTTTCTTCATGGACCTTAAGAAAATGCATTCCCTTATGTTTCTTTACATTCTTTTTCATCAGTCACCTTACCAAAAATGCCTTTTTCTTTTCTTTAGCCATCAGCATAGACTTAAATTCTTTAAACCCAGAGATTCACTGGGTCTAGTCCCCTTCAAAGGGCTCTTTGTCTTTTCTGCTGCTGGATGATAGGCATGTATACAATTCATCCCCTAGCCTTATTCATAGCCAGGGCAATGGGTTATATAGTTCTTGGTTCTCCAGTTATAACTTTCTTTTTTTCACTCAATAGTACCACATCTGAATGCAATGAGGAAAAGGTTGAATCTTCTAATTTTAAAAAATAAAATTAAAGATAATTTTCAAATATGGTACTTAAGTTCTCATCATTGTCCAAATTATATATTATAAATATTTGTTTTCTCATATTTTAAAGAAATATTTATTAAGCAACTTAAAGCACTGTATGTTGTAAGGCATGCATACTGTTGGGGGTAAAATGGGAAGGTTCATAATAGTTGGGCTTCAACAAATGCCAAATTCCTTTCAGTTTTCTCATTGGATTTTTAATTCTTTCCTAACCCATCAAACTTCATGAGCCCCAGAGTATATACTTAATGATTCTTTTGCTACCTTGTTGTCAAACTGTCTGTCACAATTCAAAGAGAAAAGGAAAAAAATGATAGATTTCTTCCCTGTTTTAGAAACAACAATATAGTAAGTGGGAATGTTTCTTATTTGGCAGTGTGTAGGGAGAGTACCCTTTAGAATTACCCTTGGCAGAACAGTAATCTGTCAAATTGAATAAAGGCTCCTATGTTAAACTTGACTCTCTTTTTATAAGAGGAAGAGGGTTATTAATTATTTTATTCATAATGAGACTTTTCTTATTAGAAAAGAGAATTAATTGAATTATAAGGAAACACTGCTACATATACTTTGTGTATATTAGTTAATCTTTAAGTTGAGTTTTTCAGCTTTATTGAGGTACAATTTAAGTAGAAATACTGCATGTATTGAAGGAATAAAACTTAATGAGTTTTGTCATATTTATATACCTGTCATACCATCACCACAATCAAAATAATAAACATTTTAATCACCCCTAAATGTTTTCTCACATCCCTTTGGAATCCTTCCCTTTCTTTCACCACCCCTTTCCACAGGCAGCCACTGAAGTGCTTTCTATCACTACATGTTTGTTTGTGTTTTTAAAGATTTTATGTAAGCAGAATTATGCAATGTGTACTTTTTAATCTGGCTTCTTCCACTTAGAATTATTTTGAGATTCATTTATGTTGTTACATGTATCAATAGTTCATTTCTTTGTACCGCTGAGTACTATTTTATTGCAGGGATATACTATGGATTGTTCATCCATTAAATTTTGATTGGTGCTTTCCAGTTTTGGGCTGTGAAAAGAAAACTGTTGTGAATGTTCCTGTACAAAATTTGCTTGGATATATACTTTCCTTTTTCTTGTAAAATTACTTGGTTGTAGAATTTGGGTATATGGTAGATACATGATAACTTCTTAAAGAAACTTCCATACAGTTTTCCAAAGTGGCTATAACATTTTACATTTCCCCTCGCCATGTACGGAAGTTCTAGTTCCTCCTCAACACTTGTATGGTTATTCTTTAATTCTCTCTAGTAGGCATGCAGTGCCATCTCGATAAGATAATTTGATTTCAACTATTACTAATCATATTGAACATCTTTTCATGTGCTTTTTGGCATCTGTATATCTTCTTTTGTTAGGTGTCTTACTAAATCATTCGCCCTTTTCAAAGTGTTTTCATTGTTTGGTTCGTCTGTTTATGAGTGTTAAGGCTTTAGTTCATTCTTTTTGTGTCCCAGTTAAAAAATATTTGCCAAACCCAAGATAACTAATAATGTCTTCTATGTTTTCTTCTAGAAATTGTTCTGGCATCACTTGTTGAAAAACTTATCTTTTCCCTGTTGAATTTCCTTGACATTATTGTTGAAAACTTTTTTTTTTGGGCTCTCTTGTGTTCCATTAATGTGTCTCTCTGTTTTTATGCCAATACTACAATGTCTTGATTATCTAGCTACGTAGTAAGTCTTGAAATCAGGAGTATAGGTTTTTCAACTCCGTTCATTTTCAAAGGTGTTTTGATTATTCTAGGTCTTTGCATTTCCACATAAAGTCCATATATTTTGACTGATTTTTGATACCTTTAGCTGGTAATTTTGAACTCATTTGCAAACCTTAAAATCCTGGAAACTTTGCTTTAATAGCAGTGTCTGAATAAGTAACTGAAAAGGGATTAGAATGTTTTTAAAAGTAGGGAAAAATTACCCACAACCACAAGGATTATTGATCCTTTTTAATTATTTCATTCCTTATTGATACTTTGAGTTTTATTGTATTTTGTTCTCATTTCAATGCATATTCTTTCATTTCAGAAAAACTAAGAAATAGACAACAAGTATAATCACTAGTTATTACAAGTACATACAGTATTTAACTTTCATTTCTCTTTTTTGCTAAGATATATTCATATACTTAGTCAAAGGCAGTATGGCATAGGGTTTGAGAGCATTATCTCTGAAGTCAGAGGATCTGGGTTCAAATCCTGGTGCAGCCACTTATTAGCTGTTAACATGAATTTGGTCAAGCTGCTCAAAATATATGTGTCTTAGTTTATTTATTTTTAAAATTGTTCTTTTAAAGATTGAGTTGATGATTTTACCTAAAACTTAACTCATTTAATAAATAGGAAGTATTTAGAACAGTATTTGGCATATAAGTCCTCAGTAAACATCAACTAGCTTTTAATAAAACCTTTATATCTTGCTTTTAAATGTATTTAACATTATACCAGAAACAGCTATGCATGTCTGTTCTTATATGTCTCCAACAATTTTAATGATTGCGTTGGACTAACATTACAAAGTATGGGGGAGGAAAAACACACATTCAAGCCTTCCATACATTCCTCATTGTCTTAACTAGGAATATAGAGCAGCGCTGCTCAATATGGTAGCTGTTAGACACTTGTGACTATTTAAATTTAAATTAATCAAAATTAAATTAAAAATTATTTTTCTCATTTGCAGTAGCCTCATTTCAAGTGCTCCAGTACCCACCAGAGGCTACCATATTGTTTAAAGAAGATGTAAACATTATCAATGCAGAAAATATATAGTGCATAAAGAAAGCAAGGTCTCAATACAGAGCAGAAGCAGAGGCAGCCTACATGCATACATGTGCATTTTCTTTTTAGGAGGCTCATAGTAAACCAGTAACAAGCAGTCCTGCCACATTTGAGAAAGAAGCCAATTCTTGCTAAGCCACTCCCTTGTTATAGAATTTATCCCTGTTCTCTGTGGGTGTCTGTTTAAGGGAATATTTACAAGTGCTTGGCTTCCCTGGTTCTTGAAACAATTTTGACATCATTCTCAATATTAGTGTTGAAAAATCTCTGCCTCCAACTTCCAGGGTCCTGCAGAGCCCTCTCCTTAGATCGCGCCCAACACTTGATGAATGTTATATAATTTATTTATCTGGTTTGGCTGTTTGTTTACAGTGTTTCCAAATCATTCCTATTCAGAAACTACAGATTGTACATGATTGACTGGAAATTCATACCTAATAACAAAAAGCATATAATAGGAAATAAAAGTCCTGTAACTTTTGAAAAATGGACATAAATGCTTAATAAAGCATTGAAGGTGGCAAAACAACCTTATGGGCATCAACATTTTAATGCATTCAAATTAATAACTTGGAATAACATTTCATTCTGTGTAATTTCATAATTTATTATTACAAAATTAATTTTTAGCTAATCCTTTTTTATCAAGTTATCTATAGTCATTTATAGGATATTAGAAACCAACTTTTAACTTCTAGTCCATGTTTTTATATTACATTATATATTTAGACCTTGAAATTCCTAGATTGCTATATTGAATATATTCTGCTCTGGAAAATATAGTATACTTTTAAAGCTTATTTATAATATTCAGTAATGGCTCTTAGTGCCCATCTAGTGCTCTATTTGGTCTCAAGAACTGAAAAGAAAATAACATAAATTTAAACTATGTGATAAAATATAGAATAAAAAATTAAGGGGAATGAAAAATGATGCACAATATATCTTTATCAGCACAAAATTATACGTTTCAACTTCTAGATTTATGAAGATTTGAAATTCTGTCATATATAACTGGGGACAGTTGGGATAAAATCATTTATCTAACTCATTACCATGCTGTGTACTTCTGTTATAAATCAAAGATGCTAACCATTTCAAATCACTGTTCACTAAGCTACTTAACATGGAGTTGGAAAACCCAGTCTTAATAATGAAAACTCTAAATAATGTGAAGTATTGATTTAGTTTAGAAATTAAAGTAGTATTTAGATTTGTTATGATGTTTTTTCTTATATCTCCAATTATCTTTATTTGTTTAGCTTTGGAATTTGTTTTTTTTTTTTCTTTTTTTAATAATTCTTATTTCAGCACCAGAGTAAAATACAACAATATTCTTTTATATTGTGAAGGTGAATCTGAAGTCTTTAGGCTTAATTTTTCAAGTGACTGCACAAACATAATTAGTGTGATTTTGGTGGCAACAGTGATTTTTTCATCCTTTATAAATCTAAACATTTTGCTTTTGATTTTTTTCTATTTGCATTTCTGATTTTATGTAACCAAACAAGCAGTAACCGAAATGAAGTCTTTAAGCCTCATTTTACTGAGAGATATGTAATACATTGGGATTAGAACCTGAAACGCAGAAGTTTCATTCTATAAGAATGATTAGTTTGAAAAGGCTTAACCATGTATTTACACATCATGAAATTAGAAGACTAACAGTTTTCATTTCCCCTGGCAAAATGCAAATGGTATTTGCCAAGATAACTGTTTGCTGCACTGAAGTCATGTCATTAAGAAGAAATGAGAGTTCTAGTTTGAAGAATGTGTCATTACTTTTATTAGTAAGTAAGCTATAATTTATTTTGAAGCATCATGGAATTCCTAGTGTTATTATTTTTACTTTTGCAAGGTATATTAAAATGCTACCTGTAAACTACTGTTTTAACTGTCTTATTCTTCCTAACATATTTGGGTTGGAGGGGGTAGTAGGAGAACTATAATTTTTTAAGCATAAAACTCTATGTAATGATAAAAAATTATGTAATATGTGAGACCCCTTTCTCAAAGTATAATTTAAAGGCATTCTGGAGACTAATAATCTTTGATTTTGCTGGGAAAAAAGTGTTTAGAATAACAGCTTTGTTTACCTATTCCACAAGTATTCCTTTACAGGAAAATAGTTCATTTTCTAGGATAATGGGAGCAAAACTGGGAGTGGGGAGTCATATGCTCCCTTTTGTGTCTTTGTTTACTACCTTTTTAACTGTTATCCTACAGCCATTAAGTTGAACCTGTAGAAAGGAGTTTGACACATAAGTAAAAGTGTTGCCAGTTAATGATTTAGAAAAAGTGAAGAGACTAATCAACTTTAATTTTCTTCCATTATATTATCATGTCAATAAAATTTTTGTCAGAGGGTAACTTATATTGAGTATTTCTTAATATTTCATTTGTAATTATGATTATCTCACCATGAACAAGGAGGTTAGTAAAGAGGTGTAAAATAACTAACACATGGGGAATTTTCTGCAGAATATTTTTCTGCAGAATCTTTAGAAATATCTCATAAAGATATTTCAGATTTGTCCACCTCCTCTCCATCTTCACTAATTCATCCTCCTACTTTCAGTCTCTTATCATCTTTCCCCTGGGTTATTTCTGTAGTCTCCTAACAGGTTCTAACATTCAGTCTGATCAGTTTCACTTTCCCCTTCTTACCCCTACATTCCATCCCATGAAAAAATGACAACAGGGAAAAAAAAAGAAGAGAAAAGAAAACCAACCCAAAATCTTAAAGAAAAAGAAAAGCGCCTCTCATAGTCGTCCAGGCTACTCTAAGGAACAAAAAAGAATACAACTCCTGGTAGTGGCTGTGACAGTTCTGCCCCTGACCATCTCATTTCTACTAAGCCCTGGTCTTCTCATCCTCTCTGCTCCAGGCACACACATTACCTATTTTTAATCTCTCCTATCCGTGTTTTCTCCACATGCTCTTTATACATGCTTTGCCTGTAACTTTCTTTTTCTTCTTCACCTAGTTAATTCCTTTTCATATTTCAGATCTTAATTCAAATGTCACTTTTTAAATAAAGCCTTTTTTTTGTTTTCTGTGGTTAGGTTAAGTCTCCCTATTTTACCTTGTCATGTACTACATAGCACCCTCGTATAGTTTATCTCAAATAAAATTTTATCTTTTACAGTTTTTTACTAATTTCTATTCCTCCCACCCTACCTGCCCACTGCACTGTAAGTCCAATGAGATCAAGGACTTTCCGCCTTTAATTCTGCCCTCACTGTTACATCCCTAATTCTTTGCTTGGTACCTGTCAAATGATGGTGGTGGTGATGGTGATGGTGATGGTGATAGCAGCAAACATTTATTGATCTCAAGTATTACAAATGTTTCACTTTCATCATAACCCTATGATTTTACAATGGAGGAAACTAGCATTTTAATAATAGTTATGCAAAAAATCTTGATAATGCACAATTGAAAGATACTGAGTATATTTTGACTGAACATTCACAATATGTCAGATATAATGTGTTAATAAGTGAGACGTAGCTATAAGAATGCTTAAATTTAGAGGTGGTTTTAATGTGCTAAAGGCTGCCAATATAAAAATACCGGAAATGGGTTGGTTTTTATAATGGGATTTTATTAGGGTAACATCTTATAGTTCTGAGGCAGTGAAAATGTTTTATACTTAATCACTGATACTACTCTGGGCATATTTGCTTTTTCCTTCTTTATCACTTCTCCCAATCCCATTTTTAGTCCCATTTCATCTAAGCTACTTCAAAACCAATAACAAGTAATTATTATTTGATAATTTTTCCTGTACTTGAAATTTGTTGGATTATAGGTATTGAAGGGGAGTGGAGGAGAAAATGCTGGAAATGTTTCATTTCATTCATGATTCTGCACCGTATTTGTTAGCTGGTGTTATATGAGTACTTTGGACCCTGGGAATGTGGGCAGAAGTAGTAACTACTGTTTGGCCTGGGACAGTTACCCTGGTAGTGGTTACCATTGTATTTCATAAGGTGCAAAAAAGAGTTGGATCCATATTTCATCTCTGCCTTGTTATGCTTTCTCAGAATGTGTTCTCCTAATCTCTTGCCTTTGTTAACTTTGTATTCCTAACCATAGACACGTATGGATGGGTTTATCAGTCAGTTACAAGCTTCTATTGGAACGTACTCCTTCGGATAACTATGAATTGTTTATTTTTTTACTTTTTAAAAATAATTTTTCCTTCATTTTTGAACCTTTAGATTACATTAAAGTTATATAGGGGATTCCCATATACCCCATTTCTTTCTCATACTTTCCCCCGTTAACAGCATTCTTCATTAGTGTTTGTTATAATTGATGAACAAATATTGAATCACTGCTACTAACCATGGTCTGTAGTTTATACTATGGTTTATACTTTGCACCATACAATTTGTAGGTTTTGACAAAATGATTAATGGCTGAATCCATCATTGCAATATAATGCAGAAAATTCCATTGTCCAAAAATGCCCCATGTTACACTTATTTTTCGTTCTCCTTCCCTCAATCTCTGGTGACCACCCTTTATATCAGTGTTACAAGTTCTTCGACTACTAGAATAATAGTAAGTTTACTTTAGTCCATAGTTGCATCCCACCTTTATGTGTATTCATTCCTCAGTCTTGAGGATTTGGGGATGGTGATGCCCACTCTGCTTCCAATTGAGAAAGGACTTTGATCCCATGGGACAGATGGATGGAACTGTCTTACTTGCCATTGTAAATCATATCAGACCCTTTGTCTCAAAGACTTTAAGGGAATATAATCCTGGGGTCTTGCGGTCAGGCAGAACGATCAAAGCAAAATAAGTATTTTTCTCTATTATGTGTAATTAGTTAAGTGTCAAGATTGCCAAGCATTGTATCCTTTACAAGCTTATGCTGATGAGGCTAGACTTCAGTATGCATCCTCTGGTATTGTTGCAAAGTGTTTTTAATCAGCAAAATGACCTGCAAAGAGAATTTTACTCCAGATATAAATACATGTAGTCTAGAAGTCTAGAAAGTATTTTTCTTAAATGTTCAATTTCCATTATAAATTGTAGAAATTTTCTCTCTATTCCCAGCACTCTGTGATCTATATTCCTACATAAGTTTTAAATTTACTTATTGAAGTATATGTGGTTTCATATGATATTTTAGCTAAATAATGTGAGAGATTGTTTTTTCTAATATGAAAACACCAAGATGCATTTCAGATGACATTCTTTATGATTCAGCTTGACCGCATCTGCACTTTTCAACAAACATTATGTGTTAATATTTTTGTACTTGAAGATTTTCCAATTACTTTTTATATTCTCATTTTATAATTGAAGGCTGTTATCCTTAACATAAATATAAATAGAGCATACTTTGGAGGGCTTCATGCTTTACATGTGTGAATGTTCACTCATGCATGTGAATTGATGAGAGAGGAGGAAATATAAAAATTGTAGGAAGGAAGTAGTTGGAACTAGCTGGTTTGCTATAGTGTCCCAAGGGGCAGGTGTAATGTGCAAGCTGTCAGATTCCATTATGGAGGTTGGGCCATCGATCAGAGTTGACATTTATATATCAGAGGTTAGTATAACTAATTATATGTGTCATTATGGAATCTAAATTGTGTGACATTTTATTAATCTTTAAATTAAAACATTTATGTAATTTATAACCTTATTGGTTGACTAAGTATGTGACTCTATATTTGTAAAAAGATGATAGACTTTTTAAATACTGTAAGCTGTTGCCTGGTCTTCTGTAGTGTCCAAATGTGATTTGTGATTACAGGCTGTTTTCACCAAAGAAAACATGCTAAGCAAACACTCTTGAATATTTCTCTTAATTAATAGATCGTTTCAAATTTCTGGTTAAATTTATCATATTTCATCAATTGTTAGGGCACATTTATGAAATTTTTTTGAAGTTTTTACTTTGTTAGTGACACATAAATAATGGCATTACTTACAATCAGTGACTCCTGAGATCTGATGTACTATAGTAAAATACTCTTGAATTTTAATAACTATATTTTGGTATTTTACCATCCTGATTTTTAAAATGTTTTATGTAATTAGTTTAAACTTTCTTTTTTAATTTTCTACAGGCCTATGCATATTCTATACTGCCCTATTATATTGCCTTGTTTGGTATAAGTGGCAAGAATTTCAAAATAAATTTTATAAATGTGGGAAATTATATTTTAGAAAGGAGTTGATTTGACATTTAAAATCTAAGTTTTTAGGTATAGTGATCTGCCTCAAGTAGCAAACTATCCCAATTGTTAAATTGACTTTGCAAAATATGAAAAAAAAGTCAACATTTGGTAAGATATTCATATCACTTGCATAAATTTGCAATAAATGCAGCAGGATTAAATATAAAACAGATGCTTTCAGGCATTACAAATACTTCTTTGTGACTTGGGCTTGATATATATTGCTGATAGTAAAATAATTTCAGGATTTTTTCCTGTAAAATGAATAATTTATTGAAATCAGATTTTAAGGATTGAGATGCTATCATTCACTAGGTAGTTGTTCCTTTCTGCTGAAAATTAGAAAGATAGCTTCCAATACAAACTTGCGTTTTAGGGGTTTGTTCAAGAGGTTTAAAATTTTTTCCATTAAATCTCTTATTCCTCTATATATACACATATTTTCTCTCCCTACTTCCCCCCTCTATTTTTCTCCCTCTCTCCCATCTGTCCCTCCTTCCCAGACTCCTTTTTTCTAAAATAATATCTATTATTTTGATTGATTTACTTTTTTGTTCTTGGCATTTTTAGTAGCAATCTTTGAGTAAGGTTGGTCAGAAATCTCATAATTGTGTCATCAGCCAGACCTAATTTGCCTTCTTAATGATAAAGATATAATGATTGACTTTGTCAAAAGTCTTACTATAAACCATGTATACTGTATCTAGTGTTTACCAGTCATAGGAAATGAGGTTAAATTGGCATGCCTCTTTCTTATGCCTTCACACTACTACCTAGGGCCCTCTCTTCCCAAACACTTAACATATGCCCCATAAATTTTGGGCATGTGATTGATTATGGGCCTTCCTCAGATATGGATGATTCTATTTATTGGGCCCCAAAAAAGAGTTTGCTGGGTGAATGGAGAAGGTTAACAGAGATTTTAGGCATGAAATGGATGAGGAGGCAGATCCTTCCTAAATGATTAAATGCCAATTAACTCATGACTTCAAACATTATTTTTCTCTTTTTCCTCCCTCTTTTTTTTTTGGCTGGAGCTCTTTTGGGCAGTGTAAATGCAAAAAGATGTACATGCTATCTTTAATTCTCCTACTTAGTTGGAAGATCTCGAGAAAGTCATTTTTTATTTTTGGGTGTATCAACAAAATGAGATGTTTGGATTAGACCTGGAAGGTCCACTCTTTTCCTTGAAGTTTGGTCCTTTTCTGTTTGTAAGTTCATAACAGCCAAGTGTTACAGACAGTAATCAACGAAAAACCTTAACTTATAAAATTTTCTGCCTCTAAAGTGAATATATGAAACATCTGAAAACATGAAGAACAGATTATTATTTTTTAATGGACAGCAACAGGAAGAACATTACAGAATAATGTGGATTATGTAGACTAAATTATTAGTAATTTTTTTTTCTATTCCTGGTTCAAAGGTAACGAATATATTAAGCTTACTTGTTTTCCTTTTGGTACATATGTGGATCCCTAGTTGAGAAGAAGATTGAAAAATGGACAGGAAATTGGCATAAATTTAGAAATTTTTATCTGTATAAAAGAAAAAGAAAGATATTTCTAGTCACTAGGTTGAAGAACATGGATTTACATATAAAATTCCAAATTTTTGGTCCATGTCCTCAAGATGCTCATAATACACATAGAAAGATGTATTTACACATGTCACATATAAGAGATAATATTGAGCAATGCATATTTGAAGCACAAATAATGAATTTGCTTATTTTTTTCTGCCTTGAATATCCTTCTTTCTTCTTTCTTTGTCGAATTCTTATTCACCTTTCCACTGTTTAGTTGTTCTATTCTCCTCCTGTCATTAAGTTTAGTTTTGTTTTTAATGATCTTATTCGTTGAAGTAAAATACACATTCAGGAAAGTACAAAATTTGTAAGTGAACAGCTCAATTAATTTTCTCAAAGTAAACATCCCATGTACTACCACCCAGATTAAGATATACAATATTACAAGAACCTCCAAATCTCTTCTCATGTCCCTCCCAGTCACTACCCACTTCTTCCTCCACAGAGGTAATTACTCCCCTAATTTCTAACACTTTGCATTAGTTTCACCTGTTTTAGAACTTTATATAAATGGAGTCATACACTATGCCTAGATTCTTTAACTGAATATTACCATTGAATGATTTTAATTACATTGTTGTATGTAGCAGTTTACTCATTTTCATTATTGTATAGTCTTCCATTGTATAAATGTATTACAACTTATATATCCATTTTATTTTGTTGCTGCACATTTAATTTCCAATTTTTGAGTATATTAAATAATTCAGCTATGAACATTCTTAACATATATCTTTGGGTACACATATATATGCATTTCTTTGGGTATATAATTTGCTAGGTCACACGGCATTTGTATATTCAGCTTTAATAGGTATTACCAAGTAGTTTTTTAATGTGGTTATATCAATATATATTCCCACCATTGGTTTATGAGAGTTCCAGTTGTTCCACATCCTCTCCCAACACACGGTACTTTCTAAATTTCATTTAACCTTTTTGCTGGTGGTATAGGAATAGCCCCTCCTTCCTTCTTTATTCCTTCCTTTCCTCCCTTTCTTTCTCCCTCTATTTCTAATTTTTGGTGATTTTTTTGTAAACATGAAAAATATATTCTTGATTTTCAATTAATTTCTTTTTTTTAAACTTGATAAAATTATTTTTATTTTTTATTTTTAATTAAAGTTAATAGATCACAAGGAATGTTACATTAAAAAGCATCATAAGAAAACAAAAAAACATAAGAGGTCCCCATATAACCCACTCCCCATCCCCACATCATTTTTGTAAATTGTATTTTTTTGAAGATATATACATCACAAAAAAAGTTACATTAAAAAATATGAGGTTCCTGTATACCCCCCACCCCCCCACCCCACTCCTCCCACATCGACAACCCCTCCCCCCCCATCACCACGGCACACTCATCGCATTCGGCAAACACATTTTGGGACACTGTTGCACTACATAGATAATAGTCCACCCTGCAGTTCGCACTCTCTCCCAGTACATTCAGTGGGTTATGGCAGGATATATAAAGTCCAGCATCTGACCCTGCAGTACCACTGAGGACAACTCAAAATCCCAAAAATGCCCCCACAGCACATGCCTTCTACCCTCTCTTTGCCCTCAGCAACTACTGTGGCCACTTTCTCCACCTCAATGCTAAAATTTCTTCTGTTACTCATCACAATAGTTTTATATAGAATATCAGTAAGTCCACTGTAGTCCCTATTTTATTCCTCCATTCTGTGGACCCTGGGATGGTGATGTCCTCTCCTCCTCTAGATCAAAATCCACAGGGTATATAGTCACGGCAGATGGATTTGGAGCTCTGTGCCATGTCAGAGAGCCCTACTTCAATTAATTTCTTATCTCATGGATTTACTTATTACATATTGCAGCATAGTTATATATCATTATAGTGGCAATTGTGGACACAGCTTAATATTTTCAAACTCACATATTACATTTTAAAGTGTATATATATATGTATGTATATGTTCGATTGCCACTTTTGATCCATACAGAGAAAAAAGAGTGTTGTAATTGCAAATGTGTGCCTTTGGGGAAGGGGAAATGTAAGTTACAGGTTGCTCTTGAGTTCAGAAAAATCAGAAGATCTATATCCTCATCTAATTTCACACAATTCCGTTTCCTAGAGTTAGAAAAATCACTTACAGATTTAATCTTTTTTTTAAAGAGAGTTTGCATCATAATTTATTCTTTTATTATTCTATTATTCTATTATATTATGCTCCCTTTCCCCTTATAAAAAGAACCAGTTAGTACTGTAGAGAAAACATGCTTCTCTTCTATAAAACTGAATTAGGACCAACCTAATAATGGGCACTCATTTATTTTGTAACTAATCAATTTAATATGCTGCAAAGAAAATGTTTTTAAATTTTTACTTTTTAAAGATGCTTAGATTATATAAATGTGACATAAAAAATACATGTAACATGGGGATCCCCTATATTTTTTATGTAACATTTATGTAATCTAAGTTTAGATTTTATCTTAACAATTTACTGAAGTTGTGATATTGGTCAAAGAAGTGTTAACTGTGACTCACAAAGATACCTAAGGACTTCTTACTTACCACAGTATTAGTAAAGGGTCAATCACATTGTATTGTTCCAGGACACTGGTTTTCAACCTTGTCTGCATTTAGCATCATGTGGGCAGCTTATAAAAATCCTGAGGCCCAGCCTACACCCTTGTCAATTTATAATCTCCGGGGACAAAGCCAACACAGCAGGTTTTTAAAGCTCCCCAGATGACTTCAAAATGCAGCCAGGGTCACTTCTCTGTAAAAATGATAGCACAATCTGATGATTTGATAGTTAAGAAAGAGGCATTGGAAGGACCAGGTTAAACCAGTTTGTCCAGGTTAGGCCAGATCACCCAGAACACTCAAGCCAGGACTGACCTGAGTTTTCCAAAATGTTCTCTTCGGGACATTAGTTTTCTTACTAGGAGTCTTCTCAGAGCCTATAATAATTTCTTTACATTGTGAATCTCCAGAATGAGGCTATGTTACTTGCAGAAATTTTAGAATAAAGCCCTTAATTATAGAACAGTTTAAGTAAATATTTGTAACTCATACTTAAGAAAAAGGCTGGGTTGGATGATTGCCTCTTTAGTGTTTTTATTTCTTAAAAAGACAAAGATAGTAGAAATAAGACTGAATTTTTTAAAGGAACATTGATCAATGTATTTGAAGATGGGTTTTTACCAAGTTGAGTTTTAAGGAGAAGAGTTTGGGCTATTTTAGGTTGTTAGACAACAGCCATTCAAGCATATCATTGTACAGTTCAACAGATATTGCTTAGGCATGTGTTCTCAGCAGACTAGGCTTTAGGCTCTGTGTATATTAAAAGTGGGAAAAGGGAAACGGATGTGGCTCAAGCAGTTGGGCTCCCATCTACCATATAGGAGGTCCAGGGTTCAATGCCCAGGGCCTCCTGGTGAAGGCAAGCTGGCCTGTGAGGCAAGCTGGCCCACACAGAGTGCCGGCCCACATGGAAATGCCACCCCATGCAGGTGTACCACAACTTGCGAGTGTGCCGCCCCACACAAGAATGCCACCCCACGCAGGAGTTCCGGCAGACGTGGAGTGCTGGTGCAGCATGATGATGCAACAAGAGACACAGGAGAGAAAATAAGAAGACGTAGCAGAACAAGATCAGTTCCTGGAGCCACCTATGAGAATACAAGCAGACACAGAAGAACACACAGCAAATGGACACAGAGAGCAGATGATTGGGGGGGGGGGGCCGGGCGGGGCAGAGGGAGGAAATAAATAAATCTTTAAAAAAAAAAAAGTGGGAAAGACCTGTATCCCTGCTGTTGAGGAAATTACAGTCAAATAGAGGGGGGAAAACTCTGATCACCAGCAACCAGAACATTTAGGCAGAATAATTCTGGTACCCTGATGGCAAGATAAATAGTTAGAAGAGGATAGAGAAGAAAGGGATTTATTCTTGTTGAAACTGTTTCAGAATTTTTTATTGATGAGAATGTGTCCACTCGTTTTGCATTTTTAATGACAGACAGAATTTTTATTGGTAAAATTTTAGAGAGCCATAGACTAGCAGTGGGAAAAATATAAACAAAAACTTATCAATTAGAAAGTGGGGGACCTATGTGGGGAATGTGACAGGCCTATAATGCATTTGGGAATAGGGGAGAAGACTGGGAAAGTTTTGGAGATAAACACACTGAAGAATTTTTCAGTAAGAGGTCAATGAATGCTTTGAGCAAGACTATTAACATGTAATTTTAGATTGGGAGATTTATTTTGCAACATTGGGTGTTGGTATGGAAAACTGATCAGTAGAAACTAGAGATAAGAATTTTAGAGACAGTTCAAGAGTATCGTTAGGATCTGAAAATGTGTATGTGGGTAGGGGTGGTGAATGGGTAAGACTGAAGAAGAGAGAAACTTCAGGTTTGGGGACCTGTCAGCCTGGGCGGTAGGAAAAAGAAGTTCATTTTTTATAGAAGGCATTTGTAAGTTTCAGCCTCAGCATTTCAAATAAATAAATGAAAGATTACTTAAATAGATGAAAACATTTTTTCACCTTAATATTCTTAAACATTGGTGTTTGATTCTAATATGGTATTAAAGGTTGGCAATCTAGTTTTTAGTTTTTCTTTTTCCAATTTAAATAAGAGGAAATTATTGATGTTAACTAAAAACTATTTTTTGGTGTTGTAAGAGTTTTTAAAATTCATTTGTATAAAGAAGTCATCACTCACAAATAACATTTGAAGAAATATATAATACCATTATGAATCTCAAAAAAATTAGCAATATTTTCTTACTTTCATCTTATATCTTTGTTTCTCCAGTTGTCTCTTTTTAAAAAATAACTGAGTCAGAATCCAAACAACATATTTGATTGATTTGTCTCTTTAAAGTACCCATTTTTCCTTCACGTTTTTAAAAATTGGAGTTCAATTTACGTAGAGTAAAATACACAATATAAAGCATTTATTTCAGAGATTTTTGACAAATGCACACACTTGTGTAATCCACACTCGTAACAAGAAAAATTTTATTCCTTCAGAATGATCTCTACTGACCCTTCCCTGTCTCTCCTTACTCTTCCAAATGACTATTTTGATTTCTTTCATTATTCTTGCTCAGTGCTTTATCAAGCCACTCTAATAAACACCACTATTTCATCTTTGTCTCTCCAATAACTGTTTGTAGAATAAAAATTATGAATAAAAATATAATTAAGAATGATGTCATTTTCTCTTGTCATTTCTCATAAAGCCCAGATGTATAGCTCTGAGGTCTAGCATTGGAACTGATTATCTCCTTATAATTGTTTGTTGATTGATACAGTAATTGTTCTTTCTGGCTATTGAATCTTTGCATCCTGTCTTTCTCAAGAAGCATTAGATTAGTTCAATTGACTAATTATATGTGACAATAAAACAACGAAAGGTAAAATACATACTTAAAGCCATTCCTCTCATAGGAAATTCTGTATGGTAGGAGGCTTTGTTATGTCTTTGATAATTCTTAGCTGTGAATTGAAAGAAGTCTTTTGGGACAAGTGTATGAATACCTGGATTCAGGCACATCATTCTTCATTCAGTAAAGCATTAGCTTCCTGATATGTTTTTATAAAGGGTTTGCCCTAGTGTCCAATTAGTAGATTATACACATAATTATAAATGTATTTCACCTAAGGAAAAGAACCGTCATAAGTAGTCATGAAACAGTCATGGAAAACTAAGTATTGTAGTAGTAGTTTTACTCTATTACAACTCTGGGGGAAATTTTTAATAATGCTTAAGTGAATGACCAGATAAGTTGGTTTTGACAAGTCTTAGATCCTTTGGTTTTGAGGTCAAATTGATAAGGATTTTAAAAGTGAATATACCACATCTTTGACACAATGGTGGTATGTAAACATTTTAGCTATGCCTGTTTCCCAGCGTACAGGCTAAAATTGGAACATTTTTGAATAACAATTTTTATACTGCTGAGAGAATAAGTACATGGACAGAGAAATTTATGTTGACAGCAAAAATATTGACAGTTAACCCATGCCCTAAAACAAAAGCAGATGGAAATGTCTTGCTTGAGTTCCAGTTCATTAAGCAAATGTGACACTTTTCTAGCCATTTCAGTTCAGGGAACTGAAGTGGTAAAATAGTGATAGAAATGAAGCCACTTCCCCCTCTGCTGAAAGTGAACAAAATGCTAGAAAAGATTTTTAAGATTTAGTGATAGAGCTTTCTGATGTCTGAAAATTATGATTTTACAATTTAATTTTTACTCTGAAAGTTAATTGTAAGATAATTGCTGGCACAGTATTAAAAATTCATGGTGAACTAGGTAGCCATGTTTTGTATTTATTATTATAATTTATATTGTACTGTGTTCCTAACATTTACTAATATAGTTGTTTCTTTATGCTTTAAGGTGAATATTATATATTTGCCTTTAATTTACAGTTGAGCAAAATAGCTGTTTTTTTTTTTTAAACAGATGGGCATGTTCGTCATGGACTTTTAATAACAGTGAGTTGAGGAAAAAAAGATAGGCATTGCTTGAAAGGATTGCTAGTAAGGCATCTCTGGGCATATTTATGATAATATAGTTTGGTTTATTTTAAATTCATCATTATTTAAAGTAAAAGTTCTGTTTAAACTTATTTAATATTATGAAAGATGTTAATTAGGGTACAATGAATGTTTCAACCCATTTTGGATATCAAAATTCATCACATATCTGTTTATACTTAATTGCATTAGCATATCTTTTCTATAAATGTTGATGTGATTTCAACATTGCCATTTTTAGCTTTAGCAAATTAGGTAAGTAACTTATCTTGGATTTATAGTATTTCACACCTTAAATATGTATTTAAGCAATACATTATTTCATTACAGTGTGTTATTAATATTCTGTAGAATTATAGCTGCTAAATTTTGTGGTTGACAGTATTTCATTTTAAAATGATAGCAATATCTGTCATAATGTAACAGGTCATATTAATAAATTTGGATTCTATATTTGTTAAGAATTTGTTCATCTTTTGCTATTTTTTAAAAAATAAGATGATTAGTATCCTTATGAACTATTTCAAAACAGACATGAAATATCATAAAGGGTTGAGCGAGCAGTCTGACTTGACTCCTTCCCATCTCAGTTATCTCCTCCAAAACATAACTGAGTAATTGATTCTCATTAGTCTATTAATCTGAAATACTGGCTAAGAGAAGTTTTGGATTTGATTTGCTGTCACTTCACATGTTATGTGAATTATCCACATCTGGGCTTATTTTCTAATGTGATGTTACTACAGTAGAAGATTTTATTAAATTTTATATCTTTTTCTCCGTCACAGCAAGCTTCTAGAAAATCCAAACAACTCATTACATAAGAGGCAAATAGATTTATAATCAGCTTTATGACGAATGGTCTGCTTTTTGGAAGTTTACATAAATAACCTAAGCCTAATACTCTCTCATTCTAATTGCCTGGTTCTCTAGTGAGTGATTGCTTTGATTGCTATAATGTGCCAGTTACACTTTACTAAATGTATTATTTTTTAAGTATGAAGCCCTGCATGGACAGTTGATATTAAAGTGTATTTTTCAAAATATTTATCAATTGTAAATTTTACCCTTTTCTTCAACATTTGGATAGGCATAACATTGGTGACCATCTTAGAGCAGATTCTTGGTTTCTCTTTCATTTCCTTTTTTTTTCCCCCTGTTAGTCTTTTTTTTTTTTAACTGTCTTTTTATTTTAAAGATTCATAGATCACAAAAAATGGTACATTAAAAAATATGAGGTTCTCATACCCCATACCCCACCGCACCCCCACTCCTCCCACATCAACAACATCTTTCATCATTGTGGCACATTCATTGCATTTGGTGAATACATTTTGGAGCACTGCTATACATCATGCATTATAGTTTACAATGTAGTTTACATTCTCCCCCAGTCCCTTTATGGGTTGTGGCAGGATACATAATGTCCTGCATCTGTCCCTGCAATATCATTCAGGACAACTTCAAATCCTGAAAATGCCCCCATATCACACCTTTTCTTCCCTCTCCCTGCCCACAGCAACGCCTGTGGCCACCGTCTCCATATCAGTGATACAATTTCTTCTGTTGATAGAGTCACAATAGTTTTATAGTGGAATACCAGTAAGTCCACTCTAGTCCATATTTTATTCCTCTATCCTGTGTACCCTGCGATGGCTAGGTCTACTCCACCTCTAAATCAAGATGGGGCTTAGATCCCACATAACTGGTGGATGCGATTCTCCTGCTTGCAGTTATAGATGCCCCTGGTTCCTTGGTGTGATGGTTGACCATCCTCACCTCCCTGTTAGCTGACCTGGTTAAGTCCAATGAGCTGGAGAGTAGGTGTTGCAACTCTGCTGAGGATCAGGGCCCAGCTGGCACGTGGACAGTCCAGAGATAGAAGTCTCCTGAGCATATACAAACCCCAGTGCCAACCACAGGTTCAGTAAAAGTGACAAAGAGGCATGCGTAGAGAGGTCACATCCGAGTCCAGCTCCATCACACTCAGGAGCACAAATTCCAATATGGGCCCACTGGCAAGGCACCTAACTCCAGAGCCATCTGTCATGACCTTAGGACCTGGCTATCTGTGGCCCTCAGGAGTACCAACACCTGGGAGTGTATCTACTATGGCTGTCTCTGAGATCCTGCTGAGGCATGTGTAAGTGCGACCCCTCTGGTGACCTGCTGACTCATTTTGAAGTCTCTTAGCCATATAAACTCATTTGTCTTTACCATTTCCCACTTTCACTCAAGGTCTTTTTCCAGTTACATCATTGACTGGTGCTTGGTAATAATCTCTTGTGCCAGGGAGGCTCATCCCCGGGAGTCATGTCCCATGCTGGGGGGGAAGGTAATGCATTTACATGCTGGATTTGGTTTAGAGAGCGGCCACATTTGAGCAACGTGGAGGCTCTCAGGAGGTAACTCTTAGGCACCCTGCAGCTGTAGGCCTAATTGAAATTTCAAACATACAGGCTCATGAACATAGTCATCAGTATCAAGAGCCCGTCATTGGACCATCCTTCTTCACTGGTCTTTGCCCTTGTACTTGGGGTGTTGTTGCTGCTCCATTGGGGAATGTGACAGAGCTCCTCGCTCTAGGCACTCAGCACTCCCTAAGTTGTCATGTGTAACTCTACCTACTATGACAATACCCAGTGAATATCTGAACATTTTTATGTACCCTATATACATGCCCTGGAGAACTCCCTCCCACCCATGTGTCCCCCATCAATGACACCCCACACCAGTGCTCCTCTACTACCATAGTTGAACCCCTTTGTGATCCAAAACTTCTTCAAACATGAAGCCAAATTCAGTTAGTAGGAAAATGAAACACTAATGATAGGTTTAAAGATAAGAAATAGAATACATACTAATTTGGGAAGGCTGAACTCAAGTAAAAAATTGGGGAATTAAAAAATGAAAAATATCATAAAACTTTGTTTTTGACATTTTGCCTTTCATCACAATGATAGCTATTGCCCTATATGTATAGTGGCAAGGCAGTCTCTTCCATTCCTTCCTCAGTGTCCACTTCCTTTTTTTTTTTTAATTTTTAATTTTGCTTCTTTTATTGGTTTCTCTTTCATTTCCTTTTTTTTTTACTTTTATTGAAGTATATCGTTCATACATGAACACACATAAACAGTAAGTGTATAGTAAAGATTGCAAGCTTACTAAATAAACATATATAACATCACATAGGGGTCTCATATATTACCCCTCCACCAACTCTCTGCATTCTGCATTGGTGTGAAACATTTGTTACAAACTATGCAAGACCATTGTCAAAATATTACTACTAACTATATTCCTTATCTTACATTTGGTGTATTTTTCCCCCAATACATACTATTTTTTATTTTTATTTTTTAATTTTTGTTACAGATATGGTGAACTTGCAAAACAATCATACAAATGTGTAGATTTCCCATACTTACTTCTCTTTTTAGAGCCTTTTCAAATAAAAGCCATTATCAGTATAAAGATATTGTGTACTTTTTTTAAATCACAAGAAGCTTTTGGAAAAAAATTGTTTATTTTATCAATTTAACACAGAAATTGACTGGCAAACTACCTGCAGTGAGATTTAAATAACTGCTTAATATTGGGACTTAAAGAAGGTTCTCTTGAAGTGACTATTGTCTATATTCCTTATGGAATATTTTAAAATGTGATTTGTATTGAATCTGTATAGAGATCAACAATAGTATTTTTTGAACAACACATATGAAATTTAAATAATACATGTGACTTTTTCCTCTCTTTAATTGTACTCGTTTTTCTCTTTTTATAGATGCTTGTGACCACACCAGAAAAATGGGATGTAGTGACAAGAAAGAGTGTTGGAGATGTAGCTCTTTCCCAAATTGTAAAGCTCCTTATTCTTGATGAAGTTCATTTGCTGCATGAAGATAGAGGACCAGTGTTAGAAAGCATAGTTGCACGTACTTTACGGCAGGTAAGAGGAAGTTATTGATAAGCTCATTTATTGAGTAGGTTTTTAAATTTACAATGTGCTTTTCAAAGGAAATATTAACATTAAAAGTGTTAAGGATATTAGAAATATCCTTTCTTCAGAATCTTGTTTTTATTGAAGTCTTTTATTAAGCAAAATAAGTAACAGGAAATCTTCATTTCTAAAACTATGTTACAAAGCTAAACTCTAATATTGACTAGAAAGAATTAAAATATAATATAACTTGGAAAAATATTATTGATTTGACCCACTTCCTCCCCTCCCTGTGCCAATCCAAAATAAAAATCTGAACATGGTTTTTTTTAATGATATAATAAGTAAAATGAAATATGATTGCCTAATTTGCATAATCTTAATAGCATTTTTTAAAAGGGATATGTACATGTTGTTTCTGGTTTTGGACCTTTGTGGTTGTTCACAAATAGTTCAAACCAAAATTGGTAAATTTATTAAAACTTTTTTGACCAGTAAAGACATAAAAAAAAAGTTCAAATATAAAGGACAGAAAACATAAATTACATAAAACATATACAGTAAAGCTTTATTGAAATTTCCTGAATTAAAAAGGAAAATAATATTTTTAAAAACCTAAAAAGAGCATTTTACAGAAGAAATAAAAATAACTGAGAAACATAGAAAAGATGCTTAATATACTATTTAAGAGAATCTAAACCAACATGAGATATTTCTCTTCATAGTGGCTGAAATGAAAAAGTGTAATTTGAAGGCATCTACTAAACTCAATGCTGTGTTTTTACTTTTAAGAATCTAACCTGTGGAAATAATGGCACAAATACTTGTAAAGATATAGTAACACCAGTATTCATTTAAGCTCTCATTTTAACTTCAAAATGTCCACCAATAGAAAATGGTTGAATAAATTTTAATACATTCATACAATGAAATGCAGGCTATAAAAAGAATGAGGTAGAATTTTATGAACCGGGCACAAAAGTTATCCATGATATATTTTTCAATGAAAGAGTAAGTTGTCCTTCATGTATACCACAATCCCATTTGAGTATTTATTGATCATCTACTGTAGCTAGCCCTCTGGTTCACGTACTGGGAATATAGTGGTAAACAAAACGAAGTTCTTGCTTGCTTCATAGGGCTTACATTTAAGATTTTAGCCTGGGTTAGGATGAAGTATACAGACATGAAAGGATATGCAGCACTGTAAAAGTGGTTTCTTACAGCAGCGGTGAAATTGGATGGGCGGTTGGGGCATGTTCACTTTTTACCACATTAATTTAAAAATATAAACGTGTATATATATATCCACATATTTTTAAAAAAAGGTTGAAATGTCAGCACATTCACAGAAAAAGAGATTTTAGCTAATATCCAACTTAAGTAATAATAATTTCAAGGATATAGGTAGTTGTGAGACCCAGGTGAAGGATAGAGAAATGTGAGACTTCCATTACTGCTCCCCAGGTTTTTTCTTACCATGATGCACTCTGCCCCAGATTTAGCATATGAAGTCTCAAAGAGAAACATGTCGGGCATCATTTACACAGGAGAGCTATTTTGATCATGGACTGTCTTTATTTTATATTCTTTTACTTACATAGCCTAGTGACATTGTTCAGGGAGCCATGCCCCAAGAATCTATATTACAGGTTTATTTGCAGTAGGGCACTTAGAGACACCATGTCCATCCAGCCAAAAGCATTTCATATAGATAAGGACTTTCCTGCAACTATACACCATTAGTGTATTTGCCAAGAGACCAAGTAAATATCATTAGTGCATTTACCAAGAGGTCTGTCATTAGCATTTTTACAAGGAGATATGACTAGAACATCTTTCTTTCCTGGGCTCACGATAGAGGGAAAATAGATTGCAGGCCTGCTAATAATTCTTTTCTGTATGTATGTACATGCACTAATGCACACATACACACACAACTTTACCTATCACATATTTTAAATCAGTCGTTATAAATTTTTGTAAATCTGCAATAATGTAATTATAAATAAAGCTAAATAATGTAAAATTACATATTAAAGGCTTACTTATATGTATCATATTTGAGTGTTTTATTTGTTTATATATTCTGTACTTTTATATATAATATACAGTGTACATTTATCATATATTTATGTTTATTTTTGTATCATTATAATATTTGTGACATAATATGTATTATCTATTTTTTAATAGTCATGTAGATGTATTTTTTCAACTAGAGGAAAGTGTCTCTCTTTCCATCCCATTGGATTTATTTCCCCATGGTCATTATCTTTGATCAGACTCTTGGCATTTCTAACCTGGCCTAGAGCATCCATCTCTAAATTTGCCTCCTTTTCCCATCTTTTCTTCAGTTTGTCAGAGTAATCCTTCAAAAATTAAACTAAATATAATCAACACTCAAGACAAATTGGAGGTTAAGTCTTCTGTGTTCTTAGGAAGGTTTACCCAATAAACCTTCTTTATTAGTCCCCATCTTTCTCTATTTCCATTATCCTGAGTCATGCCTTCATCCTCTTTTCCCTAAGTTATTGTGAAAATCTTCTACCTGATCTCATTGCTTTCAGCTTTTCTTAATTCCTCTCAATAATGTTACCAATTTATAATTTCTCACTATTCTCATAAACCTTTTGTGAGTTGCTGTTTAAGAAAAATGTTCAAATTCCTGAGCAGGACATTGAAGTCTATTGAAACCCTGATCTGTTTGTCTAAATTTAACTTGTTCAAACCCTTTAGCTACCATTGATTCTAGCCACACGAAACTATTTGCCTTTTCTCTTTCCTTTCAATACCTAAAGTTCAGAGATGAAACCAATCTTAAGGCAGAGTGTGGCATTGGTTATGAGAATAAAAAGTTATAAATGCCAAATTATGTAATGCTTTCATTCTCTATCAGTCCACACATCCATCTATTAAAAACCTACTGCTCTTTGGAATCATGCCAAATACACTTCTTTGAAATGTTTCCTAGTTTCCCAATTGGAAAGAACAATTCCTTTTGCATTCCATTTCTTTCCATAATCCTCCTTATAATTTCACAACTTGCTGTAGCTAATTATATCTTCATTTATATGTCCCTCAGATTTTATTCTCCTTGATGGAAGGGTTGCCCTTATTCTTCCTAAATTACCTGAATACTAGTTCAGTTCTCACGACCATTTTTATTAAAAAGCTGTTTGCTTATTTTTTCTTGTGATAACCATATATTGCCAGTAGATGGCAGTATTTCACACAGCACTACAACATTTGAATCTGATAAAAACACAAGATAGGAATCTATTTTAATGCAGTATAGATCCTGTTAGCATAGAAATTGCATGGTGGTATTAAGGACTAAAATCTTAATAGGGAGGTTTGGAAAAGATAAAAGTGTAAGTATGCCCAAATCTATTGTTTTTTTTTAAGTCCTTTTAAATTTTTTTATTATAATAGTTGTATGTTTACTGAAAATTGTGGAAAGTACAGATTTCTGGCATATCTTCCCTCACATACACTGTTTCGCTTATTATTAACATTTTGCATGAGTGCAATTAGCTACAATTGATGAAATAATATTATAATTCCAAATCTATTATATATATTTTTTTGTATTTAATTCCCCCACCCCACCCTTGTGCTGTCTGCTCTCTGTGTCTGTTTGCTGCATGTTTTTCTTTGTCTGCTTGTCTTCTCTTCTTGTCTCCTCTTTAGGAGGCACTGGGAACCAATCCTGGGACCCCCGACGTGAGAAAGAGGCACTCAATAGCTTAAGCCCCCTCAGCTCCCTGATCTGCTGTGTTTCTCACTGTCTCTCCTCTGCATCTCCCGTTGTTGTGTCATCTTGCTGTGCCATCTCTCAGTGGTGCGGGCCATCAGCTCTCTGTGGTGTGAGCCATCAGCTCTCCACGGCATGGGCCAACTTGCCTTTACCAGGAGGCCCCAGGAATTGAACCCAGGGCCTCATGTATGTTAGATGGAAGCCCAGTCACTTGAGCCACATCCGCTTCCCTAAATCTATTATATTTAGCAACACTGATTATTAGTTCTCATCTTAACTAAGTTTATTTTCAGTGAGTAGGGAGCTATATATATATTTCATAGGTATTATTTTATTTAGTCTTCCAAAGATGAGTGAGTAGATTCACTTTTATCCTACTTATTATAAAATGAGTTGGGAAGTTAAAGGTATTTTCCATTAATGCTTGTAAGCACATTTGCATTAGACAGTGTTCCCAAGCATTTGGACTTTTCCAAAAGTATATATGCACTGTATCAATACACCCATGGAGAAATCTGGTCCTGGGAAACTGCTCTCTTAGGTACAGTAGCTTGAATTATACCAGCATGATGCATGCAACTTTTGACTAAAATTAGGTGTAAATAAGAGGGACTTAAAAAATGAAATAATTGAAATATTTTTCCCACATGTCTCTTTGCGGATTTCCTTATTTTACTTAGAATAGCAAGAAGGTAAAAGTGATATAAAATTCCTGGATTTAAAAATATATTCTATAGCCTTTCATAAAAGATTGAAAATCTTTGTACATGCATTCTCTCTTAAGTGAATTGAGTCTTAAGTTAATTAATTTACTAAATGCACTCAGCCTGTAAATTGTAACACGTGATTCCAAGTTATGGGTCCTTTTATCACATTATAGGTACACATTTTTTCCCAGGTAAGGAAACCATTTTTTCAATCAGAATTTTAATTGAAAGCCTCCTGTGTAACAGTGGAAAAGCAGATTGCATATGGAAATATAGAGGAGGAGATATGGAATGGATATTGTAGTGAAGTAATGTTGTAGGATGCTACCCATATTCTACCTCATACCCATGCCCACAAGGAATGTCTGCTGAACCCTTAGGGCTCAGATCTGAATTATCTGGGACTATATCATGCTGATCATATAAATTATTCCCCTTAGCAACAGCTTGTATCCTAATTTAAAATAGGAAGTTTGCACGTGATTGAAATGGTACTTTCTCTTGACAAATTCTAACTTCTTATTTTGCTAATGTAGAGAATTTAAATTATATAATTAATATGGTAAAGTTGAGCAGCATATAGAAGTGTATACCCCACTAATAGAATATCATATTTCTCTCAAGACTCCAGGGTACATTTTGTCAAAGCAGAAATTGAATAAATCACAGTGTATACAGAATAAAATAGAAATTTAGAATAAATTCCATAAGATGAAACAAACTAGATGCACACACATGCACTACACTTTGATATATGCCAAAATCTCTTGTCACATAGAGGTCAGTCAGTGATCCAGGGTGGTCGGGAGGAAGCAAGATGAGACATGACTAGAGAGGATATAAGTGTTAAAAATTAAATTTTAAATGTTAGATAAATTTTAAGCAAAATGTTTTTTTAAAAATAGATGGAAAAATAAAGTTGAAAAAATAAAGTTAAATAGAAAATAATTTGGAAACAGTAGAATTAGTAATATCTTTAAAATCTAGCTTCTTTTTAAAAAAACTTAGTAAAATAAACCTCTAACAATAAACCTCTAATCACAAATAAGTAAAAAACCTATAAATAAACAAAATTAGAAATGATAAAGAACTTATTACAAAATGTATAGAAACTTTTAAAAAAGGTAAGAATACTATAAACTATCGTCATTCAATTAACCAGAAACAGAAGACTAGAAAACATAACTGAGGGAGAATTGGATGCCGTTGAGTGCTCAGTAACAGTAAAATGTATAGATCTTTCATGATCTAGTTTCTGTTTCATTTCTAACCACATCTCCAGTCACCTCCCTTTGTTAACTCAAACTAAAAGTCCTCCTGAGTGCAGTCCCCCTTTGCCTTTATCTCAGCTTACAGTGCTAGTAAACATTACCTCAGGATGCCTTCCCTGACTTACCCACATTTAATTAGTGCTTTATCATTGTCCTCACTGTTTTTATAACTATCCACAGAGTTAATTGACACATCACATTGTTTTTGTGATAATTTCCATGTAACCTAAACCTCTCTTTTTTCTAGCACTGTGCATATTGTTAAGAGCTTAATAAATCATTGAACAAATTAATCAATGTTATCAGTAGTGTTTAAAAGCAAAATTAGAATATGACTCTACATCAGTGAACACAGTATGACTTAATACATTTTTGGGTAATTTATATTTTTTTCCCTAAGTTTTGGTTATAGTTCCATACAACCAAATTCTCACTTGTATAGCTATTATAAAATATGTAATTAATTTAATATAAAATACTTAATAATTAAGTGTTTAGAAAATCTTTCCTTTGTGGTGACCAAATAGGTTACTTGGTTTTAGTTCTCACAAATTCATACGTTTTGCTGAATTATGGTAGCCTCTGCTGTATGTTACTATGATACATTAAAGGGAATACTAAGTTATAGGCAAAGGATTATAAATAAATTAAGTAACCAATCTATAGTACAGAGAGGCAAATTCTAGTTTCATAAATGAGTCCGTAAAAATTAATTTTTTTTTAGTTATCTGGAAGTAATTTTTCATCGAATTTATATAGCTGCCAGTATTTGTGTCATGCAGTTACATCATTTTAAATTAAAATATGTAAAGCACTAGAAATGTCTACCTTCATTATTTTAGACTTGACAGTTTTTTAATTTAAAATTAATTTTTGAAATTGAGAGTAAATAACATTTTTTAAGCCCTGAAATTATAATTGGTAAAACTTAAATTAAAACCTAACCTCTATCATTACCCTGTTTCATTTTTAGAATAAAGAAGAAACCATTTAACTAATAGGAATTTGCAGTTCAGTAAATCTACTGAAATTGTATTTTTAATTATTTTTAAGTCATCTTAGTTTGCCAGGATTGGCCAGTTTTCATATTAGCAGCCCTCTTTTAGACTATGTGATATTTTCCTGTATTTCTTTAATGATCTTATTTTATTCTGAATGGTTTGTTATTAACTAAAAATTATTTTAAATAAATAAAAATCCAGATGGGTCTAATCTACCTCGTACTTTAATTAAAATAACCCATATAGGTTGAATCTACTCAAAGTATGATAAGAATTCTTGGGCTCTCTGCCACTTTACCCAACTACCTTGATGTTGCTACATTTCTACACGTTAATCCCTACATTGGACTTTTCTACTTTGATGGCCGCTTTCGTCCAGTACCTCTTGGACAGACATTTTTGGGGATTAAGAGTGCAAATAAGGTAAATATTAATAAATTTTTTTTTTCTAAAAATATTTTTGTTGACATAGTTGAATTACTTGTCGGCATTAGAGGCACCAAAAGATCACTTCAGTAACATTAAAATTATACTATCCTAGACAGAAATCAATGGCACTTTATCAGCCATATGTAGTTAAGTAACTCCTCCTTCAGAAAGTTGCTTGTAATAATTTGCACTGCAGTTTTCAATATATATTATTGTGTTCTAGACCTTTGCAAGTTTAAGCATGTTATTTTGATATGATTGAAGGCCAGTGAGAAATAATAAAAGGCTCTGATTAAACCAATAACGTCTTTTGATATACTACTATTCATTTATAGTAAATCACAGTACCTCATATACAATTGAAAAATAATTTCATGGTATCCACCATCAAGGGAGGTGCTGTATTTAAATGATAGTGTTTTATAATTACCGTATTATGTGTTCAAATGGTGCTTCTAAAATTTTGAGTGCTTTTAGAAGTTTGTTAGTTTTTAAAATAATATTACCATGCTTATTTTAAATTTTTGTTTTATAATATTATGAATGAATACTTTGCTTAAAATTTAAACATTTATCTTTCTATTTAACACATTTTTTCCTTGTATAAGAAATAAATTTAGGAGGAGATTCACAGGCCATTTGATCTCTTTACTAAAAGAAAACCAGATGGAATCCTGTATTCTGCTTGACACTATTATAAATAAAATGTTCAGCTAAAAATGTGAGAAGCGACTGTCACCATAATCAGTTAATGTGCTGTTTCTAGTTGCAGAAGAGTAAGGTATCTTTAGAATTGTAAGGAGCCATGTCAGATTTATGCACAAAAGGAGAGTTTATGATATAGTAATAGGCGTGATGTGCATATTTTAACCTTCATTAGTTGCTTCAAGTGCTTTTCAGTATTGCTTGCTGAGTGTTATTTTTCCAGTTGTTTCTACTATCATTAGGATAGATAACAAAGCTGTTTATAACTTTGTATTCATCTTTGACTTTCATAATATAAATGATAGTAGATGGTTTTGATAAAAAGATATGGAGGTAAAGAAGAGAAGAAAATTGTTTCAGATGATTATCAGCCATATCCTAAACTTTATTTCTTTCAGTTTCAAATTGGTAAATCGCTTAAAACTAACTAAATTCAAAGTACTTTTCACCACAATATTTTAGCATTATAATCGTGAAAGCAATAGTGTTATATGACGAACCCTCATAATTATCTATAAAGGCTTAGGAATTTTGCAAAATTTTAAAAAATTACATATCTTACATTGTGTAAACAAGAACTTAATTATATACATATAGTTTTATATCTTAATAAAATTATTTTTATACTAAGTTGAAATATACATTTAGTAACCATTTAGTATTTCTCAGTGTGTTATTTAATGTTTTTTAACTAGTTTTTAATTTTACATTTATCATAAAAAATCCTTCGAGATTTCTTAGAGTTTTATTCAGAAACTCATCATATGGTCCAACTGTCTTGGAAGAACATGAGAAAATAGTGTACATGCCACATTTGATTTAAAATAATAGCTTTGGCCAGAACTCAGTCCAAAATACAATGAAAAATTATTGGGAGGTTTTTAGGCAAAGGGAGTGTTTTTTAAATCATTAATGGGAATAAATTACCTTGTGATCATCTCGTCTTCCTTTCTGTAAATCCTAAGAGTTCCCAAATTTTAAAGTGTTTATTTTATTGAAGCAAAAAATGAAATCATCATCATTTCCAGTATGCATGCCACTTTTCATCCCCACCAAATTCATAGTAATAAATGTTAAGCAGTGAGATACAGGCTGGGTAACATGCTACTACTTTGGGTTAGTTACCTCACCTTTTTGGATTGAATTTTTCTCTTTTAATAGTAAAACTGAGACCCTTTCTTTATTATTATTTTCCAGTTACTTAGAGAAGTGTTTCTGTAGAAGAATATCTATCCCTCTACATATACATTACAGAAACAGTGTGTTTTCTTAGGTTTCATCCATATATCCCATTTGACATTCTCCCAGTAGCGTTATGACGACTTTGAGAATTACACAGGAAAGCTTATAGTTTATAGAATGAAATAGGAGGGAAACAGCCTGAAGAACAGACCTCTCAAGGAAGAGCAGAGGGAAGAACTTTAAAATTATTCTAAACTATCTATAACTAACTACTGTATTTCCCTTAAAGGTGCTGTTTTTTAAAAACCTGTTCTTTGGAAGTTAGTATACTGAAAGTATTCTGTACGTATTTTATAATTGTGCTATGCTTGTTTCTTATGGATTGTTATGTGTTAGATACTTGTTGTTTCTGCCTTGTAGTTAGTCTGAAGGAAGAAAAGATGCATTTTAATTATATAAACTTGGTGATTCAAAAATGTGTAATTGTGTCATCTGATATTTTTCATGTTTCAAAAATGTTTAAGGTGCAGCAGTTGAATAACATGGATGAGGTATGTTATGAAAGTGTTTTGAAGCAAGTAAAAGCTGGACACCAGGTACGCTTATCTTATTTTATCCTGTTTTTAGAGCAGGGGTTCTTAACAAGGGGTCCATAAGCTTGAATTGAAATTCAGAAACACATTATTCTTGTGGGGACGTGTTGGGGCAGGTGTGATATATTTATTAAATAATACACAGTATAGTGTGGACTTAGTAAGGGTTCCATGGTTTTCGCCTGACTGACACAGGGGGCCACAGAACAAAAAAGGTTCAGAAACCCTGTTTTAGAGAGTCCTTAATGATGAAAATAATCCTTTTTAGTCTCTTCACTTAAGAAATCTTTCTTGAATTCTTAGACAATGACTTGAAGATCTTATTTCTTAATAATTTTTAGCCTAATGGGTAACTTTTTGAGCCATGAAAATATTAATAGATAACATTTATTATCCTAATACTGATAAGTTATACTATATTTCATTTGCCATTTCTGTTAAATAGAGTAGGATTTTACCATTAATATTTGTTTCCTGTAACCTTTAAAAAAATCACCAACATACAACATATCTCAAAATCTTAATTTGTGTTTTTCTTACATAAATGTGAAAATTGTCAATGTTATATTATTCTTACTGTTTTTATGAAGTAGTACCAGTTGAAATGTTATGTAATAGAGTTTTTGCCATTTGTTACGGTGTTGGGATGTTAAGCAGTATTATTTTTAAACTCTCCCATGCCCAAAATCTTTCATTTGAAATTGTTAAAGAAAGACTGGAATGATAATAAGTGCCTAAATAAAACTTAATCATTGCTCAATTGTTTATGGTTTTTGAATCACTTTATTTTATTGTGAGATTTTTTTCCCCCATTGTAGCCTTTTATGACATTGCATAAAATTACATAAAATGAAGTATTCTGGCCTTTTAATTTTTATACTCTTTTTAAGAGCAGTGGAATTATTTTTTTCCAGACAAATCTTGCTTGGAATCTCAGTAAATAAAATATATAAAAGATGAATTGGACTTGAAAGCATAGAGCACTGCCTACTAAGTATCTCTGAGTTATTTTGCCCCTTTGTGGGAAACAGTTTTAAAATCAGATTTCTAACTAATCTCAAGAGAGTGTGCTTGGTTTTAAAAATAAAAGGAAAAGAAATCATCATTTCAAATTGTGTAATAATATAATAGTGGCTAACCTTTCATAGTGCTCAGTGAATGCCTAAAACTTTGCTGTGGTTATTCTACATTTATTTATGTTACTAAATTATTACAGCAACCTATGAGGCAGGTACTATTATTAGGCTCATTTGACAGATGAAAAAATTGAGGTCTGTGCAAAGAAAAGTAATGTGTTCAAGGTCATTTCCACTAATGCACTTACAAATCCAGGCCTTGTGACAGTAGTCTCTACTAACCATTGTGCCCTATCACCTTATTTGCATTTCTTTTTCATTACTGCTCTTCTTTGACCCTCACTTCAAGACTGTTTGATGGGTTGTGTAATTTATCGTTTACAGATAAAGAAATGGAAAAGACCAATATTCTTTGTTTAAATCAACATACAAAATACTGCATATCCAGTATTTTTTCTAGGTCGGGGGGGCGGCAAAGTTTTTCTGTAAAGGGCCAGATTTTTAAGATTTGTGGGCCTTACCATCTCTGTAGCAGCTACTTAACATTGTCATTGTAGCACAAAAGCAGCCATGGGCAATACATAAACAAATGTGCATGGCTATGTTCCAGTAAAACTTTGATTTATAAAAACATGCAGCGGCTGGATTTGACTTGTCAGCCACAGTTTGTCAATCTCTGCCTCCTGAGACTTAAATTGCTGTGAAGATCTGATGCTCCCCAAAACTGCTTTCTAGAAAAACCTTCAAAAGCATTTCAAAGAAAACTCTAAAAGAAAGACTAATAGATATGTAATATCCTGTGTAGCCCCTCCCATGCTTATACCACCTTTGCAGAAGAGCAGCATAAATTCAATATAATTAGCTGGATGTTCTTACCACTATAAACATTTATTTCCAATTTTTATATGGCAGAAGATATAACCTATATTGTTAGCTAAGGAATGTAGCTTTGGAGTCTGTAAACACTACCTTTATATGCTATATAAAATTAGTTCTGGAAATATTTCATTTGTTTCTCTATTTAATTTTGTACCATGACTTAATACCATTTTATTTCAGAATTTTAAATTGTGGTGGTATTTCTTCCATCAAAAGAAAACGTTTACTAATTTATGATAGATTTCATTATAAATGAGCAACCTTAAGGATTTTTTTCTCTTTTTAAATAATGGAAATTAAATCATAAATACTTTACTGTGGTACATACATGTTTTATATTTTGACTGTAGTTAGGAAGGTAATATCATTTCTTGCATTACCTTTTATACCTTTTATAATTGAACAGGCTTGTAAGAAATTACCAAAAACAAAACTTTTAAGAAACTGCTTATAGGAATGTTATTGTATTATCCCTAGAATTAAAGAATTTAAAGGTAATCACTCTTTCATCACAATTAATAACTAAGTAAGTAGATACTTGCTATAATACTGTGGGACATAAGATTACTTATCGCCATGGTAAATCACTTATTTAAGGTAAAAAAAGGAATATGTTTTGTGAACTCTTTTTTAATGAGACAGAGATAAATACAGATATGCATATATAAACATGCACAGTTGTGAATACTAACTAATATAAGTAAAATGCTTAGTAATTCCATAACTGCCGGTACTACAGCTTTTTTGAGGCCTTAGAAACTACTGGTCCCTCAAGTTTGTAGGATTATAGCCTTTCTTGTGCTATCTATAATTGTTCTTTAAATATATTTATTATACTAATCTAGCCTTTTTCATATAATCTTAATTTTTTTTTTTTAATGATGTACCGGGGGGCTGGGCATTGAACCCGGGACCTCGTATGTGGTAAGTCAGCAGTCAACCAATGAGCCACGTTGGCTCCCCTGAATTGTTTTTTTTTCATTTGTTTTGCTTGGTGTTTGTTTTATTTTGTTTTAGGAGGCATTGGAACCGAACTCGGAGCCTCCCATGTGGAAAGCAGGCACTCAACCACTTGAGCCACATCCATTTCCTAATACTAATTTTAGAATATTTCTTTATGAAATAAAATGAAGCCTTATCCCTAAATATTAAGAAAAGTAGTACTTGTATTTTCTGTTATAGTTGGGTAAAAATCTGAATAAATGCTGTAATTTAAGGGATTCTAGGATGACTATCTCTACTTCTTTTTCTGGCATAGTTCCTCACTGGTAGAGAGGCTAAAATGTCCCCATTAGATCATGATTTATAAATTTCAGATACGACTAGGGGAGTGTGGTCAGTTGAGATAAATAATGGCCTGCCCCTTCATTCTTAGGGTGAATTAGTTCAACGTATTACCTTTCATAATGAAAGCTGATTGAGAGCATGCATTTGTAATAATAAATTCTGAAAAGACAGAGTTGGCATGGAGGGCTAGGTGCACAGCACTGGTTCCCTGTTTAAAAAGGGAGACTTGAATGGATACCCAGAGAATACTTCAAGTGACCAGGGACTGGCTGCTTTAGGGAATGAGGAACCTAGGAGTGAGGAGTGCCCACAGCCGAGAGAGAATTTGGAAAGAAACACACCATGTATGCTTGTGTGTGTGTGTGTGTGTGTGTCTGATGGCATCATGATTGCCAGCCTTATAAGGAGGTGTGGCCTCCAAGTTATCTCCTTTCCCTACACTATTGTCTGATTGAAAATGCTGTGTGGATTATTTATTGTGTAATGTATAATTCAATTTTGAAAGCATCTTTGACATACTTTTGAATCCAAGGTCCCATCTAGATCTGTATTCAAGTACCCATCTCTGCATAGGAATTAGAAGGGGATAACTCTACACTTTATTTAGGCTGTGCTCTCTGGAGCAAAGTTTAAGCTTCAGTTCTCAAAGTTTCTGTTTTTGAATAATTAGTGATGATATTTGTTTCTTTTCTATAATAGTAGAACTTTCTTAAGTTTTCTATAAATATCTTCATATTTCCTTTACTTTTTAAATTATAAAAATAGCAGTATTTAGGGAAATTTTCATAATTCCACTCATTTCTCCACTTTAACATATATTGTAATTTTTGTACATTTCTTTCTAGTCTTTTATCCATTTGCACTTATAGCTTTTAATTTTGTTCATTCAAACTTACTTTCGATTACTCATTATAATGTATTAATAAGTATAACTATAGTGTATATTGAGTTTTATGTTCATTCTTTTCTTTAATGAATGGAAATTTCTCAGTGTTTCTACTTGCTTGTCACAATTTTAATGTCTGTAAGAAGGAAAACGGATTATTTATTCAGTTCTAAATTTCAGACACCTTGTAAGTCTCTTTGGACTTTTTATTTTCCCAATCTCCTAACATAAGCATTATTATCTTCCTTTTGTTAAAAGAGAAATGAGCCTAAGACATTTCTTGAAGACCTTACCACTTCAAACTCAAGCAGTTTTACAAGGTCATACAGCTAGAAAAGGAGGACAACAAGATATAAATCCAGGTCTTTGTGTTGCCAAAGCCCACATCATCTTCAGAATTTTATAAAATGCCCCTTTGCCATTAAGTGGACATTGGCTGCACTCCATTATTGAGTGCTTTAAATGTTTGTAATTCTCTGTCATTAATGATAGTACTGCTTCAGTGATCATCATTCTGCCTGTTGTTATTTTTTCTGTTAAGAGCTTTACTTAGGATAAATTCCCTTAAGTATAATGATGGCACAAATGGCCACATTTATGTAGTCTGGACGCATGACCCTCTAATGCATTCTGAATAGGTTATAATGTTTCGTTGCCACATCAGACCAACATAGAATTGCACTTACACTGTATTCCTCTGAATAGTTTTTTTTTTTAAATCAATGTAGTGAGCTATAAAGGTATAATGTGATATATTTGTCTTTTTTTTTTTCAGTCTTAGGCATGTAAGACAGAGTAGTGTCATGTCACTGAAATTTATCTTAATTGGCAAGTATGAGGTAATATCTGCATACTTTATTAAGGTACTACATACCTTCTTGCTTTGGTTTGGTGTTCACTTAAGTTTCAGTTAGAAACTGAGCTATTTCCTTGGACAAGTGGATGTGGCTCAAGCAGTTGAATGCCCACCTTCCACATGGGAGGTCTTGGGTTCGGTTCCTGGTGCAACCTAAAGGAAATAGACAATGAGCAGACAAGGGGGGAAAAAAAGAGAGAGCTATTTTCCCCTGCATTTTTGCTTCTTGCTGTGATCCTGTATTCTCTGACCTTTATTTAGACTCTTTTTTAATTCAGTCTATTCTTTATTTTTTTAATTACCTTTTTTTAAAGTTAATAGATCATATAAAACATTACATTAAAAAACAAGAGGTCCCTGTATACCCCATCCCCACCCCCCCATCAATTTTTTTTAATTGTATTTTTTTGAGGATACATAGATCACAAAATATGTTACATTCAAAAAATATAAGAGGTTCCCATATGCCCCACACCCCTCCTCACCCCACTCACCCCACATCAACAACCTCTTTCATCATTGTGGCACATTCATTGCACTTTGAATATACTTTGGAACAAGCACTGCTGCACCACATGGATAATAGTTTACATTGTAGTTTACACTCTCCCCCAATATTCAGTGGGTTATGGCAGGATATATAATTTCCAGCATCTGTCCCTTCAATATCATTCAGGACAGCTCCAAGTCCCAAAAATGCCCCCACATCACATCCCTTCTTCCCCCTCCCTGTTCTCAGCAACTACCATGGCCACTTTCTCCACATCAATGCTATAGTTTCTTCCATTACTAGTCACAGTAGTTCTATAGTAGAATATCAGTAAGTCCATTCTAATCCATATTTTATTCCTCCATCCTGTGGACCCTGGGATGGTGATGGCCACTCCACCTCTATATTGAGAAGGGGCTTAGATTCCACATGGATGATGGGTGCAATTCTCCTACTTGCAGTTGTAGGCACTCTCAGTTCACTGGTGTGGTGGTTAGCCATCTTCACCTCCCTGTTAGCTGACCTGGATAAGTCTAATGAACCAGAGGGTAGGAGTTACAACACTACTGAGGCTCAGGACCCAGCTGGTACATGAATAGTCTAGCGATTCAAGTCTCCTGAGTACCCACCAACCCTAGCACCAAACACAGGTTCAGTAAAAGTGATAGAAGAGGCATGTGTAGAAAGGTCACATCCGAGTCCAACTCCATCACACTCAGGAACACAAATTCCAAAGTATTGCCCACTGACATGGCACTGAACTCCAGAGCAATCCGCCATGACTAGAGAACTCATGGGTTTCCATAGCCCTCCAGAGAACCAGTACCTGGGGTTGTATCTACTTCGACTGTCTCTGGGGTCCTGCTGAGGCGTGTGTAAACGCAACCCCTCTGATGACCTCCCGACTCTTTTTTGAAGATCTTTTGCCATATACAATCATTTGTCTTTGCCATTTCCCCCTTTTATTCAAGGTGGAAAAGCAGTTTTTAAGACATGATCCTACATGTAGGCTGAGATATTCTGCTGATCTGAGTTGACCCTTTTATTCAAGGTCTCTTTCTAGTTGCATCACCAGTTAGTGATTGGTAGTAATCCCTTGGCACCAGGGAGGCTCATCCCTGGGAGTCATGTCCCATTTAGGTAATGCATTTACATGCTGAGTTTGGCTTAGAGAGTGTCCACATTTGAGCAACATGGAGGCTCTCAGGAGGTAACTCTTAGGCACCCTGCAGTTCTAGGCCTAGTTCACATTTCAGGCACACAGGCTCATAAGCATGGTCTTCAGTATCAGGGGCTCATCATTGGACCATCCTTCTTTGTTGGTCTTTGCCATTGCACTTGGGGGATTGTTGCTGTTGTATTGGGGAATGTGATAGAGCTCCCCTCAGTTGTCATTTGTAACTGTAACTATTATGAAAATACCCAACATATATCTGAACATTTTTATTTACCCTATATACATGCCCTGGAGAACTCCCTCCCAACCATGTACCCTCCCCCCATCAATAACACCCCACACCAATGTTCCTCCCCTGCCACAGTCTATTCTTTATTAATCCTCTTTTAAACCACATTTTAAAAAGTACAATTACTCATTTAAATCTTGGGCACATCAAATAGAAAAAATCAGGGAAAGCTGGCCTCAGAGGATTATAGGAAGATGGAGTAGGAAGCTCCAGGAACCAGTACCCCACCAGAACAATTATTAGGCAATCAGGAACTACTTTGAAATTCTGGAATCTGGTAGAACATTGTGCAGCATCCAGGGAAGAGCAGGAGAAAGAGGCTGCTAAATGGGGCTAAAAACTGGAGAATTTCACTCACTATGCAGCAGCTACCCTTGCCTATCCTCCAGCCTAATGGCAGGCAGTGGTAAGGTCTTCAAGCCTGGGTTCTGGTGCAGCTTGCTAATACTAGGGTGAGATATAAAGGTCTTGTTCCCAAAGATCCAGTGATCTTTGATCCGTTCATTGATCACTGTTTTTAATCAGTTAATTCATATTGCTGGGGCCTTACTCTGAGCATGGCCACTATTTCACCCTGCCTCAGTTAAAGGCAGCAAAGGAGTCTTATAGATAATACCCTTCCTCAACTATGGAAAACAGTTGAAGGACTGCATTTACTGAGAGAGTGAAGAATCAAGAAAATGCAATTTCAGAGAGCCATAGGAGAAGCTCCTGGCATCCTTGCTGGTGCCGCCTTTTTCTAAACCCCACCCCCTCACATACACACACACCCTAACCACAGCAGTAAGGAGCAGGCCAGTACTCCATTTATGGGTCAGTGGCCTCCTGGCTGTGGACGACCTAGGAACGACCTAGGAAAGACCTAGGAAACCCCTTTCTGAGTTGTCGCCCCCTCACAGAATTTTCCCTCCAGGCAAAAACAGCTTGGGACAGGAAGAGCGGTATAAGACACAAATGAGTCATGTGCATGGGGCAGAGGCTTACATGCTTAAAGTCTTGCAGTGAAGCACCCCCCAGAAAAAGAAGTTCTCTTTTCTAGAGAGTAGAGGGAGCATTCAAATTCCTTTAAACATAGGGATTCCTGAGGCTACTAGCAAGCAAGCACAAGCCCAGGTTAAGACACAGGCTCAGAAAAGATGGGTACGACCCTGCACTTTGCAGTCACTTGTGCTAACCTTCTTGGTAGAAGGGCTGAACTCTGAAGGAGGCGACTAGCCAACCTAAAGCCAATGTACAAGACTGAGAGGTATTTTTACATTGATTTCGTTTTGTTAACTCCTGGCATTCAAGAAAACCTGTCGTATCAGTAGCTGGAAACAAACTCAAGAAACAGACATCTTAGGGAATACATTCCAGATTTAATATTTTAAAATATTTAAATGTACAGTGTGCAAAAAAAAGATTTCAAGATAAAGAAACAGGAAATATGGCCCATCCAAAGGAAGAGGATAAAAAAAAAGCGTCAATGAAGAAGACAAGACTGTGGATATATAAGACAAAGACTTTTGAGAAATGATCTTTGATGTGCTCAAGGAGATGAAGGAAAATACAGAGAAAGAACTAAAGGATATCAGGAAAACAACAAATGAACAATATGAGAATCTCAATAAAGAAATACAAATTTTCAAAATAACCAAACAGAACTTTTGGAGTTAAAGACCACAATAACTGAATTTAAAAATTCCCAAAAGGGTTTCAACAGCAAATTGGAGCTGGCATGGGGAAAAATTAGTGAATTCAAAGACAAAACAAGTGGCAGCCTTTGTGAAGGCTCTCAGTACACCACGTCCAGCAGCACCACCAAGATGCCCAAGAGGAAGGTCAGCTCAGCCGAAGCAGTGGGGAAGGAGGAGCCCAAGAGGAGGTCGACAAGGCTGTCTGCTAAGCCGGCTCCTGTGAAAGTGGAGAAGCCAAAAAAGGCAGTGGGAAAGGATAAACCTTTAGACAAAAAAGCGCAACCAAAAGGAAAAGGGGGAGCAAAGGAAAAACAAGCTGAAGTGGCTAACCAAGAAACTAAAGATTTACCTGCAGAAAATGGAGAAACTAAAAATGAGGAGAGTCCAACCTCTGATGATGCAGGAGAGAAAGAAGCCAAGTCTAGTTAATACCATGTACCGTGTTTTATCGGTGGTCCCTCTTTCTCCTGTCTTGTATAATCCAGAGGAATTTTTTTATCAGCTATTTTATAAATGCAACTTTTTAGTAGATCTAGAAGAAACATTTTAAGAAGGCGATTGGAATCCCACTTCACCCCATTTTTTTAAGTGTAAATGCTTTTTTAAAGAGGGAAAATCATTTGCTGGTTGTTTATTTTTGGTACAACCAGAAAAACTGGCACATTGAATTATGGGAGATTTTGACTGACTTGGGTATCAACTTAACATTCCTGCAGGTGGCAAATTTTATACCCTTTAATACAATACATACTAAATGGTGATTTAGAATCAAAGTTACACATTTGTGTTTAACATTTTAAATTACTTCTGTTCCCATGTTTTTTAGTAGACATGTTTATTAAAACCACTCCCTGATTTTGGCTCTCCCTGGCAGAACTCTGTAACATCCTTGGTCGTGGTCATCCAGTTTTTGTAATAACTTTGTTATGTGCTGTAAAAGCTTGGAAATGTGAGTATGTAGTGTGTATGGTATTGTGAATACGTGGGACTTAAAGATGTAACAGTTTATCAACATTTGAAAATATTCGTACTTGATATCCTCTTAAGAAAAATTTGCTTTCAAATTTTAAGCTGGAAAGTCACTGGAATAACTAGAAAAACAACTACATGTTTTCAGGGTTTTGGTACATACATTAAGAATTTTGTACAAATTGTTCATAATGTCTGTGCTGATATTCAAAACAACCAATAAAATCTCAATTATGAAAGAAAAAAAAAACAAAACAAAGATAAAACAGTTGAAATGAACCAGGCTGAGAAGTAGAAAGAAAAAAAAATTATATAAAGTGAAAATAGGATAAGAGACTTATGGGACATCATTAAACCCACCAATATACACATTGTGGGAGGACGAAGGAGGAAACAAAGGAGCTGAAGGAATATTCAAAGAAATAATTACAGAAAATTTTCCAAATTTAGCAAATGTGTGAATATGCACCTCCAATAAGCCAGCAAAACCAAACAGGATAAACTTTAAGAGAATTGTGCTCAGACACATGGTGGTCAAACACTGTCAAATGCAAAGGACAAGAAGAGAGTACAGAAAGCTGCAAGAAAAAGGCAACATGTTACATACTAGGGAGACCCAATTAGATCAAGTACAGATTTCTCATCAGAAACCATGGAGACATCTGACAGTGGGTTGGAATGCTTAAAGTGCTGAGAGAAAACAATTCGAGAATCAAAAATTTTATATTCAGTGAGATTTTCTTTCAAAAATGAGGGCAAGATTAAGACATTCCCAGATAAACAAAAACTGAAAGTGTTCATAACTGCTAGACCTGCCCTAGAAGCAATGCTAAAGGGAGTCCTTCAGACTGAAAGGAAAGAATACTAGATAGTTGATCAAAGCGGCATAAAGAAATATAGTTGTCTGGTAAAGGTACCCATACAGGTTACTATAAATGCCAGTATCATTGTATTGTATTTTTTATGTGTAACTCCACTTATTCTTTTTTTAGATTCAGTTTATTTTGTTTTTTATCTTGTTTTTTATTTTTTAAAGAAACTTTAGATTCCATAAATGTTACATAAAAAATATAGGGGATTTCCATATGCCCTGTTTCCTCTCCTTCCCACACTTTTCCACATTAACAACTTCTTTCATTAGTGTGGTACATATGTTACAATTGATGAATACATATTGAAGCAATGCTACTAACCATGAAATGTAGTTTATATTATAATTTACACTCTTTCCCACTTACAGGTTTCCACTTATTATTTTTTACAGGTGGTAAAATTCAAATGCATGAAAAGAAATGATAAACCTATGGTTTTGGGCATAAAATGCACAAAGATAACAAGTACAGAAAAGATGTGGGGACAGGGGTATAGGAACAGTATATTTGTATACTATTGGAGTTAAGTTAGTATCCAAAAACAGGCTTGTTTTATATTTAGGATGTTAAAATTTTACCCCATCATAACCACAAAGAAAATATATGAAAAATGTATTGAGATAGAAATGAGAAAGGGATTCAGTATGGTTGAGACAGTTTGAAGCAGGGTGGACCCCAGAACTTCATGTCCTTTGAGCTAATTCCTGTGTCTTCCAACCTTTTGTAGCCCGGACCTTTTGATTAAATTACTTTGGTTAAGGGCCTTTAACTACATTGTGTGACTTAGGGTGGGTTTTAATGCTCTTGTTGGAATCCTTTATAAATGGAAGAAACAGAGAGAAAAACTCCTAGAGCTGAGAGCAAGAGCCAGTGGCAGCAAGAAGCTGAAAGCAACGGAACCTGAAGGAGAAGGCAGAGACCAGCAGATACCCCCATTGTGTCCTGCTTTGTACCTGATTACCCAGAGTTGCTAAAACAGAATTTGATATCAGGAAAGTGAGGTGCTACTATGCAAATAATAAAAATGTGGGAACATTTCTCTAAATGGGTAAGGGGAAGATTCAGGGAAAATTGTGAGATGCTTAATTGAAAAGGCCTGGATTGCTTTGAAGAGGCTGTTGACAGAAATATGGACCTTATAGTTACTTCCAGTGAGGCCTTAGACAGAAATGATGTCATTGCAATCTGAAGAAAGGTGATCCTTATTTTAAAGTGGCAGAGGATTTGGCAAAATTGACTCCTGATGTTAGATGGAAGCCAGATTTTATGAGTTTGTATATTTAGCTGAGGAGATTACCAAATGAAGTGTGGAAAGTACAGCCTGGCTTATCCTTGCATCTTAAATTAAAATTTAAGAGAAGAGAAATAAGCTTAGAACTGAACTCCTGGGCACAAAGAAACCAGAAACGATGATCTGGAAAATTTCAAGCTTCCAGAAAGGAAGTTTTCCAGGAGCTTTCCAGAAAGGAAATCATTTACTGAAATGATTTAAGGCTTTTTGAAAATATTGTGATGGAATGAATGTATTTGCATATGGAAAGAACATGTCTTTCTGGGATCCAGAGGGTGGAATGTGACAGTTTGACCCTAGGATCATGTCCTTAGAGCTAATCCATTCCTGTGCCTGTAAACCTTTGTAGGTGGGACCTTTGATTAAATTTGTTTGTGGGCCTTTGATTAGATTGTGTGGCCCAGGGTAGTTCTTAATCTGTTACTGGTGTCCTTTATAAATGAGAGAAATATGCAGAGAAACAGAGAGGAAAATTCCTAGAAGCTGAGAAAGAAAGCCAGAGGCAGCAGGAAACTTAAAGCAATGGAGGCTGGAGGAAAAAGAAGAGACTGGCAGATGCTGCCATTGTGCCCTGGCACATGGCTGACCACCCACAGCTGTAGCTCAGGGAGAAAGAATCTCCTAAAGATCACTTGATTTGGAAGTTTTCTTATCCTCAGAACTATACGCCTTTAAGTTAATAATAGCCCATTGTAAAAGCCAACCCATTTCTGGTCTACTGCTTTGGCAGGCTTTAGCAAACTAAAACAATAGTCCAATACAAAAAATCAAATAAATATGAAAGTAGACATTAATGGGAAAAGTGAGAGTCAAGAAAAGGTATGACTTATAAAGACTAGTAAAATGACAGAAGCCCTGCAGTAATCAGTGTTTTAGTTTCCTAGGCTGCTCAAAGCAGATATCATGAAGAGGGTTGGCTTTAAATAATGAGGAATTCATAAGCTTACTATTTGAGGTCGTGAGACATCCAAATCCTTGGCTTCTCTGCCATGTGGCAAGGCACATGACATCATCTACTGGTTGCTCCCATTTCTCCCAGGTTTTGTTGATTTCAGCTTCTTACTTCCCTGGCTCATGCTCACTCTCCCTCCCTCTCCCTCTCCCTCTCTCTCTCCCCCTTCCTCTCCCTCTCCCTCTCCCTCTCCTTCTACTTCTCTCTTTCTCTCCCCCTCCTCCCTCTCCCTCTCCCTCTCCACCCCCCCCCCCCCAATCCTCTCTGTTTCTATTCATTCTGGTTATAAAGTACTCCATTAAGAGGCTTAAGATCCATCCTGATCAATCTGGGTCATACCCTAACTGAAGTAACCTCATCAAATGGCCTTAAAATAGGCTCACACCTACAGGAATGAATTAGACTTAATAATATTTTTCTCTGGGGGTATACACAGCTTTAAAACCACCACAATTAGTGATAACTTTCAATGTCAATGGATTAAACTCTCCATAATGGCATAATGGATAAAAAAGCATGACCCAACTGCATTCTGTTTACAAGAGACTCACCTTAAATTCAAAGACAAAAATAGATTGAAAGTAAAAGGATAGAAAATATCTATACCATGAAAGTAGTAGGTAAAAGAATTGAGATATTAGTCATAAAATGAATATAGCTCTGATACCTGCAACAATATGGGTGAACCTTGAAAACATATTGATTGTAATAAGCCAGACACAAAAGTTGGATTTTGGATGACATCACTGATACGAAAAATTAGAATATGCAAATTCATAGAGTCAGAAACTAGAGTATAGGTTTCCAGGTACTGGGGTATTGGTAGGCATTGGGGAGTTAAGCCTTAAAATGTACAAAGTTTTTATTTGGGACAACGGAAAGTTTTGCTAATAGATGATGATGATGATAGCACATACATTTCAGTAATATTAACATAATTAATACTACTGAAATGTATATTTGGATTTGGTTAAAAGTAGGAATTTTAGGTTTTATGTAGAAATTTAAAAATACATATAGAACTGTGCAACACAAACAGAGGGCCCTAAAGTAAACCTTGTACTGTAGTTAATAGTACAGTGATAAAATTGTGCTTTCATCAACTGCAATAAATGTACCGTACTAATGGAAGGTGTTAATAATAGGTTGGTTCATAGGAACTTTGTATTTAAGCATGATTTTTTCTATAAACCTACAACTTCTCAAATAAAAATTTGAAAAAATTGCAGAGAAAAAAAGATCACTGCTAATACCTTACCCAGAGGTGACTTCTTTTGGCTTATGTCATTACCATTTAAAAAGGAAAAAAAAAGCATTTTATTCCTTAATTTCCTCTTTTTTCTCAGTTACTTCTCTTAGTTCTTTTATCTATTATATTTACCCATCCAAAATTTTGACAGAACCGTAAATAGAAACAATAACATTAAAATGGAAATAAATCTTTGATTAAACATGTCATGTTTAAAATATTTAACCATTGTGTTCAATACAGTGTTGTCCTTTTAGATTTTGTGTTCCAGTAGCACAGATCCTAATAAGTAACATTGGTTTAGAAGAAAATATTGTTGGTTTAGTTCCTAGCATGGTGTCATGCTCATAAGGAGTTTGTGGTGTAAATATGATTTCATTATGATGAATTAATTGCATCATCTTCCAAAGATTTCATGTATTTGGTGATATGGGATGATAGGAAATATGAAAATGTGTTAGGACTATGACCAAGTAGTTGAAATTTGCCTCTAATAGTGACAGTATCATAAACACCCATGCCAGTGTCTTCAGATTAGAAGCACTGAGCTGTTAAAGCAGTATCTTAGCCTTTTACATTAAGTTAATCATCCCAAGTTAAGAGCTCTTGTACAATGCAATTCAATAACAAAGCTCTATCTTTTTTAATTCTTTAAGTTATCTCTTCTTTATGTGCAGTTCTGGAATTGTATCCCAAACTTTCAGTCTCTCTCTGTATCAAAGTTTTCAAAAGGATTTCTCTGCCTGTTTAAGTCTTCTGTTTGCAAGTTGATCTGCCAAGTACTATTTGGCCTATAAGATCATTTAGCTTGATGAGTGGCAGCTTCTGCCAAATGCCTTTGTAATATGTCCAGAACTGAAAATCGCAGTGTAGATACTGGGAAAGCAGAACTGTTATGCATTTTGATTTTGGAATCTAGGGTAGATACCTGTTTCACCACGCTGACAAACCTTGATTTAATCTAGCACACAAAAATTGCTACTTTACAGTTGGTCTTTGATTACTGAGACTTACTCTAAGTTGGTTTACAGGGGCTTAAAACCCTTCATGGGATTATTTTTCTCTTTTTAACCCCTTGAGAAATGCCTTCACTAAGCTGTGACCTCATGCCCTTTGCTTTTATTGAAAGGGCAACAAAAAACTTCCTAGTAGAAAGGAGTTTCTGAGTTGTATTTTTTTCCTTCACAATTAATGTTGAAAATAATTTTATCCTATTCACTGGCTGTCTTTATATAAAGTTTCAAATTATATTAATAATTTTCAACAAATGAATTTCTTTCAGAAAAAATTCATCTGTCAGAAAATGAAAAATATATAATTGAACAACCTTTTCGCCTTATTATCTCAAAAACTGAGAGCCAAAACTGACTCTTCAAATATATTATTCTCAACTTTAATAACTGAAAGATCTAGTTATATGTGCTTCATTCTAAGAGACTGTCTTCTATTTAAATGTTTTGCTGTACACATAAGTATAAAGTGTGTGTATATGTGTACATTTGGAGAGAGGGAGAAATTTGCTTCTGGAATTTAGTTATATTTATAACTAACCACATTATTGTGTTGTTACTAAGCAGCCAACTTCATATTTGATAAATGAGCTTTCCTTTGGTAACAAAGAATCATCAAAAGTTATTTCTTGTGGCATTGTGTACTTAATAAACTTTTGCTTTATTGTCTTTTAAATGTATCTTAGCAGTTATTATATAGCAGTAGGTAGTATGTAAATCTGTTTATCTAGTCCTGAAAAACTAATTGAATTATCCCTGCTACCACCTTGTGTTCCCCCTTCGCTAGTTATTTAAAAGTCCTTGGTTTTGCTTGTTTTCTTGCCTTCATGTTGTTAGTATTTTCATGTTGTTTTGTATTTTCTTTCCTGGTTTGATTTCCCTAAAAATGTTGATTTTATCATAGCAACTACTTTTGAGAACATCATCAAGAAGATTGAAATGTGTGTCCATTAAAAACTCAGAAACAAAGGTAGAATTCTCAAGAAACACTTTTCTTGCTAAACACTTTTCATGCTAAAAAATTAGTAATTTCTTCTAAAATATACAAGGAAACTCACTTTGTTTCTCCGCATTTAGATCAAATTAGAACAGAGCATATTTCACATTCAAAAGCCATGCTGACATTCTCTGATCATTCTATTCCATGGGTTTCAGTATACCAGTTATCTAATCTTGTGTGCTCATGTACTTAATAGATTTTATGTGCAACTTTGCCTTAAAAGTATTAAAAATAGTAGGAGGCAATTGTGTTCCACTCAGGCATGTGTGATGACAGATGGAGACAATCTTTTCATGTTGTCTTTTCAACAGTTATACTCTGCAAGACTTCAAGCTCTTCTTGGCTATAGGGAAATTAAAAGTTGGCGATTCAGCCTTTAATTTTGATCCATCTGCTCAAACTAATGAGACGTCTCATTTGTAAGCTTCTCTTTGCGTTACCAAATGAAAGTACAGCTTTATCATTCCTGTTAATAATTCCCCTCCTCCTGTGTAACTTGCAGAATAGGAAAATAATTGATGCCTTAACCCTATTGAGACCTATTGAGATCATTCTTGTTATGCAAACTTTGTTACAGGATAGGAAAAGAAATTAGAAACTGCCTCAGAGATTATGGCATATTTAGTAAGTCAACTTGTTCTTTTTCACATTACCAAAAAAGTTGACTCTTGTTTAATAGCTTTTTTACTCAAAATCTACCTCCAGTTTCAGGATATAAAAAACTCATTAATAAAGAGAAAAGCAAAATTGTCTTTTTCAACTTTGGATTAATGCTAAATATCAGTCTTTCCTTATTCAGATGTATGTCTTGTTTTCTCTTTCTTCATTTTCATAACTTTTTAGTAAATGTTTCTATTTCTTATAAGGAAACACTTTTAAAAATTGACTAATAATTATGGATTAACTTAATTTATTATGATCTGAAGGGAAAAGTTTTTAGCAGTGTTTCTTAGTTTATTAAAAGAAAAGTCATTATGTACAATTGAAGCAAATTTTACCCTGCTAACTTTAGTAATGGGACTTTTCATTGGCCCTTTTGTCCGGAAAATTTTTTCTCTAGATAAAAGCATCTTTGTTTCTTGATATTGATATAACTGTCTTATCAAGTTTGCCTAACGTGACTTTTATTTGTGCTTTATTTGATTGCCTTCTTTGCTGTTTTCCCCTGTTGAGATATAACCCCAAAAGGATATGAAAGCAAGATTCTTGAGGAGACATTTTAACAATTATGAGCACAAATGTTAAAGATATTTTTCCTCTATCTTTGCCACTAAGTATGGTACACTAAAGAAATATTTTAGGTATTTGTTAACTACAAAAAAATCTAAAGGAATTATTTCCCAAACCTCTACTTTAAAAAATCCATCCTGCCTCTCTCAAATAAAGCTCTGATGAGTCTTCTAATAAGGATGAAATTTCCTTATGTCTCCATGTCTTACAGGCAAAAAGTATTTTTTGGTACCATTGAGTACTCTTTTTTACTTTTTATATAGTATTACCAGGTTTTGCTTAGAATTTTTTATCTTTCCTATATCATAAGATAAAAATACATTTACTATATCTGCATATAACTTATGTACTGTGTAAAAAAATAGTTTATACTCTTATGTGCTTTAGCAGTGATTTCTTGGATGTGAGGAGGATAAGGCATTATGGTATTGGTTTATCTATTTATTCATTCCTTTATGAATGAGTGAATGAATTTTAAATTTAAATTTAGTTTAACACTCATTTATTATAGATATTCTATGTGTAAAGTACTTGAAATAATGAGTTGAAGTGCAAATTAAATTCCCGTTTTGATCAAATGCCACATGGTTGAGAGTTGACATCAATATTTGGCTAAAGTGAAGGCCAAAGCAGAATATCACTGTCTGTATTAGTCAACCAAAGGGGTTCTGATGCAAAATACCAGATATTGGTTGGTTTTTATAAGGAGTATTTATTTGGGGTAGGAGCTTACAGATACCAGGCCATAAAGCATAAGTTACTTCCCTCACCAAAGTCTATTTTTATGTGTTGGAGCAAGATGGCTGCTGTGAGGGTTCAGGCTTCCTGGGTTCCTCTGGGCTCAGCTCCTGTGTTCTCCACAAGGGCAGCTGTAGACTATGAGGCTCTCTAGGCTTTGCCTCTCTCCACAAGGTCAGCTGTATACTATCAGGTGAATGGCTCTGTCTCTTTCCAGAGGGCTCCAGCTTAAGACTTGAGCATCAAACTCCCAACATCAAAACTCCAACATTAAGAACCTTCAACTTTGTTCCTTGCCATGCCTTTTATCTTGTGAGTCCTCACGCACCAAGGGGTGGGGACTCAACACCCTAATCATAACAGTCGTGCCCGGGTACAGACTGATTACAAGCTAATCCAATATCTCTTTTTGGAATTCATAACCATATCAAACTGCTACATTGTCATACAAGGAAATTGTGATATAATGGCAATTTATCAAGTATAATTTAATTATAATTGTAAATTTAGTTAGATTTTTGAAGTTGAACATTGTAGCTCAAGAGCATTAATTTCTTAGATGGCAGCTACTAAATTGGCCCTGCAGTCACTATACTGTGTGTTTGTGATAGTATTAAATGCTCGTTTTTAGGTGAGGTCAGTAGAAGAGCAACACTTTTTGTACTAACTCTGTTTAGATACAATACTATGTTTTCTCCAAATTATTAAGCTCTCCTTCCTCTTTGATAGTATGTTACTTATATAAAAAGTTATACCTTCTTTTCTCCTAAACTTGAATATTAGTCATTGACAATTGATACTATTTCATTTAAGTAAGCCCACAAACTGAAGCTTAAAGAGGATACTTTGTACCTTTCATTTATCCTCACTTACATTTTTTATTTCTAATATATTTGCATTGACTTTTTTGTTCCATACAATCATTTGAAAAAGCTTAAACCTTTTATCTTCAGCTAGCAATAGAGAAGATAATTGGTTTTCAAGAAGATGAAATCACGAAGTTGCTGTGGCTCCAGCAACTGAGCTCCCATTTCCATATGGAGGACCTGGGTTCAATCCCTGGGACCTCCTGATAAAAAAAAAAAGAAAAGAAAAAGGGCATCCCAGACCTGTGTGGAGAGGCATGGCAAAGCGATGTACCAAAAAGAGAGTGACGCAACCAAGTAGGAAAAAAAAAAAGAAGACAAAATCATCTTTGATATTTAGAAAAAAATCCAAAAGACATGCCTTTATATTACTTAGGCTGTTATACTGACCAAAAAGTTTGGTGATTTACGCTATTGCATAATTACTGGTCTTGCCTAATTAGGAAACATGGAAACTGTTGGCCTAGGAACTCTGCTCTTCTGCCTTCCAATGTCTACATAGCAGGACAAAGCCAAAGCTTGATGCATCCTTAATAAAAAGATTTATTTTTTTAAAAAGGCTAAATCCCCTGCCAAAAGGAGCTCATAGTTGAGAATAAAATAAACATATAATTATATAGAGGTTGTAGAAGTATAAGTAGCTGCAAAATGCTAATTTCATCCATTAGCATGGATGAAAGTAATGTGTAACACTCTTGCCAGTACTCTAAACCTTGTACTTGTTTTGTCTGGTTCTTGTGTTACAAAACTCTCCTTGTTTTCCTCAGTCTTCCTAACTCTGGCAGTTTTTCTTTTCTTCTTCACAGACATTTCCTTCTCCTCTTGGCTTGGTCCTAGGCCCTTTTTAAATTTAGCACTCTTTCTTGTAGTTTTTTCCCATCCCAATTATATCCTTTATGAAGATAACACAACCCAGGCCTCCTATCAGCTCCAGACCCACATTATCCCATCTTCTCCTTCAGTATCTCAAGAGCAGTATGTCCAAATCAAATTCATAAACTTCCCCCTACACCAGTGCTCTTCTGTTATTCCTCAGTTCAATGAATAACAGGACTATAGATTTAGTTCCATAAACCAGAAACCTAAAAGTCATCCTTGTGAATCTCTGTCCTTGTTTCTCATTTTTAATCTCTCACCAAGGCTTATAGATTTTAACTTCTAAATATCTCTCAAATCTGCCCATTTTTCTCCATCTCCTCCTCCTCCTACACCATCACCATCACTACCTAATCCAAGCAACCATCATGTCATCCCTAGACTGCAACAGCCATCTCCTAACTGCTCTACCTGCATCCATTCTATCCCTCCTATAACTAGGGCACTCCAGCTTGTAAGATAATCCTTTCAAAACACAATTCCTCTTATGACACTAGACTACTTAAACCTCTTCGGTGTCTTCCAGTTTTTCTTAGGATAAAAGTGATGCTTCTTTAAAAGGGCCCAGGAGTCCCTGTATTGTTTAGCCATGACTTCCTTCCATCTTTCTCCCTCAAATCCTACCTCACCTCCCACCACCCTGGCCTTCTTTCAGTCACTTGTCATAGTGATATCCTTTCAGTTTTCTCTGGACCTTTATACAACTTATTCCCTCTACCTGACACATTCTTCCTTATTCTCTTTGCATAGTTGTCCTCTACTAAATCCTTCAGATTTCATCCTTCTTTGACCTCTCTGACTATTTCACCTTCTTTTTATGAACTTTTAAAACAATTTGTAAATCTTTATCATACTTACAGTTTTAGGGCTGTTGTTGATTAATGTCACTCTTCATCTTAAGATTTTAAGTCCCAAAAGGGGTGTTTCTGATTTTCTTCACGATTTTGTGCTCATGACTTCACTAGTGCCTGGCACATAGTTGGTGATCATAATACTGATCAGCAGATGAATAAATGAATGGAAGGTGATAAAGAAGGTGATACCTGAAATTATTAAAGGATTAGGGGATAAAACCACTTCAAGGAACACCAAGAAAGTAATTAGTCCCACAGTAAATTGAATGTCAAGGCTGAGGTGTGAACAACATGGAGATGTGGAATAAGACCAGAGACAACTTTGACCACATTCTTAGGAATTTATTTTTCTTGTATGCTGTAAAGATCAATGAAGTAGTGTTGGTATTCTCTTTATGTTTTTTTATAAATTTATTTTTATTATTTCATCTAGTTATAAGTCATCTCATTTTGACCTATTTTAAGATAACCTTCTAACTTAGCTATTTTCCATTAACATATTATTGCTTTCTTTTATTTCTGTTCATAAAGCCATTAAGGAGTAACTTTTGAACTCTTTTACAAACTTACATTTTTAAGAGAGCAGAGAAATTATTTTTCCAAAAAAAACCCTATCAAGAGTACTTAGTTATATTCTTGAGATTTTATATTAACCTTGTAATGTTCTTCTCATTTTCAAAAGGAATACTTTTTTGTGTCTTTTACAATGGGTATTTATTAACTCATAAGCTGTAGTAGTCAGACAAAGGGGTCCTGATGCAAAGTACCAGAAATCTCTTGGATTTTATAAAGGGTATTTATTTGGGGTAAAAGCTTACAGCCCTAAAGAGGCCAACTCCAGGCTGCTTTCTTACCAGTCACCTGTCATGTGTAGAAGCAAGGTGGAAGTCAATCTCTGCCTGGTCTCTCCTTCCTTCTTCCTCTTAAGGCTCCGTGGTCCCAGTTTTCTTCCCATCTCGGCTGTAGGCTGGCATAGGGCTCATCTCTCAAGGCTTCCTATATCAATCTGGCATAGGGCTCAATTCTATCCAGGCCTTATCAGCTGCTCAAGGCTCTGGTCTCTTCAGCTGCAAACTATCAGGCAAATGGCTCATCTCTCCTAGGACTGTTTGAGCCTTCTCCTTTCGGTCATGTGGCCGGACCAAATGACCTGAGTTCTTTCCTCTTCCTAATGTCTTCTTGAGTAAGTGCCTGTTTATATCAGCCCACCAAGGAGGCAGGGACCCAACCCCTAATCACGCCCTACTGATTGGTCAAATCAAAGCCCTAGGTTTAACAGGTATTTTAATCAAGACATGTCAGCTGAATAGAACACATACAAAGGGTATCACGCCCAGAGGAACAGATTAGTTTACAAACATAATCTCTCTTTTGGGGATTCATAAATAATCTGAAACTGCCACATATGTTTACAGTTCTGAGGCCATGAAATTGTCCAGATCAAGGCCTTATCAAGCAATACTTTCTTCCTGAAGACCAGCTCTCTGCAATGCTGGACTCCTCTGCGATATGGCAAGGCACATGGCAGCACCTGCTGATCTCTCCCTTCTCTCTAAGTTTCATGGCTTCTGTTTCTTGCTTATGGCTTTCTCTTTCTGTGGCTTTTTTTTTTCCCTTCCATATTCATCCCATTTATAAAGGACTCCAGTAAGACAACTATGACCCACCCTGGGCCAGCCCTTATTGAAGAAATGCAATCAGATGTCCCACCTACAAAATAGGTCCACACCCACAGGAATGGATTAACTATAAGAAAGTAATATTCTTTGGTTCATCAGGTTCAAACTCTCACACTGCCTCCCCTTTTAGGATGAGATGAGGAAGAAGAAAGGGTTAAATTTACATAAACAAACTTCACTGGCATCCTGAAGCTATCATATGTTACGAATGTTGTCCTAATTAATAAAATCGCAAAAGGGAATACTTTTTAATGAGGAATATTCACATTGCATTTTTCCTTTGTTGCCATTACATTGTTTTCCTGAGCAAATTACTAAAGCAATACATTTTTTTAAATAATTCAGTTTATTTTTAAGTAGTTTCATTTTATATACATGATTATTACACATATCATTAATACACGCTTACAATACAAAAATCCAAGTAATTAATATCTAAAAAAGGGAGAGGGAAGTATTGCTCTTGATTTCTGATACTTTCTTATTTAGATACTTTTTTAATTCAGTTTTCAAGGAGACAAATCAAAAGTGATTAATTTTTCAGAGGGCTCTATTCATATAAATTCAGTATTCAAGTATATTTTAATAAAACAGTAAACAGTTTGACTGGTTGCAAAGTCAAACTGAATATGCCATAATATTGAGCAGAAGCAGAGCTTTCTTTAACTGTACTTCCAGTAACTAGAATCAGCTTTTAATATATGAAATGGAGAGCATGACAGTGCTTTTTTTTTTGTTAAATACTTTTTAAAATTTATTGAAATATATCACTCATAAACATACATAAGCAATAAATGTATGATAGTTGTGAACGTACAAAACAAACATATGTAACATCTCACCCTACCACCAATAACTTGCATTGTTTTTAAACCTTTTTAACTAATGCTTAAAGAGCATTGCATGACAGTGCTTTTTAAATCTTACATATTAAATGCCATATTATAGGGCTGGCATTGTACAGCACACTATATCATTTGTAAATAGAGTCTTATTAAAAGTATAATTACTAAAAATAGTAAGAATTAGAAATTTTATTCCTCCTAATTTCTTTTTATCCAATTTGGAAAACAAGATGTCTTTTTTTCACTGTGCTTGGCAATGACATCATATCTATAGGAATAATTTAAACATTCTATGGATTTATATATATATATGATTCTAGAAGATTTTGTTATTGTTTAATTCGGTTGTAATTAGTTCTGCAGTTATTACAGCAAATGTACAGAACTTTAAAATAATATTCCTCACCATATTATTGTGCAGTTAAAAAGTAAAAGTGAATTGTTGAGGCACAAAATTTTAAGTGACCTACTCAGGTCACACAAGGAATGAGGGGCAGATAAAAAAGCATTCTTTTTTCTTAAGTGTCTGTGCTAAAGCCTTGTTATGTCATCTCTCAAAATCATCTCAGTGCAACAGCTACAAAAATAGATGCATTATTCAGGAATGAATGTTTAACCTACATTGCTGTTATTAATAAACCTAACTTTTAAGAATTCATATGTTTTATTATACATTATTAAAAATTTACAATTGAAATATGATCATTTTTTTAATGGCTAGGTGTATCAGTCTGCCAAAAGGGTCTGTGCTAGGTACCAGATACCTGTTGGCTTTTATAAAGGGTGTTTATTTGGGACAAAAGCTTACAGTTACAAGGCCATAAAAAGTCCAACTCAAAGTTGTTTTTTCACCAAAATCAGTTGCCACATATTAAAGCTAGATGGTCCCTGATCTTTGAGTGTTCTCTGCCTTCCCCTCTGGGCTTCCTCTTCCTCTTGATGCTCCTTGGGCCCAGCCTTTTGAGGCTTCAGGCTTAAGTGAAGTCCAGTCTCTCCTGGCATAGGTCTTGTTTCATTCTGGACCACCTCTGTCAGTCTCGACTTTCTTCCCAGTCTCAGCTGTAAGTTATCAGGCAAAATGATTGACCTCTTACCAGAGCTAAAGCTGTTAGAGCCTTCTCCTTTCTTTCACATGGCAGGATCAAAAAATGACAGAACTCCCTCTTCATGTGTGTCTTCTTGAGTGAGTGTCCGTTTATATCAGACCCAGCATGGGAATGGGGACTCAACCTGAGTAACGCTTACTGACATAGTCAAATGAGAAAAAAAAAAGCCCTAACTCAGTCTTAACAGTTAATCTAATCAGACACCTCAGTTGGATTTAATGCACTCAAAGGTTATCACACCCAGAGGAATAGACTAATTTACAGACATAATCTTACTCTTTTTTTCATAACATAATCTCACTGCCACAATAGGCATTAAGTGAGTTATGTTTAATTTTGACAAAATTGTGTCAAAAAAACAAAATTTAGATGATATAATTTTAAACAAGTTCTGTGAAAGTTACCTATTAACATGATTTTTTAAAAATTCTAGTTATAGAACCTACAAAATTTAGAAGAGGGTATTATAGAGCCAAACATATTAATATAAATGTATTAAATCATATTCTAGGTGACCTTTTGCTTTTTATGAAAACTCCTAATAAAATACTCAGTGTTTTCTGGTATTCTTTCGTGCTTGTCAATCAAAGCTTGAAGAACACTGTCTTTTCAGCTCATTCTTTTGCAGTGATCTTTGGATTATATGGAATGGGGTCACCTAAATAACTTTGCTGGAAAGCCTCCATACATTGTAGCAAATGTATAGTAGAATTTTTCATAAAGCCATCTAAATAACCTTATTCCTCCAAGTGATCTAAATACTTCCCAAATATTTTGTGTAAACATAGGAATAATGGGCACTTTTTGCACCAGTTCCCACATGAGCAAAGCCTTTATGATTACCCCATACATTGTTGTAGGTTTCATCATTAATTAGGGCTGCTCGAATGCCACGTGGTGAAATAGCTAGCAAGTGACCATTCTTCAGTTTCTACACATTTTTCTCCAGGTCCATGGAGGGCACAAAATACATCAAGTAAACTAAACCCTGAAATTTTAAAGACAACATGATCAGCAACAACTTGGCAAGTTCTGCCTTTATAGATAAAATTTTTATCTATAGTTAAAATCTATGGGACTACCTCCATGATAAAAATTATAGGTGCTTGTGCTCCTGCTGGCATTTTTTTTTTCCACCCTGTGAACTTCATAACCATGCCAAATTGCTGCATGTCTGGCCCACAAATTAGCCACCATTTTCCTTGCACCATCCCACAAATTATGAGGACAGTCTTTTTAAAATACATTCTCTTGTTAATGTATAAGAAAATAATAAGGCAGAGAAAGAAGATAGTAAAGTAAGGAAGTAGTGAAAGTATTAGTGGCGTAAAAATCCCTAAGAGATAGTTGCAAACTTCAAATAGTCCTTTAATTCTTCTACACCAGACCATTCTTTTAGTACTTGACCTAGACAAATCATGTAGGACATAGAATCCTGTCCTTCACCACAGGTTTAATTTTTGTCTGTCGTTTTTCTTTAGGTGAAAATGACAAATTCAATCTCTTCATTTCCATAGCAGCTATTTAATTTTGCCATAGAAAATAGATAGTATCTTGTCCCAAGCTTCAATGTATGTATTTTCGGGAGGGAACAAGCAGTGTTAGAAGTTCGTCTACGGCCCAGCAGCCCAGTGAAGTGAGATTTGCATGGTCCATTCTTTCCGAGCAACCTGTGAGGAGGAAGCCCAGTGGTGGCCGCACGTTTGGTGTTACCTAAAGCAAAACATTATTGCAACAAGTGAATCAGTGCAGCGATGTAAAAAGAAAAGGCTAATGAATTACTTTCCTCCCACATTGCTTCACCCCCAGGACCTCTACCCTGAAATCTATCCAATTTTCTGGCACATACAGACATATATAGGTATGAACATATATTTAAGTATATGTAGGGATTTTTCGTTTTCTTTTGTTTTGAGGGACCAGGATCTGGGGATTGAACCCAAGACCTCATATGTGCGAAGCCAGCACTCAACCACTGAGCCACATCGGCTTCCCTGAGTTGATTCTCTTGTTTATTTTGCTTGTTGTCCATTTTCGGTTTTTTTCAGGAGGCATCAGAAACGGAACCTGGGACCTCCCATGTGAGAGGCAGGAGCTCAACTGCTTGAGCCACATTTCTAACCCCATTTGTGCTTTTTAAAGTTGAGAATCATTTCTGAAATTATAGCATATGTTGACAGCACAGAAGAACAATTTCTCTTGAAATTATGTTTAGAAATTTTGAGGATCTGAACTAAGTTTAGATCTGTCCTTTCACATTCTATGGATGTCTTCCTAATTGTTAATTTTTTTAAATTGATAATAGTGAATGTAATGGGGGAAATTTTTATAAAATCACCTAAGTTCCCTTTTCCTTACTACCTTCCCATTTTAGGTTTCAGCCCTAAAACTCACCCTACTCCCAAGGAAGGGAGGACATTATATAATCTGGAGAAAAATAGCAAACCAAGTAGCATTATCTATTTTCTTGAAACTGGTCTGCTTCATATAGTTTATTGTTGAATACCAAGGAACATATCAAACTGGACTGAAACTTGGACAGTAGAGTTTATGCTCCATCCACTTCTCAGGGCCTGTATTATATAGTTTTACATTCTCATTCTTTTTATGTACCTGATGAGTTTAACTTCCTTGTAGAAGTTACCACCTTTTCCATCCACTTTCTCATTTCTGTGCCTTCTTTTGTGCCTTTCTTTAACTACATATCTATAAATTTTAAGGTAGCAAAATGTGAATATGATACAAGGTTCTTTGCCTCAAGAGGTACTGTTTTTTAATCAAGTATTCTGTAATGTAACTCTGAGTTTATTTCATACCTCAGAATGTCTTACATAAAAATAAATATAATTGGACTTTGCATATATGTTTTATGCATATAACCAATGTATAAATGCATGTTTATTGACATAGTACATAACATGTATATATATAATTTATTTGAAAATCTTGTTTTTTTGATTCAGAATAGATCCATAGCTTATTTAAATAAAATATTCTTGAATTATGAATTGAGTATATTATTTGGCAGTTTATTTTATATAATCTTTGTGATTATAATATTAACTTACAGTAAATATTTAATGGAAGGGTTACTATAAAAGAGCCATTGTGGAACACCAAAAAAAATAAGGGAGAATTATGTTCCAACAAGACCTAAAGGCATGTGGAAAGGCATGAATCTCTACTCAGTAAGAGAGTAAACTACTTTTTTAAAATCTAGAAAATGAAAAAAAAAAGCTTTCTAATTTTACCTACATTGCATACTAATTCTCTCCAGTGGTCCTTTTGCCCTATTCTCCATGTACCAAGATCTTCTTTTTTCTGTGTCATTTCTGTATTTTTGAGCCCATAGTTTAAATGAATAAATGGATATTCAAATGGCAATGTACCCTTTTGGTATAATCATCTTAACTCTAGGTTTATAGAATAACAGTCATAATTTTTTCTTGTTTTTCTAATTTCTTTTTTCATTTTTCTTTTTTTACTAAAAGTGTTGATTGAGCAGTATAGTAAGAGTATAGTACAGATTTGTAGAGAATTGAGGTCATTATTGTTTGTGTTTATGAAAGTGGCCTAAAAAACTGAAGGAGAGGGAAACGGACTTTGGCCCAGTGGTTAGGGCGTCCGTCTACCATATGGGAGGTCCGCGGTTCAAACCCCGGGCCTCCTTGACCCGTGTGGAGCTGGCCATGCGCAGTGCTGATGCGCGCAAGGAGTGCCGTGCCACGCAGGGGTGTCCCCCGCGTGCGGGAGCCCCACGCGCAAGGAGTGCGCCTGTGAGGAAAGCCGCCCAGCGTGAAAAGAAAGTGCAGCCTGCCCAGGAATGGTGCCGCCCACACTTCCCGTGCCCGTGCCGCTGACGACAACAGAAGCGGACAAAGAAACAAGACGCAGCAAATAGACACCAAGAACAGACAACCAGGGGAGGGGGGGAAATTAAATAAATAAATAAATCTTTAAAAAAAAAAAAAAAAAAAACTGAAGGAGACAGTTAAGTGCCATTCTAAGAGAAGTTACAGTTTGGGGATTTCCACCTTTTTACCAATACTGTTTTAATTAATCTACTAGTAAATTTGATTTATAATATATTGGCTTAGTAATATTTCTTCTGCTCTAGTAAATTTTTAAAAATAAGGCTTCTTTTAGGAAGAAGGTCTTAATGTCACTTGGGAATATTAAATGCACAGTTGGGTTTTTAGAAATTATAAATAGTGGTTATTTTCTAAGAAAAGAAATGAAAAATCTGAAAGAAGTCTTTAAAATATATTTTATGTTCTTGCTTTACTGACGTTAGATTCAGTACAGAACATCTTATGTTGAATAATAATATTCCATCAAGTCCAGTGGCATTTGTAGAAATGAAATTGTTAGCTCACTAATGAATTTTATTTGCATAGTGATAGACTAGCTGGTCTTGCCTAATTTGCTCTACAGAATAGATCGTTGCTATTTTCGGGTTGTCAATAACAAGTGCCTATGCAAGTTAGACTGTCTTGAACGTCAGTAAAATATTTTTCTCTGGATACTGTAATATAATGAAGAAGGATTCTTCATTCTGTCTCATCAGCCTTTATTGACTGACCCGGATTTTACAAAGAATTAAATGGATCCACATTTGTACTCTGGGGGCTAACTGGAAGCAGCCACAGTAACAGTAGTTTGGGTCTCACCATTTTATTTTAATCATATTTGGGATCATATTTGATTCAGCATGAGTTCAGGGTGCTGAATATTTAGACCTCTTGTGCTGTTTTTCTTTGATCATTAAATTAATCATTATAAGTGGTTGACTTCAATATATGCTCCTTAAACTTTTTTTTTTTGCTTACAGGTATGTGTGTCTATATGATTTTTAAAAATTATAATACATATATTCTTTATGTAGATCTGAACTAAAAAGTGAAAATAGATTTCTAAACTTAGAAACTTATAAGAACTGAAAATGTTTCATGATTTAAAATCTCTTTCAATTGTCCATTTACCTTTATAAGTTAAAAACTGGCATACCCCCTTATTCTAATGCAATTCCTCTGTCAGGGACAGAGAAAAGTAATTTGTCTGGTGCCTCTAAAACCAAGGACTGTTATTGAAAACCTGGAACACACACCTGTTAGACTCTTATCCCTATGGATCAGGGATCTGGCAGCCTTCCTAAAAGGAAAAATGTAATGCTATTTGGCAGAAAAATGTAATGCTATTAGTCAACTTGAAGACTAGATGATAGAGATCTTGAAATAGAACTGAGAGCGTGAACAAACTGTTCAAATGTTTCTTCCATGGACTAATCTTACCATAATTTGTTTTAATCCGGAACCCCAGTTTTCTTTATAAGAGGCAGGTCAGCAGTTTTGAGAGCATAAAATTTGGAAATGAGAAGTGTGGCAGGGGCAAGCAGTGATATTTGGGCAATTGATATTAAAGCCTGTGTGAGATCTCCAGGAACACAGTGTGTGATACTGACTTTTCTGCTTTCCCTTTTGGCATGTGAACTATATATAGGTCATCAATCTTAATTCTAGGTATTGAACAGAATGGAGATGCTTTTAAGACTAAGCTAAGGCAGTACTAGAATATACAGCAAGTACTAATTGAATACCCACAGTTTGCCAGGGATTTTTATGAAGGGAGCAGAAACAAACTCTGCATTAATGCTACTTAAATCTGTTAAAGGAAGCAAAGGTTAACAAATAATTATGCATAAAATGTAATTGTACAGCTTTAGTGAATAAGCCTTACAAAAAGAAGTATATGGTACTAGAAGAACATATAAGAGGATATTAAAAGTTTTACTGTTCCTTTAGCTCTATAGAAAATCAATCCCCTTGTTCTCTGTTTACTTTGATAACTTTTTTTGTTTACCTTGATAATTTTTCAATTGAAAACAGTTTGTAGGGAGAATCTGCGTTTAGTTGGTTTACCAAGCAGGCAATCTTTCAAGACTGCATGTATTTGAAGTAGTCCTAAACTACTAGATTTTAAATTGTACCTCCTACCACGAAGCAGTCTCTAGTCCCTTTACCTAAATCCTTGCTTCCATAGTACTTAACAACATTTAAATACTCTGTATTTTACATATATGTGCATTTATTGTCTTTCTCCTCCCTCTAGATTGAGGGCACATATTTTGACTATTCTGTTTATTGTTGTATTCCAGTATTTAGAACAGTACCTAATATATAATAAACACTAAGTATTTGTTGAATAAATGGTCTGAATTAATTTATTTCTATTCAATAAAAGTAAATGTTTCAAACATAAAGTGGCCCAAATGAATATGTGAAGGACTTTAAACATCAGTGAAGAAAATTTATTTGAAAATTTCACACATTAGAACTAAGACCGTTTTCATCCTTACAGCTTTAACTTTCAAAATTTAACCTTTCAGCAGCAACCTGTATGTGCTTTCCAGTTGTTGTGCCCATCATAAGAGCTTCTGATTTTCACCAGACCATTACTCTTTTCTGATTCATACCATTGACCTTTTAAATAACCTGTTATAATTCAGTATTCTTAACTCACTAGCTCCTTCCATAATTTTGTTACTAAGATATATTTCAAAACATAATCTTCCTTAACTGTCAAAGTGCATTACTGTTAAATCATAACCATTTTTTAAACTACACTATTAGATTAGTTTTACAGTTTCCAAATATGACATATTCATCTTTTTCTTATATTTCCTTAGGTTGCTTTATTGACTACTGTTAAACTTATTTAAAATTTCCGTTTGTGAGCCTCTGAGCACACATGAAAAACATACCTAAGGTTATATTTCTGATGCTCAGCATAGTGCTTACCACAGAACAGGCACTTTGAAACCATTATCTCCTGTTTGGTAACTTAAATTTTTTCTTAAAGATTTATTTATTTACTTTATTTTTCTTTATCTCTATCCCTCCCCCTCCCTCTCCACCAGATGTTTCTCTTGTCGGTCTGCTCATTCTTTACTCACCTTCTCCAGGAGGCACCAGGAACAGTACCTAGGACCTCCCGTATGGGAGGTGAGTGTTCAATGGCCTGAGCCACAACCACTCTCGGTGGGCTATGATTTCTGCTGGCTTATGGCATCTGTTCGTTTAGGCTTCTGCTTCTTATAAACAGTTATAGCATCTAGCTCACTGTAGTGGGTGTGGTGTCTGCTCATCTTCTTTATGAGGCACCTGAACCAGGGCCTCCCATGTGGTAGGTGGGTACCCAAGTGGTTGAGCCATATCTGCTTTCCTGGTAACTTAATTTTGGCATTATTTCAAACTTAAACAAAAATCACAAGGCTAGCACAAGAAACTCTTATACCTAGATTCATCAATTGTTTGCATTTCTCCTAATTTGCTTTATCATCCTCTGTGTGTTTGTGTATGTGTTTATCTATCTATATATTTATATATATAAAAAACATCCATTAATGATTTTCTAACTCTAATGCATTCCTTCCATTCCACTGTAGGCAAGGAAGAGTCCTTCCTCACCCCATTTATTTGTTTATATCTCTTTAGACTCAGATTCTTACTTGATTCAAAGGATTGTAACCCATTACTGTATTATTTCATTTCATGGATCATAGTGGCCCAAATTTGGCCAGTAGGAGCCTCTTCAGACTGGCTTTTTTGTCCTTTTGGCATGTCCCCATCATTCTTCTGGGCACTTCCACAACAATGACATTTTTATTTAACCAGTTATTGCCCTGCACAGAGAAGACAATACAGAGAATATTATCTTTAAATTTCCAATTAAAAAATCTTTGCCCTACGAAAATCATTGCATTCCTATGCAATAGTATACACAGAAATTTTGTAGCAACTCTAATTTCAGTGATAAAGATTTGTTTGTTTTGTTTTAAGGATTTATTGATTTATTTCTCCCCCTCCCTCCATTGTCTGCTCTCTGTGTCCATTCTCTGTATGTTCTTCTGTGTCTGCTTATATTCTCATTAGGCAGTTCTGGGAACCGATCTTGGGACCTTCTGGAGTGGGAGAGAGGCAATCATTCTCTTGCACCACCTCAGCTCCCTGGACTGCTGCGTCTCTTATTGTCTCTCCTCTGTGCCTCTTTTTGTTGCATCATCTTGCTGCATCAGCTTTCTACATGGGCCAGCACTCCTGTGCAGGGCAGCATTCCTGCATGGGGCAGCACCCCTTGTGTGGGGCAGCACTCTGTGTGGGCCAGCTCACCACACAGGCCAGCTTGCCTTCGCCAGGAGGCTCTGGGTATCAAACCCTGGACCTCCTTTATGATAGACAGGAGCCCAGTTTGCTTGAGCCACATCTGCTCCCTGATAAAGTTTTTTTAAAGTCATAATCCTTTATAATGTATATGATCTTTCAGTTATTAAAAATATTTTTTTAGCATTTAAAAAGACTGGATGGCATTTTATATTTGACTTTTTAAATGTAAACCCTAATTTTATTTTTTTAAGGTACCATGGCCAGGGATTGAACGTGTGACCTTGTATGTGGGAAGCCGGCACTCAACCGCGGAGCCACATCAGATCCCCTGAGTTGATTTTTTCTTTTGTTTACTTGTTGTTTTTAGGAGGTACTGGGGACTAAAACTAGTCCTTCCATGTGGGAAGCAGATGCTCAACCACTTGAGCCATATCTGCTCCCAAACCCTGACTGTGTGAACATGAAGTTGAGGAAGTGGATACTAGATTCTAGGGAGGCCAGAAATGTTATGAAAAACAACATTTAAGAACTGGTGATTTTTAGCTCTGGAAAGAGAAGTCATACTGGAGATCTGATAGTTTTCAAATATTTGAAGAATTATTGTGGGTAAAATGAAGTGCATCTGTTTACTCAGAGAGCACCCCCAAACTTGGTCCCAGTGAGTGATGTATAGGAAGCAGATTTTAAGTGAATGTAAAGAACATTTTTGTAACCAAACTTTTTATACCAAATGGACCACCTTCAATGCAATTGTTTCCTATTTTCCCTACAGCAGCCTTGCAAGGCAGGTATTATCATCTTCATTTTACAGATAAAAACCAAAGCACAGGTAAACTTGTCCAAGTTTATTCAGTGTATAAATGCTCAGTTATGATTCAAACATCGAAGTACTTGATTCTAAAACACTGTTGGTATTCAAAATAAGCCTGTATGATACAGATTCGAATTTGGTGTGTTGGTCTAGATTGCTAAGAAATTTTTCTTAAAAAAAATTAATTTGTATTTTAAATTTGTTAATTATGAGCAAATAAATTCATATTCTTGATTATTTTTCTTCTCTCTTTTATATTACAAAGATAAATGAAATTCGTGATTTTTTCTATGCTTAACACAGTAATTCAGATATAAAATATAGTTTAGCTATAGCATTTGCCCTTTTGTTATTTCTATCAATAATATGAATAAATTCCAAGAATGATTTCAGATCTCAATAGTATTTTAAACAATAAATTGAAAGCATAAATGTATATAATGCACATGAAAAACAGGGCCTGAATTAAGAATTTGTTGACAATTTGTTAAAGCATGAAAGAATAACATAAATTATAATAATTGTGCTGAAAGGGCTGACTACTTTTTTTTTTTTTTTTTAAAGATTTATTTATTTATTTCTCTCCCCTTCCCCCCCACCCCGGTTGTCAGTTCTCTGTGTCTATTTGCTGCGTCGTCTTCTTTGTCCGCTTCTGTTGTTGTCAGCAGCATGGGAATCTGTTTCTTTTTGTTGGGTCATCTTGTTGTGTCAGCTCTCTGTGTGGGCGGGGCCATTCCTGGGCAGGCTGCACTTTCTTTTGCGCTAGGCAGCTCTTCTTACGGGGTGCACTCCTTGCGCATAGGGCTCCCCTACACGGAAGACACCCCTGCGTGGCAGGGCACTCCTTGCATGCATCAACACTGCTCATGGGCCAGCTGCACACGGGTCAAGGAGGCCCAGGGTTTGAACTGTGGACCTACCATGTGGTAGACGGACGCCCTAGCCATTGGGCCAAGTCCACTGCCTGACTACCTTTAAAAATCATCCATTTGCTTAAGAAAACATTGTTTTCACTTAAGTTAAAATATTTATAGTAAAGGGAAAATGAACTAAAAATGTATTTCCCATTTAAAAATAATATTCGAAGAAAACTATTTTTTGCTTTACTTTTGTGAAGACTGTGCTGGTAAATAACTATTTCATGCTTTTCAGTTTATTGTACAATGTCCTGCTATATGATGAACTGTAAGATAATATTTTTTAATGTGGGATTTAACTGGAAATATAACTATATTTTTTGCTATCATAGTACATTATGTACACTAAGTCTTGGGGTTTTTTTAGTTATACATATTGATAACAAGAATCTTTTAGGTTTCAGAAGATGTAAAATACTATGAATTTCTTTTAACCAAAAAGGAAAGTTTCCCACAGCCCAAACATAAAAAATAATAAATATTGAAACACTGCCTTTTTAGAAACTGGTACAGAATATGTTTCACATTCAAGGTAGTGCCCCAAGTATAATTCAGTAATGCTAACTGGAATCTATCACTTAAAAGCTTGGATTTCTTGAGAAGTACATATTTCAGCAGAACAGTCGGTAGTGGACTCTGAACTGTTAAGTACAGATCTAATTACATAGCCTGGAGCTGTGGAACCACTTCTTTCTATTTGAGATTACTTTCCTTGGCTTATTTGCATATTTTAATGCTTGAAGACTAGTCTAAGAATTGTACAATTTTTTGATACAGCTAGGACAGGCTAAATTAACCCTATTTGAGCTAGTTTGCATTTTCATGGTATATCTGATAAATGTTTACCCAGATCTTTAAGGAAAAAAAGGCTTGAGTAATATGTTTGGTTGCCAAGAATATCTGATAATAAAAGCTTATTTTAATTGTTGCACCCATAATTTATAAAATAAAGGAGTTTAAAATTTATCGTCCTTTTTAGTAATGTTTTTATTGATGTAATCCGTATGTAGTAGTGTCAGATTTTCTGCTGGTTAAGAAAATAAGAATGCTTTCTTTATTTGTGTCCATCAGTGGGCATTATTTTAGTTAATGAGTTTGATTAATTTGATTCATTGTGAATGTAGGTAATTTTGATTTAACAACCATCTTTGAATTCAAGATCCAGAATTTTTATTTTGCTCCTTTATAAGACTCTCTCAAAATAGCTCATTTTATAAGTTGTTTCTTCTTTAAGTCACAAATTTTCAGCTTTGAATGACCTTAAAATACAACACACAGAAACACACACGCAAACACATCTTTTTGTATATTTATTACTATTTAAACTTTGTCTACAAGTTTCCCAGAGGCCACAGAGAAAAATGCTGACATTTAAATATAAAAAGTTAACTGTAATACTTATTTACTGAATAAAATACATTAACAAAATGAAATGATAATGCATAGACTAGCACAAAATATTTGTAATACAAAAAAAAAGGGCAAAGGTTACTCTCTGCTATACAAAGAGCATCAACAAATTGATAGGAAAAAGATAAAGCCTGACAATAACAGATAAAAGGTTCAGAATAAGGGTATAGTTCAATGGTTAGTCATATACACTTGGACATTCCAATTCCATGGATTTATCCTACAAATATGTGGAATGATTTGTGTAATTATTTATTACTACATTACTTTAATTACAAAAGATTTGAAAGAGGGAAGCAGGCTTGGCCCAGTGGTTAGGGCGTCCATCTACCACATGGGAGGTCCGCGATTTAAACCCCGGGCCTTCTTGACCCATGTTCAGCTGGCCCATGCGCAGTGCTGATGCAGGAGTGCCCTGCCATGCAGAGGTGTCCCTCGCGTAAGGGAGCCCCACGTGCAAGGAGTGTGCCCCGTAAGGAGAGCCGCCCAGTGCAAAAGAAAGTTCAGCCTGCCCAAGAATGGCATTGCACACACCGAGAGCTGACACAGCAAGCTGACGCAACAAAAAGAAACACAGATTCCCAGTGCCACTGATAAAGATAGAAGCAGTCACAGAAGAACACACAGTGAATGAACACAGAGAACAGACAACGGGGTTGGGCAGGGGGTGGGGGGAAGAGAAAAAAAAATTTTTTTGAAAGAACATACGTATCTATCAAAGAGGAACTGCTTAAATAAAGTATATTTTTTCCCATGCAATGGAATACCATGCAGCAGTTAAAAATGAATGAAGAAACTGTGTACTGATATAGAAGGATCTTCAGAGTAGTATAATTCAGTAAAAAATAAAAAAGAACAGAATTGTCTGTATAGTATTCTACTATATAGTAAGAAACAGATGAAAATTATCGATCTATATTTGCTTAAAAATGTGCATAAATGCAAAGGGTACCACTTGTCTCTATTTGAGATTACTTTCCTTGCCTTATTTGCCCTGCTGGTTAGAGTGAAAGCATAAAATTACCAGGAATGGCTACTTATCCCAAAGCCTCATTCTTTAACCCTTGAAGAGCCAATACCTTATATTGGTCTTAAGAAACTTTTTTTTAGGGGTTATCTGTATGCCGTGTTGTGTCTTTATCAGATAGGTCCTTTCTTAGTTTTCCTTCGTAGCGGAAATTTATAGGAAAGAGACTTGATTCAAGATTTCACATTTAATATTTTACTTCCTTCCTTCTGTTTTCAAATACTCTCAGGCCTAAATATTCCAGTTAATTTTTTGAATCTTAGTTCATCAAGCACAACTTCCTTATAACGGTTAAAGGAGAAGTGTTTTAAATTATTTCATGTGGTGTCACGTACAAATACACATGTAAATGAGGAATAAGTAGTTAAAGGAAAATAGCTGTCAATTTATAGTCGTTTTCTGAAGTAATCATGTAATCATTTAGTCTTTTAAGCCAAATTTATTTTATTTACATTTATTACCCTAGTAATGGTGCTGATACATTATGAATTATTTTATTACAAAGGTTCTCAAAATTCCTGAACAAGGAGTATCAATTTCTCCATGGAACTTGTTAGAAATGCAAAATCTTGGCCTTGCCTGCCCCAGACCTATTAAATCAGAAAGAGGTGGAGGAAAGCAGCATTTGTGTTTTAGACGAGCCCTTTGGGTGATTTTTAAGCATTCTAAAATTTGAGAGCCATTGCTTTACAAAATACAGTGATTTCACTAACATTTTCCCTTTCAGTCCTCATACTAATCGTGTGACATAGAGTAACTCTGTGTTCCGGGGGAAATAAGAATCAAAGAGTTCTAAAACACACTACTATTTATGTTTTAAAGTAGAATTTCTGGTATTTTTTAAGTTATCTGTCCTTTCTTTTGAATATACTCTGGAAAAATATCAGTTGCTTAAATATTTCAGTTTTTTTCATTACTATTTTCTGAGCTTTTACTATTTCATTAATTTTAGTCAGCATCCCAGATAAAGAACACTTTATTTGACAAGTCTGAAACTCAAGTTTAAATACTTTGTTTCCTGATCCAGAACTGTTTCCCTCATAAATTTTAAAACTAAATGTCTTTCTAAGCTAAAAATAAATTTTAAAATTGTAGATGCATGTATTAACCTTCAGTCAAAAGAATTTAACCTAAAAAACCTTAAGTTTAAGTAGTTTTATAAAATAGTAAAATTTACTGCTATTAACTTGACTCTACTATTCTAATCTTGTTTCTGTGGCACATAAATATTTAACTGCTGTTGAATTCTCAACAGTATTTCTAAGATTTATTTGGTGTTATTTCTGTCAAATGAAAGAGTGTTGTCCTATCTCTTAGTTATCATTTTCACGCAAAGTCTCTTTAATTAACCAAATTAACAAATTTTAAAATCAAGTGTGTTTATAAAGACCGAAAACCTTGTAATGACTTTTTATTGGAACCCCTGGACAGAAAATTTTTAATAAGAAAGAAAGTTTATTTTACAGAACAAGATATGATAGATTCTTTAATAGAAAGAAATTGCTGCTTTTAACTTGTAACTAATATTTCTTTCAGCTGCAATAGAAAATTATTTGCAAAATGATAAATTGGCAAGTCAGACTGAAATAATTAATGAAGATTTAGGGTCATATTTTATTTTCCCTTATGTTTTTCATATCTTTTGTTTAAACAAGATTTACATAATATGGCATTTGAACTATGGAAAACATAAATTTGGTTGTTTATAAAACCCTAATCCATCTGGGAAATGAAATTGTGACTATTCTGATTATACAAAATACCTTAAAGTTATTGACATTTCATATGTATAGGTAAATCAGGTTCGGTTATTAGAAAAAAATTAACGTCTTTGTAGTTTCATTTATTTTTCCTTTTAACCTCATCTTAATTTAGGAAAGGAAAATTAAGTTGGTGGTAATTACTAACTAATTTCATATCATAGGACAGTGGTCATCTCAGAGGGTATTAATTCAGTTTCTAGATCCCACCCCAAGATATTTTTACTTCATTGTTTTCAGGGAAAGATCCAGAAATCTGTATTTTAACAAGCACTAGGAGTGATTTTTATGACGTAGTCCCAGGCCCCAGTGTAAGAAACCTTGAAAGAGAATGCACCTCGTCATGATTACAAAGTTTATTGCATATGTTTCCATTAAGAGCATAATACATACTCAGAGAAAAAATGAGAAAATGCCATATATTAGGAAAGGAAACCCTTATTCCCAATACCCGACTATTGCCGACTATTGTTAACATCTTGATATATTTCCTCCATCTTGTTTCATTGCACAAACTTGTGATTATAATGGTGTTAAATATGTATAAAGTCTAAATTAATGAAAAGAAATGTGGAAAATAATTAAAATATTGTCAAAAATACCAAGGCTAAATATTATTAATACTACCATAGCCTCCTCCATTCAGCAAGATATGGCTAATGATCATAGTGACTTTTTCTCTATATAGCAGCAGTGTTCCAATTTGGAGCCTGGAAACATATTTATTAGTAGTACAGTGTCTGGCACATAGTGGGTACTCTTTGAAAAACTTAGGACGAAGGTATGGATAAGACCCGTTAGCTGCATGTTCAGAGTTTTCTCCTTGTCCACACCCTATCCCTCCTTTCAGTTGCCTAAATTATGTCTGCAGTTTTATCTCCATCCTTAAATTGTACATGTCTTTCATGGAAGAGATTATGTCCTGTCCATTCTATGTCTTTACCTTTTATGCGGTTTTTATATGTATGTGTGTTCTATAAATATTTATCAAATAAGAAATAGTTTGTGCTCATTTAATCCATCATACTAGATTCATATATCCATGAGGGTAGGAACCTTGTCTCTTCTTCCCATAGCAGTTTTTCTCAGGGCTTAGTAGTGACTTCATGCTCAGAAACATTTAAATGAATGAGTAAATTAATTAGTGATTAATAAATACCTTCATTGTAATTCATATTTTCTTAAATTTTAATGTTGGCGTTAATTGGTTTTCTGTGTGATAAAATACATTTTTATGTAAAAGAAAAATTCTGCTTTTCCCATTAAAAAGAAATAGTAGACATGCCCTTTCTTTTTGTAAGAGATAATGTGATAGAGTTCCGACAGATTCCGAACTGGTTAAGCTTCAATAGGACATTTATGGTTAAGAGTTTTCTATTTATCTTAGTATTAGACAGCTTATATCTATAATTATGAAAATATCACAGTGGACCTAAATGGCAGTCTCTTGAAGTCCTGAAGTAAAGTTATTTCCCCATAAAAGCTAGAGAGCCTATTAAAATCAGAAGATGTGTTTTCTTCTGTAGAAAATAGGGAAAACAGGAATTTTCAAAATTTCTATGAAACTTTCTGTAATAAATTCTGTTAGTGTACTCTTTTAAAAAATTCATTATTTTCAAAGCATGTTAGTCAGCAAATAAGTTACAGCTCCAGCAAAGTGTGAAATCTCAGGCTTTATGTCCTTGATGACTGTGCTGACTTACGTTAAATTTCTCCAGGTGACACAATAACTTTCTTTTCATTTTTCTAAATGCTTTGGAAGTTTTTCGTTAAGGAATTCTGGTCTTCTCCAAATTATCTGCTATCCTTTACTTTGAATTATACTCTAAAAAAAATATCATTTACTTACATTTCTAGTTTCTTTAATAATAGTCATCTGTGATTTTACCCTATTGTAAATTTTAAACAGCCTCCCATATTGGAACATTTTTTTTGACAGGTATACAGACATAAGATTCCTAAGGAATAAATATTTAACCTGTGCTCTAGGTAGCTATTGTCACCCTGTCTCCTTTTTAGTCAAATCTGAGGCCACTTTCCCCTTTTTACTCTTCTTGTGCATCCTCAAAACAACCCTCTCTTTTACTTACATCGGCTCATCTGAGCCTCTCAGTTCTCTTACTAGAAACTATCGATTGCACATCCTCCTGAATCTGTAATCTGGAAACAACACCAAAGTCCTAGCTTCCAAAACAATACAAAACAAACAAAACATGATTAACAGAAGAGTATGGGAGGTATTAAGAAGAGAGGCAGGAATTAGAACCTTACATTGCTGAGGCCTAAGAAGTATTCCATGGTGATTCCTCCAAAATTTAGAAATGTCAGTTTGATTGGAAGCTGGGGTTAGTGGAATTTGTCTCTAAGATATCCATACCAAGAAGAATGTTTTCCTTAGGTTTTATGTTTCGGATGATTAAAATAGCAAAGTTGTCTAAAGATGCTTTTATTCACATCTTGTAAGAGTGAAAAAGATCAATTCTTCATAGAATAAAATTATTTTATCACAGTAATAGCTCTTTGGGAAGGCTGCGGTTGAGGTGATTACTGGGAGGAGGTAAAAGTCAAAGAAAAAATATCACAGAGAGATGGCAGGCACTGACAGGCAACACATTCGGACTATTAACCACACCCTTATTTTATTCTCTTCAGTCACTTTTGCATTCTCTATGGTGACTGGCCCTGAAGTACTTTTTTTTCCCCACTTTTCCTTGACAGAGATCCAGACAAGATTCTTCCCCGTAGTTCAGATTTCTACAATCAACGTGTTAATATTACCACAAAAAGTTCTGCCACCACAACAAAAAAGTCCAAATATTTCTCTAAAAGCAGTTTGATTTCCAGAAGCTCCTAAATTCTTTATTTTATAAATGGCTATTCATAGAAGTACTATTGTTTAAAGAAGAGTGTTCTTTGTTGTTTAGATTTCTCTAAACATCATTATAGTACTGGAAATTTTGTTGAGTGTGGTTATCTTCCAGGGGAAAATAAAGCTCTGTATTTTTTTATACTCTGTCCCCATGTGAAATAGTTGTGTCAATGGACCATGTCTTCAAAAGAGAAATGCTCAAATTAAGCTCCAAATTCTTAGAATTCATATTAATTTCAATTCTAATACTAATCTAATAATAAAAAAGCCATATTACTGAAATTTATTTAACTTGCCTTTTTCCTGTTACATACTTTGCTCTAAAATAAGGAAATTTTGGAAAATTCATAAACTGAGAATTTAGTTTTGAATAATAAAATTTGTTTATGTAGGGTAATTTCCAGAGTAGGATTAAACTGTTATTGACTGTTTTTACTAAATTTACTGTTTACTGAATTTAAATATTAAATAAACTGCTTTCCTTTTTTCAGGTGATGGTGTTTGTACATGCTCGAAATGCCACTGTAAGAACAGCTATGTCTCTCATAGAAAGAGCAAAAAATAATGGCCAGATTCCCAACTTTTTACCTACTCAAGGACCTGATTATGGACATGCAGAAAAACAGGTAGGGAACACATGAAACAGCAAGATGATAAGCACTATAGCACCTAAATGCTGTATTACTAGATATTTTATGTATGAATGATCCATAGTTTAATTCCAAGATGTTAATTTTATAGATTTACCATGGAATCTTGACTTCTTTCTGGATTAATGATGTTTTAGAGGGTCCTAATGTATGATGTGTTCTGTTATCATTTCTTTCTATTAAGATTTTACTATATTTCTGCTCTTATAGTGAGTAGATGAAATACAGTTAAAGTTCATAAAAATATGTTAAGATATAATGAGTTTATTCTTTTAAGGAATTAATATTTTCTTTAACATCTCAATTTTAATTTCTAAGGTAAGCATCAACAAATTATAATCCACACAAATTTTTTAAGAGTGTAAAGCTCTTTTTAAAGGTGTAAAGGAATTCTGAGTCCAAAAAGTATAAGAACAACTGTTTTGCTACTCAGGGTTTATTCAAAGCCTTGGAATCACTTGGGTACTTACTAGAAATGCAAAACCTCAGGCCCCAGCCTGAGTTTTCTAAATCATAATCTACACTTCAAATAGGTCCCCAGGTGATTTTATATACATTATAGCTTGAAAAACCACTGCTCTAGGTAATTTGGATATTGAAATTATCATAAGTTTTGCAGAAGTTATTTAATTATATTAATATGATTTAGATCAAGAGTGGGCAAGGGTAAGGCTCAATTTTTTCAAATAAAGTTGTATTAGAATTCAGTCAGCCTTTAATTGTCTTTGACTGCTTTGGCACTACATGGGAAGAATTGAATTCAGTTGCAATTGAGAATGTATGATCTACAAAGCCTAAAATACTTTATGGTCTGACCCTTAGTGGAAAAAATTTGCTGACCCCGAATCTAAAGCTATTAAAAATAAATTTTCAAATGAAAAATGTATGGACATAACATTTTTATTCAAAATATTTTTTATGCCTAATAAAAGATTTAACAGATGTTTACCGAACACCTGCTAGCTTCCAGACATTTATGCTATGTACTTTCACATTTATTATCCTAATGAAATGTATTTCATTCTCATGACTTTACTGTAAATGTTACCATTTTATATTGATATTTTAAATTGTGAATATGGTAAATTAAATATCAATTTTGAATGTTAGTTTCTCCCTAAATTTAGAACTACAAAATTTATTCATTTTTTTGACTTTAAAAATTTTTCTAATGCATATCATTTATTATTCAGTTTCCTGTTCTTCTACTATTTATTAATCAGGAAGTTATGAGAGTATTCCAAAAGTCAAAGTGGTGGTATTCATAAATCTTTTACATTTCTTTGGAAATACAAAGCAACTCTATTGCATTTAAAAGCCAAGCCTTGAGAGCCACCTTGTGGATTTCTGATTACTTCACACATCTTAATTCTGAGAGTCATTGCTATCCTAAATTATGCAGGTTTGTTATTTATTGTTATGTTTTTTATTGTTAAAATAATAGTATTTAACATTTCACAAGTGCTGCTAGGCCAGGCACTGTTTCACATGCTTTGTAATTCCTTCAGTCTTTATAACAACCCTATTATGTAGGCTTGGACTATTATTATCCACATGGTTTGGTGTCTGTGTAAGTAATTCAAATATAACATGAAATATTGTAAAACATGTAAAAATAATTCACATGGGAACATTTTTAAATGATGTTTATTTAAAGCACTATCACCAAAAGGAGTCAAAGACCACTATGCTGTCAAAGATATAACCTGGGGAAATGGAAAGTTTTAATAAAGTTAGGTAGACCTTAAAATTCCTTGTTGTCTTTATTATATTTCTTATATTTTTATTATATTTGATTTTTGTACTGATCCAAATGTTATTACTGGATTTTTTAACAATAATAGCTTACACAAGCATTTATAGTATAACACAAGTTTTCAAGGAACATTATCTGTTCTCTTCACCATTATTTTCCCAGCCCCTCATACAATATTAGACTGATAGAAGGTACCAAAAATTACTCTTTTGTATGTGTTTGTTCCTCTGAGACAGACATTATAATGGGTGCTTTCACTCTCATTTTCTCATTTGATCTGCACAACTTCTTTTCTTTGTGATTATAATCCCTATTTTGTAGATAACTAAACTGAAACTGAGTATATATGCTGTTCACAGACATACCTAGATAATAAGTAATGGAACCACGATTTGAACCTGAGTCTGACACCAAAGTCCATCTTTTTCACTAAACTGTATCCCAGTCATTCAAAAATCAAACAGGCTAAAATCCCACTCCAGCACTTCCTAAAATCATTTAAGGCATTGAGTCATTTTTTTTTTAATACAACAGATCATTTTTTTCAGCCCAATCATATCCCTCATCTTCTCTAAAGAGAGAGTCAAAAAACGCTTGTCCATCCCCAGTAAATATTATTTTATAACAAAAGATAAGGAAGTCTTTTTGAATGTTTTCTGGAAGCTCCAGAGTTTGATTAGTTTTCTAGTACTAATTATTTCTTCTTACTTCTTGATGTGCGTTGTGAACTTGAATGGTAAAAGCATTCTAGCAATTCTGAGGAACCTATTGCAGTGATATTAGGAGATATTTCCTCCCATGTTTTTGAAAAATAGAAATTACTCAAAGCATTGAAATAAAATTAGAAGGTAAATTTTCTATGGAGTACATGAAAAGATAGCTACATGACTCCTGTTAATGGAAATACAACTAAATCCCTACCAGGCCACAGTGATACTTTACTCCTATGTGCTTAGTGTAACCATCTTAATTTCTAATTTAACCAGTAAAGCTTTAAAAACGTTGGTCAGAGTTTTTTTTGTTTTTGGTCTTGTTTGTTTTGGTCTTTGTTTTGTTGTTTGTTTGTTTTCATTTTTAGGGTCAGAGTTTTATTCAATACTGTATAACTTTTGTTTATATATAATTAATTAATAATATTCCATCGATGAAGTGCTCCTTTTCTGTGTGTTTATGTGTGTGGTATAATAAGCCTTTTCCTGTGCCTTAGCCACAACTCATAGTGAGTCTTTTCTCCCATACATAACAGCTGTACTTCAGAACAACTCTTACTTTTCATCTTTAAAGCTAAGTCACCCTCAGCTGAAAAACGAAACTCTATTTCCAAACTGTCCACTGAAAGAAGGTAGGAAAAACGAAAGATAACTACCCCAGCATTACCGTAAGCTACAGAGATGGAGCTTGGGATTCCACCTTGGGAAGAGGGTGTTCAGGACTTCCAAATAAAACCCAAAGCAAGAGGACACATTAACAAAAAGCTCTGGTTGTGACTCTAGATGCCCTGTGACTTTAGGCACCTAAACATCTCTGAACCTTAGTTTCTCTTCTGTCAAATGTGATAATAATGGGATAAATAATACCTATTCTAGTGGGTTGCTGTGAGAAATAAATAGAATGATGTATGAAATTATTCAGAAAATTGGCTGAATGATAAGATTACGTAGCATATTATAGGAATTTATTTTACAAAGTGTATACTTATGACTAAATTGGAAAACTATGAAAGGATGATGAACAAAATGGATAAAATTTCCCTAATCTACCCTGCATATTATTACTTAATGCCCTCCCCCACCGCAAAGATCCTGTTTTAAGAAACCACTGTTTTTTGTAAGATAGAACATTCCTCAGGAATATTAGCAGCCTGCATTACTATAGTTACAGAAGTAAGCATAGCATTAAAAATATATAGGCATTTTCATTATTAAGTCATTGTTTTCTCTCTTGATGTTAATTTTAAGTTAAGTGATATTTATTTCAGTTAGAATCTTAAGACTTTGTTTCACTCAAGATCATAGTCAAATAATTTACCTTTCCTTAAGAGGGAAAATTTTTTATAGGTTTAAATTATTCTAGGCTTGTTATGTGTGTTCCCTCCAACTCCCATGAATGAAGTTATTAGAAATATCTATTGAATAGGTAGAACACTGGGAAAACCCAATAATATGCACCTTCAATCTACTGTAATATACCATTTTTTTTTACTTTATTGTATAGTTCAGGGGTTCTTAACCTTTTTTGTTCCATGGACCCCTTGTCAGGTGAAACCTAGACCCCTTACTCAGTCTACCCTATACTGTGTGTTATTTAATAAATATATCATACCCGCACCAACACAAGAATAATGTTTTCTTGGATTTCAATTCAAGCTCACAGACACCTTGTTAAGAACTCCTGGTATAGATCTACCAACCAACTCCTTGTTGTTTTTCATAGATCTAGCTTTAGTCTTTGCCTAAATTGATAGAAGCTGGCTTTTATATTAGTTATTTGGCACCTAATATTGATAGTTTTCTATTATTTTCTGTTTGTTATTTTCTGTTACTATTTTCTGTTATTTTCTGTTTCAGCAGTCACAGTGTAACCATAACTAAATAAAACTAGAATTTTTCCTTTCTGGAATATGTGGTATCTATTATTAAAAATAGTAGCAGAGGTACCTAATAGCCCCCTTTCTCTTATTTTTTATTTTAAATATGTGCAAAATAATATCTTCTTAGAGATTGTTCTTTGTTCAGTCGTATGCTATCAACTTCCTTTTCTTTTGGAACTAATACAGTAATTATACTGTTGCAGTCACCTAGAAAGGATGTCAAAGGTTAGTAGCATATTAAATAAAATCAAAGAAAATTAGTAAAAATAGAATTGAGTGTTTAATTGGATCTTTGGAAGAATCATTTTACTTTTGCAAAAAGAGGCAGGGAGTGGATGTAGCTCAAGTTGTTGAACACCTGCTTCCCATGTATGAGGTCCCAGTTTGATCCCTAATACTTCATAAAAACAAAGCAAACACATGAAAAAACGAACTTTCTTCGGGAGGCAGATGTAGGTCAGTGGTTGAGTACCTGCTTCCCACGTATGAGGTGCTGGGTTCAATCCCTGGTACCTACTAAAGAAAGAAGAAAAAAAAGGCAGCTGCATGTAGAAAAATGACTTGTATCCAAGCAAACCTGGGTTTAATCTTCACTCAAACTCCTTAATATATAGCCCTTTAAACTTCCTTGAGCCACAATTTCCTAACCTATGAGGTTGAAATGATACCTATATTTTAAGATTGCTACAACCAACAGGTAACACATCATGCCTGTTACATAGTAGACACTCTGTAAATGGTTATGTTTGAACTTTGAAGGAAAAGAAGTGGACAGGTTTAAAGAATAATAGATATGAGAACATTCAAATTTAATATTAATACTTTGGGAAAACAAACCATAATACATTCAACTTTGAAAGGTAGTAAGCAGAATAGGAAAATACTGGTAACTAATACAATAAATGTTTAATAAATAGCTTCATCTTTAAATATGTACTTATTAATATTAACAACTAAAACATGAAGTTTCCAGTAAGTAATTGAGCAAAGAGAGGACATAAAAACAGTAAACAAACTTTGGAAGAAAATGTATTATTTGATAAAATTAACAGACTATATATTTTGAAACAATAAATCATCAAAAATTTAAAATGATAATTCTCAATTCAGAAGATAATTCGAGATTTTGACACACTTCTAGATTTACTGTGGCAGTGATCAGTTTAATCCTTAAAGATTTTTTTGTTTGTTTGTTTATGTGTTTTGAGAGCCAAACATTTTTCATTCCCTTTTCCTTCAGAATCTTTTAAAGATTAAAAGGGTAAACAGACTTGGCTCAGCAGATAGAGCGTCCGCCTACCACATGGGAGGTCCACGGTTCAAACCCAGGGCCTTCTTGACCTATGTGAAGCTGGCCCACGCACAGTGCTGATGCGTGCAAGGAGTGCCCTGCCACTCAGGGGTGTCCCCAGCGTAGGAGAGCCCCATGCACAAGGAGTGTGCCCCGTAAGGAGAGCCACCCAGTGCAAAAGAAAGTCCAGCCTGCCCAGGAGTGGCGCTACACACTCAGAGAGCTGATGCAGCAAGATGACACAACAAAAAGAGACACAGATTCCTGGTGCCACTGACAAGAATACAAGGGGACACAGAAGAACACACAGCAAATGGACACAGAGAACAGACAACTGAGGCAGCAGGGGTGAGGGGGGAAGGGGAGAGAAATAAATAAAAATAAATCTTTATTTAAAAGAAGATTAAAAGAAAAATTTAATAGATGGCATCAGCAAAATGGAATAGGCCGCTCCAGATGCTAATCCCTCCCCAGAAATATGAAAAACAAGCAAAAACTTTCAGAAACAACTTTGTCAGAACTCTAGAAATGCAAAGGTTTTATAGCAGCCAAGCAAACTGCAAATCGAGAAAAAGGCAACTTAAAAAACCAATCCTGACATTCAAAGAAATTGTTGCCAAAACACTGGCTGAACACAACCTTAAAGTAACAGAGAATTAAGTTGCCATACACCACAAAGAATACGGTCTTTGCAAAAATATTTTGAAAATGTCACTGTCTTAGTTTGCCGGAGACAAATACCACACAATGAGTTATCTTAAATAATAACAATTCATATTGTCACAGTGTTGATGGCTGAAATTCTCAAGTCAAGCTCTCAACAAGCCATGCTTTTTTTTCACAGTCTGTAGTAGTCTAATTCTGGCTTGCTGCAATTCTTGGGGTTCCTTGGCTTGCACCTCTGCCTCCGTCCTATGGCAATCTGCCTCTCCTTGTATCTGTTCTTCTCATGCCCACCAAATTTCAGTTTCTCTGACTGTGTTTGAATTTCTTCTCTTTATAAGGCATCCAATAATAAGTTACAACGCACCCTGAATCAATTTAGCAAACTTTAGTAATAATCTTCAAAAGATTCTATTTACAAAGGGGTTCACCCTTAGAGGAATGTGGGTTAAGATTCTGTTATACCTTTTGTAAGGTGCATGATTCAGTCCCCAACAGTCGCTATATGGACAACTGCAGCCTTCAACACCCAAGAACAGCACATTCTGGAAAGGGTGTAGAATCTGATTTCCAGAGTCTTACCACATTTTAATATTCAAATGTCTAGATTTCAACAACCAAAAAAAATCACAAAACATACAAAGCAACAGGAAACTTTAGCCCATTCAAGGAAACAAAAATAAATTGACAGAAACCATCCCTGAGGATGTACAGACATTGGAATTATTTGACAAAGACTGGAAATTAACTATCTTAACCTCCAAGAAAAAAAGGAAACCATGGAAAAAGAGCTAAAGGAAACCAGAAAAATGTGTGAACCAAATGAGAATATCATTAAAGCAATAGAAATTGTAAAAAGTAACTAAATAGAAATTCTGAAGTTGAAAAGTCCAATAACTGAAATGAAAAGATCATGAGTGGGATGGTGGTTTAACAAATTTGATCTGGCAGAAGTAAGAATCACCGAACTTGAAGGTAGGACAGTTGAAAGTATCCACTCTAATGAGCAGAAAGGAAAAAGAATGAAAGAAAGTGAACACAGCCTAAGGAAACTGTGAAACACCATCAAGTGGACCAACATACACATTGTGGGAGTCCTAGAAGGAGAAAACAGAGAGAAAGAGGCAGAAAGAATATTCGAAGAAGTAATGACCAAAAACTTTACAAGTTTGATGAAACTACACTTCAAGAAGCTCAGTGAATTCTAAGGAGGATAAACTTGAAAACATCTATATCAAAATGCATTATAATCAAATTGTTGAAAGACAAAGACGAAGAATCTGTAAAGCATCCAGAGAAAAGGGACTTGTCACATACTTGCAAATATACAGCTAGTAAATGAATTGAGGAAAGTTGCAGTGTGTAAGATCAGTGCATGATGGATTTATAGATATAACATGAAAATACAAGTAACAAGAAAAAATAGATTACCTAATCCAAGGTCATAAAGAGTTACACATGTTTTTCTCCAAAGAGTTTACTAGTTTCAGCTGTTACATTAGGTTTTTGATCCATTTAGACTTGAGATTTGTATCTAATGTGAGGGAGGGGTCCAATTCCATTCTTATACATGTGGATCTGATTGTCCCTGCACCATTTTTTGAAGAGACTTTATCAAAATTAGAAAGTTTTGTGCATTAATGAGCATTATCAAGGTGTTGAAAAGACAGCCTACATTTTAGGAGAAAATACTTTCAAACCATACATCTGATAAGGATAACATATCCAGAATATATAAAGAGCTCCTACAAGTCAACAACAAAAAGACAAACAAGCCCATTAAAAATAAGCAAAGGACTTGAACAGACATTTATCCAAAGAAGATTAACATATGACCCACCAAGAAGCACAATAGAAGATGCTCAACATCATTATCTTAGAGGGAATAATATATCAAAGCTACAGTGAGGTACTGCTTTACACCCACTAGAATGGCTATAATAAAAAATAGAAATAAATAAGTGGAAAATAACAAGTGTGGGTGATGATGTGGAGAAATAGGAACCATCATCTAAAGATAGTGGGAATGCAAAAAGGTTCAGCTACTATGCAAAACAGTTTGATGGTTCCTCAAAAAGTTAAACATAGAATTACCATATGACCCAACAGATTCACTGCTCAGTTTTAGGGGGTTGATTTTTGTCCTGCACAAAAGACATGTTCAAATCTCAATCCACATTCCTGTGAATGTGAACCCATTTGTAAATAGGACCTTTGAAGATGTTATATTATTAGTTATAGTTTAGCCAAATTGAATCAGAGTACATTTTAATCCATGTGACTGGACACCTTATAGAAAGAGGAAATTCAGACATAGGTGGGAAGCCAGAAGTCAGAAGAAGCCAGAAGGAGGGGGAGAAATTGCCATGTGACAGAGGACTGCCATTACCAGAATACAACTGACTCTGGGAGAAATGGCTTTGCCAACATCTTGAATATGGACTTCCAGCCTTCAAAACCATGATACAATAAATTCTTGTTTAAGCCAACCCATTCTGTGGTAAAGTAGTGTTACATGCTAAAAAATGGATGAACCTCCAAAACATGCTAAGTGAAAGAAACCAGACATAAAAGATCACATATTGTATGATTCCATTTACATGAAATATCCAGAGTTCATAGAATCAGAACACAGATTAGTGATTGTCAGGGTTGGTGGGAGGAGGAAAGAAAGGGAAACTTATTAGTAAGCAGGTTTTACTTTGGAGTGATGGCAGTGTTTTTGGACTAGGTAAGAGGAGGTGTTTGTGTAACATTATGAATGAGTAATGGCATTGAATTCATTTTAAAATGGTGAATTTTATATTATGTGAATTTCACCTTAATAAATTATTTTTTGAGTTAAAATACACCAAGACATTTATTGCAGCACATAAAAAAATTTCATGAAGCATATATATCCAGTAGTATGGAAATTGAAAATTAAAATGTGGACAGTAATTCAATTAAATACTATATACCTATTAAGAATAATTATTTTAGATTACATAACAAGCCAGCCAGTTCTAAACTAACATGTCAATTTTAATTCAGTTGGTCAGATGTTTTGAGTACCACTTGTAGATGATACGTAGCTGAATGAGACAAGGTCTCTGCCTTTAAGACAAAGGCACTCTCACTGAAGATTTAGAAATATTTGAGTAAAGCAAAATGTGGCAAATGACATGAGAAAAGAACAAACAGCTAAGTGAGAAGCCAAAAGAGAACTAGATTAATTCAAACCTGTGGTCTTGGATTTCAGTAGGTGGCGATGAAGTCACGAAGGGTATTCCAAGGAGAGAACAAAGAGAACATGGGCAAAACAGTGTACAGTTTAGGGGAATGAGAATATTCTACTATAACTGGAAACCTAAGGTACAGTGAAAGTGGGCATAGGTTTTGGGCAGTTTATGGAGGGCCTTAAATCCATGATAAAGTTTTTAGAATCCCTTGTTAAATAGTTGGACACTATTGAAGGTCGTTGAAGAGTCACATTTGTGACCAGAATTCAAGTACTAGAAAGTATGATTCATTTTCTTCCATGATGGGGAATTTCTCATGGCCCAGGTGTTTATCACAATATATTCTAACATGTGGCTGTCTTCAAATACCTCATACATGGGAAGCAGGTGCTCAAATCACCAAGCTACACCCAGTCCCAAATAAGTTAGACTTTTTTAAAAGAACATAGTAGCATTGGTATTTTATCCTTATCTATTTTTTGTTTTCACTTAAGTAAATTTAGATTGTGACTATTTTTTGTTCCTGTGTTTTATGATGAATTTTGTAAATGTAGAATGAATTTCTTATAACAAATTTATACATCTAGTTGAGATACCATGTTGTTTGGGGGAAGTATGTTAATTGGAATATTGTTGCTCTCTCATTTGAAAATACTTTGGTTGGGGAAGCACTCTAAAGACTTACAGTTCACCTGGACATACATATAAGGTATGTAATAAATGTATTCAGAGGTTCATGGGGCATTGTCACAGTGAGTGGAGATTCACACAATAACTCAAAGAATATTGAATTCCTGTCTTGGGGAGCTCTGCCACATCTCTAATGGAACAGCAACACTCCCCCAAGTGCAGGAAAATGACTAGTGAAGAAGGATGGTCCATTGATGGGCCCTTGATATTGATGATTATACTTATGAGCCTTTGCTCTTGAAATTGCAACTTAGTCTGGTGCTGTTGGGTGTCTAAGAGTTATTTCCTGAGAGCCTCCATGTTGCTCAAATGTGGCCTCTCTCTAAGCCAGACTCAGCATATAAATGCATTAACCCCCGCCCCCCCCCCCCACAGCGTGGGACCTGACTCCTGGGAATCAGCCTCCCTGGCACCAAGGGAACTAGCAATGCAACTGGAAAAAGACCTTGAATAAAAGAGGGAAAAGGTAAAGACAATGAATTTATTGTGACTAAGAGACTTCAAAGTGAGCCAGGAGATCATCCCAAAGGTAACGCTTATGCTCATCTCAGCAAGATCTCATAGACTGCCCAAGTAAATACTAACCCAAACAGTGGAGTTCCTGAGGGCTCTGGAGACACCCAGGTCCTACAGTCATGGCAGATAGCTCTGGAGTTTGGTACCTTGCCAGTGGGCCCTGCTTTGGAGTTTGTGCTCCCGAGTATGACAGTTAGACTCAGTTGTGACTTCTCTATGCATGCCTCTTCTGTCCCTTCGATTTGAACCTATAGTTAGTGCTGGAGCTGGTAGGTTTACATCCAAGAGATTTGAATCTTTGGGCTTTTCCATGTGCGGGCTGGGCCCTGAGCCTCAGTGGAGTCGCAACACCTACTCTCCAGTTCACTGGACTCACCCAGGACAACTAACAAGGAGGTGACACTGGTCAACCACCACACCAAGGAACTGAGAGGGTCTCCAACTGCAAGCATGAGTCCCACCCATCAGCCGTATGGAATGAAGGCCCCCCTCTATTAGAGGTGGAGTGGGCATCACCATCCCAGAATCCTCAGGATTGGGGAATAAAATATGGACTAGAGTGGACTTATGGGTATTCTGCTTTAGATTTAATTTGGTTCTAGTAATGGAAGAAATTATATCATTGATGTGGAGAGAGTGACCACTGGAGGTGCTGTAGGCAGAGAGAGGGGAAAAGAGGTATAATATGGGGTCATTTTTGGGACTTGGAATTGTCCTGAATGACATTGTAATGACAGATATTGATCATTATATATCCTACCATAACCTGCAGAATTGAGTGGGGGAGAGCATAAACCACAATGTAAACTATAATCCATGCTTAATGGCAATGCTCCAAATGTGTTCATCAATTACAATGAATGTACCATGCTAATGAAAGAAATTGATAATGTGGGGAAGAGTTAGAGGTGTGGGAAGTGGGGCATATGGAAATTCCTTATGTTTTTTTGTGTAACATATTGTGTAATCTAAGTATCTTTTTAAAAAAATAAAAAATATATTAAAAAAATAAAGACATATGTAAGTAAGGTTATCTGTCAGTCCCTTCAGCATTTATGAAGATACTGGAAAATGAAACTTCGAATATGTGGTACATTTGTTGTAACTTTCAACTCTTTTTTTCTTCAAGCTTGTCTGCCAACAGAAGACAAAAGCAAGAAAATGGTTTCCTGACCACTTCCATGATCCAAACTTTGTATAAATGCATCTTATTAGCAGAATGCATTTTTGAACCCAGTACCCTGACTATAAGAGATCTGGGAAATATAGTATTTAGCTTCAAACCCATGTAATACAGGAAGACTCATTCAGTGGTGGGAATAGATAAGTGTGCTGAGTAATATTCTTTGTTTTAATTGAGAATGGAATATATTTAGAAAGAAAAAGTAGCTGTCTTTTTCCCCTTATGGAGCTTACGTTGTAGCAAAACAAAAAGAGTAAACAACTAATAAAATAATTGATTTTTAACTGCATTTGTAACACATAATACAGAAAAGAAAAAAATGCTATGAGAAATTAAAATTGGGTTATCTAATCTAGACTGATGTTATTAGAGGAGGCTTTGCTAAGAAAGAAACATTTAAGCCACTATCTGAGTGATGAGGTAAAAGTTCACAAAGCAAAGGAGGGGGACAAAGAACATTCTAGAAAGAGGCCCAACACCAGAACAATAGCACATTATTGAAAGTAGAAAAAAGAATAAGCATAGATAATAAGGGGGAGTGGTTGATGGCAGGGGTGTGGCATAAGATGAATTTAATATTGTAGGAAAATACTGGATTATGAGGGCCTTGTGTACCATGTTACAGATTTGGTATTTTTATCTTAAAAGCAGTGGGTTATGATTAGAGGAGATTGAGGAAGGGAGAGGCATGAACAGAGAGGCAAGGCAATAGAGGATGAGGAAGAACAGTGAGAGATATGGATTCCTTGAGTAGTAAATGGGGAGTAGAATTGCCAGGATTTAGTGATTATTGGCATATAGGTGGATTGAAGAAGAGAAATCTAGACATTCTCTAGCTTCCAGAAGGTTTCTGACTTGCATAGCTGAGTAAGCAGTGTAGTCATTTATTAAGAAAGAATAATAAAGAAGGATTTCATTTGGACAGAAGAGATAGATCATGAATTCAATTTTGGGTATGCTAAGTTTGAGATGCCTAGGATACTTACATAGAGATCTTGACTAAGCAGCTGGATATAGGAGTCTGAAATATCAGAGGGGCACTTTTTGTAGAGAGAAAACCATGGAAGTAGGCATGGGTCATGAAAGAGTCCAGGATGAAGTCTTGAGGAACTCTTGATATCTAATGATTAGGTACAGGGGAATGAGCCAACAAAGGAGGCACCAAGTAAACCCAAGGGAGTATAGTTTCATGGAGACCAAGGGAAAGAGTGTTTCAGAGAAAAGTGATCAGTATGCTGCTGTGTGCATGATAAAGTAATGTGAGAGCAGCAAAATATATCATGGTCTTGACTATATGGAAGATGTTGGTGACCTTATTTATAGCCTTCTTAGTTGCATAGTGGGCAACAAAATTAGATTAAGTTGGTTGATGACAGTAGAAATAGAAAATTTTAGTGTAGATAACAGTTTTGAAAAGTTAATTTTTATGCGAAAGGAGAAAATGTGAATTAATACCCAGAAAGGTAAATGTATTCTTTTCTTTTCAAGGTGGAAGTAATATATTTATATTCTATGGAAACTATCCAAGGAGAGTAAGAGGGGTTGAAATTGATTGATTATCCATATAAGGAAGAGAATAGACCACAGGTAAAATAGCAGTCCTTAGAAGTCAAGAGACAATGAGATCCAAAGAGCAAGTGGATAGGAGGAAAGATACTTCTGTTAAAACATAAGGGAAGGTTGAGAAAATAGATTTGGACACAAATAGGTTTGTAAGTACCTAAGAGGAATGTGTGGGAGTTTCACCTCTGATGGCTTTTATATCCTTTATGAAGTATTCAGATTGTTCTCTGAGAATCACAGGTAGATGAGGCTGTACAAAATTTATGAGGAGCAGGTGTCTGGTATAGAAATTGTGAGGTATGTGAGAACAAACTATAAAGATACCCATGTTAAGGGCTTGTTGGGATTGTGATCACAGGGTTAGAGTGGTCGTATGTTGTCCTTCTGTGTGATTTTTCTAAAGCACTAGCTAGCTTGGGGCATCTGTGTTTGGCATTTTGCCAGTCATATAACAAAAAAGAAAATGAGTTTAAGAAATTGGCAGAAGCATAATAAAAATACCAATCTGTACTATCTAAACTTGATAAAGAACAGGACTAAAGGCCTGGGTGAGAAATGGGGAGAGGGATTTGTTGCTGATGAATAGAAAGTAAATCGAGAAATCATAATCTGAAAGTATCAGTAATGATTAAGAATGGGCTCAGAAAAATTAGTCAGGCAATATAGGAGGCTTTGGTCAGAGACTGGAATGTTTGTACTAGTGATTTTGGGAGTAGCGTAGCTGTGGATTGATAACAAGGCCTAGGGTATAACCGTTATATGGTTAAGGTGGGACATAGGAGATGTCACTGGAAATTTGGATGTCCATATGGAAAATGCTGTCACCTAGGATGATGACAGAAATTGGGATGGATAGAAAGACCAGGAGCCATAATATCAGATCTTTGTTGGATTAGGTTAGATGACTGGTAATAAAGTCAGATAGACCAAACCTTAAAAGAGCAGAGTATATAATGAGCTGGAAATCATGTTGGGGAAGAGAGATGTAATCTCCCTTCACTTGAGATAGCTGCAGGGGAAACAGTCAAAAGGGAAAGGTCAGGTTTCAGTCAAGACAAGGTAGAAGAAAAGGTTGTCACCTTTTGCTCATTACTGAATAGCAGTTCTAAAGTGTAGAGTGAAGGGTTTCATAACAGTAGAGAAGGTAAAGAATTGAGTCAGAAGCAAAGAAATACCAAGTATTATGGGAGCAATAGTGTAATAGATCATTAGTTGCCCAATACTTGTTCTCATACCAGATATCAGAAACAGAATCTCTGGAACTAGAGCCATAAAAATTTTAACATGGTCCTCAAATTCAGACCATAGCCAGGTTTAGAAGCAATGGTTTAGTTGATCTCATAGACTTTAACCTGAAAACTGGGAGGGGAGGCCTGATGGAGCCTGTTGACAGCCTCATGGATGACAGAGCATTGAAGGTCTTGGGTCTGTTGGCATGATTACTAGAGACCCAGTTTCAGTTGTTGGTGAACAAGTTTCAAAGAGTAATAGCATTTAAGGAAATAGAGAGAGAGAGAGGAAGGGAAGATAGCATATTTTATTATTTCAGTCTGTAGACTCCTGTGTCAAAAGAGAAGCCAGGTATTGGTTTATGCTCCTGTTAATGTAAGCGGGTTCTTTAATGATGACTAAAATCCATTGTCTCTTGCTGATTAACCTTATAAACATGAAATGATAAGAATAACATTACCAAAGATGAGGACCTTACAATATTTTTTCTAACATTGATAGCATTGATTGTGAGAAAGAATGGCATTGTTTGGGGGACAATATTTGCCTCTTCCTGATTAAATTTAGTTTTTACAACAGCTAAGTTACTATTTCTTTTTCATTTTCATGGATTTGAAATTATCCACATTAAATCATAGTTTTATCAAGCTAAATTACTTCAGAAACTTGCAAAGGTAACTATAAATTATTCAGTTTCTTCTTACTATTTCATTAAAAGTGTGTATCTGAACTGAAGCTCTTGCATTGCTTCTGTTTATTTTTGGTCTTATAGTTTAATAAAAAAAAAACTCATTTCCTTTAATATCCTCAACTGCTTACTATCAGTTTATTCTTTTTTCTTAAAAAATGTCATATTCTTTAATCATATATTTGTATTCGTTTGGAAGTCAACTATGGGAGTGATACTTTTTAACTTTGCTCATTTTTAAAAGTACTAACACTGATTTTCTATCTTAGTGGTAGGAAACAGATATGTGAAGTTGTTTAGGGAAGCCCTGCATGCTTTCATTGGGAGAAAAGAATATAGTACCCCCTGTGTGCTATGGATTATCTTAGTATTTGCGCATTTCATTCTAATTTTACTTACTCTAAAGCTCCACGTAGTAAGTGCACTTGTGAAAAGTGAAAGATAAGTCAGAAAAAAGCAAACTTAGACAATGCTTGAACTACACAGCTAATTTCCATTACCTTTTCGCACCTAGTGTTCTGTTCTGAATTCCCATGTGTAGTAACATTTTATCCAGTGAGTGTAGTGTTGAATCTTGAATGGCTTCCTTGGAGGATCCATGCTCTATTAAGAAAATGTGAACAAGATAAATTATATCTGCACAACTTTTCAGAGGATAGCAAATCCTGGTCTCCAGGTAGAGCTTGCTCTGGAGAACCAGATGGAAAAAGCAGTGATTATACTGATATTTCAGAGAGCAGCAGGCATCTTATAATAAGCTAGTTTAGCTTCATAACCCATGGTCTTAAACATTTTTTCTCCATTCATTTCTCCAAATGAAATTCCTACAAAAAATTTCTCCTATTTATATTCTTTCAAGAAAATATTTTGTATATGTTTGCATGTGCTGTGTGTCTCTTTTAGTATAAACAAACTTTTAGTATACAAACTTTTGTGACTATTGCATTTTCCATTTAATAATTTATCATGAAGAACTTTCCAAATCAACACACAAAGATCTGTTTCATTCTCTTGAACAGGTGTATGGTATACCATAATGTGAATATTATTGTAATTCATTTACCTAGTCCAATATTAGTGGATACTTTTGTTGTCTTTTTTTATTTTTTATTGTTAACAGTGCTGCAGTAAACATTCTTGCTTGTAGTCTTGGCAGTTGTAACAATATCCATTGGGAAAATTTCTATCAGTAGAACTTATTCATTATCCAATACATGCATTTAAAATTTTGTTAAATGGTCCCAAATTGCCCACAGGGATATTGTTCCAATTTACACATTCTCTGAGAGTAACTTTTCCCATATAATTTTGCTAGAATTGGGCACCATCAGAATTTTAAAATTTAAGACAATAGGCAAAAAAATCATACTTGGTTATTATTTTGACTGACATTTCTCTAATTATGAGTGAAACTGAATGTTTTCTAGTTATTGGCCAGTTATAGCTCTTTTTCTATAAATTGCTTGATCATATCCTTGGTCTGTTTTGTATTAAATTGCTGAGCTCCTATCATATCTGTTACAAACATTCTCCCTGGTTAACCTTTGATTTTTTTTTTCTTATAAGTATTTTTTTCCATGTATGTTTTCCATTCCATGTAGAGATTTTTATCAATTGATTTATGGTCTTTGGGTTTTATGACTTAGAAAGGTCATACCTACTTCAGTTTTGATATCTTCCAGCCTTTTGATTTTATTTTTTATGTTTAAATCTTTGATCTATCTGGAATTTATTCCAGATAGTAGTGGGCCCATCATCTGTTTCTGAATAATCTCTGTTTCCCATTGATTTATAAATTTAATATAACATACAAAATTCTCATATTTATGTAAGTCAATTTCTAGACTTCCATTTCTGTGTTATTGATCTTGGTCTTCTGGTATCACACTGCTTTTGTTTTCTAATTTTCTAATATTTTTACTATCTGGCATCCTTATTATTCTTCAACTTTAGAAATTGTCTGGCTAATTTACAGGTTCACTTTTCAGGATGAATTTCGTTATTACCTCATCTTTTTGTTGAATTAGTACATTAATTTAACATACTAAATTTGTGACAATTGATATTTATACTACAAAACATTTTCCCATCTCAAGAGCATAGTTTATCATTTCAGTTCTTTAATGTCCTTCGTTATTTTAAAGCTTTCATTTCATTGGTATTATTTTCTTTCTAGTTCAGTCTACTTCTGATAGCTATTATAAAAGTGATATTTTCTTCATTTTCTTTTCTAAAAATTTATTGGTTATATATAAAAATGTTTTAAAATATTAATTTTTCTAGCCTGCCATCTTACTGAATACACTTATTTTAGTTAGCTTTTCCATCAATCCTCAGTTCTCCAAATAAATGTTCATTTCATCCTCAACTAATAATTACCATCTTTCTTTCCAGCATTTATATCATGTATTATTTTCTTGTTTTTAATTCCATTGTTTAAAATATTTATAGGCTGCTCGTAAACATACTTGCCTTGGTCCTGATTTTAATTGATATACTCCATGTGTTTTACTATTAAACATGGTTTGAGAGAGATATTGTCATCTCTGTTCATCTGGTTTGAACGTGGCTTTTTGTCAAATTTCAACCCTAGAGATGATCATAGGTTCTTATTCTTTGACCTGTGAACTTGTATATTATTTCTTTTTTAAATTATTTTTTTTATTTTCAAAGAAGCTTTAGATTACGTAAATGTTACACGAAAAATATAAAGGATTCCCAAGTGCCCTACTTCCTCCTCCTCCCACACTTTCCCACATTAACAACGTCCTTCATTCGTGTGGTATATTTACAATTGATGAACACGTATTGAAGCATTGTTACTAACCATGGACTACCATTTAATTATAGTCTGTACTCTGTCCCCTACAGTTTTGTAGGTTGTGGCAAAATATACAATGACCTATTCCATCACTACAGTGTCATGCAGGACAACTTCAGTGTCCCAAAAATGCCCTTCCTATTATACCTATTATTCCCTCTCCCATCACTCAGAACCTCTGGTGATAACCAGAATGATAAGAGTTCTACTGCTAGAATAATAAGCCTATATTAAGTCTACTTTAGTCCATTGTTCATTCCCTACTCTTGAGGATTTTGGGATATTGATATCCACTCTGCTGCTAATTGAGAGAGAGCTTAGATCCCATGGGGCAGATGGAAGGAACTATCTTGCTTGTAGTTGCAGACATGCTCTGTTACTTGGCATGAGCCTTGTCTATCATCATCTCCTTATTCGTTGTCCTTGTGAGTCCAGTGAACTGTAGAGTAGGTGTTGCAACCTCCCCTTGCATTTTGGGGTTCAATTGTATTCAATTATGGTATATTGTTTTAATGCATTAATAAATTTTGTTTCTAAAGTTTTTACTCTTCAGATTACGATTCATAAGAGAGATTTCTTTAATGTATTCTGTTTTGTGCTTCTTTGTCATATTTTAATGCCAGTGCTATCATAACAGCCTCTGTAAAATTAATTTTGAGTCTTCTGATGTTTTTGGGCTTCTTAATAGCACTAGAATTAATTCAACTTTAAACATTTGAAACTCTGGTTGTCAGATAACTTTGAATTTCCCTCCATTGTTTCTATTTTTCTTACATCTTTCTTTCAATTTTAGGATTAATGTTAGTAACATATTTTCCTACAAAATCATACATTCTACAAAGCTTTTAAAATGGAATGTATAGAATTTTGTAAAGAACTCTTCTGATTTTTTAATTTGTAGCATATTTCTATATTATTTCTTTTTCATTTTATTAATTTTGTTCTGTTGTGCTTGTGTACAATCCTGTCTCCTTTTACTTAAAGGGCCAGGAGGTAAATATTTTAAACTTGGATATAGTGTCTCTTGTCACAACTATTCAGCTTTCACGGTGTAGTTCAGAAGCAGCAATAGACAATATATAAACAAATCAGTGTGACTGTGTTTCAGTAAAACTTTATATACAAAAGCAGGCAATTGGCCCATAGTTTAAAACCCTCACTCATGCCATAATTTGTCTAATTTTGTATAACTTTTTAAGTTATATATGTATTTCAACCATGACATTTTCTCAGAACACAACTCTACTGTCTCTTGTAAGTTTGATGTGTAGTGTTTTCATTAATTTTTGGATCTGTGATTTTAGTTTTCATTTCTCCTTTGATTCTCATTGTTTAAGGAAGTCAGCATAAGAGACATAGAATTGTCAGTTTATTATTGATTTATTAATACTTTTTTTCTGATTTTTAAAACCTGGTCCCATCTACCATCATTTCTCAGTTGAAGTATTACAGTAGGCTTACCTAACTGGACTTACATATCTCTCCTGCTCAGAAACCCTCAGTGGCTTCCTGTTTTACTCAGAGTAAAAGCCAAAGTCTTTGCAATGGATGTCTTCAAATTCCTCATACCCTAAACAGAATCTGCTCCCCACCTTACTTGTGCCTAGCCAGAGGCACATGCATTAGCTGTCCTCCTCCCATTTTCTCATCACATTTTACAGGGGTTCTTAACCAGGGGCCCATGACCTTGAATTGAAATACAAAAAAATGTTATTCTTGTGGGGGATGTGTTGGTACAGGTGTGATATATTTATTGAATAATAGACAGTATAGTGTGGTCTTAGTAAGGAATCCATGGTTTTCACCTGACTGGCAAAGAGGTCTAGGGAACAAAAAGTTTTAAGAATTCCTGACATATTCAGTGCACCCAAGGCAAGGATAAACTTGAAACATTCCTAACTCCATCTTTTCCTTCAAGTTCTGCTTACTCAGTCTTGGTTAATTTATAGTCAGCTTTCACCTTGATTCCATGTGATTATCTCTGTTTCCTCTTCCTCCATCTTCTCACCTGGATTTTTGCAGCAGTCCCATATATACCTCATCCAGCCTCTGGTCTTAGCACAAATGTTGAAGTTACCTCTCTGGTACTACTTGAAAACTTTAATTGGCTCCTTTTTCATTTATGCTTGGGTTCATGTAAAGCTTGACCCCAGTTCTCCTTCCAGTTTAATTTCCTTCCATTCAACCCACACACTTTAGACCCACTAGTCCAGGCCTCTGTGCCTGTATGTTTGCTGCCCAAAATACCTTTTCCCATCTGGCAGTATATCACTTATCCTTCAAAATCCATTTTTCACATTTTCTCTTAATACTTTTTTTGGGTAAAACTAGCTGATTATGGATTTATTCATCCAGGAAACACTTATTAAGTATCTAATGGCTTTGTAGAAGGCACACTTTGCCAGTTGCTAGCAAAACAAACACAAACCATAATGCCATTCCTCCCTATGTTTACTTTTAGCCTTGCCCATGTGCCTTTATTATAAACACATCATAATTTATAGAAATAATTTGTGTATGGTTCTGTCTTCCACACAAATCTGCAAAATACCAAAAACTGGGGCATCTAAAATTTCTTTGTTACTCCACGATCATCACATGATAGATAGTAGTGGGCACTTAAATTCAGATAGAATGTAAGTGACCTTCTTTTTGCTTCTTTACAGTACATTTATTTCTGTTACTCATGATTGTGTTTTCTACATTTGTTAGAAGGTCCTTTTCTTTTTTTTTTTGAGGTAACAGAGCTAGGGATTGAACTTGAATCTAGCCACAGAGCTAGAGTTGTTTGGTTCTTTTTTTCATTTGTTTTACTTGTTTGCTTTTGGGGTTGTTTATGTTTTTGTTTTATGAGGCACCGGGAACTGAATCCGGGACCTCCCACAAGCAGGTGTTCAACTGCTTGAGCCACATCCACTCCTCTGGAAGGTACTTTTCTTAACAATGTAATGACTTTAGTATAATAATGAATATATGGTTGCTTAGCACTAAATTATCTCAAGCTGTGTTGTACATAGATGTATCAAAACATCACTGCCAGTATCTTTTTATAAGGAGCTGTGATTCTTAAATTTTAGTGTACATCAGAATCATTCGAGGAGCTGAATAGAAATGTACATACGGCCACATGAAACGATGTTTAAGTTCATTAACTTGGGGAATTACAGATTGAAACTATGATAAATGATAATACCTCACACCTACTAGAATAGCTGAAACTTTTTAAAATGACAATACCAAGTGCTGACAAGCCTGGTAAACATCTAGATCTCTTATACATTGCTTAGCAGAGGGCAAAATGGCACAGCCACTCAGAGAAATGGTTTGACAGTTTTTATAAAGGTAAAAATACATTTACTGTTTGGCCCAGCAGTCCCACTACTAGTATATATGCTGGAGAGATAAAAACTTATATGGACAAAAAAACTGTATATGATATTCACAGAGGCTCTATTTATAATAGCCCAAAATTGGAAACAACCCAAATGTCCTTCAGCAGGTGAGTATATAAACAAATTATAATGTATCTATCATACCACAGAATACTACCTAGCAATTAAAAAAAGAAAGTGAACTATCAGTACATGGAACTTGCTGAATCACAAAGGCATTGTGCTGAGTAAAAGAAATCAGTCCCAAAAGTTTATATACTATCTGAATTTAGATAACATTCTGAAGTGACAAAACTATAGGACTAGAAAGCAAATCAGTGTTTGCCAGGGATTGTGGTAACGAAGGCTTAATTATAAGGGGATAGCATGAGGTAGTTTTTAGGTGAAGGGAGTGTATTGTATCCTGATTATGGTGGTGGTTCACAAATCTACACATGTGTTAAAAATCATAGAACTGTATACCAAAAGGTGGAAATAGTCATTTTTACTGTAGAGTAATTTTGAATAATTTTATTGAAATGTATTCATAATCTTACAATCCATCTAAAGTATTCAATAATCAATGGCATTTGGTATAATCACAGAGTTGAGCATTCATCACTGTAAGCAATATTAGGGCATGATAATTTTAAAATAAGATTTTTAAAATGCATATACCTGGCGCTCATTCCAGAGATTCCACTTCGTTTGTACTCTGGGCTAGTCACAACGTACTATGGCTGATTCAGATTCAAAGATAAGAAAAATGAACAGATTCATTTTAAGATTGATGTTACTTCAAGGTCCCTACTGAACCTATATATAAAAATATAATGTGCAGGATAGGTACAGGAAAAGATACGAGAGAGGAGAAGTGGCCCTCCAAGCCTCCTGGTTCCTTATAGAGACCAATGAAATGCACTAAGTTGGTGGTCAATGAAACTGTGTAAGTGTGGGACCCACCTGGTTAGAGTGGGAGATGTTCTATCAGCACTACAGGATCTATCTGACACCTTATAAGAAAATTTTTCACCACAGTTATATACTTTCCATATTCTGCTTCTTACTGTGTCATTGGTCCTAACTCAACTTGGGTTTGATTAAGAAATCTACATTTAACAGGCACACCAGGATATTCCAGTGCAAGGGTCCAGGGACATCAGAGTTCACTTGAAACAAACAGCAAACCAGCAATATGATTTGTGTGGAACATCTCCTCCAAGCAATATTTTTTAGTTTCCTTTGTTAGCTCTGTGTCTCCACTATTGAATATTAGAGAAGAAATGAAGTGAAATGTTTCTCCTCTTTCTATACTTAGTCCCTCAAGAAGCTCTGGTGTGTCTTGGCAAATACTCAACAAGGGATTTTACTCCTACAAGCAGTATTTTTTAGTTTCCTTTGTTAGCTCTGTGTCTCCACTATTGAATATTAGAGAAGAAATGAAGTAAAATGTTTCTCCTCTTTCTATACTTAGTCCCTCAAGAAGCTCTGGTGTGTCTTGGCAAATACTCAACAAGGGATTTTACCCAGAGTCATACCATATTCAATGCAAGATAAGGGCTCCAGACTTCTCAACAACCTTGAATAAAAGTTGAGAGTTTTTCATATTCTCCCTTATAGGGAATACAGCCTAATCTACTTTCTAGTCAAGAAAAAGAAATACCCAATGCTTAACACAGAAGTGCCTTAATTAATGTTTGTTGAATAGAATGTTTCTTTGGTGCACTGTTTACTGTGAATATTCCTGTGAATTTCAACCTACACCTAATGAAGCACTTATCTGTGGTAAAATGGTCACATAAGAGCAACTAGATTGATGATAGAAATAAAAGAGCTGCTTTAAGAAGATTGATGGTAAAAATAACTTGTCTGAAAAGATGAAAGCTGAGGCAATATGATCCATGAGTATTTAGTCATAAAGTATATGTACAGAATGATTTCTAACAGGGTAATCACACTGCATAAAAATAGAATAAGAGTATAATCCACTTGAAATTTGAAGACATGGTTTTTTTTGCTTTCAACTCTAACAAGCTGTTATTTACCACTATGCACCACTAGATGGCGCAGTTTGTTAATGTCTTCTGTTTTATAATTGAAGCAGATTTCATGGAGTCCTATTTTTTTAGATTGACTTTTAATTATTATTAATTTAGAAGTTTAAAATTTTCAGTGACCTGAGAGATAATCATTGTAGCAAAAGCTGGACTAGAACCCCAGACTCCTGAAATTACATTCTCTGCCAACACTTTTTTCCAGAAGCTATTTAATACATTGATAATGAAAATTTCAGAATAATAGCAAACAAACACATGATATGATGCCCAAACAGTCTTTAATTATATAAACTCTTCTTTTAATCTAAGGTCTTTAATTTTGCAGAAAACTTTTCCCATTATATAGTGTGTCTTTGATAATTTTCTAAGATCCTCTACTATAACATTTATATGGATTGCAGAGATGTGGAACAGATCTCACATTTGCACTCATAGCAGGCCAAAGAGCAGACAACAGAAATAGTATATTCAGGCCAGATATAAGCTTGAGGAGCTAAGACAGGTGGTCATTGCCGTCTTCCAAAGACCACCTGGAAAATACCCGTGGATGAAAAAAATTAGGTTTACTGATCTACTGCAATGAGATAGGTTGTACAACAAGGGGAACCACAGGACATCTCAGTAAGACTATGATAAAAAGAACTTACTATAGGATTTAAGCTTATGTTACGTGATTTTTTTTTTTTTTAAGAAGATTCGTAGAAGCAGGGCCTTGCTATGGGTTGGGTCCTATTAGGAAGGGGGAGCAATTTTAGTTTTAAGTAATAATTCTTATAAAGTAGAATGGAGTGAGGTTAAAACTGTGATTGACAAAGAAGTAGTAGTTACTTGTATTACCTAAGGTAGGGGATAGTTGGTCATTTTCATGGCTTGGACAAAGTTCATATTTTATCTGTGTTCAGACATGATTAGAGTAGTCTTGTTTTTTATTTGACCTGTCATAATCAAAGAGGGGGCCTTGTCTGGTATTGCAATTCTGTGAAAATGATTATGCTCGATAAGAGAAGACTAAATCTGATCTATGAGTGCCATGCTAGGTAGCAACACCCTGTCCTGGCTTATAGTTCCAGATAGCTCCTGGATGGCAGGGGCTGCTCTTCCCTTTTTTTACAGGAAAAGTGAAATATTTAGGCTATAGAATTTAATGCAAAACTTGTGGTCCAAAAGGACATGCACTAGTTGTACTGAGGGTATGCTGTTAGGCATAATTTCTTGAGTGAATGGATGAAAAAAACTACCCTACATCCAGCCAGGATATGGAACATTACCTTGTGGTGATTGGTTTTTTTAATTAAGTCTATATGAAAAACAGTATAAATATAACAGACAAAAAGTACCTGTGTTTATGTGAAGCAAATATAAAGTGAAATATAATGTGATCTTTAACTAAATACGTGATCAAAGTAGTAAGACATGACAAAGTAAAGGAATTTCTTTTTAAATAGAGGAAACTTAAGAAAATGATGGATATAGATTAACAAAGAGGAAAGAGAAGGGCATTCTAGGTAGAAGAAGGATTTTTTGGGGGGGGCTTTGCATTGTAAGAACTCTGGCCTTTACTCTGAATGAATTGGAAAGCTGCTGAGATATATACTTATTTTTAATAAAGCATTTTCGGGAGGATAAGAAACAGGTAATATAGATTGGTTGTAAGAAGGGATGCCTGGGTAAAAGAGTAACTTGCTTTTCACTTTATTCCTTTTGAACTTTGAGTCACATTCAGGTATTACCTATTTTTTTAAGACAATTTTTAATTTAAGATATAGTGTTAAATTAATTTTGTGTAAGGCGTTATATGCTAAGATTTAGAAATACTTTCAGATGCCTAAAAATACTCTGCTTTCTTATTACTTAGCTATAGTGATAGAAACAGCCTGGTACTGGCATGAAGATAGACATAGTGACTAATGGAACAGTCAAGTAATGTTTGACAAGGCTCACAAACCCACCCTCCTGGGCCAGAATAATCTATTCAACAAATGGTGCTAGAAGAACTGGATATCCATATCCAAAAGAAAGAAAGAGGACCCCTATCTCAAACCTGATATAAAAACTATAAATCAAGGACCTAAATATAAATGCTACAACCATAAAACTCCTAGAAGAAAATGTAAGGAAACATCTTCAAAATCTTGTGGTAGGCAGTAGTTTTACCCAAAACACAAGCAATGAGGAAAAAAATAGATAAATGGAACCTCCTCGAAATTAAACACTTTTGTTCTTCAAAACACTTTGTCAAAAAAGTTTTTAAAAAGGCAGCCTACTCAATGGGAGAAATTATTTGGAAACCACATATCCAACAAGGGTTTAATATCCATGTTATATAAAAAGATCATACAACTCAATGATAAAATCCAATTTAAAAATGGGCAAAAGACTTGAATAGATATTTTCCAAAAAAGAAATACAAGTGGCCAAACCACTAGCTATTAGGGTTAATAGCTACTAGGGCTGTTAACATCACTAGCTATTAGGGAAATGCAGATCAAAACTATAATCAGATGTCATTTCACACCTTATAGATGGCCATTATTTAAAACAAACAAACAAACAAAAATGCTGGAGAAGATCTGGAGAAACAGGAATACTCTTTCACTGTTGGTGGGAATGTAGACTAGTACAGCCTCTTTGGACAACAGCTTAGCAGTACCTCAAGAAGTTGAATATAGAACTGCCATATGATCCAGCAATTCTGTTACTAGGAATATATTCAGAAGAACTGAAAGCAAAGACAAAAACTGACATTTGCACACCAGTGTTCATAGCAGCATTATTCATAGTTTGTAAAATAAGGAATCAGCCAAAGTGTCTGTCAGCTGATAAATGGATAAACAAAATATGGAATACTTTTCTGCTGTAAGAAAAAATGAAATCAGGATGCATATTACATCATGGATGAACCTTGACAATATTATGTTGAGTGAAATAAACCAGACACCAAAGGACAAATATTGTATGGTCTAACTGAAATGAAGTAAATGCAATGAGTAAAGTCATGGAGGTAAACTCTAGAGTATAGGTTAGTAGGAGATAGAATGTGCATTGAGAAGGGGAAGCTTATGCTTAATGTAAGTAGAATTTTTAATACAGTTTATTGGAGTAATGAAAACATTCTAAAATTGACTGAGGTGATGACAGCACAACTCTGTGATAAAAATGAGAGCCACTGAGTGTACACTTTGAATGGTTTGTAAGGCATGGGACTGTATAACACAGACAGTCCAGTGGTGGATCATAGACTGTGGTTAACAGAACAAAAATGAGAAAGTTTTCTCATGAACTATAATAAATATAAAATAATACAGGGTGTTAATAATTTGGTGGGTTGGGGGGGAAATACATCAAAGGTAAGATATGTGCTATAGTTAGTATTTGAGGATGCTCTTTCACAGTTTGTAACAAATGTTTCACAACAATGCTAGCTGTTGGTGGTGGGGTGATATATGGGATCCCTTATGATGATATCCATGTTCATTTTGTAAATTTACAATTTTACTATATACCTGTTGTTTACATATGTTCATGTATGAATTATATACTTCAATAAAATTTTATACAGAATACTATGCTTTCTTTGATAAACTCATTCAAAATAAAAGCTAAGTTATGATTGCTTTTAAATATTAAGAATTGTTCATTTATGCTTTGTGTATATCTTTTCCAGGTGCAAAAGTCAAGAAATAAGCAAGTACGAGAATTATTTCCAGATGGTTTTAGTATTCATCATGCAGGAATGCTTCGTCAGGACAGAAATTTGGTTGAAAACTTGTTTTCTAATGGGCATATCAAAGTTTTAGTCTGTACAGCTACATTAGCCTGGGGTGTCAATCTTCCTGCTCATGCTGTTATTATTAAGGTAAAAGTTTACCTTTCTTTGCACATGGATATGCGTGTCTTAAAATAAATCTATGGATTGATTTATTTAGGAAAATGTATTGTGACTTTGTTATTTCATTAACTTTCAATGCTATTTATATAAGGTCAGAATTGTTTTCTCCAATAAGAATCTAGTTTATATTGTGAAAATTTAACTATATCTCAGTTAATGAAAGGATTAGTTAAAGTATACTTTTGAGATTTTACCTTATTTGCCTAATATCTGTATTTAGTTCATCAGGATTATATTTGTGTATTTATGTTAATTTTTATTAACTTTTCTTCATCTAGGGAACACAAATATATGCTGCTAAAAGAGGCTCCTTTGTTGACCTTGGAATTTTAGATGTCATGCAGATATTTGGTCGAGCTGGAAGACCACAATTTGACAAATTTGGAGAAGGAATCATCATAACAACACATGATAAACTCAGCCATTATCTTACTTTGCTCACTCAACAAAACCCAATTGAGAGTCAGTTTCTGGAAAGCCTTGCAGATAACTTAAATGCAGAGGTAAGATGAAATGAGTTAAAGGTTGGAACAGAATAACAGCTATGTAAGAATAACCAAGTAAAATAAAGATTGAGTGGGTTATATACTGTAGTTTTTAGGAATACAGCTTGTACCATAGACAATTATAAGACAACGCAGGCTAAATAGCAATATTGTTGATTAGTTCAGAGCACTATAAAATACAGATTATAACTGATAAGAATTCATTGCTAAAAGACTTCATTTTTAAGCTATAAGATTTTTTTTTGTACACCAGAATTCTAACTGAAGATATAGAAATAGAAATAGCAAAAACCAACTAGTATTTGTATTGCACTTTTATAAAGTTTGTTTGTAAACTATTTCATAGTTTTTTGTATGGTTTCTAAAACTCTTTCATCTTGGTTAGGTCATTTGATTAACTATGTTATAGAGAAGGTGATTGTTTAATTGTAATAAATGTACCACACTAATGAAAGATGTTAATATGGGAAAGTGTGGGAGGGAGAGGGAGTGGGGCATATGGGAATCTCTTATATTTTTTTATGTAGCATTCATGTAATCTAAAGTTTCTTTAAAAATTAAAAACAAATTAAAAACAAAACAAAAACAAAAAAGGGTGATTGCTTAAATTGAGCTTAAGTATGATAAATTGTTTCCTGTATGTATGTGTGTGTGTGTGTGTGTGTGTGTGTGTGTGTTTTGTTAAGATTTAAATACCAGACCCTGAAAGCCTGGTTAAAATTTTAACTGAAAAAAAGGATATATACTCTTACAATTTAGAGTATATGTATCAGATATTCAAATGAGGTTTCACTGTTTTCATTACATTTTTTAATTGTTGCTCTGGTATTCAACATTTTCCCAATTCACTATTCTTTCTTACCTTCAAAACTTACTCAAATCATTTTTGAAAGTAGGTGGAGCATGAATACTAAGTATATGATAAATGAAATACAATTAAATATTATGTCTTATATACAAGTCCTATATCAGATAATTCTGAAACAGCTTATAAAAATGTCATTACATTATAAACTGGGTATTTATGTTAGTTTGAAGTCTTCTTTTGGAGAATAAAAAACACACTCACAGTGCAATTCCTACTGACTGTTAAGGAGCATTTAGTTCAAAAGGAGAGAAAACTGCATGAAATCACAGCATAGTTATGTTAGAAAGTAATGAGTTTTATAGAAGGCATCCAAATAAAGAACTACCAGAATTCAGAATAAGGATAAAATACTTTGGGCCCAAGGCAATGAGGAAAGGCTTCATTAATGAAAAGCTAAAACTTGATTTGGGTTCTGAAGGATAGATACATTTTGGAAAAAGATCTGGTTCGAAGTTAGAAATGAGATCATGAGAGGTATTAGATTGGTTTCTATTAGCAAAATTATAAGAAAATAAGAAAGACTAGGAAATAAATTTAACTCCAAAGAAAATGCTATAGCTTAATTTCAGTCCTCATTGCCTACTATGATTGTGTGTTTTAAATGATATGGTCTTAGGTCAAAAGTATCTGTGATAGAATAAAATATATCTTTGTAAATTAGTTATAGTAGCAATGGACTAAGGACCTGCTTAATCCTAGAGACCTTTAGGTATATTAGCCAAAAGGGATGCTGATACCAAGCACCAGAAATCTTTTTACATTTATAAAGGATGTTTATTTGGGGTAAAATCTTACTATTTCAAGGTCCTAAAGAGTACAACTCAAGGTTAATTTCTCACACAAAGTCATTTGCCACGTGTTAAAAAAGCAGGATGGCGAGCCATATCTGCAAGGGTTCAGTCTTCCACTTTCCTCTTAAGGCTCCCTGGGTCCACCTTCTTCCGACCTCAGCTGTAGGCTGGTATAGGGTTTGTCTCTTCTTCCCTGGGCTCATTTATTTCTGGGCTCAGCTGTTCTAGTTTCTTCACAAGTTCAGCTGTAAACTACCAGGCCAATGGCTCATGTCTCTTCCCAGGGCCTCTGCCATGTCTATGGAGCTGTCTCTATTCCTCTCTGTTCTTCTCTATATCTACTACTGTGTTCTTGATTGAATATCCATTTATATCGCCCAACAAGGGGGTGGGGACTCAAACTGTTTGAGTTGCCCTAATGACATTGTTGAGTCAAAGCCCTAATCTTAATTTAATGAAGTAAAAGTGAAACCTCTGAATTTAATACAATCAGAAGGGTATCATGGGGAAGCGGATGTGGCTCAGCAACTGGGCTTCCACCTACTGGTTCAGATCCCAGTGCCTTCTAAAGAAGACAGCAAATTGGCACGATGGGCAGGTGCAGCAGGCTGACACACTAGGAAATACAAGAAGAAAAAACATAATGAGAGACCCAGAAAAGCAGAGAGCAGAGAGTCCCAGTGCCTCCTAAAGAAGACAGAAAGGTGATACAACAGGCAGCATGGCGAGCTGATGCAACAAGGCAACACAATCAGAGACACAGGAAAGAAAAACATTGTGAGGCACAACAAAAGCAGGGAGTGGAGGTGGCTCAAGCAATTAGGGACCTCCCTCCCACATCAGAGGTCCCAGGTTTGACTCCCAGTGCCTCCTAAAGAAAGAAGGAGGACAAACAGACACAGCAAGTGAAAAACAAGGGAGTAGGGAGAAATAAATAAAATCTTAAAAAAAGAAAAAAGAGTATCATGCCGAGAGAAACAGACCAGTTTACAAACATTATCAAATATCTGTTTGGAATTCATAAGTAATATCAAACAGCCACATGAATCATTCTTTCATTCTCTCAATACTTCTGCAAAGTAAATATTATTCTCAGAGGGAGATGCAACTTACCCAAGACACTAATTTTTGGAAATACTATTCAAACCAGATCTGTTTAACTCCAAACCTAGTCTTTTCATTATAGCCTAAATTTCTCTTATCTTATATATAAGTTAAATGTGAATACATTTCCCTTCATTAATACTTAGCATTTGCCTTCTGCTAAGACCAGGACCAAATCATTTTTCTAAAATGGTAGAAATAATTTCTATGATTTACAGTATAAAACAAGGCTCTTTTATTCTTTTATTCAGTATTTCTAGAAAAGCTTATTAAGGAAGACTATATCTTAGTAAACTTAGAATTAATGTCCATGACAGCTTTTTGTAAGTGGCAAAGTAAACACAAGATGGTGATGTTATTATGCAGAAGACAGATTAAGTATAATACACATGCTCTTTCCCTCAAGAAACTATTTTTCTATGACTATAAAATATTTCTCTCAGTGAACTTATTTGGTCAAGCCCTAAGAAGTTAAAAACAAATAAATCGTGGTCCACTGGTTCACTTCATATTTATTAAAAACTTATTAGGAATGTCATTTTTAGAAATGTTGATTAACTATAAGCATAATTCCATTTAGTGACTTAAATGGCATTCAAATAATGAAACATTTACCTTGAAATTTAGATAATATAGTAAAATATAGCTATTGCTAAAATTTCCTTCTCGTATTCTAGTAGAATAACTCACTATTAAAGTAAATTTTCTTGCTAATGAAATAAACTATTTTAAATTATAGTTGACTATTAAATCAAAATTGGTAATTTGTGGAAATCAAGTGTGAAATTAGTTTATAAAATGAATGTGTGCTGTGTTCTTATGGTAATGGATTTTAAGTCTTTAGACTTCCCAAAATTTTGCAAGGCTATACACTACAAGTGATAGCATAAAAGTCAAGTTAGATTTGGAATGTTGCTTCTATTAATATCTTTGATTGCATGACTAACAGTTCTTGTCTTTAAGTCAGAATAATCAGAGAAAATATTAAATAATAATCTTAGTGCAAGATTTTATGAAACATCTTTGTTGACTGATACCTAATGAGACTGACTCCATAATGCTAATGCTGAAAGGCCACATACTCCCTCCCTATACTGAGACATTTGAGTCTTACATTAAATTTACATTACATTAAAATTATTCAGCAGATAATAGAGGATACCTGCTCTGTGCTGGCCCCCTATAGACTATATTTTAAAGCTATTTAATTTTTGTAAACTTAGGTACATTTTTATATGGAGTTCCTCTGCTCTCTGTAGAATATAATCTAAACATGACTTCTATAATCTGAGGGATCTTCCCAATTTGACTCTTGCTATTCTCCAATACAGGTCTTCTGCCCTAAACAGACAGGCTTTTGCTCTACTCACTTCTCAGTAAAGTCCCAATTTTCCCATTTATAAAATAGGGATATTCTCACTGGTTTTTGTGAAAAATTAATAAATGCCTATACCAGGTTGGTATTTAAAAAATGATATCACTTACTGAAAACAGTGTTATCTGATAGTCCCTTAATACTTGGGCCCATTATACACTTAACCGTTAGCACTCATATCATAGTAAAATAAAGAATTTTTTCATGTATTTACTAAAGTAGTTAATAGATATATTCATGGTTTTTACATTATTTGTTCATTTTGTTTTCATATGATTTCAACCACTTTAAAATAAAAACGTGAGAATTTTTAAAACTAAAGTTTAAATAGGTAAGTCAGATATGAAGTGATATTTTGAGTCATATTTCACATTTATCAATTTTGGGATGGATTTTTTTCTCCCTTTGCTTAACAGAGCATAACGCTTGATTACATTATATTGTAATACCAGTTTTATAAGTTTAACATGGTAAAGCATATTTGAATACTTATGTACTAGCCACTGTAGAAGGTAATTTTTATATATCTTTAGTAACCTATGTCTCATCTCCATTAGCTAGGGAAATTCTTGAGGTCAAGGAACATACTCCATTTGTCACTATAGTACAATCATGTTACTGACTTATGTGATTACTGAGATGACTGAATAAACTTCAAGAGATGCTTTGAAAAATACTCGTTGTATAAAAGGCTCCTATTCCAAGGAGCCACTAGGTGACAGTAAACTTTTGCAAGTAATTTTGTATTTTTGCCACTGGGTGGCATTCAAGGATTAGTCTCAAAATATGATGTACCATCATAAATTTACATTCCTTTTTCTGGGTGATCTTTTTCTTTTTGGTGACCATTTAGAAGATTTTGATTGCTTTACCCCATCTTTGATACCTATTTCCTCTTTTCCTTTACTCTTATAAGTAGTAGGACTATGTAATTGTTTATTAATCTAATTACTACATTTGATTTTGAAAGTAATAGGACGTTTACTTTATCCTTTATAAAATTTTCTACCTTTAGGAGTTGTGTGATATTTTAAAATATCTATAGGTCATAAAAGAATTAGCACAATTTTGACTGTAAGTAGAATCACAAATGGGGGAAACTATCAGATTTGTAGCAATATCATCAGACTAGTTTTCTTTACCTAAAACTAGAATATGTTTAACTGTTTTACTTGTAGTTTTTTAGGAATTGTTAATATAACACCTTTATTTGTTTAATTTTAGTTCATTGCTATTCTTCATTTTATGAAAAGCCTTATAGGAACTGTCTGTTCACATGTTAGGAAATGTGTATATTTACCTATGTTATTGATGGCTTACTTATTTGCAAATAAGTTAGTATAAATTTAAGGGTAATTAGACATGATCTGTTTTACAATGTATTTACTTTTGAAATAGTATGGTATAATATAATGAAAATTATATATTTTTATTCCTGTAAATGTTTTTCATTTTTCAAATTGAAGACAGCAAAGTATCTACATATTTATTTCACAAAGTCAGTTATACAGAATTAAAATTATAATACAGAAATTAAAGCAAAATATGAAGGTCTGCATTTTCTTTAATACTAGTAATACTATGAGAGGAATTTTTCCACCTAAAATTTAATAATTCAGGTATATTATCTCTCCTCAACTACTTAAAATATTAAGAGGATGTAAAAAAATTGAGTTACGGGTTCAGGAAAAATTATACAACTATGATGTTTCACAATTTGGATTCATTTTAAAGTAAAATGGACACTTTAAATTTTAAAAAATGAGTACTATATATAGGTTCATCAGCTAAGAAAATAGGTTTTTAAGAATACCTGTCATTGAAATTCTACATTGAGATCATTATCTAATAATTCCTTTCTCTTTATTGCACAGATCTTATGTGCCATGGTTTGTTTTGTTTTCTTTTTAAAGATTTGTATATTCATTTCTCTCCCCTTCCCCGCCCCCGTTGTCTGTTCTCTGTGTCTATTTGCTGCGTTTTCTTCTTTGTCCCCTTCTGTTGTTGTCAGTGGCACGGGAATCTGTGTTTATTTTGTTGCATCATCTTGTTGTGTCAGCTCTACGTGTGGGCAGCGCCATTCTCAGGCAAGCTGCACTTTCTGTCGTGCTGAGCGGCTCTCCTTATGAGGCGCATTCCTTGCGCGTGGGGCTCCCCTACGTGAGGGACACCCCTGCGTGGCACGGCACTCCTTGCGCACATCAGCACTGCGCATGGGCCAGCTCCACACGGGTCACGGAGACCCGGGGTATGAGCCTTGGACCTCCCATGTGGTAGACGGATGTCCTAACCCCTGGGCCAAGTCCGCTTCCCATGCCGTGGTTTTTTAATTACTAACCTTTGATTTCATTTAATTAATTATTATAAAGCTACATTAAAATACTGTCTTAAAATTATTTTCAGAATATAATTTAAAAATAATGAAGCATTTATTATGATGGAAATGTATAAATATCTATTTTTTCCATAGGTCATCTTAAAGTTTACCAGATAAAAATAAAAATTACCCCCATTCTTGTCTTATGACTTTTTAAGTGCATGTATTGTTAACCTGTATAAATCCCAATAAAATCTGCTTCATATTTGTGTAATCATCTTTTTTCCATTGAATTCATATTGTGTAATTATATTAGCAGTCCGGAAAGGATTTCTTTAGAGGCAGAAGCTAAAGTTATGTCTGCTCTTGTTTTGGTGATGACAATGCACAGAATCATAATAAAGGAGGATAGAATTAGCAGTATTATGTTGTTTTGATCCTGGTGTACTTATATTTTAAATTTTCAGTAGTGCAGTCACATAAAATGAAAGCAAAACAAAATAAAACAAAATTAATGAATTCCCCAAATGTCCTTAATGCTATATAGAATTAAATGACATTTGGGGAAAAATAATTAAATGAAATTAAGTTCTCAGACATAATGTTGAGTAATTTCAGCTTTGGAAGATAGCTTTTTTAATGTACTGTTCCCAACTAAATGAGGCAGGACTAATTTTAATTTAATTGTGCTCACCTGTTTTAAATGCAGCATAATGAATGTATTTTTAAAACTTTACTTCTGACAGAATGGTCTTTGAGGTAACATTTACATTAATTTTAATGCATTTCTTTAATTTTTGTTTTGTTTTTAATTTGCAGATTGCTTTGGGAACAGTTACTAATGTGGAAGAAGCAGTGAAGTGGATAAGTTATACTTATCTTTATGTACGGATGAGAGCAAATCCATTAGTGTATGGCATCAGTCACAAGGCTTATCAGGTAGAAAACTCATTTATAAAAAACTAAACCTTTTTGGTCTGCAATCATTTCATGCTATGAGGATAAGTATTTGTTAGCCCTGCCTCATCTGAAAAGCATTATGTACCAGAAGAATAAAGAAAGAGTTGAAACTTAAAAAAAAAAAAATGCTAAGGAAAATTAAATTTGCCCTTTGTAATTATTTTGCTTTATTTATATCTATTTTACAGTAATACTAATAAGTAAGTCTTTATATTATCAATTTTTTATTCAGTTACATTTCCATTTGATTTTAGTTTTTTGCTGTGATTTTTCAAACTATGGTAAATTTCGTTTTAATAAATGTGACATAAGAAAACGAAAAGATTTTTTATAGAAATCCTTTTATTAAGCTTTTAATATTAGGCTTATGTAATCTGCAATATGTTCCTGTTATCAAGTTCCTTCTAAAATCTATTCCTAAATGAAAAGGTAACATTAATGAGTCATTTTCTTTAACAGTTTGGAGGCTAGGATCAGTTCCACAATTCAATGTGTGTTTATAGACTAAGATTCAGATGCCTGTGTATTAGCAGCTCTTCCATATACTTTACATATGCCGGCCACATGGCTTACAGGCTCTGTGAGATCATGTCTTTCCTTTAGAACTCTATACTCTGTAAATGCCTAATTACAGGTAAAATCCTGTTGTGTAATGAAAACATTATTTTACCATCAAGTGGATATTCACTTCTGTTAAGACAAAATCAGCAAAGTTGAATTTATCCCAGAATTTTCTTTCATTTACTGATAATTTAGTTTATGCGTGAATACTCCATTGTGTTATCAAAGCAGTGTCAAGCCTTTTTCTTTCTTTCTTTTTTATTTCCTATCAGTAGATTAGTAGATTTGACCATCGGAAAATTGAGGTTTGAGGGAAAAAAACAGAAAGTAGGAACAGCAGCATCAACTAGTTCTAAAGTTGTTCATATAAAATCATTAAGTTTTCATCCTTTGATTTACTCTAGATGGGATTCAGCTACCTTTCTTGTTCTCAGTTGAAACATTTAAGTCTTCAAATGGAAGTCATCTTTTCTATAATAGCCAAATTATATAAATATAAATATAAAATATAGGTGTATATAATCTATGACCTTACATATTGTAAAGCATATGGTATTAGCTATTCTCATTACAAATAAGGACTTTGTGAAAACAGTCAACAGCCCACTATGGAAATATTCTGACAAGGTAAAGGAAAACAAACCACAAATATTTTTTTTCATAGGCTGTGCCATCTCATCTTGGGACAAGATAAATACATCAATTAATTTTTAAGTCTTGGGTATTAAAATCAGAAGTCACTTTTGTATAATTTCCCAGCATAAAGAAAAGTAAATTCTTTGCTTTTTGGTTTTACTACTTTCACAGTCCGAAGAAGCTTAACTTTTTTTTTATCTTGTACATTTTCATTTTATTACTCAATATGGATTTGTATCCACAAAACTCATGTGAACCAACACATATCTAAGAATTTTAAATATTGTAATCGTTAATAATGTCATTAATAAAATGTTTTCATGAGATGAACCTGGTGCATACCATATATCAGCTTTAGCAAATATTTAAGACTTTGTATTTGTTAATACGAATCCCGTCACTTCATTGTAATTCCCTACAATCATTGTTCTGATTTTTTATTTAACTATGTTTTGTGCATAGATAACCTGCTATAAAATTCTGAGTTAAACCAAATGGTGGATGTTTTAGTTAATTTCTAAAGTACTATTAAACTGTATTCCCTTTTTAAGGCCATTATTTCAGTTTATTGCTCATGACCAGAGATTAGACCTCAGGACTTGACGTGTGCATTTATATGTGTGTACATAATTATACACACACTCATCATTGTAACAAGATCATCTGTCAATATCTTGTTAAATTTCATGATGTCTGCTGAGAAAAAGACTGCAATATAAGTAATAGTTTAAAAACTATTCAGAAATTTAGTGTTAACTTCAGTTTACTCTTTTCCTCAATTATTATTATAGTGAAATTGGGTTTTCCCATTAGCAATTATGAAAACTGCTAGAACACTAGAGAAATACCTTTGAAAAGTTTATATTTATATGTGTATATATATAATATATATATCATCACTTTGACAAAAGAAAGCATCCTAGTTACATGTATCATGTCTAAAATAAAATCACACTAAAATAAATAGGGATTTATTTTATTTATTTTAGTGTAGAAGAGAGAAAACGATAGTTTTTTTCTCTTTCTTATAACTTATTTCTTAAAATATATTTTTTACTTATGTCTTATTTCTTTCTCAATGTCTCAATGATTATAAGGCCATACAAGAATTTTATATTAAACAATATTATTGATATCTGAAGAAAATATCTAGATTGATCTTTTTAATGAACTTTATAATATTCATTTATCTAGTGGAATAAGATCTCTTAGTTATTTCCTAAATTTATAAAATTGCACTTCTTTAAAAATTATAATATAAACAAGTATATTCTAACTAAAGCTTCAACAAAAAAATTTAAATTCTACAAATAGGATTTCCAATGATGACTCTTTCAAGAAAGTAATATTTGTATTATGTTTTTTTCCTATAGATGGACCCAACATTAGAAAAACATCGAGAACAGTTAGTCATTGAAGTTGGACGAAAACTAGACAAAGCTCGGATGATTCGCTTTGAGGAACGAACTGGATATTTTTCCTCAACTGATTTGGGTAGAACTGCCAGCCACTATTATATTAAATACAACACCATTGAGGTATTGTATGGAGTTGAAAAAATGCAGTAATGTTTGTTATTAGTTGCAAATATTTTCTAGACTTCAAAATGGTTATCAGTGCAAAGTAACAAAGGCATCCAACTCAGAACAAAATACATTTGTCAATATACACTCAATAAAAACAAGAAAAAGATAAAATTTGAAATGTCAATAACCTCTTACCATCAGTAGACTTACTCATGCAGTACCAAACACTACTGCTTGTGTGTATCTACTGCCTAAAATAGTGGAAGCATGTTAAGAGACCTGTGGAATGAATATCCAAATGATTTTAAGTGGGATATTCTAATGATGTCCTTGAATACAAATCTGAAGAATTAATTGCAGATTTTTGAGAAACACTAGCTAAACAAGAGTTAGAGGAACTAATAAAATCAGCTCAGCCAGGCTGTACTTTATGGACACCCTAAGGGATTTGCAAGGATAATTTTAACCACACAGATTTATCCTTTTCTGTTGTCTTTGAATGGAATCTTATGTAAGATGGAATGTCACTATAATATGTACATTTTTAAATTTTTAAAGTATATGTTTTATATATGCATCTACTTATGTTTTTGAATTTTGTATCACCTATAACCAGCTTAGTGTTGGTGAATGATGCAAAATTCCACATGCCCATACAAAAAATGAGCAAAGACTAGAATGTTATGATGGACATTTTTAGATATCTGATGTAAATTTAATTAACTGACTTTGTTGATATTTTTGCTTCTAAAGGTTTTCCCTAGCTTATTATCGTTTAGGAATGTTTTTCAGTCTTTCGATAAATTTGAGGATATTTATAAAGCAATGAGTTGAAATAATATGTCACAAACATTATAACTCTATATTTCTAGGGCTCAAATTTTCTTAAGAATTATGATTTATAGTCATGTTTTTTATTTATAATATTCAATTTTCTATTTTAATCAAATGTAATACTTCCATAGACATTTAATGAACTCTTTGATGCTCACAAAACAGAAGGTGATATCTTTGCTATAGTCTCCAAAGCTGAAGAATTTGATCAAATCAAGGTAAGATTCCTGGAAGCTTGACTCAAATGTGTATAACATATGGGTTTGTTCTTTTATAAAAGCTTACAATTGTTTTCCTTGTAAGTTTTATGTGGAGTATCAACTACCTTCTTCCATTTATCAGTGATATCCACTATCCTATCATATGATACAGTGTCATACCAGATAACATACTTTGCCCTGTACACCAGATCAAATGTAATTTAAATGGGTTTTGCAGTAATAAAACTGTTAGAGAATGTAGATTTTGGTTTATTTGCTGTACGAGGTTCACTGAAGAAAATGTAAAGAACATGAAATTCAAACTTAGATATGAATATTTCTGTACCAATATTATAAAACTCTTATTGACAGTGAAAACTTTAATATTTTGAATCATAGTACTTAATAGTTTTAAGCTATGAATGTGTAATACTGTATAAAAGTATATGACTATTATAAGTGTATTTGAAGATAATTTAAGTTTGCCCTAATCCAGTTGACCAGCGGTTTTACCCTGGTCAAATAAAAAGTGAAATCTCATCAATTGAAGGATGGTAAAGTCAGAACATTTAATTTTTGTGGAATATCAAATTTTCATATGCCAAAGGCAACTTTAGTATCAGTGATGAATAATAAAATGTAATTGTATCAGCCTCAGGAGAGTTTTATATTTTAATTTGTTAGCTACATGTGGGAAAAACTATTTTTTAGCTATACAAAAGGAAAATATTGAGTTATAGCAAAGAGAGGCTTTTAAAAACATGGGATGAGAGTTAATTTCAATATGAAAATTTGTAGTAAATCGGCCCAAATATTCCTGTAAAAACATCATTTTTTCTAGGTCAGAGAAGAGGAAATAGAAGAATTAGAATCCTTATTGAACAATTTCTGTGAACTCTCAGCTCCTGGAGGTGTAGAGAACAGTTATGGAAAAATAAACATCCTACTTCAAACTTATATCAGCCGAGGAGAGATGGACAGTTTCTCCCTTATATCAGATTCTGCATATGTGGCACAGGTAAGACTCTCCCTCCCTTCCATTTTCTCTTCCGTGTTTATATACAGAGACTCAAGGAATTAACTCATGGTATATTGTTAATCAATTACAATTATGACTTGCTACCAAACTACCTTCTTGTCTAAATGTGCTCATCTTTTATGTAGTCAATGCTATTATATCAAGTTTGGGAATAGATTTTGGTGGTGGTTTTGGCTTTTTTTTTTGATGTTGCTATTGTTTTCATTATGGTTTTAAAATATTCATTATTTTAAAATTTCTGATAACCATTGTGGAGATTATCAGATTTTTTCTGCTTTAAATCATGCTGTTCATTTCTTTTATTTAAAAGGCACATATAAAAAAAAATTTCAAGCAAAAAAATATTGTGGAACCTTTGCACCATTCCCCAATGTTAGAAACACAAAAATCATTTCATCATTAAAGAAGGCTTAATAATTACATCTTATACCATATATTCAGTATGATGATTTTAAAAATTATCTTACTCCCATATTGTTAATATTTTAAATTTGAGGATTGAAAGAAAACTATTACCTCAAGTACAGCTTATTAAATTTACAACTTTTTAAAAAATACCTTGGTGTAAATTGTTTTAATATTTATGTTTTTATTTTTAAACTCTTGGGGGAAGTAAGATAGGTCATTTTTTACCATATTTACCATTCAAATGATAGGTTTCCCTTCCAGATACACTTTTGTTTTTTGCTTCTTGTTGTTGGTTAGTTTGTTGGTTTGTTTTTTTTTCAAAAAATCGCATTGTGGTAGCATAAATATTACATAAAATTTGCCATTTTAGCCATTTTTAAGTGTACGATTCAACGACATTAATTACATTTACAATATTGTACTACTATCACTTGGGTTTACTTTTTTTAAAAAATATTTTTTACCTATTAAGAATATCTTTTTCATTATTTTTCATTAAGTAATACCTCCTTTAAGTTAAGGAGGGAGGTTAATTCTTAAAGCTTAATCTTATTTGAAATATGGAAACTATTTTATGGATTTTATGTTTTTAATTTTGTTCGAGGACTTAATATAGAAAAAGTAAGTTTGTGTTAAATAAATTAATAGACGCGAATACTCAGAATACTTGAAATAACTCTAAACAACCATGATCAAAGATGTATTGGTAAACAACTTGAATGAATGCAGCAATTTAATCAAAATAACCAAGAAAACAGGTGATAATTTCATGTTACGTAAAGTGAATGTAAATGTGATTAAAACTTTTTTTCTTTGCATGTTGGAACACATATGTTTCTGCCATAGGAAGAATGCATATTCTCTAAACTCTAGCTTCTATAGGCATCATTGTTCTAACTTCCTTTGTTTTATCTTATTTTGGTTTATATTATTTTATGAAAAATAATGTAATACTGTAATTTATATTTTTTAATGGTTTTATATTTAAATAGTTGCAGATTTACATAAAGGCAAAGCTTCTCTGGTTTCTAGATGAATAATCTGGTAAAACATATGCTTAATTCAAGACTATGAAGATATTATCAGAGACTGATATAGAAATTTCCTTGCAATATAAAATTTATGGTTTCTTCATGATTGGTGCACAGGAAGATTAAGAATATATGTCAAAACATCCTTAGTTTTTCTAAAATAGCTATTATAGGTTTATTATCCTTGAATGCAGTAGTTATTCTTTAGTTTATATATATAAATACAATAATATATATATAGTTTAAGCAATCAAAGTAGTTCCACAGCACTATCTCAGCTCTGTAAAATGGCAGTTCTATTATTTCTTAAGCCTTCTTCTCTCAGCCTTTAAGGTAAACCCTTAGCTCAGATATCCTAGGATTTTATAAAGAACCCCATGTTTACCATGTTTAGTTTTTCCAAACTCTACCTATTATAGACTTTCATCATCTCTAGCCTAAATTCCAGATTAAATGTTTGTATCTTATCACATGGCATTTCTCCTTCCATTTCTTTTAGCTTTTAGGAAAAAACTTTTGATTCAGAAATTTGAAAAAGTAACATACTTTGAAAGATAGTTGGAAAAATTAGCCTGACAGTTTTTTACAAGAGCAAATGGGAATGACATAAGAAAACCTATTTCTTTAGTATGATAATTTCATTTATCATTCTCCAGGCCTTAATAAGATCCATTCTGTCAGTCTTAATGAGTGTTACAACTTTTCTTCAGATTACTGAATTCCATTTTTGTTCTTAAATTTCTCATACTGAAACAAAATAGTCAAATTTGTCAAAAGAAAGTGCCCATTTTACATAAAATATAAAACCAAAGCACTTGAATCTTGTAGTCATTTACATCATAATTTTAGGCTGAATCATCCGTTTGCCATTTCCAATCTGTACTTTTTCATAGCTTTCTCTTTTTTTAACCAGATTTGACATTCATTTTCAAATACAGAGGTCATTAGATATTGGGAGGTATCTCCAAAAATGATTTTTAAAAAGCTCTTCAGTAAACCATCCTGTAAAGTTAATGATAAGAGAGAATGAGGCAAAACAAATGAGAAACTATCTGTAAAGATGTGGGGGAAAAACCTTCATTTGTTGTAACTTTCTATATCTATTAATAAAGATATCCTCAGACCACTGAATTTATAATCTTATTTGAGTTAATTTGGACTCATTTAAACCTGGTTTGAATCAAAGAAACTCTGACACCAGCTAACTGTATGATCTTGGTTAAGTTATTAACCTTTCTATGCTCTAGTGTCTTCATCTATAAAATCGTGATATCAATACCAATCAAATTTGATTGTTGTAAAGCTTAAATGAGATAATGTATGGAAAGCAGTTAACACATTGCTTGGTTTATAAGGAGGCATTAATATGGATGGCTGCACTCATCAACATTTCTTTTGTCATCATTCTCTCACTGATTTTTCTCCCTAATTGGATCACAATGTCTCCCTTACTTCTCCTTGAAATAGCCTCTTAAATTTAATCATTCTGCTACAGATCTAGGGACATCTCTTTTGTCCTTGATGGCCTCAACAACCTCCTAAAATACTGTCTTCCTACTTCATTCAAGTAAGGCTACCTTTTGAGAGTTAAGCAGGTACCATCATACTCCAGGTATGGATATTCTTATGTAGAAATAATAAGGATAATTAAGGTCATATGAGAATAAATCTTGCCTGAACATTAAAGGATGCATCTCGACTTAACACTTCTTTTGAAAGAGAGTCTAAATAATAAATTTTTGGACAAATTTTAAAGCACATGTGGCCTAACCACCAATCTTTCCTTATAATTCTTCAGAATGCAGCTAGAATTGTCCGTGCTCTTTTTGAAATTGCTCTGAGGAAACGTTGGCCTGCCATGACCTACAGACTCCTGAATCTTAGTAAAGTCATCGACAAGAGACTTTGGGGTTGGACTAGCCCTTTGAGACAATTTTCAATCTTACCACCACATATTCTTACAAGATTAGAAGAAAAAAAACTGAGTGTGGATAAGTTGAAAGACATGAGGAAAGACGAAATAGGTAAGAAGGAAGCAAAACTGATACATTTTACTGGATCTCAAAGAAAAGTATTGTGCATTTTCACAATCCTAGGGTTAAGTTTTTACCATTTGTTATGAAATTTCTTTTTTATTTATCTACATTCAAGTAGGGGTCTTTCCAATTTTATGAAGTTACTTGAAAGACTTAAAAATTAAAATGGAGTTTGGATTGTCACACCTTTAACTATTGTACAGATAGAATCTTAAATATAAATGATGAGGAATTATTTAATGAAGTTTACTCCCAACTTATTATTAAATATTTAATTCATTTCAAAATTTTGTTATATATATGATATATATTAACATTATTGTACCCCCCAAAAAGTGAACATTAAACTACATTTTTCAGTTTCTTAATGAGTTTCATCATTGCACACATATACATCTTTCAACATCAGTTAGTGTCATTGGCATTCTGCTTTTTTCACATAATATTGGTATGTTATTCATAAATACTTTCCATTTATCTAAACATTTTATTGGCCAAATATTTAATCCATTGGTTAGGGTCAGGTAATTTTTCAGATTGTGAATAAGGTAGACATTACACAAGAAGGAAGTCAGGTTGATAGGAAATGTAAGGGGGAATTGCTCCTCACGGAAGGTCCAAAGATGTGAAGAGAGGCTTCTTATAGAGGAGAAAAAATACTTCTTTTTCTGAGACAGATTAGAGAGAATGGAAGGATGAGTCAAATTGAGAGATGCTGGAGATATTAACAAGGGAAGTTAAGGGGACTCACACTGGGATAACATGTAAAATATTTCATCAAAATAAGGAAGATCAACTTTAGTTTCAAATGTGGATAAGCATTTGATTTATGCTTAAGTGTTCTTTAAAAAATTTCCTTTGAAGAACCAAAATATACAGGAAATCTTGATACTATGAGATAAGTCTGTCTTCACTCAGTTGCTTTGACAAAAGTAGGGAAATCTTAGGAGTTTGTCACCCTTTGTTTTACTCTCTTCCCAGCACTCCCTTATCTATCTATCTATCTATCTATCTATATACACACATATATATATATATTTCAGAATTTGATCATTTATGAAAATATATTTAAGTGGTTAATTGTGTGCTAGATTGACCATATCTTATATTTTATCGTTAATTTCTGGAAATAGGAGTGGATGGTGAATTGCATTTGTTTACTGACATTTCCTTTCATGGTTATATACAGCCTTATACATTAATGGCTATTAATATTTATTTTTATTTTATTTATTTATACTTATTATATAAATATGTCTGTATTATAAACTAGAAGAAAAGTGAATCTGTTTATGGAAGTTTAAACATTATCAAATCTCAGTAATTTTATGAAACCTATTAATAGCCAAAGAAACCTTGATGTTGGGTTTCAGAGCTATGAATTGCTAATTCAAGTTAACTATTACAAAATATTCAGACATGCCAGGTCAAGAATGTCAGCTATTCTACATAGCAAATCATAAAACAAGCAATAAAATCACATTCTCTGAAATCCCATTTACAAGTCAGATTATATTGCTTTTTTTCCGTCTGGACGCATTTCTTCTTTGTGATATATTCCTTGCAGGTCACATGTTGCATCATGTGAATATTGGACTGAAGGTCAAACAATGTGTTCATCAGATTCCTTCTGTTACAATGGAAGCATCTATTCAGCCAATCACAAGGACTGTCCTCCGGGTGACTCTCAGCATCTGTCCTGATTTCACATGGAATGATCAGGTAAAAATGGAAAATACCTATAACAATGTTAAAGAAAAATGTACTTTATGTTCAGCTATATCTTTTTACATCTGCCCCCAAGGCATATAGCCAATCTGCCAGTCCTCTAAAAAGGATATATATTGCTTTTCAGAAGATACATTAAAAACATTGTAGTCATCTTTACTGTCATCCTCAAGAAAACATATCGTCTAATATATTAATAATATATCAACCAATCAGACACCTTCAGAACATCTAGGAAATCTAAATTCAACACTGAATGATGATTTAGTGGATTCAACTCCATAGGTTCCTTGCCGTATTTGTTCTGTCTTTTTTCATGTTTTCTTTGTTATATTCGTTATTGCTGTCTCTGTTGTCTTCTTAGCCTACCAAAGGTCAAGATTCCCTGTGCTAAAAGACCCATTTTTTTTAATCCGGATTCCTCCCAAACTACCATTCTCTCTTTTTTTACCATTAGTCTTGGAGAAGGAGTATTCTACATTTTCTTCCACTTCCTGGTTACCTATTTCATTCCTGCTGAGACTTTCTCAGTGATCACCAGAGACTTCCTGATTGCCATAATAAAATGACTTTTTCTCGGTTATTATTTTACTCTGCTTTTTAAAAAAATCAGTACTATTGTATACCTAGTCTTGAAAATGCCCTTCCTTGGTTCCCATCTTGTTTCTCCTTCTATATTTACCCCTTCTTCTATTCCTCCTTCAATATCTTACATTTCTGTGTGTTTGTAAAGATCTGCTCTGGATTCTCTTCTGGCACTGGTCACTATGTTAGAGATCGTAGGTGCAAAGGGTATTACTCAGTCCTGGCATTCAAGAAGCCATTGGAGAAGTACAAGCAAATCAGTTATTATAGTATAGTAATGCCTACTTCACATGTATTATTAGGTTCTAGTTAACTGTATATAAATATCTTCTGCATTTTCTGATATTAGTACATCTTTATTATTTTTAGAGAAGTTAAGCATTTACAGAACACAATCATGCATAAAATACAAGATTTCCATATTCTGTCCCACCAATACCTTACTTTGGTATGGGACATTTGTTACAATTGATGATAGCACTTTAAAAAATAATAATTGTGATATTAGTTTATCTTTAATCTAAAAGAATTTTTTCAGCAAAGTGCTCTAGTTACCCAAACATAGTCCCAACCCAATTCCACCTTGGTCTTCAGGGAACAAATCTCCTAACCTTAATTCCTTCAGTGTCTTCATCTGTAAACATGTATAATAATAATTATCTTTCTCATGGAATTTCTGTAAGGATTAGGTAGTATAAAATTGTATTTAATATTTCTGTAAATAGAAAAGTTTACATAAAATGTAAAATAATAGTCACCCATAAACTCATATTTCAAGTCATAGTTTTATCAGACAGTTTTTTAAATACATAAAAACTTCATCTTTATTTCACACTGTTTTTTTCTACCAATATCCATACGGAATCTCTCATAGTTTGGCTTAATTCATTAGTAAGAGTACTTAAATATTGTAATTAATTCTCTCAATTAGAATGCTTTTGGCTATAAGAATAGAAAACTTTGTTTGACTTAAACAACAAGGAGATATATTATCTTACACAACAGGTTGACAGGTAGAACAGACCCCAAGGATGGGATCTGTTAATAATGCCATCAAGGCCCTGGATTTTTCCATCTCTTTGCCCTGCTGACTGTTGGCTTTGGCTACTTTCAAATGTTTTCATACTTCCTTATTCACATTTAACAGAGTGGAAAATATACCGCCACTTCACCAGGACATGGACTGTAAGACCTTTTCTTCAGTCTTCTTGGGCCAGTATTGGTCATGTTCTATCCATAACTATAAGCTGTTGTCAGAAGAATGCCATGAGCTGATTGGTTTATGCTAATTATCCCTTGATAATTATCAAATTATCCCTTGAGATGAGATCATTTTTTCCTGAGTCACTTAGGGGAAAGATGAATATTGGGCAAGAATAGGCACTGAAAAAAAAAAAAAAAAGAGGAATAGATAAACAATTATGGTATATCAATCTAAGAAAATATTATTTGACAATAAAAAGATAAGAAGTGCTGATGCATGCTACAACAGGGATGAATCTTGAAAACATTATGGTAATTAAAAGAAACCAGTCATGAAAGACCACATATTATATGATTCCATTTATATGAAATGTTCAGAAAAGGGAAAAATACAGATAAAGTAGTGGGGTTGGGGTTAAGGTTGGGAAAAAGGGGAAGACAATTCGGTGTGTTGGTAGAGGCAAGGGGCATAATGGGAAAAGACTGCTAATGGGGAAAAGATTTCTTTTAGAGGTGATGAAAATGTTCCAAAATTAAATTATGATGATGGTTGCACAACTCTGTAAATATATTAAAAACCATTGAACTATATACTTAAAAATGGATGAAATTTGTTATATAAGTTGTATATCAAGAAAGCTTTTAAAAGAGAGAGAAATTACTATTAGATATGCAAACATGTATCCCTTATTTGAGTTATAATATTTACACTATTAGGATACTATTTTTCTTCTAGGTCCATGGGACAGTAGGAGAACCCTGGTGGATATGGGTAGAAGATCCTACAAATGATCATATTTATCATTCAGAATATTTTATAATCCTGAAAAAACAGGTAAATTTGTATGTTCAGATATATCCTAATTGTGTTGCCATCATGAAAAGAAAATACAAACTAATCACAATTTCTTTTTTTTTACCTTATTTCTCTGTAATTTCATGCTGACGACATTAAAGCTTTATATATTCAATAATTTTTATGTTTCTGTTTAGTTTTAAAAGAAAATGATAATTTAATGTTACAGTGTTACCATCCAATGTGATCCAAGTTTGACAACTTCAATTGTAATCTTCCCTGTGGCTTAGCTTTCAGAGGTGTAGAATATGGACAAGTAGTATAAATAATAAATTTAGCTGTTGTATACATACAGTGCTAAAAGGTATTAAATCACTTAGTAAAAAGGGCATTTCCTTTTTAAATTTCTATGAATTCCAAGAGTCTCAATTTGATGCTACCATGTCTTTCTTTCTAATCCTTTGTTCCTGATTTTTCTCTTAACTAAAGAGAATGAAAGCTTAAAACTGAGAGTCTTGGACAGGCAGCAAAAGACTTTCATAGCATTGTTTTATTTTAATTGCATTTGTCTTCATGATTTTCTTGTATTTATGCCAAGGATTCTGTTATCACACTTAAGATATTGATAGAATTTAAAGGAAAATATTAAATAAATATATGATAATTGAATATGGTAAAAGTCCTGAAATTAAGTAATTGAATGCATGATGTTCTGGAAATTATAACAATGAATCAAATTAGTAATCTGTTAACACATAATGATGCACATTTGTAAATAATGTAAAGTATAAATTGTACCTTTGGTTACATCAGATATCCTCAGAAAGGTGCCTTCTCTTAAGTACCTGAATATTTAGAAATTCAAGATTCTTTCTTTGTCTTTAGTACATCTTGCTATAAATACCATTGTATTAATAATAGATTAATAAGTTCTTTAAGATGTTAAAATATCCATATTCATTTTGGACTTTATTTCATATTAGGTTATTAGTAAAGAAGCTCAACTACTGGTATTTACAATACCAATTTTTGAACCTTTGCCTTCCCAATACTATATCCGAGCAGTGTCTGATAGATGGTTAGGAGCTGAGGCTGTATGTATTATCAACTTTCAACATCTGATTCTACCAGAGAGACATCCTCCTCATACAGGTAATGTGTTGAAGAGTTGCTCAAAGCCTAGTCAATTCTAAAAGTTCTAATTAGCATAAGACTATTTCCATACTAGTGTGCCTTTGTCTTTATTTGTTCATATTATTTCTTCTTGTCTCCTTTCTTTTCCATTGCAAGTGTCATTTAACCGTGCTGTTTGTGAAATTTTTGAGATAATCTTTTTCCTTGCATAAATTACAACTTATTTCTAGTATATTACATTAAAGTGAGTTTGTTTTGTTTTTGTTTTTTACCCTGCTGATGTGCCTCTATACCCAAAAAAAAAAAAATTTAATAATTCTAAAAAAAGTCAGGTTATGATAGCTCTACAGAATGCATTCAGGAATACCTCAAGTCAGTTTGTGTCCTACAAACTACATATACACTTTAAATTACTTCTTTTCCACCACACTAACATTATAAGAGAGAATGTGATAATCTGCAACATCATATAATGTGCCCCATGAAATATTCTATTTCAAAAATGTCCGGAGACTAATCTCTTAATTAACCAGTATATGTTTATTTTGTGTCATTGAAAATCCTTAATTGATGAGTATTCATTTCATAAGGCCTTTAATTTACTTTATAGAAAAATAAAATCAATTTTCTTTTCCATATAATTCTTCTAAAGACAAACTCTGACTCCCAATTCAGAATAAAAATGTTAGTTCCTCGTTTCCTTTTTTTTTTTCCTCATTTCTTCCCCCCCCCCCCCCCCCCACCAGTTGTTTGCTCTCTGTGTCCATTCACTGTGTGTTCTTCTGTGGGAATCTGTGTCTTATTTTGTTGCGTCATCTTGCTGCATCAGCTCTCGTGCGTGCGGCGCCATTCCTGGGCAGGCTGCACTTTTTTTGCGCTGGGTGGCTCTCCTTATAGAGTGCGCTCCTTGCACGTGGGGCTCCCCTACGCAGGCAGGCAGGGCACTCCTTGCACGACGCATCAGCACTGCACATGGGTCAGCTCATCACATGGGTCAGGAGGCCCTGGGTTTGAACCTTGGACCTCCCATGTGGTAGGCGGATGCCTTATCCGTTGGGCCAAATCCCATTCCCCTTTGTTCCCTTTTAAGGCACATATTATTTGGCAGTCCTTTTGGAAATGAAAAGAGGCCTTAAGGTGATTTTAAACTTCACCACTTTTGTTAGATTTTTACTTTGTTCATTACCCTAGCTCCTAATATACCTTAAAGATAGGTACTGTATACTACAATTTAATTCTACTTTGACATCTTGGCAAAGCAGAACTAAAAGATGTGTCAGCATAGAAAACTGAGACTGCAGTATCTACTGATTTCTCATCAAAAAGTGCCTGCTTTTTTGTCTTCTTTTATCAGATATGCTTATTATGTGATATCTTGAATCTCAAAATAAAAATGTTTAAAATGTTTAGTACTTTAATGTGGATGCTGCTAACATCGCTACTTGTTCTCTGACTGCAGACTTGATTTTAACATGTCTTAGCATTAGGTTTTAATGCTCATTTAATCACTTCTCTGCTGAGTAGCTAAGTGCATAGCACCCTAGTTATATAATTAGCTGATTTCTGACTGCCTTTTTAAAAGTAGTAAATGTATTGCCGTGACATTTCAATTGGTATTAGGATGCAAAATGTAACCTAAATGATTCCAGGTTCTATTTGGCCCAAAGTACATATGGACATCCCATTAAGTACAAATCACCCAAGAAAATACTTCATCTTTCACAGAAGTAAAGCATCTTAATTTAGCATTGTCAGTAAATATGCAAAATGTTTATAATTTTTATTGACAATATGGCTGTGCTTTGAATAGTATTGCAGGTCTCAATCTTGCAGTCCTTCTCTCATCTTGATTTTCTGTGCTACACAAAATCAAAACAATTATAATCTGGTACAGTGAGTATACAGTTAGCTTTTAGTTATCTGTATTTATAGAATGGAGGAGAAGGGGCAGAATAATAAAAAAAACTAGTTCCTTGAGTTTTACGTATACCTATTTTTAAGAGAATTCATTATACTTTCCATTTTGAAATGTACTGTGAAGACCTAACTCAGGACACAGACTGCCATGGGCCCTTTTTTTTTCCTCCTCATTCAAATTTCAATGTCATCTATGAAACAACCTTGAGAAAAAGCTGCTTTCTGGCTTTCTAATGGATACCTTTATGTGTTTTAGGAAAACACAAAGTCTGTCAGGTACTCAGGGGTATATAAGTATAACTTTATGTAATTCATTTTAATTTCCTAATCCCCTAGACGTCTAGTCTATATAACAGGAAACAACTAAATCTAGTTTCAAGATTTTCTCAATGCAGTTCTTTTTTTACCAGTTAACACTGATTTAAAACTCCCATCCAAGATTCTTCCTGGAATTATTATAGTTTCCTACGGAATTAAGTTACGCTATAGGGTGTTAATTTGGAGAGGTGGGTTCCTCTTATCAGTTCTTTCCTAACTTACTAATGCAGACTTACTACTAACCACTAATGTAGTGGAGAATATGCTAGCCCCCACTTGTCTTCATGGCAGCATGTAGCCCTTGGCAATTATAATCGTCTTCACACCCAAGTCCATGCTGTCACATTCCCAGGTCCCCTAGCTCACTAGCAGACCTTGCTTTGGAGCCTCCTTAAGAAGCTGAAGGAAACTCAAGATCTTCCTTCTCTTGTCCAAACCTGTCACACAGCCTTTGTGCCCTCTACTTGGGTGTAGTCCTTTAACATTCGAGATGAAAAGTGTTTAATTTCAAACACCCAGCCTTCCAGGGAACTCTTTCTTCTTATCTACCACACTTACATTGTGAATAGGGACAAAGTAGGCACAAAGGATAGACACTACAGCTTTTTTTTTTTTCCTGTGCTACGTGACTTTATTAGAGAAAGCCAGAGTTACAAGAGTTGGTACTGGGCAGGGTGGGAGGGTGCCTTCTTGTTGCCAAAGTGGGCACAACATCTTTTTGTCAAGCTGGTACATTTCTACTAACATCTTCCATCCAGTGTCTTGTGATTGAAAAGAGATTGTTAAAGGGAAGAACTAAACACCAATTGAGTTCTCAAATCATTATGCTGCCACAGAGAAGTTATAGGTAAAGATAAATATTTTTGTTTCCAAATTTATTCATCCTCTTACAATATTGTAATACCCCTTGCCCTGGGAAATATAGTTTATTGTAGATTCACTTTTATTTCATTTCCTCAAAGATGCCTTAAACTCCTGTGAAGTTAAATGAGACACATAAAACTTAAACTTAAAATTAGTTTGACCATATCTCTTACCTTTATAGAACTCTGTTTTCAAGAATGTATTATTTATAATTTTCTCAATTTTAATTTTGCACTTGTTTTATAATACTTTTATACCTTTAATCAAACTTTGAGAAGTTTAAAAAAAGTAAATGAAATTTGTAGTCCTTTTTCTTAAGAGATGGGGAAAATGTCTATCAGTTTCCCTTGGCTAGAGCAGTAACTCACTCAGCCACTCAGAGTTAGTTATTTGTCCAGCAGATCAAAAGTAATTTGTTGATATTAACTATTCCAGTACTAAAGTTTGCATATGTTTTTCATTCTTCTACAAATTAGGGAAGAATGAGTTTTGTTCCATAATATACTACTTTCATATGCTTGTCATTCAAGTTGCTTTCATGATTGGAAGATAAAACATTATACTTGGCTTACGGGGAACACCCTCACAAGGGTGTCCAGTATGTCAGTATTATAAATGGAGTGAGAGGAACTGATACATGAAAATCTATGTTAAGCTTTCTTTTCCTTCTAAAGAATTAAGGATTGTTATAACACAACAATACAATTCAATATTGTGCTACTATTCAGTTATTGTATAACAGTGTTTATTATATCTTTTAGAATTACTGGATCTTCAGCCTTTACCAGTCACTGCTCTGGGATGTGAGGAATATGAAGCCCTGTACAACTTTACCCACTTTAATCCTGTGCAGACTCAAATATTCCATACACTGTATCACACAGACTGTAATGTCCTACTTGGAGCACCCACTGGATCGGGGAAGACTGTTGCAGCTGAATTAGCCATTTTCAGAGTCTTCAACAAGTATCCCACTTCAAAGGTTTGTCTGAAAGAATCATATGCTTATATTCAATTTAAAAAGACAATTCATAATCTCTAAAATAGCCAGTTAAAAATATACTGGTAATACCCCATAAGTAGATTTGCTACTCTCTCAATGAATTTTCCAAAGAGCCAGATATTACACTATATTAGGATTACTGCTACAAAAAAATTTGTATCAAACTTTATGGTGCTGTAGGTGGATTTCTAATATAATTCATTGGGCTTACATATGCTTTCTTCATTGTAAGACATCTATAATACAGAGACAGTTTCAATGTAATAAACCTAACCCACAGCCTTATTTATGATTTAATAATTCATAATCAGATTCTTCAACTATGAAGGAAAAACTAATAATGTAACAAACACCAGTTTGAATGTACGTGGAAAATATTGAAACAGCTTTTATTCTGCATTTCTCCAAATGGCTGTGATATCATTGATTAACGTAAATAATATTTCAAGTAAAATAAGTATTGATTTTAAGCTTTCTTGAAAAATAACATTTTTAAATTGTGGGAGTACTTCACATTTGCGATAAAAGTGTGTTAGAGATGTTGTAATTGGAATTATAAGCTATTTTCCTCATCATTTATGAATTTAAAAATGTTTAAATTCATATTTCAGTGATTTCTAATAAGTGATTCTTCCCTGCTTAGTTTTGTTTTCTTCTTAGTTTCTATGTTATGTGGTTATTGATCCATAAGTAGACATGTTAATACAAAAATAGAATTCCTCTTTAAATTTGAAAATTTATAAATTTTTAATAACAGGGAAAATATTTTTGGCGAATATTCTGTATATAAGTTTAGATTAAAGACCAGGTTGTTTAAAAAAAGTTTGAACCCCAAAATGCGTGACTGGCATCTTCCATAATATATGCATTAAAAATTAAACAAAAAAATTATTTCCCTTAAAAATTTCAAAATTGCCAACTTTTATCATGAAAGAGTTACACATAGCACATACAGTACTTGGTTATAATATGAGGAAAAACATTTTTCTTTTCATCAGAATCCTAATTTTCTCTATGTAATGCATTATCTCATAATTTTTATATTTGTTCATGTTTGTTAGAAGATAACTTCATTATAAAATACCCAAAGAAAATGTCTCTGGTGCTTTCTAAAAAATATCTTTGCTCTATATCAGTATTTTTTTCAAGAGAAATAATTATGATGTGGTGTATTTCTGTATTACTTTGGGTAAATACCATTTGAATAAGCTAATGACCTTGCCCTATTAATTTTTTTAAAGAAATATAAGACCCACAGCACTAAAACCACAGTATCATATTTTGACAAATTGTATAGCGTTTACTTTTATTTTTAAATGTTGTCATTGTTTTCATGGGAGTATTTTTGCCCTCTCCATTTTAGGCTGTGTATATCGCACCTCTAAAAGCCCTAGTACGTGAAAGAATGGATGACTGGAAAATTAGAATAGAAGAAAAACTTGGTAAAAAGTAAGTTCTTTCACTCAAAAGGTATATTTTAAATAGGCTAAAAGGACCAGCAGATAAAACAGATGCATAAAATTTTACAATGATGTGCAAAGTCTTTTATTTAACAGTATTTCAATACTGTTAAATTTTTTTAAGATTGAAAAATGAAATTATTTAACAGGAGTAATTTTATTTGACAAGATATTCTCAAAATATTTTAATATCTTTTTTTGTTTTTATTTTTTAAAAGTAACTTAGATTACATAAATGTTATACAAAAAGAATAGAGGATTCCCATATGCCCCAATCCCTAGCCCCCCCACATTTTCCCATATCAACAACATCCTTCATTAATATGGTACATTTGCCACAATTGATGAACACATCTTGGAGCATTGCCACTAAGTGATGATTATAGTTTACATTGTAATTTACACTCCTGCACATTTTTGCAAATTATTACGAGATATACAGTGGCCTATATCTGTCATTACAGTGTCATTCAGGATAATTCCCAAGTCTTGAAAATGCCCCAAATTACCCCTATTTTTCCTCTTCCTCCCCTCACAACCTCCCGTGGCCACTGCCTCCATATCCATAATAAAAGTTCTTCCATTGCTAGGATCACAAGTTTACAGTAGGATAACTGTGAGACTACTGTAGTCCATCATCCATTCCCCAATCCTGAGAATTCTGTGAGGGTGATCCCCACTCCACCTTTAATTGAGAGGGGGCTTAGATCCAATAGGGCAGATGGATGGGACTTTCTTGCTTATAGTTGCAGACTCTCCCTATTCCTTGAGTAGTCATTGTCAGTCATCATCTCCTTGTTAGCTATCCTGGGTGAGTCCAATGAACTGGAAGGTGGGTGTTGCAAGTCTGTTGAGATTCAGGGCCCAGCTGGCACATCAACAGCCCAAAGATTTAAGTCTCTTGGATGTATACTTGTCAACTTGAGTACTAAATATAGGTTCAAATAGAAGGAGCAGATACCATGTGTAGGGAAACCACAACTGTTTCTAACTCTGTCACACTCGGGAACATAAATTCTTTAAGTCTCTTGGACATACAACAGTCAGCTCTAGTACTAACTCTAGTTCAATAGAGGGGCAGCAGAACCATGTGTGAGGAAACCATAACCAGGTACACCTCTGTCACACTGGGGAGCATAAATTCCGAAGTAGGACCCACTGGCAGGGCACCAAACTCCTGAGCTATCTGCCCTACTTATAATGTCTGGATGTTGCCAGAGCCCTCAGGAGCCCTGCTGTTTGAGTTAGTATTTACTTTAGCAGTCAATGAACTTCAAAATATTTTTATTCTAGAGCAAAAGGAAATTAAGTTATATTTGTCTTTTTCTCATTCACAATAACTTCCAAAAACAGCTTAAAAGGCAAGCAAATTTTTACAGAAAATAGAAATTCTTTGAAGAACATGATGCTTTGTTTCTTGAATACTTTATGTTTATTCATTGCAGTATTGTTTTTTCTCTTTTTTTTCTTTTTAAAAAGCAGTTTTGTTGAAATATATTAACGTAACATACAGTCTATTGAAAGTGTACAATCAGTGGCTTTCAATATATTCATAGTTGTGCATTCATCAACACATCAATTTTAGTGAAAATTTTAGAACATTTTCATTACTCCAAAAAGAAAAAGTTCATACCCTTTATAACCAATAATCTATTTCTGTCTCTATAGATTTATTTATATTTGCATTTTTATATAAATGGAGTCATACGGTATGTAGTACTTTGTGTCTGATTTTTTTCTCTTAGCATAATTTTTTTTTAAGAGGTACCAGGGAATGAACCCAGGACCTCATATTAGAAAGTAGATGCTCAACCACTGAGCTACATGTGCTCCCTAGTGAGTTGATTTTTCCTTGTTTGTTTTTAGGAGATACCAAGGATAGAACCCAGGACTTTTTACATGGGAAGCAGGCATTCAACCACTTGAGCTATATCCACTCCCCGCATAATATTTTTGATTATTATTATTTTTTGGATTTATTTATTTATTCCTCCCCACTCCTCCCCCGCCCTGCTCCAGCCCCAGGTATCTGCTCTCTGTGCCCATTTGCTGTGTGTTCTTTTGTGTCTGTTTGTCTTCTCTTTAGGCAGCACCAGAAACCAATCCTGGGACCTTCTGGAGTAGGAGAGAGTTGCTCAATCTCTTGTGCCACCTCACCTCTCTGGTCTGCCGCATGTCTTATTATCTCTCCTCTCTGTCTCTCCTTGTTGCATCATCTTGCTACACCAGCTCTCCACTCAGGCCAGCTTGCTGCATGGGCCAGCACTCCTGCACAGGCCAGGACTCCACTCAGGCCAGTTCACCATGCAGGACCAGCACTCCATGTGGGCCTACTCTCCGCACAGGCCAACTTACCTTCACCAGGAAGCCCCAGGAATCAAACCCTGGACCTCCCATATGGTAGATGTGGGCCCAGTCTCTTGAACCACAGTCTGTAAACCTACAACTTCTTTAATTAAAATTTTTTAAAAAATTAAAAATTAAAGAAGTTGTAGGTTTACAGAAAAGTCTTGTGAAAACATACAGCTTCCCTGCATACATCCCCATTGTTGACACTTTGCATTAGAGAGGTACCTTTGTTACAACTGATGAAAGAATATTAAAATACTACTACTAACTATAGTCTATAGTTTGCATTAGGTGTATTTTTCCCATATACCACCTTATTATTTGCACCTTATATTAGTGTTGTACATTTGTTATAATTCATGAGAGAACATTCTTATGCATGTACTATTAAACCCAATCTTTCATCCCCAGCAGGGTCCATTGTGTTATACAGTCCCTTGCTTTACTTTCTAAGTCTCATTCTAGTAATATATACAACCCAAAACTTTCCTTTTCAACCACGTTCACATACATAACTCAGCACTGTTAATTACATTCACAATAATGTGTTACCATCCCCACCATCCATTTCCAAACCTTTAGAGTCAACCTAAATAGAAATTCTGTACAAATTAAGTGTCAGCTTCCCATTCTCTATTCTCAATGTATAGATTCTAACTCTTTGAGTTTGCTTATTGTAATTAGTTCATATCAGTGAGATCATACAATATTTGTGCTTTTGTGTCTGACTTATTTCATTCAACATAATGTCCTCAAGGTTGATCCATGTTGTCAAATGCACCAGAACTTCATTCCTTTTTATAGCTGAATAATATTACATTATATGTATATATCACATTTTATTGATCCATTCACTGGATGAATGGCACTTGCATTGCTTCCATATTTGAGCAATTGGGTAGGTTGTCTTTTCCCTTTCATGACAAAGTTCTTTGATGTGCAAAGTTTTCATTTAGTTATTGTTTTCCTTTCATTGCTTGTGCTTTGGGTATAAAGTCTAAGAAATCATTACCTATCACAAGATCCTGAAGATGCTTCCTGTATTTTCTTCTAGGTCTTTTATAGTCCTGGCTTATATATTTAGAGGTTTGATTCATTTTGAATTAATTTTTGTATGTGGTATGTGATAGGGGTCCACCATCATTCTTTTGCACTTGGATATCCAGTTCCCCCAGCACCATTTGTTATAGAGACTGTTGTTTCCCAATGAGTGGACTTGGGAATATCGTCAGAAATCAATTGGAGAGGAATGGATATCGCTCAATGGTTGAGCACCTGCTTCACATGTACAAGATCCCAGGTTCAATTCTCAACACCTCTTTAAAAAATCATTTGAGTAAATTCAATTTCAAAAAAATTCATTGGCAGATTTTTAAAAAAAGCAAAATTAAAAAAAATATATCAGTTGGCCATAGGGATTTATATTAAACAACCTACATCTATAACATACTAATTTGAAAAGTTACCACCTTAGCTCCAACAACATACATGTTCTCTGCTCCCATATCCCTCTGTTTCCCTTCTTTAAGTTATTTTTGTTCCACTTTACCACTTTGTATTTTGCCTATCCAGTATCAGGAAATATGACTTTTTCTTGTAAAATTGTGTTGTGATTTTTATATGAATTAAAGAGTAGGGTGTATATTGAGGATTCAATATTATTGGGTTTTGCATTTATCCTTTTAATGACCCTTAGGGATGATCTTCATTTCTACACAGTACTCCAGGCCACTCTCTCCTGTCTTTTCCTGTCAACCTGCAGAGCTCCCTTTTCTAATTGTTGTAGGGCAGGTCTCTTGTACATGAACTCTCTCTGTTTCTTTGTATTTGTGACTATTTTAAACTCTCCCTTTTTGAGGACAGTTCTACCAGATAAAGAATTTTTGGCTGACAGTTTTTCATTGTGCTAGTTGGGCATGTATATTTATGTCTTTCTTAAGAGTTGGAAAATTTTCAGCCATTTTTTGCTCAAATATTCTTTCTGCTCAATTTCTGCTCCCTTTCACTTGTCTTTTCCTTCTGGGAAACCCATGACATGACTTGTGTATTCATGCACTTCTAGCTGTTACTCAAATCCCTAAGTTACAGTTGAATTCTTTATCTGCCCTTCTGACTATATGGTTTTTATTATCCTGTTTTCTAGTTCTCCAATTCTTCTGCCTGTTCAGATCTGCTGTGTTGTATGCCTCTGGTGGTTTGTTGGTTTTTTTTATTTACCTGGGGCAGGAGATTGTACCCAGGACCTTGTTTTGTGGGAAACTGGTACTCAACCACAAAGCCACATTACCTTCCCTGAGTTGGTTTTATCGTTTATTTCGCTTATTGTTTTTGTTTTTTTCGGGAGGCATTGGAAACCAAACCCAGGACTTCCCCCTTCTCCCCGCTCCATGTGGCAGGCAGACATTCAATTGCTCGAGCCACAACTGCTCCATTTAGTGTATTTTTTAATTGCTACTATTGTGCCTTTCACGCCATAATTTCTATGCTCTTTATACTTTCAAAATCTTCTTTATGTTCACATGTTGTCTTCTTAATATCCTTTAACTCTTTATACATATTTTCCTTCATATCCTTTAGTTTATTTAGATGATTTGTGTGAACATCCTTGATTAGTTGTTCCAACTTCTAAGTGTCCTCCGAAGTCTGGTTTTGTCTCCTTGATTGAGCCATATCTTCCTGTTTCTTAGTATGGCTTATAATTTTTTGCTAATGTCTATGCATCTGATTTTCTTGATGAATTAACTATGAAAGTCAGTTTTTCCCTTTTGTCTACTATTTTATTGCTGATTGGCTTTGTGTTAAGGCTCTTCTTTGACATTTGGTCTAACTTAATCTAGCCCGTGTTTAACTGTTCAGGTTTTCTCAGCTCTTCTTTATCTGATTCTTGCTTTGGATATGCCGTGCAATTTTAAGAAGGCACTTTTGGTGCAATTGTTTCACCTTCACTAAAGAGCTTCCTCACCTCTGTTCTTTGGGAATCTTCTTCTGTTCTGTTTGTTTTGTGAAAACTTAAAATTCTCCCCCTTACTCAGTGCCCCATTTTCCTTGCTCTGTTCAGTTCTATTCAGGTAGGTTCTAGACCCATCCTATCTTACAGCAATTCAGTGTAACCAAATTTTGTTTTGTTTCATTTTTCTGTGAGGTTTATCTGCTCTGGTTTCTTCCCTATTAGAGTATCCCACCTCAGGGAGCCAGTCCATTTTGCCTTTCCGTTTTCCAGCCGACTGAAACTGGATTGAGTGAGGGAACAATAGTTCTTGCCAGCATTTCTACTATATTCTCTTTTTTTCCCCCTTGGGGGCGCTTTTGTATGCAACACATCTCAGTGGCTTGTCTTCTCTCTTGGGTGTCTGTGGACTTAGGTCCCTGTGCCTGGATACGTGTGGAGTTCTAACTTGCTGCTGTGAGTCACTCCACAGTCTTTTTGCAGTGGGAAGGACCTGGGCCATGTTGATTCTATGGAACTCCCAAGCTGCTTAGGACCAAGTGAGGGCAAAGGGAATGGAAACCAACCAGCAGTCCAGAATGGAATTTTCCTACCAATATTTTTCTGTTCCTTCAATTCAGAGTTTGGAGTCCTTCTCCAGTCTCTACTGTTCTCCAGAGTTCTAAGCAAGTGAAATTTGTCCTTTCATTCATTAATTCTATCGAGGGCCTTTTTCAGGCTGCCACTCTCCAGCTTGAAATCTTGATTTAAATGCTGACAGAGCCAGGAGTTGGTTTGGTTGGTGGCTCTAGCAAAAGCATTGGGGCCCATGGATGAGGGGGTTTGTTCATCATTGATCTATTGTTGACATTGTCCTTGTAGTCCTAGAGCAATGGGCATCTCCTCTATGGATCAAATGGGAATGAAGTGTTTCTCCTCTCTGTGGAGGAAGCACCCAGGTTCACAATTGTTTTTAATACAAAAAAGATTGCAGGTAATCTTACTGTCCAATAGGGCATTGTTAAGTAAATTATGCTTTATTCATACAACACAAAATACTATCCAAAAAACAATTTTTTTAAGTAAAATATCCTGTCTTTTAAAAAAAAGTAGAATATAAATGCAGTTGCATTAAGATGAGAATTAGAGGCTAGAGATTTTACAGAGACAATTCACTGTATGTCCTTTGAATCATATGAATGTATTATATTCAAAATAATAAAATGAAAAAAATTTTGAATACGAATAAAAACCACTAAAGGTGATTCATCCATTTAAAATGTAATTTTGGGGGCAAGTCTTTGCTATAATAATATTTTCTACTTATTTGAAGCTGTTAATTTTTCTCTGTTTTATAAATATATTCATGAGACTATAATCCATTGTTGTGTGTTTAAATTGTGTTTTGTATTTAAAGGATTTAAAATAAAGTGTATTTTATAATCATTTAATATTTATGCTCTGTGGAATCAAACAAAGTAAAAAAAAACACACTAGGAAACCTGATTAAATTAATCTAAACTGCTAAATATTTGAGCCGCAAAGTATAATTCTGCTAAATCTAATTTTTAGAAGACTTTTTTTCTCTAATTAAAATCTTGACAAGTGAAAAAAAAGATGAAACTTGGAGGAACCAGTCTTGCCCTTTTTTCTGTTTTCTGAATGTTAATATCAGAAATTATTTAGCATTTACCTAAAATTTGGAATTAGCCTCCAGATTTTCCTAAGCATTTTATAACTCTTCTAGACCTGCATGGGTTTTAAAAATTATATTTCTTTTCCCTCTTTCTCACTGTAACATTGGGTTTCACTCAGAATGAAGTGGCATATATTTGCCCCTACTTATCTTCTTTATGCCCTACATGTTTAAATTTACCTCTAATACTTGTAGAAAATTTCAAAGAATAGAATTGAACTTACACATAAGCATATATATTTTTTTAATTTAATTATTTTTTTCCATTCTTTTTTTTAAGATTTATTTATTTATTTCTCTCCCTTTCTCCCCCACCCACACCACCCCCTCCCCCACCCCGGTTGTCTGTTCTCTGTGTCTATTTGCTTTGTGTTCTTTGTCTCCTTCTGTCGTGTCAGTGGCACGGGAAGCTGTGTTTCTTTTTGTTGCATCATCTTGTTGTGTTAGTCTTCATGTGTGTGGTGCCATTCCTGGGCAGGCTGAACTTTCTTTCACGCTGGGTGGCTCTCCTTACAGGGTGCATTCCTTGAGTGTGGGGTCCCCTACTTGGGGACACCCCTGCATGGCACGGCACTCCTTGCGGGCATCAGCACTGCGCATGAGCCAGCTCCACACAGGTCAAGGAGGCCGGGGGTTTGAACCGCGGACCTCCCATATGGTAGACGGACGCCCTAACCACTAGGTCAAGTCCACTTCCCCACATAAGCATATTTTTAATGAGTGTCTCCTTTTGTCTCAGTAAGTTAACACTTTTCCTCATTAAAAAGGCCCTTATTCCACCTTATGTAGGAGGTACAAGTTCAGCTCTGTGAAATCACATAGGGCAGAGATTCTATAAACATAATCAAATCAAAGTTTGACACCTTTGTGTACCTATGTAAAAGTTAGTTGTTACCTTGTAAGTATCAGTGGTTTTAATTTATACATCCTTTACTTTGTAGAAGGAAAGAATCTTAAAATTCTTCACTTTTTTTTTAGGGGGTATTGGGGACTGAACCCAGAACTGCATATGGTGCTCAACTGCTGAGCTACACCTGCTCCTCAATCTTACAATTCTTAATTCACAAAAAATTTTCAGAAAGCAAAGGGAGATAGAAGAGTTTTAGCATTATAAAATTTTACTTTAAAGTAGATGTATTTTTGCCTTTCCACAGTAATGTGTTACCTGTAAAGTTAAAGTGACTATTTTTATTCCCTTCCAGAGTTATTGAACTAACAGGGGATGTGACTCCTGATATGAAATCCATTGCTAAGGCTGACCTTATCGTCACTACACCAGAGAAGTGGGATGGAGTCAGCAGAAGCTGGCAAAATAGAAACTATGTTAAACAAGTCACTATTCTCATCATAGATGAGATCCATCTGCTTGGTGGGTGCCACTGTATTAAAGCCAATTTGCAAACTCTTACTCTCATACCTGCTGCTGTCAGATCAGGCCTAAAATGGTTAATGTGCATTATTCCTATTCCGTAGGGGAGGAAAGGGGCCCTGTTCTAGAGGTCATTGTATCTCGAACAAATTTCATCTCATCACACACAGAGAAGCCTGTTAGAATAGTTGGCCTATCTACTGCATTAGCTAATGCCAGAGACCTTGCAGACTGGCTCAATATTAATCAGGTATGTGTAAGATTGACAAATAATGTATATAATACTGTGGTTTAGGTTTCCACATTAATGAGGCACCAAAACCTTATAAACATACATATAAGAACTGAAAATGGTTTCTCTCTTGTATTTACTTTAGATGGGCTTGTTCAACTTCCGACCATCAGTACGCCCCGTTCCACTGGAAGTTCACATTCAGGGCTTCCCAGGTCAACATTACTGTCCTCGTATGGCTAGTATGAATAAGCCTACATTTCAGGGTAAGCTTTAGGTTCTTAGAATGAAATCCCACATTATCGGTAACTGTTAAATGCATTCTAAACAATATGGGTTTCTTTGAAAAGAGTGATACCGCTTCCACTTCTACAAATATATAAAGCTATTTACTTCAACATTTGTTAAGGAATACAAATATATGTGGAATTTGCTATTGAATATTAGAGTTTCATAAATGACAATGTCTCTGTAGTGGAATGAATAAAATACTCTCTCTAAAAGTATATAATTTTTAAAAGTAACCAAATCATCATTAAATTAAGGTATTTTCTTATGGTAGTTAGTAGTTTGAACAAATGCTAAATAGAAGCTACAATTCAAACAATTACAAATAAATTTTCATTTTATACCAAAAATCATAAAACTGAGAATTCAGTGCTTTTTAATAATGCTTCTGTTTTTGTTTTGTTTTCTTTTGTTTTTCCTTTCCTTACAAATTAGGCAAACAGGATAGATTTAAGTATAACACTCCTATTTTATTGAAACATGTTTTGTTTAGGCTGCATAAGGCATATTTATTATATCAATTAAAAATAACCTCCAAAATGACTTCTCTAATGTGAACTGCTGTTGATTGTGAGGTGACAGTTGTGAGGTGACTTTTTAGCTGCTGTAATTAGCCTTGTGACAGAAGCAAAGTATTGATTGTGAACTTGAGACCAGTCTTGGCAGTTCAGATTATTTACACCTCCACAGAAGCATTGTACAAAATCACTAATGAACAATAAATCTGCCGTGAGCTGTTCAGCCACACCTGTTCTTGCAGCAGCAAAAATCCATTAAATGTTGAGGTTTGCAAAAAGAGACAGAGCCCCATTCATGATTTTGTGTGCAAATGATATCAATATTGTACTATTAATAATATGGGTATTTTAAACATTTTGTCTCTAATGTGATTTAACAAAGCCTTACCATTATACTCTGAATTTTCTAATAAACTATGCAAAAGTGAGAAAAACAGTAAAATGAGTTTATTTTTCATAATGTGTATTGTTAAATTGCTTATACCTATTTAAGAAATGGTTAGTTGCATGAATATGACTGAAGTAAATTATTTGCAGTATATAAGTCAATGGTAAATGACTGGAATACTTGTACTTTAAGAACGGTACTGGAACACAAGCTATCCTTATAAATTATTATATCTGTAATAGATCACTATATTTTATTGAGTCTAAAAATATGATTTCATGAAAGCTTTATTTCTAACTATTAGGGGAAGACCTAGTAAGGTCATGTTAACATTTCAATTATAAACTTCGTTTCTTAGCCCATAAAAAGAAATTCTACTGGTCATATTTCAAAAAAGAAGTTACAAGGAGGTTCAAGTTTTTTATGTAAAAATTTTAAATGTCTTTGTTTTAAGAAAGCTGTATAGGCATAAATTCTGCATGTGCAATCTTGTCAGCACTTTGGATACTGTATATAGCAAAGAAAGCTCATTTCTAGTTAAGTTAAATCATTTATGTGGCTCTTCAAGTAATTTTTTTTAATGATTTGATCTTTAAAATTTCCTTCAGTCTTATTACCCAAGTTATGAAACTACTCATCTCATCTTCTGTATGTCAACTCTCCATCTGCCATTGCTCAAACAGACATTCAGACTTGGTATTCTCCACAGCCCTCTTCTTTATTTTCATGTCTTCCTACTTGAAACCTCACATTTGTGTTTTTTAAAAATGAAGAGAAAACATTCTTCCAATTTATTTCTTTTAGCTCTTCTAATTTTCTACCTACTAGCCACTAGGCAAAAATTTAAAAAACTTTCCATGACTTTTCTGAGGAATTTGTCATCATCCTGCAGAACTTGACTCTCTCCAAACCTCAGAATCACAATACAGCAATAGAAAATGCAACCTAAGATTTGGTATCCATGTTCAGCTCTTAATGGGAATTCTCAGCCTTTGTCTCCTTCCTCTGCAACTCAGAACAGAATTCAAATCAGACATAATTATATCTTCCCTGTCCAGACAGTATGTTCCTTAGTTAGAGACGGATCTTTTCCTTCCCATCATTGGTCTCATATGCTGTCAGATTCTTGATTAATGCTAAATTTCTTGACCAAATTAAGAATTCATTTAAATCATTTACATTAGTTTCCATGTATCCATTTGATATCCTAATGAAATTCTAATTCTGCTATAAGTGTATTACCGTTTATTTTCCTCAACAGCAATTAGAAGCCATTCTCCAGCCAAACCTGTTCTGATATTTGTCTCGTCAAGACGTCAAACTCGTCTTACTGCTTTGGAATTAATAGCCTTTCTGGCTACTGAAGAAGATCCAAAGCAATGGTTGAATATGGATGAAAGAGAGGTAAACAACAAATTTATCTTCTACTTCTTCCAACTATCAGATTAGTTTGTATTGTATTATAATGGAAATTGCATTTTTAATTATATTTCATTTTATTCAATACTAATATAGAATTATATGACAGAAATTTTTAAAAAATAGAAGAAAGAGGAAGTGCTTAATAATGCCATCTTAACACAATACTGTTATAGACATTTTAATACATTTTCTCCCTAAAACATTTATTTCATGTATTTATGTTTAGCTTTCCCGGTAACATCATCACATATGTGTTTTTCATTTTCAAGTAAAATATTATAATCTCAAGTAGTCCCTGCTCCCATGGAACTCATAGTTAATTTTGCAAAGTTAGCTTAAAAATATATAATACTCAGATTTTTAAAATTTAGAAAGCATTAAAAAGTATGTAAAAATAAGCTTTATTCTGTTACTCAGTAATAACTACCATTAAAATTTTAAATAATTATACTTTTTTTCTCAAGTACATTCCATTATGTGGCTATTTCTTGTAGCCTTGAGGTAGAGTGAAAGCATTAGTTCCTTGATTTTACTTGTATATGTTCAGGTATACCTCAGAGATATTGTGGGTTCAGTTCCAGACCAATAGAAAAGTGAATATTGTATACAGCGATTCACATGAATTTTTTGGTTTTCCATTGCATATAAAAGTAGTCTGTGCAATAATAGCATTATGTCTAAAAATGTATACATACCTTAATTAAAAGTGGCACAGAGACTTGAAATGAGCACATGCTGTTGGAAAAATGGCACCAATAGATTTGCCTGACATGGGGTTTCCACAAACCTTCAATTTGTAAAAAAAAAATGCTGTATCTATAAGACACAATAAAATGAGGTTTGCCTGTATACCAAATATTTATTCAAAATAATTTTGTCAAAAGATTTTGTTTTGTTTTGTTTTTGTTATTTTGGTGCTGTGTCATATAATTGTTGTTCCCAAATAATCATCTGGCTAGGTCTAAAACAGTATCTTAACTTAGGAGGCAAATGCTGAAAAACAGTATTTGGAATACTATTTTTTGTGTAGTATCTATTTAGGCTTTTTTTTTCTCCTTTGTCGTGTCCTTAAAATTGTTCCAAATGGAGAATTCTCTCTGATGTCAGGGTACAAAGTACATACCTATTGAATACATTTTGGGATATTTGCTCAAAATATATAGAGGCTGTGGATTTAAAACTTATGTGACTCACCTGAACTTCAAATGTGAACATCATATGTTCTTCTGAGCTACAGTACAACTTTCTTCCTTTCTTTAATTTTAATGTATCAGACCTAATCAACTGTAGATAGCTCAGCCATTGTGGAGAATTGCTGCTCTGTTTTGTATTTTTATCATCACAGAAATTTATCACCAAGACTAATTAAAAACCACAGAATCTACTTGCTTAATTTTTGCCGTTTTTTATAGGTTTTTACTTATAAAATAGGATAGCTGGAAATTGTCATTTCTAGACTTTTTACTTCACCAAGCTCATCTCAAGAGTAAGACAACCCAGGCTTTATTGGGTATATGTGTGTGTGTGAGAGAAGTTTTGAATTTACAGAATATTGTGCATAAAATCCAGGGTTCCCATATACCATCCTATCATTAACACCTTGTGTTTGTGTGGTACATTTGTTACTATTGACAAAAGTGCATTTTTATAATTGTACTATCAACTATAGCTTATGGTTTAACTTCGGGTTCACTGTTTTGCAGATCCTTGGATTTTTTGTTTTATTCTAGTACCTTGTATACAACCTGACATTATTCCCCTTTTAACCACATTCAGATATGCATTTCAGTAAATTACTTATGTTTGTTTTATTATACCATCACCACCATCCATTACCAAAACTTTTCCATCATCCTAAATAGGAACTCTGTACATTTTAACTCCCTATTCCCTACCCACTCTCCATCCCCTGGTAATTGGGTTGTTTGTTTTTTTTATAGTTGAGATGAAGGATTTCTTTCTATATTCTAGATATTAAATCCTTGCCAGATAAGTGGTTTCCAAATGTTTTCTCACATTCTTGAGGTTTTTGTTTTACTTTCATGATAAAGTCCTGAGAACCACAGAAGTTTTTCATTTTGATGATGTCCCATTTATTTATTTTTGTTGTTGTTGCTTGTGTTTTGGGTATAAACTCTTAAGAAACAATTGCCAAACACAAGATCCTAGAGATCCTTTTCTACATCAACTTCTAGGAGTTTTATGTTTGGTACTTATATTTAGACCTTTGATACAGCTTTTGTTTATCAGTGAATCTTACCCTCTCACTCACTTTTTTTTTAATTAATTAATTTTTTAATCTTGTCTTTTTTTTTTTAAAGATAAATGGATCACACGAATCATTACATTAAAAAACATGAGGTTTCCATATACCCCACTCCCCACCCCACCCCCACGCCACCCCCCACTCCTCCCACATCAACATCCCCTTTCATCTCCCTCACTTTTGAAAGACAGTCTCAATGGATATAAAGTTCTTGATTAGCAATTATTTTCTTTCAACACTTTGAGTATTTCAAGCCACTGCATTCTTCCCTCCACGGTTCCTGATGAGAAATTGTCACTAAGTCTGATTGGAATCCCCCAGTATATAACACATTGCTTTTTTCTTGCAGTCAGAATTCTGTCCTTGTCCTTTGCATTAGACAGTTAGATCATTATGTTCAGAGTGTATTTCTTTTCACATTTATCCTGTTTGGTATTCTCTGGGCTTCTTGCCTGTGTATCATTATGTCTTTTGCTAAGTTTGGGAAGTTTTTGTCATGTTTGAATATTCCTTCTGCCCCTTTCTCTCTTTCTTCTCCTTCTGGGACTCCCGTAATGCCTATATTGGTATGCTTGATGGTGTCTTTAGGTCTTTTAGCCTGTTTTTGTTTTTCATCATTCTCTTTACTTTCTGTTCCTCAATTGTCTTGTCTTTATGATTCTTTCTACTGCCAGCTCCAGTCTGCTTTTGAAACACTTCTGGGAATTTTGCATTTCAGTTACTGTAGTCGTCAACTCTAATAGTGCTGCTTGGTTCCCTTTTAAAATTTCTTTCTCTTCATTGAGATTCTCATCTTTTTCATGCATTCTTTTCCCTGATATCCTTTATGTTTTTATTTCCTTCATTGCTCAAGCAAATGTCTTGCAATGTCTAGGCTTAAATAATGGGAATGTATCAGCTCATGGTTTTGAATCACAGAGAAGTCCAAACTAAGTCATCATGAAGGTGATGTTTTCTTCCTGAAGACTGGCATTCTGCAGCTGGCAGCTGGTAATTCTTGGTCTTGAGCTCCTTTGTCACTTGGCTGTGTACATGGTAGCCTCTACTGGGCTCTCCCTTTTCTTCTGTGTTCTGTTTACCTTCAGCTTCTTGTTTTCCTGTGACTTTCTCTCTCTCTCTGAATTTAAGTCTACTTGTAAAGGACTGTAGTAATTGGATTAAGACCCATCTGGATTGAGGTGGGCTACACCTTAATTGAAGTAATCTCAACAAAAGGGCCTACTTACAATGGGTTTATACCCACAAGATGGATTAAGTTTAAGTACATGTTTTTTCTGGGTTACATCATTCTAAACTATCACTCTTTAGTTCTTTCTCTTTATTTTTGTTCATCTCCTTGAGCATATTAAAGATCATTTTGTTTTAAGTCTTTGTCCAGTATGTCCACTATCTGTTCTACTTCATTGATGTTTTATGGATTTTTATCCTCTTTCTTTGGATGGACCTTCATTTCCTGTTTCTTTGTTTGTCTTCTACTCTTTCATTGCATACTGTACATTTTAATATTTTACAATATTAACCCTGGGATTTATTTCTTGAGATTTCTGTTTCTTGAGTTCATAAACAGCTGGTGATATGACAGTGATTTTCTTGAGTGTCAAGAGGTAACCAAACAAGGCAAACCTAAGCCAAAAATTACCTTTCACCATCTTTGCAAGTTGGTTTTGTATTGGCTGGTGTTCTCTGTTAGAGATCAGCCTTCCTAGCAGGAAGGACAGCGCAAAGCAAGGTCCTCCCTGTCTTTTCTGGGCCTGTGTCTTGTCCTAGGCTTGTGCTTGCTAGTAGCCTTAGGAGTTTCCATATTTACAGGAGTTTGAATACCCTCTCTACTTCCCAGGAAACAGACCTTCTCAGTCTTCAGAGTGTGCCACTGTGGGGCTTAATGCTAGTAAGCCTTTGCACTAGGCTGTCCACAGCAATTGTATCTTATACTGCTTCCCTTGTTTCAAACTGCTTTTGTCTGGAGGGTAAATTGGAGGGGAGGGAACTGGAGAGGAGTTTCCCAAGTCAGTCTTTTCCAACTGGAACAAGGCCAGGGACCCACAAAAAGAGTGCTAGGGCCTTCCTTACATTGCCATGTGGTAGAGATAGCAAGGAGCTGGGACAGGTGCCAGGAGCTTCTTCCACAGTTCCCCAAAGCTGCACTTTCTTGACTCAGCACCTTACCAACAAATACAGCCTTTCAACTGTCCTCCACAGCTCTGAGGGAATGTACTTTATTTCTACTCTGCTGCATCTGTCCTTCCCTCCCAACCCTGCACCTCCCCTCTGCTGCTTGGACTCGGAGAAGTGGATTTTTATGTCCCTTTCTAGCACCAGGAAGCTATACCAGGGGCCAGACCCCACTGATGCCTGCCATAAGAGTTGGAGCTGAGCAACAGTAACCATTGCATAGAGAGGGCAATCTACTGGTATTTACTATAATTTTCCAGCCTCTTCTTCCTGCTCTTCCCTGTATGCTATATAGAGTTCTGCCGGACCCTAGTGTTTCAAAATCATTGATTCAGACAGTTTCTGCCTATTTAATAGTTGTTCTGGTGGAGGGTCTGATTCCTGGAGCTTTCTTCTACTTGGCCATCTTCCCACAATCCTCTTTAGACTTTCTTTTATTACTGTCTTTAAAAGCAGTCTCATTTAAAATCAAAATTTCAGAGGCTTTGCAACTTATTATTATATAAATTCAGTTTGATTATACAAGTACATACTGTAAAGCAAGTGTTTATGTTAAACCCCTAAATAAAATAGGAAGACTTTTTAACGTTTTATATGGGCTACATTCTTAAATGTCCTAGGCTAAAAGCTTAATGCTGCTCTTATTGCTGCTTCTTGTAATAGTGAAGGATTGGTTTTCTGTGGCAGCATATGGATAATTTGGTTAGGACTTTACTGTTGACAGATTGAGCACTTGAAAGTGGTTTGGTAGAGCACTTCTCTTGGCAGCTGTGGAGGAGGGTGCCTATGGCATAGGGCAGCATCCAAACCTTGTACAATGTAATGACCTTAAGTCCTGAACTGTCTGTAGACATGGAGAGAAAAAGAGAGAGAGGAAGAGAAAGCTAGGACAATTCAGAAGGGGATTGAGAGAGAATATGATAAGAAAGAGTATATGTACTCTATTTTATTTCTTAGCATAAAGAATTATCTTGGAGCAAGTTGCTACAGTGCTATCTTGTAGGAATACAGGTTCAAGGTACAACAGAAACTTTCAGCAAATTATCTCTTTATTACTCAGAGACAGTACTCAGAGTCCGGAAGGGGCAAATAATCTCCTTTTCACTTATATAGCACAAAGAATCCAAAAGAGCAGGGGAAGAAGTCCCATCTTAGCCAGTCTCCCAGGGTGGACAAAATTTCTCCAGGTTGGGGTCAGCAACTCTACACACCAATTTCATAACAGAGAAGAGAGACAAATCTGTACCATTTAATACGGTTTTTATTCACCTCAGTGGCGGGGGGCAGGACGGGGGATACTACTGAGAATTCCTTTTCTAATAACATCTGGGACTGCTTGTTCCCAGTTTCAGATTTATAGACTAGTGGGGCTTTTTCATTAGCCTCAACATTTCCCCCACATTGTGGAATGACACACAGCAGAAAGGAGCTGGGGATAATGGAAGACCAGAAGATGGCCACTTAGCATGTGCCTTCTCTCAAGAAGGAGGTGTGGGTAGGTAAACTTTGGGCGATGGCTGCTTAGCAGGTGTCTGTGACTTAGCTAGCATTTTCTTAACCCAGTATGTGTTCAGAAGAAAGAATTTAAGAAGCAGAAATACCCCTTCAGGTGTATCACTGATGTGAATTCAAACTGCATGAGAAAACTTCAAAGTAATACCCTTCTATTTGGCCATTATGAAGCCTTCTTGCAGTGGGTTAAAAAGTTCTTGGATGTACCACACTAATGAAAGAAGCTGTTGTGGGAGGAGTAGGGGGCAGGGACTGGGGTATATGGGACCCCCTTACATTTTTAATGTAACATTTTGTATGATCTGTGAATCTTTAAAAAAAAAAAAAAAAGTTTTTGGACATATGCTGCCTTGTCACTGAATTCTCAGTTCCATGGCCGTTACTTCTGTTAATCTCAAGGTATTGCTGGGTCTTTACCCACTCTTTCAAATCCAAAATGGAAACATCTGAATGCCTGTGCTTCATTCTCTAGCAGGAAGCAGGGAAAGGGAATATCTTCCCCTTCTTTAGCTTCTGGTAATAGGAGGAGATACCAGATTCTGGTTATCCAAAAACAGAAAAGGCCCAAAACTAATTCATATATCATTCTTTCCAGATTTACACTTTAAAAAAAGCTTCCCTCTAACAATGCTACTCTCCCTCATATAACTAAAAATCCCCTCCCTCTCCAAGGGGAGGTAATTTCATCATTGGCTCCATCCAGCACTAAGTCCTAAATCTCTTGATTATATCCATTAATCCTCTGGTTCTTTTGAAATCTCATTTCGGTATCCTACCAATGGACTAACATATGCTATATTCAACAGTGGAGGATAGAAGAGAAAAGAGAAGAGAAATTGGTTAAAATATATTAGTATTCATATATATATATGAGACAGCAAGTTAGAAAAGATGCTAGTATTCATATATGAGACATATGTATATATATGAGACAGCAAGTTAGAAAATATGAGTACAGGCCACAGTACCTGTTTCTGCAGCTGATCATGGGGCCAAACAGATATTTATGATTTATTTTCTGTACCATTCATCACCTGTACTCTTTTTTCAACCTGCACCTAAGCTAATAAAGATTTTATAACCAATGAAGTGCCTAAAACCCTCATTCCTGAGACACTGGGAATTGGACTTAAAAATCCAGTATGGTTAATACATAAAGTTATCAAAATCTTTGATTAATTTTTCAAATGGACACAGTAGGATAAGATTTCCCTAGGATCCATCCAGTTTTTTCCATGCCCTACTTGCATAACAATAGCCTATTTTCTTCAACGGGATTGGTTCCTTTTACAACACTATGATCATATTTTGTTTCTTCACCAGTAGCATAAGAGCCTCTTATGAACATGTGGGTGTTTGGGTTTCAGGTAAATTGTAACATCCCTTGGCTATTAAAGCCTTCAAACCAGTAGAGCTAGAATTATAGGGAAAAGAAGCAAAAATTTTCTAAGTGGTTTATTAACTATGATTACAAAAGGCACACCGTGAGTACTTGATTCTTGGAACTCTCTATTCTGGCAGTTTGAAAAATAGCATCAATCCCTCATCATTTGTTCAGAGCATACACCTCATACTAAGAACAACATGCCAATGTTGCCAAGGTATTATCTCTCAGCTGCCACTCTGACTCTTTAATAGGCCACTTTTCTTTCTTTATAAAGTGAATTTTTCAGTCAGAAACAACATTGGAAAGCACATCATGATAGTGTATAAGGCATTCAGTAATTCTACCATTGAGGCTACTGGCATAACCATGTTGGGCAGGAAAAGAGAATACAGTTCCAAAGATAGTGTCTATTCTAGTGGAGATGAATAGTTGTCCCCTCAATAACAGAAGTCCAGTATAATCTTCTTACCACCAGGTGTCTATCTGCTCTCCCTGGGTAAGATATTTTGTATTGGGCCCAGAATTGTTTGCATGGGTAGCATATTAGGCACTGAATAGTGAAGTTGTTGGATCCATTTGTGTAAAGGGAACTCTTTGTTTAGGCCATGCATAACTTTTGTTTCTTCTCTACCATGTAATGCATGAGCCCATTGACTTGGAAAGGAGGATGGCTGATATCCTCAGAGGTAGTCATTTTGCCCACTTACCTTTTAATAGCATTTCCCACAATGCTGTTAACTTTTTTGGTAAGCATCTTCATAGAATACAAGTAGTCTGTTATTCTGAGACTGTTAGGAGATCATCCCTGTTTAGTTTCCTAGGGCTGCTATAACAAATACCACTAACTGGATGGCTTAAACAACAGAAATTTATTCTTTCACAATTGATCTGGCTAGAAGTCTGAAATCAAGGTGTCATCAGGACAATGTTCCCTTTAGAGGTTCTAAGGAAGACTCCTTCCTTGCCTCTTCCTAGCTTCTGGTGGCCCAAGGTGTTGCTTTGGCTTGTGGCAACATAACTGCATCCATCTTCAAATGACCATCTTCTCCTTGAGTATTTCCATCTTCCCAAGGCATTTTCTGCTTTATGTCTGTCTTTGTGTCTCTTCTCCTGTTCTTATAAGGACACCAGTCATATGGGATTGGAGGCCATCCTAATTTAGTATGACTTCATCTTAACATGATTATATCTACATGACCCTATTTCCAAATAAGGTCACATTCATGGGTACTGAGGGTTAGGAATTCAACTTATCTTTGGTGGGGACACAATTCAACCCATCACAATCCCCATAAAACTTGTCCAGACTTTCTTGCCACCTGTCCTCCAGTAGTATCCTAGCCAAGTCCCTTACCATCTTGCCAGTCCAGTAGCTACAGAGTAAAGTGTGGGTCATCAACTCTTATCTGTGCTTTGAAGTAAAGTGATTTTGAAATATTTGACACTCTGTTTTTACTCTTTTCTTTAGAGTCATTCTTGAAAGAGGTTGTAATTCCAGTTCATATCATATAGTACCAGCACATTGTGCAAAGCCGTTTGTCAATCATACTTAGAATTTTTTCCTCTTCAGTCAGTGTTTGCATAAGAAGTAGGTCTAGTTGGGTTGAATGTATATTAATTACCTTTTCATGACATTCTTCCATATGATTCTTTCACTTTTACTAATGATGGACTCCTGTTAGGCATACCCAAATTAATTGCCAGATAGATCAGATAACATCCAGTTCATGATCGGCAGCTTCAGTTGCAAGATCACTGGGTTTCACAGTCAGGTATTCAGTCTTCTTTCCCTCTCCTTCCAACCCAAATATATCCATAAAAATAATAACTCTCTAGTTCAAAAGTTTGCTGCAACTTACTAATCATTGTACTAGCCAACTGTCCCAGTTCTCAGGGAGCTTAGGTGAAGAAGATAGAATGTTTAAAATAATAATATTAAGTAAATAATTACAAATAGTCATTTCCTTACTGTTAAAGAAACCAACAAGACACAAAATAGAATAAGTAGATGGGAGACTAAATAGAATGAATGGTCAAGGAAGGCTTTTCTAAGGAAATGACAGTCATGCTGAGACCCAGATGATGAGAAAAAGATAGCTATGCTAAGAGACAAGATAACAGCATTTCAAGCTATAGAAGAGCATGTTAAATCTTGTATTTTAGTTTCCTAGGCTGCTTAAAGCAGATACCATGAAATGGGTTGGCTTAAATAATGAGAAATTCATTAGCTTATGGTTTTAGGCCAAGAAAATGTCCAAATCAAGTCATCACCAAGTCATCACCAAGTGCTTTCTTCCTGAAGACCAGCTACTGACGATCCTCTGTCACATGGCAAAACATATAGTGGGTACCTGCTAGTCTCCCCCTTCTCTTCCAGATTTCCTTACTTTCATCTCCTTGCTTCTGTGGCCTTCTCTGTCTGAATTTCATTCTGTTATAAAGGACTCCAGTAAGAAAATTAAGACCCCTTCTGAGTTGGGTCACACCTTAACTAAAGGTAGCCTGGTCCAAATGTCCTATTTACAGTAGTCTACACCCACAGAAATGGATCAGACTTAAGAATGTGTCTTTCGGGGGTACATAAAACTTCAAATCACAACTAAACAAATTACATATGCCAATTTACATTTTAAGCTCACTTTTGCTACTTAGTGGAAAGTGGATTGAAGTGGAGGTAAAAGTGGAATTAATTAAGGTGGTAGCCTAGCAGTGGTAACAATGAAAATGGAAAGATGTGTTTTAGACTAGAATCAACAGGGTTTTCTGATAGATGAAGAATGGGAATTAGAAAAAGGAAGAAATTAAGAATAACTCCTCAGTTATCAACTCAAAACAGCTGGATAAATAATGCTGCCATTTTTTTTTAATGGGGAGGCTGAGCATAGAGGATGAAAGGGTAGGAAGAGACAGATTTGAGCTAAAAACAAAAGAAGTTATATTTTGGGCATGTTTTTATGTCCAATATTTCAAGTGGAAATTTCATGGCATTTGGATGTAAAAAGCCTGAAAAATCTCAGAGAGGTTCTGAGATGAACATATTAACTTGGAAGCATTAGCAGAGGTAACTTTTAAACCCAGGTAAGCACTAGATCCTCTAACAGAGTATAGCAAAACAGGGTAGGCCTAGTGCATTGTAAGCTAAGGTAAAAAATGAGGAGTTGGCAGAGGATCCTAAGAAGGTGATGCCCGTGAGGTGAGAGTGTCCTAAAACACCATAGAAGAAAGGGTTTCATGAAGGAAGGAGTGCTTGATTACATCAGATACCAGTGGGAGGTTGAGGGGGGAAGGAATAGAGAAACATCCATGGGATTTAGCACATGGGGCTCCTGATCAAACTTGGAAAATAGTTTGAGTGACGTGTTGTAAACAGGAACCAGTTTGGAATCAGTTGAGAAATTATGAGGGGAGACAGGGCCAGAAGAAATGGGAGCAAATAGGATACACAACTCTTTATAGAAGCTTTCTAATATAATTTAATTAACCTTGTAATTTAACATCTAACAAGTGTGGTCTGTCAGCTTCTGACAAATATTCTACAGTCTGGTCCCACATGCAAGCATCAAAGGTGCTTGGACCTGGAGAGTTGCCAATCAGCAACAAAATGTAAAAGACCAGAAGGAAAGCCTTTTCTTCTGAGTGGGTTTACTATAAAATCTGAAAATACTGTCCCTATTTCATCACCACACCTTGGATCAGATGCCATATCTGGAGTGAGAAAGCAGAAACTTGGCCAAGGGTTGGACTTTAGTCTTGCAACATTCTCTCCCTCAACTCTTATGTATCTTGCCAGTTAGCCTAGGAGATACCCCTTTCTTCCTCTACACTATTGAATAAAATCCAAGTAGCTACAAGAGGACTATATCAAAGAGACCTATTTATTTTTGCATTTATAAGTGGGTATGAATTAGAAATCTGCAAGCCCTTTTGCCCAAAAGGGCCTGGACAAAATATTAAATTGTGTTCTAGAGCCTGCAGTACTGCCAGAGGAGACAGAGGTTGGGGGTAGTGGCAAGGATCTGAAGAAGAAAAGGGAACAGCCTGGAGCAAGATACAGAAGGACTCCAAATGGAAGTAACATGAAAATCAGAGCAGCATGGAAGATAAGAGTTCCTTGGAACAACATTATAGTTAAATCTTGTTAATTTAAATTAATTAACTGGAAGACTCAGCTCAATTACACAGAACATTAAATAAATATCTTCATTATATTATACAGTGCTTCAAAGTGAATTCATGAAAAGCTGGGTAGTATAGTTGCACAGGAGAAATACTTTGATAGAAAATAAGATTAGTATTTCACATGCTAACCATTGAAGGATTGTCTTAGTTTGTCATAGGGCTGCCAATGCAAAGTACCAGATACGGGTTGGCTTTCATAATGAAAATTTTATTAGGGGGAAATCTTACAGTTCCAAGACCACGAAATGTCTCAATCAAAGCACCTTCAGAGATGCTTTCTCACCTAAGTCAGCTACTGGTGATCCTGGTGTCCTGCCACTTGGCAGCCAATCTCTGCTGAGGTCCCTGCCTTCCCCTCCACAATCTGCTGCCTGCTGGAGCTCAGCTGTGGGCAACCAGGCCTAGGGCTTGTCTCTTTCAGGTCCCCTCTCTCAGCCTCAGCTGCTCTGCTTACTTCCCAAGTTCAGCTGTGGACTATTGGGCATATGGCTTGTCTCTTCAAACTTTAGCTGCTCCATGGACCCAGCCTCTTGAGGGTTTCATGTTTCAGCTATGGCTGCTAGTGATCCTTGAGTCCTCTCACTCACAAGTCTGAGTCAAAATTGGAGCTTCCTCTCTCTGTGTGTGTGTGTGTGTGTGTGTGTGTGTGTCTCCATTTATAAAAGTCTCATCAAGAAGGTGAAGATCCAACCTGAGTCATGCCTTACTGACATAGTCTGATCAAAAGCAATCTAAACAAGTTATCTAAAGTAAATCTAATGTAATCAATGCGTGCACGCCGCACCCACAGGAATAGATTAGTTTTAAAACATAATCTTTTGGGATTCAAAAAAGGACTTCAAACTGTCACAAGGATGTTTTTAGATGTTTTAAAAGTTTAATATTTTAAGCTAAGCATAACTCATCCAACCTCATTAACAAGTAAAGCGCTAATAGGCTTACAAAGATGAACCATAATCTAGATTTACTCAAAATCAACACAAGTTTCAGATATGGTATGATTTCTACTAATGACATTTTTCTGTAGTTATCTTTGATTTATTTGCCAATTCATTCAACATATATATATATATTAACCTCTTCCTTTCAGTGAGAAGTTTATACTAGAATTTGAAGATGGATGTTGAGGTTGTTGAAAACTCAAAAATTAACACAAGGTTAACCACATTATTTCAATTAGCAGGACCAGTTTTTTTTTACCAACCTGAAGTAGATGATAGGGGATCTCTTAACCCAAGTGCTTTCTCTCTTGATCAGGCTCATGACTCTGAAGGACTGGCCAGTAAAAAAAATATTAGCTTGAGAATATTAAGTGTCAAATCAGACATTATCTACAGATTTGCTGATCATTGGAATTTGAACTCATTTGTAACTTATGAAATATTTGTGTAATTTAGAGTAGCCAATTAATATTCCTGAGCTGTTGGATAGAAGACTTTTCTATTTTATTTTGCCTTAGTTGGTATCATGCTTGTCCTATTGAAGAAAAAAACAAAGCTCTTATTATGCTTAGTAGTAATTCATTTATTTATAGAACATTTTACAGTTCACTGAGGCTTTATATTACCAAATTTTTTTCACTTTTTTTATTCTTTAAAAGATACTTCGATTACATAAATGTTACAGAGAATATGTAGGGGATTCCCATATGCCCCACTTCCCACACCTCCCATATTTTCCCACATTAGCAATCTTTCATCAGTGTGGTACATTCATTGCAATTGATAAACAGATTTTGGAGCGTTGCCACTAAGCATGGATTATAGTTTACACTGTAATTTACACTCTTACCCATTCAACTTTGTAGGTTATGGCCAGATATATAATGGCCTATATCTGTCATTGTAATGTCATTCAGGATGATTCCCAAGTCCCAAAAATGCTCCCCCCTCCCCCTCCCACCCCCATTACTCCTGTTTTTCCCTCTCCCTAACCCCAGAACATCCATGGGTCACTGCTTCCAAAACAATGATATTTCTTTCAATGCTAGAATCACAGTAAGTCTATAGTAGAATACCAGTATTTTAGTCCATAGTTCATTTCCCAATCCTGAGGACTCTGGAATGGTGATGCCCATTCCACCATTAATGGAGGGGGGGCTTCAATCCCATACATCTGATGGATGGGACTTTCTTGCTTGCAGTTGTAGGCACTCTCAGTTCCTTGGTATGTTATATTATCGCATTTAGTCATGAATTTTAAGTAAGACCCTTTGATGAAGTTACTTCAATTAAGGTGTCACCCAACTCAATCAGGGTGGTCTTAATCCTATTACTGAAGTCCTTTATAATCAGAATGAAATTTAGACAGAGAGAGTGAAAGCCATGGGAAATAAGAAGTTGAAGATCAACAGAACACAGACGGGAAAGGAAAGGCCAGGAGAAACCACAATGGGTATTACCATGTGACAGAGGAGCCAGGGACCAAGGATCAGCAGGCAGCCCCAGAACACCAGTCTTCAGAGAAAGCATCACCTTGATGACACCTTGATTTAGACTTTTCTTAGCCTCAAGACCGTGAGCTAATAAATTCCCATTGTTTAAGCCAACCCATTGCATTGTATTTGCTTGAGCAGCCAAGGAACCTAAAACAACAATATAAAGTAAAGAAAATGGAAAAGTCATGGTGGGGTGGAAGAGACCTGATGTAGATAGGTGCAGTAGGGTAGAGAAAAGTCAGTAGCTAAATTGTCAAACACTAGCTGCCAAACAAGAGCCTGTACCTTTCTCAATCATGAGGAAGTTGAAAGAGGCCATATTTCAGTTTAGGAAAGAAGGTAATTTTAGAAATTCTTCATTTTTAGGCATAGGAGTGGAAATACTAAATAAAGATTAAATACATTTGCAAATCATCTGCATTGCAGTTCTCATTAATACATTATTTCAAATCTTACCTGTTTTCTTGAACAATATCATTACATTAAGTAGTTATTTGATGTATTCCTCTCATTTATATGGTGATTAGAGAGTGGCATAATGCTTGAGAGCATGGGCTGAAGCCAGGCTTCATAGGTTCAATACTGATTAATCTTTACATGCTGTGTGAACTTGGTGGATTGTTTAACCTCTGAGCCTCTTCATCTATAAAAGAAGGTAATAATAATCCCATGACACAGAATTGTTGTGAGTATTGAATAAATTAATACATGGTAAGGTACTTAGAGCAGTGCTCAGGACATAATAAATGTTCAGTAAATAGTAGCTGGTTTTACTCTTAAATTACAGGAATATTCAGTAATGCTTCATAAACAGATACCTCACTGAAAGCTGTGCAGTAAAATTTGATCTTTCTTTTATAAAATTGCTTGGTCCTTCACAAATTTAATTTATGTTAATATAGTTTTTTGTTCATTTTAAAGTACAGTAATGCTGTAGTGTTCAAGTTTTTCTACATTTTAAAAGCTTTTTCTATATATTGAACTGTTCTCTGAACCTGTATTGAAATCTGAACTCTGCAAAAACAGAAATAACCATAAAATGTATATTCAAATCTGTTTATGAACTACTTATGCTAGGATTTCCTACCAATAGCGTAGTGAATAAAATTAGAAACATAGGTAAGGAAAAATCTTTAATATCTCTCCCTGCATCCAGTTTTGATATTGTTGCCATTAAAAACCAGGCCAATCTAAAAAAGCAAACATTAAAAATAGCAAAGATTTATTTTCTATTGTTTATATTTTATTTATATATTTAATTCAGATTTAACTGTATATTTAATCACATAAATATATTTATATAATATCATGAATCATTTTGAGATATGGTTGTTTGGAGGCTTCAGAGTCGACAGCAAGGAAGTAGAAATTACAGAATCTATTTTGTTTCTTGATTTCTTTTCTGTTAATGGATCAATAGAGTATTCTAAAGTATTTCTTATATCTTTAATTTTTCCCCTTAATTCTATGGGGTTTATACAGAAATATAACAAATTAATATTTGATAACTATAAAGAAATGTTTTAACTCCATTTTATCTCTACAGCAGATGTGATATATATTTAATTATTTTGGGGGGAAAAATAGTCATATAACTTTCATGATTCTTTTGTATGGTCCATCTTTCTTTTATTGAGCAATTTAGACAATCGATAAGTATTATTCAGTGGCATATGGTCTAAGTCTGATGTGCTCTGAAAAGTGTACAGAGTTCTGATAATGAGGATTCTGTGAAAATGAGAAAACCAGCACAACAGATATGCTTTGAGAAAGTATGGGTTTTTAGCATCTTGAAACAATATATCACACTCAAAGGGAGAGAATTGGGCCTGCACAATCTGTTAGTTCATTCTTGCCCAATCTGGTCTCCTCCTTTCTTTTGGAGCCAGCATTGTCATCAACTCACTGAATTATATTCTGACTGGAATGTATTTCAGGCACAGAGTAATGTATCTACTTAAATGGAATCCTATCTTTCTACAAAAGCATTTTGAATATAATATTTTTTTAATTCTATTAAATTGAAGTAAATGTTCAATAGTTTACATATGTGCCTCCTCCCCCACCACTTTTTAAAAAAAGCCACTACCTAGAGGACCTTAGACCCATTTTTCTCTTATTTAAAATATTGAATTTTTTTTTCATCAAATATCCAACATATTTTCAAGGACTGTTTATTGGAAGATACCTATAAATTATATGTTAGTTGAACAAAAATAAACTGTTGAATTAAAACTTCCTCTATCAAAATGTTTGAATCATCATGATTTTTCCTTTTTAAAACTCTATAGGTGCCCTTCTTTATTTATTTATTTATTTTTAAGATTTATTTATTTATTTAATTTCCCCCCCCCTCCCCCGGTTGTCTGTTCTCGGGGTCTATTTGCTGCGTCTTGTTTCCTTGTCCGCTTCTGTTGTCGTCAGAGGCACAGGAAGTGTGGGCGGTGCCATTCCTGGGCAGGCTGCACTTTCTTTTCACGCTGGGCGGCTCCTCACAGGAGCACTCCTTGCGCGTGGGGCTCCCTTACGCGGGGGACACCCTTGCTTGGCAGGGCACTCCTTGCGTGCGTCAGCGCTTCGCATAGGCCAGCTCCACACGGGTCAAGGAGGCCCGGGGTTTGAACCGCGGACCTCCCATGTGGTAGACGGACACCTTAACCACTGGGCCAAGTCGGTTTCCCTAGTGCCCTTCTTAATAGGAATTAAGCCTTAAGGCCCTCAGGCAACTGTTGTATATCATGAATGAACTTGTCTCCTATACATCTAAAATCTAGTACGCGCTATCCTTGAAAGAATTGAGAAAAATGATAAGTCATTTTTGTAGAACCTAATTCCCTCATGGAACCAGGATTGAGAAAGGCTACCCTATAGTCACTGAATCTTTTAATTTGAAAATACTGTATTGTGTAACTAAATTGAACACTATGTTAGAACTATATGGATTTATATAAAGGATTAAATGTGATCTTTGTAAAGTACTAAGCACAATGCCTGGCACATAATAAATGCACAGCAAATCGTATCTACTGTCATGTATTAAGCTTTCATTATCTTAAGTTCCTGAAAATTTTTGCTTGTGTTTAGATCAGTATGAAACTTATTTTTATTTTAATGATGGTAATAAAGATGTATTTATACATTAAAATCATAAAAATTTAAACAATCTGTCCTAATAGTGTCTTATGCTTAATGATATAGTAACATCAGGTATATATTTTGCTATTTTTATTATGTTCAAATGGTAAAGAATTCATCCACTGAAACTCTGTAATAAATGAAGTTATTTTTGTGTAAATACCCTCATGAGGATTTTAGGTCTTTTCAGTTCAGGGAGGCAAATAGTTTTCTTTAATTCATTGGTTTATATGAAATTGGAGAGATGGGTCAGGGTCAGTAAGAAACAGCCAGCCTTCCTTGATACTAAATGACAGGATATTAATGCCTTACCAGAATTGTTGCCACAGGATTTTTTAGCTTTCCTATGACAAATGTTAGGTTACTTTTTGGGATTGACTGCTATGGGGTACCACAAATTATACATGTTATTAAAATACACTGTTACTCAAGTAACAAAAATGAAAAATTCCCTGAAACTAATTACCAGAGAAAGAATGTCAGTGCACTAATTCTTGATAGTGTAAATTGAGGATATTCTATGCTTTGAACTATTGAACAAAATTGTTTAACAAGCTATCACTTGATAGTGGCTAACATATAATTTATGAGACAAGAAAAGGACCTTTCTTTATCGCATTCATTTTTAGTCAGCTTATTTATTCTGTGCTACTTTTAAAGGGACAGTGGATTTATCTTAGTACATTTCTATATTCATGCTTAACAGTTTCTAAGGTAAATAATGCAGGAATATCAGGTGAAAATGAAACAAAATGAATGGATTTATGCATTGCATTCAGTTCAGTGAAAGATGGTAAGGAATATTTGTATGCCATCTAAGTATTGCCTAGTCAGTGCAATGATTTTATATGTTAATAATTATTTATAAACCCAAACTATTTTTTGTGGGGATTATTAGCAGCTTCTTCCTCCCACATAAAAAAACTTAGGAAGTTTTTACATCCATTTAAAATAAAATGAATAAGTTAACAGCTGGAATGCTTCATTACATGGATATGTTTGACTTTATTTTATTAAACAGTAGCCAGCTAAAGTTTATCTAGACTGGGGATTTAATGAGCTATTTATTGGTTTATATACACAGCCAGGAGAGTAAATGGATTGCAAGTATACTTGTATATATAAAGGGTGGAAATAGTAGAGGGAAAAAAATGAGGTCTCAAGATTGATGGTTCTGTCTCAGGCTTAAGCATATATAATGATGCTCATACATATTTCCAAATTCCTCTTCCATTATTGTTTACTGCTGGAATATGGTGGTAAAGATACAGAGTTTCTTTTAAATGATCATGTATTGCCAAGCCACTTAATCTTTGCTCCTTACGTACTTGCTCAGAAAGGACTCCTGCCCAAAGCTGTACCTATGTCATCCTTTACTCCAAGGACAAGTAATTAAACAGGAAGATATTGGGCTTTCTATTTAGTTCTTTACAGGGGGTAGCTTTTATAAGAAAATGAGAAGATTTTATGCTTGTTGCCTTAAAGTCTATGTTGTATTAAGAAAAATTTCCATGCAGAATGGAAAATGATGGACTATGCAGAGAGTATTTATAAAATATAAGTTTCAAAACCCATTAGTAGTCTTTCATATAGACATTTGATAATATAGTGAGCTAAAATGAGGCTAGGAATAAATTGTTTTAAAATGAAAAAACTAGAATAGATAAGAATTCTGCATATAATAAAGTTAGCATTTAAAATAAGTGATTATATTACTTAATCAGTATTGCTAAAGTGCAAATAAAAAACTGGATGAAATCATTTATAGTGTATGAAAGACAAGGAGCTGATACCCTTAATATGAAAAGAGCTATTACCAACCAATAAAGAGCTATCATACCCATTTAAAAAAATAAAAAGGTAACTTACAGAAGAAAACAGTAAATATGAAAAGAGTTTACACGCTTGATCAAAGAAATGAAAATTAAAACAAAAATATACCAATTTGATTTTTTTGCATTAACATTCAGAGTTTTGAGGGCATGAAAACATGGAGACTGTTAATATATTTATAATTGTATCCATTTCTGGAACAAATTTTCAGTGAGGGTAAGTATTCTTAAAACATTAATAATCTTTCACCATTCCTAAAATTTACAAATAAGACCAATAATAGTATCTACTATTATAGTTTTAGGAAAGATTAAATGACTAAGATAGCTGCTATTATTATTTCTAATTACCAGATGAAGAAATACAACTTGCTAAATGTCACTAAGTTCAGTAAGAAAATCTAGATTTGAACTGATTGCTCTCTCTCTGGTGGGATAAGGGCTGATTTTTTTTCCTTTATTCTTTGTCTAAATTGTTGACACTGTATTATAAAGATAGTCGTTTTATAACAAGAGATAAACAGAAGCATTGTATGTATTTTAGGCAACTTTGCATCATTTATACTTAGTAGTCATTATTCATGAAGAGAATATTCAATTGATACACAGATTTTTCCTTGATGCATAAAAGTAAGATGGGTAACAAACTTTAGTCCAGCTACTAGTAGAATATACATTCACACCATGTAGATAGTCTCTTCAATTAATTAATATAAATGGGGACTATATTTTTGCTTCCATATAGTGTCATACAAAGCAATAATAAAATACAGTCTTAATGTGAAAATTTTAAAGCTGATACCACCTACATCTTGTAATTGTGTTTTTATTTGCAGATGGAGAACATCATTGGAACACTAAGAGATTCCAACCTGAAACTGACCCTTGCTTTTGGAATAGGAATGCATCATGCTGGACTACATGAGAGGGACCGAAAAACAGTAGAAGAACTCTTTGTGAACTGCAAAGTTCAGGTGTTTTCTTTTTTCCTTTTTTTTTCCATTAACAGATATTTAAAGGTAACTTCATAGTTATGATTGACTGAATATAAGATATTATCTTTTAGGTTCTTATTGCTACAAGCACATTAGCCTGGGGTGTAAACTTTCCAGCTCATTTAGTAATTATTAAGGGAACAGAATATTATGATGGAAAAACAAGACGTTATGTGGATTTTCCCATTACAGGTACTTTTTTTAAATTTACAGAGATTTACCTTAAACTTCTATTTTAGCCTTAATAAATTGAATTTGTATGAATTAAATTTTAGAGAATTGATTACATTTGAACATGTTTGATAAGCAAATTAAATTTTTTGTTTAGATTATAAACATTATACAAAATATTGAGCTGTTTTGCTCACTTTCACTTATGTAATTTTTAAAGAAAGATGAGATTTTCCTATGTTTCATGCTATTTTTATTTTTTTGTTAAAATAATTTAACAATGTTTAAGGGAACTTTTTGTCTCTCTTTTACAAACAGTAAGAAAGGTCCTTTTGGGGACCCAATTTTTCATCATTCTGGAATGTGTATTTTATTATAAATTTCCTGAGAAAAGAATATTGATCTAAGCCCTAAAACTTTCTCTATTCTGTGTTATTTTGTTGTGTTGAAGAAGCATGCCAGAATGAAATACATCCTGTGCTGTGTGCACTTTGCAGAAGACATCTTGTTCTCTATTTTCTAGATGTACTCCAGATGATGGGACGTGCTGGGAGGCCTCAGTTTGATGACCAAGGCAAAGCTGTAATTCTGGTTCATGATATAAAGAAAGACTTTTACAAAAAATTTCTTTATGAGCCTTTCCCAGTAGAATCAAGGTAGATTTTTGCTTTAAAGTAATTAAATGGAAACATTTTATAGCAAGTTGTTACTTTTCTTTTTAAATTTTATTAGATTAAAAATTAGTAAAATCTCTAGTTCAGAAGAATTAGTTGAAGTGAAACAATGTAATTATCACTATGACAACATTCAGTTATGATTTCCTTTCTAAAAAGACTTAAATAATATAGTATAGTATTCAGTCACGCTGTCTTTGTTGCTATTTGGTCAACTTCAAATCTGAGTTAAAAATTATTTTAACTACTCAATCCCTTAGCGCACCCTTCTTTTAATGTAAATAAGAGCAATACTAACTATCTCACAAGGTACTTGAAATGATCAAATGTAAAATGCTTGGAACAGTGCCTGTCACCTGGAACATATTTAATTAATTATTATTTTGGTTTGAGGTTTTGGAGTTCTAGCAGTTTGATATGGTTATGAATTCCAAAAATAGATGTTGGATTGTGTTTGTAATCTGGTCTGTACCTGGGTGTGATTAAGTTATGATTAGGGCTTTGATTGGCCACCTTATTAGGGTGTTGGTAGGTGGGGACTAACAGATAAAAGGCATGGCAAAATACAGAGTTGAGCGTTTTTGATGTTGGAGTTTTAATGTTAGAGTTTGATGCTGAAGCCTTAAGCTGGAGCCCCAGGTAGTAAACACACAGAGGAAAGAGAAGCAAGCACCAGGAAGAGAGGAATGCCAAGCCCAGGATGAAGCAAACCCTGGGAAGAGAGGAACCCTGAACCCAGAGAGAAGCAAGACCCTGGAAGGAAGGAACTTTGGTGATGGAAGTAACTTACGCTTTATGGCCTGGTGTCTGTAAGTTCCTACCCGAAATAAATACCCTTTATGAAAACCAACCAATTTCTGGTATTTTGCATCAGCACCCCTTTGGCTGACTAATACAGGAGTGTAGTTAATTACTAAATAACCAAAATAAGGAAATTCTAATGAATAATTTTGACTGATGACCTGTTTCAGAATTATCCCATACTGCTATGTGGACCCAGTAACTTCCACAAAGTTCCCTTTCATTTTCTTAGGCAAAGATAATCGCTTCTCTGTCAGATTTATCATTTTTCACTTATGGCAATTATCACTTCCTACAATTTATCATATTCTTTTTTATATCTGTTAATATCTTAACTCCTTTTCTATAATCTGTGTGTATTAAAGACAAAATATATTTTTGATTTATACTATAAATATTCATTGAAGTGCTAATAATCATTCTAAAAATTTAGAAAATATAAAGACATTATATATGTCTTGTAGGATACAACTAATGCTATGCTAAGAGAAAATTTAAGACTGTAAATGTATATTATTAGATAAGAAAGGCTGAAAAATCAGTTATCAAATACCATCTCAAGAACTTGGAAAAAGAATATCAACTCAACTTAAGAAAAGTAAAAATAAAAATTAATTAATTGAAAATAAATATACATGAGAAAAAATTTAATAAAGTCAAAAATTACTTTTTCTGAAAAGACAAAATTAATGAACCTCAAAGACTTGTCAAGAAAAAAGAGAATGAACAAAATATTATCCGGAATGAGAAGATGCTACAAATATTAAAAAGATACTAAAAGGGTAATTGCAAGAAGATGGCATCAGATTAGGCAGGCAGGGCTAAATGCTCTCATAAAAACAAAAGAGAAAGAGCCAAAAGCTGTCCAAGGGACCTGCTTTAAGGTGGGGTAAAATTCCTGGCTCACTGCAGCTGACAGACATCTTTCTCCCTGGCAGCAGCTACAGGGAAAAGGGAGGGGAGTCGGGATTTTCTTCAGAACCCGTTTTGAATCTCAGCTCTGGCCAGACCATAACAAAGGAAAATGGAGATTGAAACATCTCCTTGGAAAGGTGTGCTGACAATCGCCATCTGCTGACTGGTCTGGAAAAAATATGGACAAAAACTGCCTTTGGTCCTATCTGTATTCTAACTCCTGGGAGAAAATCTGTACTCCATTACTGAATTCCTGGCCCAATTTTGATAAATTAAGCTAGCAATTATAAGACTTAGAATAAGTTGAACCAAATATCAAAGAGGAGCCGGGGGGGGGGGGGGGGGGGGGGACACGGGGAGAATAGGCAAATGAGAAATTGGAACATCAGAGTAAATTCACCAAATATTCAGATGCATAGGCATCATCAAAAAATTACAAGCCATACTAGGAAACAGGAAGAGATGGCCCAGCCAAAGGAGAAACCAGATATCCTGAAGAGATACAGGATTTAAGACAACTAATCAAGGATAATCACAAACTCTCTTAAATCCATTTAAAGTATTGAAAGAATATGATTAAAGAGATAAAGGATATGAAGAAGTCATTGGGTGAGCATAAAGAACAATTTGAAAGCCTGCAAAGAAAAGTAACCAACCTTATGGGAATGAAAGAATGGATAAGATTAAAAATATATTAGAGACATATAAGAACAGATTTGAATTGATCAAAGACAAAATTAGTGATTTTGAAGACAGAACTTCTGAACTGGAAAAGACAGGAGAATAGAAAGAGAATATAATGGGAAAAAATGAAACAGGATCTCAGGGAATTTAATGACAGTGCAAAATGTATAAACATGTACATTACTGGTGTCCCAGAAGAAGAGAATGGAAAAGGGGCAGAAAGAATATTTGAGGAAATAATTACCGAAAACTTCCCAAACATTATGAAAGATATCAATATCAAGAAGGGCAGTGTACCCCAAACAGAATAAATCCAAAAAGACCTACCCCAAGACACCTACTATTCAGAATAACAAATATCAGAGATAAAGAGAAGATTCTGAAAGCAGCAAGAGAAAAACAGAGCATCACACAAAAGGAAGTTTTGTAAGTTTAAGTGCTGACCTCTCATCAGAAACCATGGAGGAGAGAAGAAACTAGTATCATGTATTTAAGTTACTGAAAGAGAAAAATTGCCAGCCAAGAATTCTTTACCTGGCAAAGTTGTGCTTCAGAAATGAGAGCGAGCTCAAAGTCTTCACAGACAAACAAAGTGCTGGAATATGTTACCAAAAGACCAGAATTAAAAGAGACACTAAAGGGGTTGCTACAACCTGAAAGGAAAAAATAAGAGCAAGAGGCTTGGAGAAGAATATAGAAATGAAGTTTATTACGATGGGGAAATTGAAAGGTAAAAAGACAGTAGTGTGATATGACAACATAAAGCCAAAGGACAAAATGGATGAAGTAAGTAATGTCTTTACAGTAAAAGCATTGAATGTTAGTGGCTTGAAATCCCCAATCAAAAGACATGGACAGTTAGAATGTATAAAAAAATATGAGCCACCTACCTCTATGTTGTCTACACGAGACCCAACTCAGCATAAGGACACAATTAGGCTAAAAGTGAAAGATTGGAAAAAGATACTCCATGCAAATAGTAACCAAAAAAGAGCTGGAATATTGATACTAATAGCAGACAAAATAGATTTTAAATGAAGAAGGTCATTATATATTAATATAAGGAACAATTCACAGAGAAGAAATAGCTATACTAAATATTTATGCACCTAACCTGAGTGCCCCAAGATACATGAAGCACTCACTGGCAAAGCTGAAGGGGGAAATAGATTTCTCTACAATAATAGCTTCAGACTTCCAGTACACCAATCCCAGTATTGAAAAGAACATCTGGTTAGAGGATTAACAAAGAAACAGAGTTTCTTTATTAAGAGTCTAGTTTGATAAACAAACTAGACCTAACAGCCCTTTATAGAGCATTACATCCCCAAACAGCAGGATATATGTTCTTTTCAAGTGCTCATGGATCCTTCCCCGAGATAGACCATATGTTGGGCCACAAGACAAGTCTCAACAAATGTTAAAAGACTGAAATTATACAAAACACTTTCTCTGATCATAACGGAATAAAGCTGGGAATCAATAATGGATGGAAAAGGGGGAAATTCATTAATATATGGAGATTAAGCAACACACCCTTAAATAATCAGTGAGTCAAAGAAGAAATTGCAAGAGAATTCAGCAAATACCTTGACACAAATGAAAATGAGAACACAACATATCAAAGCCAATGGTACAAGGCAAAACCAGTGCTGAAAGGTAAATTTAGGCCCTCAATGCTTACATTAAAAAAGAAGAAAGAACTAAATTGAAGATCTAACTTCACACCTGAAGGAACAAGAACAGCAAACTAATCCCAAAGCAAGCTGAAGGAAGGAAATAGTAAAGATCAAATTAGAAATAAATGAAATCAAGGGGAGCCAATGTTGCTCAAGCCATTCAGTGCCTGCCTCCCACATGGGAAGACCCAGGTTCGGTTTCTGGAGCCTCCTAAAGAAAAAGCAAGCAGACAAGGAGCAAAAAAAAAAAAAAAAAAAACCACAAAAACAAACAAACAATGAGCAAAGAGACAAGGGAGCCATCTCGGGGGTGGGGGATGAGAGAAATAAATGGAATCGAGAACAAAAACCAATATAATGAGCATCAACAAAACCAAAAGTTAGTTCTTTAAGAAGAAAATCAACAAACCTTTAGCTAGACTGGCAAAGTAAAAAAGAGAAGATACAAATAAATAAAATCAGAAATAAAAGAGGGGACATTACCACTGTATACCAAAAAACTAGACAATGTAGAGAAGATGGACAAATTCCTAGAAACACATGACCACCTATACTGACCTGATCGCAAGTGAAGAGATTGAAACGGTCATTCAAAACCTCCCAAAGGTGAAAAGCCCAGGAACAGTTGGTTTCAAAGGTATGTTCTACCAATCATTCAAAGACAAGCTAATACCAATTTTGCTCAGATTCCTCCAAAAAATTGAACAAGAATGCTACCAAACTCATTCCATAAAGCCGCCAACATCACCCTAATACCAAAACCACATAAAGATTCTATGATAGTAATCGAAGAAAATGTGGCATTGGTGTGGACAAAGTGGCCGTGGTGGCTGCTGGGGGTAGGGAATGGGAGGAAGAGATGAGATGTGGGGGCTTTTTTTTGGGTCTTGGAGTTGTCCTGGTGGTGCTGCAGGGACAGTTACCGGACGCTGTATGTCCTCCCATGGCCCACTGGGTGGAATGTGGGAGAGTGAGGGCTATGATGTGGACCATTGACCATGAGGTGCAGCGGTGCTCAGAGATGTATTCACCAAGTGCAGTGAGTGTCTCATGATGATGGAGGAGATTGTTGTTGTGGGGGGAGGAGTAGGGTGAGGGGGGTGGGGGGTATATGGGGACCTCATATTTTTTTTAATGTAATATTAAAAAAATAAAGACAAAAAAAAGAACTGGTGAAAGCACACCAAAGGACTTGTAATTAATAGTGTTAACATTTTGGTATTATAGTGGTTTGTATCTTGTTTTTTTCTCTCTTTTTTTGAGTAATGAAAATGCTGTAATGTTGATTGTGGTGATGAATGCACAACTCTGATTATACTGAATGCCATTGATTATGCACTTTGGATGAATTGTATGGTTTATGAACAAAAAATATGTAATAGGGTAGGTTGGGGAAAACATACCAAATGTACAATATAGACTATAATTAATAGTGATACTTTGATGATGTTCTTTCATAATTTGTTACAAATGTTTCACAACAGTGCAAGGGGTTGGTGGGGGGTGATGTATAGAAACCCTGTATGATGTTTGTTTTGTAAGTTCACAACTTTTACTATACACTTACTGTTCATGTATGCTCATGTATGAATGACATACTTCAATAATCTTTTTATTTAAAAAAAGAAAAGAGACCCAGAGATGGCAAAAGGAAAGAAAAAAAAAGATACTATGAATTGGGCGGCGGACTTATCCCAGTGGTTAGGACGTCCATCTACCACATGGGAGGTCCACGGTTCAAACCCCGGGCCTCCTTGACCCGTGTGGAGCTGGCCCATGCACAGTGCTGATACGCGCAAAGAGTGCCCTGCCACGCAGGGGTGTCCCCTGTGTAGGGGAGTCCCACGCGCAAGGAGTGTGCCCCTAAGGAGAGTCGCCCAGCGCGAAAGAAAGTGCAGCCTGCCCAGGAATAGTGCCACCCACACGGAGAGCTGACACACAAGATGATGTAACAAAAAGAAACACAGATTCCCATGCCGCTGACAACAACAGAAGCGGACAAAGAAGACGCAGCAAATAGACACAGAGCACAGACAACTGGGGTTGGGGGAGAGGGGAGAGAAATAAATAAATCTTTAAAAAAAAAAAAGATACTATGAATAAAGAAAATTACAGACTAACATCTCTAATGGAATATACATGCAAAGATCCTCAACAAAATACTGCAAACAGAATCCTAAAACACATTAAAAGAATTATATGCCATGATTAATTGGGTTTTATCCCAGTTATGCAAGCATGAATCAACACAAGAAAATCAGTTAGTATAATAAACCACATTTATAAATTGAAGAAGAAAAATCACATGATGCTCTCTATTGATGCAAAAAGGCTTTTGACAAAATACAGCATGCTTTCTTAATAAAAAACACTCCAAAAACAGGAATAGAATGAATCTTTCTCAATATAGTAAAGTTCATATATGAAAAACCTATAGCTAGCATTTTACTCAACAGTGAATGATTGAAAGCTTTCCCACTGTGATCAGGAATGAGACAAGGATGCCCACTGTCATTATTATTATTAATATTGTACTAGAAGTTGTATATTATTATTTAGTATTGTTCTAGAAGTTCTAACCAGAACAATTTGGATAGATAAAGAAATAAAACACCCAAATAGGAAAGGAAGAAGTAAAATTTTCACAATTCATTAGTTTTTCAGGGTCCCTATATCTAGAAAATCCTTAAAAATCTACAATAATACTACTAGAATTAATAGATGAGTTCAGCAAAGTGGAGGGTACAATATTAATATGCAAAAATAAATAATATTTCTGTACACTACTGAGGCACAATCTGAGGATAAAATGAGAAAAATAATTTCATTTACTTTTTTTGTATTCCATTTATAATAGAGACTAAAACAATCACATATTTAGGAATGAACTTCACCAGGGGCATAAAGGATCTATATCCAAAAAATTAACAAAACATTGTTAAGAGAAATTGAAGAAGACTTAAATAAATGGAAGGACATTCCATGTTCATGGATTGGAAGACTAAATATCATTAAAATGTCAATTCTACCCAAACTGATTTACAGAATCAACACAATCCCAATAAAAATCCCAACAGCCTTTCTTGCAGAATGGAAAAACCAAATATCAAATTTATTTGGAAGGCTAATGTGCCCTGAAGAGCCAACAATGTCTTAAAAATAAGAACGAAGTTGCAGGACTCTCACTTCTTGCACTATAGTGGTATAAACAGCATGGTAGTGACATAAAGACACACAGACTGACCAATGGAATTGAATCAAGAACACAAAAATAGACCCTCACATCTACAGTCAAGTAGTTTTTGACATGGCTCTTAAGCCCATCCCACTGGCCCAGAACAGTCTGTTTGACACATGGTGCTGGGAGAACTGGATATCTATATCCAAAAGAAAGAAAGAGGACCCCTATCTTACACCTTATACAAAAATCAGAAAGGATCAAGGACCTAAATATTAAAGGTAAAAACCATAAAACTCCGACAAGAAAATGTAAGAAAACATCTTCAAGATGTTGTTGTAGGTGATAGTTTCTTAAACCTTATACCCAAACCATGAACAACAAAAGAAAAAATAGATAAATGGGACCTCCTCGAAATTAAGCAGTTTTATACCTCAAAGGACTTTGTCAAAAGGGTGAAAAGGCAGCTGATTCAATGGGAGAAAATTTTTGGTAATCACATATCCAGTAAGGTTTTAATATCTATGATATATAAAGAGATCATACAACCCAACAATAGAAATATAAGCTATCTGATTTTAAAATGGGCAAAAGACTTAAAAATAAAATTTCCCAAGATGATTCAGAAAATGCAATTCAAAACTGCAATAAGATATCATTTCACACCTGTTAGACTGGCCACTATTAAAAATTGGAAAACTAAATGCTGATGAGGATGTGGCAAGATAGGAATGCTTATTCACTGTTGGTGGGAATGTAGAATAGTACAGCCACTGTAGAGGACTGTTTGGCCATTCCTAAGAAAGCTGAATATACACTTGTCATGTGACCTGGCAATAACCATTGCTAGGTATATATATACCCAGAAGAATTGAGATCAGTGACACAAATAGACATCTGCATATAGCGGCATTATTCACAAAAGTCAAAAGTTTGAAACAACCTCTAGGTGTCCATCAACTGATGAATGGAAAAGCAAATGGTAGTGTATACACATGATGGAATATTATACAGCAGTTAGAGAGATGAGGTTGTGAAGCATATGATACATGAATGAACCTGGAGGACATTATGTTGAGTGAAGCAAGCCAGACACAAAAAGGCAAATACTGTAAGATTGCATTATTATGAACTAAATATATGAACCCATGGAGTTAATAATTAGAATATAGGCCACCAGAAAATAGAATGAGAGTAGAGAATGGAAAGTTGAGGGTTAATTTGTGCAGGATTGATTCAAAGGTTGTTTTTAAATCTTTGAAGATGACTAGAAATGGTGAAAGCAAATCATGCTGTTTGTGACTAGTAGTTTGCTGGTGGCACAGTTATAGGGTTATGACATTAGTTAAAAGGGAAAGCCTAAGCACATTTATATTACTAGAAAGAAAACTAAAAAATGTAACATGAAACTGTTTAATATAGTGAAACTTCATATGAAATATGAATATGGGATGTTGTTGCATATATAAGACTGTTTTTGCAAAATACAAATCCAAATAAACTAGAGAGAGAGAGAGAAAAGCTTGCTATGCACAGCAGGGGAACTGTAGAGAGAATGAGCAGTGATGAGTTTTTTTTATTTGTTTGGTTGGTTTTGTATATTATTATTACTGGGATAATGAAAATGCTTAGAGAATGATTGGGTTGATGAATGCACAGCTATGATTATACCAAATACCATTGACTGTACACTTTGGATGGATTTATACTTTATGAATATGTATCAATAAATTGATTCATTTTTTAAAAGATACTAGGAGAAGATATTATGAATAACTTTATGCAAATAATTTTTAAAATTTAGATCAAAACAGTAAAATCCTTGAAAAGGAAACAGAACTTTTGGAAATGGATTTTAAAAAGAAATAGAGTGATAGAGTGCCACACCACGCAGGGGTGTTACCCACGTAGGGGAGCCCCACACGCAAGGAGTTCGCCCCATAAGGAGAGCTGCCCAGTGTGGAAAAAAAAGTGCAGCCTGCCCAGGAATGGCACCGCACACACAAACAGAGCTGACACAGCAAGAAGACACAACAGTGAATGGACACAGTAGAGTAGATAACTGGGGCAAGGGGAAGGGGGTGAAGGGGAGAGAAATAAATGAAAAAAAAAAGAAATAGGGGTATAGGATGTGGCCCAAGCAGTTGAGCGCCACCTCCCACATGGGAGGTCCTTGGTTTGGTTCCCAGTGCCTCCTAAAGTAGACAGACAAGCAGTGAGCAGGCAATGAGCAGACATTGAGCATAAACAGTAAGCTAAAAAAAAAAAAAAACTGAGCAAAGAAAAGATCAAGACAACAAGCAGGCAACGAGCAAAAACAAAAAAAACAAGCAGGGAACAGATGTGGCTGAGGCATTTGAGTGCCCACCTTCCACATGGGAGGTCACAGGTTCAGTTCCTGGTGCCTCAGAAAGAAAAAAAAAAAGACACGCAAAAAACAATGAGCAAAATCAATGAGCAGACAACGAGCAAAAGCAGTAGCAAACAGATGAGTGAGCCCTCTTGTGTGTGGAGGGAGTGAAAAGAAATAGAGGGCAGCAGGTGTAGCTTAGTTGGTTGAGTGCCTGCTTCCTATGTCAGAGGTCCCTGACTCAATCCCCAATACCTCCAAAAAAAAGAAGGAAAGAAAGTAGAAATAGTCCTTTTTCCAACAAATCAACTGGATCTGAAATTTAAAATCGTTCCCAAAGAAATCTCCTGCCAGATACTTCACCAATGAATTCTTCCTAACATGGCAAGGGGAAATAAGAAATAACATCAGTCTTACATGAACTCTTCTTAATGGGAAAAGAAACAGGAATATTTGCTGATTTGTTCTATGAGACCAGAATAATCTTGTACCAATATCCAATAAGAAACTTACAAGAAAGGAAAGTATCAGAGCCAATGTCATCTCACAAATAAAGGTGTAAAATCATAAACAAACATTTGTAAATAAAACCCAGTAATGTATAGAAAGATAATACATTAAACCAGGTGAAGCTGATTCATAAATGTAAAGAATATTTGTTATTTGAAAATAAATCAGTGTAATTCATCACATTAACAGAAAAAGCAATGAGAAAATTCTGTGATCATCTCATAGATGTAGAAAAATAACATTTGATAAAATTCCACAACCATGCATAATTTTTTTAAAAATTCTTAGCAATTCAGGAATAGAAGGGAATGTCCTTAAACTGATTATCTACAAAAAATCTGCAAAAAACATAACTAATGGTAAAATATTGAAAGCTTTCCCTTTATTTTAATAAACATTGTGCCAATGGCTCAAGGCACTGTAATAAGACAAGAAAAAGAAAAAGAAATCAGAACATTTTTCAGCAAAGGTAGTAAGTGGAAAAAGAGCAAAAGGAAGGTTTCTGAGTTAATGATGATGCTTTATATCTTGATATTTGCGCGAGTTACACAGGTGTGTTCACATTGTGAAAACATAGTTTTGTACATGTATAGCTTATATAATTTTCTCAATATACTTCAGTAAAAAGATAACTAAATATTTTAAACCCATAATTTTATACCTAGACATAATTGTTAATATTTTATCTATTACAGAGTTTTTCATTTCTCATAAATGGGCATTTCGAGAGTTTCCAATTTATTCCCTCTCACATATAATGTTACAGTGAAATATTTTGGTTCCCTGTCCTCACATGTGAATGTTTCTCTAGCAATTGATAATGAAAAATCGAAATTACAGGGTCGTAGTGATTGTTCAAATAGTTCTTGCCAAATTGCTGTCCATATTGACTGTGCCAATATATAGTCTGCCACCAATAAACTGAAAATAGCATAGCAATTTTTTTCATTCAACTTATTATGACATTTTCTCATGTTCTTAAAATATCCTATGAAAAAACTATTTGTGAATAGTTTCAACAGTACTACTATGCACTTAATATTTACTGAATGAATGAAGGAAATATTTTTTATCACAACTCTGCTCACTACCCTATCTATTCTCTTTCTTGTCACTTCTCCTTTCATCTCCATCTACTTATTCTGTCCTTACTCTAATACCCATAAGTATGCTTTTCCTTACTTTCCAAGGTATTTCTTCTGTCACCTGCTCCTACCGTACCCCTCTCAGGTATCTCCTTTCTTCCTTAAAGTTACTCCCTTCCTGTCAGCCTGTGCTTATTTTTAATCCATCAAGTCATTTCCCCAAAATGATTATTAGCAGTAAGTATCATCTACTGGGTACCTACTGTATAACAGATACTAATGGTTGTTTTCAACAAATTATTACTAATATTAATATATTCTGGGAAAATACTACTTTATCATATTTTTATTAAATTCTCTTTGACTAACCCACTTTTTTTTTATTTTAAAAGACTCATTTTATTTATTTATCTCTCCCCACCCCCTTGTTGTTTGCACTTGCTGTGTCTGTTCGTCATCTTTGTTTCTTTAGGACATACCAGGAACCGAACCCAGGACCTCCGATGTGGGAGGGAGGAGCCTAAATGCTTAAGCCACCTCCATTCCCTGCTTTGTTGTATCTCTCATTATATATTTCCTCTTGTGTCTCTTGTTGTCATCTTGTGACACCAGCTCACCGTTCTCCTCATTCTCTTTAGGAGGCACCGGGAACCTATGCTCCCTGCTTTGATGGTCTCTCATTATGTTTTTCTTCTTGTGTCTCTTATTGCGTTATCTTGTTGTGTCAGCTTGCCGCACCTGCCCATCATACCAGCTTGCTGTCTTCTTTAGGAGGCACCCAGAACTGAACCACAGACCTCCCCCATATTATAGGCAGGAGCTCAGTCACTCGGGGAAGCACTCCCCTAACCCACTTTTTATTCATGTTCAAATAAAAGCTATAACTTACTTTTTATTTTATTTTATTTTATTTTATTTCTTAAAGAAGTTTTAGATTACATAAATATTACAGCAAAAATATAGGGGATTCCCATATACCCCACCCTCTGCCCCTCCCATACTTTTCCCCATTAACTTCATTTTTCATTAGTGTCGTACGTTTGTTACAATTGATGACCACATATTGAAGTATTGCTACTAACCATGGTCTGTAATTTACATTATGGTTTATACTTTGTACTGTACAATTTTATAGGTTTTGACAAAATGTATACTGGCCTGTATCCATCATTGCAATACCATGCAGAACAATTCCAGTGTCCCAAAAATGCCAATATAACATCCTTTTTAAAGAAAAAAATGTATATATACTGATTAATTAGGTAGTTTCTTGAGTTCATAATACTAAGTGATTTACAGCCTCATGGTGAAAAGATACTGAACCAAAATTCCCACCAGAATAATTTGGAATGAAAATATGCATTTGTTTTGGTATCTTAGAACATAAAATATGGATTTTGGGTAAGTGCTAAATAGGGATTTTAGATAAGTGCTAAATTTATGTTTCATTTAATGTTCATGTATGGTTTCCATATCTCTCTCACTATATAGCTTATTAGAAGTGCTCTCCGACCATTTAAATGCCGAGATTGCTGGTGGCACAATAACATCTAAGCAAGATGCAATGGATTATATCACCTGGACTTACTTTTTCCGACGTCTTATCATGAACCCCAGGTAAGCTGAAAGCTTCCTCGAAGAGCAACTATTTACCTTTCTGTTTTTCCCTGAAAGAAGATGTGTTACAAAGTAATAAACTCTAAATTCATCAGGAAAACTCTAGATACTTAAAGAAAAAACAGAACTCTGGACATTCTAGGTATATGAATTTATCCCAAGAATCAGATGATGTCTCCAATATGATCATAATATGTTATGATCTGTTAGAAGATTAATACTTTTATTTGCTACTTAGCATATTATAATTATCCTCAAGGCATAATGATGAGTATATCTTCCTGTCTTCAAGGGCTGATCTTTTAAAAAGTGTGGGAAAGAGATCGGTAAATCATTACAATGTAAATCATAAGTTCCATAATAGCACTGTATAAAAACCTATGAGAATGAAGATTCACAGAAGAGGTGATACTTGAACCAGAGCTTGAATGAGGAACAGGAGTAGAAAAAGATAGAAGGCATTTCTGGCAGAAAAATACTGTACGGACAAAGGCCTTCAGGGCTTCAAAGTCATAAGTGTTTGGAGAAGGCCAAGGAGTTTGATGTAGCCAGATTTTAAGAATAAGGGAACAGGAAGATTAGGATCCAAAAGTGGGCCACACACCAAAGAGCAAAGAGCCTATATCCCTATATGTTTTATTTTCTTTATATATTTTTGGTAGTGTGAATTGGTAATGAGCTGGAATGGGGAGACGTTTACAACAGGAAGACATGTTAGGGAGCTGTTTAATAATAGGGTGATGAGGACCTGAACAGATGCAGAAAGAATGGAAGGAGGGACCAAATTTGGGGGACAAATTCTGATGTAAGTTGAAGGAAATATTAAATTATTTTAGCACCTTGATTAAAATATTAATAAGTCTTGCCTATTGGTAACTTAAGACATTTATTCCTTTTCAGCCTAGATTTCTACTTAGTAGGAGTTTGAGAAGGTGGACGTTTTGCTCATTTCTTCAATTGTTATTGGCCTCTGGATTAGGTACAAAATATCATTTGGGGACATGGCTGCAGTATTAGTGAAAGGGCCATCCAGCACTGTATATTTACTATAATAAACAGCTTACAGAATTTGAATCCTGGTATCTTGTACTGGCATAGAATTTATATGTACGCCACTCCTACCATCTTGTTGGATATTGAAGAAATGGAGGCTGGGAAACTAAAGTGACTTTCCCACTATTTCAAACCCAGTCTGCCTAAAACTGAATTAAACATGTAACTATCAAAATCTTCCTCTAATCTTTTAAAAATTATTTTATTAATGTTATCACTCTGCATCTATTTACCTTGACTTCAAACCTCAAATTTGCTTTTTAATTTTTTCTTTTCCCTTGCTTCTGTAGTTCTCCAGCTACTTAACCTGCTTTTAATCTATTCCCAGTATAACCTAATTTGTAGGCTATCAGGTAGTATTTATCAGAAATTGAATGTATTATATTGGTGGTTAGAACTAGATGTGGTTTAGTTAGTAGACACAGAATGCATGAGGTCTTTAGATTCAGGGAAAGCTTTGGCAGACTCATATGAGAGTCTTGTGTGAAATTCATGAAAGTGAGATGAGCCAAGAGTACAGTTGGAGATACCAATCAGAGTAGGGGCCCCACTGAAAGGGAACTAGAGGAGGCATCACTCCCTGTTGCTCTGATTACAAACAGGCTTCTATGTTAATAATATTAAGGTGAAAAAATCCATATGCAACTTTAATTGACGGTATTAATTTGGGACAAAACTAGCTCAGGGAAGCTTAGCACAGTGGACAAAGGATGAAATCCTGAAGGGATATACTTGGGTTATCATTTAAAGAAATTATAATGAGTCTCTGAGCCAGGGGACTTCTTGTGGATTGACAACCTGGAATGTCTCCTGCTCACATAGCTGTTAGTATGAATAAGCTAGTGTCCTTAGTTCACATTACCATGCCTACTCTGTGTAATGATTATCCTTGCCTAGGAGGAAACCCTGGGTGGGAATGAGAAAGGTTTATCACCCTAATGCTGTGAATTTGATGAATTGTCTTAAGGTACTTAGTAGTCACGGCAGCTCCTTTTCTTACCCCCTTGCTGCCCCAACAGGAGGGTTAGGAAAGCTTAAAGGAGTCATCAATACACACCACTTTGAAGTGAAAGATTCCTCTTACTTTCTTGCTTTTGCTGTCAGTATTCTTCCCTCCTACAGTATCCTCCCAAACCCTGATATAAAGCTAAGCTCTAGCAGCCTTAAAACTCCAATTACATGTTGATTAATGTACCTTCAATTGACTTTCAAGAAATGGTAATTTATCCACTTTCAACCATCCCTATCAAGTATGCTGTCTACTTTAGTAACCACCTATATATATTTTGAGATTAAGACTAGAAACTGTTATTATGACTCAGGTAGAAGCCTATGCCCAAGCCCCTTCCATGTAAGTTAATCAGTCCAGAACAGGTCCAACAACATTATTTTTAATGGAGCTAGCTAAGATTTGCAACTATATGCAGTTGTCAGAAGGTAGCAGTAGCATAAAGAATGATCACTAGTCTCAAGAATCTCCCTAAAATGGTAAGATATAAGCGTTTCAAAATGACATTTATGTTCAGTAAACATTTATTGAGTGCCTACTATGTTACAGGCACTGTTTTAGGCATTTTGAAGGTATATTAGTAAACAAAACAGACAAAAATCTATGCTCTTGTGGATTTACATTCTTGCAGCAGAGACAGCAGAGACATTTAAATGTAACATTTTTTAAAAATAGAGAAAAAATACATATAGAAAGAAAGCAATTGTAGCAAAATATTAAAATATTAATATTAAATAATTTTTTTAAGTATGTGAAAAGATAAGTGTTTCAGAAAAAAGTGGAGCAGGGCAGGGCAAACTGGGAAACTTAGGGGGTGGAGGAGCACTGCACCATTGAATAGGGAATTAAGGTGGGCCTCATTGAGGTGCTGACATTTAAGCAGACTTGAAGAAGATGAGCGGATTGGTCATTAATATCTGTAGAAAGAGCATTTTAGGCTAAGACGGCAGAGAAGATCTAAGGCAGCCCTGCCTTGTGTAATCAAGGAACAAAGAGGAGAAGGTATGGCTGAAGCAGAGAAACTAGGGAGAAAGGAGTGAGAGATGAGGTGTAGGGAGGTGGCGGTAGAAAATAATACAGGTCATGTGGGACCATATATATATATATGGTGGTAAGGATGTTGACTTTATACAGGATGAAATGGGAACTCTTGCAAGGTTTTGAGCAAAGCAGTGAAGGATCTATTCATGTCACTAATCAGATCAACTATAATAATAACTGTTATAAATGATACAAACTTCCCTTTTGAAAAATTGAAATTCTCAGATCCGTATTTTTACAAATCCAGCTAAATATGATTTACAAGCAGCATCCCAAATCAATGATAAAGGAAAGTTGAAAATTAAGGATTGAACAAAGATGAAAAAGTAATAGTAAAGAGAGAAAGCAATAGCTATAGAATTAAAATCAGACAAAAACAAAATTAAAGTTAAAAAAAAACAAATTACATGGAACAGAGAAGGATTCATAGTGTTAACAAGCACAAGCCATAAGAAGTTACAGTGGGTTACAAATTTTTAGTTAACTATAATAAAACAGCATCAAAATACATAAACAAGTTAACTAAATTGCAGTCATGTTGGGAAACTTCAGCCCATCTCTCTCAAAAATCAACATGTCAAGTAGATTAAAAATATTTCATAAAATGGAGAATTTGAATAACAATATTCTTGACTATGTGTGTATATCTTGGTACTGTACCTCCAAAGAAAAGAATATACAGTATTTTCAAACACTCATGGAAAATTCATAAAAAGTTACCATGTTCTAAACCATAAAGAACACCTCAGAGTATTTCAAAGTGTAGAGATCATAAGACTACACACTCAGTGTGTAATTTAATAAAGCCAGAAATAAAGAATAAAAAGGATGACAAAATCTAACCACTTAGGATTTGAAAAACTTTTATTCTAGGGATAGTTTAAATCAAAATAAAAAGTACAGGCTAGAGCTGAACGCAAATGAAAGTGCTGTGTACCTACGAATTTTAGCCAAAGCACAATTCCAAAGAATATTTATATCTTTAAAGCCTCTGCAAGAAAATGTTAATGCTTGAAAATAAAATAACTAAACATGTACCTCAGGAAATTAGATGAACCATAGCCAAGCACAACTAGAGGAAAATAATTTATAGAAATAAAAATTGAAATTAATATAATTGGAAACAAAATCAATAGACTCTTGTCAGTAAACTTGTGTGATCTCTAAACAGACCAAATTTTAAAGAAAAATTCCTAGTGTTTTCTGAGAGTCTACTATATTTGAAACACTATTTCAAGAGCTTAACTTGTTTAATGCCATTACCATCCTTATTTTATAGCTGAAAAAATGGAACCACAGGAAATTAAGCAACTTGCCCGCAAAGGCACAATGCATGAGTGACAGAGCCATCACTGGCACTTAGTGGGAGTCCAGTGGCAGAGCCATCACTGGAACTCACCCATTCTGTGTCCAGAGACCATATTCTTGATCACTTGGGTCATTGTCAGCTCCAAAACTCAAATATTCACACTCCTTGATCACTTACTTCTCTTAATAGTGCTATGTTGAGAAGTGTATTCTTTTTGAAAAATGTGCCATACTCATTCCAAATGCGTGTAACTTACAGGTTCACTTAAAATAAAAATAGTCAGTTTTAATATCTATTACTTTGCACCTGGATAAAAACAGGAAATGTGCCTAAATAAATTTTAACAATTTATGGGCTTTATTTAATCTTCTGTGGTCGAGCCTTATGGTTTTCTGATTGGCCCCTGATTTTATCTTTTTTTTTTTTTTCTTAATTATTTTCTCTGTTAAAATCACATTTCCACAAACTGAAAGCAAAGAAAGGCACAGGAATTTAGGATATTAATAAACTTATCCTACTTTTTTTTAGATCTGGTAAAAGTTTTAAGGTTAAAATCATTGTCCCAAATGAGGAACTTGTATTATGTATAGTTTTAATTTATCCTTAATACTCCCTTTCGCCCAGTGCCATAAATTGAGATTTGACTATTGGTTGGGGGCAAGGATGGAGGGGCAGTGTATGTATGGTTGTGTGTGTGCATGTATGTGTGACATGAAAGTAGATTGAGGTTTATTTAAAAATAAAAAAGACAAAGACCACTCTCAAAACGTAGTCATAAGTAGATAAGTAAATATGACCCAATTCCTCAGTTCCTTTCTTTTATCCCACACCATCACCAACAAAAGTAAAACAGATTGACAAAGATTTCAACCCACTATTCCTGGTTTGTTCTCTCTCTGTTTATATTGTTGCATACATTTATCTAGGTCTCTTTATTTCATACAAAGCTATGTACTTAAATGTGTAAGTATTATATGTAGACATTAGCTTGTTCAAATGAATATAAACACATGTACTGGTGCTTTGATAAAGCATAATATATTCCAAATTGAGTTCTGGATTCAATTTGTATTTTCAGTTTTACCCTATTTTCCCCCTGAGAAAGCTTTTAAATATTTTTAGGACAAAAATGTTGTGGTAGTTTCAGCTGTCCCTGCAACCACTTTCATTATTTGTGTCATTATTATTGCTGCATAATCTGAACATAAAAAGAACATGGTGCTGTAACAAATGACTTCCCAGTACTGACATTTATAGCAGCAGCATTTCAAGACTGATGAAAAATTTCCCAGTGAGATCTCTGGCCAGGTTTACATAAACCAAACAGGAAATGGCTGCCATTATTCACATTAAATCCAAACTGTTTGGTGTAACTTTATCTATGTTTTACATTACTATAAAATCTTTCTAGGTCTCAACTGGTTTAATTTCATCCTTTTTAAATGTTGGAAAATGAAAACTTGAGGTTTTCTGGGTGATATTCTTGTTTTTCCTTTGCTAAGATCTTTTAAAGATAATTATTTAAAACTTGCTTCAGTTTTTGATTGTTTAAATTTTATGAACTTTGTAAAATTTTATGATAGGGAGAGATTTGTTACAACTTTTTCCCAATGGACTGCTAATAGTAGTTAGCTTGTCTAGCCCATGTGCTAGATGCTGTCAGTATCAAACTGCCTTTGACTTTCACACCTCTCAGGGGACTAGTAATTGTTGTGTTCAAACAGCCTGTAATTGTGATCCCGCTGGCTTTCTCAGTACGCTTCTGGCTATTAGAATCATTAAACAACTCAGCACCTGTTAACAGCATTGTAAATATTCAACCCTGCTTGTGTGCAGGTTGAGTCCAATATAGAGAAATCTTACAGTGCTCAGCCTCATAAATTAGAGCTTCTGACAAGTCAATTATTGTGAAACTGGGTTTCACTGTGAAATAAATGAAATAACATGCTGACTAAAAGGTAGGCTGTCTGTTTATGGCAAAGAGAAGAATGACTTGATGATTCAATGCAGTGGCCATGAAACTACGTTGTATCCTTTATCCATAATTAAACAATTGCATAATATGTTTAAAATAACCAGTAAGTTATAAAGTTTGTAGTGTGGAGACTGCAACATGAAAACAAACTTTTTTATTTAGTTGTTGCATGCTTTTTTAAAAATGATTATTGAAGTTAATGATATGTAAGCTAAATGCTTATACTAATTTAGCCCAGAAATTGCAAGTAACTGGTAATTTCACTTCATGGAGGTGAAAGCCATATTATGCTACTAATGAAATTCATATAAATCTAAACTCCTTCCATCATTCACAGAAATGTGTCAGAATACCACTCTCAAAATTTTATGTGACCTAGAAAATTTACATTTTGCTTTTATTATTTTAGAGTTGTAGCAGCTCATATATTTTACAAAGGTATAATGATATATTTCTTTTATAAGGATTTGGAAATGTTTTAAATAACCTCAGAACCACAATCCAAATATTAGCAAAGAATAATATTTGGAAGAAATCAAATATTAGTGAAGTTAAATAACTAATAAAAGTAGATACATTTTAGTATTGTTTTGGCTTCACAGGAGATAAATCTTAGTGATTGATTGAGATTTTGCCATTTTATTTTTGAATATAATATTATAACTAGCATTCTCTATTTTTAGAAGTTGTCATTAATATGTGCCAGAATACTTCATGTAAACAAACAATTTTAGGGTTTTTTAAAAATAGTCTAAATTGCCCCCACTTTAATCATAAGTATTAAAGTATTTATACTGAATATCAATTCAAGCACTTGAATTGAATTTTATATTTCCTCTGTTATAAAAGCTAATAAGAATGTTGGTGAGCATGTTTAGAAAACAAAAATTAAATCCAGAAGAAATCTCAAAAATTTTTATATTCTTCTCAAAGAAATGTGTTAATTGTTAGCAAGTTGGATTATGAATAATATTTAGTCATCAGATAATGTGTTATTGTCTCAGAAATATAAGGTTTTAGTTGATTTTTTTCTTTGTGGCAACTTACTTTAAATGTTTTAGAACTGCTTACCCTGGCTGTGCGTTATTCATATAAAAGCTACAGATTAGTCTTAAAATGCCCCAATATACTTAAATAAATAAACTTCAGAAGGACATTAGCCTATCAAAATGTATCCACTAAATGTACAAAGCAATGAATAAAATAAATATAAAAAGAACCTGTAATTGTTTAAGGGAAGTTTTTACTATTCATGGTATTTATATTCATGTACCAATTTATTCATTGAAGTGTTGAAAATTGACATTCTAGTCTATATTTATGGGACAATGGCTTGTAGTGATTAGTAGGAGCATCCAAGGGATTTTTTTTTTCAAATGGCATAATTTATAGATTAAAAATGAAATTTTACCTTTTTGTATTTCAATGTATATTATTTTCAAAATGTTTTTTCCTTTTGTGATTTTAATTGCATAAATATTACACTACTTTGGTTTTTGTTTTACAAATGGTACTACTTATACAGTGTCCTGAGCACATTTTCACTATTGTTTTCATTTTAGAAACAACTTCATCAAATATGTGATAGTAACTTTATCAACTATACAATAATGTTGGAAAATGTATAGTCTTAGCAATTTAAAAGAATATGAAATATAAAGTAAGCCCTAATATTACAGAAATTTTGGCTGATGAATTCACTTCTTGAAAAAAACTGAAAAAAAATATTTTTAATAACTTATAATGGCTTAGGGGTTTGTGTCTTTTATGGGATTTTATATATCCTGATTTTTTATTTTCACCTCTAAAACAAAAGATATTATTCCAACCAAATACTACTTTATAGTCATTTAGAAATATTTTCTAATGCCTTTCTCACTTCACTATATGCTTGGTTAGATATAAATTTGTACATTTGGTTTAAATTTACTATAGCAGTAGGTTTAGTACTTATTTAACTGTTGATTGTTAAAGTTGTTTTATTTTAGTCCATGACAAGACCCCTTCCAGGAAAATCAGTAATTTCTCTACACATTAAAATTAAAAGTATTTCTTATTTTTTTTAGCAAATCAATTTTATCGATACATATTAATAAAGCATATAATTCATCCAAAGCGTGCAATCAATGGTATTTGGTCTAATCACAAAGTTGTGTATTCATCACTTCATTATTTCAATAATAAACCAAAAAACAAACAAGCAAGAAAATTCCTTACCTCTCAATCTCTCTATGTTTCTGGCTATTCCTGTACAATTATTTATTTATTTATTCAGATATATTCACATACCATACGATCTATCTAAAGTGTATGATCAATGACTTTTAGTAACTACTTCTTTATTAAAATTTAAAACCTCAATTTATGATTTATAGTTCTTTTCCTTAATTATTCCAATATTCTGTTATTCATGCATATTTAATGGAGACTCTCATATTTAGGTGTATCTAGCTCTTTGTAATGACTTCCTTATCTAATAAAATGTATCTTGCCTTGATTTAAGTCCTGCTTTTGCATATTTAAATTTTTTTTTCTATTTTACTCAACCCCCAAGCCTTTCTGTTTACATAAAGAAAACAAAAAATCGCCATCATTGACTGTATTTCTCCAATCCCTCAAGTGGTGAAACCCTTAGGCATGCCTCTTATATTTGCGATTTGAACACTCTTTTCCCAGGCTCTGAATATCCCCTTCTATTTCTGTACAGATATAAAATACCTAAGTTCAGTGATCAAAGCCTGTTCTCTGAAGCCACTTTCCATTCCTGGTTCTTAATTTGTGAGGGGAAAGGAAGATAGGACATAGAATTTCCCCATGCTCGGGTAAAGGGTCCACCCAGTAGGAATTAGAGAATTGCCATGACTATGGGTGTAATTCCTCACCCTTTGGACTAATTCCAAGCAAGAATTCCTAGTAGTCATAGGGATTTGCCAAGAACTTTTGGGGGTTACAGGAACTTGGAAAACATACAGTGTTGAACCTTTGTGTCGTGTGTGCATTTTGAGACTTAAGTTGGAATGTTTAATAATTTCTAAATTTAGTATGTAAATTTTACTTTTGTGGAGATGTGTAAACCTCAGTAATGCCAGGTTTAATACTGAAGAATCAATGTTTAATGTGATGCAGAATTTTATTGCTTATACTGATTTAGTAATTTAATGAATTATCATTGTTTATTAGTGTCAGTAAACCTTAGTATGAGACTTTCGATCTAAAAAATGGAAAGGATAATTGCAGTTACTTCATTTCTTTGATTTGCTGTAGAAATAATGTTTTTGAAATTTTGAGAAGAAAAGGACTTATATGAAACTGAGGTGATGGTTTCAACAGAAAATATGTTGAAACAAATAACAATCTTGCTTGTTTTCTAGCTACTACAGTTTGGGTGATGTGAGCCATGACTCTGTGAACAAGTTTCTATCTAATCTGGTTGAGAAGTCTCTGGTTGAGTTGGAACATTCCTATTGTATTGAAATTGGAGAGGTAAGATTCAATAATACACATTCCAATTGTAAAGATTGCCTAGCTTTTTAACAATACGAGGTTTTTCTTATAATGATAACCAAAATCTTTAACAAGATTTTGCAGTTGCAACCTGCAGTATAGGTTATTAATTTTATGAACTTACGTACTTCTGTTGAACTTTTTATTGATATCATTTTATCTTTTGAAATAGGATAATCGGAGCATTGAACCTCTGACATATGGCCGAATTGCCTCCTATTACTATTTGAGACACCAAACACTTAAAATGTTCAAGGAGCGTTTGAAACCTGAATGCAGTGTTGAAGAATTGCTTTCAATTCTAAGTGTGAGTTTCATGGTGTTATTGGGCTATTTTTGACTATAAAGAGGTTGTATTTTATAAATTTTACTATTTCATGCCTTCTCTTTTAAATTGGGTCTTTCCATCTAGTTCCTCTTGAAATTTGGCAGAAACTGTTCATGAAGTCCTTTCCTCTGTTAAACAAAATCATTATAAAGCAACATATCTAGATCATGTTCCCCTTAGATAAGATTACCACATCATTTATTGTCCAAACCTACATCCTTTTGAGAGTGAGAGGGAATAATAGGTGTAAACTGGACTGTCCTGAGCAAACGGGATGATCACCCTGTCCTTAATTATAATCCTCTCTCTGAACTATGATTGAAAGTTTTTCTTATTGCTTCTCTTGGATAGTTCCTGTTGATTCTTACCTATGATGTTACTGAAATTTCTTTATATAAGGATCCACATGATTGAAGTTCTTAGAATTCACGCCAGGAAAGCCATTTCATTCCCCCACCATTCCCCCCCACCCCCCGCCCCAACCAAAAAAATGGTTTATCAGATGATAGAAAGCTATTCTATATTCACTTTTCCTTTTTTGACAGGTACCTAAGACCTAAATCTAATAGAAGTCAATTTGTAGTTCATTTATTTTTACTTATTAGTTTTGAAAATAATGTAGAAGAAAAATGCTGAAGCAATAGTTAGAAAACCAGAGAATTATAACATCAGACCTCTTCCTTTACCATCTGTACTTCAGTTTCCTCATCTGGTAAATGGAGTTAATAAGATCTGTTTCAAAATGTTAGTGTGATAATATATATCTGAAGCACCTGGTGCCTTTCCTAGAACATAATACAGCAGACTTATTTTCAGTTTGTATTTAAAATGAGCCAAGATTAAATCAGTCTCAACATGACTGAGATATGGAGTCGGATTGGTAGTATATTACAACATCTAGGGTAACACTTTCAAACTACGACCTCCCTCAATGATTCTGAGTATCCTTCCTTTCTCCCACTTCCACCCCAGTTAACCATATGTCATCTAGGCCAACCTCAGGTTTGATGGTACTTTCTTAAAAGTTAAGAACCATTGGACTAATAATGTCTTTAAGGTCTTTCTCTTATAAAATCTCTGATTCTGTGGTAATTCTTTCACTTACTAGCTTTTTTCTTACCTCTTACATTGGTTTCACATTCTCAATAAGCTTTGATATCCCATTCACAGTTTTTGAACTCTTTTTCCTTTTGAGAAACTTACACATAGATTTTGTTCCCATCATAGGGCCAAATACATTGTAGTGAGTCAAAAAATATTTGTTAATGAATGTATAGATTGATGGATTGATCCTGTCTTAAATCAGTTTTCTATTGTTTGCTCTGTAAAAGAGAGTAGAGAAAGTATATGTGTCAGTTATCATAAAATTTTTTGAGGAACTAAAAATTCATTTCTAAGGGAAGAGTATAAAAAATATGAAAAAAACTTTTTTAATTCTCTAAGAATGAGAATTGTATAATTTCCTAGTCTAATGATATAATCAGATACATAAAAATAGGATTTTTCTGGGGGAAAGGCTGTTAGCACAGGCAGCAAAATAATGGATAATAAATTCAGTTATAAACCTTAAACTAATATCTGTTCAACTTAATAATATAGTTTTTCTTTCATATATACCTAACTTGATACATTTACCTAATCTGATATTTAAAAGCACTTAGGTAGCTTCAAACATAATACAATAATAGCTGACACTATTTTGAGCTATTTTTATATGCCAGGCACTGTTTTATGAACATTACATTGATAAACTCATTTAATCCTCACCACAACCATCTTTGATATTCATAACATCCCATTAGTATTCCTATAATGCAGCTTAACCAATTTGTTCAAGATTTTACCGCTAGTGAGTAGTTGGCAGTCTAACACCTGAGTCTGGGCTCTTAGTCGCTGTACATAACGCCTCTTATGTCACACACACACACACACACATACACAGTGAGGTGGGAGTTACATAGTACCTCATGTAGGGGTACAATGTTTGTAAAGGAGATTTGTGAAAGCCGTATGCCTATTATATTCTACATCCTCCTCTACCGCACCAAAAAGGCCAAGAAGATGTATCCAATACCAAGGGAATTAAATCATTATCCCCTATCCTTCATTCTTCTCTATGAAAAGATATTGATCAAAACCAGGGGTCTGCTCACATCCTGTCAGAATCTTGTTTCTTTCCGGCATTACAAATACTCTACCTAAAACCAGTTGCACTGATCTCTTGGTATATTTTTTTATCAAAATACAGTCAACTCTTTAAGAATAACTGAATAAAGCAAATCAACTGCAAATACGTATAAGGTAAACTTAGTATATTTATATAGATATTGTTCATTGTACCCCTTAACAATTTCCACCACAACAATGATATGATCACTTAATACTATGGTGTTTAGTCCAAGGAACCCTCAACTGCTAGTTAGTATCTATGTCAATTATATCTCAGTGAGACTTCTCATTGAATGAGGAAACTGAAGCATCAAAGCTATAGGCTCACATTGACAAGGATATGCACAGATACCACCATCTTGTTCATTTCTTTCTAGGAATTATTCTTCATTCACTAGCCAATATTATCCTCAATTACCCAGAGAAATATTAAATAATAAAGTAAGATTATGTTTGAAGTAATTATAGTACAATTGCCAGAAATCATTATTTACATTTGAGAAGTGTTTTTAAATGTTTTTTATGAAGACACCAAGGCCTCTTAAATGACTTACTCCCTCCTCTCACTTCCCAAAATGCATACTAAGATTCTTATGGCTTTGAGAGAGTAGAAAGCAGCAGTTCAACAGGAGCAATAGGGAACAGGATGATAATCACATTTCTGGTATTGTTATTATAGTAATAATGTCACATTATGATTTTTTACAATTCAGTATTATAATTTTATTCACTATCAGCATCTCCTTTTATTAAGATGCAGTCATTAATATTTCTAAGGTTACTTTTAAACTTTAAAAAACTTACTACAATTATTTTCATAAATTTATTTCTGGCACTGAATGAAGTTTTTTTCATTATTTCTTAGGCTACATATTTTATTTGCCTTTTGGATTTTGTGGGGTTTTTGGTATTAATGAAAGTGTAGAAATTATGTTCTTTAAGATTTCTCTTAGGACCTTTGATTATGTAGCAATATGATTATTGTTAGCACGAGAAAATATACTAGAAGGTAATCATAACATGAAAAACAATATTAAAACATTGGTTCATATTTACCAAACACTTAAAATATATAAAAATATTATTTCTCTTCAATTTACATTGAAAGATAGTATCAGGTAATGATCTCTCCATCTTTTGTATTCATAACTGTTTATTGGTATTCTCTTTTTTATAATTTCTTTTTTTTTTAATCAGTTTTGTTGAAACATATTCATAAATCATACAGTCCATCTGAAGTATACAATCAACTTTTTTTTAACCACTAATGGAAGAATATTAGATAACACTATATCCTACAGTACATAGTTTGCTTTGGTTATATTTTTGCCCAAAATATCACCCTAATATTAACATCTCATAACATTAGCATATATATGATCTGTTTCATAGAAAACATTCTTATATATAGACTATTAACCATACTCATTTTCCACAAGAGTGTTCGCTATGCTGTACAGTCCCATGTTCATGTTTAAGCTTTCCTTCTAGTGATATACATAACCATAGACTTCCAACTACCATCATACCCATATATTAGTACTGTTAATTACAAACACTATAATGTGCTTTCAACATCTCTATTTCTAAACATTTACAATAGTTTTTTTTTTTAACCAGTTCTACACAGATGGTATCTTCTTTTAAAACCCTTTCTTCCTTTAAAGAATTTATGTATTTGGAGTCTTGATCTTAGCTACAGGGTTTTCCCTTTATGTAAATGAATTTTACCCTTTTTCTAATCAGTTTGCATATTACCTTTAACTTTTCTGAAATAAGAATTACAACTTTCACTTTGCTGAAATAAAGAATTACAATTTCTTTTTAAATAGTGATACAATTTTATTACCTTTATAATGTTTACAAGAAAGGGCCCTCTTTCAAAAATTTAATCAGGGCATCTCATTGTATACTTTCTTTCGCAGTTTTTTTGGCACTGTATGTTTCCCTTTTCCCCAGGGTTCCATAGTTGGTTGTCGGGTTTGGTAAAAATCCCATACATTAGGTCAACTTATACCCTATTTTCCACCTTCTGTTCTTTATCTTCTTTTCCTGTATCAGTAGAATGATTGGGGTCAGCCTAGTAGTTTGTAGAATGATATTATGTTTCACAGTATCACTTTTTGACTGAAGGATGGAGACAACAGAATATTTCTGAGTGTACAGGTAAAACTAAAGTCTTCAAAATAGTAGAGATAAGCTAATTGTCTTAAAAATTGTCTTAAAAAACTCAAAAAAGTGTATTGGAGTGTATGTAACTTAGAAGTTTTATCTCTAGTGTGTTAACCTATGTTTGTCCATACTAAATTTCATTGGTCACCCTTCTACCCACAGACTATGTATTGATTCATTAAAAAAAAAAAAACATTTATTGCATGCCTATAATGTATGAAGCACTTTCTAGGGGTGGGAAATAGAAGAGTGAACAAATCTGACAAAACTTCCTATATATGTATATGTGTATTTGTGTATGTATGTGTGTATGTATGTATATACATGTACATTTGTGTGCATATATATTAATATATATGTAAACTATGAGCTTGGTAATAAATAACGAGAGACTTGGGTATTGCCACTGACTAAGATTTTCAGCCCAGTGTGATGCTCTTAGAATGGCAGTAAATGTTGCTGTCATCAAAAAGAGTATCTAAAAACAAAAAAGAAAAGAGTATTCTGCCCTTCATGTTAATTTTCCCTGTGGGGGAGATTTGTTACATGCATTTCTGGTGATCCCTTATCAAAAGGATACCATGGAGAAAGTCTGAATGGACCCATAGTGAACTACTTAGTCCAGAAAGGCAAAGGCTTTGAATCAGCATAACTAAAATTAAAATCATGGACAGTGATCATGAACAAGATCTGTGGATCTTGAACACAATCACTTTTTTTTTGTAATTAATAGGAAGTTCCAAATGATCCTGCACATAATAAACTCGGGATTTGTTGCTTCAATTGATGGATAGAATATAGACTAAAAAGGATAGACTTTTAAAAAGCTGGAATTGTAACTACTCTATTTGGTGTGATAGATGATCGTTCTTTTACAGACCAGGGAATACAGAGATTAGGATTTGAACTCTTTGGCATTTGTACACTTTATTCTGTTGACCCTTAGATACTTTCAGGATATTTTTATTCTTCAGAATATTATGGTTTTGTTGTTTTTAATTTGACAACCTGGTATACTTTGAGGTACTAATTCCTATTGGTTATCCCATAATATGAGAATCTTTATTCCAGTCAACACTGAAAAAGAAAAAAAAAACACTTCCACTTTTCTACTTTAATAACACCTCTTTTCAAACTTATGTATTCACTTATTTTTCATCCCTATGAAGTTGAACTGGTCCTGACTTATGTTTTTAAACATTGTATTTTTTTTAAAGATTTATTTATTTATTCACCCCCCCAATTGTCTGTTCTCTGTGTCTATTTGCTGCGTCTTGTTTCTTTGTCCGCTTCTGTTGTCAACGGCATGGAAATCTGTGTCTCTTTGTTGAGTCCTCTTGCTGCGTCACCTCTCCATGTGGGTGGCACCACTCTTAGACAAGCTGCACTTTCTTTCACGCTGGGCGGCTCTTCTTACGGGGCACATTCTTTGTGCGTGGGGCTCCCCTACGCAGGGGACATCCCTGCGTGGTAGGGCACTCTTTGCGCGCATCAGCACTGTGCATGGGCCAGCTCCACACGGGTCAAGGAGGCCCGGGGTTTGAACTGCGGACCTCCCCTGTGGTAGATGAATGCCCTAACCACTGGGCCAAGTCCGTTTCCCTAAACATTGTTGTCTTTAAATTAGAGCAAAATACTCTGTTCTGGGTATAAAATTAAGGCTTCTATTGAGCCAATTTCTCTTCAGTAATTTTTTTCACTAATATATTATTAATAGTAACCCAATTATATAAACTTTATCTTTCCAAAATATTAACTTTTTGCTGTGTTAAAATAACAAAATACCTTTTATTGAGCAGTTACTAATGCCAAGATTTTATGTACATTATTTATAATCCTCAAAGCACTCTTCATGGTAAATGTTAATATACAGATAAAAGAATTGAAGTTTAATGAAGTTAATTAAGTTTTTCAATGGTTATTCAGAAAGTAGGTCTTGAGGATCATATACCTGACTTCCTTTCCTGGACATATTCTCTCTACAACCTATGATTTAATTCTAGCTATTAAAAAAAATGTTAAAGCATTAAATGTAGTGGTACATACTTTTAAAGAGTAATTAAGAAGCAAAGCTACTTTTAAATTGTATGTGCCCTTGTAACCTAGAATTATAGCTACTTAAATGCAGATGTTAATTACTAGCAAAGTAATTATTTCAACCTTCCTTACTGAAGGTATAAAGTTTAAGTTTTAAACAATCTGATACTATTTCAAAAAGGCTAGCTATTTCATAGGAACTTTTGCCAAGTTTTTTTTTAACACCATGAATTAATAAGCTTCATAATTAAGGCAGATGCTTCACACCTCTATTGTTAACCAGTGATACTACATCTGTCCTACTCCATTGATGCCCTGCTCCTACAGCAGTTTTGGCAACAGGATTACATGGCGTGGAGTACGTAGTCTAATTAGATATATAAGTGAAAATCCCAAGGGAAAAGGACATTTAAAAAGTAATTTGAAGAATCCCTTAATGATGTTGGCACTGCAAACCCAAGTCTAGGGTAGAAAATTCCTGTCGTCATGGGAAACCAGGATCATGATTTGATACATTCAGTGGACTTTTAAAGGTTAGTCTATTTTAAAACAAATAATAGAACTGGAAAGCTTTCAAAGTTAGGGCAAATTTGTTTGAACAGATCATTCAGAATATGCTTCCCTAAGCATTAATAGTTTTGAAAGAAAGCAAAATATGCCCCAAAGGCACCTGAGTCATCTCTAGAATTTTCAATAAATTATTTAAAAGATATGCTTGGTTTGTTATGGTTCTTTTCATACACAGAAACATGAAATTACATTTATATATCAAATATGCAATTTGAAAAATTCTGGAATTTGCTTATTATTCCGCGGAGGTCTAGATATTGTCTAAAAGTATGGGTTTCATATGTTAAAGTAAAATAGAACTGTTCCAAATTTAGAGAAGTACCAAAGCAGAGATTTTTGTATATCAGTACATTTTTAGATTTGGCAGTTCTCTGTACTACTTTCTTTAAGAGCACACTGGTTTCTTTTCTCCGCCCATTTACAGGAAATTTTCAGTAATTTAGCATTTTTAATGCATGAACTTTGTCAAGTTTGGGGCACAACTGCAAATCTTTTTGGTAGGGAACTCAGCATGTAAAATTAAAGAGTTCATTAAAGGAATAATGAAAGAAAGGAAAGGTTAACTAGTAGCAGTGAACACCATAAACCTCATGACCTTGCATTTCCAAATAACCTCCTGACAGTTTCAGGATCCCATCTGCTCCTCTTTATTATCTTCCTAGTGGGGAAACCTAATGGGAGATCTTCCAGGGTTTGTGAGAAGAGCTTCCCCTAACCCACAGACTGGGGAGCTGCCTGGCATCTTTTGGAGAGGCACAGATGGTAAATGTCTTGAAAAAAAAGTATGTTTCTACTTCTCTTGGTCTCTTTCCCTTGAGATCTTCCTGTTCTCCATTATTTTATAGCCTCCCCTAGCTTTCTGCACTTAGACGTTTTTCTCAGCAGAGAAAAATGAAACATTTTCCTTGCAAAAAGCCTCAGTCACAGAGATGTCTGTTGTTGAGGTTTAGTAGTTTACTCAAAGATTTTTATGCTGATTACGTTCTGATGAGCCTGAAATGTATTCATGGTATTACCTGGAATTTGCCCTTAAGATTTTTTTATTCCATTACGTTGAGTTTCTTAAACTATCCCACAGAATCCCACAGAACTGTCAATTACCAGGATTCTAAAGGTTGGTAGTTAAATTGGGTTATAATTTAAGAAATGAATTTAGCTACGGAAGTATGAATAGCTTTAAAATTTTTTCCATTATCACCTAGTTTAACTTGCTCATTTTTCAAAAAAAAAAATTGAAAAGACCCAGCCTTGCCCAGAATGACATAATTAATAGAGAAAATATAAAATAAATAAATATACACAGAATATAAAACTCAGATCCCAAAAAGGAAGAGGCAGAGTTGGAAATAGTGCTTATGTCTCCCAGCAGCTTTTAAAATGCCCTTTCCCTCTTTCCTTTACACATTTCCATGTTTGTTTTTCCTTCTTTTTTTTTTTTTTTGCCTTTTTTTTCCCCCTTTTATTTAAATTTATAAAGTGAGATACATAAAAAGGATATAATACCCTTAACCTTCCTGGCCTAAGCTACCCATAAAAAATACTTCTAGTTTGTCAATGTTTATTAACACTTGCTGAGTGTTATGTGCTAATACTCAGTGCACTTGGGGGACTACCAAAGAAACAGATGACAGATTTATGTCTTTTAAGGAGATTTGTACTAGAGTATAATAGAAATAAAGAGGCTTGTGCTGAGAAAGTCTGGCTCCCTCTGCCTTTCCTGTTCAGTATGTATTTACCTGTGCATGGAATTTGCTTAGTCCTACTTAGGACATTTAAGGCAAAAGAGTAGCTAATGGGAAGCAGATACAACTCAAGCAGTTGAGTGCCTGCTTCCCACATGAAAGGTCCCATTTCAGTTCCTAGTGCTTCCTAATAAACAGAATGACAAGCAAACAAACAGAGAAAAAAAACTCAGGGGAGCTGATGTGGCTCAGTGGTTGATAGCCACATATGAGGTCCCAGCCAGGTTCAATCCCCAACCCCAGTACTTCCCCAAAAAAAAAAATAGCTGACTTTCCTCCTCCAAAATCAGAGTTATCAACTTGACCCATGGGCAGGATTGGATCACCAAGCTTTTAGAGGTCATATAAGAGCATTTGCAAAGGGAGACTTCATTTAGACATTTTTAAATTACAGATATAATTTTGAATGATTTCTTATAGATTAAGATATCTTTATAAAACTTAGAGGTAGTTTGCTCTTCAAGGAGCTCTATCATGTATCATTTGTTAAAGAAAAGCATAGTTAATTTGGTTTTGAAGATATTGTATTACTTAGCTTTTAACTTAAAGATATCATAACAGTTTAGAATTGTCAATATACATACAAACATATTGGGAAAAAAATACTTCTTAGCAAAAATAATAATTGACATTATTATCTTATTTGGAATAAAATCTCTTCCCTAAACTCTATCCATTTGTTACACTTCTTTGGGTAAGCAGATCATTGTTTAGATTTTTTTAAATAATGGAAACTTTAATATTGGATAAAAAATTAATATAATTTTTAAACCCCAGAAATTGGTTGCTGCTTAAAATGTTTCTGTGTTCATCTCAATGAAGGGTAAGTACTCAAATTGTTATCTTTGGTCCAGAAAGTGGAGCAGTTAAGAAATCAATGTTAGCTCCTTCCTCCATTAATAATGGTGACCAGAACTGTTTTAAATGATTCATGGTTCCTGTCGTAAACGTTTTCCCAATAAAAATATTGTCAAAACATTGTTAAAACACATCATCCTGCCTTTTATCTTTGCAAAGCATCCAAGTAGGTGAATTGGTGTGATCATTCCCAATACTTGAGGCCTACTGAAGGTGCTTCCCTATCACTTGTGTGTGAGAAAGCAAAAGAAAATTTAAACATGTTAACATCCTCCCCAACCCCAAGTTGGTATAAGCAAAGTCCTATAGTATTATATTATTTTGGAAACAGGAATTTTAAAAAGAATAAAATGATCATAGAAATGCCCCTTGGTACAAACAGCTTTTTCAGTTAACCAGGCTAGGCTTTTTCGTATGTACCAAAGTAGAGAAATTCAGTAGAATCACTGTGTACCTAAAAAAACTGTATTAACACAGTTTGGGATTAAAATTTTTGTAAATTCTTGATTTTAAAGTGTGTCCTAATTTGTGTTTAAAACAAATCATTGTATTTGGCCATTTTAGTTTACTGAATCTTGTTTTACATATAATACTATTTTTTTAAGCTTTTTAAAAATGAAAACACACTCTTCCTTAATTTGTTATTGCTGATTATTTTTTATGCTTTAATAAAAATTGCTCTTTCATCTCATTGGTTGTTATCCAATCACCCGTAGTCATCACACCTTAGCTATTTTTTTTTTAAGATTTATTTTATTTTATTTCTCTCCCTTCCTCCCCGCCCCCCCAGTTGTCTGTTCTCTGTGTCTATTTGCTGCGTGTTCTTTTTTGTCCGATTCTGTTGTCAGCGGCACAGGAATCTGTGTTTCTTTTTGTTGCATCATCTTGTGTCAGCTGTCTGTGTGTGCGGCCACTATTCTTGGGCAGGCTGAACTTTCTTTCGCGCTGGGCGGCTCTCCTTACGGGGCACACTCCTTGCACATGGGGCTCCCCTACGCAGGGATACCCCTGCATGGCAGGGCACTCCTTGCGCACATCAGTACTGCACATGGGCCAGCTGCACATAGGTCAAGGAGGCCCAGGGTTTGAACCACGGACTTCCCATGTGGTAGATGGATGCCCTATCCACTGGGCCAGGTCCGCTTCCCCTTAGCTATTATTTAGTTCATACAGAGATTTATATCTCCTGATTCTTTTGCTCATAAGTCAGTTTCTTGTCCTTTAATCATTCTGATTAGTTCAGGTACAAAACAATTCCAGAGCTATGACTTTTGTGATAACACCACCGTTTGTATGCAGCCCCACATCATGTTAGCCTTTCTTTTAGAGCTATATGACATTACAAGAGTTTCTACCTCTAGATGGTAGTAGATGGTGGTACTAGTTAACTGAGTCCCATATTACACTGGTCACAAAGCACCATACCAACTAAGTACATAATTTTGCATATTAAGCTTATCTAAATATTCAATCTAACCATTTCACTGAGGATATAATATTTCTGATCACATAAGCTTAGTCATTATGAACCTGGACTCTGGAAACAAACTTTTGCACAGATTTAAATCCCAGCTCTGCCACTTTCTGGTTATGTGACTTTAGACAAGTTATTTAACCGTTTAGCCTCAATTTCCTCATGTGTTTAATAGCAGTGATAATAACTAACTTATGGAATTAATGGAAGGTTAAATTAGTTCACACAGAATAGTTCTGTGCTTGGAAAAAGTATTCAGTAAAGTTAGCTATTACTATATTTAATAATAATATTTATTGTTTATATACTATGTTGTGGGCGTGGGGGATAGAAAAGCAAACTTATCTAATGAAGTTCTAACATTTGTGAACCTTATATTCATAGTAGGGCAGACAATAAAGTAAACAAATATATAATTTCAGGTGAATATAAGTGAGATAAAAAATAATAAGGTAAGAGTCTGGAGGTAACTAAAGTTGCTCTTGACAAGGTAGTTACGGAAAGCCTTTCTGAGGAGATGATATTTGAACTGAGATCAGAATGACATGAAGGAGCAAGTCGTGAGAAAGCATTGCAGGAGATTCCAGGGAGAAGGCATAGCAAATACAAAGGCTATAAAGCAGGAGCTAGGTTGGCAAGTTCAAGGAGTAGCAGGAAAACCAGTATGACTAAAGTGGGATAAGCCCTATGAGGGCCTGGTAGGCAGGGGCTAGGTCATCCAGGACATAGTAGACCATGGTAAAAAGTTTGGATTTTATCCTGGTGTCCAGAGATGCCATAGAAGGAATTTGATCAGACAAGTGATATGATACTATTTACCATGATGTTATTTATACTGAAAAAGAGTAATCTGGCTTCTTAGTAAAGAATTGACTATTAGAGAATAGAAGAGTGGAAACAGCGACCCAGTTAGGAGGCTGTTGCAGGAAGTCCAGATGAGAGATGATGTTGGCATGGGAAGAGTAACTAGAAGTTGAAATAGTGAGTTGCGATCTGATTCAAAATGTTTTAAATATAGAGCCAACAGGAACTGATGAAAGATTAAATGTAAGTAGAGAGAGGAAATAAGGGTGGTACCTAGAACTGGATGATAGAAAACACTATCTACTGAAGTAAGTAGAACTGGGTAAAGAGCAAGATGTGTGTGGTTTTGGGGTGGGGTGGGGGGTCTGGTGATAGGCCTGTGGATTAAAGTTTCAAAGTCCTGGATGGTTGAGATCATCTGGGAAGTGACTTTTGACAAGAGGTCTGAAGATTGAACTCTGGGACCTCTAGCATGCAGAGGTTGATGAGAAGAGAGATAGAAAAACCAAGAATGAAAACTGAAAGATTGCATTGTCCTGGAGGCCAAGCACAAAAAGTACCTGAACAAGGGGATGGTGATTAACTGAGTTAAAGGCTGTTGAATTAGATGAGAGCTGAGAGTAACCGTTCTTGATAAAGAGATCCTAGGTGTCTAACAAGTTATTTCAGTGGAGTGATAGACAAAACCTTATTTGAGTAGACTCAAGAGATGAAATGGTGAAGAAGTAGAGCAATTACAACTAATTCTTACATGGAGCTGGGATGAGATAAGGAATCAGTTTTCTTCTTGTTTTTTTTTTTAATATGTTATAGAATATTGGTATACCAATATTGATCCTATAGAGAGGAAATGATCCTATAGAGAGGAAAAAATTGATGAAGTAGGAGAGAGCAAAGTCCTTGAGAGGAAAAAGGGAATGGGAATCAGTACATAATTGGAAGAAATGGCCTTAGATATTATAGAAGTATAGACAATTCACCCGTAAAAATAGGAGAAAGAACAAGTATTTGGGTACAGGTACGAGTTGGTTAGTATTGAGTGGTGGGATAAAGAAAAAATTATCTTCTGTTTAGATCATCAGCTGAAACTGAGCAGGTGGGAAAGACCCTACTGAGAAAGAGGGAACCAGTAAATGTAGGGAAAGACCCATCATTAACAGACTAAGGCAGCTGTAGAGTGGTGGAATGAATATTGTATTTGCATTTAGGAAATAAGGTCCAAATCTCAGCATGGCCATTTCAGTCTCTTTGAAGTGACAAATCATTTAATTTCCCTCAGTCTCCTCATTCATTAAAAAAGGTACAATGATACCTGCCCTACTGATGTTAGTCACAGGATAATAAGTCTAATAAGGTAATTTGATTATTAATATGTAAATGCTTATAAGTCATCATACAAGTTTAAGGGAGGATACATGTTAGGACATATCTGACATTGATCTCAATAGGCTTTAGTTTTGTTTTATGCTTCAGTTAAGTTTGTTGTTCTTTGCTTTTGTTTTGCATTCAAAGCTGCCTTATCCAGGTGGCCTTTACATTTTTTAGGGTTCAAAACACTTAGATTCTCTCACAGTAAGGGTTTCCTCCTTAGACTCACTGAGAACCTTTTTATTTCATTATTGGTATTTTGGAGGAATAAAGAAGAGTATAAAGTCTTACTTCCCTTGTATTCCAAAATACAGTTTTGCCCTCACCTTAGCAAGTATCTTTTGGTGAGTTTTGATATTGCCTTTTAAAAAAAAAAAAAAAAAACATGTGGTGTATCCTTGATCCCAGTGGCATTTTCTGAGTTTTTTCTATTAGGTTGTTCTGCTCCTACTCCCTTCTTCAGTTCTCTTCAGGTTAATATTTTGCTACAGGCCTTAGGTTTTAGAGTACCACAGGCCATAGGGTAATGACAAAGTCTGCCAAAATATTGGTTCTCCACTGTCACATCATCCTACCTCCAAATAAAAAAGCACTAAGATTCTTTAATGAGACATTACTCCACTTTCAAACCAATGCCTATACTCCTACTCCTAAGAGTGCTCCTCTATTTATACTTGTTAAAAAGCACTTAGTAATTAGGAGAAATCATAAAGTAATTATGATTAGTAATAGTGATTATGGCTCTGGTGATTACTCCTTCACTAAGATACTTTGCAAATAGATTAGCACTTCTTTGAATTAGGAACTTGGGCTTGAAAGCTATGAGGAAGCTATATTAGTTAAAAAAAAAAAAAATTCTTTCTTTTGGGACTAAGCAGTCAGCTGTAAAGTAGCCAGGCAGCCATTGGAAGCTGGCAGAGAAAAAATACAGGCAAATCAAATTGGCCAATTCATTAGGCATATATTTATCTGGAAAAATTCTCTTGATTCAATTGCAGTTAAGTTCTGGTCAATATGATGTAGTTCTTTAATAATGCCAACTCTAAGTTAAATTGTAATATTTAGTAGTTTCTCTTTTCTGACTAAGTACAATATTCTTTAATATACTTGGGGAGGGAAAGGGAACCATATTTAAAGTCTAGGTATTTGTAAAATGTAGGCTTTAAAAAATAAGCTATTTTTTTATATAGAAGTAGAAAAAGTACTACATTTTTAATGGGGGAATGTTATTTCTTTCTCTTATACTGTACTCTTCTCATCTCTGTCTCCCTTCTCTACAGCAGTTCCTTTTTTGCCTCCTTTAGTGGTTACAGTTTCTCTTGCTTGTCCTTTATATTTTCTTATTCAGAAGCTTGTTTTTTCTATACATATTACCTATTCTATAAATAATTATTAAACACACACCTTCAACAGTCCAGTATTTATTTAGTACCCACTAGCTATGTTATGTGAAAGATATGATGAAATATAAAGTACGGTCCCTGCCTTCAAGAAGAGAACAGGCTCTCTCTGCCTAGAGGAGCCCACATCAGATCTTGGTGCATCCTTCTCTTCCATTTCTCAGCAAGCTCTGTTTTTCCCCCATTTCCCAATAAATTCTTTTTACTGGCCTAACTGAAAAAAGAAGAGAACAGCCCTGTGCCTGTACTAAGAAGTAATGGTAGCTTGATCTTAACTGTCTTGAAACTGTAATTTGTACCAGCATGTCTGAAGTATGCTAAAAAGTCTAGTTACTAAGAGCATGATCTTTGGAGTCAAATATATTTGACCCCTGTTTTCTGACTATGTGATTTTGGACTAGTCACGTCACTTCTCCAAGCTTCATGCTTCTCTATAAAATAAAGGGAGGATTAAATAAACTAATGTGCTTAAAGCCTTAGTATATTACCTAGTATATTATAATCATACCTATTATTGCTAGTTTTCATTAATAATGATATTTTAATATTGATAGCAAGTTCTAGTAGTTTGCATATTATAATCTATAGGAATCATTTCTATATAAGATAAATACCTTTACCTCCTCTATTCTAAAAAACATACAAGATAAATTCAGATTCCTTAGCATGTTGTGTGAGACCATTTCAGTACAGGTAGAAGTGAAAATAGCCTCATCTCCAACGACCCTTCCTTTGCTCCTCCATGAAACTTATGCTATTCCCTTTGCCATGACTGCCTCTTTCAGCACTTCAACCACAATTTCTACATACTGGTTAAAACCCATCTCACTTATCATCTCTGTGAAACACTAACCAAATCAAAAGGTTGGTTTATTCAATAAATATTGTTGGGTAAGTTGTATAACTTTTTTGGAAAAATACTTATTGGATTCTTATGTCATAGCATATACCAAAATAAATTTCTATCTTATTAAGAAGTAAAGCCAAGAATAATGTTAAAATTTTAAGAAGAATGGGAGAAACATAAAAAGTGTAAAGGTATTAAATCAGAAAAGGAAATGGATAGATTTGGCTACATAAAAATATTTTAAATACACATGCCTATAAACATAAAATTTTCAAGGCAAACCAAGTAGGTGTAAATATCAGTATGTCTAAATTATGATAGAAGAGTAATATATTTTAAATTGTTTTGTTAAGGTTTTATTTTTTTTCTCTCCCCTTCCCCCCCATCCCCATTGTCTACTCTCTGTGTCCATTCGCTGTGTGTTCTTCTGTGTCTGCTTGCATTCTTGTCATGTGCCACTGGGAAACTGTGTCTCTTTTTTGTTGCATCATCTTGCTGCATCAGCTCTCGGTATGTGCAGCGCCACTACTGGGCAGGCGGCACTTTTTTTAGCCAGGGCGGCTCTCCTTACGGGGCACACTCCTTGTGCACGGGGCCACTCCTATGCAGGGGGACATGGCACTGCGTGGCAAGGCACTCCTTGCGTGTGGCAGCACTGCACGTGGGCCAGCTCACCACATTGGTCAGGAGGCTCTGGGTATAGAACCCTGGACCCTCCATATGGTAGGCAGATACTCTATCAGTTGAACCACAATGGCTTCCCTATTTTAAATTATTTTTGAAAATCATAAAATTGAAAAAGCAGCCATCCAAATTTCAATGGTTAAATGAAAAAGAAGAGCATTAACAACTCACAGGGGAAAAATATATTTTGTAATAAATAGGAAAAATGAACAACCTCAGTGTTCAAGGAAATGTGAATTAACACAAAAAAATAGAAATCTTTTTACTCTATTAAATTGACAGAAATTAACAAAGGAAAATTCTCATTGCTGGTGAGAGTTCTGTGAGTTGAGCACTCCCAAACACTGCTAAACAAAGTTTTCATTGACCCAGTCTTTAAAGCTTGATATCTGCCAATGTTTAAAAGAAAATTTTTTTAATTCCATGTCCTTGCTGTTGTAATTCCATTTCAAGGAATCTATCCTAAGGAAACAAGTATATTGTCAAGATGTTCATCACAGTATTATTTATTATAGCAAAATGCTAGATAACTCTTCTTAAAAGACCAGTATCTTCCAGAATAAATAATTTATGATAACTTACACATAAACTTAAATTTTAGAAAGGCAATCAGTGGAAAAAATATTGTTTTTTTTGTTTTGCAATAGCCATTATACGTGCACTCTAGCATTAATGCATTTATGCTTGCCTTGTCAGAGGATCATTTACTAATTAACAAATAGTTTTGAAAAGCTTTTTCAAGAAAGATCTAACTAATGATGAATAATTCTTAACACACTTTAGTTATCCCATGGTAAGAAGGACTAAAATGAATGTTTGATATTTTTATACTGAGCCTTTAAACATCATAGCAGAACTCTAAGGGAATTTCCTCTCCAGTTCTGATGCATTTTAAGCCTAATATATTTTGATTTCTAAACCCAAAGAAATGAGTGTAGCCCATTCTCATATTTAGATATATTCAAAAATTTTGCTGTTACTACCAAAGAAAATATGTAAATATGGTCCTTATTACATGGTATTATTTACACCATCTGCATTTTATTTTAACATAACATTATCCTGAGAAAGGACTCCACTTATTTTGCAAACAATGTTTTCTAGCTGACAATCTAATAGAATATGAACATATTCCAGAAATGTGATTATGTCAGAAAGTTAGAACTCACTTTTCTTATATTTGGTGGTAGAGGAAGAAGATGAGGGCAGAGGGGATTTCCAAATGTCATTCTCCTCAAATATATACAATTCTCTACTTTCTGTTCTGGTCATTTTTTAAGTAATTCATAGAAAAGCACTATAATCTCAGTTCTATTGTATTTCCATTGACAACAAGGAATTTTTCTCTATATATTTGCTTCAATTTGTTAGATTAGATTTCAGTCCTCCATATCATCTTTGTAGGTATTTTCTGTTATTTATTAAACAGTGTCAGCGAATTTCTAAGATAGCTGTCATCTTCTGCTGACAGTTGAACAAATAAATTGTAGAACCACTGACTGAGCTGGCAATGCATTGCTCTGCTGGACTGAAAGCACAGAAAGGGTTATGACCTTGAACTGCTTTTACTTTTTTAATCAGTGAAAGAGGAAGAAAAAAGAGGGAAAAATCAATAAGACATCAAAATAACCAGTGAATGCAACTGAAATCAGAAAAAAACAAAAGATGAATAAATTGCCACTTGGGACTCACATCAAAATGATATAGACAATACCTCAGTAAAACTTTAAAGCATGTTTTTTGTGCTTTTTTAAGCACTGGACTGAAAATATGATGTTTCTACATATATGTCATATGATTTCAAAATTTCAAAGAAATTTCAAACTGTAAACTTTGCCTTGAAATTGTGCTGAAAACAATTATATTTCTTTAATGATTCAGAAAACCCAAAAAGAGGGGAGTGAGTTCAGGAAGCGGACTTGGCCCAATGGATAGGGCATCTGCCTACCACATGGGAGGTTCGCGGTTCAAACCCCAGGCCTCCTTGACCTGTGTGGAGCTGGCACATGTGCAGTGCTGATGCGCACAAGGAGTGCCCTGCCACACAGGGGTGTCCCCCGCATAGGGGAGCCCCACGCGCAAGGAGTTGCCCCGTAAGGAGAGCCGCCCAGCGCGAAAGAAAGTGCAGCCTGCCTAAGAATGGCGCCGTGCACACGGAGAGCTGACGTAACAAGATGATGCAACAAAAAGAAACACAGATTCCTGGTGCCACTGATAACGATAGAAGCGGTCACAGAAGAACATAGAGCAAATGGACACAGAGAGCAGATGGGGGGGGTGTTGCAGGGGAAGGGGAGAAACTGATTAGACAGTCTTACTTTTCTAAAGAAGCAGTTCATTGCTACATTTGATAATCTGGAAATATATAGATGCCTGATGTATTCTCATATTGTACTCCAGAAGTTTAATTTTGAGTTAATCAGCCCCATATGAAAACCAAACTAAAGAGCTATACTTTATAACCCCTAAACATGTACCATGTTTTCCAATTTTTAAACACCAAGAAAATGCCAACTAAATTGAGGAATTTGATTTAGTTTACAATATATGATTGCCTATTATTGAATATACATATATACACTTATATATATGTTCCTTTAAGATATTATGGTTTGAATATTACTTTGCCATAAGAATGCCTGTTTGCATTCTCTTGATTCACACAGAGCAGATGGATGCTTGACTGCCTGCTAATCCACAGCTGGAATGGTTTCAGCAGTTTCCACATTGCCGGGTTAGAGTGGCTTTTCTAGTGGACTGAGAGGGCAGCAAAAGAGGGATATCATTATTCATCAGTATCCCAGTGGGAGTGCTGCCAGCAGAGATTAATTTTTTCTGTTATGCTTGTAAAACAAGCTCAGGTGGAGTCTCTAATCCTCAGGGCACGGGTGGCAGATCAAGAAAGATGCTACAAAGCTAGTTAATTTTCTGATTCTGGGGGAAACAGAAGCTCTGTTAGATGTATAAATACATGATTGCAAATTTAAGTAGCTCAAATCCAAATGGGATCTTCCTAGACATCTGGTACTGAAAATCTCTATTTTTCTTTATTGTCTTTAAATATAACTTCTTAAAAGTTTACTCTGGAGTCAAAATATTGATAACTCTAAATACTGGGAAGTAATTTATGAGTTAGTTATTTAAACCATGTAATTTTTACAAACATGAGCAAAAGCTGAAACAGACTCTAAATTCTTCCCAAAGTACCCACTTAAGTATAGTACCAGAAAGGCATGGCATTAGCTATCTGATAGGGAGCATTGGTTTTTTTCTTTTTCTAATATATGTCCAGTCTATTTTTGATGGTTTTATTTTGCTTCTCCCAATTTATCATTTCTGTATGACACCTGTTTCCCATAGTTTATTGTTTGACTTAAAAGCTGTTTACTGAGTCTGCCATTACCAAAATATTAACTTCTTCCTGGCTTGTGGCATATTCTTTTGAGTATTTGGAGAACAAAATGTCTCATTTCATTGATGACAGTTTTTTATTTGGACTTTTGCTTTTATTTTTAGAGAGAATGACAAGAAGTCATTTGACACCAAGTCTGGTGAATATTTGTTGATTAAGTTAGGCAATATAATTTTTTGTTGTAAGATTCATTGTGATCACAAGGTAATGTGCATTTCCTAAAGTCATTCTGACTGCAAAGCCACAAAGTCAATTCAGTTGTTTTGAACAATGAAAGCACTGTTGAAATGAATTTATAACCTCTAGAGGTCCTTATTTTGAATAATGTGGCATACATATATGTTCTCAGTTCCTCATGTCTCACCTTACATAATGAGTAAAAACCTTTCTTTTGGTTAAGTTTTGAGTTTTTGTTAATTAGTCAAATCTTGTTGTTTTACCAAGAGGAGATATAAGTATTTTAAATCAATAAGTAGAATTTAAAAATTAGCACTCCATAAGTGAGACTCCTACAAAAATATAAGGTTCATGAGGGGTCAGGAAGCCATTGCAGTAGTAAGGGAAGAGCAAGAGGACATTGACAGCAAGCAAGTCTCAGAATAGCTGAGAGAATTTAGTGAGGAGTCAGGAAGAAGCTTAGAGCAATTTGTTAAATAATTTTAAAGTGGGAAAGATTGCTAATAAATTTAAGTAATTGTTGTCCGAACTTGAACTAAATAAGTAGACTCTTATTGTCAGTTCACTCTCCCACTCGGAAGAAAATAAAGATATCTTTAAGTATTCTACCTAGTCTAAAAAACAAAAGGAAAACCAAAGTGAAACACAAATCTCCAGTTTCATTTAACATGTGTTTACCTTAACTTCTTCAAAATTTTCTTTTTCAGATAGACCTTGCAAATCATGTGGTTACTTCTGTAGCAGTATTTGACCCTGTATCTTATAATTGCCTCAAGAGAGAATAGAAATCAATTATTGAATCAATCCTAATTTTTATTGACTCAAAACTAGAGAGTTAGAATATTTATCAGAATTTTTTCAGAAATTTTAGAAATAATACATAAAGCATTCTTCCTAGTGAAAGCTTACTCAAGCACCACTTCTTAATGTAATAGATCATATATGAATTCACCTTTGCAAGCTACCATTTCTGTTAGTATCTGTTTTAGTTTCCTTGTTGCTAAAGCAAGTCTTGTGCAGTGGGTTAACGTAAGCAATGAGAATTTATTGGCTCATGGTTTTGAGGCTAGAAGTCCAAAATCAAAGTGTCATGAAGGTGATGCTTTCTTCCTCAAGACTGGTGTTCTGGTGCTGGCTGCAGGATCCTTGGTCCTGGGCTCCTCTGTCGTATGGCAGTGCACATGGCAGCCTGTCTTGACCTCCCTTCTCTTGCTGGTTCTGTTAATTTTCAGCTTCTGGCTGCTTCCTCTGGCTTTTTTTGTCTGACTTTCAGTCTGCTTATCAAGGTCTCCAGTGATCAGATTCAAGCCCAACCCAATTCATTTGGGCGGCACCTCAACTGAAGTAATATCTTGAAGTGATCTTATTTTAAATTGGTCCATACCCACAGGAATGGAATAAGTTTAAGACCATGTTTTCCTGATGTACATAGCTCCAAACTACCATAGTATCCTCTGAAAATCTAGATTTTTGCATTTCAAATAAATCATAAGTTCCTTTAGAATATATTGTATAGATTTTAGAAAGAAAATTTCTGCTCAATGAAGAAAAATCAATAGAATCCAGTACACTTGGGAAATATTTTAATTAGTTTTAGATCTTCACCTCTGTGGTTTACCAACTCCTGGTAACACAAGGTTACACATAAGAAAATACCCTCAGCTGTTTTTCTGGTACCAGGAGGAGCCAGCCAGTCAATATGGCTGACTTTATGTTGATCTTAGGTAGTGTGGCACAGGTCTTTTATCTTCTGCCCTCTGGACCCTCAGAGATGTGTTTGTTGAGAATTTGTGAAACTTAGGAAATTTCAAATGAGCACTGACCAAGTTCACGAGTTTTATTGTATTCTCTTACATATATCCTTTATGGTTTTTAATTTATTGATACTGGCAAACTTTCCTGAGGGGGCAGCCTTTTATAAAAATTAAAGCATTTATTGGTATTAATAAAGGTAATACTATCCAGGAGGAAGTTATAGTATATCATCTAAAAGTATTCAACACATATTCAGTAATAGGCAGATTTGTACACCCATTATAGATTGTAATTCAGGTTTTTAACCATGAAGACATATTCTCCTTCTTGGAAAACTGTATTTAAACTTCCAGATCATTTAAAGAGATCTAACTTAAAATTTTAAAACATATATATACAATCACTCACTTGCTTGTGAATTGGGAGCTCTTTTTTTCTTTATAAACACATACTCTCACCTAATAACCTCTAATCTGCTTTCTAGCTATGCAAATTTGCTATTTTTAGCAATCCCTTGTAAGTTATATCATACAAGTTTTGTCCTTATGTCTTGCTTATTTCACTGAGCATGTTTTCGAAATTCTACCATGTTGCAGCATATCTCATAACTTCATTTTTTCTTATAACCAAATAATAGTCCATTGTTTGTATGTACCACATTTTGTTTATCCATTCTTTTGTTGATGGGCTCTTGAGTTGTTTCTAGCTATTGTGAATAACACTGCTGTAAACATTGGTGTACAACTGTCTCTTTGCAACCCTGTTTTTACTCTGTTTGGTTATATACCTAGAAGTGGGATTGCCAGGTCAAATGTTAATTCTATACTTAACTTTTTGAGGACCCCCCCCCATATTGCTTTCCACAGTGCATTTTACATTCCCACCAAGAGTGCACCTAGAGTTCTGATTTTTCCACATCCTCTCCAAAATTTGTGGTTTTAATTTACCTTTCCCTAATGGCTAATGAAATTCAGCATCATTTCATGTGTTTATTGCCCATTTGTGTATCTTCCTTGGAGAATGTCTATTTAAGTCCTTTGTCCATATTTTCATTGAAACTTTTTTCTTTTCCTTTTCTTGCATTGTAAAAGTACTTTATATATTCTGGATATTAAATCCTTACCTTATATATGGTTTGCAGCTATTTTCTCCCATTTCCTAGTTGATTTTTCACTCTATTGATCATTTCCTTTGATGCGCAAAAGTATTTAATTTTGATGAATTCAAATCTATTATTTCTTTTATTGCTCGTGCTTTTGGTATCACATCTAAGAAGTCACTGAAGAATCCCAAGTAATGCTGATTTGCCCCTGTTATCTTTTGAAGAGTTTTATAGCTTTAGCTCATGTATTTAGGTCCTTGTTCTGTTTTGAGTTGATTTTTATATATGAATTGGGTACATTTTAAATGGCCATATTTTGATTAAGCACAGAATTTATGTAACTTTCACAACCCATTTAACTGGAAGTTTTGTTACTTCATTGTGCTAAATAAGATTGAAAGAGTTAAAGAAACAGAAGTACTGGTGCACTAACAATACTGGTCTCTAGGGACAAAAAAATACACTTAAATTGAAAGAGATTAATATTTTATAGCAGGTAAGGGGAAGGAAGAATAGAATTTATTAAAGAGTTTGTTATATTTATCTTTTTTTTTTTAGATTTATTTTATTTCTTTTTCTCCCTTCCCCCCTCCCCCCGAGCCCTAGCCGTCTGTTCTCTGTGTCCATTTACTGCATATTCTTTTGGTCTGCTTCTGTTGTCGTCAGCAGCACGGGAATCTGAGTTCCCTTCTGTTGTGTCATCTTGCTGTGTCAACTCTCCATGTGTGCGATGCCATTCCTGGTCAGGCTGCACTTTCACGCTGGGCGGCTCTCCCTACGAGACGCACTCCTTGCGCATGGGGCTTCCCTACGTGGGGGACACCCCTGCATGGCACAGCACTCCTTGCACGCATCAGCACTGCACGTGGGCCAACTCCACACGGTCAGGGAGGCTCCTGGTTTGAACCACGGACCTCCCATGTGGTAGACAGATGCCCTATCCACTGGGCCAAGTCCGCTTCCCTATTATATTTGTCTTTAAAAAAATAAAAATATCTGAGGAAGAATTCATTTGCTTAAATATTTGACAAACCTCAGACTTATTTCTAATTCTTAGAACAAAGGCTGAATCAGATTGATTTTGTGTTTCAGAAGACAATTTTTCTGATATAATTATATGCATGAGGGGTACAAAACTTTGCACTTTGGGTTTAACTTTTAGTGCAAAATCATAAAGATCATTTTTTGCAAAAGGTACTTAAAAATCATCATCCATTTTCCCAATCTCTTTCATACTTTGATATTCATATCCCTTGCTTTGCGGTACTTACAGTATCATTCTTAAGTACTTCCTGTTCTTCAGTTGTTAATCAGCTTAACTGCCTGATTCTCACTTACAAATGACTTTGCGTGTAGTTCATATAGTACTCCAGCATTCGTTTCATTAATTTCATGAAATATCACATCTTTTCCAAGATTTTTAATTTCACTTTGTGGTTATTTTTTTGTTTTGTTTTGCATTATATATTAATATAAACAACTGACAGAGTTCTTGATTGATGGCTAGGAATAGATGATAATATCAGAAGGAATGCTTGATGGTTAATTTTTATTTTATCTTCTTTAAAGATTTATTTCTTTCTCTCCCCTCTCCCCCCCTCGTTGTCTGCTCTCTATGTCCATTCACTGTGTGTTCTGTGTCCACTTGCACCCTCAGTGGTACTAGGAAATTGTGTCCCTTTTTTGTTGCATCATCTTGCTGCATCAGCTCTTCATGTGTGCGGCGCCACTCCTGGGCACTTTTCTCACATAGAGCACCTCTCTTTGCAGGGCACACTCCTTGCGCATGGGGCACCCCCGTGCAGGGGCTCCCCTGTGTGGCACAGCACTCCTTGCACACAGCAGCTCTGAGTATGGGCCAGCTCACCACACAGGTTAAGAGGCCCTGGGTCTCGAACCCTGGACCCTCCCGTATGGTAAGCAGATGCTCTACCAGTTGAACCACATCTGCTTCCCCTTGATGATTGATTTTTACCTGGTTTGCATGGCTTGCTTCCTTACACAACCTTGTAGCTTTAAGGGCTTACATAATGTATCATTTGCATGAACTCCCTAGTTAGGCTACAAACTGGAAACTCCAATGAAGTTGGTAATAGAGTTCTTAGACCAAATTCCTCAGGGAAAGCTGGCTGACTGGAAATTCTAGCAAGCACCAATATTGAAGTTGAGGCAGAAATTTTTCTCCACTCTGAAATCCTTAGTTCTCACTTTTAAGACATCCAACTGATTGGATGAGGAGACTTCCCACATTGCAAAGGACAGTCTCCTTTGTTGATTGTAGATACAATCAACTGATTATAGATGCAAATGCCATCTACAAAATACCTTCACAGCAACAAGTGGGCCAGTGCTTGACCAAACAACTGGACACTATAACCTTGCCAAGTTGACACATGAATTTAACCATCGTAATAACAAAGTTGATGAAAGTACTTGGCAAACTGTTAAACATTATTAAAACAATGCTGTCATGCTATGTTGAAGGGAAGCAATCTACATTTTCAAATGTTATGAAAGAAAATGATCAGTATAAATACATAGAAGAAATAAAGTGGGGTTTTTTACTTAATACCTTCTCTAATGCTTCAATTCATTTTTCAATTCATTTTTAAATACAAAAACTTTTGTGTAATCTATTTAGTCAGCAAATCTCTACAGAACTATGCTAGGCACTAAAAAGAAGGCCACTTTTCATTATCAAACCATCTGCTCCAACTCACCAGAAAAATGTTTAACTCCAGATGGCAGACAACATCAGAATAAAAAAATGCCTATAGTCTTCCAAGTAGTGTGCTCTGTTTTCTCCCCAGAATATGATATAACCTTTTGGGATAGGTATTGTTTATCTTGATTTTTAGGTGAGAAAACTGAAATTTTGAACGTTTAAGAAAATCTACAAGAATAGAATGTTAGTAAGTAGCAGAACCAGCATTTGACCTAGTTCTGCCCGGTTCCAAAATTGGGGTCCTTCGAAATACATCTTATTTTCTCTATAAGCAGCAAAACAGGAGGGAATACTAAATAATCCCTATCCTTTCCCAAGTTCAGGATCCTTGGAAAGTATGCATGGTCTATATTTTGGTTTACTGTAATAATGTAAAAACCTGCTAAAGAGATCAACTTAGGGAAAGGCAATGTGAGGAGTGAAGCAGGCCCTCTGTGCAGGGACCCAACTATTTTACTGCTAGAAAGTTATTTAAAAAACAGTCATTTTAGTCTCTGAAAGTTGCCTAAGGACATACAGCAAATAGAAAAATACCTATTCACAAAAATCTACTAACTCTCAGTAAGAATAGAGAAAATCTATGGATTTGACCCACAATCCACCCAGGCCCCCTACACCCCCACTCTATGTGATGGAAGCTCTATTCTGGGCATTTGTATCAAAAAAGAGGGGGCTACATCTCTACCTGTCTCCCAGTCTAGGACCACAGTATCACCCCGAGTGAGCAGTCCATCAGCTTCTCTTATTCCCTCCTCTCCCAGCTCCGTATTACAGAAGCCCTCCTCCAAGCAGTTATGGCCAAGAGGACCATTCCTCCTTCTCCCAACCACCCCTTACTCCTAAGGTGAAAATTGTACTCTAGCCAAGAATATGGGGGCCTGGTTGACCCCACCCCAGCTCACTTATGGAGTACAGGTTCTATTCTGGGAAAGGCAAACTGAGAACACCAGGTACTACTATCCCCACCCAGAGCCCCACTCATAGAGCAGGGGTGTCACTCTGCAAGAACTGGGCTGCAGAGCCCACCTCCAGTCCCTTCTTATGTAGTGGTTCTACCAAGATTCTGTCCAGTAGAAAAAGCCTACCATAAAAAGAAAGCTCCACAGCTCTACCAAAGATGACTGACTTTGGAACAGGGGGTGAGGAAGTTTATGCCCAGAAGTATTATGGAAAACAATGGAGATCTTGGGAGGGAACAATTAAGAGGTGGCTGGAAGCTCCATGATATGCATAGCAACAAGCACAAAGATAGCCCAGCCAGAAAGTTTAATAGAGCCAAGAAAGAGACAGCTAGGAAGGGCCCTTTTGGGTTCAGAGCAGCCTCGAAGACTACAACACTCTGCCACTGCAAAAAGCTTTCCTTTAATCAGATAGCATTATGAAGCATTTTAAGCCCTAGGGGACTGTCAAAAACTATAGAACAGTCAGCTGGTAATTAGTGTAGGCTAACAATTCAATGTGAACCAATCAAGGTATGTCAGCCAGGCTTTCAGGGAGCATCTACTCATGCCCCAGTTTGTACACTGTGAGGAATTACATCAGACACTGCACATGGTAAACAGATTTCACTGAACTAGTCCATTCAAGTCACTAAACAAAAAAACAACAATTATAAACCCCAGTGGAGGAGGGGATCCAGAGTTGCTTTAGTGTGTTACCTAAAATGTCTAGATTTCAACAAAATATTTGAGACTAGCAAAGAAACAAAAGGGTAACCCACACACGGGGGGGGGGGGAGGGGGAGCGGAGAAAGCACGCAATAGAAACTGCCTATGAGGAGGAACAAATTTTGGATTTAAGACATTTGCTTTAACAGGGGCAGTTATAAATATGTTCAGAGAACTAAAGGAAAACATGTCTAAAAAATTAAAGGAAGACAATGTTTTATCAAATAAAGAATATAAAAAGAACCAAATAGAAATTCTGGAGTTACAAAATGAGAATTCATTTGAGGGGCTCAACAATAGATTGAACTGGGAGAAGAAAGAATTAGTGAACTTGAGGATAGAGATTATGAGGTCTGAATAACTGAGGGAAAAATGAATGACGAAAAATGAACAAAACCTCAGAGGAAAGTGGGACACCATTACATGAACCAACATATGTGTAACAGGAGTTTCAGTGGAGAAAGAGAGAAAGGAACAAAAAATATTTGAAAAAATAATTACTGAAAAATTCCCAATTCTGAAGAAAAATATTAATCTACACACCCAAGAATCTCCATAAGCACCATGTAGAGTAAATACAAAGAGATCAACAAACATATATATCATCAATATGTTCAAAGCTTAAGACAAGTTAAAAGTCTTGAAATTAACAATAAAATAAAAGAAGAAAAATACTGTTGATCCAAGAATTATATATGCCACAAAACTATATTTCAAAAATGAAGGCAAGATAAAGGCACTCCCAGAAAAACAAAACTGAGGAAATTCACTTCTAGCACATCTACCTTATAAGAAACACCAAAGGAAATTCTTCACTCTTCAATAAGTGACACCAGACAGTGATTCAAATCCACATGGAAAAAAAGGAGCACCAGTAAAGATACTTTTAAGAGATTGCATAATTGGATACTTCTGCTTTCTTCTTTTAAGTGATTTAAGAGGCAGTTGCAGGAAATAGATGTAGCTCAGTGGCTGAGCACTTGCTTCCTATGTATGAGGTCCTGGGTTCAATCCCCAGTACCTCCTAAAATATAAAAATAAAAAAAACACAATTGCATGAAACAATAAATATGTAATTGTATTGCTGGGCCTACAACATATAGGAGCGTAATATATTTGACAATTACAGCACAAATAAAGAGGATATGAACAAAACTATTGGAGTAAGGAAATAATACCACATGGTAACTCAAATCCACAGGAAGAAATGAAGAGAACAAGAAGTGGAAAATAAAAAGATTAATAAAACAAAGTATAATATATAAATGAATACTTTCTTCTTTCAAGTTCCATAAAACACCTAAAATTACTAAAGTAATAACTACCACAATGTATTTTTGAGTTTGTAGCATACATAGATATAACACATATAACAATAATAGCAACAAATCAGGGATGGGGACAATAGAGTTAATTGCAATAATGTTTCTGTATCTAATGTTAAACTTAATGTAATCTGGAATGGATTTTGATAAGATATATTTTGTAAGCCCTTGAGCAACCACCAAGAAAATAACTAAAGTATATTAAGTAGAAAAAAAAATCACTGAAGTAATTAAAATGTTATATTTCATTATGGTATTTCTTAGCATAAATATAAGTTTGAAATTTTTGTGTAGTTGTATCTGTAGGTCTGAGATCCTTGATTTTTAAGGCCTCCCATACCCTGAGATTACCTAATAATCACATTTTCTTATAGTACATCTATTGTTTGATTTTTTAAATTAATATCTTAATTTATATGAAATTTGTTTTGGAATAAATTATTAATTACAAGTCCAGTTAAAATAGTTTTCTCAATATTCACCCTTTAATAAATATTTCATCCTTGCTCTACTAATTTGAAATGCTATTTTTATCACATAGTAAATCAGCCTTTATCCTTGAGTTAATTTCTGGACTTTATATTTTGCTGGAGTGTCTCCCTACACTGTTTTGACTATTATACCCTTGTAATATATTTTGTATCTGATAAGACAATTTCTCCCTAGTGGTGTGCTGGTAAATGTTTAACCACTGACTCTCCAGGAAATAGGGACAGTATTCTGATTTGTAGCATTTGCCAGGTTGCCAATGTATCTACTTGTACCATGGCCAATTCCAAGCTACCCATAATGTGACATTACAACATGTGGAACTGGGAAGAGATGTGCAGTAGCACACCAAGGTATTTCCACCCTTCAGACAGACATCAATAACCTCAAGAGGGAGGGAGAGAAAGAGAGAGAAAGAATAAAATGTAGTAAAAGAATTAGGAGTTAGTGAGTTTAAGTATTTATTACCTTTTAGTGTTTTTTAGTATAATTTATTTGTAAATTTATGTTTTAATTTTTAAAAATTACTGTTTTAAAAATCAGCTCTCAAAATTCCTGAAAATTTAACAACTGGTTCTCACAAGCCTGCTCTAGTACTTACTGGTTCTCCCCCTCATAACTCTTTTGTTGTAGGGTTTTCTTAGGAGTAATCTTGATTTTACTGTTTCTCATAAAATTTGATTGTTACAATCTAACTCATCTTCTTGAAAGATTCCCTAATTTGTTCAGCCTCAATCATTACTGCTCTTTTCTAAATTCATAGCACCATTGTTTGTTTCATTCATTTAGCAATCTTATCACAATATATCACAATTAAACAAGGTGATGGGAAAAAAAACATTTTATTTCATCTTAAAAAATAGATTGTAGAGTATGATATTTACCTTACACAATTATTATATATTGCTGCTAATCTCATTATCCCTTTTAGAAGTCAAACCTTACAGCCTGAAGATTTTTATTTCTTAAAAGGAAAATATCTAAACATTGTTAAGCTATAAGGCATTTTTATTATATCCTTGAAAACTGAGAAAATTTTTTCAAGTTTCATCAAAGAGCAATTTTTTAAGGACTTAGCTATAAATCCTGGGAAATAGAAGTTTCTGATGAAATTCTTACCACTGAAATTAAGTACAACAGACCTGCTGATACCCAGTATTGTAAGATCCCTTAAAATGCAGCTGTCAACCAGGTGGTCCTTCTTACAATGGAAACAATAAGGTATTATTTCTTGTTCATATTTATTTTTAGCAAATGATTTGTTCTTGCCTTAATTGGTTGAAGGCCAAACATGTCTGTATATTTAAGAAACTGATATATATCAGACACTTACACTCACATAAACCCTGAAAGAAAGCACACATAGATCTTAAGAGAAACTACAATTATGTCCACCAGTATTTAAATTTTTTGCCATCTGCATATAATAAAATTATATTGATATCTTATTTTAGTAAAGCAAATTATGTACATATTGGAAATTTTATTTTGTTTAATTAACTGCATTTGGTTTAATTATTTTCTAATAAATTACTTATAGGCGAGGGTATTTTTTTATTCCTATACCTTACACTGAATATTTTTTTATAGATAAGTTGTGAGCTTACCAAAAAATTATGCATAACATACAGAATTCCCATACATCACCTCTCCACCAACACCTTGTATTGTTGTGAAACATTTGTTACAGATTATGAAAGAACATCATCAAAATCTTACTAGCGAGAGTGGATATGGCTCAAGAAGTTGAGCACCCACTTCCCACATGGAAGGTCCCAGGTGCGGATCCCAATGCCTCCTGAAAAAAACAATAAGCAAAACAAACAGAAGACCAACTCAGGAAAGCCAGTGTGGCTCAGTGGTTGGGTGCTGGCTTCCCACGTATGAGGTCCCAGGTTCAATCCCAGGTTCAATCCCTGGACCCCGGAACCACCAAAAAAGAAAATTATTAACACAAATGTAAGTAGGCTTACATTTGGTGCCTTTTCCAACCACCCCCATTATGAACAACATGCATTAGTGTTGTACATTTGTTATAATTCATAAGAGAATGCTCTCATATTTGTACTGTTAACCACAGTCCATCATAGACCATGTGGTTCACTGTTATACTGTTTCATGCCTTGTACATTCCATCCAAAGTCTACAGTCACTGGCTGTCAGTTTAATCACAGAGTTGTGCGGTCATCACTCAATAAATTTTTGAACCTCTTCCTTATTCTAAAAGAAAAAAAAATCCCATAACCCCTATTCTTGATGCTTAGCATTAATATAGTACCTTCTGTGATATTAATGTAAGAATATTAGAATTTTGCTTTTAAATATAGTTATAAGTTACACTAATTGTACTTTCCTATATATCATCAGATTCTTACAACCTTGTAATAGTGATGTACATTTGTTCTAGTTCATAGAACGTTCTCGTATTTGAACTATGAACCTCCATCCTCTTCCACCATCGTATCATCAGGTTCACTGTGTTACACAGTCTCTAGATTATTCTCTAGTTTTCCTTCAGTTGACATTTATGTCCCTAAACTAGTCCTTTCAGACACAATCACATTTATAAATCAGCAGTGTTATACTCACTGTAATGTGTTATTGTAAATTCTACCCATTCCACACTCTTACTGTCAAGCTAATTAAAAATGCTATATACGTTAAGCATCAGTACACCTTCCTAGCCCTCATCCTAACTCCTAGTTGCCTATACTCTAGATTTTTTAACTTTTTTTTTTGAAGTTTATCATTCATAAATGAGCATCCATAAACAATAAATATATAGTAAAATTTGTGAATTTACAAAGCAAATATGCATATCATCATACAAGTCTCCCATATATCTCCCCACCACCAACACCTAGCATTGCTATGAAGAATATCGTCAAAATATCACTAACTAGAGCCCATATCTTACATCTGGTGTATTTTTCCCCTAACCCACCAATTATTAACACCATTTGGTAGTATCATATATTTGTTACCATTCAGGAGAAAACGTTCTCATATTTGTCCTGTTAACCGCAATCCACCACTGGATTCCATGTTATACATGTTAACACTGAATTTTAAAGTCATTCTAAATATCATGTATATCCAGTTGAGTCTTTATTTTAGAGGTTTATTTTATTCAGTATAGCAGTATATGATTTATTCAGTTTGAGTAGATAATTTTAATACAAGTATATGTCATAAGTTTTATAAACAATATTACATACATTTGATTTTTAAATTTTTCTACTTAACACTTTTTTAGTCAATTAATGATTTAATCAAAGTCAATCTGAAGTAATGAACAAAGATAAAAATATAAGACATTTATTTGTCCCTTATTGTAGCTGTACCTGGTTTGGTAAATGCCAGATTATTTTTCAAATATTATTAGAATAGATGTAGTATGCAGTTTAATACTTTGGAAAGGCACAAAAATTAAACCGGTTTCCTATCAGGGAAATTTACTGAAATGCTTTTTCTAAAGCTTCAGTGGCCAAAAGGACAACACTGGAATGTGAGAAACTAATTTTGGTTTGTTTTAACGCCTCAGAATGTTACAAATTAATCAAGCGCTACTTAAAGTCTAGAACTCATTAACTTTATAAGTTTTACTTTTCCCATGACAGAGATTAAGTTATAGCATAAAGCTTCTTTTAGTCTCTCACATTGATCAGGCAGCCATCCCCACTTTACAAGTACCCTCTTATCTACTATTTAGTGAGTTCACTGTGGGCAGTGATGTGTGCAACATCATAAAAGTACTAGTTTACCGATATGTAACACTTACACGAGACCAAGCAGAACTTGTTCTGGTTTCTTTTCCCTCAGTAATTTGCTGAGGTAAAACACACCCCTGTAGTTTGTTACCTGGATGGAAAAAACTATGTTACAAACACACACACACATTTAAACAGCATTCATTTGTTCCAACACCTTCACTGTGAAGCCAAAGTTGATCATTAGTATTTAATAAGTTTCTTATTTTTATAAACCTGAACAGTAAGCTGAACGGTCGACCTATTTACAAGCAACAAGGAGATGTAAGATTTATATATGGAATATAGCTGCTGGAGCCTTAACTGAACCCAAGGGCCAGCTAAACACTGAAAATATATTGAAGCAGTATAGATTTGTCAGATTGTTCTCAGGAGAACTAGTGAATAAGCTATGTAACACTATAGTGTGAATAAGCCGTTATGTAAGAGTGGATATCCCCAGTAAACAGAATATCAGTGTACTATGCAAACAAAATGTAGCAGTCATACTTTTTTCTTTTTTTTTGGTTTACTTTATTTGGGGTAGCTGAGTTTATGGCATTTGTATAACAGATTGAGGTTTGTAATGAAAAGAGAAGCAAAATAAAAAGTATTGAGTGAACAGCAGGCCCATTTGGTGTGATTATGAAAGGTGTTTCTTTATTCTGTTTTTCCTTTGCAATCTAAAAACAGTAGCAGGGGGTTACAAGCAGAGTTCATAATGGGTTGTCAATCACTGTCATTTAACATTTGCAGTGGAAGATGTCTTTATTCAAGGACAGCTGGGCAAATCAGAGACACAGATTTGCAGTTAGTAGTTTGTCCAGCCTACACTAAATAAACAAGGACAGGGCAGACAAACCAGCCTCTCACATAAAATATAATGGACTCTACTGACCCCACTGCCCTCCATTCAGCTTCAGTCCCAGTTGCATAAAAGCTTCACTACCCACTTTCAATTTCCTTTAATTACCTACACGATGTAGATAAGAAAATGAGCCTCACTTACAGTCAGTGATCACACACAGGAAATTAACTAGACAAGTTGTTTAAAATTAGAGGAGTAATTTAGAGGTAAATAAAAGTGTCCTACTGAGGAAGAAGTGGCTAGATAGGGCCTTTGTTTGCTTGTTTATTTGTTTTAACCAGGGGTTTTGATTGTTACCAGCTCTTACTGCTGATCCTGTGATTGCTGCTTTCCTAATCAATCTAAACTAAGAAAAAAGTTCCTTTGTTAAGTATTCTAAAACATAAAGAATAAAATTCTTAATGGAGGTAAAAACCAAGTAAAGTGATGATGCAAACATGCCACATTCTAAAGAGCTTAGAAAAAAATTACAATCTGGAATTCCCAGAATAAATGACCATGGCTTTCACAGGAGGATCTGGCAGGGCAATTGAGAATTAAACAGCAGTTGTCTTCAGTCAACCCTCATTTTAAATCTACTTCAAAACTGATCAAATTTTCATTTATTCTAATTAATCTAAAATCAATATTTCTGTTTCATTCTTGTGATTCATAGCATTTGAATTTTAATTAGAAAACTCTGTAGGGTACTTAGTAAAATAACTGTCCATAATAATTTTCTTCAGAAAAGTTGCAGCGGGTGTGTAGCATAATTGATTCATTCTTTGGTCCTTTCTTTCCACAGTATTTTGAGTTAGTTTGTTAAGGTACACTGAAGAGAGCATATTTTTCTTATCACATGCTGATGCACTTATGAACATTTAATTAATATGGATTTAAAAGAATCCTAATTGGAGATTGGAGACTAAAGCTCACAGTACCAAATCTGTAGTTCAAGAGGATACAAAACCCTGAATGTTTTATCTTTAATTTGACTGTCTCTGTAGGATCCACAATTTTGAATTCATTCTTGTATTATAAGAACAATGTCTTTCAATGAACCAGTATGTTCTGTGACACATTTATATAAAAAATTGTATGATTACTTGGATAAAATGAATGGACATCTAGTAAAGCATAATTTTTTTTAAAAACTTGTTTCTTTGAATTTTAGTTTAGAATTATGATATTTTAAAAAATAGATTAAATTCCATTTCAGATACAGAACTATATGTACATAATTGTAAATACAGATTTGCAACTGAAATCTGTAGAACAAGGTTCCAATAATTGAATCTTAAAACTCAAGTAATATCCTGAATGGTATCAGATGTCGAGATTATTGTAATAGTAATGCCTAATGATTATACCAAGTTTTACCATTTTTAAATGTTTTATAAAACTATCCCATTGAGTCCTCATATTAAACCCCAGTTTAAGGTAAGGAATTTGGAATGTAAGGAGGTTGAGTTACTCTCAGAAAATCACATAATTTGTGAATGGCTGAAGCTGAAAATCTACCTGTCATATCAATCCCCAGGTCCAGTACTCACTTCACTGCCCCACACCACATTGTATCACCCTAGTGATCTATAACATCTCTAAGGGGATGAACTACTTACCACGTTCTTTGAATTTCACTTTAGCTCAAAAACTAGAAGCAAAAAAGGAGAGATCCTCAAAGGAAATAACAGCTTCTGATGAGACCTTAGTTAGTGAATTGTAGATAATTCTTAGCTACAGAAACTATTATTGATTTGATATTTTATAAACATTTGTAAACCAAATATCAACTCCTTTGAAGATCACAAAGAAAAGTTGTCTGTGTCAAATTTAGTGATAAAAACAACCTTACTTGCCCAAAGCATATAATAAAAAATAAAATAAATATAAGCTTTTTTAGATTGTAACTCACTATTAAGTTTGCATATAGATATAATTTATATTTCAAAAGTAATATTAAGCCTTCTTAGAAATATTTCTCCATAAGAAGTCACTCTCATTTTCATTCCAAATTTAACCTTAACCTCTCTTCCTGTTTTTATCTAATATTTTACTGTCTTCTAATTCAGTCCTCCTCAAAGATTCTTCTCTGACCAAGTGTTTTTATTTGTACCTCTCCCTCATTGTACTCATCCATTTGTTATTTTACATTTATTTGTGGGAAGTTTTGATTAAGGTGTTGCTTGCCTACTAGACTATAGAGTTTCGTGAGGATTGAGGCTCATGTGGCTGTTTTACCATTGTACACAACAATAATATATGCTGAATAGATAGTTGGTAAACAAGTAGCCCAGCACACTAAGGCCTTTTCCCATTGTAGTAATCAAAATACTTTTAATTTTTATTAATGTATATAGCTTTTTGCAAAGAGATTAAGGAATTTTTAGAATAGAAAGATCACTTCATGCCCTTAGAAGAGGCATCACTGAATTAAAATTTTCAGTATACTTCTTGGGGTAATCTACATTAAAATCTGGTGACTCCCTTATTAGACTTAGAAAGATCCTTCTACCTCAGAGCATTTTTTTCCAGCCTGCCATGCATTCGGCTGTTAGCAGACTCATCTGATCCTGACACTGCTGACAGAGCAAATTCACAATCCTAGTGAATCAGGGGATTAAATCAATAAACTGGATAATTCCAGCTGAATTGCCATGGGATGGAGTCACATCTTACATGGAGTTTAGGTTCTAAAGTAAGCAAATACAGGAAAATCACATTATCATCAAATTTACCTCAGAATAGCCCCAAAAGTACAGTAAGCATCATTGTATTCTCACCCTTGTTCAGATAGATGGGCTGCTTCTCAGTGAATCAACATCACTTGTTTTTCCTCTAGTGTTAGAACAGATAAATTTCTTAAGTCTAACCCCAAGTGAAGTAATTGGCTTGCATTTAGAAGTCATGCTTTATGAAAAATGTGTACCTTTGAGTACTAAAATCACATTCAGCTCAGAAAAATATTCATACTTTAAGAGGCACTTGGGAACTAAGACTGGGAAATACCCAGTTTATATTATTGTCTAGTTTCTCTTTCTGTGTGTAGGGGAAGGGGGACTTGTGATGATATAAATAATATATGTAATCTGAACAAGATGAATATATCTAAAATTTTGCTCCTGTGTTTTACTGAGGAAAATGAAATTAGAAAATACTGTTAATTAGTACTTTCAAATTCTCAATTTCCAAAAAAGTTTTTAATTGAACTCTTCATGTAATTTTTAAGTCCAATCCTATTGCCTACATATCTAAAACCTAGAGAACCAATTCAGTTTGCAATATTAAAATAGCTATTAATTTCTTTAGACAAAAATCAGAAAATGTTTTATTTTATGAATAGTAGAATGAAATTTAAAATATCAAGAAGTTTTTAGACTGTAAAACAGATTTAAAGCTAATCTCTTCTCTTCCCACTGCCTCCACTCATCTGAATTATTGCCCTCTCTTTAAGTGTATTTTGCCTGCTTGACGGAAAGCTCTTGCTCACTGAATGTTCCCAATTTCTCTGCTATTAATAGCCTCATCATTTTCCTCATCCCTGAAGCTTAAACCTTAGACACCTCTTTCTCTCTTTTTATGGATCTGCTCATACTCTTTTCTCTGTGTGGAATGCAGAGAATCTCTCTCCCCCGCTCCTCTTCTACAAATTTTTCTAAGACTAGAACAAACACTGTGTTTTCTGGGAAATTCTCCAACACATCCAGTTTACTTTAGTGCTCTATTCTGAGTGATGATGTTTTTATTTTACCCCTAAAATAATTATTTGTTTATATAAATTTTTCCCAATATTATTTTAGTTGCCTTGAAGGACAATATCATATTTAAGATTCCATTTCCATCTTCTTACTTATCTGCTGTTCAGTAGCTCTAAACCACTTGGCAAGGCTGGGAAGATAAACCACTTGGACATGAACTTGAGATGGGTCAGTCAGCAGGTGACAGTGCTTCAGTCCTGAAATCCAATTTAAACCCAAAAATAATAGCACTGTCATGTGTATCTTTTCCCCTTTTTTTTGCAGATGACTTCAAAGAAAAAGGAAAGATCTGAAATGACATATGAAAATAAAATCAAGATACTACATGGGGCCAAAACATTATTAACAGCATACACTTACATGAAACAGTCCAAAATGGGCAAAGTGTTAAAAATAAAATAGAGTAGCTGTGATATTCTTGACTTATTCTAAAAATATATAAGACATAATTTAAAAATATCCAGTTCAGTTAAACATAATGCTCCAAATAATATTCAGGTTACTTTTTCTGGTCACTTAAATCTACCATGTCTCTTCTTAGAGCACTTGTGACCTCATCGACTTTCCATTTATTTACATGGTTGATTGAGCAATGTCTGTCTTCTCCACCAGGGAACCGATCTGTGCCCAAAGCCTGGACTGACATGGAGATATTCAACAAATATATATATATATATATTTTTTTTTTTTTGCATTATAAGCCTAAATTTTTAGACAGAATAGTGTTTTGTTTTGTTTTTTAATTAAAGTTAATAGATCACACACAAGGAATGTTACATTAAAAAACATAAAACAAAAAACATAAGGGGTTCCTAAAAACCTACTCCCCACCCCTCACCACATCATTTTTATAAATTGTATTTTTTTGAAGATATATACATCACAAAAAAAATGTTATACTAAAAAATGTAAGAGGTTCCCGTATACCCACCACCCCACCACCCCACTCCTCCCACATCAACAACCTCCCTCATCATTGTGGCACACTCATCACACTTGGGGAACACATTTTGGGGCACTGCTGCACTACACAGATAATAGTTTACACTGTAGTTTGCACCCTCCCCCAGTACATTCAGTGGGTTGAATTTATTGCATTTAAAGTTTTGAAATAGGAATTTGCCTATTAATAGATGCTGATTTTTTTCATGAAATATTATAGCACTATCATTGCCCTTTTTTAATGCTCTTGTTGTACATACTTGCTATACAAGAAAGGCACAGGTTTCTGAAATTATGTATTAAGCAGGAAAAGATGACAAAGTAGACAAAGATTGTAAAGAATGCTTTGTTTCATATTGAATTCCAAATAATGAACTCTCTAAAGGGCTCCATCCTACTGTCTTATTTCATAAGGAAAAATCCACAGGTACCTATAAAAAATTATCTTTTACCCTTTGTAAATTTTAACTCCCACTCCTTCCATTGTAGCCCCTACCCCAAGGCAATCACCAAAATGCCTTCTATCACTATAGATTACTTTGCGTGTTCTAGAGTACTATTTATATATAAATGAAGTCATAGAATATGTACTCTTTTTTTTCTGACTTCTGTCATTATTCATCTATTCATCTATTTTGTGGCATGTATCAATAATTCATTCTTTTTATTGCTGTATGAATATAACACAGTTTGTTTATACATTTAACTGTTGATGGACATTTAGATTTTTCCAGGTTTGACTATCACAAATAAAGCTACTATCAACTTTTTATTTACAAGTCTTATATGGACATATGCTTTCTTTTCCTTTGGGCAAATCCCTAGAAATGGAATGGCTGATTTATATGGTAGGTGTATGTTTAACTTTTTAAGAAAGTGTGAAACTATTTTCCAAAGCAGTTTTACTATTTTTACATTCCTACCAGCTGCATATGAGAGTTCTAATTCCTCTGCATCCTTGCCAATGCTTGGTATGTCAGTCATTTTAATTTTGGCCATTCTCGTTTGCATTTTCCTAATAACTAATGATATTGCACATTTTTGTATAAAGTACCTTAAAATCTTTTGCCCATTTTTCACTGGTTTTTTTCTTTGTTTTCTGATTGTTGAGTTTTGAGACTTGGTCTATATAATCTGGATACAGGTCCTTTATAAAATAAATACTTTGCAAATAGTTTCTGTTTGTGACTTATGTTTTCATTCTCAACAATGTATTTTTAAAAGCAGAAGTTTTTAATTTTAATAAAGCTCAATTTATGAATTTGTTCTTTTATGGTTGGTTCTTTAGGTATCCTATCAAAGAAATCTTTGCCCAACCCTAGGTCACAAAGATTTTCTCTTATATTTTCTTCTGGAAGAATTAATAGCTTTAAATTTTATATTTCAGTCTGTGATCCATTTTCAGTGAATTTTTATATGTGGTGCAAGTTGGGATCAAAGTTTTTGTTTTTTGTTTCTGTTTTTGTTTTTTTGCATGTAGATACCCAATTATTATAGTACCATTTATTGAATTCAATACTATTCATTCTCCAATGGCCTTTGAGCCTTTGTAAAAATCAGTTATCCATCTATCTCTGGGTTTATATTTAGACTGTATTCTATCCCAATTCAATGCTTTTTGGATTAGCATAGCATGTAGTAAGTCTTCAAATCAGGTAGTGTTTGCTCTTCAACTCTGTTCTTTTAAAGACTTCCTTATGCTATTCTAGTTTTTCTTCTTCCTTTCCAGTCTGGATACCTTCTATTTCTTTTCCTTGCCTGATAAAACAGCTAGAACCACTGGTACAACGTTGAATAGAAGTGGTAAAAGCAGATATTTTTGTCTTATTCCTGATCTTAAGGAGAAAGTATCATTCTTTCACCATTAAATGTATTTTACATAGATGCAATTTATTAGGTTGAGAATGTACTCATATTTCCCTAGTTTCCTGAGAGTTTTGTGTTAGGAATGGATGTTAGATTTTGCTAAATGTTTTTCTGCACCAATTAATAATGAGTAAACCCCACCTGATTATGATATATTATCCTTTTTATATATTTTTGGATTTGCTGATATTTTGTTTAGAAGTTTTTCATATTTGTAAGGAATATTAGCCTGTGGTTTTCTTTTAATGTCATTGTGTGGTTTTGGTATAAGGGTAATGCTGGTATCATAGAATGAGTTGGAAAGTATTCCTTCCTCTTTAATTTTCTGGAAAACTTTATATTAATGTTTGGTAAAATTCACCAGGGAATCCATCTGGGCCTGGAGTTTTGTTTTTAAGAAGGATTTTAACTACAAATTCAATTTCTTTAGTACATAAAAGGCTTTTCAAATTATGTTTCTTCTTGCATGAGTTTTGGTAGTTTGTGTTTTTCAAGGAATTTGTGCATTTTATCTCAGTTGGCAAATTTTTAAGCATATTCTTATTTTAGTATCTGTAAAATATGATGTATTCTTTCTCATTCCTGGTAATGTGTTTCTTCTCTCATTTTTTCCTGATCAATTTGGCTTGAGGTTTTTCAATTTTATTGATTTTCCCAAAGTCCCAGCATTTGGTTTCATTGACTTTCTTCGTAGTTTTCCTGTTTTATATTTCATTAATTTCCTCTTTAATCTTTATTATTTCATTTCTTCTCTTTACATATTTTAATTGCTCTTCTCTTTGTAGTCTCTTAAAATGGAAATGAAAATCATCGATTTGGAACCTTTCTTCTTTTACTAATGTAGATATTTAGTTTAATATATTCCCTTAAGTGCCACTCTTCTGACATCCCACAAAATATGTTTCCATTTTCATTCAGTTCAAAATACTTTCTTTTTTTTAAAGATTTATTTATTTATTTAATCCCCCCCCCCTTCCCCAGTTGTTTGTTCTCTGTGTCTATTTGCTGCGTCTTGTTTCTTTGTCCGCTTCTGTCATCGTCCGCGGCAGGGGAAGTGTGGGCGGCGCCATTCCTGGGCAGGCTGCTCTTTCTTTCGCTCTGGGCGGCTCTCCTTACGGGGCGCACTCCTTGCGCGTGGGGCTCCCCTACGCGGGGGACACCCCTGCGTGGTGCGGCACTCCTTGCGCGCATCAGCACTGCGCATGGGCCAGCTCCACACGGGTCAAGGAGGCCCGGGGTTTGAACCGCGGACCTCCCATGTGGTAGACGGACGCCCTAACCACTGGGCCAAGTCCGTTTCCCTCAAAATACATTTGAATTTTACTTTTGACTTCTTCTTTGAAATGTGTTATTTACTTTCCAGAATTTGGGGATTTTCCAGGGATATTTCCATTGTTTATTTCTAATTTAATATTATTGTGGTCCAAACATAGCTTGAATTCTTCTAAATATATTGAGGCTTGTTTTATTGCCCAGAATATGGTCTATCTCAGTAAATGTTCTCTATACTCTTGAGAAGAATGTATATTTTATTGTTGTTGGATGGAGTGTTCTATTAATGCCAGTCAGCTCAATTTAGTTAACAGTGTTGGTCAATTCTACTATATCCAGACTTTTTATCTGTTTCATTTTGAATAGGTTTCATTGATGTCATTATTTTCACTAATCTTTTCTTCTGCCTTTTGTATGCTTCCATTAATGCCATTCGGTGTATTTTTCATTTCAGATATTGTAGTTTTCATCTCTAGAGTTTTGAGTTGGGTAGCAATCGCTTAACTTTTTGAACATTTGGAATACAGTTATAATAGATGCTAACTCTTAAGATCTTTGTCAGTTCTGGATGGGTTTCCATTGATTGATTATCTTCCACATTATGGATCATGTTTTCCTGCCTTTTTGCATGGCTGATAATCTTTTATTGGATACCAGAAATTGATAATTATTCCCTCTTGAGTGCATGTATATTTTTGTATTCCTATAAATATTCATAATATTTGTTCTGGAATATAGTTAAGTACGTTGGAAACAGTTTAATCACTTTAGATCTTGCTTTTATGATTTGCTAGGCAAGTCCAGACTAGTAGTCATCCTCAGGCTAGTTATTCCCTGATACTTAGGTAAGACCCTGTGCCTTGTGAATTATGAGTTTTTCCAATTTACATTGTAGAAACAGACACTATTCCTGGCCCTGTTTGAGTCCCTGGCACTATTCCCTGTAATAGTTTTGGATGGCTCTTTTTCTGACTGTGAGTAGTTTTCTGACATGCAGCCACTATTCATTACTCTGCAGAATACTCAAGGGGAAGCCCTCTGTAGATCTCTGATACTCTCTTTGTGCAGCTGTCTACTGTGATACTCTTTTCTAGCCATCTCAATCATTCTGTGCTCTCAGCTTCATCTCTTCAACTCAAGGCATCCTCTGTGTCCTCCTGGATTCCCTCTCTCTGCACTACCCCTAGAAACTCTATGCAGTAAGCTAGTGTAGTGGTAGGACTCAATTCTGTTTCTCACACTTCATAGAATTTGTTTATCTTCCCTGATGGACTCTCAGTTTCTGGTTCACTGCTTTGGGCCTAGTGTCAGCATAGTGTCTGATGCCTAGTAGGTCAGCTATTATTCTTGTTGACTATTTGAAAAAGAACATTCATAAATTTCAGGTGTATTGTTCATTACTAGCTTTTACTTATATATTAATAACGATATTTAAGAAATCAAATTTATAAGGGATATGGTTATTTAAGGTTTTCTGAACTGTTTTAATGGAAAACTAAATACAGTGATTATACTTTTGATCCAGCAGATAGATAGATAGATAGAGATATATACATGTGTATGTATGTATGCATGTATGTATATACATGTATGTGGGTGGTTTGTTTGTTTTTCAGGATGCAGAAGAATATACAGATTTGCCAGTAAGACACAATGAAGATCATATGAATAGTGAACTGGCAAAATGTCTTCCCATTGAATTAAATCCTCATTCGTTTGACAGCCCCCACACCAAAGCACATCTCCTGCTACAGGCACATCTCAGCCGAGCCATGCTGCCCTGCCCAGATTACGACACTGATACCAAAACAGTCTTGGATCAAGCTCTCAGAGTATGTCAGGTATGAATGTCATTTAATACCTACATTTTCTACCATCATTTCTGCCTTTTGTTCCCCCTGTTTTGGGATAAAGTATACTTGCATTTAAATTTTGTATTATAGCATTGTTGAGAAAAACCTAGTGAATCAAATCAAGAATTTGCAAAGGAAAAGTAAAATTAATTTGCAATAAGGTGACAGTTTCAGTCATTCATTCAAACAAAATTTGTTGAGGAAAAATTTAAATACCTGGCACTTTTCTAAGCACTGAACTCAGTGGATATTTAATGAATGATATTATTGATTGATATCATAGAAGCTACCTTTTACTACTAAGATGGAAGAGTCTCTACTGTTACAGGCTTCACCCAAGATGGTGATAATAAAACATGTAAAGGAAATATAAATATTTATATTTTATGTAATTAAAGATATATATTTGAAGGTGCTGTTTTGCACTGTTGGTTAGCATTATGTTCAGGAACTAACTCACTTTGATAAGATGGCATTCAAGAAACAATTGAAGGAAGGGAGAGAGCCATAAAGTTATCTGCGGGAGTATATTCCAAACACTAAGAAAAGCAAGTTCCAAGACCCTTATGACAGAACTTATATGGCATATTCAAGGAAAATCAAAGAGGCCACTATAAGAGAAAGATGTGTATAAAAATGGATGATTAGAAACTAATTCAGAGAGAAACAGAAGTGGAAAATGTAGAGAGAAAGAGCCCTTGTAAAACTATGGTAAGGATTTTGGATTTTGCTCTGAATGAGAAAGAAGGTACAACAACAGTGGTTCACTAATGTTTACATTAGTTATATCTATCTATATTTACAATAGTAATTAATTAAACCTGAGAAAATTTCCAAATATTAATTCATTTTAAAATAACCCATTCATAGTAAACCCATTCATGTTAACATAAATAACATGATTTTTCATGAAAGATAACCATATTTTCCAAAACATTAAAAAAGTTAGTGAGAAGTGTGGCATTGTTTCACATTTTTGGAAATCTCTTTAATGTCTAATTAATAGAAGTCAGCTAGATTCATATTTCTCCTTTTATAATCAGTTTCATTTAATATAATGTTTTAGTTGAAATACGTGAAGAAAATCCAACCCCACAGAAGTTTGTAGTTGGAAAAGGAAGAGTATTATTTTAATAGCCTTTTCAGATAATTGTGGATATTCTTCATTGATCCTACACAAAATCTTGACAAGTGGTATTTCTTGAAGATTAGTTGCAACATGGAATATGAAACCAGACAATGAACTTTTCATACCTTGAATGTTCTAAAGATAGGCAAGAAATGATGAAGACTTGGTCATATGGGTGATGTCAGTGAAAATTGATTGGATCCTGTATGTATTTTAAGGGGAACAAACAGAATCTGCTAATTGATTAGATGAGGATGTTTAGAGAAAGAGAAGAGCCAAAGATAATCCCAAATCTTTTCTCCAGAGGAACTAGAAGGATGGACTTGCCATTTATTGGGAAACAATTTCAAGAGTAAAAGGTTTTGGTAGGGGAAGTACACGTAAGTTGTTGACATTGTGAAGGATTTTGATTTTCTACATTATACCTTTTTTGACATTTCTGTAATTTAAAAAAATGTTTAAAATTTTTGAAAGACTTAAGTTGTTTCTAAAGGTAGACTAAGTAAGTCTGTGAAAATATGTGTACAATATATACATTATAGCATTGTTTGCAAATTAAAGGTTTGGAAATAACCTAAATATCTTTCAGGTTATTGAACACTGTAAAATAGTACAATTCCATTAATGAATTCTATATATCTACATCTATAAATGAACATTGCTGTAAGTTTGTATCTACCTAGAGAGAGAGTCCAGAGTGGCATCCACCAAAATATTAACAGTAGCCATCTCTAGGTATTAGAGTTTGGGATGATTTTTAATTTCTTGTTTATGCATATCTTGTTTATGTATTTATTGTTTTAAAATGAGCCTCCAATATTCTTACCCAAAAAAAACCACAATTTATTATTTTTAAAAATAGGGTTGCTTTATAAAGTAGAGTAAGCATAAGCCATCAGGAATAAGAACGGAAGTAAGGTTGTAATAAACTCATTAATTTTTGACACCTTTTGTAACTAACACATGGTTTACTTCTCTAGGAAGATGTCTTGCCACTCTTTATTAGTCACACTTTATAAACAAAGGTTAAAGTTCCTAAAGTTTTAGCTGTCACCCTGGATACTCATTTGTGTTTGCTAAACTTTTTTTTTTCTGCAAACACTGACCTGTTAATGAACCCTAGGATCAGTAAGGGTTAGAGAGAAGTTGCAAGAGGAATTAATTTTTTAGACATAGCATCAACCCTGTTATACTTACAGATATACTTGTAGGTATGTATATCATGTGTAAAAATTATAATGCATGCTTAAGTTATTGATACTTTCTTTTTCAGCACTAAGTCAAAAAAATGATTCAGAGGCTATACAATAATAGAAATATGAAATTTCCAAGAGTCTGTTCTAAATTTACTAAAGGGAAAAGAATTTAGTCAGGTACTTTTAGGCTCTATTCAATAATTTTGGATACAGTGTCATGGGATGATCTTTATAATTCTTGAATTATTTTATCCTTCTAAATAACATCTGTTATTTTCCCTCTAATTATAAAAGTAGCACACTTCACTGTAGAAAATTTGGAAAAGCAATGTATTAAAATCAAAGCAATCTGTAGCAACTACCGCTGAATATGAGGCTCTTTTCTTTTTCAGTGATTTTTAAATAATAAAAAATTAACTTTTAAAGTAATTTCAGGCTTATAAAAAGTTTGTAATAATAGTAAAATGGCCTTTCCTGTAGCCATTACCCTGTTCCCCAATTGTTAACATCTTATATAACCTCAACCCTTAAATAGACCTATTGACTAATCTACAGATCTTACTCAGATTTCATCAATTTAGTATCTTGTGGGGCTGTATTTTGACATTATATAAATATCCCATTTCTCATCATACTTTCATACACTATTAGCATCCATCACTGATTTTTTCCTAACATAGTTATTACTGTGGTGATTTTCTATCTCCATTATTCCTTCTCTATATATTAATTTGGAATTCTACTCTAAGGAAGAACTTTCCCTTTTTCCCAATTTATTTATTCATTTTATTCAGTTATTTATTTGTGGATGTTTGTTTTATTGTTGGGGAAAATCCATTACTCACTATGCTGCTCAAAATGTCCCAGAGTCAGCCATTAGGAGCCTCTCAAGTTGACTCCTAAATCCTTTTGACATGCCTATCCTTTCTTGAACACTCTTCTTACTTTCTTGCATCTTGTTCGTTTGTACCAGTCCTAGAATTAGGTATTTTTCCAAGGAGCTTGCTTCATTTTATTAGAAAATGGCTTCAGAAAGTAAAATCTGGTTGCACTTATCAATATTTGGGTATAATTGCTTCTTGACCATTTTAGTGGACAAACCCAGGAAATATAAATATATGTATATATACACACACATACAGACTTCTGTACCTATTTGTACACTTATTAATCCGTGTATGTATATATGTTGTGTTTGTATGAAAATATATGTTTGCAATATGTATTCATATGTGTTTATAAAACCATGAATTCATTCTGACAATTGCAATTCTAATCCAACATCAAAGGGTTATTTTAGCCTTTAATCTCTTTAATTTGTAACTTCTTTCTCCATCACTGAAAATCCTGATTCTCATTAACCACAATATATTTACTTATTTTCTCAATCCTAGAATACCTATGGTATAGTTTTAGAATTACTAACCTTGACCCCTACAAAAATGCAAAAATAAATTTACTGACTAGAATATAAGAGTTGTATACAGTCATTTTTTTGTCTTTGAAGGCCTTTTTTATATTTGCACACACAAGTGTGTGCTTACCTTTTTTCTTTTTTACGATTTTACACAATGTTATTTAATAACTTTTTTAATATATCAATTTATACCATTAAGTATTTGTCTCAAGCTTCATTTCTAATGGCCTGTTTTTTTCCTCCATATGAATAAATCATGATTTATTTAATGAATCCTCTACTAGACATTTGTGTTTGTAATTTTTCTCTAGAAGTATAAGCTTTAGTTTTGATCATCTACAATGTTTGACTTTGACTTTTCAGAAACTACCTGGAAGGAAACTTAGTTGTAAAGAGCAGATATCTGTCCTAAATGCTCTCAATCCTGCAGTTTCCCTGTAGGAATGTGATAAAATTAAACAAGTCAGAAAGAGAAAGAATAATAGGATTGCCAGTGGAAAACTTGGGGAGAAATCAAGAGTTAATAAAATTTTCCATGACTGATTCACAATTCTAATTATTGTACTCTGTTCTCGTTTGATATGTGGATACCATTGGCCATGGAAAGCTTTGGTCCAAGAAGTTCTCCATGCTGCAGCTTAGTTCGTTGATAGAAAATCATACTACAGCCCTCATGGGACATCAGCATGACCTAGTGGTCTGTGGATGGGCCTCTCAGCCACAAGCTCTGACTGTAAATTCACTTCTGCTGCTGTTTTAATATAAGGCCCTTGGGTCTGATCCAAAACACCTTACCAAGACTAGGGCATTAGTTTATATTTTCAAAATAAACAATGATTTTAAGACCCCAGGAAACAGGTCTTAGTATCCTCATTCTTTGTAGTGCTTTTATTTCCTTGCTTTATTATAACTATTTTAACTCTGTTATTTTCAATTTCTTTTATTTTATAGAAACATAACTTTTGTAAGAGCTGTCATTTAGATTATGAAAACTTTAGTTTTGACTAGCCATATTATGGAGAATCTTACAAAAGAAGAAAAACTTTATTATACTTGTATTTCTCCTGGCTTGAAGTCAGAATGTACCATGCAGTCTGCCCCCACTTGTCCTGTCGCATTTTAAATTATGAGTAATTTTTTGAGTTGAGGGTTTTTTGTCTTGGGTCCTTTCTATTTAAATTTTACTGATAACTGGCATATCCATTTCCATCTTGCCCCAAAAATAATAAAAGTAAAAGTTATTGGTATTTATCTCCTTTTTTAAAATCTGCTTTAAATGCTCTAATTTGTAAACTAATTATGTAATTGATTATCCTTGCTCTTCACCTTTGAAACCCTCTTCTTGAGAGCTAACTGTAAAATATATCTAAAATATAGTACAGAAAGAAAGAACTTTCTTTGCTGGAAGTATCAAGGAAAAATTTTGCTAACCTTTATGTGAAAATTACAAATTTCAAGTGTAAGTATTAAAAATTAAAATATCATCTCAATTCTCCAAATTCAATGACAAAATCAGAACTGGCTATTAAGTGCCTGTTCTGATTAGCTCTCTGGCTCACACCATTGATTATCAAGGGGCAAAGAAATTAGTATCCAGAGTCAATCAACTCTGTTAAAGGTGATGTTGAGGCAGTCAGTTCAAAACCAAATGGAGATATCAAGATGTTAATTTTTTTTCTAATGTCTTTGTTTTTTGTTTTTTAAAGATTTATTTATTTAATTAATTCCCCACGCCGCCGCCCCCCCCCAGTTGTCTGTTCTCTGTGTCTATTTGCTGTGTCTTCTTTCTTTGCCCGCTTCTGTTGTCGTCAGTGGCCCGGAAAGTGTGGGCTGCGCACTTTCTTTCGCACTGGGCGGCTCTCCTTACAGGGGCACTCCTTGTCCGTGGGGCTCCCCTACGCGGGGACACCCCTGCGTGGCACAGCACTCCTTGTGCGCATCAGTACTGCACATGGGCCAGCTCCACACGGGTCAAGGAAGCCCTGGATTTGAACCGCGGACCTCCCATGTAGTAGACGGACACCCTAACCACTGGGCCAAGTCCGTTTCCCTTTCTAATGTCTTTGATTCTGTGAAGTACCACATGTGTTTAAGTTACTGTCATCTTCATTTAAATACAGTACCAAACCAGATAGTGTGAGGATAAATATTTATATCTGAGTCATTCCCACTATCTCCTATTTGGTATTTACATCAAAACTTCCCAGTAACTGAGATTTCTGGTGAATGATGTAAAGCAAGAAAGACTATTGGAGCATTCTTAGTGAGCTGAAAATCAGAGGGCTGTGTGAATCAAATGTTAATTGTGGGAAGTGATGCGGCTCAAGTAATTGGGCACCCATCTACCATATGGGAGGGCCCAGGTTTGATCCTTGGGGCCTCCTGGTAAAGGTGTGCCCACACAGTAAGCCCGTGCCCACATGGTGAGCCTTGCAGCAAGATGATGACACAACAAAAAGAGAGAAGAAAGGGAGAGTCAAGGTGAAATGCAACAGAAACCAGGAACTGAGGTGGCACAAGTGACAGGGAACCTCTCTCCACATTGGAGGTCCCCAGGATCAAATCCCGGTGAATGCTAGAGGAAAAAAACAAGAAGAAAAGACAAAAAAAGAGAAATAGACACAAAATATAACACACCAAATGGACACCAGGCAGCAAAAACAGCAGTGCAGCGGGGAGGAAGAGGAAAAAAATGTTAATTGGGCTGTCACCTTGCTTCGTTTATTTGGGAAAGTTTCTTTCAGGAGTAGTAAATGTCAGGCTTATCCTTCAGCTAATTTTATCTAGCCTATGGCCTGTCTTAATAGATCCAAACATTTGTGTGCATTTTAAGATATTTTAAAGAACTTTAGCAGCAATACCCTTAAAGTCTACAGGATAGTGATGTTACATCATGAAAGGAGAACACACACACAAAGAAATGTAATATTCCACATTTTCCAAGTCAAGTGTTTAAAGAGTTTTTTCCCCATTGATTGGAAAGATCTCTGGGAATCCTATAGTTCCAAATGAAATTTGGAACTAATGTATACTAAATACCAAATTTCTATCCCAATATTAAGGTAATTGCATGCCATCCCTGTCCCCCGCCATACCCCAAAATTACTATGTAATGATGGTCCCTAAGGCAGACCATCATAACAGTGGTGGCAGTGGTGGAGAGCATTTGAGGGTTTTCCATTGTACCAGGCTCTGTTCTAAATCTGTTATACTGAGTCATTTGTCACAGTACTCCAATGAAATAGTACAATTATTGCCCTCATTTGCCAGATGAAGACTAACTTTCCCAAAATCACATCATAAAACAACAGCCTTCAGCACAGATTTTATACAATAGAAGTTTATTTCAGTGGATTCCATTTGTCCTCTAAAGATTGGTTTAAAAAATTGTGTTTATGGTCTAGTGAGAATTTGTTTTATAATGTGGAAACAACTTCATGGGAATTTCTCATTTTTTTACCCAGAATTCCCACCAGACCATGAATTATATTTGTAAATTAATCCCTCCTTTTTCAGTGTATATCCAAATCACTTCCTTTTAATTATTCTGTTTCCAGTTTCAACAGTCTGCCTATAATTACTTTAACCACTTTCTGAGAAGGACTTGTTAATATGCTTAAATATTTGTAACTGCTTTATTCTATCACTCTACAGTATCCAGTTGATATGCTGTTTGCCTTTTTCTATCAACTGCTTATGAATCCTTCTCATGGTTTTTATATTATGTAAGATAGACCCATGGATTAACAGTTTGCTTTCCCATGTGCTCTGCCAAAACTACAATAATTGGATACAGTTGGGGAAAGACCAGATCACTAATAAATGATAGGGAAAAAGGGGAATGCCTTCCTCTGGGTCAGCTGGGGAGCCTGGGAGCCAGTAGATTACAGGCTTTCTTTAGTGGGAACACTAGGCCCAGACTACTACTAAACCATGTCCAGTTCACCACCCCTCCCTCAACACAGATTTTCAGACACTAACTCCTGCCTCAAGGCTAGGCACTATCTGTAGGCATCTGCCCTTACCTCCCCAACACTCCTCTCAGGCCAGCATACCCAGCCCCTCTACCAGGAAAGATGGCCTTCTCTTTGATATAGGGCATGAAAGGCATAGTGGGGGCCCCAGGTTTCCCATCATTCCCTGTATATCTGTATAAATAAATGGGATTTTCAAGGAGCCCCCACCTAACCCCCACCATTGTTATCACTATATTCCTCTATTTCACTCTCTTCTTTTGGATTCCATCCTGTGCTCTCTTGTCTCCCTTCCAGGTTCTTATTCATAAACCCCACTCTCTTGTGCCCCTGGACTTGTATCAAAACTTGTCTCAATAACCCTTTGCAAATAACCCTACAATAAATAGTGTATGCCCTATATGCATGTGAGAACAACCTTTACATAGGTTTACTATTAAAGCACACACATGTTTTATATGACCCTCTCATTCTTTTTTTTTAACTTTATATTTTAAGAAATTTTAGATTACAGAAAATTTGCATCAAAAATGTAGGGGATTTCCATATACCCCCACTCCCTCGCCCTCTCACATTTTCCCCTATTAATAGCATCTTACATTAGTATGGTACATTTGTTACAATTGATGACCAAATATTGAAGCATTGCTACTAACCATGGTCTATAGTTTTGTTTACATTATGGTTTACACTTTGCACCATGCAATTTTATAGGTTTTGACAAGATGTGTAATGCCCTGTATCCATCACTGTAATACCATGTGGAACAATTCCATTGCCTTAAAAATATCCTATATTCTTCCTGTTATTCACCCTCTGCCCCCCAACCCTCTGGTAACCACTATCTTTATATCAATGTTACAAATTCTTCTGTTACTACAATAATAATAAGTCTACTTTGGTCCATGATTGCATTCCCCCTTATGTGTGTGTATTCCTCAGTCTTGAGGGTTTTGGGATGGTGATGCCTTCTCTGCTTCTAAATGAGAGGAGGCTTAGATCTTATGGGGAAAATGGAAGGAACTTTTTGCTTGCAGTTGTCAGTACTCTTTGCTTTGGGGGATGGGGGTTGTCCATCATCATCATTTTGTTAGTTGTCCTAAATGAGTATGTGTGGCTATAACTCTACTGAGATTCAGGGCTCAACTGGCATATGAACAGACCAAAGATTTAAGTCTGGGATATAAATGTAGCATAACCCTCTCGTTCTTTAAGAGTTGCCACCCTCTTTTGGTTAGGTTCTTTCTTAGCCTCTTTTGCTGACAATTATAATATCATCACCATTAATGGAATTCCCTAGAGGCAGCTTTTGCTCGTCCACTGGTCCTTTTTGAAAAATTTAAAGTTCTAGTAGCAATATGCAGTCTCAGAAATCCCTTGCCACAGATGTGGATCTACTGACTCCCGGAAGATAGCAGGCATCCTCTCTTACTATTGAAAGAGTGTAAAAATATGTATTCTGCATGCCAAGACATATGTTTTTTATAGATTTAATTTGTGTTCCATTGCCCAAATGGAAGTAGGCAAAGGTATACCAAGGTAACTGCCTTCAAAATATTTTAGGTGATTCAGTGCCTCAAAGGAAGACTTTTAAGGAGCTAGTAAGTTCTGGTGGATACGTTTCTATTGTTTCTTCCATCTAACTTTAATATAAGAAGTCATCACTTTACATTATTTTCTTAATGCCCAAGTCTTTTTGACCAAGCCTCCAGCCTTTCTTCTTTTTCATATGTGAGACAATGTGTTCCTCACAAACTGTTTGTTTCCTGGTGGCCAAGGCAATACCTTGCAATGGGTTGACTTAAACAATGGGAATTTTTTGGTACACGTTTTTGAGGCTAGGAGGAATCTAAAGACAAGTTGTCATCAAGGTGATGCTTTCTCCCAGAAGACTGGCATTCTTCAGCTGACTGCTGGTGATCCTTGGTTCTTGGCTTTTCTGTCAAATGGCAATGCACATGGCATCCTGTCCTGGCTTCTCCTCTGTCTTCCTGGTAAAGTTTACTTTCAGCTTTGGCTGCTTCCTCTGTGGTTTACTCTCTGTGTGATGTTCACTCTGCTTATAAAGACTACTGGGATCCAAATTAAAGCCCAACCTGATTCATTTGGGCCTCAGTTTAACTGAAGTAACATCTTCAAAAAATCTTATTTATAATGGGTCCACACCCACAGGAATGGATTAAATTTAAGAACATGTTGTTCTCGGATACATAGTTCTAAGCCACCACATATACCATTCAAATTAATATTGAAATGTTCTAATTCATCGTACTGTCTGTCATAAAAGGTGCTATCCAAAATATAAGTTTAACAAGCTCAAAAGTAGAAACCATCCTACAGTGTGTCAACTGAACTGGTATACCTTCTTCCTTTCAGAGAACTTTCTTAAATTTTCAAAAACCAATTCCTAAATTTTATTGATGGGGTAGTTGTTTAGCCTAAACTTGAAAATAATAATTTGACCTCTTTGCCTTCTCTAACAACTCTGATAAACTCAAATTGTATCATGTATCACATTTCAAATAATGCCAACTATTTTCAACATGCACCTATTTTGGAAACACATTTTATCTTCAATCTGTTTTTAAAAACATATTAACTGATAAACAAGATATGTGTGTGTACACATAGGTATACACATACATGTAAGAGTCTGAGAACAGGAAAGAAAAGGAATAGGAAAAGAAAAGGAAAGAAAAGGATAATGGAAACGAAAGAATGCTATGGGTAATTTTCATTTACTTAATTACTTTAACTGACTATACTGAACTCTCTATGTTATTACTGTAGCTGGGCCTATATTCCTATAAACAAATGATGAAATGATTCTCATTTGTAGTAGATAAAAAGCGTAGGAATATTGATGATGCCAGAAGGTAGACCTGCTATGAAACAGAGCTAACGTAACCTTTGAGGAGTATTTACAAACAGGTGTACTAAGACAGGATCAGTGGACTGTCAGTGTATTGAAGAATGTGTCAATTAAATAAAGGAGTTTTAGAACTTCAGAGTCAAATACAGTTAGCAGTGAAAATCGTCCAGGTATTGCTGAGCTTAACAAAGGAAGTGCTTGGTCAAATACTTAATCTAATACTTGTAAGAAATGTTTTAATATAGCAAATGGGATAAAATCTTCTGCATATTCTTAGAATCCTTTCAAATTTTTAAATGCTTATAATTAAACCAAATTGAAAGATTATCTTTAAGTAGACAATACAGCACAATAGTCTTCTTCAAATCGTTTTGGAAAAAACATGGGTAGATTGTAAGTAAATAATTTTATACTTCCAAATTTGGATTAAACATATATTTAGCAGTCTGTAATTTCAACAGTTAAATGCTGCTACCCAAATCTTTAAGGAGTCATAAAATGAAAATTACACTATTAAGTATATCTGTTCTATGGGTATGTTTCAAGGAATATTAATACTATAAGAATATATTTAGAAGATCTTGTATCATCCAAGATATGATTTATCAGTAGCTATTTATAATGCCACGGTTTATTATGGTGACTTGGACACTTGGACACAAAATAAATCTCAATATATCATGACTAAGTGAAAAGAACAAATATTTTACTTTTACCTTTCACAAGTGAAGACTTAAAAGGGGTATTTGTTGTGTGTGGATTCTCACAAACTTTTTAAGATTTTCTTCCAAATCTGAGTTTCTACCAACAAGTATGTTCTATCTGTTATAAACATTGGTGTGCCTTTATCAAATGTGTGGAGACAGAGTAAAGTCTAATTCAGGGTGCTTTCCTGGCCATATTACCAGGAGCTCATAACATTTTATTATTGAATGACTATTTAAAAACAAATAATTATAAATGAAACTAATCCTGAATAATTATTCTTCCAAATGCAAAGATTCACACTATGGTGCAGCATCCTAGTTGGTAGTTATTTTATCCTGTACTGAAGCCCTGTTTTAACTCCACAATAGACCACCAAAAGTACCACCTCAAACAAAGTGCCATTCCCTTCTACCACACATAACTGATGCATTTATCATTTCCTACACTAACACAAATGTGTGGATTTTGGGGTGTTAAACACCTTTATTTATTCTTGTGGATTTACAGGCTCTCTTCCTTCAAGGACTATAATATAATTTGGAAGGCTCTTTCCCCCTGGGTGACTTTACCTGTAAGCTTTAGTATGACAATTTGGTGATGGTTTATTGATGGTATGATGCTATTATGAAGAATCCTTCTACCCCCAGCTCCTCTCATCCTACCCACATAACAACCCTTTTCCCGGTTGGGGCTGTAGGAAATGAGTAATGCTTAACCCATTTGTGTGATCAATTCACTTAAGCAGCTACTGTGAAATGTTAATCACAACTTTAATTTGTACTGCATTAGCATTTTGATTAACTTGTAGGCTTGCTAGCGCACTTGAAGCGGTTTTACTCGTAGTTACAGCTCGGAAATGACTTTTTGATTAATTAAGTTTGTTAGACAGCAGCTGAGCTTCCTGAATGCTAACCTTCTGGGGGTAAAAGTTCAGGAGAAAGTTACTATGAACAACTGTTGCTATTGAAAGAGATTCTTATAAATGTACTTGCAACATTTTAATTATTGGCAAAATATTGTATCATTGCTTAAGAACTGACCTGAACCTTTAAAGGAGTATAGATTTCTGTCAGAAAACTTTTTCAGGTTCTCCCGTCACTGTGAAACTTGTGGGAGCCCTTGAACTAAATAGTGCATTTTCTAGCAGATTTGTATCTAATGTTTTAAGAGACTATTTAAGGTGGATTTCCACAGTGTTTTTCTAAACAAAGTTTTTATTTTAGAATAGTCTTATACTTGCAGGAAAGTTGCATAGATGGCACAGAGAGTTCCCTTATACTCCACAACCAGTTTCTAGTATTGGTAACATCTTATATTAGTATGGAACATTTGTCACAATTAATGAGCCAGTACTAATATATTATCATTAACTAAAGTCCATTCTTACTCAGATTTTCTTACTTTTTACCTAATGGGCTTTTCTGTGCTAAAATATTAATACAATTCAGATTATTACATTACAGTTGGTCATCATGTCTCCTTAGGATCCTCTTAATTGTAATAGTTTCTCAATTTCTGATGTTTTTGATGACCTTTCCATACTGTTTTGCATTCTCATGACATTTGAAAAATAACTTGCTTTTTATAAATTAAAAATCTTTTTCTCATTCTGATCTGTTTGTGTATTGCATTTACATCATTTAATTTGAACAGAAGTAGCAACATTATCTAGCCATTTCAATCTTGATTGTTATCTTATTTTGATGAAGTTCTTATCCCCGTACTATCTCTAGACACATTAGGACACTTATCAGGAGATAGGGGAATGCACAAAGGACTCCCTAAGGAGGAAAATAGATAAAGCGAGGGAGAAAAAAGGGTACAAGTAAATAGAATGCCAAGAAGGGGGTAGAGAGGTTGGCACTGAGCATCATCTGTCCAGTATACCATATGTATACCTTCTAGCTGCAGAATCTTGAAGACACTCTAAGGACTAAATTCATAGACTTCTTAAACTGAAGTTCAGATTTTAGGGGAAATTTCTTAGTAACAAACCTCAGGGGTAGATTTTATTATCTACGTGTTAACATACCTTTTTATGTACACTAAACCATTTTTTTTTTTTTTTTTTGATTGGTGGCCTAGGTTAGTAATTCTACCTTGCTGTGAAATTAACCTGATGAGGTCACAGTGCTCAGTATTCCTGTTTTACTATTGGATTATTTAAATCCAGAATTCAATTATGTTTCAAAAGATATTTAAAGCCTGCATATAAAATATTGAGATGTAATTATAACCAAGAGGTGGGTTAAAATTAATTAATTTGAGAATTTTAGATTTTTCAGAAGTTGTGTTAACAACAAATCCATTCATAGAGACAATACTCAATTAAATGCATTATGATTTTGTTGGAGGTTGATATCCTTTCGTTACATAGCAACAAAAAGAACAGTTGTAAGCCATCTTCAATATTTTTTGAAACAAAAGTAGTTATTTATAAATCAGCAGAGATGGTGGAGTATGTTGTAAAGAGCACAGTATAGGAAATTGGAAAACCAAGATCAAGCCTTAATGTCAGTACTTATTACCGGTGTGAATTATTACAGTCATTGAACTTTTATGAGTCTCAGTTTCTCAAACGGTGAAAAAGGTAATAATATTAACACTATTTATACAAATATTTTCATCACGCCATATATTCATACTGTCTATGCAATCTACCTTTATGTAATTCAGTGTTTGGGGCTTTTCACAGTATCTGTGTGAAACTTACTTTATTAAATATAAAATAGATATGTTGTCAAAGTTTACAAAGTATTATTTAAGTATAGTCTACAATAGCTGAAGATATAAAATATCTATAGATTTGAATAAATCTGTCCTTTGCAGAAATAGCAGCACACTATGAGTATGTGGTTGAATTTAAATGCTAAGACCAAGCCTGATACGCTTAGGGAATTCTTGAAATTGATTCAAAATAAATATTAATGTCATGAGATGCATCTAAATCTATATTTATGTTTAAAACAAAACAAAAAGTAAGTCTATATTTGGCATGCCTGTGGCTTCAGGAACTTTATAGCCTAACAGAATTTCCTTTCAGAGATTGTCTACTTTCTAAACTGACTCTTTTTTAATCTTTGCATAAAGCCAGGTACATTAGAAGTTGTTTTAGTTTCCCATATTGGTTTTCCATATGAGTTTTAAGGATGAGATCTGGGGTGTGTATAGTGTATGTGTCTTTTTGTTTTTGCCTCTCTCTCTCCTCATCCCTCTGTCTTCCTTCCTTCTTTCTCTCACTAAGGTACAGGCAAGCACACATACTATCACCATTTCAACATTCTCTTTGAAACTCCTGAGCTGGATAATTCTGGATAATTCTTTTCATTTCCCCAATAATAAAATGCCACCTCCTCTGGTGTTTCCAACCACTTTTTCTCAATCTCCTGCTTCTTTTATCCATGTTATGTAGCACATATCACCTAGGTACAACTTTTCTCCTGGACTTTAATCCCAATTCACATCAACACTATCCTTCCTTGGCCAGAGTTGCCATTCCTTGCACCTTTTCTAGCCCACTTCATTGTGCCCATGACCTCCATTCTATCATGAATAAAATCTCCCCTTTGTTTTCTACTTTTTCGAGAACACCCATACTGTTGCCTGACCCTAAGTGAAATCTGGCTGTCCTAGCCTACTCCTTCCCCTCATGCAAAGTCCTTTCTTCTGCTTCACCATCATGACCTAAGAACCTTCTAAAACTGTTTTTCAAAAAACATTTTACTTTTGCTGTCCATAAGCAAAAGAAGTTTTAGATTACAGAAAAGTTGCATCAAAAATATAGGGGATTTCCATATACTCTACCCCCCTCCCCTTCTTACATTTTCCCCTATTGATAACATCTTACATTAGAGTGATACCTTTGTTACAATTGATGACCAAATATTGACACATTGCTCCTAACCATGGTCTATAGTTTACATTATAGTTTACACTTTGCACCATGCAGTTTTACAGGTTTTGACAAAATGTGTAATGCCCTGTATCCATCATTGCAATATCATGCAGAACAATTTCAGTGCCCTAAAAATGCCCTGTGTTCCACCTGTTATTTCCTCCCCCTTCCCTCAGAACCTCTGGTAACCGCTGTCTTTATATCAATGTTACAAATTCTTCTGTTACTACAATAATAATGTCTTCTTTGGTCCATGGTTTCATTCTCCCCTTATGTTTGTTCATTCCTCAATCTTGAGGGCTTGGGGATGGTTATGCCTGCTGTGCTTCAGATTGCTGTAAGATTTCTTTATCAACAATCTCCCAAACTCTAGATCCCCTTCCCTACCTTCCTCAAAAACCAGATTAATAGTCTTCAGCTCCATTCCAGCCCTTATAGTCATCATAGTGGTTTTTTCATTTTCTTTTTCTTTTTTTAACATCTTGATCACATGTATCCCAAACTCCTAATGTTATATCCAACCATATACTATGGCCAAAGCCATAGTATCACCCTCTGAGAGTCTCTTCTCTGACCGCAACCTCTTTATCAGTCAGCCTAACTGAATATTTCTGTTGAAACTCTTAACCCCTTCCAGAAACCTTAGTTTATCAAACCCCTTACGGCTTCACTTGCCACTATAAATTGTATTGGCCCCAGAGTTGGTCATTTTGACAAAAATATCATTAGCACTCTAAAATCTCTTACCTCTCTGAGTAACTATCAACATATGAATTCTCTGCTTTTACCCCCAAATTGCTTCTTATTGCTGGAGACAATCACAAAACATTGCTAATTGTTTCTACTACAAATTCATGCTGGTGCAACTCCTGCTGTTCCAGTTTTTATTCACGTCACTGATTACCCTAAATCTCTTCCTTCTGTATTGTACCCCTATGTTATGGATTGCACTGTGTCCCCAAAAAGACACGGTCAAATGCTAACCCTTGGTCCTGTAAAATGTGAACTAATTTATAAAGCAGGGGAAGCAGATGTGGCTCAAGCAATTGAGCTCCCACCTACCACATGGGAGGTCTCTGGTTTGGTTCCCAGTGCCTCCTAAAGAAGAGGAGCAAGACAGCAAGCTGACGCAACAGGCAGGTGTGGCAAGCTGATGCAACAAGAGACACAAGAAGAAAAACATAATGATAGACACAACAAGCAGGGAACAGAGGTGGCTCAAGCAATTAAGTGCCTTCCTCCTACATCAGAGGTCCAAGGTTCGGTTCCCAGTGCCTCCTAAAGAAACAAGGAAGATGAACAGACACAGCAAGTGCAAACAATGAGGGGGTAGGGAGAAATTAAAAAATAAAAATCTTTTTTTAATTTTATAAATAGGATCTTTGAAAAGATGTTATTAGTTAAAATGAGGCAAAACTGAATTTCCCCTCTCAGTTTCCCCTCTTTGCACCTCAAAGCTTTTCTCTCATCAATGACAGTGTGTGAGGCCTTCTGTGACCCATTGAAGCCCCTTTTTTCAGTGAGGCCTTATCCCACTGAAGCCCCTCTTTTCTGAGGTTTTGTCCACATAACCCGATAACAGAAATCTCATCTCCCTCAGATTCCAATAGAGGAGGACATCTTATCTCTGCACAGCTTATTCTGTGCTTTGGTGTATGGTGATTTCTGTTTCAACTTGGGCTTTCTACCCCCAGCCTAAAGGCTGTTTAAGTCCACCTGGGGAGATGGAAAGTGAACTTTATAAAAACAAATAACAATATAATACGAATCAGTTGGCATTTTATTGCTGAAAGATAAAAACTTACAGAAAATAGATGCAAGCCTTAGAAACTAGCATCTATGCTAACTCCTCGATTTTTCAGATTAGGAAAATGAATGCCTGGTTCAGTGTCTTAAAGTTAATTTAGAGGTACAAGACTAAAATTCTCAGATCAAGTGTCTGCTGGTCTACCACACCATTTTCAAACCACTATGAAGAAAGGTTCATGAATTATACTTCTATTTATATTACATCCATACTTACTCCAAGTCCCATTATACCTAGTATTCACATCCATCACAGAATCTTCTAATTAAGAACCCCATTCGAATTCTATTCACTTTCCTCCACATCCTGAACTTTATGGACAGTATACTAAACAGATTAAAAGCAAGCATTTTGAGAGACAACCAGCAAGATGGCATTAGAGTAAGGAGCTCCTAGAGTCAGTAGAGTAATCACCCTGAGCTATCTAAAGCACCTGTCTGGGGACTCCAGAAGACCAGAAGGGCATCCTGCAACATCCTAGGAAGAATGGCAGTAGGAGACTGCCCACCTGCAGAGAAGATTCCTAAGTAGAGCACTCCATGCCACAGAGGCCAGTGCCCATCTTCCACTGGAGGCACAAGCTGCTTTGGGAGCTATTCCGCAGCTGGAATTGGAAGCTCCACTTCCCAAAAGCAGGGGAGGAAGAGACAGTTGGGCACCAACTTCAGCTACTGATTAGTAAACTCGGCTGGCTAAAGTATAACTCTATGAACAGCTAAAGTTTGAACCTGTCCATGTTGGAACGAGGCCGATGACCTCCATTTTGACTCTGCCCCCAGCACAAGGGGAAGCCCGGCAGACTGAAAATCACAGGGATGGTAAGGACTGGTTTCTTTCACCCAGATTGGTCTGCAGCCCTAGCCTAGGCTTCAGCCCCACTGCTAGCAGGGAGGAAGTTGGCAGGCCCTGCACCATCATAGCCAGGTAATTGTAGGTACATTTGGCACAGACTGAATAATCAGAAGTCCGCCAGGGCAACTACGGTCATGTTGGACGTGCACTACATAGATTGCTGCCCACAGCTGCAGTTCCATCCCCACCCCAGACAGGGGAGAAAGGGACATGAAGCTTCATCAGTCTCCCTGGGCAACTACAGCCTAGGCCTGCACAACTTGGATTATTTCACACAGCTGTGGCTCTGTCCCTACCTCTGGCAAAGGAGAAAGTTGGGGGAAGCTTCATTGGTTTCTTGGAGCAATGAGGGCAGCTTCAACATCCACAGCTTATAGTACCAACTACATCCTTGGCTCCTACTACACAACCAGCAAGGGAGAAAGGGCAGGAAGCCCTAAACTGAAGAGGAAAACTGTACCCTGAATAAATAGTAAACCAGATGCCAAGACACCAACAACAAAACTACAGTCCACACCAAGAAACAGGAAGATATGGCCCAGTTAAAAAAAACAAGATAAGCCTCCAGCTGACATAGAAGAGTTGAGACAACTAATCATAAATGTTCAAACAAATCTCCTTAATAAATTCAGTGAGATGGCTAAAGAGAGTAAGGTTATTACGAAGACATTGGATGAGCACAAAGAAGAATTTGAAAGCATGCATAGAAAAATAGCAGATCTTATGAGAACAAAAGGTGCAATAAATGAAATTAAAAATACACTGGAATCATATAATAGCAGATTTGAGAAGGCAGAAAAAAGGATTGGTGAGCTTGAAGAAATGGCCTCTGAAAGTAAACATATAAAAGGACAGATGAAGAGAAGAATATAAAAAAATTGGACAAGGTCTCAGAGAACTAAACAACAGCAAGAGACATGGAAACATGTCATGGGTGTCCAAGAAGGAGAAGAGAAGGGAAAAGGGGGAAAAGGAATATTTGAAGAAATAATGGTAGAAATTTCCAACCCTATGGAAGACATAGCTATCCATGTCCAAGAAGCACAATATACTCCCTTCTGAAAGAATCCAAATAAACCAATTCCAAGACACATACTAATCAGAATGTCAAATGCCAGAGACAAAGAGAATTCTGAAAGCAGCAAGAGAAAAGCAATGCATTAACGTATAAGGGATACCCAATAAGATTAAGTGCTGATTCCTCACAAGAAACCATGGAGGCAAGAAGACAGTGGTATGATATATTTAAGATACTGCAAGAGAAAAGTTTCCCATCAAGAATCTTCTATAGAGCAAGACTGTCTTTTAAAAATGAGGGTGAGTTTAGAGCAGTCACAGATAAATCTAAACTGAGAGAGTTTGTAACCAAGAGACCAGCTTTGCAGGAAATACTAAAGGGCGTGTGTAGCAGTTTGATATGGTTATGAATTCCAAAAATAGATATTGGATTATGTTTGTAATCTGGTCTGTACCTGGCCATAATTGAGGTATGATTGGGACTTTGATTGGGCCATGTCATTTGTACCCACCTCTTGGTAGGTGGGGACTCACAGATAAAAGGCATGGCAAAATACAGAGTTGAGGGTTTTTTTGATGCTGAAGCCTTAAGTTGGAGCCCCGGGGAAATACAGAGGAAAGAGAAGCCAGTCCGAGAAAGAGAGGGGCCCTGAGCCCAGGATGAAGCTAGCCCTGGGAGGAAAGGAGTTTACCATAATTTTGAAGTATGGATGAAGATAAGCAATTTTTCGAGATATGCAGCAACTGTAATGTGATATGAATACTACTGTAATTTGTTACATACATTCATAAGTGAAGGAAATGCTAGATTTCAGTTAGAGATCAGAAAAAATAAAGATGATAAATTGATTTTTTCAATTTAAGCTCACAGACCGCCTGAAATCTTTTAACCCCTGCTTAAGAACCCCTGCTTTACATGGATGTCTAGCCTTCCACACTACTAAAAGCAACTACATCCAACATACTCCCCTCAGCTTTTCTCTTCTCCATTTCAGAATATGTATCATCACTCCTCTCATCCTGACTTCCATCTGAGGTAGGAACTTTATTCCTCCTGTCCAAAGCTGAGCCAACTTTAACAGTCATTCTGCTTCCTTCTGCCTCTTCTGGTACTTCCTCCAGCTACAAGCTTCCTCAGGTCTCAGGTCTCTTGATGCTGCTAACCTCTCAGACCATTCTCTCCTCTCCTTTCCTTCACTGCTAAACCACCTGGAAGTGTCGTCTATGCCTGCTGCCCTCTTCTCTCCCATCCACCCCTTCATTCCTGGACTGGCATGTAATACCCTAGGAAATATTTGTTGAATGTTAAATTAATTGAGGCTATGCCCTTATAACTCTACTGAATGTACACTCCTGAAGGCTGAAAATTACCTCCTAGTCATAAATCTAAATAATTTATCACAGTCCTCATCTTCACTGGACTCTCCTATGAGAAACTCTCTCCTGGCCTCTGGACCTACTTTCCTTAATCTGCTCCTGTCAAAAAGTGGCTCCTCTTTCTCTTTCCACAGCTCTTTACTGCTCTTTTCATTCACTCCAGGTCCTGGATCACAGTCTCTCCTAGTTTTGGCTGCTCTCTTTATGCCTAGGATTTCTAAATCCATAACCCTAGCCTGTACTTCTCTCAAGAGTTCATTTTCACCTGAACTTTTCACCTGGTTACATACTGGCATCTCAGTTAAAATTTGTCAGAAAACAAACACAGCACATGTACTCTCTCCTAAACAAATTGCAGTCCCGCTGTTTCTGTTTTTTGTAATAAGGTTTTTGTTTTAGCTGAATTTTATAAATGAATACTGTGCTAGAAATCACATCGCCATTCTACTTCAGCTGGGGATGACCCAGAATTATGAATCAAGTATCAATTGAAACTGATTTCAACTTAGTAGGAGAGACTCATGCACAGAGTCAGCTCACATCCATTTTTCATCTTCTCTCAGAACCATCCTAGCTTTGGCTAGTAGCTAGTGTGCCAAGTACAAAGTAGCTTAGAGGCCAGGGGGATTAAATATTGCTTAATGTTGATGCTAAGCTGCTCTAGAATGTCCAGGGTTATTTTTCCTCAGTGTACTAAAACAGCCTTTTGCTGAGAGTATTAGTCTGTGAAAAGAACTTGGGAAGATGCCTTGGGTGGTAACTTGGGAACTCAGCCATCATCTTCCACTCTTACCAAACCTAGCTCCACTCTGGGAATGAAGGAGGTATCTGTTAGCCTTTCTCTTTTGGGAAGGCAGTTGGAACACAGGGAGCCCGTCCTAGGGTCATTCATATACACATGTGTCAGTGTGAGCTACCAGGACCCACATCCCATTTACCTGAACCATCTCTTGGCCTTAGACTCTTTTAGGTAGGGACTTCTGAACATTAACATGTGCTTGCCCACTCAATTGAGAACCATGCCCACATCCTCCAGCTTGTCCTGAACTGCATGGTCTGTTTTTAGCCTTGTTCCCCAGCTTTCTTATAATTGTACACTCCCAATGAACTAGCCTGTTTTGTCCCATGTATCTGCTCCCAACCTTGCATTCCTTGCCTCTCAAACCCTTATACTACCCATTACAGAAATAAATACAAAAAGGACCAAAGAAAGTCCTCGTAATGGGTTGCATGAGGGTGTTCTTTTCATCTCATCTTAGGCATCTACGTACTGAGTATCTGCTCTATTCCAAGCAGTATATCACGTACCTTCATAGTTACCCTATAAGGTGGAAATAATAACATCTTTTTTTATAAAAACCTAGGTTCAGTGAGGTTAAGGAATTTTCTCAAATGTACACATAGCAAGTAGAACAAAATTAGGATTCAAACCTATGTCCAACTGACATCAAAGCTTTTGTTTATTCTCCTGCACTGTTCTGCCTTTGGCAGATGTGCAATAACTTAGGCAGAGTGTTGTTATAATCATTGTAATTGTATTTTACTAATATTCTTTCATAAAGCAAATATTTCTTGAGTGCTCTGTGCTAGGACTGGAGTTACAAAGAATAATTCTAGGTCTTGCCATCCAGGAGCCTATGGTTTAAAGGAGAGATGTATAAACAAAACAAAAATTACAATAGGATAACAGTGGCATGTGTCAAGAACAGCAGGAACATGGGAAAAGAAGTCCTTAATCCATCTACTAGAATCAAGGAATCTTCACAGTAGGAGTATCATTTGACCTAGACTTGCAAGATGACTAGAAATTTCCCAGGTGAACAGTTTAGAGGGAATGGTATTTCTAAAAAGAGCTTTGAGTGCAAAGGTAAATGCAGGAAAATACCAGTAATTTAGTTTTGCTATACTAAAAATACAGAGGGGAACATGGCCAGAGAAATAAGCAAGGGCCATTTAGATGGCAAGGTTTTGACTGTCATGCAGAGTAGTTTTATCTTTTAGCCTCTACACAGCGTGATGCCGTTGAAGAAATTTAAGCAGAGTAATGGCAAATGTTTTACCACTTTAAAAATTTCATTTTGTAGTAGTATAAAGTATGAATTGAAGAGAAAGTAGATGAGAATAAGAATAGGAAGGTAATTTTATTCTTCCAGGTGAGAGAGAATGAGGTTCTGCACTGAGGCAGTAGGAGCAGAGAGAACAGGACCAACTAGTTAATGACTGAGCAGAGCCATGGGCCACCATTTGGTTCACTACAATGGATAGTCACAGAACCTTTTGCCATCTCAGATTCTTGATCTCCCCACCTATCTCTGTTTGGATTTAAAAATCCTATAAATCATAGTTTCCAATCTGTGATATGGCTCCTAATTTACTATACGTAAGCAGTTACTTTGCATTATTTTTTTACATTTTTCCATGTGGACCACACAAAGAAAAATTGTGGGGAACTCTCATAAATTTTATAAAATCTTTCAAACCCATCATGAAGACTACAAAGTTAAACATTCGGTTCATCCATCCACCTCTTCTACTCTATGAGCTGTTGGTCTGGAATTTATTTCCAGTCAAGTTGAAATATAAAATCACAGGGTAAATCATCCCACTTACTCCACATTACAAGTTCTCACATCATCATGATACTGTATCAGGTATAATTTTTCATTTCTTTTTTTTCTTTTCTCTTCCTTTAGCAGGACTCAAGAGTTGTAGCTTATGAATGAAAACTTTTTTTTGTCTATGAGTAATGTTCATCATTATCTGCTTGTCTCAAGTACTTCAAAGAAAGGCCAAGTGTTTTAATCAGCTCTACAGGGATAAGAATAAAAGTGGATTTTCCCTAAATTTATAAACATGGACATTCATAAATGTATAACATTCGTATACACATCTGTATATAAATATATCTATTATACCAACATTCAGGTTTTTATGTATAAGCAGAAGCTCATGGATGGTGCTAAACACCAATTTGACCATTCTATGATTAATCATCTGATCCAAAAACACTGATCCATTTGCCTGTAGTATATATAAAGGGACCACAGATTGGGTTGGCCAAATGTTTAAAATATTTTAAACTATTTTACTTCCTACAAATTAGAGAACACAGATTATAGGAAACCTAAGGTTTGAAAGGAATATGTATCTACTTAAATGGTATTAAGTAGTATAGCAAATTAATTTTATGATTAATAATATAGTATACCTTAAAAATAATTTCTGAAATTCAACTAATAAACTATACATTTTAACACTTTTTTACTGTTAGTGAGATCTTTACTATTTAAGTACTGTTTTAAGCAATTCCTGGATAGATCTAATCTCTCTTACCTTCATGCTTTCATTTCCCAAAACAAGAGAATACACTCCTAACTGTATAAAGTAGTTGCATTAGTATCATGATATTAACTTATGTGTCTTTAAGTCAGCATTCTCCAGAATCTGTCTAATTTAATTGAAATAGCTTTGCCTGTGTAAACTTCTCCTTTGTTTAAATAAGATTTCACTGTTTAGTTTTGCCTTAAGCAAATGCAGCCTTTTGTTTGTCCTTAAAACATTTGATTTAATGTATAACCGAATATGAATAGCTTCTCATCATTCCAAGACTATCACTGGCAATTTGCTAATGTGTAGTATATTGTTTTCATTGAAAACTAGGGCCCTGTCTTTAGCCTGCTCTTTTGAGAAAATAAAATTTTGCCAAGAAAACCTTCCATCTCCTTACCATTATTGATTTTAAATTTGAAAAATTCTTCATGAGACTTTAAATCTTTAAATGTAGCTGCTAATGCTCTTGATACAGAGAATTATAAATTTTGGTCTCAAATCACAATATGTTTATCTCTTTGGTTTATTACTGGTACCAATATTTTCTGCCTATCATAGCTGCTCTAAAAGAATCTTAATATTTGGCAGTTTGTAGAAAATAATGTGCAGTGAATGCCATGGGAGATTCCGTTTGTTCTAATTCCAACTGGAGTGTATTTCCTGGTTCCTGTTTTGTTTACTGACAATAAATAGATATAATGCTTGGTTTTTTGGTTTTGTTTTGTTGTTATTGTTGTTGTTGTTAAAGCTAGCATCAGGTTACCCATGAAATGAGCAAGGGCCATAGTATTCTTTTAACATGTATTTTCCCTTTTCAGGCAATGCTGGATGTGGCTGCAAACCAGGGCTGGCTGGTAACTGTCCTGAATATCACCATTCTGGTTCAGATGGTAATCCAGGGTCGGTGGTTAAAAGATTCTTCTCTTCTTACACTGCCAAACATAGAACAGCACCATCTTCACCTCTTCAGGTAATGGTTTTAATTTTGAATTTAATTGTTTTTTTATTTCAGAAAAATTATCTTCGTTTCTGTTGTCACTTGAATTTCATTTCAGTTCCCAGAATATTAATTCTTTACAGTGAAATGTCCCTTTTTCCTAGAGGAAGACATGTCCTACTGATATGACGTTCTCATTTGGAATTTGATTGTCTGTCCCACACTGAACCACAATTAATTTTAACCTTCCCCTATCTAAATTGTTTTCCACTTGGAACATTGAATATGTTTCTGTTTTAACTGTTTATTCCATTGCAATGTCGCCCTTCATACAAGAAGTTATTAAAGTGCTCCCTGTTCTAAAGTAAAATAAATTCCCAATTTCTGCTATTGCAGAATAGCTTTGGGGACCCAGAATCCATTTTCAAATGTAAATTGTGCATCTGTAAATTGTCTAAAACTAGGTAGTTTTTTATATATATACCATCAGCTCAAGATATAACCTGTGCGTAAGAGAAGAGTTTATATTAGCATCAAATTAGTTAGCCCTTAGTTCCCATATACATGGCTGCAAATATTTTGACAAGGGAAAGAACAGAACATGATACAAGCAAGGTTGGCAGTGTTTAAATGAAAATGTTTCTTTCACACCAGTGTTTCACACCAGTTGAGAGATGCTGTGTAGCCAAAATATTCGTTACAGTCATGTAGACAAGCAAAACAGTCTGGCTGCAGTTTGCCATCATATACCCTCTACCTCTTGTCAGCTGGACCAGAGGTGACAGTAATTTGAGGCATCAAGTTACAGACACCAACAAGAACCTCAGGAAAGTCCCCTGGTTGACTCAAGTGTATTTGGTTCCAAGGCATTTGTTTCCATGGCTCCTGAATCTCCACCGTGGAATATTCACTAGAAACTAAAAGGCACATTTAGAGAGTGAGCCCACCAGCAGCAGGTGGCATGGGGAAGAGGCATATACCTCATGTGTGCTTGAAGCTTAGCTGCGGGAACCCTCCCAAAATGGTGCTAAAAGTTATGGTAATTGGATTTCAGCAGTAAAGCAAGCACATAAGGGTACCCTCCCACAGCATGTAGGTCTGTTGTAGAAGCTGCTTGGGGCCTAGCCACGTCTTTGCTGTCATCCTTAAGTATTATTCCAGTTACATTTTTCTTCTTGATATATCAACAGGAAATAGAGAGTAAGATTTAGATGGCCTACATTCCTGGAATCTGGCACTTTTTACACTATAAATCTCAAATATCCCCAAAAGGTACTTTTAAGTTTATATTCCCCAAAATTTATAATTCAAACTTTATTCCAGTATAATTATATTAGAGACATTTGTCTGCCTCTGTTAAAAAATTGTCAGTGCTCCAGATCAGTACCTTATCCATGTGGAAGCATTAGTTCACATTAGTATCTCTGAGAAAGATATCCAGTGTATGAACCCTTAGTATTTGCTGAGTTCACCCACAATTTACACATTTTAGGTGGGGATAGCGTTACTGCCTTGGATTGATATCTTAGAGAATGCTAGCTGATTTTTAAAACTTAAAATAATGGCCATTAAAAATTATATAGTTATCTTAATTTTTTTAAATCTCTTCTAATTATATAAGCCATTGTTATCAAAAACTATTGTGTTGTGAAGATTTTTTTGAGTTGATATTATTTCTTAGGAAATGGAAACCGGTCTTAAAGGGCCCACGTGTTGGTTACCAGGGCCCCATAGAGTGCCTTCCAGAACTGATCCTTGCCTGTGAAGGGAAAGACCATGTATTCAGCGCCATTGTAGAAAGTGAGCTACAGAATGCAAAAGTGAAGCAGGTAAGGCCATCTGTTACATGTTGTCAAGGCTCCCTTACTCTGGGGAGTTATACCAAGAGTTTTCTAACTTAGAGCATGGGTTTTTGGCATCAGACTCAAATTCTATCTCTGCCATTTACTATAATGAAAACATTATACCTGCCTCAAAAAGTTCTTAGAAAATTAAGCAAGCTATTAATATTATTACATAAACTCCTTTATGTATTTTCTGGCATAGAATAAGAGCTGAATAATTACTAGAAATAATGACAGTAATAATAATTAGTATTAGTAGTAACATTATTAGAGGTTGTTTCAGTGTAATGCTATTAAGCTCTCTGAGAAAGGCCTCATTTAGCTTCTCCAGCAGTAAACTAAATTACCCAGAAGCCCTTCTATCCCTCTCTTAAAGGCAGTTTTCCTTTTTTACACACAGATATATTTTCTTGCGCTACCCTCAGTTACTTACGCTACCCTTCTTTTTTTAATCACTTCATTGTTCCTAAATTCAAAGTAGTCTTTCAAATGAACTTCTTATTTTGTGTAAGTTAAATATATGTTGTGAAAGACAACATAACTCATCTCTCCAAACCATCCTTGGGAAGGCCAAAAACATGAATAAATGATGCCAGAAATATTTTGTATATCTGTGCTTTTAGAGTCTAAAGCATTTTACTCTAAACATGTCAGAGTAAACATTCAGGATTTATAACATAATTAACATATTGACTTGCAAATGTAGGTTTTAAAATAAAGAAACTTGTAAGCGATGTCTTTTTTTTTTTTTTTACCCCCCCAGTGGAACTTATTTTTTGAGTGAAAAAAGTATGACAGGCATTGAAGCTGACTGTTCAGTTTCTGTTGAACCCAAATTTGGCATAGAAAACTATTTAAATATTCATAATAAATACCTACCTTTCTAACTAAATTACCATCAAAATTATGAATAAAAACAATATATTTAAATCAAAACAAAGCTTCTGTTAGCAACAACAGATTTCTAATATAACATACATTGATTTCATGCCAAGTTTTAGATGTGATAAAAAATTAGAACATTGTTATAATTAGTTCAGGGAGAACTCAGAAGTAAACTTACTTAATTTATTTGCATAAATTGCCATTCTGTTATCTTTAAAACCAAATGCAAATTGGCTCTGTCTGATATGATGATGGTTATTTGGCTCAAAAGTGCTTCAATTTGCAGAGCAATCTGGTGTCGGCTCTGCAGTGTGGCGATCCCAGGTAACATACAAATCCTAAATTATTCCAGAAATTAGTATGTTTAAAGCATCAATTTAAGTGCTAATTGCAGTAGTAATGAGAAAAAGCAGTATGACTGTGAGATTTGCATCTTCTACCCCATCAGTATGCCTGGAACGGCTGCTGACTGGCAGCGGATTTGGCTGCTAATTAAATAATTGTATGCATGGCAGTGCTCTCGCCTGATTCAATAGATGAAGATTAATCCTCAGATAAATATGTTTGGCTGGTATTGAAATGTCTTAGCAGTTTCTTTAAAAATAGCTCATGTTTTATATACATAAATATATATATAAATATATATTCGCACATCCAACAAATATGTATGTGCACATTATCAGTTGAAAAAAAGTGCTATAATAATGTTACATGTATATGAAAACCAGATCTGACTTTTGGGGGATTTGTAAAGTAATGTTCCGACAAGTTCCTAATAACAGAAAACATTATATTGGTCACTAATATATAATATAATATATAATATATATAGTATAATATGGTGTACTTAAGGTAAGTCTTGCTTTATGTGGAAAATGTTACTGTGTTGTCTCTCAACGTTAACTGCTTTACAGAAATTGTGTATAAGTTCCCTCTTGTTCACTTTTCCCCCTAGCCATTCTTGGATGAACATCAATTTATCCAGCTTCTACAATGGGTGATTGTTGTTTTCTTGACCACACTATGGCTTTGGCCATTTCAAGATCTAGTTGCAGACATAATTTCAGAGTCACAAGACAACTTATACAATTGGATTGAAAATTTACTTTTTTTATTCCTAAGGGGTGTTTTGGTTCATCAGGGTACTTCATTTCAATTAGGCATACTCAGCAGTACTAAAGTCTTAGCAAACAGGAATCAAAGTCTATGAGGAAATCTATGGTATATATAAAAGAAATAAAATAAGTTACAAATGTTTGTGTTTTTTTTTTTAATTTAATTTATTTATTTAATTCCCCCCCCCCCTTCCCCAGTTGTCTGTTCTCTGTGTCTATTTGCTGCATCTTGTTTCTTTTGTCCGCTTCTGTTGTCGTCAGCGGCACGAGAAGTGTGTGCGGCGCCATTCCTGGGCAAGCTGCACTTTTCTTTCGCGCTGGGCGGCTCTCCTTACGGGTGCACTCCTTGCGAGTGGGGCTCCCCTATGCGGGGGACACCCCTGCGTGGCAAGGCACTCCTTGGGTGACACATGGGCCAGCTCCACACGGGTCAAGGAGGCCCAGGGTTTGAGCCACGGACCTCCCATGTGGTAGACGGACGCCCTAACCACTGGGCCAAGTCCGTTTTCCCCAAATGTTTGTTTTCTTTCATCCTTTCTGTGGACTTAGGAATTTATTTATTCATTCATTTAACAATTCATTCAACAATTATGAGCACTTACTATTTGCATATTGATTTCTCACTATCTTTCAAATTAAAGAACAGAAATAAAATTAGTGTTTCCCACTCCTTTAATATATAGCATTTTAATTGGTACTCTGAGCATGATAATGCTAAAAATACATATATTTGTTTCAAGGAAGAACCTTAGACCTACAGGGTTCCTTAATGATATGTAGACATGTAGAAATGTTTTCATTTCAGAATGTATAGAATACATTTGGAATGTGGATGAAAAAAACATTTTATTTTGCACAATTAATGGTCAATGGTTGATACTGACATCAACAGTTGCTTCAAAATTTTGTTCAGCTTGCAGCAGTAATGCTTTCTATGTAAAAATAATAAAAGTTACATAAATATTAGATAACTTCTCTAAAGCAAACCAATTCAACAGCAAATATTTTTAAACTTATTTTTCATTATTGTCCATGGCCACTCAATATATAAAAGGAATTTACAATAAAGAGATCACAAGTTTAGGTAATGTCCTTTTCTAGTTATTTTTTAAAGGACTTTAAGCTATAAAGGCACACTATTTCTACATACACAAAAATGAGAAGGAGGTGAGGATGGACAACCACCACACCAAGGAACCAAGAGAGTCTACAACTGCAAGCAAGAGAGTCCCATCCATCAGGCATATGGGATCAAAGCCCCTTCTCAATTAGAGGTGTAGAGGGCATCACCATCCCAGTATCCTCAGAAGGGGAATAAAATATGGACTAGAGTAGACTTACTGGTATTCTATTATAGACTTAATGTGATTCTAGCAATGGAAAAAATTATATCATTGATGTGGAGACAATGGCCATTGCAGGTGCTGAAGGCAGGGAGAGAGAAAAAGTGGTGTAAAATAAGGGCATTTTCGGAACTTGGAATTGTCCTGAATGACGTTGCAAAGACAGATACAGGACATTATATATCCTACCATAACCTACAGAATGGAGTAGGAGAGAGTATAAACTACAATGTAAAATATAATTCATGCTGTGTGGCAATGCTGTGTTCATCAACTACAAAATGTGTTCATCAATTGCAATGAATGTACCACACTAATGAAAGAAGTTGTTAATGTGGGGAAGGGTGGGAGGTGTGGGGAGTGGGGCATATGGGAATCCCTTATATATATATTTTTTCTCTCCCATTCCCCACCCCCCACCAGTTGTCTGCTCTCTCTGTCCATTCACTGTGTGTTCTTTGTCCACTTGTATTCTTGTCAGTGGCACCAGGAATCTGTGTCTCTTTTTGTTGCATCATCTTGCTGCATCAGCCCTCCGTGTGTGTGGCACCACCCCTGGGCAGCCTGCACTTTTTTCGCATTGGGCAGTTCTCCTTACAGGGTGCACTCCTTGAGCATGGGGCTCTCTAAGCGGGGGACATCCCTGCATGGCACAGCACTCCTTGTGCACATCAGCACTGCGCGTGGGCCAGCTCATCATACGGATCAGGAGGCCCTGGGTTTGAACCCTGGACCTCCCATGTGGTAGGCAGACGCTCTATCCATTGAGCCAAATTTGCTTCCCTTCCTATCGCTTATATTTTTCTGTATAACATTTTATGTAATCTGACTGTCTTTTAAAAATAAATAAATATATATATATATATATATATATATGTGTGTATTTTTTTTTTAAGTCAGATTGGGAAGCAGATGTGGCTCAAGTGATAAGGCCTCTACCTACCATATGGGAGGATCCGGGTTTGATCCCTGGGTGCTCCTGGTGAAAAAGAAGAAGAAAAAGCATGCCTACATGGCAAGCCAATGCCCATGTGGTGAGCCGAGTGCCCATGCAGTGAGGCAAGTGCCCATGCAGTGAGCAGAGTGCCCACAGAGCAAGCCAAGTGCCCATGTGGGTGCCTATGCAGCAAGTGGAGTGCCCTCGTGGTGAGCTGAGTGCCAAAAGAGTGCCCACATGTGAGCCGAGTGCCCACGCAGTGAGCCAGTACCTGCAGAGTGAGCTGAGTGCCCACATGGCGAACCAGTGCCTGTGCAGTGAGTCAGTGCCCGTGGAGCAAGCCGAGTGCCTGCATGGTAAGCCAGTGCCTGCATACCTGAGTCACACAGCAAGATGATGACACAAAAAAAGAGAGACAAAGGGGAGAGTCAAGGTGAAGTGAGGCAGAGACCAGGCACTGAGGTGGTGCAAGTGACAGGGAACCTCTCTCCACATCAAGGGTCCCCAGGATCAAATCCCAGTGAATCCTAGAGGAGAAAGACCAGAATAGAAGACAAAAAGATAAATAGATACAAAAGATCACACAGCGAATGGACACAGACAGCAAAACAGCAGGGTGGGGGAGGGGGAGAGGGAGGGGAAGAAAAGAAATACAGGAATTTTTAAAAAGTCAAATTGGGGAAATCTGTACAAGGTAATGGATTGTATCAATGTCAGTATCCTGGTTGTAATGTTGTGTTAGTTTTTTCTAATTGTTACCATTGGGGACAGTACACAGGATCTTTCTGTATCATTTCTTATAATTGCATGTGAATCTAGAATTAGGTCAATTTGTTTAAAAAAGTTTCTTAGTTGATCACTGCATTTCACATTAAACTTTCCTTTATTTTCTTTTTTTCTCTTTTTATTCAGGCATGGAATTTCTTATCTCGCTTACCAGTGGTAGATATTGACTTGAGTATTAAAGGTTGGTGGAATGATTCAGTTGAAGGACAGAGTGAACTCTGTATCCCAACTCTGGCTTCAGACAAACGAGATGACAACAAATGGATCAGATTGCATGCTGATCAAGAGTATGTGCTTCAAGTTAGCTTGCAGAAAGTCCACATTGGGTTCCACAAGGTATAGTATTTGGTTTCCATGCTCAAATACCTCACACCAGATACCAGCATGCGCCACCACACATACCTTTTATATTACTAATGTGTCCGTGTCATTCATGAATCCTGCTTTCTCAACTGGCCTTAAGCAGCAAGAGTCAGCCTTTTGAAATGAGTCAGTTCTCCTCATGTGCCATTTTCAACTCCAGAATATCCATCATAGCTAATAATATATTGCCTAAAGTACTATTCTCAAAGTATGGTCTCCAGACTCTGTGTAGCATAATTTTTCAAAGTGCCTTTTAAAGTGCAGTTTTCTTGGCCCCACTTTACATTGTCTAAATCATAATCCCCAGGGGGCGGTATCTCAAAATCTGTACTTTATCCAGCACCCCAAGTGATTTTTAAGGATATTAAAGTTTGAGAAGCACAAACCTAGAGGCACTGTGCTATGTGGGAGCCATACTGGGCTAGATTTAGATGAGATTGAAGCCTTACCACTTAGCTCAATGAATTTTATTAAGTCACTAAGCTTTTCTGAGTCTCAGTTGCTACATCTGCCTGATTCCTTCATTATAATATATATGAAAGAGTTTTGTCAATGTTCATGCAGGCCAAAGATGTATGATATTTTTATTTTAAATTACTGTGGTCTTCTCTGTTACCTCTGGCACCTAAATTAATTATTTGGTCTTCTAAGAATATTAGTACATGACATGTGAGCAGATTGGTTTTTAGTACCATAATAATTGAAATAAGAAAGAATGAGTCTGTCTTTTAGCCCAGTGGATTCAGGGGCTTTTCCATATCTAGAATAAGCCTTAGTAGTGACGTTGTAGTTCATTAGTATTGTCCCCTCTGTTTTCATACTCAAAATGATATATAACTTTCTAATGCCACAATGTCCTTTCAGTACTGGGCCTTTAAGTCTCAACTCATTTGACTTCTAATTCTGAAAACTTAGTCAACATAATTATAAAATGATTCATCTCTGGCATTTCAAAACCTTTAAATGAGTGTTTTTTAGATTACAGTGTATCCCAATTTGCAAAAAAAAAAATTTGATAATAAAAAAAAATCATGGGGAAAATAATTAAGACTCTTTTACCTTACTATTACTACTTAAAAATCAGATTGTCATGATATATTTTTTTAGTTCTAAGTTTTGTTTCTAAATGCTCTAAAAATATATTGCTCTCTGACCTCTCTTAAAATGCCTTAACTGCAGTATCTCCCTCTAGAATATTGAGGGAAAGCTCAGTAAGAATGTGTCGATCTAAACTAAAGACTTCAAGTGCTTTAATTGTATTTCTGCCTATTCTTGATTTTGGTGATTAATATATTTTACAGTTACTTTGGTTTATAGTTTCTCATTCCTTAGAAAAAGGCCTTTCTAATATTATCATGTTAGAATATATGGGGATTTTGTATGAGTTTTATTCTTGAGTAGGGGGAAGGTATTTACACGATCTTTCAAACTTTACCCCTGAAGGTGCAAAGACTAGTCTTGATTGGCATTTTTGCCCTTTTCTAAGCATCATTCCTTGTGAATAAAGCTTTGGAAAATTTGATTAACATTTTTGTATCTCAGTTTGTTCATCTGCAAAAAGTATTAATATCATTTATAAAAATAGCATGAGAATTTATTAATTCAATAACAAGATTCAGGGTTTTCTATTCTAATTGAGCCAAATATTCTGATGATTATAACCACAAAAATAGTATCTGTAATATGCCTTGAGAATCTTGAAGAAATGTAGTTAATACCAAATCAAGATACCAAACCAAAATGGAGGAAAATTTAAAATATTTCTGATAGAAATGCTGATTTATGACCTTAAAGGAAGACATGGTAGGCTTTTAACAACAACCAAGCAGTATAGAAAGTCTAGACATTATTTTTTTCTTTTTCTGGCTTACAGGGAAAGCAAGACAACTATGCAGTTACCCCTCGTTTTCCCAAATCAAAAGATGAAGGATGGTTTTTGATACTAGGAGAAGTGGATAAGAGAGAACTTATTGCCTTGAAAAGAGTAGGATATGTTCGAAATCATCATGTCGTTTCCATTTCTTTTTATACCCCTGAAGTACCTGGAAGGTAAGCAGAATATCACCACAAAGTTCCAGAAGTAAATATGACTATGATTAGAAATGTGGTTTTACATGTTAGATCTATTTTTATATTTTAGGTATATCTACACACTGTATCTCATGAGTGACTGCTACCTTGGCCTGGACCAGCAATATGACATTTATCTCGATATCACACCAGGAAACATTTCCTCACAGGTCAACACAGAGGTCTCTGATGCCTTCACTGATCTGGCAGTGAAGTAACCTGACTCAAACAATCCATTTGAAAAAAGTGGTTATGAAGTCAGGCTGTTCAGTCACCTAGACAAAGTCAAATTACTTGAAGTTTGCCTTAGTGGAATCCACTTCTAACCTCAAGACACCCAGGAAATTGACAGTGGCTTCAGTGTTGATGCCCATAACATAAAATCAGCCTCAGTGGCCTTATGCAAATGTTTCTTTTCGTAATGTTGTCATCATGGGTTTCTTGATTTGTAAAATGTGTAAGCATGTAGAGAACCTTTTAATTTGCGTCTGTCTAATTATATTTAGGACTTACTCATCTGTAGTTCACAGCTCACAATGTACTGTTTACATGAATATTGGCTTATTTTCTTCTAAGGAAAACTACATTGAGGATTGACAGTTTTAGGATTTGTTGTAACCTATTTCTACACCTGCAGCATAAAATACGTAAAATAAATCTATAAGATGATGTACAGTATGTCTTGCCTGCAAAATTTATACTTTGATCTGATCGCATATAGAGGCAGTTTCAAGAATTTCTTAGTCATAAATGTTAATAAAATATGATGTAAAATTATATTACAGAGCTCAATGATGATAAAAAGAAAACAGAATATGTTGATCTTAAAAAATGTAGATACTGTAACAGGTAGAATTAAAATGTTCAGAGTGCCACTTCGAAACGAGTAGACTCAATTATTTGTTCTGCTTCCTTCCCACTATATCCCCTCTTCCTCTTCCATTCTTCTTTTCTTTACCTTCTTCTTCAAAACCTTACTTCCATTTTCTTTCTGACGTATTTACACAAGCAGGAAATTACAGTCTAATTCATTTTGTGACATGTACAAACTATGTAGTACAATTCTTTGTCCTTATGCTCTCCAGGACAGGTGTCAGATAAACACAGAGAAGTTTCAACCCCTAAAGTAGATTTTTACCAGCGATTAAGAAAACTTCTTTATGTCTGAACAATTTCCATCTTGAAAACTACTTTTTTTCCAACCTAAAAATGTGTTAGAATTCACTGTCCGTATAATATGCATTCTATTGGAATGAAATTCTGTTTTGCAAAGTAATGTGAGGTATTCCTGTCCCTAAGGTGAATTCCTTTAAAACTGCTTGCCAGTATAACCACAAGTACTAGAGTTTGAAATATTATCTGAAACTGAAACATATTGCTTATGTGTACCTCCTTTTCTAAGCATAAAAAGAAGAAATACTAATAGAGTGGGGGGAACCAAGAACTTCCTAAAATTAAGTCTAAATAATTAATGTCAGTATGCCAAGTGTAGTAGGGACAAGGTGTCTGAAGAACTCTAGTCTCAGAATTTTTACTTCATATAAAGAGTTCTTTCTGCTTTTCTTTTGGCAGAGCTTACTTCCCAATTGAAAATCCTACTTTAACCACTTTTTATTGGAATTAAAAGAACATGATGATCATATAAATAAATGATCACCAACCCCCATACAGAAACCTGAGGAGGAATAATCTCTTTGTCTTCAAATTTATCAGCATCTTTCTTTTTGTTAGAGAGCAGCCAAGTTTAGGAGGTGGGGCTCCACTTCCTTGGACATAGAGCACAGTACATAGGAATAATACGAAAAGAAAATTTCTGTTATATGCATCAGAGAAGAAGAACAGTATTGTGATAATACACTATTATTTAGAAATCAACATAGCCCTACTCTGAAGCAAGATTAAAAATTGATTGTATGATCAATTGAATAAGCTGTAGGGGATGCTAGTAAGGCAAGGTGCACTTGGACGGACAAATGGAATAAGTTAATACTTATTCCAAGTAGTAACCAACTCTATTTGTCTACAACTTTATCCTCATTCGTTACCCAACCAAAATTTTATTGTTAAGTGTTATAATTAGTACTACTATTTTCAGAGCTATAAATTATTAACTTCTCATAACTTTTAGTGGCCAAGAATTTCTCCAGTATTTCAAATATGTCCAAGTCATAATTATTGAATTTATTTGTCCCCCTAAAATTGCTCAAGGGGATTTTATTTTCTTCGGGAAATGAATATATTATGTTAAAAATGATTTCTATGGGCTGGATTACAGTTTGTTGTCTTAACTTGGAAACTGCACAGCCCATTTTTCCTCTCAAACCACGTAACCTTCAGCTGCCTAGGACATTGTGCGACTCTGGTTTCCTATGCCTCTGGATTTTATCAACTCCAGCTTACTGAAGTGCCAGTCAGACATTCATTCTAAGCATTGTGTTGAATACTCTGATATCCACACAAATGAGACACATATCCTGTCTTCCAACAAGGTTAACTGGTGATGAAAAGAAGATACTCATAATTATAATAAAATAATTGCAATAATAATAGTGATATGAAGATATGCTATGGATTTCATAGGTAAGAAGTTACTTAGAAAAATCATAAAGGGACATTTTGATTGGGTTTTTTTTTTTCAGATGTTATGTTACTTTATATAGGCAACTATTTGCTCCATGGTGGTGGTTTTTTCCATTCTTTTTTCTATTGTCTCTTTTTAAAAGATAAATAAATCACACAAAACGTTATATTACAAAACATAAGAAGTTCCCATACACACCATACCCCACCCCACCCCCCACTCCTCCCACTTCAACATCCCCTTTTATGAGTGAGGCATGTTCACTGCATTTGGTGAATACTCCCTGGAGCACGGCCACACCACATGGACCATAGTTTACCTTGTACTTCACACTCTCCCCCAGCCCATCCAGTGGGTTATGGCAGGATAAACAATGTCCTGCGTCTGTCCCTGCAATATCATTCAGGACAACTCCAAGTCCCGAAAATGCCCCATATCACACCCCTTCCTCCCTGCCCTCAGCAACTCCTGTGGCCACCGTCTCTACATCAATGATACACTTTCTTCCATTGCTAGAGTCATAACTGTTTTATAGTAGAATACCAGTGTGTCTACTTCAACCTGTATTATATTCCTCCATCTTGTGGACCCTGGGACCAATTGGGTTTTGAAGATGGTTAGAATTAGAAGGCAGAGATTAAGAGAAGAGCGTTCTAAATGGAACAGCATTAACAAAGATTCTGAGATACCCCACACTAGAGTGCCCGGTTGGTCTGCATTTTCAGAGACATGAAAGAGATCAGCAGGAGAGAGGAATAGAAAAATTTGTGAAGGGACCTTGAATTTTGAAAGTAAAGGCTGCATATCTTATGTGTATGAATTCCTCAGCAAGTCACCTGACATCATTGTTTGGCTTTGTAGGGGCTTTCTTTAGGAAAGTGAATCTGGCATCGATGTATAGATGACATGACTGAACAAGAGGAAAGGGAGAAAGGCTGAGGAAAGAACTTAGAACACAACTACAGGCCCAAAAGACAGGAGGGGCCCTAGAAGGATATGAGGAACATTCTAAGAGTGGGAGAAAGAACTAGTTAAGGAGACAGCCAAGAGCCTGGGATAGAATGAATCCATGCTTGAGGTGGGTACTGGGTACTAAATGCTAACAGGAGGTCAAGGAATTGAGAACCAAGCCAAGGGTCCTGGCTTAGGCAGCTAGGGAGTCATTAATGATCATTAAGAGACCTATTTCAGCAAAATGCAAAAAGAAGAAGCTTAGATTACAGGAACCTGAGTGGTCAAAGAGAAAGGAGATGCAGTGATTGAAGATAGTAGCCCTACAGGCCTCACTCAGCAAAGATCCAGTGCTCTCACCTGGGTTGAAGTATGTTGTTAATAGGGCGGACTCTAATTGGTAAGGTTCAGAAATCGGCTACTGCTTTCCAACTTTCCCCCTGCTACCTCCATTAAAAGGCACACACAAATACATATATTTCTCCCTACCCACCACCACCATTACCACCATTAAGCTGAAAACTATCTCACACATCTCCAGAAAATTATTGGGTTGCCCCCAGTCTTACCTCTGTCATTCCCCTTGGGGCATGGTGGGCTGGTGTTCCCTTGCATATAGGTCAACTGCCAGAAAGCACCCCACACATCACGCTAGCTCTTGACACAAGAATAAAGGAAACGTGAAGTGTGGGGAAACTTGAGCCCCAGCAATATGAGATGCAGCATTTAAGGGTGAACATGTCTGTCCTTGACATTGGTAGGAGCCCTTCTCCTCTTCCTGTACTTCCAAACTTCACTGGTAACTTTGATGGGAAGAGGATGCAGTGAAATGGGATATTTAGTCATTACAATAACATAGGAGTAAAAATATATAATATTGATTTCCCTGCCTCAGATTTTGACATGCCCTTCTAGTGACCTCATCCCGAGCCTTCGAAAAGTACACATCACTCCCCACACTCCTCAAGTACCTCCAGTTTTTCAGGCCAAATCCATGGAGTCATTCTTGATTCCCCTTTTTCTCCCAAACCACTACTAAATCTGACAGCAAATCTTTTCAGCTCCACCTTTAAAATCTATCCAGAATCCAACTTCCACCACAGCTTCCACCCTCCTTCAACCTCCTGATTTACCTGCCTGCTGCTACCCTTGCCCTGTTACACTTCTCTACACAACAATCAGCCTTTGGAAACGAAAGTGATCACATTCCCACTCTGCTCAGAAACTTCTAATGCTTTACCATCTCAGAATAAAAACTACATCCTGACAGTGCCTATGAGGTCCTGCATTGTTTGTCACCTCCTCCCCCAGCACCTCTCTAACCTCATTCATCTTGCTCCCTCCTGCTCCTTGCCAGCCACCCTGGCCACCTTGCTGCAGGCTGAGCATGTTGAAGGGCTCTTTTCCCAGGCACCCACATGTCTAACCATCTGATTTTAAATGGCAACCCCACCCCAGGCCACCAGTCCTCCCTATCCCCACCTTCCTGTTTTGTTTTCTCCTTGGTTCCTATCACCACTATTAAAATGTTTATTGTTAGTCTCTCCTGACTGAGCTCCACGAAGGCAAGAGTGTTTTCTGCTACATTACCAGGGCCGGCAACATTGCCTGGCACCTGGGAGCTGTTCAGTAAATACTTGTTGAATAACTGAATGAACACAGAAACACTCGGATTCTAAAATACCACATACCCACTTTGGTTGATGCCTGTTCTTCTGGAGAACCCCGCTTCTCTCAGAGAGTTACTAAGAATGAGGTACGTATGTGATCCTCTTATATCATCTGTAGTGGAGGATATGGGTAGTGGTATTGTAACAGTGATTGCTATTATTTATAGAAAAGGAGACTGTAAAGTTTTTACATGAGATCTAGAGTATTACAGGAATTTCAAAACCAAAGTGTTCAGAACCCTTTAGCCTGGATTTTAGCTCTCTGCCTTCTGTCACTAGACCCCTACCTTCCCTCTATCACTCCTGCAACTCTTGACGGTGAAAGGATCCCCAAGCAGGGACTCCATGGATTTGAAGAATATAGATTGAGAATAACTTTGAGCCCTGTCTTTCTGGAATAATTCTAAGTGAGTAGGCAAAATTATTTCATGAACTACCTTACTAAAAAGATAAACCTGAACTAAGTTTCATATCTTTCATTGGAATATTACTGAATATAGAGGAACTTGACTTTGAAGATGTGTATTTGGATTTTAGCTTAGCTTTCTTTTTCTACTTTCAGAAAGCTAAACTCTACATCTAAGCAACACTAGGTGATAAAAATGTTTGAGTTCTACCTTTATCATTTCCAAGTCCTAAAAAATACTGAGACTGGCAGGTGATTCCAGACTGTCCTGGAACTCATGTTTTTTTTAAGTAACAGAGAATGGTTATAATGATATCTGGAAAGATTTATTCCCACAATTTCAGTCAGTTCTTCCACTTTTTATCATGGAGCATTCTGTACTATTTCTGAAAAAAAACAAATTCTTCAAATTTGAGTCTTTAAATGAGGTTTCAAGGATTCTACTTTGCTTGAGCCTTCTCCCCAAGATTTTTGCATGCCAATTTGAGAATGATCTGGGGTGTCTGTTCACATGTTGGTTTCAAGCACTGGAAAAACAGGTCAAGCTTTGGGCCCAGTCACATGTGAATGGAAACTTAATTTTTGTTGCTACTCTTCAGTTGGCCTACAATTCAGGGGTTATGCTAAATGCCCTTAATGGGAAGCGGATGTGGCTCAAGTGATTGAACTCCTGCCTATCACATGGGAGGTCCCTGGTTTGATTCCTGGTGCCTCCTAAAGAAGACAGCAAGCTGGCACGATGGGCAGACACAGCAAGCTGACACAACAAGAGACACACACACAAAAAAAAACTGTAATAAGAGACAAAACAAAAGCAGGGAGCAGAGGTTTCCAGTGCCTCGTAAAGAGGATGAGCAGGACAGCGAGCTGACACGATGGGCAGGTACAGCAAGCTGATACAACATGATGACACAAGAGCCACAAGAAGAAAAAACATGAGAGACACAACAGAGTGGGGAACAGAGGTGGCTCAAGAGGTTAGGTGCCTCCCTCCCACATCAGAGGTCGTGGGTTCGGTTCTCAGTGCCTTCTAAAAGAAACAAGAAAGATGAGCAAACAACAAGGGGGTGGGAAGAAATAAATTAAATCTTAAATAAATAAATGCCCTTGGCTTAGTTTCTCTAGTAACACTGAATCTGTAAATAGATGTTAACAATTTCATAATGGAGACGTTCTGGAGAATATGATGGACTTTAGCTTCATCCATATTTGGTTGAGCAGAATCACACAGTTAAAAGTTCTTTGAATCTAATTAAAAGTCCTTTGACTGTCCCAAACCCATGTTTCCTTGCCTGTTACTTTTATCATTTGTGCATCCTTTATTTTATTTGGACTTGTTAAACCACTACTCCTGCCTATTGTAAACAAGTAGAATCACATGAATGATTGCACCCTTTGATTCCAAGTAAGACTAAAAACAGTTTTTAACAGTAATAGTTATCCAAGATGAGATTTATTCCTGAGATTTCAACCTAAATATATCTAGTTTTGCCATCAAAACTCTATTTTCCAGGATGTGGGGAAATCATTCCAGTTCTGAAATGCCTTAGAGCCTATGGCCCATTCATCCAAATGGCCTCAAAGGTGCCAAATATTATTCCTTTGGGGGAAGAAGGGAATGAGTTTCTGAAATAACCAAATAATCTCTGTGAATGAGATGACTTATCAGTCATCAATAACACAGACTACCATAAAAGTAAAACTCATTTCTTGTGACTTGTGAATTGACACCAAAGACAAGCAGAAAAGAGAGGTTCTAAAAATGTTCTTTATAGAAACACATCAGGTTTGGTGCATATTCTTCAAAAGTAGCAACCTAAAAGGACAAAGTTCTAGGTTTGTGGCTGCTTGTCATCAGTTTCATTATTTTTAAGTCAAATTGCATGCAAGAGTTATTATTTAAAGAGATGCTAACCAGAATGGACCCGCAAAAGAAAAAAATGGGTTTAAATTATGAAAGAGAAAGTTTAAATTGGAACGAGAAAAAGAAATCTTCATAACACGATTATAAAATAATGAACAGGTTAGATGTGGAATCTTGGTCTTTGAAGACTATTAAAATAACAAGATTTACCATTTCTGGATGATTTCCTCTGCCTGAGAGCAAGGGATCTTGACCCATTCATCAGAGGCCTTTTTAATCTCTAAACCTTCCTCCATCTAACAGGAGAGTGCCAACTGGTAAATTTCATACATACAGGTTCTGATCTCTTCATTTAAGCAATCTCTACCTCCCTCAACTTTATAGCTGTGTCCTTTTCCACCAAACTCTACGCCACACTGGAAACCAGTCCTTGCACACTTCTTTAAATACTGAAAATACTGCATGACTATCTAATGGTCATTTCAATAAGGAATTCTAATAACCTTCAATTGAACTTTCAAATAATTATGGGCAGTGTACCCAGGCTGTGCATCTTTTACCTGTTATTTTTAGTTGGGTTTTATTACCAGAAAATACGTTATTGTCTGTTAAAAAGTTTCATCAGGGATGTGGAAGGAATAGGTAAAGTCTAAAAAGAGATGTGCTGCTGTGTCAATTAAGGAAACCCATTTTTGTTTTTGTTTTTGTTTTTGTTTTTGTTTTTGTTTTTGTTTTTGTTTTATGAGCTTCTGTAATGCTGTCTTAGCTTCCTAGGGTGCTTAAGCAAATATCATGAAGTGGGTTGGCGTAATCAATGGGAATTTATAAGCTTACAGTTTTGAAGCTAAAAGAAAGTCCAAATCAAGGATCGATCATGGCAATGCTTTTTCCCCAAAGACTGGTATTTTGGGGCTGACTGCTGGTAATCCTTGGCTCCTCTGTCACATGGCAAAGTACACAAGGTACATGATGGCATCTCCTGGTCTTCACCTTCTCTTCCAGGTTCAATTAATGTTTAGTCTCTTGCTTCCTGTGCCTCTGTCTCTGTGTCTCTGTCTCTGTCTCTCTCTCTCTCTCTGTCTCTCTCTCTCTCTGTCTGTCTCTCTCTCTTTCTCTCATTTCATTCTCTTGTAAAAGACTCCTGAAATAGGATAAAGATGCATCCTGACTGAGGTGGGACACACCTTGACTGACGTAACCTCATGAAAAGGCTCTACTTACAAGGAGTTTACAGCCACGGGAATGGATTAAATGTAAGAACATATTTTTCTGGGGTACATACAACTTCAAACCACAAATGCCAACTCACCTCTGTGTTATATTTAGTGGCCCAACCACCTATTGGAAGATTTAGTACAACATTTCTGATCAACTCCCTTCTGCCCCATTTCCTTAACTGTAAAGCAAAGGCAATATCTGCCCAGGCTTCCTCACCGAGTGGTTGGCTCCACTCATGGAATGGCTGGCTCCCATGGTAAGAAGGACAGTGAACTCCATATCTGTGTACACTGGTCCTGGAACAGAGCAAGAGTTTAATCAATTTTTAAATGAATCATTTATGTGAAAATGCTTAAGATATAAAGAGCTATAAAGTATAAATAAAAGTAAATTAAAGTGTGAGGTGGTAAATTGAAAATAAACTCACTGGTTTGATGGTCAGTGGGACAGTAGGCTAAGAACCCACTCTACCATACCCACCCCCACCAAAAATAATAAAATCTTTATGCCCAGATCGGGTTCATTTGTGTTCCATTCTTTGTGCTATAGGATTGCCGTCCCTTAAAATGCAAATACATTTACACTTTCAGCTGTAGGCTCTACGCACATAATGGCAATGTGCATTACTCCATTGAAACTTTCCTAAGGACTCTCGGAAAATGTCTTAACAGGATAGTGAGGGGCAGAGGAAGGCACCAGCCAATGGAGGAGAGGTCTCACTACCTCTTTTCTACCCCTTGTGGATTCTAAGAACTTCACCACTTTGCAATCTTGCCAAGGTTCATTATGATGCCCAAATTAGCAGAAACATGGACCACTCTGGAAGGGGAACAGCTATGGAGAGCAAGAGTGAGATGAACCTCACACTTTCACCAAATTCAAGTATTTGGATCATAAGGTATGTTGCACCTAAAGTAAAATTACATTTTCTAAACAAATTCTAAAAATTCCTTTAAAGCATTTACGTACCTTCCTTACCCACTCTTCACAATCTTCCCGGGAGTTATGTCACTTTCATGCTTGTGTAAGTGTGAAAATCAATATAAGTTTATTCAGTAAAGTCCTAAACCCCTTCTTTTAAAAGCAAAGATTGGATTTTTCTTTCAGAAGCAACTATTTTTACACCGTACAATACAAGTTCTGAAACTCAATTCTAACCATAAAATAAGGGGAAAAAATTATACCACTGACTTCTAAGATAGTGCTGTTTTTTTGTAGCAGCAATGAGAATAATATAGACATCTTGGTAAAACCTCAATCCTATTTTCTGATACTGTAGAAAAATGCCTTCCTCTAAAAACACATTACCCTGCAAATGGCCTTTGGAGAAACTGAAACATTGAAGAAATCCTTGCATTGTGACAAAGAACATTATCCATGGACAATTCTAATCAATTACAGAGACATAACAGTATCCAGATCATATAATATTCCACAGTGATGATCCTGGCTCCTGTCCATCTTGTGAAATGCCACAACTCATCAACATCGGTCCTGCTGCTGTTTGCAGCTCTCCAACCTAGAAAGATTTACTTTCAATTGATTGTTACTTTTCATGCTGAAAGTGGTAGTACATCTGCATCTTCCATTTCAGTTTTGTCATTTTGTTATCTTTGCCCACTGTGTTAATTATTTTTGGATGCTTCATCCTGTCCCCAAACAATATATTTGAAACCCTCATGAGGATGCATTGCATAAATATTGAATGTGTTAAAAACAGAGTCTGAGGTAATTCAGAATGCATTTAAGTAAATTGATTGGAATCAGCTTTTATTTAGGAAATCATCTAGGGACGATTTGATATATTTTAAATACTAACTGTTCATGGAGGTGCAATATGCATGTGCATTCCAAGAAATCCATGAATCAGCAATCAGAACAGAAATACATGCTTTAAAGTTAAAAGTGAATCAGAGAGAAGTTTGGTAACTTAATGTAATAAGATACCTGGGAAAATTCTTCAGAACGAAAAAACGTTTTAACAAAATCAGATAAAGATAGCGTTACAATGATGAAGTGTTAAAGTAAATTACATACATGTTTTATAGGTTTAGAAGACAAAAAAATGAGATCTGTTCTATAGCAAAGAGTGAGGGAAAGAGATGTGGCAACTGTAATTAAAAGTCAGATGTTTTGGATCAAAGAAAAACAATTACAAAATAAAAACACAACAAATGACACCCAGAATGTTTATTAAAAGATAGGACATAAAGTAAGGGGGAAATGGAAAGGAGAAATGAGTTTATATGGCTACGAGTTTCTAAAAAAGAGTCTGGAGGCTGGCAGAAGGTTTGCCCTCATGCACAACTGAGCAGAGTCAGAGAGACAGATAAAGCAGATACAACCCCCAGATATTGGTTCCTTTGAGGGCTAAAGAGACCCATGGGAGTTATGGTCATGGCCGATGGGGTTAACTACCAGGGCAGATGGCCCCTCTTTGGAAATGGTGTTTATGTGTGATGAATCTGGACTCAGATGGGATCTCCCTTCATAAGACTTTCATGCTAATGTGCTGGAGGTGCAGTTAATGTTGGGGTTTAAGATATATTTAGGGGATTTGAATCTCTGGACTGACAATGTGATAGCCAGATCCTGAGCCTCAACAGACTCCAGCACCTACAATCTGATTTATTGGACTTACCACACTCAGCTAAGATGGAGTTGAAGAAGGACAACCACCACACCATGGAGCCTAGAGTGATTACAACTGAAAATGGGAGGATTGCATCCAGCATCCAGGTGGAATCTGACCCTTCTCTTGACATAGAGGTGCAATGGACACAACCAATCCAATGTCCACATAGAAGAGGTGGCATTGGATTGGGAAAAGTGGACATAATGGACAAAGTGTATGGGGAAAGGCAGGAAGAGATGAGAGGTGGAGGCGTCTTCGGGACATGGAGCTGCCCTGGATGGTGCTTCAGAGGTAATCACCGGACATTGTAAATCCTCACAGGGCCCACTTGATGGAATAGAGTAGAGTATGGGCCATGATGTGAACCAATGTATATGAGGTGCAGAGGTGCCCAAAGATGTACTTACCAAATCCAATGGATGTGTCATGATGATGGGAACGAGTGTTGTTGGGGGGGGGGAGAGGGGGGGTGGGGGGGTGGGGTTGAATGGGACCTCACATATATATTTTTAATGTAATATTATTACAAAGTCAATAAAAAATAAAAAAATTAAAAAAAAAAAAGATAGGACAATACACTATGCAGTCCAAATTCTATGTAGGCAAAACTCTATCCTTAAGCCAAAGCAAGTAGTACTAAGAGTTTTAATTATTTGTATTTTGCTTTCTTTTTTATTGTGAAATATTTCAAACCTATCAAAAATGCAGAAGCCTACCAAAAAAGTAACATTGGACATTGACGCATCCTCTCCCAACTTTACAGAATTCTAACATTTCCATACTGACTTTTTTTTTTTTAAATTTATTTCTCTCCCCCCTCCTCCACCATTGTCTGTTCTCTGTGTCTATTTTGCTGCGTCTTTTTTGTCTGCTTCTGTTGTTGTCAGCGGCATGGGAATCTGTGTTTCTTTTTGTTGCGTCATCTTGTGTCAGCTCTCCGTGTGTGCCGCGCCACTCCTGGGCAGGCTGCACTTTCTTTCATGCTGGGCGGCTCTCCTTAGGGGTACACTCCTTATGTGTGAGGCTCCCCTACACGGGGACACCCCTGCGTGGCACGGCACTCCTTGCGCGCATCAGCACTGCACATGGGCCAGCTCCACACGGGTCAAGGAGGCCCGGGGCTTGAACCGCGGGCCTCCCATGTGGTAGAGGGACGCCCTAACCACCGGGCCAAGTCCGCTGCCCTCCATACTGACTTTTTAAAAGAAAAATAGAGGCACAGTGGATGCCCTGGCACACCCTTCCCCAATCCTGTTCTCTCTTTCCATTCCAGAGTTAATTTTACCCTGGATTTGATTACCTTTCATATACATGTTTTTATACTCTTACTGCTGTTACTACATAATTTACTATGTGTTTTATACTATTTTTACATGTATCCAAAAAGAATGTATAGCAGTTGTGGTAGGCAGCCTCTAAGATGGCCCCCAAGGATCTTCGCCTCCTGTTGTTCGTGCCCTTGTGAAGTCCCCTCCCTTTGAGGGTGGGCTGGATTTATGGACTCACCTCTAATGAACAGAATATGGCAGAAACGATGGAGTGTCACTTTCAAGATTAGGGTATAAAAAAATATTGGAACTTCCATCTCTCACTCCCTTGGATTGCTCTCTTAAGGGAGAAGCCAGCTGCTATGTCAGGCTGTGTGGTGAGACTACCCTGTGGAGAGGCCAACAGCCATGCTAAGAAGCTTGAAAGGACCCTCATAAGAGACCCTGAGCCAAAAAGAGCCAGCTAGGCCACCAGGGGATCCCTGACCCACAGAAAGTGTGACATTATAAATGTTGATTGTTTAAAGCTGGTAAATTTTGGGGTATTTTGTTAGAAAATAATAATAACTTTAAAACTTTGTTCACTCAGTATTGTTTTGGGAATTTATCTGTGTTGCTCCACGCAGCTCTAGTTTACTTAATTGTATAAATATATCAGTTTTTACTCATTTTTAAGTTGATAGGCTTATAGATTTGTTTCCAGTATGTGATCCTAGAAATAACTGCTGCAATAAATATTTTGCCCACTCCTCCTTTAATTGCTTTCATTTTCATAAAATTATAGCTCACTAATAATCTTCAAGTTCAGATTTTAGTTCAGGGATCAAAAGAAATGTGCACAAGGAATTTTTGATTTGCTTAGACTAGTATGACATATTTGTGCTTTTAAGGCAAGATTTGGGAAAAAAAAAAAAAAAGGCAAGATTTGATCTACCAAAGTGAAACCATGGATTTATCCACAAAAACACGTCTAGGGAGGTGATGCTGAAACTGTAGCATAAAGGCAGCCATAGAATCATATTGCACACCAAGGCTAAGGCGTGCAGGCAGCAATTTCTCATGATTCCCTGACTATAGTAGTGGAGTCAGTTAGCATATTTGTCCTTTTCTGCTGTTCTAAGCTTAGCGTTAACAGCAGAATTTCAAAATAGATGCTTCTTTTGAGACCCAGTGGGAAATTTCCTCGTAGATGGATTCTCTGGGAGTCACCTAAAGAAAAATCAAGAAGCAGAATCCCACTTTCACTGCTCTGCTAAGTCAGGATGCAATGGGCTCTGACCACAGGTTGAAGCTGCTGGACTCCTAACTAAAGGAATTCAACTAACGTTGAAAACCTCCTAAGAAATAGGAATATGTCCTGCCAATAGCTATCCTGGCGAAATGCAGCTCGTTAAAATGTCATCATGAATTAACAAGCGTGACTGCATGCTTCATGCTGTGGCAAAGGACTTAAAAGTTCTCTTCTATTTTTTATTAATAGCCTTTTGAAGCTGACATTAAAAAATTATTTCTCCCATACAATGTTTTTGGTAAGATGATATCACTTTTTTGGGTAGGCTTGGTTATTGCATTAAACTTGTTTATTTAAATTTCCATGTTTACGATCACATTTCTGATAGGAAAAATGAATCAAGGGAACTATTACATCCTAGTTTGGGCAACAGCTATACTTGCAAACTACCCCCCACACCACCAACAACCTCCCCATGAAGATATAAATGCGCCAAGCAAAGAAAAGCCAGCTTTGATGAAAGATGCAAAAGAGTAATGGCCCATGATGCCTTGAATGGCTGTCAATCTGGTATATTTATTTAAAGGGACATCTGACTTTTCAAAGCACCTGACTATTTCACCACGATTTAAAATTTATTTTTTGTAGAGTGGGTATAGCAATCCATATCTCACTCAGACTATATATATATTTTATCTCATGTATATATCATACTGTGCATCAACTTCATACATACTAAGCACTACATTCAACTAAAATTGAACTGTGCAGATGCTTTAGAACTGAAGAGGCAAATAGAGATTTTTAAAAATTGGCCGTATCCCCATGCGCAAGGAGTGCGCCCCATAAAGAGAGCCACCCAGCGCGAAAGAAAGTTCAGCCTGCCCAGGAATGGCACCTCCCACATGGAGAGCTGACACAGCAAGATGATGCAACAAAAAGAAACAGATTCCTGTGCTGCTGACAACAGAAGTGGACAAAGAAAATGCAGCAAAATAGACACAGAGAACAGACCACTGGGGCGGAGGGGGAGAAGGGGAGAGAAATAAATAACCTTTAAAAAAAAAAAAATTGACCGTAGACCATTCATCCCTTCTACGAGGCTTAATGCTGCCTCCTTCCTTGAGCCTTCCCTGATTTATTTTGTTTTTTCCTTAAATTTTTATTTTTAAATAATTTCCAATTTACAGGACAGATGCAAAAATAATACAATAGAGTGAACTCCAACATACTTACCCCCCAGATACCCAGATCCACCAATTTTAACATGTTGTCCTATTTGCTATATCATTCTATCTATCCATCTATCAATCCATCTCTCTATCTCTCTATATATTTATCATCTATATATCTATTTATCTTTGTATTTTCTAAACATTTGAGAATATGTTGTATACATCATTCTCTTTGAACACAGTACTTTGTTACATTTCCTAAGAACAAGTATAATTATAAACCACCATAAGTGCAATTATCAAGTTCAATAATTTTAACATTAATACAAAGCACACAATCAATATTCCAGTTTTTTTCATATGTCCTTTCGGGCCTTTTCTCCACTATTCCTGCCCTGATTTCTTCACCCCGAGAGACCCTCTTCCCTCGGGATACTAGTTCAGCTTTCATCCTCCCCTGCATTGCATGTAACTTGTACACAAGAGGAACACAGCAAATATCCATAGGAAAATAAAAATGTGAACTGCTATATGTAAGGGTTAAAACAGAACAATCAAACTAATGGAGGAAAATTAAGTTAATAAAGATTTCTTGAGCACCCACTATGCTCACTGTCCCATCTACTCTTAAAAGGGCCTGTTGAGGCATCTCCAGTGAAGGTCAACAGAACAAAGTGAGGTTACTGAATATCCTTCCTGCTTTGCAGGTCATTAGGCAGACAAATGCCTTCCTGTGGTGGGAAAGATGACATGAAGGAGAGCAAAGAACAGAAGAACCTAGCAATTGAAGGTATTCTTCAGGCAGTGGGTTTATAGTAAAACCTGGACCCTGACTCCTGGCAGACCCTTCTGGAGGCTATTTTCAGCCTCCACCCCAGACTGCCATTCATTTAACATATTACTTACTTACTAAATGTACATTGTCTAAAAAACTCCGTGCTCTCCATAGAAGAATTCTGGAAGGATAAACAAGAAATTTATGAGTGCTGGCTTTTTAGGGGAAGACTGCAGGGAGAGACTTCATGTTTAATGTTTCGTACTGTTTGATTTTTGTTGTTGTTTTTGCCTTGGACTTTACATAGTATTTTCCAATTGAAAATAGTTGGTTTAAAATGTTTGATAAAAGGAAAAAAACTCTCAAAATCAAAACCTCCTTCAAACAAACAAAGCAAAATAAAAAGATTGCCCTTGGGGGGCACAGGACGTGGTGTGGAGAAGGAAGATGATGGAGCCAAGCAGCCAGTAAGAGAAGACACAGGGATCTGGGAAGCAACCGGACTCGTGCATTATGGCCGCATCACCCACACTTTGTCCTCGTGCCTCCTGACAAGTTGGGTAGGAGGATATGTCTTATATCTAGAAAGAAGAGTTGGGCAGGAAACCTGTCACAAGTTTATGCATCTTTTTAGAAATATCAATAAGCAGTGCATAACATTTCAGCACTTTAAAAACTTCCTTGGGCACATGTATGTCACACAACTCAACAGAAGCCTCAACCAGGAAGATAAACCTAAACCAGAACCTGTGGTATCTCTTTTCTTTGAAAAAGCATCTTTGGGCCAAGCCAAAGCAGAAATATATGAGATGAGACCTCTTTCATCTGTGGCTTTTCTTTGTCCAGAAAACCAAAAGAAAAGGTAGAAATAGAATCTGCCTCAATAACTGAAGGTCAATGGAAGTAGGAAAAGAGACAAAAGATGAAAAGCGATGGAAAGAGATGAAGCTGCAGGCGGACAGGGAATTTTGGCTGGACTATCCAAAATCAAGCTCATAGCTCTAGTCGTGAGCACCGTGTCAGCCGGATTTGCATTGGTTCCAGGAACTTTTGATTTGCCCTATTTCCTGTTTACTTTTGTTAGAACAGGCCTTGCCCCCTGTGCTGCCAACACCATCAATCAGCTAATTTGGATTGTGTTTCTACCATTTGCAATGACAAGAGCCTGAGCAATACAACAGATCACAGGATTGCTGGAGGGCAAGAAATATGAAGAAGTATAGGATAGGTTGGGATGGTGAGGTAATGAACCCAATTTTTTTTTTTAAGTTTAAAATGGGAAGAGTTCCAAAAGATTGGTGGATTTTTCCAGGAAAAGAGACTAAAAAAAACCTCCTTTGAAAATTTAACCTAGACAGGGAACAAGTTGTTTGTTGGAGGCAAAAACCAGGTGTTTTTCCTTTTATATAATACATTGCTCTAATGTTTGAAATTTTTAAATGTTCATGTTTGTATTGATGTTGAAAGCATAAACCTATATGAGGCTGACTTAAACGGGAAAGGGCAGACGTGGAGCCTTGGCGGTAACTTAATCCCTGGACTCAATGTTGGGTCTCTCCCTCACTCCCACTGCATCCCATTCCACAGTCACAGGCAACCTGAGAGAAAAGCAAACGTGTTCATTTGTAAAATCCCAGGGAAAGACTCAATTGACCCTGTTTGAATCAGATACCCATTCTTTGAAACCAATCACCGCATCCAGGAATGGGGTAAGTTACTGAGTTATATGACCACCTCTGAGAGCCAATGAACAGAGCCTTCTTCTAGAAAAGGTAGGTAAAGCACAAATATGGCCCTTGGGAGAATCAGTGTGACCAGGGCAGCTGTCCAAATTGTGTTCACAAAAACATTTTACTTTTGATTTTATTCAAAGCAGGGAGGGCATATGAAAAGGAGAGCAGAACAATGTGTGTGTGTGTTTTTAATCAGAACAATTGTAGGTTTCTAGTAATATCATGCAAAAGGTAAGAGTCCTCATATTACTCCCATCCGCCCGATCATTTTCCCCATTGTTAACATTTTGCATTTGTATGGTAGCTTTTTCACAAATGATGGAGCAATATTATTATACGTTTACTGTTGATTATTAGGTTTTACTCTTTGTGTTATACTGGTCTATGTCATTGTTTTTTTTTTTTTCATTTTAACTCTAGCAACATATATACAAACTAGAACTTCATGTTTTATCCACTTTCAATTGTACAGTTCTGTGGAGTTACTTACATTCCAATAAAATATAATATTCTAAGGATTGAAAAAAAAAAAGATTACACTTTTTGTGTCCTTTACAAACTGGTTACTGGGAGACTGGGAACCTGTGGCGAGTTAAGGAAAGAGCTTTTACTTTGTGCTGAGAACATCTTTGGGGAAATGAGGGTCATTTTCCACTCACAGGGAGATACAGATTTCGGAAGCATTTGCAGGTATGTGGAAACGCACAGCCAGGGCCCAAGCCCTCAAGACTTCTAGAAAGCATCACGTACCTAGAAGTACACAAGGGTCGATGCAGTGTTGTACTTAGGGAGAAAAGCTTAAGATTTTCTGGAAAAGAGGTTTATATTGCTTTCTGTATTTCAGAAAGTCTCAAGGTGATGTCCTTCTTTCATCCTGTATTATAGCTTCTGAGATTTACAGGCCCTTAGGGACACCAGCCAGGTCTCAGTGCCTGTGGCCTTTCTCCTCAAATTCAAGGTCTGATGTTTTGCCTCACTCCTTTTAGGTCTCTCACGCTGCCTGCCCCTCCCAGCCTCTGCTCAATTGTCTCGGCCCTCAGCCTCTGCTTGGCTATTGACCTCTTGTACTTCCTCAAGTCACAGCCCAGGGCCATCTCCTCCGGCTGGCTAAGCACCACTCCCTGCTTCCCCCCTATTCCATGTACACCTCCAACACTACTCCTGTGTCTGTCTGTGGATAGTAGTCCCGTGGAGAGTGGCCCTCTCTAGGGCAAGTCCCCTGCCTTCTTCACCTTTTGCACCCAAGGCCTCCCACAGTGTCTGACACACAGTCACTCAGTACTGCTTCCTGTGCTGAACGGCCTTCATAGAACCATTGAGGCAGCACCATCAAGGACAGGCCCATCATTTCCAACTACCCCCAAATCGAGAGCCAAGGCCCAGAATCAAAGCAGCCTCGTGGTGGGACTGGAAAGGAGAGGCATCATGACAAGGAGAAACCAGAGCATCTGGTCTGTTTCTAGCACGTCTGTAACTATTGCTCCCCTCCCCTTGAAAACCCTGTGGCATAAAAGAGCCCGGAACAATGAAGGAGGCTTTAGGAATGCATCGGGCCTGGATTATCAAGCTGCACCATCTGGGGTATCTCCACCCCCATTATCTCACACTTGTCTGTATGTACATCTGCCTTGATTGTGTTCGATTACAAGTTTCTTTGGGGCTGACATACAGTGTCCTCTGGGACCTGAATAAATGATCATTGAATTGAAACCAAAAAAACAGAGACAGAACAAATGGGGAGATGTGAAAAAAGGCTCCAGAAGAAGTAGGTGGTCTAATTCTCCACTCATTTATTTAAAAACCTAAATAACGTGTTTAAAGAACTAATGATTTTAAAGAAATTAAAAATATGGGAAGCGGTCTTGGCCCAATGGGTCAGGGCGTCCGTCTACCACATGGAAGGTCCGCGGTTCTAACCCTGGGCCTCCCTGACCCATGTGGAGCTGGCCCATGCGCAGTGCTGATGCGCGTAAGGAGTGCCGTGCCACGCAGGGGTGTCCCCCGCATAGGGGAGCCCCACGTGCAAGGAGTGCGCCCCATAAGGAGAGCCGCCCAGCGCTAAAGAAAGTGCAGCCTACCCAAGAATGGTGCCGCACACACGGAGAGCTGACACAACAAGATGATGCAACAAAAAAAGAAACACAGATTCCTGTGCTGCTGACAACAAAAGAAGCGGACAAAGAACACACAGCGAATAGACACAGAGAACAGACAACTGGGGTGGGGGGAAGGAGAGAGAAATAAATAAATCTTTAAAAAATAAAGAAATTAAAAAGGAAAGTGGGAATTAAAAGCCCTGTTTTCCTAATTAAAGAAAATTTTCTCTTGTTCATCCACAAATTATAAAACTACTTATATTAGCATACTATTTAATTAACAAATTATAGCCCGTTCTCCACAGTGAAATTATAAAGAAAAAGTTCACCTAATAAAAGAGATTATCCATATATCTTTTGATGGATGCTTGGGGTGCTTCCATCTTTCAGCAAATGTGAATAATTGGTTTGCAACATCAGTATGTAAATCTCTGTTCATATCCCTTCTTTCAGTTTTTCTTAGTACATACCTAGAAGCAGGATTGCCAGATCATATGGCAATTCTATACTTAGCTTCCTGAGGAACCGCCATTTGTCTTCCAAAGCAGCTGCACCATTGTATACCAGCAGTGGATGAGTGTTCCTATGTCTCCACATCCTTCCCAAAACTTGTAATTTTCTGGGCTTTTTTTTTCAGATAGTAGTCATTCTAAGAGTTGTGAAATGGTATCTCGTTGTTGTTCTGCTTTCCCTAATAACTAGTGATGTTGAGCATCTTTTCATATGCTTTGTAACCATTTGTATTTCATCTTTGGAAAAGTGTCTGTTTGAGTTTTTTGCCCATTTTTCTGTTGAGCTGTTTGTCTTTTTATTGTTAATTTGTAGGATTTCTTTACATATTCTGAATAGTATACCTTCTTGTATATGTAGTTTCCAAATATTTTCTTCATCGAGTTGGTTGTCTTTTCCCTTTCATGACAAAGTCCTTTGAGGCACACAGGATTTTAATTTTGAGGCAGTACCGTGCGTCTATTTTGCCTTTCGTTGCTGCACTTTGGGTATAAAGTCTAAGAAGCCATTGCCTACCATGAAATCCTGAAAATGCACCCCTCATTTTTTCCCAAGAATTTTATAGTCCTATTTAAGTCTTTGATCCATTTTGAGTTAATTTTTGTATATGGTGTGAGATAGTGATCCTCATTCATTATTTTGCACATGAATATCCAGCTCTCCCAGCACCACTTGTTGAAAAGACTATTCTTTCCCAGTTGAGTGAACTTTCAGCCTTGCTGGATATCAATTGGCCATAGATGTGAGGGCTGTTGTCTTAACTCTCAATTTGATTCCATTGGCCAATATATCTATCCTTGTGGCAGTACCATGCTCTTTTGACTACTGTAGCTTTGTAATATGCTTTAAAGTCTGGAAGTCTAAGTCCTCCAACTTCATTCTTCTCTTTCAAGATGTTTTTGGCTATCCTGGGCCCCTTACTGTTCCAAATAAATTTGATATTTGGCTTATCAATTTCTGTAAAGTAGGATGTTAGAATTTTTTTTTTAAGGTGTCTGATGCTTTTTTTTAAAGACTTTTATTTTTATTTATTTTTTATTAATTTTTCTCCCCTTCCCTACCCTCCCCACCCCAGTTGTCTGCTCTCTGTGTCCATTCACTGTGTGTGCTACTGTGTACACTTGTATTCTTGTCAGCAGCACCCAGAATCTGTGTTGTGTTTTGTTGTTTCATCTTGCTACGTCAGCTCTCCATGTGTGTGGTGCCATTCCTGGGCAGGCTGCACTTTCTTTTGCGCTAGGCAGCTCTCCTTACGGGGTGCACTCCTTGTGTGGGGGGCTCCCCTACATGGGGGACACCCCTGTGTGGCACGGCACTCCTTGTGTACATCAGCACTGCGCGTGGGCCAGCTCATCACATGGGTTAGGAGGCCCTGAGTTTGACCCTCGGACCTCCCATGTGGTAGGCAGACGCCCTATCCATTGGGCCAACTCCACTTCCCCAGGATGTTAGAATTTTGATTGGGATATAAACATACAATGGAATATTACTCAGCTGTAAAAAAGGAATGAAATCCTGATGCATGTGACAACATGGATGAACCTTGAGGACATTATGTTGAATGAAATAAGCCAGACACAAAAGGACAAGTATTGTATGATTTTACTGTTATGAACTAATTATAATAGGCAAATTTATGGATTAGAGTCTAAAATATAGGTTACCAGGAGATAGATTGGGGTTAGGGAAGTTGATGCTTAACTTCTATAGATTTTCTATATAGGCTGATGGTAAAGGTTTGGAAATAGGTAGTAGAGATAGTAGCACATTATTCTAAGTGCAATCAACAGTACTGAACTGTATAGGTGAACGGGGTTAAAGGGGAAGCTTAAGTATGTATATGTTGCTAGAATAAAAATTGAAAGGTAAAACATAGGACTGTAACAACACAGTGAACCCTATTGTAGGTGAAAGTCTATAGTTCACAGTTAAAGTATAAGAATTTTCTGTCATGAATTATAACCGATGTATGACACTAATAAAAGGTGCTAATAATAGGGTGACAGATGGGAAAATACATCTAGTGTAAACTATGGATGATAGTTAATAGTACTATTTTAATAATCTTTCCTCAATTGTAACAAATGTAACTACTGTTAAAAATAGTAAAATTATTTTTAAAAGTACTATCATCAATTGTAACAAATGTTCCACACCAATGCCAGGTGTTGGTGGTGGGGTGGGGTATGGGAATCCTATATTTTATGCATGATTGTTCTGTAAACCCACAACTTCTCTAATAAAGAAATTATTTAAAAAATAAGGTTAGCTCCTAATTAGGATCAGGCAGCAGAATTTGCTGGGGTAATTTTCCACTGCAAATTGTTCTCAGGTTGACCTTGGCTGGTATTAAGGACATGGGATTGAAAACACATCTTTCCACTGCCAGCACGTCTCCCACAAAACACAAACGCCTTCCACAGACCATTAGAGAATATCTGCTCTGTCCCCCAGCCACGGCTCCCCCATTACCCTACATTGCCTCTCGCTCTAGGGAATCTTCCTGAAGAGAAATTAACATTTACAGAGTACTTTGGTGTAGCAGAAAAGGCACAGGACTTGGAGTCAGAGAGCTCTGGGTACCGATCACATCCCCACCACTTACTACTTACGCGACATGGCCAAGTGGCTAAGCCTTTGAGTCTCAATTTCCCAGCTGCATGATGAAATGGTGAACCGACTTTCAGAGCTGTCTTGGGGGTTAAACATGAGGGTGATGTGTTTGCCTAAAGTAGGTGCTCTCATATTTTTTTGCTTCTATGGGGAGTCCTGTTGGAGACTTTGTGAAGCTCTCCTTCTTCCCCATTCTGCAGCCAAGACACCCCAAGAAGCAGTAGTTCTCTCCGAAAACTAATACATGGTCAGGGCCAGATGTGAACTTTGGACCCCAAAGCATCCAACTCAGCCACAAAATCGAACCTAGCCCTCTAGCCCTGAAGACTGGCTGCTTCCAGCCTTCACGTGGAGCGTGAACCCAGAAAATTTCAGGCGACAAGCACAGCGGCAGTCCATGTCTTCCACCCTCGGGGGCTCAGACAAGTGAGTCTAGAGCAGAGGGTGAGGCAGCCGAGGTCCTGGGCATGAGCCTCCTCCCTGCTTCAGGCCCCACTCTCCGCCACCAAACTATCACAGAAAAGTGCCCTGCTTGCCCCATTACCCTGGTGGCTTCTAAAGAAACCGTGTAAGAGATGTGAGAGAAGAATGCTCTTTATTTCCAAGAAACTACCACTCCCTCCTCATCCCCTCCCCCCAAAAAAATCTCCAAGGTCCCGGGAGTACTTGATCTGGAGTAAGTGATTTCATAATGAGAAAAGGATTGGAGCTTTATACAATCATTTCATTCCTATTGATTGCTTCAGCACATGAATAGGAAACCTGTGGAAAAGTTCTATAATGCACACCAAGCAATCCAGCTTCCTAAGTCAGCACTTTGGAAAACTTTGGGGCTTTGAAAATTTTCCAATGGTTCCAGAAATGTCAATGTGACTTTCCAGAGACAGGACAATGGGGGACAGGAGGGAAAGAAGACTGATTTAGAGCTGAGGCCAATAATGCTTACATATTGCTACAATTGAAAGACATTTGGGAATTTTAAAAAATCAAAATAGGCCTTGAAAAATCTCAAAATTTTGTATAGAATTAAGAGAATCTCACAGGTTTCCAGATTCTCCTTGCTTCCTTCCAAGGTTTATTATCTCCCCACACGAGCCCCACTTTCTTGGCTGCCTGAGAACTATCGTAGAGAAAGGGTTTTCAAGAAAAAAAAATGTCAGTTCAAACCAAATTTACAAATCAGAGTTGTGGAAAATGGAGAAGTAGGGCGAATGAAAAATAAGAATGAGGATATCATTTTTCTTAACCAGTACTTATAAACATGGCAGGTGATGAGTATTTTCATAAAAACAAAAAACCTAAAAGTAGAGTTCATAATATGCCCGTGTATTTTAAAGAGAAGATAACAATATTTGTCTTTTCCTCTTATTTCTTAAAAGGAATTTTTAAAAGGAAGATCATTCATTGTACAAACTGCAATAACTTCTTTTGGTTAAAAACGACTTTCATGAATTTGGCAATATAGGTACTTAAATTTACAAGGGATGGTGACATGACAAAGCAATCCAAACTTTTTACAAATCCCACAAACAGCACCTGAATGGGCATTATTTCCTTCTATATAATCACCTCCTTAGAATCCAGGCTTATTTCAAGAATGCTGTATTATATCAAGTTTTTAAAATTCCCCTTCAGAATTTTCTTCAGAATCTGAAGGACGTTTCTCCTCAGCAGTGACAAACATTTATTCTTTAAGAGAGATTTTAATTTTTGGAAATAGCCTAATGTCGAGTGATCAGGCTAGACAAAAGCAGCTTTGGTCTAAAAGAAGATGAGACTGAGCTTCTTAGGTAATCGATTTCAAAACCAGTTCCCAAAGAGAAGCTGGAAAATATTCTGCATGGTGGCAGCCCTTTTGGCATAGGAGTTTGCCTGCCCAAGATAGAGGAAAAGCCATTCTCTTCTCTCTTTGAACCTAAGTCGCAATATTTGGTTTTTTTGCTAGCTGCTTTTCACAAGCTTTAATGAGGCATTTAAGAATTGATGTAAAAAAAAAAAAAAGAACTGATGTACTATTTCTTCCTTTACCTGGGAACAGTATATTATTTTCATTTCTAATGTAGAAAATTAGTTCTCTTTGAACCCACAGAACTAATTAGTAAGGGCGACCGTGGATTTGCTCGATAGACTCTTTACATTTCCTGGCATTCGCCAGCTGTTAGGACGAGGGCCACGTTTTAGCTTTCCTGTGTTTCTGATGCCAGTAGCATGTTGGAGGTTCGCAGGGCCTCCTCCCCACTGTAATTCAGGAGCTCATTAAGAGACATTTACTTGCTTCAAAAAGTGCAGGACCACCAGGGTTATCAAAGGCTCATCTCTGCCACGGCGAGAGGGGAGGAGGAACACCCTTCCCGCCTTCAGCGTTCCTAAATGTTTTTGGCCGGGTTGCTGCGGAGACTTCTCCTTATTCTGGGGAAAGAGCAAAGTTGGTACATGTGGGCAGAAAAACATAAAGCTGTTCCTCAATGAGGGTCTCCCTGGACTCGTCTGAGGCCCCTGGCACCTCCCTCGGGGTATCCTGCGAGAAGAAAGCACCTGCCGTGGTTCCTGCTCCCCCAGGGGCGGGTGCCAGCCGCCGGCTGACGCGGAGGCCGCCCAGTGTTTGGGAACACAGCGCAGTCACCCGGGCTACCACGGAGCCTGCTGCACAGGGGTCAGCTGTCACAGGCCCGTGTGAAATCGGCGTCAGGCTGAAACAGGGTGTGAGTTTCCTCGGGCCATATCGGAGGCGAATGCCGGAGGAGGAGCCTCGGGCATCCTAGAAAACTGGGAGCTACGAGGCCGAGGCCGGGCACCTGTCCGCACAGAGCCAGGCGGGTGGGTGGCAGCCCCGAGGGGCCGGCGCTGCGCCCGCTCCCCAGCCCTACGTCGTGGCGCTGGGGTCGAGGCTTGCCACACGCTGGACAAGAAGGGCAAGGACCCCACACCGCGCCACTGTTAATGTGAGTGTTATTCGTCACTGACGTTTACCTGGGGGGTTTTATTTGATTCATATGATTTAGTTGTTAATGTCATATATAAATCGAGCTTAGGGATATGTATTCTTTATTTACAAAATCAAACCTTCGTGCCCCAGGATTAGATAAAGGTCTCATATATATTCCTTTGCAATGGCTCTTTGAAATTATTAAACACCCAATATGATTACCAAAATGGAAACTGAGTGCAGGCTATTCTTCTAAACTTGTATCTAAACTTACTTGCTCAGGGAGGAGTTAAATTCTGAACTGAATCCCTGAACTCTAAATAATATTTTTCTGTGGCATATTCTACTGACAAATTTGCTGCCACTTTGAAACACAACAGATTCTCCTTTGGAAAATGGGTTTTGACTGAAGTCAATATTTTTCTGTATGATCATGCAGCTTTTCTCTGGTGCCCGGTTGCCTAAGAGATGTAAAGGAAAGGAAGGTACCAAAGAAAGTCAAGAATGAAGGAAAACATTATACCCTGTGGTCCTTTCTTCCTCTGCCCCCTATGGCTTTACCTCTCAATCTTGGCTTGAGAAGCTGAGAGTAACTGAAATATACATTGTTTGTGTAGATAACTCTAATAATTTGTCATGGTATTTGTCATCACAGAGCAAATTGTATTGAGAGCAATCTGCTTAAAAAATACCTCTCCTCCCATTCTGCCCACACATCAAAATACCGTTTTTGACTTACACAAAATGTGACTTTCATAAGGGGATAAAATATAGAATCACCAACTACCCCCTTTCCTTTGTTTGCTCGACCTCTCTCCATTTTTAATTTTTTTTTTTTTAGTTTGCTGGTTTGTTGGAGAGGAGAATGGGTGGATGGGTCTCCTGTGGGGATGGTAGTGATGAAAATCTCTAACCTCTGAATGACTCAGGTCAGATTTCTCTGTATGCTGGCAAAGAAACACACGGTTACTGCCAAAACCACAGAGTAAAGTCTTCTAAATACCCTCAGATAGCAATGTTTTAGAGTTAAGCCTTTTCATTTATATTTGGACAGCCACCTGTTTTCTTCCAGTGAAGCTTGTCAAGGGCGGATAGATGGCGGGAACCTAGGGCATAATTAGCCCATTCAAAGGGCTTGATGTTCTCCTTTGAAGAGGTTGCCATTGTCTTTAAATGAGCCTAGTCACGGCTCATAAGATCAAAACATGAAAAACAAAAAGGAAAGATTCCATTTGGGCCAGGGTCTCACTCTCCTCCTGTGATTATCACAGCATTCTCCAGCCATACCTTTTAATCCTGGAATTGATTAGGACAGTCTTTACCACCCATTTCCTAGTCCTGAAACACAGTAGGCCAGAGCCAGGGGAAAGACAACAGGAGAAAGTCAGTGTTGGGTGCAGAGAGCGTGACAGCCCATCCTGCCCCATGGCGCTTGCTGTGGCCACGCATTTCCCAAGGAAGGTTCTCCTTCTGCCACAAAGGGAGAAGGTGGAATGAAGGCCAAGTGGAGCCAGGGGAAAGAGGACAGAGTGCAAAGGATGTTTCAGTTAGGAAAATGTTACTTAAGCCAAAGCTCAAATTTGTGAAGAGTTAAGGTGGCTGGGTAGGTTGGCCTCTTGGGCTCAATGCAGGCAGTTCTGAGCAACGATGGCATTATCCACTTCTCCAGCCTCCGGGTCAAACTATCACACTTGCATCTCAGGTGGATTTATAATGGACTTATAGCCTGTATTTATAGTTAGCTCCTTATAGCTTGGGTGAATGGATCCAGGGTTAGGTGCTTAAAAGTGGAAATAAAAGAGGCAGGTTTTCTATTGGAGGTGGGGAGTAGTCGTAGAGGAAAAGGCTTAAAAATTCAACAACAAATACAAGTATTTATGAGTGTCTATACTCTATGCCCTATGGAATCTCCACGATGAAGTCATCATGGTCCCTGCCCAAATGAAAGTGTATACTGTCAATTTTCCTTAACAATCTCTAAGAGAGGCAAGAAGATGATAACTCAAAACTGTATAGCTGTGTTTTTTTCCCTAATAAAATATTCCAGTGCCTCTCATTTGGAAATCATTCCTCTGCCAATTCAGCAGCATGGATACTCGACGGGTGTCCTTTATTTACCAATAAATCATTTATCGTACACCTCTGCACAATAATTATGCTAAGGACTAAGAGGCAGAGAGGGAGCTTGGGTGAGAAAGCCAGTCTCCTCCTCCTGCCCTTGCCCACAGCCAGAGAGCACACTGCTCAGCTGGACAGTTGAGGGCAGGATAACCTGCGCCCTGTGACCCCTTGGTAAGGGTTGCACCCAGCTCCATCAGGTTCCTCTCACCTTCCCCCTCCCCCAGGCCACTTCCTTCAAATCAGTTTCTGCCCCTGCATGCCACAGCTTGAAATTCACGACTCTTCTCTGTCCTTCAAACCTACCCCTACCAGTCACCCAACCAGGACACCCAGATGGGCTTCCGCAGTTAGGGCAGTGTAAGCTGGGCTGGGAACTGGGAAACCAAAGCTGAACCCAGATGGTTTGTCCTGACCCTGATGGGAAGGGTCAACATGGTCAGTCCTAAATTGGGGTGTCTGTGAAGTGCTCTGGGGACACACGGAGGTAAATATTTTATTTTGCTGGGGGAGAAACAAAGACTTCTACAGTCCCAATTAAATACAGCATCCACTGTAACTAGATCCAAGGCAGGGCTAGAGAGAGCAAATAGGATTAGGGTTTCATAGCTGCTCTGGTAGCCCATCAGATGCTCAGATCCTCAGATTTATCTTTTAATTCCTCAGTCACCTAAAAGTGGCATTTAGCTCTCAAAGCAAACAATGAACAGGCGTATCATCTCGACAACGTGGTCAGTAGCAGAGGCAGGCACTCCTTGCAGCAGTGAGGAGCGTGTCTCTCTACCCTCACTTCGCTGCCTCTTTCAGCCCCTCATCAGCACTCTCTCTTCAGGTGGTCCCTTCCCTGCTATCAATCCTCAGTCCCATGCCAGATCATTTTTCTTCTATTTTGTACCTTGTTCCAGTCAGATTTCAGACAGAAACAGAACGACACACTGACAGGGTATAACTGAAAAGAGTTTAATGAGGGGACTGTTTACCAAAGTGTGGGCAGGGTTATGGGTGCCACCCATGAACAGGGAAGCATCCAGAGATTAGCAAGGTCTGAAGCCCTGGCCACTCCCAGGTCTGAAGGGGTGAGGGAGGGTGGGGGTGGTCCCTACATCTGGTGAGAGCTGCATCTGTAGGAGAGGGCCTCCCACCAGAGCTGTGGCCCACAGGAATATGACCACTGCCAAAGCTGTGGCAAGAAGAGGACAAGGCAGTCAACAGTCCAGTGTTTCTCTCCGCCAACGGCTGCCCACTGCCTGAACCCCACCGGAAGCCAGAGGCAACCTAGGGGGCTCTGTCCTCAGGGGTCAGCATCACAGGGCACAGAGCAGGGCAGAAAAGGGTAGAGAATGGATCTGGGGGATCAAAGAGAAAATAACCACACATGGTTCCGTTAAGATTGCTCAGAAACATTCAATCTATTGGACATTTATAGACTATCAAATATGCAGTTTTCCATAATGTTGCTTCTGACACCCCAGACCCTGATCAAGTTTCTATTACATACATTATCTCATTGAATTCCTACAATGAAACTATGGATAGGTGTTTTACCCATTTCACCACTAATGAAAATTATGCAAAGTTAGATTGTGTCCAAGACATGACAGCTAATAGTGAGAGTCATGAGTCAAACTCAAGTCTGCCTGGCCCCAAAGTGGTGATTTAGACAGGGACGATGAACTTTTGTTAGCACTTGGTGACTGGTGGAGTCTAAAAAAGGAGGAAGGAAAGAGAGCTGACAATGTCTTTTAGAGTTGAACCTGGTGGCTTCGAGCATGTTCAGGTCATGAACTGAAGTGGGAAATTCAGGAGGGACAAGTTAGCTTGATGTACACATGTTGAGTCTGAGGTCCCTAAATTAACCACCTCTAGAAGGCTGTGTCTCATATGCAATGAACACAGATCTGAGGTTTCTTGAGATCTCAAAGGCAGAAAGAACTGTTGACGGCCATGGGAATGAAGTGATGGCTAACCCTTAGGGGTAAAGGATATCACAGAAGGCGCTCCCGGGCAAAGGTGAGATGAGGACCCAGGCCCTGCCTTCCAAGACCCCTGCAGTTAGAAGTTCTCCACTAATGGTGTGAGCTGCCTGGCCTGACACCCGAGGCCATTCTCCTCTGGGTCCTTCAGCATTCTTTCCCACTGTTTCCACAGGCAAATTCTCCTCTCTAGTTAAACCTGCCTGCACTTTCCCAGCTCTTCTGCTTTTCCCATTCTCTATGACTTGCCTTGCCCACGTGTCGCCCTCCCTCACAAACACTTCTGGCTTGAATTTGATAGCTTGCTTTCTTGACCCTCAGTTTCTGCATGGCCACCACACAGCACATGCTACTTTATAAAGCCCATGTCTTTTTTCTCTATCCTATATGGAAAATTAAGTATTCGACATATGTTGGATGTAGATGGATCTAAAAACATTAGTTGACTCAATCACTTGCCTATTTTGGAGACAGCCAAATAGCAGTAAGGCCAGCTATCTTGTTTGGTTCCAATTATCCCAGGGGTTTGGGCAAGTTTGTTATTTCCAAAACAGTGCACCAAAAATAGTAGTGGCAACATTATTGGAACACAGGGATAGACTTCCAAAGGGACTATATGAAAGAACTTATTTGGATATATATTATAGTGCCTAATGGCCTGGTAGGCTCTGGAATTGTCTGTGTTCAAATTCTGTCCCTTGTACTTCCTTGTAATTTGGACAAGCTACTTAATCTCTTTAAGCCTCATTATCTTCTCTGTAATAGAGGTACCTACTTCATAGGTTAGTTACAAAGAGCAAAGGAGATAGTGCTTACCCCAGGGCCTGTCAGGCAGTAAGACCTTAATAAACATTACTAGATACCATTATTATACCCACAGAGTCTGGCTTATCACAGGAACTGCACAGAAAATCTAACCCAATCACATCATTTGTAGATGAAGAAATGGCCCCAGGTGTCAGGTCACAATCAGGTGGAAACCAGGTACCCAAAACAAAGCTCGTGCTCTTTCCTCCACTGTCTAACATTTTTCATTTGTATGTCAATTTCTAGCTGTTTAGGCCCAAGCTTTCACTTGTTTTGCAAGAAATGAGGCAGAGTGCACAATATCTGATTTTTAAAATTTCAAAATTTTCTGAAGAAACAAAATGTTTATACTAGAAAATTCAAACTATCTTCATGAAACAGGAAAACTGTAATGAAAAATAAAAGCAAAATTTATCCTAGCTTGTCGTCACAAAAATCATTGTTGATAATCCTAATTAATATGAATGCTACTAGCAATAATGAAAGCAAAGATGTAGAGAGTAAGGCTGGAGTAGAAGTCATGGGTGTGTTATGTGTCTGACCTTTTATCATAGACCACCTTCTAGGTCTCAGGAAAACACTTGTCATAAAAATGTCTGCCTGTAGATGGCAAACTTATACTGCCGGCATTCTGTCCTACAGAGCTCTTGCAAAGAAATGTCTTGGGGATGGAGAGGACTGTGGTATTTCAAGAAAGAAGATAAACTAGAATGGATCCAGAGATAATATTTCACAGAAGCCTAAAATATGAAAAAACACAGTAGTTTCACAAAATAGTCTGATTCATGTGCAAAAACAATTCATGGAATTGCACCAAATGCGTTCATTCAAAAGATGTACGAAGTCCCTGTGACATAATACACTCTGGCTTGGGGTGGGAAAGATTCGCATCCCTGCCTTGGCAGCCCTGGCAGTCCATGGCTCCCACATACAAAGCCCTTCCAGCAATGTCCTCATTTTTCTCAGATGAGGAAACAGAAGCTCGCAGGCCCCTGGGGAGCAGCAGTCAAGACTGGAACCCGGATCTTCGGATTACTCTACTCCATGCTGCCCCCAACATAAGGCAGAATGTGACAAACCAATCCAGAGTTTGGGGGTAAGCCTAATTCTGTTGGGGTTTACCAAGAGGTTCTTCTGGCGCCTTTCTGAATGGGGTGGCTTCAGCTGCACCAAACCCTACCTTGCCCTAGCAACCCAGACTTGTACGACCTACCCCTGGGGTGGTATTTCTGAGTTCACATCAGGTCTTCCAGGGATCTGTAAGGCAGGTGGCAAAGAATTTAATTGGTGATCCAAAAAAAATCCTTCCCTACTTATAAAATATCACTGAATATAATTCATTCTTTTTAAATGTGTTTAATTAGAACAGTAATAAATGTTTGTTTAAACATGGAGAGAATAAAAGGGAGTGACTCTTCATCCACTCCTTGCTCCTTTTGATAGTTCCCTATTATTCTAGACTTATTCCTATTTATTTACATATAAATAAGAATGTGCATATAGAGAGTTTTCTTCACCCACTTTTCATATATTATTTCAAAACTTGCTTTTTCATTTAACAATGTACCTTGGAGAGCTTTGCCAGATAATATATGCCACTTAGGGAAGCGGATGTGGCTCAACTGATAGAGTGTCTGCCTACCATATAGGAGGTCCAGGGTTCGAACCCAGGGCCTCCTGGCCCATGTGGTGAACTGGTCCATGTGTAGTACTGCACAAGGAGTGCCATGCCATGTAGGGATGCCCCCATGTAGGGATGTTCCATGTGCAAGGAGTGCACCCCACAAGGAGAGCCGCCCCATGTGAAAAAAGTGCAGCCCACCCAGGAGTGGTGCCGCACACATGGAGCGCTGATGCAGCAAGATGATGCAACAAAAAGAGAGACACAGATTCCCACTTCCACCAAGAATGCAAGTGGACACAGAAGAACACACAGCGAATGGACACAAGACAGCAGACAACTTGGGGGGAGGGTGGAAGGAAAATGAATAAATCTTGAAAAATATACATATGCCACTCAGTTAACGCATCTTGGTAATTTATAGTTTGGATGTACCATAATGTATAAGCCATCCCCTACTGGTCAATATTTCAAGTGTTTCTGTGTTTCACTATTATAAACAATTCTGTAGTGAAATCCTTGTACTTAAAACTGTGCACGTGTGAGTATCTTTGAAGGACAAAGTCCTAAAAAATAAAAATTATTGGTACCAAGTGTATATACAATTTTAAATTTTAAGAGTGTCAAATTGCTCTCTCCAAAGGCTGAACTGCCTTTCCTACCCATCTTTTTCCCTCTCTCCCTCTCCTTGTGAACTTTTTTTTTCCTAATCAATTTTCTCAGTCTCTTTTATTCCATTTTTTAAGACTTTATTTGGTTTATTTTTTTCACTGAAATGTATTGATTCCTTCCTATGTGCCAAGTACTATACTAAGCCTTTAACATACCTTATCTTATTTTCATCCTAACAACAGTGTCCTAAGGTGGGGAAACTATGGGTCATAGAGGTTATAAATCTTGCCTAAAGTTTAACAAGTCAGTGATAGACAAAGATGAAATTCAAGACCTAGTCTAATTCAACAGATCATGAGTTTTAAAAATTATCCCAGGCTTTTTTATTATCTCATTATCCCATATTTCAGCTTGAAGTCTTCCTTTTCTCTCACCATATCTGGTTCATCAGAAAACCCTGTTGGATTTATCTTCATATATGGAATCCAACTACTTCCCATCACCTCCAGTGCTAGCACCTGTAGTAGCCTCCACATATCTCCCTGCTTCTGCCCTTGCCCTACAGCCTAGTCACAACCCTGTAGCCAAGGGACCCTGTTAAAACCAAGTCAGATGGGTCCACCCTGGGTTTAACTCCCCATTTGACTCAATGAAAGCAGCCTCCAAGGCCCTACTTGACCTGCCTCTCGTGCCTCTCAGCTCCCCTGCGTTCCCCTCCTCATCTCCACTGCGCTGCAGACTCTCTGGCCTTCCTGCTATTCCATGATTGCTCTAGGCACATCCCCATCTTAGGGCCTTCGCTCCAGCGGTCTCCTCTACCCCTAAAGCTCTCCAGCCAGGTATCTGCTTGACTAACTCCTTACCTCCTTCAAGAGGACTCAAATTGCTGCTCCTCCTTGAGGCGTCCCTGACACCCTGAATGCCTGCCTTTATTTATTACTGCAAACCATCCCTCAAAGACACCCTGAACGCCTGCCTCACCTTGCTCTTCTTGTTTACATTCTCTGTAGCACTTAGGGATCTCCTCTTACCTACTGTATGGTTGGCTTTACTCTTAGGTTCATTTGCACTCTCTCCCTTGACTGGAAGCACCACAAAGTTGAATCTTTTCTCCTTTGCTCACTGAAGAACCCAAGAATCCCATACTTGGCACATAATAGGTGCTTAATAAATATTTATTGAATTGGAACTGCCATTTTTCTCCTAGTTGCAATTATGACAACAGCTTCTCAGTTTTGACACTGAGGCATTCCTTTGTGGATGTTAGTATCCTCTGGTTTTTTAAAAAGAAGTCTCAAAATTGAAAACCTGCTTATTTTAACCTCATCAAAAATCTTTAAGTTTGCTCTGCAGAAGACCGTGTAAAGGAGATGAAAATACAAGGTACAAACTGGGAGAAAATATTTGCAAATCACATATCCAGCAGACGACTTGTAGATGGAATACACAAAAAACTCTCAAAACTCAATAGTGGGGGAAGAAAAAACAACCCAATTAAAAAATGTATACAAGACTTAAACAGACTTTTCACCAAAGGAATGTAGAGATGTCAAGTAAGCACATGAAAAGATGTTCAACCATTAGAGAGATACAAATCAATACCACAATAATTTGAAAATAAGAAGTAGAAAATAAAACAAAACAAAAAACTAAGTTTCAAGAAGAAATTCTGGGAAGCAAATGTGGCTTAAGCAGTTGGGTGCCCACCTACCACATGGGAGGTCCAGGGTTCGATTCCTGGTGTCTCCTAAAGAAGAGAAGCAAGACAGTGAACTGATGCAAAGGGCTGGCACAGCAAGATGAAACAACAAGATGATGCAGCGAAGAGACACAAGGAGGAAACACAGTGAGAGACTCAATTAGTGGGGAGCAGAGGTGGCTCTAAACCAGCAGGCGCCTCCCTTCCAAATGAGAGGTCCTGGGTTCAATTTCTGATGCCTCCTAAAAAAAAATGCGCACACAAAGAACGGACACAGACAGCAGAAAACAGACAGCAAGCGCATTCACCAAGCAGGGGAAAGAAATAAAATAAAACTTTAAAAAAAATTTTTTTAATTTTAAAAAAAGAAGACATTCAGTCTGGCTGGTAAGCTCCTTTTTTCCAGCCCAGACAGGCTTCTGAGTCCTTGATTTTTTTCTTTGGCATTTTTCCTTCTTGGGTTGCTCTGTTTATTTTCAACATACTTAACTCCTTGGTCTCAGTCTTTTTCTCAAAAGTAAATCACTTTTCAAGGGAGAAGCAAGGTATACTTAACTTGGTGAACTTTATTCCTGTGTAGTTCTGGGAAAGCTACCCAAGCTCTCTGTTCTTCAGCCTTCCCTTTGTAAACTTATAGAAATGCCATCTTTCTTCTGCACAGGAATGTTGAGGAATACAGAATTCACAGAAGAGACAATTAACTGCTGCCATGCTGAAACCATAGAGCAAGTGGGAATGGGGGCGAGCACCACCACCCACTGAGTGTCCACCACATTCTGGACTCTGAACTAGCACTTTAAATACACTGTGACCCTGATCAGTTTCCAGATCTTTCTAAAAGGATATGAAGGTCCTGCATAAGCTACAGTGTTGCTGGCCATTGTGTAACTGACAACTGATAATATTAAATATCCTTGAATTTCCAGCTGGTGAAAGTAAGCGTGAGGTTTTAAAGTTTTGGGTTTTTTTAAGATTTTTAAAAATTTTAAATTTATTTCTCTCCCCTTTCCCTGCTACCTCCTCCCGAGTTGTCTGCTCTCTGTGTCCATTTGCTGTGTGTTCTTCTGTGTCCGCTTGTATTCTTGTCAGTACTCAGGGAATCTGTGTCTTTTTGTTGCATCATCTTGCTGCATCAGCTCTCCATGTGTGTGGCACCACTCCTGGGCAGGCTGCACTTTTTTTTGCACTGGGCGGCTCTCCTTACGGGGCGCACTCCTTGTGCGTGGGGCTCCCCTGTGTGGGGGACACCCCTGTGTGGTACTGCACTCCTTGCGTGCATCAGCACTGCACATGGGCCAGCTCCACACAGGTCAGGAGGCCCTGGGTTTGAACCCTGGACCTCCCATGTGGTAGGTGGACACTCTATGCATTGAGCCAAATCTGCTTCCCTAAAGTTACTTTTTAAAAATGCATAGAGTTTGAGATAAACATATTCAGCTACTTTTAAAGCATTTTTTCCTAAATTTGGCTAATAGATTTTCAAATCATTTTGTGCTTATCAACATCAACCTTTTCGTAAAACTCTCCCCTCAACATTTCCTACTTCCACATGCTCCTTCTTTTTCATCATCACATTTCATTCTCCCACTTTCTCTCAAACATGCCCTCACTAAGTAAATTCGCTTTGTCACTTCTATTCCTACCCTCCCCTGGAATAGTTATCTGCTGGTCTCTCATTAACCACTGGAACCCCTGCATGATTACTTTCAGTGCATCATAACAAACATTCTTTGATGCGTGTCACACAAGCCTGTAATTAAAAAAGAGGATGGCAAGGCTGGTGCCAGACCATATAGTGTCTTTGTGCGAAATAGTAAAAGGCACCCCCTCTGGCCTGACCCAGGACTGAATTTCAGCCTTTACCTGCTCTGGTGTCACAACTGTGCCAACCGGACCCAGAGGCTCCTGCACAAGCTCAGCTCAGCCTCATCTTTGCACCTGACTCCATCATTGATCTGCAGTGTTTCCAAGAGAAATCACTTGACCTTTCTGTGACACAACTTTTTTCCTGTGTCACAGTAAAGAATTATAAAATACTTGAGGTTTCTCAAACCCATCCAGTTACAAATTACTTCTTTATCTCCATGACCGTTGTGCCAATACTCAAACATTTTGGGCTTCCTTTCTTAAGGAAGGGGAACACGGGCTATTTTTGTCCTTGTTTAATTTTCCTCTTCCAGTGCAGTGGTCTGTGACTCACAGCCCAACAGGCACGCTCCGCTACTGGGTGACCCGATGCATGCATTCTCATGAGTTGAATGAGAATATCTGATCCTCTCTGTCAATTTGCAGTACTAGCTCTGGACAGTTCTCATTTCAGCATTTATCTCCATCAGCTAGACTGAAAATTGGAACTAGAAACTCTTGACAAATCACTGGCCACATGGCTACATGTGGTGACATATTGCTGCTGCTGCTTATTCATGAAACTGGAAGTTAAGACTCCGTTTCTGAGATGTAAACTAGGGAAAACCCCACAGAAAGCATCAGCGTTGGGCAGAATATCACACAGACTATTTCCAACTGAAATGCCAGTTATTAGAAGTCATGTGGAGTCAGGAGTTGCTATGGAATCCATTTGTTTCTAAACCAGCTCCTCCTGCTGGAATAGTTTCTCATTATCATGTCTTTCTTTAGAGAAGAAAGAGGAGAGGGAGAGAGAAAAGGATCCTCCTGATAGAGAAACTAGGGTAAAATTCCAAAGCACTCAGGTCCTAAAATGGATAAGAAATTAAAAATTATAAAGAGTTAATACCAGCCTTAACACATTTATAATGCTGTCTGGTTTGAAGTAAAAGAGTCATATTACTAGCATGGTTGCTTTCCTGTGACTTGTGATTATTCAGGGTGAATACATGACGGCCTGTAGTAGGACATTTATCTCCACAAACAAGTTATCAGATCTCCAGGAGTGAAAATAACTATCACGGCAGATCTAAACCGTGATAAGCTGCACATCTGCAGCACACTTGTTATATCCTCTGTGTTCTCCTGTGCTTCATTTCTATTTAGACCCTTAACCAGGCCATTACAGCCTTTTCCTCCTGTGAAATCGGTACCTGTATGAACCTATCCTCTTGTTTCCTCCAAGTTATTTGTTCTAACCATGAGAAGCAATTGGCTGGCCAGTGATAATGGTTGGGTTGTTTCTGTGGTAAAGTCTCCAAGTGTTTATAGGTAATATACCAAAATAAGTTGATCAAGTATCAACTTGGGACAACTGAATTTCAAACTATTCAGAATCCATAAATTCACCACTTCTTTTTTTTTAGGAGGTACCAGGGAATGAACCTAGGATCTTGTACAAGGGAAGGAGGCTCTCAACCACTAAGTTACATCCACTCCTCAAAGAGAGAGTTGGTTTTTTCATTTGTTTTTGTTTTTAGGAGGTACTGGGGAATGAACCCAGGACCTCGTACATGGAAAACAGGTACTCAAACACTTGAGCTACGTCCACTCCCCAAATTTACCACTGTTTTCACATGTGTACAATATAATTGATCATATCAATTAGGAGATCTATTGCAAAATGACATTAAAATTATATCTGGGTATTTATCTTAATCTATGTTTTGTATTAAAGTGTACTAAATGTTTCAAATGAGGAAAAAAAAGTGTTGGTTGATGACTCTAGAACCTTGAACTGTGTTTCTGATCGCCTCAAATTCCCCATGTTGACAGGTAAGCTCTGCCACAGAGGTTCAAGAAACCCTTGTCTCCATTTACAGCCCGTCCCAGCTCTTCCTCCTGCCCAGGTATACTAGAACCTATCTCAGAACCAAGAGGGCTCTATCCCCAAGTATTTCTCAGTTGACAGTTGTATTAGTCAGACGAAGGGGTGCTGATGCAAAGTACCAGAAATCTGTTGGCTTTTATAAAGGGTATTTATTTGGAGAAGCTTACAGTTACTGGGTCATAAAGCATAAGTTACTTCTCTCACCAAAGTCTGTTGCCATGTGCTGGAGCAAGATGGCTGCTGATGCCTGCAAGAGCTCAGACTTTCTATTCCTCTTAAGGCTCCATGGTCCCAGCTTCTTCCAATATCAGCTGTAGGCTGGGATAAGTCGTCTCTCTCCCGGGGCTCAGTTCTCTCTGGGATCAGCTGCTCTGCTCTCCCTACAAGGCTGACCGTAAACTATTAGGTGAACAGCTCATCTGTTTCTTCCCGGGACCTCTGCCGTGTCTAATGGAGCCTTCTCTCTTTCCTTACATATTTGCTCCTCCTGTATTTACTTCCTGGGGCTCTAGCATTAAACTCCCAACTCTCTTCTCTGCTGTGTAGTTTTCTCTGTGAGTCCCTGCCCACCAAGGCATGGACTCAATGACCTACTGACCTGGCCCAGTTAAAGTCTTAATTGTAATTTGATCAAATAAAAGTGAAACCTCTGAATCTAATACAATCTAATGTACCCAGAGGAACAGACCAATTTACATAATCCAATATCTATTTTTGGAATTAATAATAATATCAGGAAGCCAATTTGGCTCAACTGATAGAGCATCTGTCTACCATATAGGAGGTCCAGGGTTCAAACCCAGGGCCTCCTGACCCATATGGTGAGCTGGCCACATGCAGTGCTGATGTGTGCAAGGAGTGCCGTGCCACACAGGGGTGTCCCCCGCATAGGGGAGCCCCATGCACAAGGAGTGCACCCTGCAAGGAGAGCCGCCCCACGTGAAAAAAAAGCATAGCCTGCCCGGGAGTGGCGCTACACACACAGTGAGCCAACGCAGCAAGATGACACAACAAAAAGAAACATAGATTCCCAGTGCTACTGACAAGAATGTAAACAGACACAGAAGAACACACAGCGAATGGACACAGAAGCAGACAACTGGGGGGAGGGAGGAGAGTGAAATAAAAAATAAATCTTTAAAAATAAATGAATGAATGAGTAAATAAATAAATAAATAATACCAAACTGCTGCAACAGTTCCCAGGAAAGAAATTCACATAGTCCATAGCCATATGAAGAGATGCTCAACCTCACGAATAAAAGAAAGAAGTATAAAAAGTAAAAGTATACTGATATTTGTCACTTATCAAATTGGCAAAAAACTTTTTAAAAATGTTATAATGTGCTACATTGCAACGGCTGCGGAGAAACAATTACTCTCATTTATAGTTGGTGGGCTTCTATATTGACATAACTCTTGTGGCTTGTTGAGGGCAGTTTAACAATATCTATCAGAAATACAAATCCATGTACTCTTTGACTCAGCAATTCCCCTTTTGGGAATTTGTCCTGTGGTTACACTCATTCTCAGGTAAATGACATGGGCACAGTGTTATTCACAGCATCACTGTTTGTGAAAACAACAATAGGAAAACAACTTACATTCACTCCTAGGAAGACTAGTTAAATAAATTACATTGGTATATCCTTAAAAGGGAATACTATGCAGTGGCTTAGGAAAAAAAAAAAAAAAGGACGAGGAAGCTTTCTGTATACTATTGTGGAAAGTGAAAAAAAATCAAGGTGCAAAAGATACATAAAGTGTCAATTTTAATGTTTGCTTGAATGTGCATGAGGAAACTCTAGAAGGGTAAATAGCAGCTGACATAAACTAGGGGCCCAAAGATGCATTTGTATGGATTGTATAGTGTTTTAAAATTGAATTTCCTATAAAAACTCTGTATTTCCAAGTAAGGAAAATAAGTGAAGCAGGCCAGGAGTTATGATAAAAGATAATGCTGGTAGCCTTATGGGCCTGGATTTTCCACCCAGCTTTAGGGTCACACCTTGGCTGTAACTAAAGCAGGATGGAGGTCCTCTGCAAGGATGGTATTGGCGAGTAGACTGACTTCCTATGGAAGTGGAGCTGGACTCACGGATAGACATCTTCTTCCTCAATCTCATTCCAGGTTCCCTCAAGAGGCTTAGAAACCAGTGCCCAGCCTCCCCATCCTGCCAGGTGTGTCCAGGGCCAGGACTGACTTAGCCAGTAGGCACAAGAGGCACAGTGTCTAGGGCCCATGACGTCAGGGGCTCACAAAAATGTTTGCATTTTCATTTCTTTTAAAACCAGTAAAGAAAATGAATATAATAATAGTATCTGTAATAAGGAATTCTGTCTGGACGACATTCATCTTTATACCAATGGTCATAAAACATACCTTTTAATATTGTTTTATGGAGGAAGGGGCTCACGAAGGCCAAGGTGCTGAGGCATAGTCACAATGTGCCCCTGCCCAGGAGGGAGCACTTGCCCCCTGCGGGGAGGCTGAGACCTCACAGGCCCAATGCTGCCAGGCCCCTGCAACGCCACCACAAGCACCTTGGGGCCTTTTATGCTAATCTGGCAAAATCAGGGAACAGTTTCAGGGCCAACATGAGAGCAATGCCTTTCTGCTGTGTTTCCAGTGACTCGACTGACCCAAACCCTCTGGCCCTTCTTCTCTGCAGCAGAGAATCCTGGAACCACGAGAAGCTGATCCCTAGGAGCCCTGAGCACGGCTCTGCCCTTCCATGCCCAAACTCCCAAAAGAAGGGCCATCTGGCTGGGGTCTAGGGCGCCTCTCCATCATCCTGAGTCCATCTTCTTTCCTAAGGAGGCAGCAGTGACCCTCTTCAGAGACTCCACTCCAAGGACAGGGGGTCCCCACCTCTGGGCCTGAACTTAGACAGTCAGAGCATTTTACACACATGCCCAAGACCCTACAGTAGCAGGAAGGTACCTTCATCATTTCCCTCCTTCTAGTCTTCTCCACAGACAGGCTAAGTAAAAGCAGACAAGAGCAAGGGTTCTCAAAGTGCGCTTCTCTGACCGGCAGCACCAGCAGCACCTGGGAACGTGCTAGAAAGCAAATTCTCGGGACCCATCTCAGAACTTAATGAATTCTAAGCTCTGGGACTGCGACCCAGAGACCTCCAGGTGATTCCTAAGTGCCTTCAAGTTCCAGAACCACTGCTCTAAAAGAAACGGTGCCCAGATTCTCAAGGGCTGAACTACAGGTACTGGGGCTCAGAAACGAGGCCGGGAGCCCAGGGCTTTGCCTTTTCCTCCAGCGCCCCAGATGCCACAGCCCGGCCCGCGCGGAGGTACTTTCCGGGGGTCCTGGAGTGACGTCAGATAGGCGGGCGGCAGCGCCTTGGGGATTCTGGGCCTAGAGGTCTGGGGGCCTCCGACCGGCTGCTCTCTCCTGGCAGATTTAGCCGCAGCTGCCGCTTCATCTCGGGTCCAGGCTTTGCCCCACGGTCTCCCCGGTCCTCGCCACCGCACCGCGCGGCCCCAGCAGGAGCCACGTCCCCCGCTCTGAGTTCATCCTCACCCTTGCCTTGGGGCGCCGGGAGCTGCCTGGTGGACGAACCGCTCCATCCCCCGACTTTACGCGATGCCACTTCCTGAGTCCGCCCGGAATTTTCTAATTTTCGTGGCTAAATTAGGATGGGGCTCGAGAGTCCATATTTTTAACAAGCCGCACTCGGTCCTCCCACGCTAGGTGACTTTGGGGCTCGGCCAGATCTGCAAGCTGATCATCCGTTTGTGGTTTGGAGGGATCCAGCCCCAGAGAATCTAGTACCTGAGAGCGCAAGGGCAGAGAGGCCTCTTCTGGGTACTCGCGGCTTAGACCCGGGTGACGCGGGCGCTGGGGGCTAGACCGAAGCTTGGGGCTCTGAGCAGGGGAGAACTTTCCAGAAGCGGAGAACTCAGAAGCCTAGTCCAGAGTTTCTCAAAACCCGATGGGGGTTCGCGTTAGAGACCTGGAGTCATATAGGCACACGCTCTGGCATCTAGCCCGTTCTAATACCCCGCACCCATTCCGAGGCCACTGACCCCACCCAGCCCCTCCCGCAGCACGTCCTGGCCTCAAGGCGGGGCCTCGCCAGGCCTGAAATTCGGGACCCGATTTACCAAAGTGCCTTTCAACCCCAAGTTGTGCTCCTGCGCTCAGCTTTGCTCAATTATGTATACATAGCATCACCGCTCGATTTCTGGAAAGGGCAAGTGTGAGAAGTGCCCAGGTCCCAAGCAGCAGGCACCTACCTACCCTCTCCTGTCCTCAGAATGTGCTAGATCAGAGTTTTCCAGCCACCAGTAGTTCTTGAATAATTCAGCTCGTTGAAAGTTTAAAACTTGTGCCTACAGAATGGTGCACGACTTAAAAAGCTCTCTTATTTCACAGCGATCAATTCAAGGTTATGGACTCTATGGTTTCAAAATCTGCGTGAAAAAGGTTGCCAGGGGATGGGGGCGGCCTAGCGTCCACCCACTGATGAATGGCTGGACAGGATGTGCTGTATGCATGCGGCCGTATGCACGCCGTGGGGGATCTTGGCAGCTGGGGTGGGGTGAGGTCCTGATGCCTGCGGCGGTGGGTGAGCCCTGAGGACGTTGTGCAGGGTCGGGTGGGCAGACACAGGAGGATGGGTATGGTGTGACCTCACTGGTATGAGCTAGCTGTAACAGGCAGGCTGAGGGCTAGGGTCTGGGGTATAAATTGCCAGGGGATAAATTGGGGGTGTAGGATGGGGAGTTGATGCTTAGTTTGCGCTGGGTTGGAGGAAGTTGGGAGCGGATGGTGGTGAGTATGGTTGACAGCACTGAACTGTCTATGTGGTTGAAGGGGGAAATTTTGGGTCGTGTATATGTTGCTAGAACTTTTAGAAATCTGCGTGAGAAGTATTAGCCAGGATATCTGGAGACTCTATATAAAACACTTGCGTTCGCCACTCTTATTTTTCAAGTTGGTGCATTTTCTTTGTGGGTTTTTTGTTTGTGTTTTGTTTTTGTTTTTTTTAAACCCAATGTGTTCGGATATTTCAGAGTCTGTTCAGGCAGAAACCTGAGAAGCAGTACCTCAGAAACGTGTTGTGTGTGTGTGTTCCTGATCAGACAAGTAATAGTTAGGTACTTTTAAAAATATTAAATATGATCCTCTTTTTCGGCGGTTCCTCCTATGCTGTTTTCAAGCAAGTTCATACCGCAGGGTCAACGTTTCTGCCTCAGCATCACAATGACCTCACAGAAATGATAACTTGTGAATGTGGAGTAAAATGGGGCTATGGCAGGATTCGTTTATATACACAGAAGAAAAATGTGAGTATTTCCTTAGATAAATTCTTTTTAGCGATAGGGTGAACATCTGGATATAAAATACTGAAATGTTTAAGTGACCGTCTTCAGATTTTGTATCTTGATTATAAATACAGCATATCTTTCATTCTGACCCTGGCCATTGGGTGAAATCCGTGTCTGTGTGCTTTGTTCATTTGTGAATATGTGATGTGCAAGCGTGTGAAAGTCCATTTGTGCGTCCCTAGCAGTGTGAAAAAAGAGGGGGGAGGGCGGGTGGGAGGGGGGAGAGGCCAGAAATCAGTGTGGTTTTGACAGGATGCTCAAGCAGTCAGGGCGCAGAAAGGAGTCAGCTAGAAGGCGGGAGGGAGGGGTGTACCGAGCAGGTGTCGGCGCCTCCAGCTGAAACCCGGCTCAGAGGTTTGCTCCGGGGTGCCGCTGGGCGCTCACCCGTCCTTTCACAGCCCAAAGGTTCCGCATCTCTAGTCTGGACCCGTCTTGAAGTTGAGAGGGAGCAGGCGGCCCTCGGCTGCCCCCTCCCCTTCATCCCCGGCGCGCGCGACGTGCGGGACTCCGCACGCACAGGCGCGTTGGTCCTCAAATCAGCCAGGGCGCGCGCACCTGGTGCGGGAGACCTGCGCGCCGCGGCGTCCTCACCCCGCGAGGGCTGGCAGCCTTGGGGATCGTCCCGGGGGTGGGACTCAGGGGGATAATGTCGCCCTCACTCCAGGCCGGTTGCCCTCCTTGGTGGGGACGGGGGAGGCGGGTGTTTACTCATTCATTGACAGTGGTTTTGTCCCGCGGGAGGATCGCCGTCCCGCGCCCCGCAGAGCCAGTGCACGAGGTGGGAGAGCTAAGTTTTAAGACCCCGGCCTAAGGACGCGGCGGCCTTGACGCTGTTGGGATTTCCTGTTTGGGGTTAGTTCCCTCTCTTTTCCTCTCGCGCTCTTTTCCTTACAGTGGCACAGATGTGACAGGGTTAGTCTCTCAGGGACAGGAAAATTATTGAAAACTTCCGTGTTAGAGATGACCGCACATGCTCAGAACACGTGGGAGACCCCCGAGGCTTAGGTTCACGCCCCCGGCTCGCCTGCCGCGCGTGCGGCGCCAGCGGGCGGGGTCCCGGGGAGGGTGCCGGGCGGGTCCCCCGGCCGGGCCGGGCGAGTGAGGGAGCCGCGTTCCGGCTGCCGGCCTCGGTTCAAAGATTAGAAAAACAGGTGTTACGTCGCCATGCTAATTCACTCTCTGGGTAAACGCGACTCACACAGTTGTGTGCCGAGGACTTAGCGAGGGGCCGTCGCCTCGTGGCCATGCATTCATTTTGTTTATTAAACGACGTCTACTCGGTGCGTGGAGAAGTGGACCTCGTTGGGGCGCCGGAGCAGTCCGCTCGGCGCCTAGAACATTGGTCTTTGGTGTGAAGACTTCCACACTTATTTTACCCTTCTTGCTTCTGAAGGCAAGATACTGCTTTTCTTCCTCCTGAAAACGCGCCCTCCGTGAGGAGCCAGGCGCCGCCTTACCCCAAGAGAGTCCCTGCCATGGGTGCGGATCTCAGACTCCGGAAAGGCACTTCGCACCTACACATTGTTTGAAGTAGAGGACTTAAAGCAACCACAGTCGTGACTGAAATTCTCTAAAGAACGGCTTTTAGAACAGCTAGCAACCGCAGACTTTAACTGAAACCTTCTCTAGAACACAGAAGGAATGAAAAACAGCTTCTAGCCCCTCACGTGTCATTGCTTCGCCGGGCGGCTCCTAAGATCTGTCCAGGCTGGCTGGAAGAGAGGTTTCGAAGAAGGGTTTCCACTCTTCACAAACATTTCCCCTTTACGAAGAGTAGCTAACTAGACCTTATCCGGTCGTTGCAGGGTCTTGTATATAATCTCTCTCTACCTTCCTACCCATCTCGTTAAACTTGTTCCATAGTCGGAACCTGCCCAGAGCAGGCTCTGTAAGTGACTGCAGCCTCTGCGGAAATGATTCTGTGTTAGAGCGCATTAGTTGGATTCCAGTATTGTTAACACCTACAAAAATTGTTTCGTTCTTTTCTTTTCTTTTTTTTTTTAATCCAGAACCTTTTGCCAAGTGTTACCCAGATGTGTCAATAACCCCAGAAAGCTCCCGCCGTCGTCCCGCAGGCTTAGTGCCTTCGGGCTGCAAGGAGGTGGCAGATGTCTGTGTTTCTGAACAGCCATTCTTAAAGTTGCTCCGAATATCAGCAGAGTGGCGCATACCCTTCCTTCAGAGTATTTGTTTTCTCAGAGGCCATTAGCGCTACGAAGTAGAGGACTGCGCCGTTACTGATGCTCTCACTGTCTAACGGCGAGTGAAAACAACTGCCTCCGAGCGCCTCTCCGTGAGCAAGATCGTGGTCACCAGCAGCACTGAAACCACGCGGTGAATCCTATCTGGAGGGAGTGAACGCGAGCAGCAATATTTGACTTCGGAGCAACTCAGCTTGTTCTTGCTGTTTCCGTTGTTTTTCCTCAGATGACGAAGAGAGAAGGCGATTCAAATTAGAGGGTCTCAGATATAATTTGTCAGCAGCAGTACTTGCCAGCGTATGTTTAAGAGGCTCCTATTGGGGAAACGCGAGGGCCGTTCATTCATTCACACCGGCTGTCCTTTCTGTAAATAAGAGTCGTGTGGGAACTTTGCTTCCTGACAGCAAAACCCAACAAAAAGTCTTTGCTGACGTTTAAGATAAGGATTGTTGTGAGATACCTATCAGACTACCGATCGATCTGACTCAGTTTTGGCCTGAAATGTTACCTCTTCACCCCCAGTAGCCCCTCGCCAGTCACCAGAGGAAAACTCCCCCCCAGGCAGAGCTTTCTAGCGTGAACAGAATCAGCCCCCAAGGCTGACCTATTTTGAAAACGACATTCCTCCTTGGTGTTAATTTAAAGACAGGCATTTTATTTATCTCCCCTGGAGAGGAATTCTGTTGCGCTGTGGTTTCAGAGAAACACGAAAGCGATAAAAATAAAGTCCAACACCCGGAGGGCGCGGCGGTGGGGTCGGCCTTTGGGCGAACCGCGCTCGCAGTCGGGTGACCCGCGTCTCGTCCGTCGGGAGCCTCAGTCCGCCCTCCGGACCTCCGCGGCCGGGTCACTGCGGGGCCGGCGCGTGGGGCTGAATGTGCAGACCCTGGCCCGAGGGAGAGAGGAGACCGCGGGCCCCGCCCGCCGCCCGCTCTACCCTGGAGGCCCGGAGCAGCAGCCCGGGCCGGGCAGCACCGACCGGGGCGCGGGGCCGGCTGGTCCGGGGCGCGGCGGCCACGCGGGTCGCAGGGCGGCGGGCGGGCCGGGTGCGGGGCTAGCGCCCGTCACTCTGACCGGCCGGCCAATGAGCGCCGCGCGCCGGGGCGCTTCGGGCCAATCGGAGGCGAGGAGGCATGTGAGTGGCAGTAAGGGAGGGTGGGCAAGAAGGAGCCCGGGAGTGAAGTTGAGGCAAAACCCGGTTAGCTATATAGAAGTTACAGGGCGTTCGTTTTCGGCTTCCACTTAGGAATAGTACTAGCTTCGTAAGAACTCCCGAGAAGAGGATTCTAAAACGACCTCACCGGTCTCAAAGTCCGCACCCCCCTCCTTTTCCTACGCACCCCTCCCCCAATTCATAACGCAGACCAGGGAAGCTGGGCGCACGCTGCTCCTTTCCACCGGTGGGAAGCCGAGAGGCGGCGCAGGAGCTTAGTTGGACCGTGGGCATGAGTGCAAGTAAGAGGTGGGCGTCTCCGCACCCTTTGCCGCCCCCGGGAACGGAAGGTAGGTGAAGCCGAAGACACCCTGCGCCCGGCCAGCCGTGCCGGCTACGGCTCCCCCAGCTCTGCAGCCGCGAGGGAGAGGTCGGGGGGCCCCCTCCCCGTGACTACGCGGGCTGTCGTGAGTGTCACCTGTTAACCTGGCGCTGCCGCGCCGGGCGTGTTGCCGCCCCTGCTGGGCAGGGGGAGCGCCGGGTCGCCTCGGAAGTCCCGAGGGACTTGATGCGTCAGTGCCACTTTTTGAGGAATCCCTCAGACTTGAAACCCAAGTTAGAGACGTGGCCAAGTTCCAGATCTGCCAAGGTCGGGGGACTGAAAGGCGCCCGCCGCGCTGTGGAGGAATTCTGATTTGCGGAAACCTGCTTTCCTGGTGCATGCTCCTGGCCTGGGCGCGGACCTGGGGATTGGAGTGGAGGATCTCCCGAGGGTCTTCAAAAACACGCGTTTTGTTGCTTGGGCAACTTTCTGGGGGCTGGAGAATGTGGTTGGCATGAGTGAGGGAATGCGAACTTTATTTGCAGGGAGCTCAGTGTCGCTGGCCGATTTCTGCATATCGTAAAAAACAAACAAACAACAACCAAAAACAAAAAAACAAAAAACACCACCTCCCAGCCTGGCGAGAACGCTGAGGTGCGCAGAGGCACTTTCCTGCCGTTTTTTCGGGACTCGGGAGAGTGTGTGAATGCTTGTGGAGCCGCAGGTCTCTTAAGCTCTGATGCTGTTGTCTTCACAGTGGCCTGAAAGAAGTTGTCCGGGGTTCCTGTTCTTCCCAAAAGGCTGCAAACCGCCTCCAAGGCCGCGGGACTGGAGAGCAAACGTCGGGGATTATGTCAATTTTCCGAGGACCGGGATTCGCAACGCGGAATAGAAGAAAAGGTTGGCGTCTCAAGGGTCCTGCTGGCATTTGATACTGGGAGACCCCCAGGATTAACCACATTGCCGTGGATCAGCAATTTCCTATATTCACATCCCGCATTTTCAAAGAAATTATTTTCAGTTCTCAGCTGTCTTTTTCTACCATCAATACGCTTTCTCCGTGCAAAGACTCTTCAAAATATGTTCTATGTTTTTGCCAAATATGGTCCCTAATTGAAAGTTTATTTCTGGTTTTGGATGAGTCTGTGGAGCTTATGTTGTAAGAAGAAAGGGGGAACAAGACACAATGAAAGAGAAGTCCAAAAATGCTGCCCGGACTAGGAGGGAGAAAGAAAACAGTGAATTTTATGAACTGGCTAAACTACTGCCTTTGCCCTCGGCTATCACCTCGCAGCTGGACAAAGCATCCATAATCAGACTAACGACCAGCTATCTCAAAATGAGAGTGGTGTTCCCAGAAGGTAAGTACTTTGCCCAGGTGGAATTTCAAAGGCAGAAAGGGCACAGGATTTGCCAGGCAATAAACCTAAACCGGTGGACTGAGAAATACATGCATATTTACATACATACTCTGAGATGGCTAAGGGAAGTTTAGCTGGGCTGCTTGACTAAGAATTTTGCTGAACTTAGCGGTCACATTGCTTTTCCTGGCTTCTTCTCCTTCCCCATTAATACTCTCTCTTTACTCCATCAGATATGCTTGGTTGGGAAGCAGCCCAACAGCACTTTTGTCAACACTTCAGATACTAGGCTCAATTGAAAGTACTACTAATCCAAACATGACTTTCTTTTTTATTCCTTGCCTTAGAATTGTACCCAGTAGACTGCAAGAGCACTGCCAAATTCTTGTATATTCGCTAGGTATCGATAGATCCATGCACATGGACCGAGCTATGTTAGGCAATAATTTTTCTGTATTTCTATAGTCTTGAAAATGAGACCCAGGCATGAACATAAACAAATATGCCTTGAATTTTCCCAGTCTCTTGACTGCATAGAGCAAATTCGTTCTGAATTTTCAAGGCAATCATAGATTCTGAAACTAACACTTGGGCATGGCGATTTGCAGTTCTGGGCTTGATGTTATCTAGGAGATAATAGGCTAGTCCCCAAGCACATAAGATTGAATTAAGATTGCTGGCTGACTTAGAAAAATACCTTCTAAGTAGCAGGTTGGCAAACGAATCCTGGTAAAATTGTCTTATGAGGCCTAGAAATTAGAATAGCTGAGAAGTTGACATGATTTAAAATTTGTATTTGGGGTATCAAGATTCGTTGTGTGAGAACAGAACAACCTTCATAGAACATGGTCCTGTAAAAACCATTTGTACTCACTAGGAAAAGGACAATTTTCTCTCCCATTTGCCCACCCTTTCCTTTACCCTCATCCAAATAACATAAATTATAAAAAATATTTTAGATTTGACCTTGCTGGAGAGTGCTGGGGTTCAAAAATATAAACAAACAAACCTCCAAGAGTGAAAAAACTGTTTGTTTACAAACCAGAACCTCTTTGACCCGTCGAGGTTTATTTTGTTGTTGATTTTGGATGTTCGGAGTTTGTCGTTTTCTCTTAAGGAAATGGGGGTGCTGGAAATAGTCGTTATTGAATTTGGAGTTTCATTTTACTTGATCTTGATTAAGAGTAATTATCCGAGTCAGAAATTCAGAAGGCATGCCCCAAATTAGGGGCACTCAAGGAAAACTTCCAAAATATAGTTCAATTTTACTCCAAAACTACAACATATTATTATAGTCCCTTTGTCTTAAAGGGATCCCCTGAACAAGTTCTCATCTGATCCTGGAAACCACCGGAGGGGAGGAATCAAAGCTTAAAGTACCTAAAACTTAAAAAAAAAAAAAAAAGAAAAGAAAAGAAAAGAAAAAAGAAAAGGGAAAAAAAGGGGGTGGAACTTATATATTTAAAACCACACTTCCCATTCACATTTTCCTGGGAATTGCCGGTGGGAAAATTACTATAATATCACCATGTCCTCTGTTTAAACAAGATATCTCGTTTTCTTTTATACTGTCAGCGTCTACTTTATAAAAATAAAGCTGTTGCGAACTCCGTTGGCCGCGCTGTTCCTAACAGGATTATTAGCAGTGATTTGTCAGCCCCTGCGGTCTCAGTGGGCTCCCTTTCTGCGTGATTTCTAGTCAGTCTCTTCAATTATCCGGGCCTATGTCGCTCGCTGTTTGAGCAGAAGAAGCATATGGTGCTGCTTGTGGGGCTGCGAGTAATCGCGGGATGAGAAGAATAGCGGGTCCACTTCCCCCCGCGGGTGCAGAGCCCGACGCCAGCGCCGGGAGCACCCGGGGAGTCGCCCGGCCAGGGGCGCCCCTCTGAGTGGGCAGACCCGGGACAGACGCAGCTGGACGGGGCTCGGGCTGTGTGTGTTGTTTTGTTTTAATTTTAGTTTTTAAGAGAGTAAGTTTTGTTTAATGAAGTGCTAACTTCACAAATTATAAGTTGCGTGATAAATAATTAGGAGAAACAAAAAGTGAACTCTCACCGTCTTCTAGCGCTGGCGAAGACACCCTCTGGGGCCGCCCTCGGCAGCCAGGCAGGTTGCTTCTGGCTGCCTTAGCGGCGACTGCGCTTCCTAAAGCCCCTCTCACCTCCTTCCGGAGCCGGGCCCCTCCCTTTTCTCCCTTCCTCTGTGGGTGAGTGAGTTATAGGGAGGAGAGGATGGGCGAGGTGTGAACTCTGGGCACATCCTTCTCCACCTACTGTTCAGCTCATAACTCACCCGCGGCCTCCACCCCGTGAGCTTGGAAGGTTCACACGAACAACTGCCTCCTAACAGGCGAGATTTTAATTTTGAGGGTGGACGGGCTTCAAAAATCCAAATACAAAACTCAACCCTTAAAAAATAATAAAGAACAACGAAAACGAACCAAAAAATCACAGCGGCTTTGAAAGGAGTAGAAATTGTCGCAAGCCGCAGAACCGGCAATAACCTGCAGGGGGTGACAAATTTGGGTTCAAAGTTGATAAAGACAGCGTGGACGCGATTGGGGTCTATGCAGTGGGGAAACTGAGCACTTTATATAGGGGCAATCTTTTTGATGATGAGAAAGGAGGAGAATTTGAAGATGAAATTTATCTTCACATCTGTCTTGAAACTATCCTAGCACATAGAAGGTCCTCAATAAAAATTATTTTCAGGATGGACTATATAGAGCTATTTCAAAGTAGCATAATCCTATCGTGTATAATGTAAATTTTGCAAAGTATATAATTAAAATAACTCTAAATCTTGTGACATATTTTAGCTCTAGGCACAATAATGACTGTAAAGCGTCACTGTTTTTGCTCTTACCACATTTCACCTATAATACTTCTATTGCTAAAGACTAATAAGTGAAATTAACAAACAAAAAGCATTCCATACTTACATTTGAAGAATGAAAAAAAAAATCTTAAAAATCCTGCACCCCTCATCTCACCCTCAGGTGCTGAATACGTTTTCCCCCACCCCTCACCCCAGAGTCTAGTAGCTTCTTTGGGGGAAAGTTAAGCTTTTATATGAAGCAGATAAAATTGAGGGAAGATAAATTGAGGGAAGAATGAGAGAAAGAGGGAGAGACAGAGATAAAGAGAGAGGCAGAGGGAGAAAGAGAAGGAACAGGGGATATGGGTACCTAGAATCATCAAGAATAAAAATTGGAGATTTCTTAGCAAAAACAAAACAAGACACACACACAGACACACACACACAAACCCTCCAGGATGATTACTGTGAAATCATTGAAACTGCATATCTCCCAACTGGTAACATAATCCATTCAAAAATAGCTTTGTATTGAGGCATCTAGAAATGTTTAAATCTTTGGTGTTATCAAAACCAGAAAGGCAGAATAAAGAAAGAGATGGTGTGACTTTGTGTAAAATAGAACACATTCAACTAAACAGAAATATATATTTGTTATCTAGGTATAATGAAATTATGGCTGGGGCATAGTAACTTGCAGAATAACCTTTGAAAGGATCAGGCATGTTTTCAAATCTATAGCCATTCAGAATCTCGGTAATATCAAATTACCATTTCATTGTCAAGAAGTCCTGGAAAAATAAAAATAACCATAGAGTTGAAATTAGTAACTGCTCAGGAAAGAGAGTCTCTTCAAAGGCTGGAAATACAAAGATGATTAAACAAACCTCTGCAGACCCTTTCTATAATATTCACCTCAATATTGAAATCCTTAATTGCATTATATTTCTTTGAGTTGGAGAACTGAAAGAGAAAAAGAGGCCCCATTTCCCACGTGGATTGGTGATTTAAGGCTGTTTTCCTTGCTGCTCAGGGAAATGATTGAGCATTAGGTTTCAATGTTTATTTTCTTACAGAAGTTTTTCTCATTTAAAAGCGTTTAAACACAGTTTATGTCCCAAGCTGGTTTTCTCGGCTGAACTCCAGTTTTGATATCGACTTAAAATGTGGAGTGCAGATCTGAACTTTGTGCAGAGCTTTTGCCAGCAGGTTTATGGTGCTAGAAATTTTAGATCAAATCAATGGAATAAGTTTTGTAAAAAGAGCTAAGATACAATAAAAATATCGCCAACAAAAATGCGATCATAAGCTAAGAAGTGGGATGCTTTTAAGCTGGGTAAAATGGCCCACCTGAAGCTAAAACCGGGCTAAATTTCCAGAGGACAAACCCGATTTCTAGGCGAGTTGCTTTTTAGTTCTGGGAAATCTTGGCAGCTTCGAGATTTGGGACAGACACATATGTGAACAGTCATTGAATCCCAGTCCCTGTGAACGATGACTCTGGGTGGATTCTTGGACATTTCTCTGTCTGGCCAGGTATTTTTCGAGAATATGAAGTTTGGGGACAGGTAACACCAAAATAATGTTAGCGAACCACTCATTTCCAGTTCCTAATCCATGAAATTTTAAACTTTGTGTGGGGTGGGGGTGGGAGCTGGATTGTTTAGGAATGGGCCTGTTACACTGAAAGTGCTGAAACAATGTCTGAGAGTTGCGGGGGCAAACCTTCTCCCGCAGGTAGCTCTACAAATTGGGCTAACTCGCCTGCCTTTGGCGACTTGGGTCAGCCTAGGCGCAGCGACTGTGTCAAAGCTTCCAGCGCGTCTCCCCGCGGGTTGCAGAGCGCCGCGGGAGCAGAGTGTGCGCGCGTCGGTACCCGGGTCCGCGGCCAGCGACTCGACCCGCCTTCGCTCCGGTGGCCGCAGCCCAGGTGCTCCGCCTGCTCGCGGTCTCCCTACAGAGTACTCTGCACTTCCAGGCCGGGCCGCCTCTCTGTCCTGCCGGAGGGCCCGGGGACATCTACGTCCCCCAACCGCAGCCGAGGCCCCTCCGGTGCAGGTCGGCGCCCGCCGCCTCCTGCCGCCTGGGCCACGCCACCCAAAACCGGCCGCCGCCTAAAAAGCTTAAGCCGAGGCCTCGCCTGAGCCGGCTGTTGCGGGAGGGCGGGTTCGGTGCGGTCGTGGGGATCCCGGCCGCCAAGTGGAAGACAAGCTGGATCTGCCTGAGCTAGGGCGCGGGTCACTCGGCTCCGGCTGTTGGGCGGCGCGTCGCCGCGGCCCGGCCGCTCCCGAAGCTTCTGGACGCTTTTCAGCTGCCACGCCAGTGCATGCCTGGCAGCCCCGCGTGCCTTGGTCGCCACGGTCTAGTCTGTACCTGGCGGAGCCCGCCCGCACCAGGCGCCTGCAGTGCTGGTCCTCTGGCTGCGGGCCCGAGCGCCCGCCGCCACCTCGGCCAGCAGGCCCGGGAGCCCAGCCTCGGAGGGAGCAGAGGGAAGGCAACGCCCCCCCTGAACTTCGCTCTCCACCCCAGGTCTACATGAACATTGGTGGGCTTCCCAGGCGCTGCAGCGGGATCTCTGCCCCCACCCCGACCCTGAGCGGCTGGCAGGGGAGGGCAGGACTGCGGTCGGCCCATTGCACACACGGTGGGGACCAGGCTGCTGTGCCGGAGGAGGCCTGGCCTCTTGCGGCCACCGACAGCCTCGGGAGACCGACCACATCCGCCAGGTGGCCGGATAGGACGGTGGCGGGGCGGGTCCCCAGGACACGAGACAGGGGCGGGTGTGTCTAGGTACGTGCGAGAAGCGACCTCTGGCCTAGTGACCGCTGCGCGTTCTTCGCCGCATTCTTCCCAGGAGAGCCCGAGCGCGGCGGCGGCGGGGCCGGGCCCGGGAGGCCCCTTGGCGCCTCGGCCGGGGAAGGCTTGCGCAGTGGGCACTCAGCTAGGGCTGCAGGCCCTGCACAGACGTGGGACTCGGGTTGTTCACCGGTTTACTTCCCTGGGCCAGCCTCTTTCCCACCTCCTCCCGCCCGAGGGAACCCAGGTGGCTGAGCCAAGTCCCCCCGGGACCCAAAGTCTGGAGCGCGGCTTTTCCCGCCACGGGTTGTGGTCCAAGTCAGGACGCAGCTCCGGTGCCCTCCCGGATTGACTAAAATACTGCATATCGCGATCTGTCTGGGAGGCCCAGATTTCCGGCAACCACTAAAGGAGGACACGCTTCTATTGAAATATCGTTTATTTATTTATTTTTAAAATGAACAGCAGAACAAGCTCTTCTCTTTCCCCGCTCTGTCTGAATGAAGAAGACAATGCTGCCTGGTCTGTAATCTATATTTTGTCAAGGGTATGAAATTCATTCCAAAGGAAAAGCTCGATCAATTTATTTTTGCTGCTTGCAATAACACAGCTGGATGATGCTTTGAGCTCACGCTAGACTGGGGCTCATCATTCATTCGCCAAGAACGGGCCTAAATGGTGCCTGTGGGATTAGGTCAATTTTAGTGGATCTACTTCGCCTCATTTGGTTACTAATTGGTTTCTTGTTTTATAAATCGAAATCTCATTTTCAGGAAATTACAAAACCCGTGCAGTCAGTCCATTGAGGTAATCCTTGGGTCAGGGGGTATTTAAATGGAAATGGCTGAACCGCGCACCAAGGGTAAAGCAACAGTGAAACTTCGCCCGGGTTTTCACATGAAATGTGAGCTAGTTCTTTAGATCCATAATAGATACATCCCTTCTAATGCTACTTATGTAAATATGATAAACCAGACTTTAAGGGAAGAGGGGGGCCAGGGAGAAGCAAAATTTATCTGCTAAGGTTAATGTGGCATATCTTGGAATTCTTCCAAAATAGATTATGTTTTCCTTTGTCTTCGGCCACTTTAGCTGGAGAAAATCCTTTTGTCTAAAACCCGATTTAGTTATTGCCTCCCTCACAGAGCCCCTTTTCTCCTTTGCAAACCCGGGTTCCCTCGGCCTCACCGAATTACAAGAGAATCTTTAGATCTTGTTCCCACTGTAATCCCGCCGCAAAGGGAACTGGTTTCCTCCTCATTTTAAACAGACAATCAAAGGATTTGGGAATTTTCTGCGGTAGGTCAAGTGCAGAAACGAAATCTCAGCTTACCCCCTCGCCAACTGAAACTGGGTACGGGAACGCGTTACCCCAGACAGGAGGCAAGAGGGGCCGGGAGAGGGGTCTCCAGCTCTCTCCGGATTCTCCAGAGTGGGGACCCCCGACTGGGGCTTGGGGAGGAGTCCTCGGCACCCCGAAGGGCGAACACAGCCCTGGTAAAGCCCGGCAGGTAGGCGAGGGCAGCCAGTCCCTTATAAAACATTAACCCAGACCCAACCGTGTGATAGAGATTTCCACAGAGAACATAAAGAGAAGGCAGCGCTCTGTGAAAGCAAAAGGTCCCTTAAAAGGTGGAGAGGGATGGGGGAGGGCGAGGGAGGACCCGGTTAACCAGCACCTGGACTGGCTGTTTATTAACCTGCGGGGAAGTCTTATTTTCCCTCGCAGGCGCGTACAAATGAGGCCGCAACCCGAGAAACAAGGCCGGCGCCGCGAGTTCGGACCCAGCTTTTAACCTCGAGCCCCGCCAGCAGCAATTTGCTCCCGGCGTCTTCGGCTACTTTGGGGGGGTGGGTTCGGTAGTTTTAGAATAAAGACGTTTCTTGGTCCCCAGGGCAGGCTCCGTATCCTTCTGGAAACTGCGGGAGACGCGTCCCGAGACACAGTGTGACCTGGGCTCGCTCTAGGCGCCTGGGAGCACCCCGGGCCCCGCCCCCATGAAGCTTTGCGTTTGGGGCCTCGGCTGGGCCCAAGGGCATCCAAGGACCTGTGTGTCACCTGCACCTCGGCTCTCATCGCAGTGCCCTCCCCCGGCGCGGCCGCCCCCGCCAACCCCGCCCGACTTTGTGTGTGTGTGTGTTTGTGGGGGGAGGGGGCATTAAAAAAGAAAGAAAGAAAAAAAAAAGGAACACCCTGTGTGCCACAGAGCAAGGAGAGAGAGCGCTTGGCTGAAACCGGAGGAGCGCAGGGGAAGTAATGAGGCGCAGGAAGGCGAAGGGGTGTGTGCAGGCGGCTGTGGCTGTGGCGGGGTCCCGAAGGACCGCAGGGACCAGGGCAGAGGAGTCCCTCTAGGGAAGGAAACTGGGGCGGGCTAAAGAGGCAGGAGGGGTGGAAGCGCGGGGCGCGGGGGGGGGGGGGGTGCGGACAGAAGTCCGGGCAGAGGCGGGGAGCATCAGTGTTTGCAGAGCAGTGGGGAAATCGTTAGATTTATTTAGATGTGCAAATACCCTGAAAGACCCGATTCGAGCTTAAGGGAGCTCACGGTTACTATTTGCCTGGGTTTTGATCGCTTGCCTGGGAAGGAGCTCTTGGCCGGCACCGCCTAGGAGTCCAACTCCAGGTTTTATTCTGAAAGTTCTGCCCCACCCCCTTATTACCATGGCGTGTTTGTCACTGTGTACTTCATGGTGATTTGCCCCTTAACGCAGAAAATCGCCTTCTGGGGGGAGTCATGTTAAGCCTTGTTTAATGGTGTAAGCATAAAAGCGTTTAAATACCTAGTTAAAATAATTTCAGCAGCAACATTGTTAAAAGATATTACTCATAAATAGTTTAACCTAGGTCCCGGCAAGTTTCTTCTGCGTTACTTTTTTTGCAAACATGTACAACAGCAGATTCCATATCTTTTTTTTTTTTTTTCCCCCAAATGCCATGGTAGTCCTGAGCGTTTTAATTTTTAGGGATCACCGAAGAAATTATTCGTGACAAAACCCTGAAAGATCTTTACGTGATAGCATCGACGAGATAGCATCCACGAGACCCAAAGTAACTCCAGAAAAGCCCATGCGCCCTCGGTTTTTGTTTTGTTTTATTCCTTTCGTGAGGCGGGGGGCTAAGACGAGAGGAGCTGAGGAAGATGGGGAGAAGGATTGCGGAGGAATGCGGTAAACTTCAAACTGGAAGCCAACCGCAAGCAAACGGACCGTTGGGAGGGGGGTTACAGCAGAGGCTGAGGGGAGGGGGACGGCGGGAGGGCCCCGCAGCCAACCAGAAAACCAGCCAAGGTCGGCCAGGGACCGGCGCGCGGGCCCGGGGCCTCCTTTAGGCTTGGGCGCATCTCGGGTTCGTGATAAGGGTGACAGGCAAAACTCCCCCGCAGGCATAGCACAGAACCTACGCGAAAGTTATTGCTAGGGTGCGGTGAGGAGGCCCCGCCAGGCGCCACGCCACTGGCACATGCTGTCCCTAAGCTCGACCTTTCCGGGTCCTGCCAGTGACGCGCTCCGCCAGGGCCCTGTCCTTCCTGAGATCCCCCCGAGGCTCTGGGGCGGGATTCGACGTCTGCTCAGTCCTCTCGGTCGGGCTGAAATGTGCACGTTCCGAATCAAAACTATCCAGGTTTGGTGAGGGAGCCCGGGTGATCGCCAGGGCGTGTGTGTGTGTGTGTGTGTGTGTGTTTGAGAGGGAGAGAGAGGGAGAGAGAATGAATGCCGGCTCAGGATCGCGTCGCTGAGGGTGTTTCTGTGTCTTCGCAGGGCTCGGCGAGGCGTGGGGCCACTCGAGTCGGACCAGCCCTCTGGACAATGTGGGTCGCGAGCTGGGCTCCCACCTGCTTCAGGTACCAGCACCCGCCTCCGGGCCCCACGGGCGATGAGCACCGAGCGCCCGGCGCCTGCGTGGTTCCTTGTTTCCCAGAAAAATAGCTTCTGCCTGAAAACGGCCCTCTCGCAGCCTCCTAAATTAAAATGTTTAGCCTCTTAATCCCGCTTAGTGCAGATGGTAGCCCGCGAGGCTGAGCGGGAGGCAAGGTGACAACGTGGGCAGTGGGGTTGGAAGAGAGCCCGCCAAGGCCCCACCAGGGCGTGTGGACCAAGGGAGAAATGGGGTGCCATGTGCTACGACATGCCTGAGGGAACCCAGGCGCCCTAGGCCAAGCCTCCAGAGCCAGGCGCAGGGCGGCCTGACACACAGGATCGCCACAGGAAATAACGGGCGTGTGATAGAAATGCCGGTTCATTGCTTTAAGCCCCCACATTCCCGACCCAGCTGCGCCAGCAGCTTGTCTCATCTCCTCCCGGTAGTTCCCGGGTCGCTCCTCCCCCTGCAGGAGCTCTCACCCAGCTCTGGCCTGCACAGACCCTCCGGCACGCCATCCCCACCCTCAGGTAGCAAGTTTAACCAAAGTGAGGTGACTTTCCGCCTTATTTGCAGTGCATGCCGTTTTAAATTGCCAGTTGCCCGCTTAAGGTGCAGTGCAAATATTTAAAACAGTGAACTCCCTGGTAGCATTTTTAGGCTTGTCCCCCACCCTGCATCCTCTTTATTATTCCTCAAGTCCACCAAGAGCTCCTCACACGGGAGTCCCTCAAATCTAAGGGACAGCTGGGGAACTGAGCAGGCTCTCCCCCTGAGCCAGGATGAGGGGCCTGCGGCATCCCGGGTCAGGAGCGCCACAGCTCCTACTGCCCCACCAAGACCCTGCCTGTCCTTACCTCAAAGTTATCCAGAAAGGAGATGTCCCTCTCTCCTCTCATGGCCACCTTCCACCAGAGGTTCCTTTTCTCCCCTCCCCATCCTTCCAAATCCCCAGTTAATTTCCCTGAGCAATCTAAACAAAAGATCAAAATTGGTAACAATCCCTCATCTCTTCTAGCTCTTACAATCTTCTTCACCACAAACTTCCTGCAGGACTTGCTTACACTCCCAATTCCTTTACTTTGCCTCCCATTCACTCCCATTCCCCAACTCCAGTTTGGCCTCTCTTCTACCCATTCACCTACTCTGTGCTCCTCACTGGTCCACCACAATTCCATGGTTAAATCAGCAAGTTCATTCTACCTGACCTTGTTCATTTCACAAATACATGAGGGTCAGCTTTGGGCCAGGCAGAAAACCCTGCCCTTATACAGTTTACATTCTATGGAGAGCAGGCTCAAGAATCCACAGAAGTGCTTGCCATAGTGTGTCCAGTGGTGTAGATGCTAGGGAGGAAAACAGAAGAGAGAAGGAGGAGAGCTGTGTTGAGTGGTCTGTGAAGGTTTCACTGAGAAGGTGATGGTTGAACAAGGAGGTAACTCTGCTGACTGCTCCTCTTTAATATTCTTGTCCCCCACCCTTGGTTTCTAAATAGCACCATTTCCCCCAGATTTTTCTCCTTCCTCTCCACTGCTTCCTCTTTGATTTTCTCACTGCTGCTGGCTGACCTGTAGATGCGTGAGTTTCCCCCAGTGTTTCAGCTCTCTTTCTCCACCCCCCCAAGAACTTTATTTATTTCTCCAACCCCCTTGTTGTTTGCACTTGCTGTGTCCGTTTGTCTTTAGGAGGCGCCAGTAACTGAACTCAGGACCTCTGATGTGGGAGGGACGCTCCTAATCGCTAAGCCACCTCCACTCCCTGCTTTGTTGTGTCTTTCATTATGTTATTCCTCCTGTGTTTCTCATTGTGTCATTTTACCATGCCTGCCCATCACATAAGCTTGCTGTCTTCTCTAGGAAGCACCAGGAACCTCTGCTCCTTGCTTTGTTGTGTCTCTCATGTTTTTCTTCTTGTGTCTCTTGTCGTGTCATCTTATTGTGTCAGCTTGCCATGCCTGCCTGTTGAGCCAGCTTGCTGTCTTCTTTAGGAGGCACTGGGAACCGAACCACAGACCTCCCATGTGGTAGGCAGGAGCTCAGTCGCTTAAGCCACATCTGCTTCCCTCCAGCTCTCTTTCTCCTCACATCTCCAAGGTCTCCTGGGAGATCTCACTCAACACTACCACCTCAACTCTCTTCCCCACATGCGCATGATGCCAGTGGGTATCTACAGTCTAGGCCCCTCTCTCGAGCTTCAGACCTTTATTTCCTACTGCCAGTTGGACACCTCCAAAGGGAAATCCGCACACACCCTAAAGTTAGCATCTCCAAGACAAGAATCCATTATCACTATCTCTCAGACTCCTCCTCATACAAAATCTCACCATGTATCCCTAAAATTTCAACCTTTGTTAATGATATCCTCTGCTCAATGTCCCTCCTGAAGCCATGAAGTCACCTTCCACTTCTCTTTCTGCCGCCAAATAGCATGCATTGCACAGTCAGAACTGTTTTCAAATTAGACTTCTCCCCTCCCCATCCCCTTTGGGACCACAAAGTTGAGGCTGAAGCCTCTGTGCTGCAGCCATCCCACTCTGATTTCATCCCCACTCCTTTCTCCTTTGGCCATTGTCCACAATCTGATAGGAAACAAAACCACATTTAAGCATGCTAGTCCCCTGCTTAAAAACCTCTGCTGGAACCCCGATGTCTATAGGAGCTACTCCAAATTCCTCACGCTAGCATTTCAAACTCTCCAAATTTTAGCCCCAGGATACTTTCTCAGTCTCATCTTTGGTACATCAAATCCAGAATACACCAGACCCTCCCTTCCCTTACGCCCTACCTTTTGTCTATGCTGTTTCTTCTACCTACAAGCTTTTCCTCTTTTTTCCAGTCCAAGCTTCCTCTTCATGGCTCTGCGCAAACATTAGCTCTTCTAAGGTCTCTTTAATTCTCTCTCAGGTCTCTAGCCATTAGGCCACTGAGCCCTCACTGCACTGTGTGTGCATTCAGCTGTGTGGTCATTATATCTGTCTTCATGCTTATGCCTCCACTTCTTGGACCAAGAAGGGGGTGGTGAAAGTCTAAGAGTTTCCCTCATTGAGAACCTGTCAGTTTGATGCATTTATGTAAACACACATACACAGTAGAACACTCCTCTACAGACTTGATGCCCATAAAGCCTGCCATCTCCTAAATCCCATTCTCTCACACTCTATCCAGAACCACTGGTCACCTACTGTCTGCTTCCAAACTTTTCAGACTGTTAATTCTTCCAGTGCCTGCTGTGTGTCCCAGATGATTACAAGTTTGGAATGAACAAAAGGGGAGACCATGTGGTTGGCATTCTATGCCCTGTTTCCTGCTAGCCTCTCTTCGCTCCTTCTCCCCGCCCCCCTCCCCATTTCACCAATATGGCTCAGAGGACTCCCCATTCACCCTGTTTCTGCCTCTCCAGACCCTGGATGGCTTCATTTTCGTGGTGGCCCCAGATGGGAAGATCATGTACATCTCAGAGACAGCCTCGGTGCACTTGGGTCTTTCTCAGGTAGGTAGAAGGTCTGTACTTCTGCCTGCATTATTTTCAGCTAGAGCTGGAGGCAGGAAGTGGAGGCGGCTTCCCCTAGAACTTTCACATCTGCAGTTCTGGGGTAAGAAACAATTCAGGATGGCTCAGTCTAAAGTGGGCCTGGAAGTCCCCCTTCCTCGATGTCCCTTATCCTTTAGCTTCCAACCAGGCCCAAATTATGGCTACTTAATTTGAGCTCTTCCATTATGACAGGCACCTGAGAGGCGCTTACATAAATTATCTCATGACATCTTACCCGAACACTACCTGGGAGCTGTCATCATTGTCTTCATCACTGCTCCTCCTCCTCCTCCTATATTCATAGAAAAGGAAACTGAAGATTAGTTGGCGATAGGTAGCAAGTGGCGGAACTGATTTAGAACTCAGGGCTGACTGCAGAATTCTGGCTCTGATCCCCATAGTCCTGCAGATCCCATGGTTCAAGCTACCATTACGGGAACGGTGACAACCTCCTCTTTACAGGTAGAGCTGACCGGGAACAGCATTTACGAATACATCCACCCGGCTGACCACGACGAGATGACGGCGGTGCTCACGGCGCACCAGCCCTACCATTCTCACTTCGTGCAGGGTAAGGGCAGGCACGTGTTCGCGACACTCGGGTCCGCGGGTCCACCACAGTCCGCTCGTGGCTTCTCCCCTATTAGCCGTCGCGGGCACAGCAGAGCCTCACCGCACGTCGGCCTCACGCCCTGAGCCTCTCTCCGCGTCTCTCCCCCAGAGTACGAGATCGAGCGATCCTTTTTCTTGAGGATGAAGTGCGTCTTGGCCAAGAGGAACGCGGGCCTCACCTGTGGAGGATACAAGGTGCGTGGCTAAGCCAGAAGCTCGACGTCGCCTGGCGGCGGCGGTGTCAACAACCAAGGGTAGGCGGGGCGTGCAAGGCGCGGGGTGCGCGCGGGGTGCGCGCGGGGTGCGCGCGACTGACAGGCTGCCCCCGAGAGCCCCCCGCACGTGTCGTGGGTCACTGAATTTTTTTTTTTTTAGATTTATTTTTTATTTATTTAATTCCCCTCCCCTCCCCCCGTTGTCTGTTTTCTGTGTCTTTTTGCTGCGTCTTGTTTCTTTGTCCGCTTCTGTTGTCGTCAGCGGCAGGGGAAGTGTGGGCGGCGCCATTCCTCGGCAGGCTGCTCCCTCCTTCCCGCTGGGCGGCTCTCCTTATGGGTGCACTCCTTGCGCGTGGGCCTCCCCTACGCGGGGGACACCCCTGTGTAGCACGGCACTCCTTGCGCATCAGCACTGCCCATGGGCCAGCTCCACACGGGTCAAAGAGGCCCGGGGCTTTAACCGCGGGCCTCCCATGTGGTAGATGGTCGCCCTAACCACTGGGCCAAAGTCCGTTTCCCTTGGGTCACTGAATTTTGCGAGCACCTGGAACCTAAGCTTCACGATTGGTCTGAGTCAGTCAGGATACGGGCCGGCCTCCGGGGCTCTTCACCCATGGGTGGGCTCCAGGGGTATGTAAAGCGTCTGAAATGATCGATAACTTCTGTGGATTCCTGATTTCTACTCATAGCGTCAGATTCTGACCTCCCAAAGTGGTTAACAACCAACGTTTTGTCAAGTTTAATGTGATTAAACAGCGTTAGAATGCAGGTTCCAGGGCCCCGTCTCGCGATGGGGCTGCAGTAGGGTTGGTGGGGCCCAGGTCCCTGCGTTTTCACAAGCCCGCAGATGAGTCCAGTGCGGCGGGAGCGTCATCCGCTGAGGCAACTCGGAGCACCAGAGACTGAACTCTTCAGTGCGAGGGCGTGGCCCACACTGTGGCAGAGGACCATGCTCCAACCCCCGCCCCCTTTTTGGGGGGAGTTGCCTGGCTGTGGCTGAGTATGCCCTTCCCACCCCTCCCCCTCAGGTCATTCACTGCAGCGGCTACCTGAAGATCCGCCAGTATAGCCTGGACATGTCCCCTTTCGACGGCTGCTACCAGAACGTAGGGTTGGTGGCTGTGGGGCACTCGCTGCCTCCCAGCGCTGTCACGGAGATAAAGCTGCACAGCAACATGTTCATGTTCCGCGCCAGCCTGGACATGAAACTCATCTTCCTGGACTCCAGGTGGGCGGACAGGGAGGGAAAGGGCCAGGGAGGGAAGGAGGCCCTGCTCGGTGAGGGAGCGCTCCCCCTGACCTTAGAGGTCTTTTCGCAGTTAGGACACGGACCCGGCCTTGCATAGTGAGGGCGGGGCGCCCAGGTCTTAGACGCCTGTCCCGGCGGGGTGGGGTGCCCCTCACCCCGACTCATCCCAGCGATTGCTCTCCGCAGGGTGGCGGAGCTGACCGGGTATGAGCCGCAGGACCTCATTGAGAAGACGTTGTACCATCACGTACACGGCTGTGACACTTTCCACCTGCGCTGCGCCCACCACCTGCGTAAGGCGCCGCCCTGCCGCGCGCGATCAGCCCTGGCGCTTCCGGGGCTGGGAGTTGCGAGTTCAGACCACGAGAAGCAGATGGGTGGGAACCCTGGGGCGAGGAACGGAAATAAGAGGTCGGCGAGGGGCTGCTCGACACTGGGCTGCGCCTTGATTCTGGAACACCCTCAGGCCACACGCTCCGGCAGAGGGGGCGTTTCTGGACCTTACTGGTCTTAATGCTTCTATTGATGCGCTTCTCCTCCTGCAAACCTCACTAAAGATGCAAACAAAGCTGAAGATAGTCCACCTCGCCCATGCGCCTTGGCTCTCCTCCGCTTTTGCTATATAGCTTTGCTTGGAGTGTAATTTCCAGGGGCAGAGAACGTGAGTCCGGAGTTATGCTGCTCAGAGCCTTCCTTCTGTAGTTAAAGCAGATCTGGGAAAATCCCACACCTTTAAGTGCTCTCTCTTTTGCCAGTGGTGAAACTATTGACTCAGCTAGGGACCACCCTCCTAGCGCCCCTCTAAGAATGTCCAGAGGACTCGATGCAAATTAACAGGATACTCCTTGGGGAAGCTCCCTGTTGTCTTTCCCCACTCCCTGGCGAGGTTATTAGGACCCCAGGCCCTCCGTCATCGCCTGGGGTTGCATTTGGGCCCGGCTCATTTCCCGCGCTCTGCCTTCTCTCTGTCCATCAGTGCTGGTGAAGGGGCAGGTGACCACCAAGTACTACAGGTTCCTGGCAAAGCACGGAGGCTGGGTATGGGTTCAGAGCTACGCGACCATCGTGCACAACAGCCGCTCGTCCAGGCCACACTGCATCGTCAGCGTCAACTACGTCCTCACGTGAGTGCATGCCTGGGACGCCCTGCGCCGGCTCCCGCAACTCGCGCCCCTGTGAGGGTGCGGGCGCGGGCCCTCGGGGTCAGAGCAGGCGGGGTTCAAGGGACGCGGGGGCGCGCCCGAAGGTCCCTGCGCTGCGAGGCGGCGAGGCAGCCCGGGCACTTTCCTCTTCCTAAAGAGGTTTCCTTCGTTATTTTCTTGAGAAAGATTTAGGAGGTATTCTGTTCACAGTCCATATTTGCTTCCTACTCTCCCTCCTTTTAAGCGGACTCTGCATTAAATAAAACTTAATACGGCAGAAAGAAAAAAAAAAAAAAAAAGGAAAGGGTCCGACGTACGGAGCCATTTATGGTTAGCAAACAGGACATCTGTTTCACTTTTTGAAATCTGGAGTTTGAAGTTCTTAATTTTAACCAGAGTCTCCAATCAAAGTTAAGAGTTCTGAGAGAAAGAGGTTCTTTCCCAGAACCACAAAGAGGGTTTAAGTGACCAGGAGGGTCTGACTTTAGCCCCCAGAAAGCAAAGGGATCCGAGCTAATGCTGCGATCTCGGCCTTGGCCGGTGCGCACGCACTCCTCGTTGTGCGCCACTTGGCGGTGTGAAGAGCGAGGCTTGCGGGGCCACCTGCGGGCGCGGCTGACTGGGTAGCTGCGGCGACCGCGTTTGAGCCTTATTATTTCTGGAAACAATAATCATTTCTGGTTGCCGGTGTGGCCCTAAAGGCTGATCACGTGGCCTCGTGTGTGACTGGCGTAGAAAGCACGTTCTGTGTAATGCCTGTGAAAGTCGAATTGCTTGGGGTTTAAGGCTTTATGAAGAACCCTTTTGTGTGCGCAGTTGCCGTTTTTATACAGGTTGAAGTTCTTATGATTTTAGGGGATCTCAGGAGTTATTTACTTTGGAATTTTTCACACACCAGGTACTTAGTAGAAATGTTATTTTGACATTAGGAAGTTGGTTAAGGGGTGCTATTTGGAAGCAGACTCTGTTGTAGGTGATGTAGATTCATTTCAAGTTGTTCTAAATTGCCAAATTAAAACTGTAGTGGTTGGAAATATTATGCCTGGCAATAAGGCTGTTTACTCTAAGCCTGTTAAATAAAATATATTTCAATAGACTTAGAAAAATGGAGTTGGTTTAGATGAAGATTCAGTATTCAGGAGTAATAGCTGGCTATTATGAAAGTTTTTATTTCTCTCATTTTAGCAAACAGTGCTAAAGAAAATGCTATTAGGTTTTTTTTTTTTTTTTTTTTTTGTAACAGCAAGAGGCTGTGGATTTTAATACAGAGCAGAAAACATATCAATGTTTTGGGTCTTATGAAACCAAGCCATCTATTTTGTGAATGTAGTTTTTCATATATTAAAATAAATATAAGAGAAAATAGCAAAGCATAACTCACAAAATAAGGCACTCTGAGATGCAGAAGTATTAAAAGGTGAAAAATTATGTCTGCTTACCATGGAAAGGAAATGGATATTCTTTAAGAAGGTGCTTTGTATGTCTGAGACATCATAAGCATTATACATACACTCTGTTCTCTGGTGTGTGCCTGTGGTTCGTAATCATTTTTTATCAAACAGCAGGGTATATAGTCACACAAACCCATATAAATGATCAGAATGCAAGTTAGACCTCCCAATGGGTTAACTTAATTTATGTTGGAGTCAATTTGAAATATTCTGTTTTGTTTCCCAGGGAATAGGTATTCTTTGTTGTTGTTTTTTTCTGTTGACTCTGTCATTTTCCACTTTGTACTCTTTTTCAGTGCCATAGAATTAGACTACCAACTTTACTTCAGATTAAAAAGATGTAATGAGGATGAAGAAATGATTTATAAAGGGAAAAATAGCATAGCACACATTTTCCTGAATGCTTTATACCTCCAAATGAAAAGAGAAATAAACACACAGAAGCATGTATACACAAGCACACAAGAAGAAAAGCTGAAATTGATTATCCTTTTATGAGTCAGCAGCTCCAATTCTTTACAGAAAAAGTCTTAGGATAATTTTTATAGCTGCAAATGTGGAAACTGCCTTAGATGAAATGTCATCAAGTGGCTCTGTGTGTGTTGACAGGATTTTCATAATGAACAGGTTGCAGTTTGTTTGCTGTGTATAGCACACATCTGGCTGGAAGTTACTAATTTACATTGTCTTAGCAAATTAAATAGATGGCTATTGATTCTCAGTAGTAGTGCTGAACTACCACATGCATTTGTTGTCAGGGCAAGTTCTCTACGATGCCTGAGAATGATAAGTAAATTCCTTTCAAATACACCACCTCAAACAATGAACTTAAAACCACAACCCCTAAATAATTTGACATGCCAGTTGTTTTCCAAATTTAAACAGTTTAATAGCATACATTTTGAAGGGATTCTCATGTAAACAAAGGAGAGGCAACCGTAAATAAGCATAGGTCAAATGAAGGTGTGACGTTTTGGTGGAAGCTACAATCATAAGCTCATTTAAAAAATTTCCTGATGTTAAATTTATTGTTGAAGTTAAAATATGCCTAGGAAAATCAGTTGTTATTATCTAACAAAAGCAATGATGATCAGGAATGTTTGGTAACTTTGTTTTAGTAAGGAGCTTGCAGCAGTGCAGATAGCAAGACTGGGGGCGATGGTAGTGTATGGTATCATGCTTTTACTGGCTCTTGTATGACCACCATGTATTGTGAAAATCTGAAGAGAATGAGAAGACAGTATAATGAAAATTTTAAAATTCTCGTAGCTTCTTTGTATCCCTGGGATTTAATAATTCTATATAGCTCTTCCTTAGAACTAAAAAAAAAATTACTAACAAGGTCATGACTTTCTATAAAACACACATACCCTTCTAGCTTGATTTTCTACATTTAAAGTCTTTCTTTCTTTCTTTCTTTTCTTTTCTTCTTTTCTCTTTTCTTTTCTTTTCCTTCACAGATTTTGAATACCCACAGGCTTTGAAATAAATGTTAGTACAGCAAGCCCTGCTATCTGATTATTTTCAAGAGGGGATAGATGAATGGAACTAGTGAATGTTGAGGAAAGTCCACAAAAGTGTGGAGAGTAAAAGAAAAGTTTATTGTGTTAAAGACCTAAGTGATTTTCTCAAGTTCATATTTCCTTGAGTTTAATTAGCAGTACTGATTATTCATACCCACTCCATATGGAAAACATTTGCACTTAATGTGAAGAAAATTGAAAATGTGGAACACCCAATAAACTATGAAAAGTAATTTCTAGGAAAATGATGAGTCTTTGTTCCCTTTAAGTTTTTAGACTTCATACGTTTTAAAAATAAGAAATATTCTGCCATTTTCAAGGATAAAGATATTTTGTCTATTTTGTTCTTCAAAGTTAAACCTATGAAGGGGGAAAACCTATTTTAAAATATTTTAAAACATAAACATATTTCAAACATGCGGAAAATGGAAAGAATAGCACAGTGAATATCCATTAATACATCATCTAGATTCAACAACTGTTAACATTTTGCCATATTTGCTTTATGTCTCTTTCTACCTGTATGCATCTGTATATATGGATATTTTTTCCCAACTGAATCATTTCAAAATAAGCTGCAGACGTGACATTTTATCCTTAAGTAGCATTCAACCACATAACCACTGTACCACTTACAATGGCACATTTAAACTGTTCAAAATTACTATGCACAGAAGCTTGCAAAGATATAGATGAGATCTAGTTTATTAACGCCATTAAAAACAGTCTCCCACTAATATTCATCAAGTACTCACTGATGTATGATCCTAAACCAGGCAAGGCTATAAATGATATTTTGTGCAGGACCTCCTATAGGATGTAGTTGCAAATGTTAGTGAATTTTAAACTAGATTTCTAATGAGAATTGTAAGTTAATGCAATTCTGACATTGTAACTAAGGTGTCACCAATTTAGGAAGCTGCCTCCAGGTTGCTATTTCACAAGTGTGTGCAGCTATTGACATTTCAGTGGCTAAAATTTACCAGTGCTATCTTATTAATCACATTCAATTTAAAATATGTCATTTTCTCCCATGGGTCTCACTAGAATATTTTCATTACGTAAGAAAAAATATGGCCTGCAAATATTTTTTTTTTTTTACTGAATTGCTTGCCCTTGGATTACACAGATACATGGTTGCTATTGCTATTTATTTTATTTCTGCAACCTGATTTAACATTTTATTATTTTGTTAAACTAAACGTCAGTAGATTGGCAAGCTCTGTCATCCTTTTTGTCGGACGTGGCGCAAATAACCTCCCAGGGCCAGCAGGGTATTTCCGACATGTTTGTGTCTGTGTACGTGTGAAGGTACTGACCCTCCTTTTCAGTTTTTGAGAGAGTATAGAGGAGACTGGTTGGCTGTTGCCAGGGAACTCTGTTCACTAATGGAGAACTTTCCAGCCTGCTCTGGGCAGGTGGGTCATCCACTGCTTCTCCCTCCCCAACCATCTCTTGCCTCCACTCCTTCCTCTGTGGTTGCCCTGTCCTGGAGGGCATCAACCCATGGAACCTCTTCTTCAGTTCCTGGGCAGAGGCCAGTTGGTGTGCACTAAGTGACCAGCCTGACTGCTCCCTTATGGCTTTCTCATAGCCCAGCATTTAGGAGGAAGGAGTTCTAATTTTTGAGTCACGTTTTTGAAAAACATGGATCATTGCCTTAATTAACTCAGGACATCATCCAGATAATTGTGAATAGATGCACATATTCAAATGAGGTTTTTCTTGAGCTCCAGAGAAGCATGCTGTTCTCTCTTGATTTAGTCTACCAATGCGGAGAACACTTTTATGTTTGTTAAAAGAGTGTGTATGTGTGTGTAATAGGAGGGGTTATGGTTACGCATATCTTGATAAGTTATTAAAAGACTGTTACTGCTTTCCCTTCATCCAGTGCTTCCCTCCCTGCTCTCTGTTCTCACTGGCTTATGACAGGTGATTAGATGAACAGGTGGTAATGAAAAAGCCATTTGTGTTGATGGGCTGTTTGCTTAAACCATCATGCAAACCAAATGATTGGTTAGAGGTTAGATGGAACTTGGACAGACCAGAGTGCCTATCAGTGGAGAAATTTAAAATTCTGCCTGCCTGAAGGGTTGATGTCCCTTCACTCCCTTTCCCCTGCCCTAGGCATTCCAAGGTCCAGGGAACTGGTGGGGGTGATTCAAAGTGATGGCAGATACATGGTGAGAGGGATGATTTTGTCAGGTGTTGGCAATGTTGGGGGTCACACTGAGCATAGGCCATCTGTTTACCATTTGTGACTTTTACTCCAGGAAATGATATTGCAGTAGGGGATTTTGTTATTTATAAATAGCCAAAATAACCTATGAAGGAAAGGCATGGACCTTATTGTTAGATGAACCTGGGATTCAATCATGGCTCTGCTGCATGAGAGTTGTGAGACCTTGAGCAAGTCTCCCTTCGGCCCTCTGCTTCCCCATCTGTGAAATGGGGACATCTGTATGCATCTTATAGGGATTAGGGATGATGTATATATAGAGATTAACGCAGTGCCTGGAAGAAAGCGGGTGCTCAAATTATCTTAGTTGTCTTTACTAGATTTTGCCAATTATGAGACGTCAGCTGAAATACTTCAGTTAGGGAATTGAATAATTCTTTAACTTAAATTTCTAAATCCTCAAATCCACAAATTTAGGTGTTTATTTTCTCCCCTCTTCCCAGCCTCTCCCCGGAACCCTTCCAGGCATTGTGCAATTCTTGTGTGGTGGTCTCTACAATTCAGTGAGGTTCACCCTGTTTTTCATTGTGTGCTGTGAAAGGAGCAGAGGTGTCTGCTGCAGGGAGAGTAAGCTAGCATTTGCCAAGTGCCTTCTCTGTGTCAGGTGTGGAGGACGGTGCTTTTCCTATGTTACTTTCCTGGAAAAAAGGAGGTTTTAAGAAAATGATCTTTTAGCAGATCTCAAAGGTTAATTCTATTAGAACCAATGTTCTGTCAGCTTAGATCAGTTGTTATGTTTTAAAGTGGATAAAACACTGGCATCTTCGATGATGTTCAGTAAAGCCTTCTGTTTATTCCTTGTTGTCCTGCATGGAATAGTGTGGCTACATCACTAGTGACTCACAGAGTGTGGTGGATGACATTTATTGCATGAATAAATGAAGCAGAAGTCTTGGCATCTCTTGAGGAGTTCACTGTTCACTTGCTAACAAAGAAGACTTCCACTTAAATATTTAAGAACTAAGATAGCTCCTTTTGTAACAATCTAGTATACATGTGCTATTTGCTGAGGGTACAGAATACATAGGAGCTCAAACTGTGGGTGTAGCTATCATGAAATGGGTGGGATTTTTAAGGGGTTGAAGTAGAAGGAGGGTCATTTGAGGTAGGCTGGGAACCTACCTACGTTTGTCACATTGTTTTTTTCCAGGTAAATACTCTCTGTAATGCAATTAATATTCTTCTTCAAATTAGATTCAAATGGTGATTGCCTTACCGCTACTGTAAAAGCTAGGGTTTCTTTCCTTCCTTACCTTCTTTACTCTGAACGTTTTGTTGGATTGAGCAGGTTCCATGAGAACTGGAAACTGTTTTTCCAAAGCCCTTGCCTTTTCCAAAATCAGTACTAGTATATCTTAAACGTGTTCACCAGACTTTAGTAATAAATATGTTTTTAGCATATAGGCCCAGAACACAGTTTTATAAGTTTTTAGAGATATCAATATTCCTGAATTGAATGTAAATCTTATTGTTATAACTTTACTGTGCTACCATATGAATAATGGTTGTGTTTTAAAAATTATTTGCAGAAGGCAAATGTGAAGTATATTTTAGGACTACAAACACCGGCAGTTTGGAAGAGCCGGTGGGGCAAAGTCCATATATGGCTTATGGATGGTTCCAGATTTGGAGGAGTGTGGGAGGCGGGGAGCGGTCTCCCCACTGTTGTGTTTGCAGTTACGGTGCTGCTGCTGTTTGAGTATGATGAGCCTAACCCTGGGCTTCTTTGTTAGATGTTTCAAACCCTGAGAAACACAGGGATGCCTTCTGAGGTATTTTAAAAGTGTGTTATGGAAGGAGATATAAGTAAATTTTATTACGCAGCTTAGCGTATTAGTTAAGAGCTTGGGCTCTGGAGTCTGTTGCCTGCTGGAGAGGTCAGGTGACTTACTCAGCACAACCCAGCTAGTGAGTATCCTCACCCTGGGCCGAGACTCCATGCCCAAAGCTTTCCTCTTCGGCATGCTCTCTTTTGTCCGGTAATGTTGTACTAGAGTGCATCATAGGAAATTGCCATTTTCGTACATTGAAACAGCCCATTACTGGCAATTTCCTATGATTTCACCAGATAGGAAGCAATTTAAGATGTTTTGCAGCGACTGTGCAAAGTTCTCTGAATAGTTTTTGTCCTTGTTTGAAGTAGGGTCTCCACAAAGTGATGCAATTGCTTCACAGTTTGGTGTGCTTCCAATAGTCACTGCTGAGCAACATTTTCACCTCCCAGGCCTGACACTATTTTCTCCCTTTCACCAGTTAAAAATGGTCCTGATTTTTAAAAAAACAAAATAACAATAGATTAAGTGTCACCCATGGAAGGTTATTTTATTTAGAGTATCTGATACGTTACCAGGATTTAAATGGAAGCTGCTGCCTTTTCTAAAAAGGACATTTTCCTTTGATTGATTGCTAAATGGATAGAGCCTGTGAAAGGATCTTTTTTTTCCCCAGGATTTCTTGTTTAAACAGAATTTCTTGTATCCACATCAGTAAAGCCGTGCTAATATGGGCTGCTGGCCAGATTGGGGAAATAGCCTCATTACACTGAACTGGATGTCATAATGGTGCCCATTAAGGTGGGATTCTCTCCGTGTTTGTACTTTTAAACCCAAATCCCTTGCCACTTTTTACTTCTCTCTGAGAATAGCAGCATTCTCTGGTAATGCAATCTTAGAGTGTGTTGTCTCTCTCCTCTGCCCCCTCCTCCTCCTGAAAACCATTATAAAAATAGAATCCTTGGTGCTGAGCATTCATGGTTAGTTGCTTGCTGCTCCTCTTGAGCCATTCATTTTACTTGCTGTGCTCGTGATGACTGTTATGTATTCTGGTAGCTGAAGGTAAGAAACCCATGAGATTTGCTTCTTTCAACACCCCTATTAATTGATATTGGTGTCCAAATATACAACAGGAAAAGAGCAGCTTTCCCCTGAACTAACCAAGTGCAACATGAGGTTTTCCATTTTAATTTTTATAAGCTGTTAAGAGACTAATAGTGTTGGAAGTCACAGCATTTATATTAGCTGTTGAAATCTTACCACAGGCCTAGCAAAGTGAAGTATTTGTTGTGCTGGATTTTGGTAATGGACCCCTGCAGGGTTACAGCTCAGGAATGCTGGAAGTATCCAGCCCACAAAGGGGAGGGCAGAGCAGTGTCAATTTCATTCCACCAATTAGAGTAGTTAAAGAAATAGCAAAGTGCAGGGTAGTGTTTTATTGTGAGGGCTAATTGAAATCCAGGGGAAAATATTTAGAGACACTACATGCATTTCACATTAAAATCTCTTTTTTGTTTGTGTCTCTTCTCATTTGACTCAATGGGATCTTCATTATAAACAAATTTCTATCATTAGTATCAGCTTAATTTCTGTTGCTGTAATTAAGGGGATGGTAAGAAATGTTTTAGAGTGGGGTTCTCTCTACGGCAAGCTGGGGATGGTTCCTTCACTCTGTAGATATTTCCTGAGTGCCTACTATGTGTCATGCTCTATGGGAGGACTGCGGTGATTGAAACCAAGTCCCTACTTTAATGGAGCGTAAATTTTAGTGGGAAGAAACAGATGGGACTTATAAACAAATGTGCCAGAAAGTGACTGGGGAGAAAAATTGAGCAGGATAAGGAGATGGGGTGGTCGGGAAAGGCCTTTCTGAAAACGCCTGAATGAAGCCAGACTGAGACCTGTAGCCCAAGCATTTCTGACATAGGGAGGCAAAGGCCAAGTCTATGAGGTGGAAACCAGTTTGGCACGTTGAGGAACTGAGAAGGTCAGGTCACTGTGGCTGGAACACGAGTAAGGGGAAGAGTGGAAGGAGGGGATGTTAGGAGGACAGGAAGTCAGATCCTGTTGGGTCTTGAAGGCTTTGAGAAACCATTGGAGATTTCTGAGCATGCATGTGGTGTCACCTAATTTAAGCAATACAAAGATGACTGGCTGGTGTGGAGAATAGGCTTTGGGGAGGAGGCAGGGTGCAGTGAGGGAGACCAGTTGGGAAGTTTTGTCATTACGTAGGTGGGGGTTGATGGTGGCTTGTAGGAGGGAGGTAGTGGTGAAGGAATGAGAAGGAGTCAGACCCAGAATATGTTTCGAAGGTAGACCTGGGGTTTGCAGATGGATTGGATGGTTGAGCAACCGAGAGTAGTTAGGCTCGGTTTGTAGCTTAAGCAACATGGGTGAATGGTGGGGAGGAGCAGGTTTGTAGGGAGGAGCAGCTGTCAAGGATTGTTAAGGACATGCTCAGCTCCAGATGTCTGTCCTTCATCAGAGTGGAGAAGTCAGGTAGGCAGTTGGACCTGGGAATATGCGGAATGGAGAGATCTGGGCTAGGGACTGGATTTCATCAGCATGTGGATTAAAGCCAGGGGAGTGGATGAAACCACTGGAGGGTGGGTGTTAACAGAGAAGCAGATTTAAGACTAATTCTTCTGGTTCGGCTCTCTCAGGTTTTCAGGTCTGCAGGCATAGGAGATGCCTGTAAGGAGGCTGAGAGAAAGCAGTCAGGACGGGTGGGGAAGGGTATGGTTTGGTAAAAGGTCTGCAGTGGCACCAGCCCTTCGGGAAACCACGAAGCCTGGTTACTCTTTAGAACTTCCATTCCCTTTCCAGTGTGTTTTTTTTCTATCTTCTCTGTGGTCCCCTTTCATCTGTTTCCTTTAATTTTTCTCATTCCTGATAAAATCTGATCTAGAAAAGTCTTTCTCAACATGTGGTTCTCTGACTGGCAGCATCAGCACCACTTGGGAGCTTGTTAGAAATGCCAGTTTTTGGACCCCGCCATAGACCTACAATTGAGAAACTATAGGGGGTAGAGCTCAGCAAGCTGTGTTTTAACAAATTCTTCAAATACATCTAATGCATGCTGAAATTTGAGAACCATTATTCTAGAGAAATAATTAATAAACTGATTCAATGAAAGAAAACAAATGAGGTTCATACTGTTTTCCCTTTTACGGCTATCTGCCCAACACCAAAGAAATAAATTTCTAATGGTGAGTTTACTCACCATTACTACTGAGCAGATTACTACTGAGACATCTTTTTGGGGGACGAGGAACCTTCCAAAACCCCAAAAAATCATAAAAAGAGGCAGCTATCTATTTTATCTTTGATAAGGGTCCCCATTGAAATTACATAGTCTGCATTGTCTTATACAAGCTCTCTGACTCCAAATACAGAGGCAATGAAATTTTTGTCCATTTTTAGTGGGCAATCCAAAAATACCTAAAAACCCTTTAGATCTTATGTTGCTTAAATACAACTTATCTACCAGGCAATTTTCAACAATGTGTGAATAATGAGGCAAATGATGAGGATGATGATGATAGAACATTTGTCAAATTATTGTGGATGTTTATTCATAAAATACTCCTCAAATTTATTTTAGTCATTTAAATAATGGAGTTTAATATATATTTAGTCAAGCATTATAGTAGTAAGAGCTTAAGGAGATTAGAAATAAATGAATCCAATTAAAGAACATGTCTGTGAGATTTGATATGTCATAGGTATGAATGAACTGTTTGCACAGCAACTGTAAAGAAACCGTTAATGATTACCCATCTAGAAGAGGTTTAATCAAGAATAAATGCTATAGGACATATTTAAAAATATTTAAGTTAAACAAATAGAGATGTGTGCATTTGAAAACATTGCATCATGTCATCCTTTTTTGCTGTGTCTTTTCCTGGGGTGTTTAGAGTCTGACGCAGTACTTTTCTAATAGCCTGTGGAGACGCTAGTGCCTTTGGGTTGTGCAGAAAAGGGCAGCGCTTCTAACAGTGCCCTGGGTTTTGGTTGGCTTGTGAGATCTCCTTACATCAGACTCTGTGGGGAATTTGGGGACAACAAGGTTTTGAATGGGATCCGGATTTCCCAGGGTTGTGGGAAGTTACAGGTATCTTTTCTGTTTCTGGAGTTTGTGTGGAGCTGAAAATGGAGGTGTGCTCCATTTGCCCATTGCCAGGAGATATTTTTAGGGTTTAGGAATCAGCTTTGTAAGGGTCAGAGGGTTTAAATATTCCTCCAGAAGAACCAGGTGAAAGAGCACTTTCCGTTAGAACAGAACCTCAGCCAAATGGGTTCCCTCAGAATTTATCTTAGGTAATGGAGGAATCCCAAAGGGAACTCATATTTGAAAATCGCCAGCTAAACAATTGACCTGTGAGGTGCCTGGTGAGGGGGAGGGGCAATGGGAAGGAGTGGAAGAAGATGGAAAAAAGGGGGTTGGCATAATACCTGTGCATTTTATTTCCTATTTGGTGAAAATAAAGTAGGACAATCAGACTTGGCTGATATTAGTATTGTTGTACCTTTCTTTTCATTTACATATTGCTCTTTTCTAGAATGGGCTAAAATTTAGGGGTTCACATTGTGGAAGAGGAATCTGACAAATTTATGCCCTTAATGAAGGAAGTAGCACATTTGGCCTTTAATTTTTTTGCTAATGTGTAAAGACCAGTATTTTACCCCCTCAAGAGAAGGGGAAATAGCTGTTAGATCAGTAGAATTTAGAACTTTGCCCTGGAGGATTTACAAATATACTTAAAACTTTAATAGTTAAATATAGATTGAATTTCTGAGGATAAAAATTTAAGTTTCTCAAAACAAGGAATATGGCTCTATAATTAGGTTTGCTCCAGTTGGGCAATGACAAATGCACCATTTATACTTCACATGAGACAATTAAGCTGCTTTAGGAAACTACATGGCAAGACAACACGGTTTTCTTTTTGTCAATTACAAGTAATAAATAATTTAAGTTACACTCTACAAAGAAAGATACAGTCTTATAGCTCACAGGAAAGTCTTCAGAGACAGAAAATTCGTAAAGTAGGAAGGCTGGAAAATAGATCAAAAAATAAGGGAAACATATAGGCACTGAGAGATTATATGGACATTTAAAAATTATAAGTGACATGCCTGAGGAGTTAGTTGAACCTGTGGGAAAAGAAATTTAGTAATTATTTCTCTTTTTTAAAATTTAATATTATTCACAAAGGAAACAACCCTGGAAATATAAGGAAAAGAAATCAGGGAACCATTTCAATATGAGTTGGAGTACCTAAAATTTGGCTTAGTAAGTTTTTGTTTTTTTTAATAAGAAACATTTTTCTGATTATAAAAGTCATATGTGCTTGTTATAAAAAAAATTAAGACAATGCAGAGAGGTATAAAGAGAAGATAAAGAACACCTTTAATCCATTTTCCAGATATTTACTCAACATTTTAGTTAATTGCCTCCCATTATGCAGAAAATGTTAATTTATAAAAGATACATTTTCTCACTTCATCAATAGTATTTTTCATGTCATTAGAGTCTTCAGAAATGATTTAATGATGGTATAATATTTAATCATATGAGTATACCATAGTTTAATAATTCCTCTATTGTTTTTTTTTTAGATTTTATTTTTATTTATTTAATTCCCCTCCCCTCCCCTGGTTGTCTGTTTTCTGTGTCTTTTTGCTGCGTCTTGTTTCTTTGTCCGCTTCTGTTGTCGTCAGCGGCACGGGAAGTGTGGGCGGCGCCATTCCTCGGCAGGCTGCTCCCTCCTTCTCGCTGGGCGGCTCTCCTTATGGGTGCACTCCTTGCGTGTGGGGCTCCCCTACGCAGGGGACACCCCTGTGTAGCACGGCACTCCTTGCGCGCATCAGCACTGCGCATGGGCCAGCTCCACACAGGTCAAGGAGGCCCAGGGCTTGAACCACGGACCTCCCATGTGGTAGACAGACGCCCTAACCACTGGGCCAAAGTCCGTTTCCCTCCTATATTGTTGATTCTTTTTATTTGATTGTTTCTAGTTAAATATATGAAATTATGCTGTGATAAGCATCTTTGTATACAAATTTTTTAAATTGTTTGATTAGTTTCATAAGACATATTCCTAGAAGTAGATTTACTAGGCTTAAGGTATGAATATTTTGACGACTCTCTATAAACACTCTCAATTTACTCTTTTACCAGTAGTATACAGGAATGCCCAATTATTTCACATTATCTTTATTGGTAATTTATTATCATTTTGAAAATCTTTGAAGGGTAAAAATGACATCTGTTAGCTACCTTAATCATATAATTTTGTTTAAAAATGCTTTTCAGCAATTTGTGAATTGTTCATATTTTTTTCTTATTTTTCTATTGCAGAGACATATTTTTTATCAATTTGTAGAAGTTATTTCTCTGGGAGGTTAAAGCACTATTCCTCTTAATTTTTTCAGTACTATTGTAGTACATACAAATAGATGAAATTAATTTAGTATTCTGGTTTGCTTAAATATCACATGTGCTGTGCCTGAATTATAATTTGATAAAATAAGTACATTTTTATTAATGTACATAACAGTATAATGATAAAATATAATTGGTTTCTTTGATTTAGGATCTTACAGAATTTCATAATTATCATTGTTAATTGACCTAGGAATTAAAAAACTCCTCTCATAAACTTACTTAGTGGCAGATACCTCTTTCTCATTTTTGTAGAAAGGTTTGCCAGTTTTTAAAATATGGAGGCCTTTTGCTTTTGAAATGAATGAAAATTATTGTGATGGGAATTGTTTTGTTGATCATATGAAAATGATCATCTGTTTTATGTAAGAGTTTGTGTTAGACAGTAAAGACTATTACGAGAGAAGGAACTTAGGAGGTTGTTGTCAAGCTGCGGCTTTCACCACACTATGAGAAGTGCCAAGTGAATGGTAGAGACAGTGAATGCTTTAGGGATCAGAGGAAGGAGCCAGAAGAAATTACTGTGGCCTGCGGGGATAAGGGAACAAATTCAGTTTCAGTGTGGTGGCAGATTGGATTTAGTGTATTTCAGCTTGTGTCATGGGTTTAAAAGAAGGTAGTGCTACATAGTCCTGGTTGTGATGTTGACTTTGTCATATCTTATCAACATGTTAAATTTTTGACTTACATTTTGGTTGTTACTGTTTGCCTAATATTTATAGCCTTGTCTTTCCTTCTTAAAATTTCAATGAGGTAGTAAACTTTGTGCCTAAGCTGTCCCATACCCTTGTGGTACTGTCCACTCCATAGCATGTTGGGTGAAATCTGCAAAATGCAAAAGAAAGATGGTTTCTAGGCCGAGGCAATGTTTATGTTAAAACCAAAGACTTTTGGGAAACTACTAAAATCGCCAAATCAAATGGAGAAAACCACAAGGAACAAACATAAATCCACTTATTAGTATGAAACTATTACATTTCCAAGGGCGCCTTACCCTAATTTCCTGGCAGATTTTCTGAGTCTCTGAGCCCCTCACCATATGGAATTCCCCTTCTCAGCCATCTCTGCTAAACTCCATAGGCGCCTGAAAGTGAAACATAAAGTAGGATTCTTTGCTACCGAGGTTTGCCCAGTGGCCAGGCGGTAACTGCCAGAATATAAGAAGGTCATGCACTTCTTGTAACAGTAACTATAGAATCCAATTAAAAAGTTTAGTATGATGCACCGTCATTTCCACTTAATCTGATTGCAGTTTAATGCAATCCTCTGCTTATTTCACTCAGAGCCTTTGAAGCCAAATCGGTTGTATGTCTCTGTTTCCATGTTTTCCTGGGTAATTTGATCACCTTCAGCTGTTTAAAAAATTAACATCTTGTAAGAATTGCCACATAACATAGAGTCTGCAAAGAAGCTCCAAATGACCAGCACATTCAAAATTGACATGACAGAAGCAAAAATTCAGAGTTGTCTAAAATGGAAGTGGAATAGGGTATGGCAGAGTTGATAAAGAGAATCCTTGTAAAGAATCTTGCATCATTGTGGACTAAGAAAACAATAGATTGCTTCTCTATACACTCATTCCAACTCATTTGAAGGTTGTAAATATGTTAGTGCTGCTGCTGGCATTATGGAGTCCAGCCTCCCAGTTGAAACAATAGAAATAATGTTAATGCATTTCTCTGAAGCTGACTGTACCTTTTCATGGTGAAGACACAATCTATTTGCTTTGCAAAGGAATCATAGTGAGGTTCCCATGTGGCAAGTTGGCATTGCCTTTTTGAGTGGTCATGGTATATTGTGTAAGAGAAGGCTAAGAAGGGCCAATGACACAAAAATGGTCCCGTTTTTTCTATTGAAATTTAAGTAGTTCCAAATATGTACATCATTATAAAATTAGAGTAGACTCAAATGGTTAATTCTGCAAATTGAATGAATGATATCTATCTATATTGAAATAAGAGGATTGCTTTGTGCAAATGTGGTTGAGATTCTCAAACTGCAAGCCCTAGTGATTGCAAATTACCCATCTCACATTGCTTTCAGAGCTGAGGAACCTGAGTTTGTCTGCAAATCTCATGCAGGTCATTAAAGGGCGAAAAAATATATAAATTCATCTCAATAATGATTTTGAAAAATATGACAAATGGCGTATGCCACAGTTACTCTTTTGATATGCTGATCATGTCTGGGAGCCCAGCATGAGCTTCCCTTGAGAGGATTACCTTTGGACTTCCAAATAGGGTCTATCTGGTACTTTTCAAGGAAGCTTTAGAATTAGAACAGTGCCCTTCATTTATTAAAACCAGCTAAGTCAAGTTTCTCACCAAACTCATTTTAGTGTCCATGTTCTGTGCATTTTTTATTTTGTCCCACTCCACAGAGAAGCGTTAACTGGTTTACTAAGCATGAACGTCACTTGGAGGACGTGTGTGATACCAGAACATGCCTCACTGAAGGGAAGGGCGCGTTAGGGCCAGATTCTTCTTTGTGTCTGTGTTTGGAGGAGGGAAATGAACTTGTAATGTGATTCCCATCAGTATCTAACCTTTTAAGCTAGACTAATGAAATGCTCAATTTTAATAGATTTCTAAAAGTAAAACAAATGCTTTATACTTATTGAATCTGCCACTCAGAACTGCTTTTGGCAGCACATCAACCGCACTTGAGATGTTTTTAAGTGGGTGTTTTTTTTTATTGTGCTTTTCATCCAAACACATCCCTTGAGCTGCTGGAGTTTTGAACAAAGAAGGAAGGGTATACCCCTCTTAGAGTGAAGTGTCTTCATTGCTGTAAGGTCCTCATTTGCTGACTTTGAAATAAGGAATTTATTTTAACTATACCACTATAGGGCTTAGAGTGAATTAAAATGAGTTTGACGTAGAAAGAGAAAGAAATCCAGCATAAAGAGGTGTTTGTACTGAAATGTATTATATTATTACTGAAGTGAAACTATTGTTCTGGGGAAATCAGGTGCCCAAAAGTGCCACAGAATATACAAGTTAAAAATAATGTAATACTTGGCATTTATTTAGCATTTACTGTGTTCTAGGCACTGTGCTATGAACCTTTCATATAGTGTTTAAGTTAAACCTCACAACCTAATGAGATTCAAAAAGGAAATTGAGACTTAGATGGTTGTTATACAGTAAGAGGCAAAGATTGGCTGAAATCCTGTTCTTTCCAATTTCCTGGTCTTCTCTTAAATCTTGGTGGATTAATTTTGTGTGCTTTTTTTGTATGCTCCGAAATATCATTTTAAAAAATTTATTATGAGTATTTGCATAACTCTTATATTTATTAGAGTTTTCATGTGAATATGCAGAATTTTCAATCATTTATTTGTTTTATAATTGTATTTAATGGTATTTAATTTGAAATAGTTCTGTCATCAGGAGCTATGCAGACATTTTGGAACGTCTTTTTCGGTACTATAAATGAATATCTTGAGGGTTTGGAAATGTGCAGGAGAAAAAGGAATCCTTGTTTACTCCCTGCTGGTATCCATGAAATCCCTATGCTAAAATGTTACATTAGGAATGATTTTATAAAGTTAGTTGGTCACATATGCAGGGCTGCACAGTTTTCATTGGCATTCCAGGTGTTCAGGCAGGGACTGAACAGATGTTCTGTTGTCCATTGAACAGAAGGATGTTTGAGTTGGGTGATGCTCAAGGGTGACTGTTCCACCTCCAGTGAGAGCTCAGATGGCCTGGCTTGTTGCCCTATGCATGGGATCTAAGGGCAGGTGGGTCAGAGAATGCACATCCCTCTAGGGATCTTTTGAACACAGAGAAAGATTGTTGGATTGCAGTTATTAGTTGTCACGGGGGTAAAAAAATCATTTTTTAGTTATATTCCTGTCTTCTTCCTCATCCATCTCTGTGAAATACCATGCAAATGGCAACTGGGATATTGCAAATCATCTCTTGACTCTTGTCTTCTAGGAACTTAGAATCCACTTGGAAAGACAAGGCATATATCACTTGAAAAATAAGATTAGTGAAGGAAAAAGATAGTTTCAGGACCCTTTCCCACTTATCCCAGGAGCTGGTTTTGGCACGCCTTCTTCAGGAAAATTGAGGCTTAGTACTTTTGTTCATTGATGTCTCCCCAGGCCCTAATACTGGTCCCAAAACAGAGGAGACACTCAGTAAATATTTATTGAATGGATGAATGATTTTAGTAGTCAGGAAGGGATTCATAGAGGTGATCAGAATTTGAGATGGTCTTTATAAGAGGAGTTTGACAAGTGTGTGTTGGGGAGGGGTGGAGAGAGAGACAGGAGAGCCTAAGGTCCATTTGGGAAGAAATGTTTTGGATCAGTTGAAGAGCTGATGAAGGGAATTTTTGAGATATTATCAGAAAAATAGGTTGTAGTCTCCTTTTGGTAGATATTGAATTTCTGACCAAAGAGTGCTCAGAATCTATCTTGTTTGGTGTTCTCAAAAGGAGTTGATTAGACAGACTTAAAAAGAAGGCCAGTAGTGTGATCAGATTTAACAAGGCTGAAAAACAAATTACATGTTGTTTTAGTTTGCTAAAGGCTCCTGGGAGCTATATACCAGAAATGGGTTGGCTTTTACAATGGGAATTTATTAGTGAAAACTTACTGTTCTGAGGCTGTGAACTCAAACCTGTCTAAACAAGGTATCATAAGAGGTGCTGTCTCACCAAAGCTTGGCTGCTGGTGATCCTGAACACTTGTACTTGGCACGGCATAATGGCGGCTCTACAAGTCTCTGCCTTCTCCTTCAGGCTTCCTTGAGTCCAGCTGCATGCATCAGGCACATGGCAGCGCATAATGATGGCATCGGCTCATCTTTCCTGGCTTATCTCTGTCTCTGTGATTCCCCCCCACCCCCACTGAGTCTGAAGCTTTTATTACTCCTTTTGTAAAGGACTCCAGTAGGATGATTAAGATCCATCCTGGGCTATACCCTACTGGAGTAGTCTAATCAAATGACCCTTAACTGATCTAATCTAATCTAAGGGTCACAATAGATTCAACTTAAGAACATAATTTTCTAGGGTCCACATAAAAGATTAAACCAACATGTATGCGATATTCTAAATTTTGTTTGCTGTTGTTGATTTGTTTTGTTTTTTTTTTTCACTTTTTCTGAGTGAATGGATTATTTGATACAAACCACTTGTAATTTTCTGGTATATATATATATATGTATCACTTCATTGTAGTTTATGGCAGGTGATATTATTGTAACTGTTTTATTTCTTAGTCACTTGAGGGACTTCTTGCCTGATTTATACTTTTACATTTGCCTGTTTTGGTGTAGAAAGATCAATAGGGTAAAGGAAAAGAAGAGAAATGAATGTTTACTGATCTATGGTAATGTGCCTGTCACTTTTACATAAATAAATTTATTAATTTATTAAGTTATATAAATCTATCTTAATCCAAAGAGTATTGAAAATGTATGTAAAATTTAAAAAATGAACCCACTAGAGAAAAGGGAAAATAGGAAACTAAAAATAAAAGAAGCCAGCGGCAGAAAATGCCTCCTATGGGGACTTTGTACACCTGTAAGAGGTGGTTGCAAATCAGACTCTGGGTTAGGCTTTTTGACTTCCAGTGCAGAGAGGAAAACATGTAGAGTTATATGATTCACAGTGTACATGAGCTAAAAAGAAATCAGTAATCCAGGAGCAGCCCAGCTAGTTTTGGAATCTAAGAAAAAATTCTCCATGATTCCTCATAAAGACCTCTGAAACATTTTATTTTGCCTGAGATGTGAAGGGTTGATATCTTATAAAACTGAGGAGTCAAATGAGATTCATTCCTGCCTGGAAGCAGGGAGGGTCATACCTGTGGACAGGGCCAAGACTGTCATCCTCAGTCCCTAAATATCTCAAGCAATATCTTTGTAAGGAACACCTAAGAATAACTCTCTATCTCCTTCTTGTCACAGTCTGAAATTATTATGTTTTTTTATATGTTATTGTCTGTTTTCCCAAATAGACTATAATTTTCACAAGGTTAGAGAAAGTAACTGTCTTATGTATCCTTCTCTCTCCACATTGCAAAAAGTCTGGTATATATTAGGAGCTGAATTAATATTTATTGAATGAATGAAGGAATGGAAAGACATGGTGGCAAAATGTATCCTAAGGTAACTGAATTAGTCGGTTGAAAGAGATTTTTCACTACATATAAGCCTGGCTATACTAGTTACTATAAGAATATTTAGAAAACTTACCTAATGACTGCTCTTGGAACAAATGAATAAAGACATTCTTCTTACCAGTAGTCAAATAGCGTGGCCATTATCTGCTGAGTTCACTATGCTTCAGGAAATCTTTGGAGTAGATATAATCCGTATCTTACCAATGAGGACGTAAAAGCTCAGAGAATTTGAATTGTAGATTTGTTTTCTACTCATAAAAACAATGAAAAGTGCGTTCTGAAATCAAGACATTTTCATGAGCTTATCATGTAATTTGGCTGTGATACACAAGGCAGCAGCATTCACACATAATTAGTTAAATATAAGGCTTTTCTAGAGTAATAGTGGTTGAGGAAACCGGTGATAGGGCTAATTTTTGCTTGCTCCTTTTTCAAATATGGATTACTGTCATTCCTGATGAAAGAATACCTAAATCCATTTCCTGTGGTGGCTGATTAAGGACTTTGTACTCCCACCCTGCAGAGACACAGAATATAAAGGGTTGCAGCTCTCCCTGGATCAGATCTCAGCCTCCAAGCCAACCTTCTCCTACGCCAGCAGCTCCACCCCCACCATGACTGACAACAGGAAGGGGACCAAGTCCCGGCTCTCCAGCTCAAAGTCAAAATCCAGGACATCCCCATACCCTCAGGTAGGTGCAGTGCTGATTTTGCAGCTTTTGTGTATGTGTGTGTGCGCTTATGACTGGTTTGCTTTCACAGATGAGGCAGGATTAAAACTGTTTGGAATTAATTATCTGGTTTTGATAAATTTAAAGCTCCTACAAATCTGGAAAGTCTAAAATTATCTTCTTCCTCTTTTAAAGTAACTGTGCTACTAATGGACATTTTTATGTCGTCTCTCAGCTCAGAAAAATTTGAAACAATTTTGTGGTTTACTGCATTTATATAAAGGCCATAAGAGTTGCAGTCAGAACCATAACTTCTTTATTTCAAGGAGACTGAACCTAAATTTTTTTTCTGCAATGATTGAACCAGAAGGATGCAGCCAGCATAACACAATATGGAAAATGAGAGTGTGATGTAGAAAAATTTAATCTTAAGAGATGGAGACAAAGGATCAAGGATGCATTTCACCATGAGATTTGAGCACAGATGGACTATTTATGAGGAGGAATGAAATAGAGAGGATTTTCCAGATGGCAGGAATGGTAGGAAAGGCAACTCTCTTCTCATCTTTGCAAGGTGGTGAGATGATGAGACCCAGAGGAGGTATTCCAGAAATACTGCAAGGTGCAAATGGGCATCCTGATCCTTAGAAGGAAAATATCTTTTTAAATCAGTCAGTGATCTGTAAATTAGACTGTGTCAAGGTATGTGCACAACTTTCCCCTGACCTCAAGGATGTACGACAGAATTGGGGATTCCTGGGTCTCAATATCCTGTGGCCACTTCACCTCCATCCTTCTCTGTAAAGAGTACCATGTCAAATTTCCTGCAGTTCACTAGATTTCTAGGCTGGGTTCTGAGTCATCTCTTCAAGGTGATTTTTGTTATGCATGGTTTTATATATATTAAAAGTGAAAATGGCCAGTGGGAACAGAAACAATGTACTTTCTCATCAGAACTTTGTTATTGTGTTGATTCCTAAGTGTGTGCTGTTTGAGGGAACATCATTCATTGAATAAAGAGTCACTAAGAAGCTACCATTGATAGATTATTTTAGAGGCTTGATGTACAAAGATGAGAAGATTGTGGTCTCTGCCCCCAAGAGACTTACGTCATGTGGTTTGAAATCTTCAACAAAAGACTAATTTTTTCCTCTTACAAAATTGAGTAGAGCAGATGTGTGATACATAGATATTTTTCACTGTATACCTTTCCATATCAGGACTGAAGACTTTATATATGAAGGGCATTTTAATTAAACTCACTGTGGAGGAGGAGCGACTTCTTTTTATTGAGCATCTAAGGAGAAGTTTTCTCTATTACCATCTTGTAACTTGGGCAAAGAGTTTTACTGCTTCTTTTTACTATTTGAAAGGATGAATTATGCCATTGGAGAATTATGTCCTTAAATGTATAGGAGTGATGGGCACATGATGAAGGGAGACTTTGAAATAGGAAATACTAAATTAAGGAGCAATTTGTCCATTGTTACACAGAAATTAAGCAACAGTTTTGAGAATGAAAACAAAATCTCCCAGTTGGACTTCCAAATGTCACTGTTTAGTTAATGTTTTCTTTCATGCTCAGCTCTTTTTTTTTTAAGATTTATTTATTTTATTTATTTTCTCTCCCCCTCCCCCACCCCGGTTGTCTGTTCTCTGTGTCAATTTGCTGCATCTTCTTTGTCTGCTTCTGTTGTCGTCAGCGGCATGGGAATCTGTGTTTCTTTTTGTTGCGTCATCTTGCTGCGTCAGCTCTCCGTGTGTGTGGCACCATTCCTGGGCAGGCTGCACTTTCTTTCTTTCGCACTGGGCGGCTCTCCTTACAGGGTACACTCCTTAACGCATGGGGCTCCCCTACACGGGGACACCTCTGCGTGGCAGGGCACTCCTTGCGTGCATCAGCACTGCGCATGGGCCAGCTGCACACGGGTCAAGGAGGCCCGAGGTTCGAGCCGTGGACCTCCCATGTGGTAGACGGATGCCCTAACCACTGGGCCAAGTCCGCCGCCCATCATGTTCAGCTCTTAATGTCTAAAATTTCTATTAACTCACTTTAACAGTAGATTAGCTACTTATTTTTTAAAATTTGGAACATCCTTTTGAATACTCCTTGGGTGTGTGTGTGTTAATTTGAAAGTTACACATTACATAGTTTTAAAAAAGCAATACTATACTCTTTTTTCCCTTCATTCTCCTTCTCCAGAATTGTGTTATCTTATAGAAATGTTCTATGAATTAGAAAGTCATGCACATGCACATCCATGTATCCACAGAGGATTTCTCTTGAAGTTTGGATACTTATTTTTATGGTTAATAATTATAAAATGTAGTCCTTAGAATTTTGGCTATATGTCTTATTTGAAATCACAGTCATGAATTAAATTAACATTTATGTGACTACTAAAGGTTTCTGTTTAAGTGTTTTAGTTATTGTGGTGCAAGGTGATTCATTGACTGTGTTCCTACTACATGGGGTGCAAATATATAGATGTCAGAAAGGGAGTGTACTCTTCTTTGCTTTTAAGGAGCCACTGGTGTAGATAGTCAAGTGAGGAAGCATTTTCTGTGCATTTGCAGAGAATTGTCATAGGGTAAGCAAAGGGTGCTCTAGGGGTACATAGGGAAGGGATGATAGAGCACTAAGAAAACAACTTAGTATTGTCATTTTGGATTCTAAATCTTCATAAAATTTAAAGAATAAAAAAAATTTATCATCTCAAAAATCTTATTTGATCCAAATGCCCTTCTACTATTATGAGAGAATTAGATTTCAGTTTTCATGCATCACTGACTATAATGTGTCTCTGGCTTAACAGATGCTGGCTGAGTGCCTGTATGGCAAAGTTGCTACTATAGCCATACAGGCACTCAGTGCCTAAGTACAGTGGTACTTAGAGTATAGGGGGTCGGTAAAGATGCCAGACTATGAAGAAGTGGTATAAGAAATGTCCTTAAGTTTCACAGTACAGTTGGAGTGATAAGTTACATACTAGAACAAGCAGTGCACAGGAGATAGTGTATACTAAAGGCTTTTGGAGTGGTGTCCACAACGAGGACTCTGCCCTGGCTGGCTGGAGGTATTATGGTGACCCTGCTTTGAGGAAAGGATTCAGGCATGTGTGTAGAGGGAAAGGAGAACGCACTCCAGGAAGACAGGAAGACCAAGATTATGAGGAAAGCCTGCAACACGTTGTTAGTGTGATTGAGCCTGAGAGTAGGGAGTTGGGGTTGGGGGTCTCGAGCGTTAGTCTCTGGATAAAGTCTAGAGGTGACATATTTGGAAAATCAGACTGAGGAGTTTTGTGTAGAACCATGAAAGGTTTTTGAACAGGAAATGAGAGAATCAATGTGGTTGAAGCATGAAAAATATTTAGGAGACTAAGTTTCATAGTCTTAGTATGGGTCTGTGAAGGTTATACTTTTAAAGCTTACTTTCCATTGTTTATGGCATACTTATACTAAATTTCCCTTTAAGTATTATATAGATACATAATAAATGCCTTTTAAAAATTTTAATCAGTTTTATTGATACTTATTAATAAAACATAAAATCTATCCAATGTGTACAGTCAATGGTATTTGGTATAACCACATAGTTGTACATTCATAATTCAATCACCATTGGAGTATTTTCATTATTCCAAAATTAATAGTAATAATAAACAAACTCAGACAAACAAATAACTCTAAATGCCTTTTTAATGACTGAACAAGGTTTTAATTTTATTAACTTTAAATACCTCTGTCCCTTTTCTCAAAAAATAAAGTCTTTTCTTTTTTTGCTATATCCATGTTCACATATTTTAGTATATAAATTCTCATCAGATTTTTAAAAAGAGACAGTTTCCAGCAAAACGGAGCTCATAGGATAGTGTCTCATGCCTCATAATAATTATATAAACAGTGATGTGATGCTACAACCAATATTACTTACTGGCTCTTTGCTGGGAATATTATTTATTAGTCATACCCAGGAATTTCTAACAGATATTTGCTAAATGAGAAAGGGTTATACTGCTTTCTGGAATTATTTAGATATCCTTATTTGAACTTGCAGTACATGCAAAAATTGTGATTGCTGTCACCACCCATTTTGTCTGCAGTGGTAGATGAACCCTCAGGTCTCCTCCTGGTATGAGATGCCCTTGGGAATGATTTTAGACTTGATTATATTATGGTCACCTAATGAATGACTCAGTCAACTTTGCACCTATGTATTACTTGAAACAAGAGAGGTCAAAATTGAATTCTCTTGTTTTGAAAAATTTTGGAAAAAATAGAAATAGGTAATTTTCAAAGATTCTGCATATATGTATTATGCTGCTATGCAGTGACAATCTTAACATTTTGACAATTGTGTTTTCTTGTGAGTAGATTTATATTCATGAAAATAGCACAGTATTTTTTTTCATAGTTCTCTTGAATTAGAAATATTGAGTTTGTAAAATTTAGTTTTCAGACCTTATGTACTAGAGGCTGCTACAATATTTTTCACCTATATTTATGGAGCTAATCTTGGTTGCTCTAATACCTATTGGAACTTACCTTGCCGTGGTTTAGTCAAGTCATTCATGAATAAACTGTCTTCTTGATTCCACAGTTTCCTTTTAGACTTCTCATGTTGGCATGCTTATAGTTGTTGTGTTTGTTACAGACAGTACGTGCCATACTGTTTTATTGCATCACCCTTCCCTCCTCTTGCTTTTTCCCTAGTTGGTAATAACCAATACACTGTATAATTCTGACATGACAGCATATGTATAAGACGGTGTATGCTTCTGAAATCTGAAAGTATTTAATCACTTGCTACAAATATACTGTAGTACTTGCAGGTTTTATTACACATCTGTTACTTTAAATAATCCCACAGATTCCTCTTAATTTTCATTGCCAGCAATCTGGCTTCCTTTTGGTGAGGGAAAGAACTTTCCTTCTGCAAAGGTTCTTTCTGGTCTCAAAAATACTCTACCAATACTTTGCTGATTGCCTAACTTTTTTAGATAGAGAGAAAAGCAGGGCAAAATTGCCCTTACACATGGTGTTTTTATTACTACCAGCATAAATATCCTTCATTTCATGTATTTTATATAACATGAAAACATGTAATTTTTGACCTTTAACAACAACAAAAATTAATGCATCTTGCAAAAAATAAAGTTATCTTCCCAGGAAGTTTTCCACTAATACAGGCTTGTTATATTTCCTGGCCATGTATAAACTTTGGATTGATGTCCTTCTCTTATCAAAGTATCAGGAGATTATTAGAGTGGATCTTTACAGTTTTCTTAGGTTGTCTTCATAAATAAACTTCTGAGTATTTACTTAGAAATATTTTCCTCAGTAAGGTGAAGTCTCTTTTATACCTTGGTGTGGTGGTTTGGAGCTATGTACTCCAGCTATGTTCTCAAACTTAACTTATTCCTGTGGGTAGGAGCTCATTGTAATTAGGACCTTCTGATGAAGTTACTACAGTTAAGGTGTAGCCCAACTCAGTCAGAATGGGTCTTAATCTTATTACTGGGGTCCTTTTAAAGCAGAATGAAGTTCAGACAGAGAGAGAAAGCCACATGCATTGCCATGTGAGAGAGGAGCCCGGGACCAGTGATCACTGGCAGCCAGCTCCAGACACCAGTCCTCAGGAAGAAAGCATCACTTTGATAATGTCTTGATTTGGACTTTTCCCTAGTCTCAAAAAATAAGTTCCCATTATTTAGGCCAACTCATCGCATGGTATTTGCTTGAGCAACCAAGAAGACTAAAACACTGGTTTTGACTAACTCTTGCATTCAGTTAAATACCTATTGTGTACACTAAGTGCTAAAGGCAAGTTCTTAAGGAGCCATGGCCATGGTCAGGTTGGGGAGGCAAAACTGATCTTTTAGATAAGAATGATAAGATATGGTCAGTCATGGAGCCACATGGAGCCTTTGCTTCTTCATTCCTTTGGCACATAGTTTGGGAGGGGCAGACAAGGGAAAAAAGTGAGGTTTTAGGAGATAAGATGGGTAGAATGGGTAAAGAGAAGGAAGAGAACTAATGATGGGGACAGGTGAAAGTGGTTGTTTCCAGTACAGTCTACCTAACCTAAGCCTTTATAGAGAACGTCTTTGGACTTAACTTGCTTTTGAGCATGACAGTGTAAGATTTTGGTAAAGGAAAGGTAGTTATTTGTGGTAGATAAACTAGGTTTATAGATTAGATATAGGACTATATACTTTTGTATTAAATAGTTTACTCAAGTGGACAGTTATCTTAAGTATGCTATTTCATTGATGTTGACTTTCTTACAACATTACAATTTACAGTGATGTATGACACTTAAAATACATTCCCAATAATAAAAATGTAATGACAAATCTCACAAAAGATTCTATAAACAGATTGCTAGATTTAGTCACCTTAGATTTAAAAGTAAGGCAGCAGGACATAGTTCAATAAAAAATCAATGAGAAGAAAAAAATTAGAAAAAGTTGGCATTAATGAGGAATACGGAATGAGACTTAGCAAAAATGAGGAGGCAGAAGGAAGAAAAATTGGAACCAATAAATGGGAACTCAAAGGTCTGTGAGGACAGGGGATGTTGCCCTTGGTAACCAGATTGCCCTGGACATCCAAAAGTCCTTAGTGTATATATATATATATTTTTTTTAAATATACTTTTAAATTTTTTATGATACTTGGATTACATAAATGTTACATAAAAAATATAGAGGATTCCCCTATTCCCTGCTCCCTAGCCCTCCCACATTTTTCCATATTAACAACATCCTTCATTAGTGTGGTACATTTGCTACAATTGATGAAAACATTTTGGAGCATTGCATTAAGCATGATTATAGTTTGATTGTAGTTTACACTCCTGCACAATTTTGTAAGTTATGACAAGATATGTAGTGGTCTGTATCTGTCATTGCAGTGTCATTCAGGACAATACCCAAGTCCTGAAAATGCCCCCATATTACACCTGTTTTTCTCTCTCCCTCCCCTCAGACCCTCAGAACTTCCAGTGGCTACTGCCTCCACATCAGTGATAAAAGTTCTTCCATTGCTAGAATCAAAATAAGTATAGTAGAATACCAATAAATCTACATTATTCCATTGTTCGTTCCTTAATCTTGAGGATTCTGGGATGATGATGCCCACTCCACCTCTAATTGAGAGTGGGCCTAGATTCCATAGGTCAGATGGGTGGGGCTCTCTTGCTTGCAGTTGCAGACTCTCTTTGTTCCTTGGGGTGGTCATTGTCCATCATCTTCTCCCTGTTAGTTGTTCTGGGTGAGTCCAATGCACTGGAGAGTAGGTGGTGCAACTCTCTTGACATTCAGATGGATAGATAGATGGATGGACAGATAGACCCAAGAAGGTATTGTAGTGGATGGAGAAAGAGGGGAGTAATGAGATATGTTAAGTCCTGGGGATATAGTCCTTTCCTCCAGAGGGCTTATGGATTCAGTGGGAGAGGTAAAATATATGCAGATAATTTAAGCACAATGTAATGTGTAAGTGATAAAGTATGTGGTGGTGGCAGTGGTGTGGCTGTGGCTTGAGCTTTGGCTGTGCTGGTGTATGTTGGAGGTTGCTCTGTCTTCTGGTGATGATCTGGAGGTGGGTTGGAGCAGGGAGAGCACCAGTTTAGAGACCTAACTTCCCCTGGGGCATGCTTGATGGCTTTGGATGTATACCTGTTTGTAAGGTTTGCAGTGGGGATATGGGATGACAGTTAATAAACCCCTGCCTGGTTTGCATACCCCCTCAAGGATGAGACAAACTCTCTCTAGACTCCCACCTATGCTTTTCATCCTTTCATCCATTTACTCTTCTTTCCCCATTAGGTATTCCTAGGAGTTCTCTCACTCTGGAGGATTGAAACAGCATTTTAATCCCCCCTTCCACTTTGAAATTCCCCTCTCCAGTCTTCCCTACCTCCCAGATAGACTTAAAAGACCACTGATCATGTCAGTGCATAGAGACCTACTACAGCCCTATCTGCCACTCAAGGTCATCTATTATTGGGCCCTAAATTAACTTCTCAGTGTCCTCTCTCACTGGTCTTTTTCATATCCATAATCCCTCCACCTGGCTTCCATATATTCACACACTAAATATTAATGGAATGAATAAATAAATATATTGTGTGGCAATGCTTGGTTAGTTGCTTGTAGAGATACAAAAACCCCAAAGTGGTGAAACAATCTGCTAATAAGGAATTTATAATATATGTAAAGATGCAAATGATGTCTATGCAAAACAACGTGGGGAATATTTCACAAATGAAAAATCCTGCAGTACACCTAAGTGCTGAATCTATAGGCTCTTTTATGAGTAAAACTTGAACAAGTGCTCCCTGTATCATGCTCTAGGGGCAGAAAACAATTCATGTTTTGTCCCAAAGTGGGCTTTCTAGTCTTCATGTTCCCACTGTTATCTCCAGTGCAACAATGGAGAGATGTGAACGATTGTATTTGCTCTGTGTGTGTATGTGTGTATGTACATATTCTAAAATAATTGTGTTGACATTTGAGTGGCTGTCCAAGAGATGCCATTTGGCTCTGTCTTCCAGGTCAGTTACCCGTCTTTTTTTATGGGTCCAATCTTAGTTCCAGAACTTGGTTCCCATGATCAATAGACTCCTAGATCTCTCTTCTTATTCTTCTTTTATTGATCTATATACATCCGTTGGACTACACTTTTAGTAGTATGTTATGCTCCCTGAGAAGTGGATTTACAGTTTAAGAAAGGAAAAGTCCCTTCAGATATTGCTTGTTCATTTGGTGTGGCATTTTATCTCCTGGACACAGAAGTCCTTGGGAAGGTCATATTTCTTCAAAATGTTTCTTGATTGCTGTTCCTTCTTTTACCCCACCCATACTGCCTTTGTATGGCTCCAGGCTCACTGGAACTGTACATCATTCATAGAATAATTCATTGGTCTCCTTATTCTTTCAGATTCTGATCATTCCTGACAGTGAGTTTCCTAAAATATCATTTTCATTGTGCTCTTGTCTCTTTAAAAACATACAGAGGATCCTTGTTCCTTTTAGCACAAAGTCCAAACTCTCTACAGTCTGGCCCAGGCTATTATACTTCTGCATCTGCCTACCTTGCCCTTGTCCCCTTCTGCCCCCCACATCAGCTCTCCATTCTAGCAGAGACCACATTCTCTGCTCTGAGCATACCCTGTCTGCTGAGCTTCTCAAACCCAAGCCACCCGTCAAAGCACAGCTACAGCTCCACCTCTAATTCCCAATGACTGCTCCTTGCTTTGGGCCCACCATGTTTACTTTTTGAACCAGGTAGTAAATATTTGTTCATGAGCCATAATATACCCATCTTTTACATCACTTAATATTGTTCTTGATGATTTAAACAATTAAAATAGCTTTGTTTTCTTCTTATAAAAATGATATATATATATATGCTATGGACATGGTAACAGTGAGATGATATTATTTTATCTGTAGCAAATGTTCCATCACAGTGTGGTGTGTTGATGGAGGGGTGTTGTTTGGGAATTCTGCACATGTGCATGATTGTTTTATAAGTTTTCAACTTCTATCATAAAAAGTGTATTTAAAAAATAATAATAGGGTGGGTTTAGGGAAAAGTGCACCAAATGTAAGATAAGGACTATGATTAGTAGTAAGATTTTGACAATATTTTTTCATAATTTGTAACAAACTTCTCACAACGATGCAAGATGTTGGTGAATGGTTGATGTACGGGATCCCTGTATGATGTTATGCATGTTTTCTTTGTAAGTTCTTAACTTTTACTATATACTTAATTGTTTATGTTTGTTCATGTATAAATGACATAAAGATAATAATAATAGGGTTGGCTGGTGGAAAAATACTTTGGTTATTAGTATTTTGAGGATGCTCTTTAATCATTAGTTAAAAAGGTTTAACCACAATGCAAGTTTTTGGTGGTAGGGTGAGTTATGAGAGTCCTGTATGATGTTATATATGTTTGTTTTGTAAGTTCACAACTATTATTATACACTTATTGCTTATGTATGTTTGTGTATGAGTGATATACTTCAATAAATTATTAAAAAAATTAAAAAACATTTAAGCAATACATCAAAAATGAAGAAAATAATAAAGTTAATCTAATCACCTATAGCAAGGACCAGCAAACTTTTTTGGGAAAGGGTTAGAAAGTAAATATTTTTGGTTTTCCTGGTTAAACGGTCTCTGTTGCAACTTTTCAACTCTACCGCTGTAGTGTGAGAACAACCAGGGACAATATATTATAAGTGTTGCTTTCCCTGCTAAAGATGTATTCATAAAAACAGTGGCAGGTTTAAGCTGGCCCCATAGAACATAGGTTTCATTTTTTAAAAATTTATTTTATTTTTACTTACTCCATACCCACCCTCCTGTTTTCTTCTCTCTGTGTCCATTCTCTGTGTGTTCTTCTGTGTCCGCTTGCATTCTTTTTTTTTTTTAAAGATTTATTTATTTATTTATTTATTTCTCTCCCCTCCCACCCCCCACCCCCGTTGTCTGTTCTCTGTGTCTGTTTGCTGTGTCTTCTTCTTTGTCTGCTTCTATTGTTGTCAGCGGCTCAGGAATCTGTGTTCCTTTTTGTTGCGCCATCTTGTGTCAGCTCTCTGTGTGTGCGGCACCATTCCTGGGCAGGCTGCACTTTCTTTTGCGCTAGGCAGCTCTCCTTACGGGGTGCACTCCTTGTACGTGGGTCTACCCTATGTGGGGGACACCCCTACGGAGGGGATACCACTGCGTGGCATGGCATTCTTTGTGTGCATCAGCACTGCTTATGGGCCAGCTCCACATGGGTCAAGGAGTCCTGGGGTTTGAACCATGGACCTCCCATGTCGTAGATGGATGCCCTAACCACTGGGCCAAGTCTGCTGCCCCACTTGCATTCTTGTCAGGTGGTACCCAGAATCTGTGTCTCTTTTTATTATATCATCTTGCTGCGTCAGCTCTCCGTGTGTGTGGTACCACTCTTGGGTGGGTTGCGCTTTTTTCATGAGGGGTGGATCTCCTTGCAGGGCGCACTCCTTGCACGTGGGGCACCCCCACACATGGAGCACCCCTGTGTGGCATGGCACTCCTTGTGTGTGGCAGCACTGCACGTGGGTCAGCTCACCACATGGGCCAGGAGGCCCTGGGTACTGAGCCCTGGACCTCCTATATGGTAGGCAGATGCTCTATTAGTTGAGTCATATCCACTTCCTTAGGCCATAGGGGAACATCCAGGCAGACATCCCTCTATCTGTAAAACTCTTATTTATGGTTTACAAAAATGTGATCATATTATTTTCTAATACATATTTTCCCTTAATAGTATCTAAGTCAAATGGATTCACTTAATAAAATCTGTCTGTAAATCTATATTTATATCATCATTTTAATGGTTATATGTTATTTTCATACACACCTATGTATTTTATTGTTCTTTTACTTTTTTGTGCTGTTACCTTTTCATAAATCTTACTAGATGAATACCACTGGAGGGTGGGAATTGTGTGTTAAACTTCTTTGTGTCACTGCCCCCCCTCAACCCAGAAATATGTGTATGTTTGAATGAAATATTTTGAATGAAATCGTCTGAATGAAGATTTTTTTTTAAAAAATGTAAGATATACTGGGCATTTATTACATATTATATATGTATGTATATATACGTGTATACATTAATCATGAAACTATTATATGTTGTATGTAATTGTGTATTTAATATGAATCATGTTCCAAGTCCTTTGGGAATACTGAAATAAGTAATGCCACTATTGTCTTTAGGGACTTATAATCTAGGGGAAGAGGTGGTAATAATGCTTTCCCTGTGAAGCAGAATATGGTGAGTGACTTTCTAGACACATAAATGCGGTGCTTTGGGTGATGATGCTTTCAACTGATCATAAGAGGCCTCTCCTCATGGAACAGAAAGGATTTTGGTCAGGTGCTAGAAATAGTGCATGGGTAATTCATGGGTAATACCAGGTGTAATTCACGTTAAACATGTCTTCACTCCATAATATAGGAAGGTATGGTTCTGGGGGAGAATTGGTGTCGAAAAAGAAATTGGGCAGCGAGTAAAGCAGCTGTGCTAAATCAAATTGGAAACTTCTGCTTCTTGCTTAATGGACCTGATCACTAGAATTTGTCATTCTGTTCTGTAGCTGAACAGAAGAGAAGATTAGAGGGAGATGGTTGAATCCACCATCAAAATGTTTCCAGGGAAGTTTATTTAACAAAATCTCTGAAATAAAATTTTCATTAAAACAGAATAGTGAAAATAAAGTGGGCAATGTTTTATTTGGCAATTCATGGTGGGTTTGCCCCACTCATAAGGGGAACCTTCTAGAGTTAAGAAAGTTGGATTTCTTTCGGAAATCTAGATTTAACTCTTCATTTTTTCTCAGGTTTTTAGAAAACATTTTTTAGCATGTTATAATTTGTTGAATTGTAACGTTTTTCTGGAAGGCCAGAGTTTAATAGAGAGCTTATCCTGTTTCAGTTTCCTCATTATTTTACTGTGTTGGCTTAGAAGAAGAAAAGTTATACCCATCCTTCCATTTACAGGCACCAGTTTGAAATGGATTAACTTGTTGAAGGGGCTTCTAGCTTCAGTTTCTTTTCACAAGATTACAACTCTGATATGCCTTCTCTTTCAGCATGGAAAAGGCCAGTAATATGCCTGCCAATCTGTTGGTGCAGTCCTAGGACCCTATCAAGAGCAGCTCAGGCAGCCCATCCTCTGTCCAGACCCAGAATAAATCAGTGGAAGACCAAACAAAGCTTCTGTGCAGGTGTTGGGTAGGTGGCACCACCTGTACCCATTGAATTCAGGCCCATTTTATCTGCCACTGAGATGCAGAAAATCAGAGTGAGGTCAGAGCAGTTCTGGCTCATGGCTGAAGCCTGTCGTGGAGGAAGAATACCGTTAAAATTAGTGATCCTGGTCCTGGAAATCCAAGAATTACCCAACGGGCTAGAGCTCTTGCTCTGTTGTCTAGACAAGTTGGGATATTCTTGATCACTTACAGCTGTGGACATCATGACATAAAGGGTTTACTGAAATGTTTATCCTATGTTTGTTATTACCTGTTTAAAATCTTCAGTGCAATAAAAATGCTCACTGCCTTTAGGACTTCACCTTTGGATTTATAAAAGTGTATGGATTGTGGATTTCATGGTTTGGAAACAGCTCTCTCCATATGGAACCCTATAGGAGACTCTTTATAGAATTACACTCGAAGAAACCTGGCCCTGGTCTGGGGTGCTGAATTCTCTTCCAGCTGCACATCACCCTGACAGCTAATGAGATGGGGACTATGGTTACTGTTCTGTGAGAAAAAATGAGTGAACTGAATCCCAGCAACATTTTTGTATCTGTGGGGGGTGGATTAAGAGGAGGCCTATGACATTTCAAACCACATTTGAGGCATATTTAAAAACTTCCCATGTCTTAACTTTATGAAATATATCAGGGAATGTACAGGTATGAAAGATTTCTCAGCAGAATATTTTCACAGCTGAAAATAACTAAAATTCGAATTAATGTTAGAAACATCACAAACAATAGCTTATACTATAAGCAGATCAAATATAAGAATGATGAGTGAAAATCATGTAAACACATTCTCAAGAATTGATTTTGGAAAGCTGATAATTTTTGCCATTTTTTAAGAAGAAGGGAGAAATGACCAAAGTGTTTTAAATCCCTACCAATCAAGTTTTGATTTACTATTTACTTTCTAATTTATTATAGTATAAACAGAAATATTTACTGCTTAGTTCCTCTAGTGAAATCATCCTTGACTTTGAGATGACACAGGTTTTTCTTATAGATTGCATTATTTAATTTTTCCTGAAATTTTTTATAGCTTAACTCTATTGGTGTTATATAAAATTAACCTGAATTTTGTAAAAAGATTCATGAGGTTTCTTTTCCAATGTTATAAATTTGTAAGACATGTAGAAATCATATATTATACTTAGCCTTTCTCAATGTTTATTAGCAAGACAAGAAATTAGAAATAAAGTAAAAACAAAAAATGTCTGTCTACCATTAGTAGGAGTGTAGGAATGTAGAAAATAATTTCTGCTTGGTATCTTCTTTGTAGTTTCAGTTAGTTATATTTTCTAGGTACTAAGATTTTTCAAGTTAGAGATGAACTTTATTATTTGACTCCTGTTTGGCTCCATTATCACAGGCACATGGTTTCAGCTAGCCTCTCAGATATGCAAAATACCTTGCATTATTGTCATTTTACAATGCATTTGATTTTGATATTGGTTTTTCTCTCACCCTTTTATTTATCCTGGAGAAATCTCCCAGCAATTCCCAATGTGTGTAAGCCAAGGCCATTCTTTACAGTAAACACCACTCCTGTTAGAGGGAAGCATCCCCAGCAGTGGGGGTTATTTTAATGGACATGCTGTATTACTTTAATCTACCCCTTTCACCATCTGTTCTTCCCATACAGTGAATGAAAAAAAAGAACATATTTTATGTTTCAGGGTTACATTAGTAAAAAGTAAGATAAAAGTGATTTAAAAGCATGCATATGTTCTTAGTACAATACAGTCTGCATCTGTGATGTTTTTTCTCATGGTTCAGACACAAATCAAGAGGAAATCTGCTCATGCCTGATAGAGTGAAAGTTTTTCATGGAAAACAGGACTTTACCATAAGAGGGTCTCTATTTTACAGCTAAAAATGATAAAAACCTCGAGTAAAAATAGATAACTATAACATCTATTGTTGGAACATCTGGCATTTTTCCTGAGCTGGGTTGTTGCTGCCACATCCAGATGAATGCAGAGCACCTGCCTGGAACATGCTGTTGAAGCAGGCATGAATCTTATGACTGTTACTGAAAGAAGAATATCTGTAGATGTGATTGTGGTGGGAGATGGCTTCAGTGATGAGAGGATATCACCCATGTGTGTGTGTGTGTGTGTGTGTGTGTGTGTGTGTGTGTAGATGGTTTTCTGGGGTATAGAGGTTGGAGAAAGCCCCCTTTGCAAATCCCTGCTTGGGGAATGTGGAATCCATTACTTCTTAGCAGGGATTCTTAACCTTTTTTTTCCATGGACCCCTATGCTAATCGTATGGAAACCATGGACTCCTTACTAAGTCCACACTATACTGAGGATTATTTAATAAATGTGTCACACCTGCACCAGCACATGCCCACAAGAATAATGTTTTTGAATTTCAATTCAAGCTCATGGACCCCTGTTTTAGAACCCCTGGCTTAGAAGGCAGGACACTGTTATCTTTATTATCTAAGTACCTGGTATGGAGTAGTGGAGAATGCAAGGGTTCTAGAATGGAATTTCTTCTCTTGAACTTCATTAGCATGTGACTTTGGGCAAATTTTGTTTGAACCTCAGTTGCTGCATTTGTAAAAGGGGCTCAATAATACTTTAAAGATGTCAGCATTTATTGAGATAATAGTCTGTGGAATCTTGAATGGCATAGTGACTAGAACAGAGCAAGCATTTGATCATGGTAACTATTATTACAGTTGTCATCCATATTTAGTTAGCATATGCAAATCATATAGCAAATTGCCCTTCCCTTAATCAGTAAATCACAGTTCATTTCTCCTTACTAAATGATTTATGGTATTAAAGGAGAGAGTAATGGGTCCCTCCTTTGAACTCCTAAACTGTATAGCTTTTCCCTCTATTCAGACGCTTGCCAGTTTCTAATGTATAGTATATTAAAGCTCTCCTCTGTGAATTATTCATATTCTTCCTAATGTGAACACCTTGTAGGTGGAGCCAACCATATTTCTCATGTCGCCTGGCACACTGCCTTGCAAATAGCAGGTACTCATTAATGTTAGAATGTGAATATTAGAAGAAATAATGGTAAATAGTTCCCATTGGGCACATATTAAGCCCCAATGGATGTCTCAGACCTATAATCTGGTGAGATATCAGTCTTTTCTGGAAAGAATAGTTCTTTTGTGAGCTGAATCCCAGAGCGGAGCTGGGGGACAGTGGATGTCATATGACATCCCTTTCTGGCAGTCATCCCAACTCATTGCCTGCCAGCCACAGCCCACCTTTGGTGGCATTTGATTTCTTGTTTCATATGAGAACAAAGATACCTTCCATCTGACTCATTTCTTAATTTGCCAACATGAAAGTCTGTTTTGAAAATTAAACTTTAGATAAAGATTCAAAACCCCATACCTCCTTTTTTATTCCCGCCAAAATTGACTTTTTATTTATTAATAATAAAGACTATCAATACACACTGTGTGCAAATAGTATAGATGCAAAAATTATAAAAATAAACTAGCAGATATTTAAGGATAAATGCAAAATTTTGCATATTAGGCCATTGAAGATTTTGTGTATATTTTTTAAATTGCAAAGTTATATTATAAACTAGACACGTTAAGTTAAAAAAAAGCAAGATGCAAACCAGCAAGCATCATATGCTACTATTTATGTAGCTTTTTCTTTTCTTTTCTTTTTCTATTTTAGGAGGTACCAGGAATTGAACCTAGGACCTCATAGATGGGAAGCAGGTGCACTGAGCTACATCCACTCCCCAATGAGAGTTGGTTTTTTCATTTGTTTGTTTTGTTTTTAGGAGGTACTGCGGATCGAACCTGGGGCCTCATATATGGGAAGCAGATGCTGAACCACTTTAGCTACATCTGCTCCCAACTGTTTATGCTTTTAAAAGGAAAAATATAGAGAGAAATACCCTTGTATATGCGTAGAATACCTCTGGAAGAGTACTTAAAATGCTATCAATGGTTGCCTAAGGGACATGAGATGAGGCCATGGGAGGGAAATTCACTTCTCAATGAATATCATTTGGTACTTCTAAAATTTTGTTTTAAAAACTATGTGCATGTATGAATTAATTTGTTTTGGTTAGTGGTTATATTTTGAAAGAAATAGGAGGAAATTAAAGTAGAGAGTATTCAGGATTAGAACAAATTTTCTAAGAAGTGAAATCAAAGGTTCCAGAAAAATTAACCAAAAATTAGTTTTAGTGAACCTTTTAAAATTAATTGTAGGAACTTAATTGAAATAGGGAATTGAAACATTCATTTTTGCTATAGGAAAAGAGTCTTTGCAGTTTCTCAGCTTTAAATATAGGAGAAAGTGTTGTTACGTTTTCAAAGGAAGAGGAGCAGATATTCTATAGCTGCTAAAACATGGTTTTGTTTCATTTGAAAATTCCACAGATACAAGCAGTCACTATGAAAACCATCTACAGGCTTGCATGTATCCTAACTTATCATGAGTCTACCTGCCTCTTCACCCTTAAGACACGTCTCTAGGTTCTAATCAAAGTTTACGTGCTAAGCATTGGTACCAAAGTGCAGTTCAGTATTGAGGACTGGGGGATTTGAAAGAAAGGGCCCTGGATTTTTTAGTTGTCCAGGACAGGCCTGAAGACCTGGAAAGTGGGAGTTGACCATACCTGCCAGGTTTCAGGGGTCAACTGGCATAGGAACAATCCAAAGGCATTAATAAGTCTCTGAGAAATAAATTTAACAAGGAAATTGGGAATAATAGATTCAAATGAAAGAAGTAGAAGAGTCATGATTAGGTGATTTATAAATGAGTATGACTATGATAGCTTTTCATATATTCCCAGATGGAGCCCATTGAGGGGGTGTTGATTTCATGTAGCCACGTGTCCAGACATCCCTAAGGCCCTTAGGAGCACTTTTGTTTGAACAGTCCAGTTATTTATAGAATGTTTTTTAAGAGGAGTTTGCATGCTGCTTCCTCATGGTTATATTCAGGTTATAGTTTATATGTTGGGATATTCCATATGTGATCACAGTCAAAGACACACGGTGTATACATGCTCGTGTTGTCAATATTAATTTTGCTTACTTGGTCAAGTTGTTGTCTGATTTCTCTCCTGTGTAATCACTGTTTTTTCCCTCCAATTGAAAAACAGTCTGTGGGGACATACTTAAGACCATGAGAATATCCTACATAGGTATTAAAACTGGGTACCCCATCGATTCCAATATGTAGTATTTTCACTTTTCCCATAAATCTAGTAAGTTATGTTTGTATTTACCTTTTTTACCCAAGAACTATTTGAAAGTTTTATTTTTCCAGGTGGAAGACATTTAAAAATTTTGTCTTTAATTTCCATATTTATTGTGTTTTAATCAGAGAGTGTTGTTTATGTTTCTACTTCATGAAACATTGACTTTTTCTATTTTTTAAATTAGAGCATTTGTAGGTTTATAGAAATGCAGAGGTCCCATATACCACTCCTTCCCACACACACAATTTTCCCTATTAACATTTTGCATTAGTGTGGTAACTTTTGATGAAACAATACTCTTGTAGTTAGACTATTAACTATAGTATGTAGTTTATATTAGGGCTCATTTTTGTGTTATACCGTTCTATCATTTAAAAAATCTGGTAATATATACAACCTAAAATTTCCCATTTTAACCACTTTCAAATACACAATTTAGTGCTGTTAATTACATTCACAATGTTGTGCTACCATCACTATCATCCATGACCAAACTTTTCCATCATCCAAAAAAGAAAGTCTATACCAATTAAACATTAACTCCCCACTACCCAATATTTTCTTTGTGATCTAATATTTGATCAATTGTGAAGATTAGTCATGTTTACCTTAGGTGATTTCTTCTTTATTTTCTGTGTATGATGTTTGATATTTAGCAAATAATTACCTGATTGGTTTTGTTTTTTAGATCTTCCGTAGTCTTATTTTATACCTACTTTACCTGTCTTATACTGAGAGTGGTGTATTTTTCTCATTATTAGGATGTTTCTGTTTTTTCTTGCATCTCCTATAGGTTCTGTTTTATCTAGTTCTGCCTTATCTATCCCTGCTTTTGTTCTGCTATGTTATTAGATGCATTTATATTCATAACTTTTATATCATTGTGAATTGTGGCTTTTAGCAACATAAATATCTTTTGTTTTGAATGTTTCATTTAGTGCTTTTTTGCCTGAATTCTACTTTGTTTGATTTTAGGATCCTAACTCCTGCTTTCTTATTGTTTCTATTTTTTGGTTGTAGTTTTGCTTATTCCTTTATTTATTTATTTACTTCTGAGGTACTGGGACTTGGAATTGAACCTGGAGCATTGTATGTGGGAAGGCAGCACTCAACCACTGAGCCACATCAACTCCCTTATTCCTTTCTTTTTTAATCTTTTTGAAACACTGTATTTACTTTGTATTTTATAATAGCATAGAGTTAGAATTTGCTCTGTCAGCCAATTTCTTGTATTTGGCGAGTTTAAACCATTCATACTCTTTGATGTGACTGATAATGTTGGTCTCAATGCTGTCATATTATTTTATGTGATACTCATTGCCTATATTATGTTATATTGAATGTATTTTCCTGATTTGTGTTTGGTATTTTTTTTTTTCAAGGAGGTACTGGGGATTGAACCCAGGACCTTGTAAATAGGAAGCAGGTGCTGAACCAATGAGCTACATCTCCTCCCGTTTGCTATTTTTTAAATCCACCATTTTGTTCTGACATATTTTAGATTCACATGCAGTTGTGAGAAATAACATGAAGAGATCATAGGTACTCTTACCTTGTTTGTCCCAAAGGTAACATCTTACAAAACCATGATACAACATCTTTGGCAGATATGCGTTTTATGAATATTTTCTCCCTGTCTGTAGCTTGTCTTTTCATCCTATTAACAGGGTCTTTCACATAGCAAAAGCTTTAAATTTTGATGAAGTTCAGTTTAATATTTCCTTTTATGAATTTTGCTTTTGGTGTCAAGTATAAGGACTCTTTACCTAGTCCTAGAACGTGAAGACTTTCTTCTTTGTTATTTTCTGAAATTCTTAGTTTTATGTTTCGTATTTATCTGTGATCCGTTTGAGTTAATTTTTGTAAAGAGTGTGAGACTTGAGGTTCTTTTTATTTGTTTGTGGATGTCCATTTACTCCAGCACCATTTGTTGAAAAGCTGTTTATCCTACACCATTATGTATAATGTTAGCTCTAGATTTTTCGTAGATGTTCTTTATCAAGTTGAGGAAGTTCCCCACTATTTCAATTTTTCTGAGAGTTTTAATCATGAATGGGTATTGAATTTTGTTAAATGCTTTTTCTCTACTGATTTGTATGATTATGTGATTTTTTTCTTTAGTCTGAAGTTTCTTTTCTGTGTGGACTACATTGATCCATATAGACTATTGATCCAGCCTTGTATCCTTGGGTTAATGTCACTTGGTTATAGCATATGATATTTTATGTATTGCTGAGTTGTTTTCTAAAATATCATTCATGAAATATTACTCACGAGGGATATTAGCCTGAGGTGTTCTTTTTTGTGTGTACTGTCTTTGTCTAATTTTGGTATCAGCATAATACTGGCCTCATAGAACGAATTAGGAAGTGTTAGGGATAGGTTAAGGCTTAAGCCTCCCATTTTATCTTTTGTTTTTTGTTTGTTTGTTTTTTTGCTACATTTTTATTTGTTGATAGTGTTTTTGAGGATACCTCCTTTATAGATTTTTTACTGGTTGTTCAAGTTATTACATTGTATATACTTAGCTTACCAGTTATCATTTTACCAGTTCTAGCGGACTGTGGAAACCTTACTTCCTTTTACATCTCTTTTCCCTCTCCCATTTAAAATACAATTGTTTTAACTATTTATTCTATATACATTTAAAACTACAGCAGATAGTTTTATAATTTTTGCTTCAACTGTCAAACAGTTTTAAAAACACAACAGGAAAAGAAAAGTCTATTGTGTTTACCTCAAGTTCTGCCTACTGTGTTCTTTCTTCCTTCCTGAAATTCCTAGATTCCTTCTTTAAATGTTTATTTCTGTTTAGGGAGCTTCTTATAAACATTCTCTTTGGGTAGGTCTGCTAGTGACAAATTCTCTTAGTTTTCCTTCATCTGAGAATTTTTAGATTTGTCCTTCATTCCTGATGGACTTTTTTTTAGGTTCCAGGGGCCAGTAATTGAACCTGGGACCTTGTATGTGGGAAGCTGGAACTCAACCACTGAGCCACATTGGCTCCCCTGAGTTTTTTTGTTTGTTTGTTTTTTTGGTTTACTTTGATTGCTGTTGGTTTTTTGTGTTTTTCTTTGAGGCACCAGGAACCGAACTCAGGACCTCCCATGTGGGGAGCAGGTGTTCAGCTGCATGAGCCGCATCTACTCCCTCCTGACATTTTTTTATTGGGAATGGAATTCTGTTGTACCATTTTATTCTGGCCTCCATGGTTTCTGATGAGAATTATGCTTTCATTTGAATTGTTTTTATTTTTTCTCCTCTAAAGAGATGTTGTTTTTATCTTGCTGCTTTTAAGATTTTTCTTTGTTTTTAGTTTTCAAAAAATTGACTATTATATGTCTTACTGTGAATTTCTTTTGGTTTCTCAGTATGGGATTTACTTACCTTCACAAAACTGTAGGTTTATGTCTTTTACCAAAATTGGGATGTTTTCATCCATTATTTCTTTTGAGAACTTTTTCAGCATTATTCTCTTTCTTTTCTCCTTCTGGGACTCTTAATGCCCTATAGTTAGATCTTTTGTTGTATTTCCATTGGTCCCTGAGATCTGTTAATTTCTCCCATCATTTTCATTTTTCTCTTGTTCAGACTGTATAATTTCACTTGTTCTGTCTTCATGTTCACAGATTTTTCCTCTTTTCCCTTCATTCTTCTGTCATGCCCATACATTGAGATCACTGAGGTTTTTATTTTATTATTGTATTTTTAAATTCTAAAATTTCTATTTGGTTCTTCTTTAAATCTATTTGCTAAAACTTTATTTTTTTCTTTTATTTCAAGTGTGTTTGTAATTGTTGAAGTATTTTTAAAGTGGCTGCTTTAAAATCCTTGTTGGATAATTCTAACACCATTGTCAACTCAATGTTGACACCTGTTGATTGTCTTTTTCATTCAATTTGAGTTCTTCTTGGTTCTTGCTGTGATGAGAGATTTTTGGTTAAAACCTGAACAATTTGGTATTATCTTAGAAGACTCTGGGTTTTATTTAAATATTTCCGACTTAGTAGTTGGCTTCTCCTGACACCACTTTGCCAGAGGAAAGTAGAATTCCACCTCATTACTGCCAGGTGGATGTAGAAGTCCAGGTTTCTCCTTCAGTCTCCACAGATATCTGCATGGGGCAGGAGGCGGGGAGCCCATGTTGCTACTGGGTGGAGAGAGTCCCAGTTCTCTAGACTTCCACTGATATTTCTCTAACTGGGAGAGGTAAGAATGCCTTGTTGATGCTTCCCATGTGGCCTCCATTGACACCACGATTGGGTGGCTTAATTCCCACTGGGCGTTGGTGAAAGTCTTCACTCTCCATTTGGCCTCCTCTGACACCACCCTAGCAGAGAAGGAGAGGGATGCCTTGTCACTGCTGGGTGGGGTTGGAAGTCCAGACTCCTCATGTGGTCTCTGCTGACATCATTGGAAGGGAGGGCTCATTAGTCCTTGGCTGGGATGAAAATATCAGCTCCCCACTTAGACTTCTCTGGCACCATCCTGGTAGTAGTGGGGTTTGAGGTTGGTGTGGGTGGAAGTCTAGGATCTCTACTCAACCTTTGCCGATGAGGGTGGGGGTCACAATTTTTTTTCTGTAGGGTTTAGCTGCCGTAGAACTGTTATTATCTAAAAACTTTCTGTACTGCTAGGTTGTCCCTTTCCTGTTCTTTCAGTGGAGAGAGCAGGATTTTATCTGACTCTCTTTGTCTGCTCCCACTGGCATATCTTCAGCTCCCTATTTGGGATATCCGAGGCGTAAAGAAAACTTGGGAACTCACTGCTGTGTCATTCTTTGGATCGTGAGGTCCTACCTCATCTGCTTTCTGACTACCTTTTAGAAACTTCCTTGTCAAAATAGCCAGGACTTTTAGTACTCCATATAAAGAGAAATAAGGAAAAGTGTGCCTACTCTTTCCTAGAAGCAGAAGTCCCTTTCTTTGCTATTAAATTCCTTTTTTTCATTATTGAGGAAATTTTGAATTTTTGTTTTAACATTTACCCTTGTATTTATTACTATAGAGTATTCTTAATACCCCCTTTTTACTTATTTCAACTTTTACTCTCATGCCTCTGTATTTTAAATAATATCTTTTGACTCCCATTTATTATCTATACAACAATCCAGGATCTTATCCTAGTTTTCCCTTTCTCTCTCTCCTCTCATTTTTCTAGCTGCATCTTTCTACTTTGTCAGAATATATAACATTTACACATTATTCTTTCCATCATGTAAAACGTTCTATCTTTTTTGGTCTTTGTGTTACCATTAAATATATTAAAGTTCTCCTCATTGGTTCTTTTGCTAAATGTTCCTCAGCTATCTATAGATTGGGTAAAGCTCACCTTGTCACAAGAAGGGCACATGGATACAGTATTCCCTGAGTTCTTACATGTTCAGAACTGTAGAAGTCTGATGCCAGCCTATTTTTTCCTTAGATTAATTTGACATATTTGTCTGAGGATCCTGAGATATTTTTCTTTGTCTTTAACTAAAGGTTTAAACTAATAGTTTTCTAGGATTTATCTTGGAATTGATCATTTCAGAGCATTTTCCCATGTAAAAGTTGGGTCCTTTTAATATATTGATTTAAGTTTTTGCTTCTGAAAAGGCTTTTTTTTAAAAAAAAGATTTATTTATTTATTTATTTCTCTTCCCTTCTTCCCCACCCTGCCCCGGTTGTCTGTTCTCTGTGTCTGTTTGCTGCGTCATCTTCTTTGTCTCCTTCCGTTGTTGTCAGCGGCACAGGAATCTGTGTTTCTTTTTGTTGTGTCATCTTGCTGTGTCAGCTCTCCGTGTGTGAGGCACCATTCTTGGGCAGGCTGCACTTTCTTTTGCACTGGGCGGCTCTCCTTATGGGGCGCACGTGGGGCTCCCCTACGCAGGGGGCACCCCTGTGTGGCTCGGCACTCCTTGCATGCATCAGCACTGCACATGGGCCAGCTCCACATGGGTCAAGGAAGCCCGGGGTTTGAACCGTGGACCTCCCATGTGGTAGATAGATGTCCTAACCACTGGGCCAAGTCTGCTTCCCTGAAAAGGTTTTTTATATTATAGTCTTAATGTTCCTTTATTTTATTTTTCTTCTTTAGAGTCTTCAATGATGAATATATCGCTCTTTTTCTGCCTGTCTCCTTTCAACCACTTTCTCTTTGACCCTTTTAATTTCTTTATCTAATTTTCGTTCCCTTAGATGTTTCCCTGACCCTCGTTAAATTCCCTTATTAAATTTCATTCAAATCTATTCCCCTTTTGGCAATTTGTAATTTATTCTTCATTTATTAAATGTCTTTGAGTTTGGCCAGTTTTATTGCATTTCCCCCCCCGCCCCCCACCACCACTTAGTTGTTGTTGTTTTCTGGTTCATTTCCTAGTTTTAAAATTTCTGGTTCCAGGTGTGCATGTGCATGTGTGTATTTGTGTATGTGTATCTCCAAATGCTTGTTGAGGGTACTTAATTCAATTTGGAGTGTTTTCATACAATTTTCTTCTGTTTCATGTTTGGTTATTTGATGCAAATTTTTGTCATTTGAGATGTTTGTGTTTGCATTTTCTTGTTTTCTCCTTAGAGGAGCTTTATATGGAGTTTGTTAAAATTTTTTCCTATCCCTTGGCATTTTATGGCCTGGGTTGTTAGTTCAAGAGTGTCCTTCCCTGTCAGTTTTTGAAATACAGGTTTTCAGTGGATGATGATAGTGGTAGAGGAGCAGGATTGGCCTATTTTGTTTTTCTTTGGAGTCTACTGGACCTTTAATTTCCCCTCTAACTTCATTCTTTCTCTTCACTTTTATGTCTCTGAGGGACACAACCCATTCTCAATTTATATTTTTCTTTTAATGAAGTAAAATTCTCTGAGATTCACTCTGGATTAGCTTGTTTTTTACTCCCTTCTCTGTGGCCAGTACTGTACTACCTCATGTTAATATTTTAGCACTTAGTGTTTACCTTTCCTTTCTGAGAGTGATTTGTCTGTGCTTTGTCTGTGTCCTCCACTCCCTCTTCTTCTTTCATGAGGTTTCTAAAGCCTCTCTTTACTCTGTTCTCTGTATCCACAGGAGTTTTTGTTAATTATTTTACTTCTAGATAATTTGAAGTTTGTCATATTCTCTGTCTCCTAGTAATACTGATTGTGTGGGTCATATACTATTTAATTTGTGCTCCTTGAAGAACTTACAAGTGTTTGTGGAGTTTTTTTGGAGGATATATGAGAGATTCCAATTCAAATAACTGCCATTATCCTTCTTACTCAGAAACCCCTAGAATTTAGTAATTTATTGACCAGAGACATTATGTAATCACTCTAAAACATGCGTTGTAGTGGTATATTTAGTGGAAAATTGGAATTATAGTAAAATAATAACTTTCTTCTTATAGGTACGATAAAAGTTCTTAGGCTTTGTTTATAGTTCTATATAATTATCTTCTTTAAATAAGTTAAATATTAAGGACAGTCATAGGAATCATAAGTTTCAATACTAAATAGGAATCCAAGTATTTACAATATCATATAGAATATTTGAGCTGAAAGAAAAGTTAGAGAAAATCTAACTTAACCCAATATGTTGTTATACAGATACAACTAAGAAAGATGAAGTAACTTGTCCAAGGATACTCTGAGGGTTAGCAGTAGGGCTAGAATTTGAAACAAGTTCTTCCAGCTCCCTGTCCCCAGTGCTCTTCTAGGACACGGCCTTTGGTAGGTAAAGTATCATCATGCCCATTTTCCCAAAGAGGCAAAGGAAACGGAATCACTTACCCAAGATCGTGCACATAGTAAATGGCAGCAATGGGTGCGATGATGCCCGGGAGCCTGCTTCCGCAGCATTCATTCATCCTCTGGGCATTCCACGAGGTTGGCTGCCTCCCTTCCTCCCTCCTGCCCTCTCTCCTTCCTCAAATATTTAATGAACACCTGAAATATTTCAGATCAACTAACGGTTTGTAGTGTCCTCAAGTTTAAATCTACAATTCCTTTTAGAGGAATGACTGTGGCTTTGTTTTGATGGTGAAGACTGGCACAAGTTTACAGTCTTCTTGAAAAACAAAGGTTTACCACTAGGCTCTCCCCCGTATCTCTAAAGCAATGTGAGGTCTTGATCTAACTGAACCCAACTTCTGTCTGCTTGAATATATCAGGGCAGTGCAATTACTGTTGTAGTTTCCTGACGATTGACAAGATACTTGTCCTTCAGTTTCTTCTTCTGGGTGCTCTTGAAATGTGTGTCTTACGTATGCCAAGGTTGTTTCATGTTGAATTTTCTGTGAGTGAAGGACAGAATGTTCTTACAGCACTTTCCCATATACACTCAGGGAAAGCTTTTTCCCCTCTCAACAGGGCTCAAAAGTCTTGACTGGAGTACTGCAGAAATAGGCCTGGCTTATACTTTTATAAAAACAATCAGGCAACTCCTGGCTTGGAATAGTACTGATGATCTGAGTTTCTGCTAGGCAAGCTCAATGGGTGGTACTACCAGAGGGCTAATGTACAACACTCTAAACCCTCCTCAGGAAGGGGAGGGGGTGCCACCCCCTCATGTTGGTGAAAGTGAAGGTGGGGTCTTCTGAAAAGATACTAGTATCTAGTAGGAGAAAATACTGATAGCATGTAGGAGGTGTGATGTAGGGGACTGGAGTCAGGGTGTTTTGATGTATTCCATCCTACAAGCCTCCAGGGAAAGAAGTTGGATTTTAAAAAACCTTATTTTTCCTTGATGGAATATGCTGATATTCCATATGTATGTTTGGAAAATAGCTAAAGTGGTAATTAGAAATGGTAATGGAAAAGTCTTGAACCTGGAATTTGCACAGAGCTATGTCCTGAACATACTGTACTGATTTGCATACTTTTAAAGTTCCCATGGATGAGCCTCTGTACCTCATCTCCCTGGTTTCTAGAAACCCCTGCTAGGCTGAATTGCTGTTTGCATGGAAGCAGGTAGAACAGAATTACTTCTAATCTGGTTGGGCCTAGTATGAACGGGAGAGTTTGCCTTGTCCTGAGAAAGTCTCCTCATGGGTGAAATGTGCTCGACTAGCATGTGAGAGAGAAGAACCAAGGAGCCTTGGAATTTTTCCTTCTATTCACAATCCATGCAAAGACACCCCAAACTCCATCCCCATCTTTCTTCCAGGGTAAAAAAGAAAACAGAAAATGTGCTTAGACTTTGGTTCCTGGGGCTATAAACCTGTTCCTGTCCCTTCTCTGAAAACCATGCTAACTTTTCATCCTTTTCTCTCCTTTCTTCCTTGGCAATGTTCTTTGTGTTTTGGAGCTTAGGCTTTGGAACAAGCTAGACTGTGGATGGCCATGACGTCATATTAAAATTCTCGGTGGTGCAGTTTCCTCTTTTATAAAATGGAGATTGAGTCTCTGTCCAGGTAGTATGAGGATTAAATGATATGATGTATATATAGTGCTTAGCACATCTCCAGGCAAATAGGAAGCTCTCAATAAATGGCATTTCTTATTATCATAGCAGGTAATCTCTCCATAGTACCTAGAATTGTGCTTGGCATTAAGCAACCAAAAACTGGTAGAAATCATTATATTAATCTTTTAACGACTTGTGAGGACCTTAAAACTGAGCAGACCTCTTAGAGAGGTCTGTCAAACATCTTACATTTTCTTTCAACCTGATTCACTACTCTGAGAACTGGTAAGAAGCATGATTCCAATGAGGCCCAGCATTGCTCACAGCTTATTTATGATGATTCTCTTCTCCCTTCTGTATGTATTTGAAGTTTTATTTTAGAAAGCAAGAAGCATAGCCTAGTGGTGTGAGTAGGTCCAGGTTGTAAGGGGTAAGACTTTTTAGAAGTTATGGAGTAACTGAATCTGGTAAGCATTTGTTGAGTATTCTACCACATATCCAGCATGAGCCTCAGATAGTTAACAGCCTAGAGCGAAGAGTTAAGGTCTAGCACATTGTTACCTTAAATCTTAGTTTTTAATTTTTAATTAAGAAAAAATGTGAAAAGAAATTAGAAATAAATGATGGAGCTTTCCTGGAATTCTGCTTTGATGATATCCATCTAGGTAGTAATGAAGAATTTGGGTTTGCGTCTTGGTTCTACCACCTGCTAACTCTGTGACCTTGGGCAAATAATTTTTCCTCTTTGAGCCTTGGTTTTCCTATGCATACAGCAAAAATACTAATATCTCCATTAAAAGTTTACTCTAAAAACTAAATGAGATAATTCACATGCAGTGTTTGTACAGTGCCTGGTCCTTAATAAGTGGCCAGTTAATGTTTGTTATTATTTTTAATCCCCTTTCAGCAGTCAAAATAATTTTATTTTGAGGCATCCAGACTGATTAAGGGATTTTAAGTCAGGGACACCCAAAATTGAGCAAGAGTGAGTCTTATTTTGGTGTCTCGGGTCTATAAGACATTAAGGGTACTTGCACAGTAAAGGCCATAGTGGTTGTGTTGTTGTTGTTGTTGTTGTTGTTTTGTTTGCTTCGTTCTTTTTTGAAACGTATTCTTCTCACCCTTTCTGTTTCAGTATTCAGGATTTCACACAGAAAGGTCTGAATCTGACCATGACAGCCAGTGGGGTGGCAGTCCCCTGACTGACACAGCCTCTCCGCAGCTCCTGGACCCCGCCGAGAGGCCTGGCTCACAGCACGATGCTTCTTGCGCCTACAGACAATTCTCAGATCGCGGCTCGCTCTGTTACGGCTTCACGCTGGACCATTCCAGGCTGGTGGAGGAGAGGCACTTCCATACACAGGCCTGTGAGGGAGGCCGGTGTGAGGCAGGCAGATACTTCCTGGGAATGCCGCAGGCTGGGAGGGAGCCCTGGTGGGGCGCTCGCGCAGCCTTGCCTCTAACCAAGGCCTCCCCAGAGAGCAGAGAAGCCTTTGAAAACAGCATGCCTCACATCGCTTCAGTGCACAGGATCCATGGTAAGAGCAGGAGGGCGACTCCTGAATTTACATCATTAGGCTCCTGGGAAGTTTTATGACTTTCTGGGTATGATACTGTTCTGACTGACCCAATTGGTTCTCTCCTTTGAATTTACTGAGCAGAAACTTCCACCAGTGGAATTTTTATATCCAAATCCACTCTTTTTAAGTGTGTGTATTAAGTTTGGCTAATGTTTGCCAAATACATTAATGTTTGAGAGGCAAGTAAAAATGATACCCATTTTAAAGTACAAACGCATACAAATTAACATAAACTATGCACTGTCTATTGAATTTATAGTATGTGTGCATTTAAATTTCTATTTCTCTTCTTTCTTCTATATTCTCATGCTTCAAATGTTGCTGACTTGAATAGCATTTGGATTCATTCACTTATAGCAGTGACTCTCAATGAAGGCTCTACTGGCATTTTGGGGAGAGTCAGTCTTTGTTTTATGGACTTCCTCATGGGATATTTAACCTCTCTGGCCATCTGGGCATTAAATGCCAGCATTCCTTCCCACGCCATCCTTATGACAACCCACAAATTCACCAATGTGCGGATGGGGAGCTATGTAGAACCTACTGAGATTTCACTTTGAGATTATTATATGACTTTACAAACATATAAAATGGGGTTATAAATGCATATAAACATATATATGCAGTTAAAGGTTTAATAATGCTTTTCTTTGTTCATTGCAAAGTAAAATAGTTAAGAGAGTCCATTCCAAGTTTGGGTCTAGACAGATCTTTGAAATCCTCCCTGTTTAATTAAAATCTGTGACATTAGGATTGTTTGAAAGACCCTGATATTACTCATGTTGCTGTATCTTTATGCTGAGAAATGTGGTAGGCACTGTTGTCTAAGCCATAATGTCTCCTTACACAACTTCGAATACCACCCAGACACTGACCACCTTCTATGAGTGATTTTAGATTTGTTTCCACCCTGGCTTTCTATTTTTCTGATTTCACTGTCCGTTTTTCTAGTTTGCTAGACTGGTAATGGAAACCCAGGGCAAAGGGCAATTGCTTGCCAAAGAATGGAGTGAAATGAAAATCCTGGCTTAGCCTACATAATCTGGAAGGAAATACTAGAAATAAAATACAAAGAAAAGGAAAAAGGAAAGTAATGAATAGTGTGATTCAGGGCTTCTTTGCTGCATTAAGAAGTTTATGGTTTTCATGCATTGCTTCCTGTTTCTCTTCTTTCTCGTTATATTGACTTTGGACTGTTTTGAGAATAATCTAGTTTATTGACTGTATTTTTTGATCTACTGTTCCTTAATATTACACCTGACTCCTTGTTCCTAACAGGTTGTTATTAAAATTTTTAATATTTATTTATTCTTCACCAATATCAGAAAAAAAATTAAATTACTATATATCAGTGAAACTGATATTTTTATCCCTATGTTGAGGAGATAATATTTATATTTTTTGATTGGGACAATATGTATGTATTTGTATGTCTGTATTTGTTTCTAAGCCCTCAAATACTCTAAAAACTAACATTAGAGCTTTGTTATAACTCTAATTTTAAGATTCATTTAGCAGTATTAACATTTTGGGTGATTTATTTGAAAGTGAGAGAATAGTCCAGCCTATATCATCATTGTCTTCCTCAAACCCAATCGAAAGCATTTTCCAAGCATCAACTGAAAAAACACTACTCTAGAAAATAACGTAAAACAAATTCGATGTGTTCTTCTTTTATTATTTATGGTGTAAATTATTTACATAATTTACATTGATGTGTATATATGGAAAAGTATAAACACATTTTACCACTATGGAAACTGGTTCACAAACCTTAAAAAACTTTTAAAATAAATTTTATTATTTTTCTGAGTAAAAAACAAAACATTGTCATAACATAAAAATAAACTGAAGGAGAGAAAAATCACCCATTACCCCATAATGCAAAGTATTAACAATTTCATGGAATCCTCTGCAATTTTTGTGCTCAAAATTGATCATTCACAAATGCTTGAACAAGATTTACCTTCTCAGAAAATTGTTACAAACTTTGTCTCCACTTAAAAGCCACTGAGATATATGAGTTCTAGTAAAAGTTGACATGGTCTGTCATGAGAATCTGTGCCTGTTTCAAATATTGATACAGATATTGAAAATGTAAGATATAACATTTCTCTTAATAGGAAAAAGAAATGTGCTTAAAAGTTTTGGGGGGATTTTGAGACCACTTACTTCTTACTTTTCCTAATTTCTAGGACGAGGTCATTGGGATGAAGATAGTGTGGTCAGTTCTCCAGACCCGGGGTCTGCCAGTGAATCAGGCGACCGGTATCGCACTGAGCAGTATCAAAGTAGCCCACATGAACCTAGCAAAATTGAAACTCTAATAAGAGCCACCCAGCAAATGATTAAAGAAGAAGAGAACAGATTGCAGCTAAGAAAAGCTCCCCCGGACCAACTGGCTTCCATTAATGGAGCTGGGAAAAAGCACTCCCTCTGTTTTGCAAACTACCAACAACCCCCGCCGACAGGAGAGGTCTGCCACAGCTCAGCTCTCGCCAGCACTTCACCATGTGACCACATCCAGCAGAGAGAGGGAAAGATGTTGAGCCCCCATGAAAATGACTATGACAACAGCCCCACCGCATTGTCTCGGATAAGTAGTCCCAATTCGGATCGCATTTCAAAATCCAGTTTGATCCTAGCTAAAGACTATCTACATTCGGATATGTCTCCTCATCAGACAGCAGGAGACCATCTTGCCATCTCTCCAAACTGCTTTGGCTCTCACCGGCAGTATTTTGATAAGCATGCTTACACGTTAACTGGATATGCCCTGGAGCACTTGTATGACAGCGAAACCATTAGAAACTATTCCTTGGGCTGTAATGGCTCACACTTTGATGTAACTTCCCATCTAAGGATGCAGCCAGACCCTGCACAAGGACACAAGGGAACATCTGTTATAATAACCAATGGAAGCTGATGTTTTCCTATAATATTTTGTTCTTTAAGGATCTCTGAATCATATTTATGTTTTAATGCCCCATTACCAGCATTTACTAGCCACGTTGTATTAGAGAGGATAACCTAAGTTACTGGTTTTTGACCTGTGTTCCTATGAAGACAAAGAAAACACAGCACTAGCATTCAGGGTTATACACAGATACCGGAGCTAATGTGAATACACAAATTGCCCCCCTAATTTTGTGGGAAGCAGGGTGGATATATTCTGGATTGAAATATACTTGTGTATGTCAAGTGAGCAGTATTTACTCCACCTGAAAGGACTGCTAGATGACAACATTGGACTGTGCTGATCCCTTGAACCTCACACACTCAGACCACTAGTCACAAACTTGTGTAAACTTTACACGTAGAAATGTAGACTATGTGCCATAAAATACACCAAAAGTGTGTAACTTTTCTTAACCTCAGCTCATTAAGCTTCTAAATGATATGAAAGTTTCATTCCCAAAATAAGTGAGAAAGAGCGAGCGAGTGAGAGAGAGACACCTTGTAAAATATTTTCAACCAGCAAGCTTATTTGGTTTAGGCATAAATTAGGGAAATCGTTCTGGATATGGTGCAAGAATGAATGTCCATCTGGAATCCATCCTAAGCAATCAGGACGTGGTGAATTTTCACCTTTTGCGTTAGACAAAGAACAGGGTTGCATTAACACAGCAGTAAAGATTTTGCTAAGTAAAAGCTGAGATGTTGAGACATGCACCAAAAACTTGGTGTGCTCAGTTGGAAGTAGTTTAGTGAAGGTGGAAAGTCCAGAAACAGAGAGAAATGAAAGTATATCTAAAAACAAATAATTTCAGGCTCAGAATATGTGTGCCACATAGTAATCAGTAGATTTGGGGTTTATAAAACCAACCAAACAAAAAATTCAAACCGATTCACCAAGAAAAAGGCTAAGTGTGAAAAAATTACTAAGGAAAGCTAGTAAAGTGCTGCATGACAGCAGCGTAAGTGTTTGGAAACATTTCAAAGTACAGATGTGCAAATGGAACATGTGGAAAGCCTCGGCAGAGTCTCAGATAGAAGCTTAGGCTGATAGATGAGTGGCTAGAAGAGTGATAGTGGTAGTACTCTGAATCAAGGCACAGGTACGGTGTTCATTTTCCTTGTTGCTTGTAAATGAGAGACAAACACCTCGGTCTTAAGTCTGTGTAGTATAGTAGAGAGACCAGCAGACTAGATGCCGTGATGTCTGGGTTCCAGTTCTGACCCTGCCTATTGCATTTTTTGTGACCATTGATGTATGACTCATCACGTCTGGACTAGTTCCGCGGTTCGTTGGTGCAGCAGAACTGCACTTGTTGAATAGTTAACTCTCTGCTGGGGGGTGTCAGGACTTACCATCTGACTTTTCTAGGCTCCCAAAGAGGTCTAGATGTCTTGTAACTCAAGCAGCTGCATGGGCTCTTTCAGGCACCATCGACTTTGTAGATTCAGGGAGAATGTAGATGGTAGAAACTGATCAGGGAGAGGACAAATAAGTAAGATTTATTGAATGCACTCTTCTCTAGTAATCAAAGTAAAGTGACATAGTGATTAGAGAAGTTTCATAGACAATATTTCCTAGGAATCCCATGCTTGAAATTTTTGTCATAGTCAAGGGTTGGGGGTGTACTGGGAGAAATTTGACTTATTTCGAAAACAGAACTTGACATTGAACCCTCAGGCATTAGTACTATACTTTCATCATTAAACACGGTTATTTGGCAGTTCATAGGTAGGTGACAATCTGAATGACGATAGTCTGAAAGATAAAGACTGGGCTGTTTGTACGTGAGAGAGGAGCCTACATAAATATTTCTTGGGTGTGACAGAGAACCATTTGCTCTGTAAGTGGAAAAAAGTGCTAGTATGTGAGAAAGTTGGTGGTTATCATATATATTTTCAAAAATTCAAAGTACAATAAACACTAAATTCTGAACTATCCAAGCAAAAATATTCAGTAAATATGAGAAAACTATTTGTGAGAAACCCCTGAAATACTTAAAATGGATTTTTAATCAATTTACAACATTAAGTAAGGCTTTAGGAATGTCACAGAATATTCAGAATTCTGTAGACTGACAAATGGTTCAGAGACATAAATATCTGAAAAATATGGTGTATTGTGGAAAGGAAATCTATACAAATGGGTTTTCCTGATGGATACACACTCTACAAAATATGTCAGGGACAGATGCTGGAAGAGAGAGGGAAACATAAGAATCAAAGAAAATGAACTGATACTGAAGAGAAGACTGTCACTAAAGGGATTTCAGGGGATTTTTGTATGTGTAGTCAATTGGTAGAAGAAATAAATGATGAACTCTACAAATTGGGAGTAATCAGAAAGAATAATACTCTTTAAAATAATATGACCAGTATTTTAAAGGGAAGACAGAATTAACCAAATTACATATTGATTAGAATTTTTGGTAGATTGCTCAGTTTTAAATACATAAGCATTTATTTAACTTACTGGATGTCAATGATTTTTATAGTAGCAGCTTTATTACATTACATATAATACCTTATAAGCCCACAGTATTATAAAATTACATTTTTTGCAATATGGCATGATATTGCAAAACAACCCAAAATAAGTTAATATATTTTATGATAAGGTACCTTCTTAGTATACATATAGAAATATTTTAGTGTATTTATAATCTATATTATTTTGTTCTGTGCAGGAACATATTTCCTCATAACAAAGATATCATCTGTGTCTTTCTTTTTAATATAGGATAAAAATGAATATGTTCCCAATGACTTAATCAGTTAAAATTAAACTCAAATTTGCTTAGGTTTTAATCCTTGATTTCCATAAATTTGCTGGATGCTGATAACCTTAACACTTGAAACACAGAAAGAAATATGATTTTTATATCATCCTGGATTCATAAAGATGTGCTCTATCCAATTACTGGTACAGTATGTTTCATTGGATGATACAAAGCTCACACTTCCTAGTAACAGTAAGAATATCTTTATAGCCCATTTTACCTGCTCTGCCTAATTTTAAAATTTCTATAACCAAACTAAATAAATCTTCTTGGAGAAAATTTTGTTAAAATTATTATTGAGAATATAGTCAAATATAATATGTTATTTTGGGGTACAAAATGTTAATGCCACTATTACTGGTCAGACATTTAGGTGTGCTTCAGCTCCACAAGTCTTTTGGCCTACTCTGCTGAATATAATGCGTGAGAATTTTTAAACTGTAATTGCCGGATGCAGGCTAATATGATGCAGTGCTAATGTGACATTCAAAATGAGATAGGATGCAATAAATGATTTGCCTTCACTGTTTATACAGAAAAACCACTTGTTCTTTCTTGTTTATATTTTATAGGCTAGACTATTTCCATTTGGTCCTAGTCTTTATTCTCTCTACATCCCAATGCCACATGCTCCTGGGTAGGGAATCCCACTTAAAATAAACTTTAATGGGATCTTCCAGAAAATGATAACATGCTCCATTTTTCTTTTCTTCTTAAGGGGGAATGAGGATAAATTCTAATAAAAGAGCATTTGGAAAATGTGCATAGGTATATTAAAAATAAAATGGAAGTCCCCCCCTCAAAATCTAGAACAAATAAATTTTATAGAAGACAGTACATCTGAAGAAACATTTGGAATCCAGATTTGGTATTTTATAGTTCTCTTTTGAGAGCAGGATGTTACTAAGCTATTTGGTGCAATCCCATTAGTACCAGTAGTACTTGGGAGTGAAAGAGCAAATGCTGGTATTTGAAAAACAGTATTTGGCCATTTTGAGGTCTCTCACCTTGCCCGGTAGGATAGCCTACACTTTAGTAGCACTCTCTTTGATTTTAAAAATTCAAATGCCCAGATTTGGCTCCCCAGTTTGCTCAAATCACAGGATATAGACATATGTGTATCTATGATACCCTATTTTCTGAATGATCTAATAAATAGTATAAATCTTGTGGTCTCACAGATAAGCAATTCAATTTTCATATAAATGTCAGTTTTTTTTGAATAGGGGTTTGACTCCCAAAACAGCAAAATCTATTGGCTAGTTCTTACTGGAAACCTGTGGATGAAACATTCACTATCATTTTAAACTTGAAATAAGTGACAGATCAGCTATGGACATATACAAAGGGTATGGTACATAGAAGTATTCCTGGGAGAAGTTTCCTTGTGGTGCTCATTTCTTGTGCACAGGGGTTGTACGGGTAGTGCTCAACTTAAAAGTGAGACTGTGCTCATTTCCAAATGGGGCTGTGTTCAGAGTTTCTTCTCTAGGATTGTATGAGGAAATGCCATAAGTATATATATCATTGTAAAAAAGCAAGTAACAAGATTCTATTCAGCTGTGCTCCTTAAAAGCTGATAGTTCACACAGAAAAATCATAACTGATAATTTTAAAGCAAACATTCATAGTTTGTTTATTGCAATTTTGCTGCATGGGACTTTGCTTTCATAAACCTCTTTAGTGGGGGTGTTTTTCCTAATTTGCTGATCTGGGATATATTTAATCACAGTTGAATTTACACCCAATAACCCTGGTGTGTTTACATTTCAAAAGAAATGAAATCCACTTGGAAAAATTTGTAGAAGTACTATAACTTTTTCGTTTTTTTTTTTCCTCAAAGGGAAGTATTTAAAAAAATGAAACATATAAGCAGTCACTTCAAAAAAGATAAAATATTTTGTGCTTTTCTGACTGACATGCTATAAAAAAGGGTTATATTTGTGAAAGAAGATACTGATTGCCAGTATGTCAAATACCATCTTGCAATGTATAGTTTCTAGTGACATTGTAGTACAAATCTGTAATTTGAACTTTTACTTTGGAATGTAAAGTAGATAATATTAGCTATGTCAATGATATCTTGCAAAGTGTTCCCATTTATAATTATTTATATTGTAAATAGGTTTCTGAAGTAAATTCGAAGTTAATGTGCATAAAATGTATTTATTATGTGAGGAATTTTTTGGTTTAAAATATAGTTACCAATATGCAGTTTGTCTGACTTTTTCATTGAAAGAAAAATCTGTATTAGACAAAACAGACTGTCACCTAGAGGACTAGTACTGTAAAGAAACAAGGACCTTTTTAGCTTGAGATGCTCTTGAAATGAATAACACACCCACATACACACAAACTTTGAGACATAGGAATAGAAGCTTACACATTTGGATAGTAACTATTAAGCAATGGGTCTGATTTTCATTAGACATTGGGCAATGATTTCTCAGTGTTTATTGTGGCATCTTAAGCAGGGCTTCTTTGGTTTCTACTTCGCTAAAATCAAGTGAGAAATTTGAAAGTAGAGATTGCATTTTTAATGTCCAAAACAAAGAAAACCTCTATAAAATTAGGATTATTTAGTTCACTGTCATTCATACTAAAAAAAACCAAACATCTTGAATAATTTTTATCTTGGAATCTAAATTATTTTTAAAATTCAGAATTAGGAATTATGGTCAAACAAAAGTAAATTGCCAGCTCTCATTTTCATAGTGTCCAACACAGTTTTTTTTTTCTCCAGAAATTTCTGATTTACCCTGATGTGTTCTAGAAATTGTCAACCATTGACCAATTCAAAGAACCTAAACAATATCTTTTTAATTCAGTGAAAATGATGTTTGCAATTCAAAAAGCTTTTTTACAAAGCTGCAGGCACTGTTCCAAAGTCAGACCATCATGAAGGTAATACCACTATATCCCATTTTGTTAATGAAGACACTGAGACTCAGAGAGGTTAAGAAATTAACAAAGGTCACGTAGCTAGTAAGTGGTAGAGATGAAATTTGAACCAGGCAGTTTTACTCCAATACCTTCATTCTGCTTTCCTTTTATAACAATAATTTAAAAAAGTCAGTTGTGGGGGTGGGGTGGCACAACACTCAATCTAGTCAAATGGTGGCTCCCGTAGCCCCATGCATAGTGGCAGAACTGGCATTGCTATTTCTCCATTATTACACTGATAAAATATGGGGACTAACACAGAGAAAGATGGGGATCAAGCTTGCTGTCCCCTTATGAGACATGTTTGCCTTTCTGCAGAATCAGAGTTCTGATGTTTCTGTTATATGAACATAATGCCAAAAAAAAGTCTAGGGTACAATAAGCTTACAGGCAAATTGCCCTAACAGGCTCCCCATGATATCTGACTTCCTTTTTTTTGAGGGTTTTTCAATGAACAAAATACAAATGACTTAAGTATTAATTAAAAACTGTACATGTTTTTCATCACAATTCCTTGGATAGGGGCCAAAATTATTTCTTTTTTATGATAGTCATACCTGATAGTTGTTAAATACTGTTTCCATTAAATATTGTTTTCATTCTCCTTGGGTAAAAACTAATCAAAGCCCACTCAACCAAGAGCCATCATAGTTTAGAAATGTCTGTGTTTCTAAATACAGATCTTAAGGGGCTGTTGTGCAGCTATCGTATTATGTACTTTCCTAATGTGAAGGGACATTACCCCTAAGTTATCTGGCAGGAAGCCTTCCCCTCAGAACACAATTGATTCCTAGAAGATTCCTTTAAGTGAGCTGTGTACGCCTGTTGGGGGTATCTGTCTCTGGTTGCCTGAGTGGGCCAACCAAGGGTGCCAGCACCCAGGCACCTGGGCCCACGCAGCCACCCATGGCCACTGGACTTTAACAGTGTCAGGAGAATTGACCCTCTCTAGTACTTCCTGTCCTTTTCATAATTCTGCTTTATAACTTAATACGTGCTCTATTTATTGATGGAATTAGATCCCAGGTGGGAGAAATGTAAAACAGGCCCTGCTTTGGGAGTTGGAAAATAATCTTAGCGTTGCTCAGCTTCCCCCAGGTCAGACTCCTGCGTGGGGAGTAATTCCACATGGGAATCTTTCTCAAATGCTATCTAAGTAAACCTTAAAGGGAATCTTGGTCTCATCTTCCCAGTCATAAGGAAAGCATTCTCAGGTTCTGGTGAGAGTTTCCCAATAGTTTGGTATTTCAAAAAAACCAAAAATCTGAACCTGGAGTCTTTTTATGGATAAGATCTCCAGGGTTCATTCGGGAATGGGTAATTGGGATCTAATGTGAGAAGAAATCATCCAGATAATAATTGGTGCATTTCTACATTTCCAGTTTCCAGTTTCAGACCTTGCATTAGTCACATGCCCCATTAGTTAGGCTAGACAGGGTATGTTTATGGTGCCATGCCAAACCCAATTGTTTTTGGGGGGGAGGTACTGGGGATTGAATCCGGTATCTTGTACATGGGAAGCAAGCATTCAATCACTTGAACTACATCTGCTTGTCCTAAACCCATTTTTTAATTTAAAAGACCAAAGATATTTTTCATTCACATTTGTAATTCTGTTACATAATTAAAGTTTATCAATAGCTAGGAAAGTTTTTTCCAGGGAGAGGAGAAGAAGAGGTGGGGAGGCTAGCTGGCTTTTACGCTAAGTACATTTTTCAGTTACATGAGTACCTTGTTTAAATACCCACATCTATATTTTAACCTTGATTTTTTTCCCCATAAAATTAAAATAGTTAAAATATTTAAAAATACTTAGTAATTTAATCTTAATTTTGAAATTATTTTTTCTTTCATGAACACTGATGGTGTTCTACTTAATGTCAATAAAAGAAAATAAAATGGCTTCAGATTTTACCACTCTTTTCATACTCCATTTGGTTGGACTCCTTCTTTAGAGATTTTATGTCTTATTGTATCACCGCAAACTTTCACTCTTTCTAAAAGCCATCCCCTCTGATTCCTCAGACATGATGTCATTTTACTTTAGTGGGTACCTCTAACTGATAAGGACCGTTTTTGTTTTTAAATATAACCATAATACCACTATCACACTATTACACCTATCAAAAATTTTAAAAAATTTTATTAAAAAAATTTTTTTAAGGATACTTAGATTTTACAAATGTCACATAAAAAATATAGGGTTTACACACCTTCCCACACCTCCCACATTTCCCCACATTAATGACATCCTTCATGAGTGAGGTATATTCATTGCAGTTGATGGACACATTTTGGAGCATTGTCACTAAGTGTGGATTAAAGTTTACATTGTAGTTTATACTCTCTTCCACACAATTCTATAGGTTATGACAAGATTCATAATGGCCTATATCTATCATTGCAATGTCATAAGGACAATTCCCAAGTCCCCAAAATGCCCCTGTATTACACCTGTTTGTCCCTCTTCCTGCCCTCAGAACCTCCAGTGGCCACTGCCCCCACATCAATGATATAATTTCTTCCATTGCCAGAATCACAATAAGTCTGTAGTAGAACACCAGTAATTCTACTTTAGTCCCTAGTTTGTTCCCCAATCCTGAGGATTCTGGGATGGTGACGTCAACTCCACCTCTAATTGAGTGAGGGCTGTTGTTCCCATAAGGCCTATGGATGGGTCTCTCTTGCTTGCAGTTGTAGATCTCTCAGTTCCTTGGCATGGCAGTTATCTCCTGTCATCATCACCTCCATGTTAGTTGTCCTGGTAAGACCAATGAACTGGAGAGTAAGTGTTGCAACTCTGACGAGACTCAGGTCCCAACCAGCACATGGACAGCCCAAAGATTTAAGTCTGTTGGATGTACATCTACCAACTCTAGTACTAATTATAGGTTCAAATAGAAGGACAGAAGAGCCATGTGTAGGGAAAATACAACTGAGTCTAACTCTGTCACTCTGGGGAGCATAAATTCCAAAGCAGGGCCCATTGGCAAGGCACCAAACTCCTGAGTTATCTGGCCTGACTATAGTGTCTGGATGTCTCCAGACACTATTCCTAGCCTTCAACTCTCCATTAGCTCTCCTCATCTACTTCCTTATCGTCCTCTCATTTTTCACTCTCCTCTCAGTCCTCCCCCGCCCACCCTAGGATGTTAAAGTCAGGTAGTAGTCTTTCCACATGCAAAATGTGTGCCTGCGCTTACGCACTCCAGATGAGCCAGCCTTCGGTTCTTCAGGGTCTAGTGGCTGCTCAACGCCTCTTGATTGAATTCTCACAGCCACTGTTTTAAATCCTAAGAGGAACCTGAATCGTACTCTCAGTTGAAGATTGACTGTTTTGCAGTCCTTGCCTTCCTGAAACATTTGGGTGTCTCTTCCCAACATTTCAAAATGCATGTTTATCTTGTGTTTTCGCTCTCCTTTTCCTTTTCTTGCCTGCTTATCTCTCAAACAGGTGACTTTCCTTTCCAAGAGGACCAGCTCCTCTGGTGATACTGATCCCAATTCGCTCCTCCTGCTGCCTGATGCCATTAATTACTTCCCTTTTCTCTCCACCAGCTTCTTTTTTTTTTCCTGCTTCTGGACATGCTTGAATCTCTCATTCTTTTATTTTTATTTATTTATTTTTAAAGATTTATTTATTCACCATGCAGGCACTGGCTCACCACGCAGGCATGCTTTCTTTTCTTCTTTTTCACCAGGACCAGATCGAACCCCGGTCTTCCTACATGGTACCCGGAAACCCTATCACTTGAGCCACCTCGGCTTCACATCTCATTCTTTAAAAGAAACTAAGATAAACAAAAATCTAAGCAGTTCTCTGGTACCATTTCTCTCTCTTCTTTTACCAACACAAAAAGTTTTCTTAGGTATAATATGTTACACTTTCTACATTGTCCTTTATGATCTTTTTATAAGGTTGAGTTTGTCTAAAATACCCCTTTTTATCATTCTGTTGTCTTACACATAAATTGACATCAACTCATTTTCTTGGTATTGAAGTCTTTCTGCAATCTGGATTCTGCCTCCATTTCCAAAATTATCTTGCATTCTTTCCTACATAATTAGCCCACATCCAACATATGGGTGCATTCCTTGTTCCCTGCTGGGGATCATTTATCTTGGGGTGGCAGAACTGCTTTTTTTTTTTTTTTTAAGATTTATTTTTATTTATTTCTCTCCCCTTCCCCCCCCCCCCCAGGTTGTCTGTTCTCTGTGTCTATTTGCTGTGTGTTCTTCTTTGTCCGCTTCTGTTGTCAGTGGCACAGGAATCTGTGTTTCTTTTTGTTGCGTCATCTTGTTGTGTCAGCTCTCCGTGTATGTGGCGCCATTTCTGGGAAGGCTGAACTTTCTTTCACGCTGGGTGGCTCTCCTTATGGGGTGCACCCTTCACATACGGGGCTCCCCTACATGGTGGACACCCCTGGATGGCACAGCACTCCTTGTGTACATCAGCACTGGGCGTGGGCCAACTCCACACGGGTCAAGGAGGCCAGGGGTTTGAACTGCAGACCTCCCATGTGGTAGATGGATGCCCTAACCACTAGGCCAAGTCAATTTCCCGGCAGAAGTGCTTAGATGCTGGATCAGACCTGATTTGAATCCCAGCTCTGCGCTGACTAGTGGAACACTTTGGAAATTTTGGCTTGATTCTTCCCTCTGTGAAAAGAATTGATGAGGATTCATACTCAAAAGGCTGCTATGAGCCTTCACTGAAGCCATGACTGTAGAGACCCCAGCATGCAGCAAGTGCTCAATCTATGACAGCTGTTAGTTTATGGGCCTCTGAAAATGTGGTTGTATGGTTTTCCACCCCCCCTTAGTCCAGCATCCAGTTCACAGTCAACACCACTTAGCAAGTGCCTCCATTCAGCAGCCACTTGGCCGTAGGGACTGCCCTTCCATTTCTCCACTTTCCTAGATGGTGCCCCTCTTTTGAGTCCATCTCTCATGGCCTCTCCTTGACTGCCACCCCCAAACCTGCTTTCCCCCTCTACCTTGGAACTCACTTTTTTCTGAACTCCTGATGTTTTCAGCCAACTTGGTAGTAGCTCCCTAGTTTGTTTGGTCTCTATACCTCCTCTCAACTCCAGCCCATACCCCAGAACAGGGCCCAACAGAGGATAGGAACATAGTAAGTATCTGTCGGATGAGTGAATAAATGCTCCTTCACAAATGGTGATGCATTTCAGACATTTGATCTTCGTCTACATCCAACATTATAAATTTACTTGTGATTTATGCAACCCAAGTAATAATCTGGATTCTGTGAATGTTATTACATCTTCTTCATGTTTTGGGGAAGGGGAGGCAGTTGCAACTCAAATCCAACCTCCTGGATATTAAGACACTAACAGTATTCATTTTAAGTGACATCCATATAAATGATTTTTACCTCTGAGGTTGTGTATGAGAGGAGATGATACATGTGATGCTTTGGCACAGTTCCTAGATTATGATGAGTATTACCATCTTCGTATTTCTACCTCTCCACCCCTCTCAAATCCACCTTTCCGCGTAGCTTGCCCCTAACTTACATCTGCTTTTCTGGTGCATAATCCATATTTCCAAGTTGTTTTACATGACACAGGTCCATTTCTAAAAATATTTTCCCCGACTCTGACCCCGTCATGAGAGAGGAACTGCCATAAATTTGACTTCCTCATGTTCTCTCCAAATTCCCTCTCTTTTCCCTCAAACCTTACACTTTCACCTCCCAGGTTATCGGCAGGATAATCTTCCTAAAAATTTTACATCGTTCAACTGCTTGAGAAGCCCGTTTGTGTTCCTGTTAGAGCTGAATGAACCTAAATCCCTTAGCTTGCCATATAAGGTGCTTTACAACTGAGTCCCAAACCACCTGACCAGCCTTATCTTCATTTGCCACCCCAGACATCCTATTTCTGCTACACTGGGTTTTTCACTGTTCCTGGATGTATTATACCTTTCACTATCCCAGGTCTTTGTTCAGATTTTTTTCTCTGTTTGGAGTGCTCCATAGCCATTATCCATCAGGAAAATTTCTCTTCAACCTTCAAGGCACACACAATTCTCACACGAGGCCTGAAGGTCTGTCGGATTTCCTTCAGAAAAATTTGCACTTACTTTCAAGACTCTCAAAGTACATTGTTCATATTTCTTTTTTAACACTTATTGTGCCTTTTGTGAACTGCAGGATTTAAAAAAAATACAAAAATAATAGGTATTTAAAAATTTGGAATAATGCAGAAATGTGTACAGTAATAAAAAAGAACATACACAATTTTGCAACCTCTCTTTTTCGCATTCAATGATATATTATGGGTATTCTTCCGTATCAGTTCATATATATCTACTTGATTTTCTTTAATGAATACGCAGTATTTTATAATATGGATGTGTCATAGTTTATCTATTTCTCTTGATGGACATTTACTTCTTTCTAATTTGTAATTATTATTTTTCATTATATACACATGTACAATAAACATCTTTGTAAATAGATATGGAGACTATATACTTGTTCTTTAATAATTTCATTGTTTCATAAAGGACTTGTGTATTTATTAACTTTATTCTTATTTAATAATTTTGTTATATATTAACATGTGGGTCTCTGTATAACTTTCTCTAATTTAGAATCTATTTGTACAGGAAAGCGCTTGAGTTTTGCGTATTTATTTTATACTAACCCTTTGTGGCAGATTGAGTTATCTACCCCAGAAAAAACATGTTTTTGCTCTTAATCCATTCCTGTGGGCATGAACTCATTGTATATAGGACCTTTTGGAGATATTATTTTCAAAACTGAATCAGTATTCATCTTAATCCTATTACTAGAGTCCTTATAGAAAAAGTCAGAAGCTGGAAGTCAACAGAACCTGGAAGAGAAAGGAGAAGACATCGCCATGGGATGGTAAAGCCAGGGGATCCAAAAATTGCAAGCCCGCCAGAATGCTTCTGACCCAGGAGAAAGCAAGCCTTCTAGCCAACAAGGAGTCAACAAATTCCCATTGTTTCAGCCATCCCATTGGGTGGTATTTACCATAGCAGCTGAGAAACCAAGACACCGTCCTTTAATGAACTCATTATTTCTGATAGTTTTTAGCTGTTTCCTTGGACTTTCTGGGTAGACAATATTCCTTTTCAAATGTTTATAACTATTTCTTTTTTGATTTCCAGGTAGTCAGTTTTAAAAAATCAATAACGGATGTTTAATTTTATCAAGTGCTTTTTTAGCATTCAAGTTCATAGTGTGTTTCTTTCCTAATCCTCTAACTTGAAACATTCCTTCCTAATGTTGAAACATCCTTGTGTTACTGGACAAAACCTGCTTGGTCAAATTGCTCTTTTAATACTCTTCTGCATACAGTATGCTAATGCTTAATTTTAATCCTTTCCTCTATATTTTCGGCTTTCTTGTTTTTGTTTCCTATTTGAATATGGGCTCTCTGAGGGCAAGAACCATGCACTGTGCAGCTGTGCACGCCCCATACCTCACATGGCACCTGGTACACACTAGATGCTAAAACTATGCTCGTATTTATGCTCTGAAGAACTGACCTCATATGTGTCTTCTGCCTCTTACAACCATGTGGAAATGTGACTTCATATTGATCCGTTTCTTTAATTGTAAAATGTGATGTTACCTCCTTAAAGGGCCCATGTAAAGATTAAATGAAAGAACATATATTAAAGTCTCTATTACAGTTTTCAGAACACATAAATTAATTAAGGTAAGTTCCTTTTCTTTCTCTTCTGACTATAGAAAAACAACAGATTTATCTGTTGGGGCAGAGTTATGAGGGCAATCCAAGACCTTTTTAACAGATAAGATTCTGAATGACTTTGAACCCCTTTATTTTTGCATTCTTACTGTAAAATGAACCCATAGATGGCAGATTTCTTTTGATCACTGTCATCAAATAAACATTTCATGTGAAGCTTGTAATTACAACTTTAGAAAAACTCAATATCGTATAGATGCCAGGACAATTAATAAATTTCTATTTCTTTAATGTTTCATCATTTCATGTTTTCTACTTTAACCACATGCATATATGCACAGAAACACACAAATATATACTTATTTTAAGCTGTTTTTAATATGTTTAGTCTGTCCCTTAAATTTTAGGTTACAAAAGGGTTGAACTGATGCTGATTTGTAAGTCACAGCTCAGCAGTGAGCCTGATGAGCAGTCTAATTTTGGTTTTTGATTTTTCTAAGGAGAAAGAGAAAAAAACTGTCTCTTTTAACCTGAAAACCCTCTCCACCAAACTTAAATATTAATGTTTTCTCATATACAGGGAGTAAATGTATTGCCTATGCATGAAGTGGAATCAATGCCTCAATAAAACCCTCTGGTGTCACCTCACCGAATGGTTTCAAATAGGAATACAAAGCCTCAGATGAAACTAAGATGAGATAGTAGAAATTGTGACAGGGCTATTTTTGAAATGATGCTCTTAGGAAAAGCTGCTGATTGAAATCAATACCTCAAGACCGGGAATTTGAAAAGACCATTTCTGAGACCTGAGAGGGTCACTGAATAGAAGTGTCAGTTGATGGTATTCAGACCATGCAATTGCTTTCACCAAGGTGCCTCTGTGTTTACTTAAGTGACTTGTGGTAGCTGGTGGCTGAGCATACATTGAGAGAGTCTCCCTCATTTCAGGCTCAGGGGAAAAGGAGACTAGAGGGACATTATCTGTGGTTTAAATGAGTAAGTCCTAGTGTGCTGTATTGGAGGAAATGAATTGAACTGGATTTTCTTTTTTATTTATTCCCTGAAAAAAATCTGTGAAGGTGGTAAATATAAACCTTTTAAATATTAAAAAATTAGTGTATCCCAAACCTTGCAATATTCATTTCATACCTAGTCCCTTAAAATAAGCTATAATTGAGCAGAAAAATTCATTTGCACAGATCTCTGCTAATGTTTCCAATTTTCTCCAAGGCACATGGAGTCATTTTCCTTTTAAGTGTGATATTTTGTTTGCAGTGATGTCCTAGGGTGTGGGGTAACACAGTCTACTCATGCAATTTCAAGTTGCTTTATATAGAAGTTGCCAAATCACTTAATTATACTGAGCAGGTTTGAGACTATTTTGTGGAGGGAAACAAAGATTTTAATGAAGCTATTAGCATTTCAGTTTTTACAACAATACATTTTAAAATTTAAATTATAGAAAAATTTGATTTGTCTTTTTTTTTTTTTTTTGTATGTCAAAGTGGGTAAATCACATTTCAGCATCCTTAGCACATGTGATGTATCTTAATGGTCAATTTTGTTCACTATGTTTAGGGCTGTTCATTTGAATGAAACTGAATCCATTTAATTCCCAGTGCTCTGAATTCAGCTCTCCACTTTACCATTAACCCATGTGATGGCCCTAGATTCACGTACATGTCACAGGCACAGATGACCATAATGGATACAGGAGTAATAATATCTCCTCCATTCCCCCAGTTACTGTCATGTACTGTAGGTCTGGGCATGCTCTTCAGAACCATAGTCTTGACCAAACTGGGTATGAATTAAGCTTTGGAAACTATATGAAAGATTTAAAATGTCAGAAGAGCTGTTTGGAAATCCAAGCTGGCCCATTAGTTGCCTTTGTGGGTAAGACCATGGTATAAAAGGGTGAATCCTGTTACTGCCTCCACTGTTCTGGGAAACTCTTCCAGAAGCTGTGAACTCAAAAGGAAGGCATGAGGTAAGTCTGGTGGACAGGAATATTAGGAGGGAAGCAACAACAAAATGTCTTATAAGCTACCCAATTGTGTTCTTGTGTGCCAACGCATGTCACCTAGGTCAGAGCCCGAGTCTTGGCCATTTATATGATAACTGTACTATAAGTACTAAGACTCTACCAGTAAGACCCTGCATTGTGAGTTTTTTCCTATGAGGTCTTCTAACTTACATATGCAAAAAAAGAGTTGATGGGACAGGCTGGATACCTCATGGGGAAATTTTCTGCTATTTCTGCTGTTAGTTTTTTTGGAATCTGAGAACTAGTTAAAATGAAACCAAGATGAAAATCAATTAATATAATACACCACATTAACAGAATGAAATGAAAGAACATATGACCCTCTCAATCAATGAAGAAAAGGCATTTGACAAAATACAGTACCCTTTCTTGATTAAAAACACTTAGAACACTAGGAATAGAAGGAAACTTCCTCAACATGATAAAGAACATATGAGAGAAGCCTATAGCTGACAGTCTATTTAATGGTGTAAGACTGAAAGCTTTCCCTCTAAGATAAGGAAGAAGACAAGCTGCCCACTGTCACCACTGTTATTCATTGTACTAGAAGTTCTTGCCAGAGCAATTAGGCAAGAAAAAGAAAAAAAAAATATTAAAATTGGAAAGGAAGAAGTAAAACTTTCCCTGTTTGCTGATGATATGATCCTATTTACAGAAAATCCTGAAAAATGTATAATGAAGCTCCTGGAGCTAATAATTGAATTCAGCAAAGTGGTGGGGTACCCCAAAATCAGTAGTCTTTCTATACAAAAGCAATGGATAATAAGAAGAAGAAATCAAGAAAAAATTCCATTTACTATTGTAACTAAAAGGATAAAAAAATCTAGGAATAATTCTAACCAAGGATGTAAAAGACTTATACATAGAAAACTATAAAATATTGTTAAAAGAAATTAAAGAAGACCTAAATAAATGGAAGGTTATTCCATGTTCATGGATTAGAAGGCTAAATATCATTCAGATGTCAATCCTACCCAAAGCAATTTATAGATTCAATGCAAACCCAATAAAAATTCAAAAAACCTTCTTTGTAAAAATGGGAAATCCAGTTATAAAATTTATAGGGAAGGCTAAAGGTCCCCAAATTGCTACAGTCACCTTGAAAAAGAAGAATGAATTTGGAAAACTCACACCTCCTTACCTTAAAACTTATCACAAAGGCCACAAACAGCATGTTACTGGCACAAGGACAGACATATAGACAAATGGAATAGAACTGAGAATTCAGAAATCAGTCCTCACATATATGGCTAACTGATTTTTGACAAGGTGGCAAAGATCACTCAATTGGGAAAGAACAGTGCCTTCAACAAATGGTGCTGGGAAAACTGAATATCCATTAGAAAGTAAAGGAAGAAAGAAAAGAGGACTCCTTACCTTACGCCTTATACAAAAATCAACTCAAAATTGATCAAAGACCTAAATATCAGAACTAGAACTATCAAACACCTTGAAGAAAATGTAGGTATATACTTGGGTATACATATATACTCAAGAGAATTGAAAGCAGGATCTCAAACAGATATTTTCACACTGGTATTCATAGCAGCATTATTCATAATTGCCAAACACGGAAGCAACTGATGAATGGATAAACAACTGATGAATGGATAAACAAAATATGGAATATACATACAATGGAATATTATTCAGCTATAAAAAGGAAAGAAGAAACTTACAGACATCATGTTGACTGAAATATTGTATGATTTCACTGATTTGAAAAAATCAGAATAAGTCCTAGAGCCAGAATGTGGAATATAGGTTACCGAGGGGCGATATGGGGATAGAGAATGGGAAGTTAAGGTTAAAATGTACAGGACTCCTATATGGAATGATGGAAACATTTTGGTAATGGATGGGGGTGATGTTAGCACAACATTATGAATGCAATTAACAGCACTGAAACATATATCTGAATAAAATTAAAAGGGGAATGATAGATTCTATACATGGTAGCAGAAAAAAATTTTTTAGAAAAATCCATGGAACTACACTACATAAACAAAAAACCCTGAATTAAACCATGGGCTTTAATTAGTACAATTATAAAATGTGCTATCACCAATTGTAACAAATGTTCCACATCAATGCAAGGTGGTGGTGGTACAGTATATGGGAATCATCTATTTTATGCATGATTGTTCTGTAAACTCACAACTTCTCTAATAAAAGAAAAAGAGTTACCAAGTGGCCTAATTGTGACCTCAAGGCTAAGGTTTGCTAATATATACTCCATCACAGCAGCGTTGTGACCTTGAGAAAAATACTTGATACCTCTAATCTCAGTATCCTCACTCATAAAATGGGGAAAAGAAGAGTTCCTAAGTTTGATAAAAGGATTAAAAAAGTAATGTCTTAAAAGCATGGACATATGATTAGTACCACAATTATTATAATTTTTACTATTTGGACATGGTTCTTTGATTTAAATTCTGTAATTTTTATTTCTAGTGTTAACACAAGTCACAATTAATATTTGTGACTTCTTTTTAGTTCTCTGCATCTCACCAAACACATTCTTTGTAAAAGAAAAAAAAACAAACATTGAAATGTATGTGATAGTTTCATTTTTATTGCAGTTCTTTAGTGGAATTCCAATATTATACAGCATGTTTTATGTTTATAGAATTATTTAGGGTATAATCAAGAATACCATAATACTGTCTTCATAAATGGGCACTGTTTTAAAATCTAGGCATAATTAGCAGGAAGATATTCATAGTGTAGATCTGACATTATTATGACTGCAATATAAATTCCACGAGGTAGAGAAGATCCAGAGCTGGAAGGCTTCAGATTTATCATGGTATCATGCATTTGCAATATGGATTGTACTTATCTTTTTATTTGCCACAGACAATGTAAATTAGGAACATCTGAATGGAGATTCAAATAATTTAACATCTGTAGTGCACTATAAAATATGCCGTTCTGATGCCCAGAGAGGAAACAAAAATGTACTCTTTTTTAACTCTACTGATATGATGTGGCTGCAGGTCCCATCACTCTTACCAGTGATGGACAGGGAGTCATGTTGAATGAAAAGTGGGGAAGTGGCAGTGACCACTTATCTTTATTTGCCCTCTCCTCTCATTTAACACTCTAAAGAATTCACTTTTGAGGAAGGGAAGTTTTGGGTAATGATGTCTTCAACCCATTTCCCCCCTTCATGTTTTTATTTCATTATTGCTGAAATCATAAGCTTTAAGAAATGTAATTGAGCAGTTGGGCACTCAAGTTCACATAAACACTGGAGATTTGGTGGGATACCCCCAATGCCTTTAAACATTCCTGGTTGGATACCCATTCCCAGCTTGTATGAACAACTCCATTGTGCTCAGAGCATGAAGTTAATCACCATGGAGTTAGGGGAAAGGACCGACAACACCCCTGGAACCTTATATATTATCAGGTCTGTTCCTATCACAAACCTTATTATCCTCCTTTGACAGATGAGAAACTGAGGATTGGGAATTTTTTAATGACTTACCCAAGGGTCACCTGAGTCACAAGTCAAATTTTTAAATTTTATAATAAAGATGAGATATAATTTGGTTGAGGATAAAGCTGTGGGCATACATCAGAGTGGTGGCCTCCGCCCCTTGACTGAGAAAACCTAGACTGCAGCAGCAGCAGCTGCGAGCACAGGAGCAGCCGTCCGCCACGAAAGCGCCCGCGGGCGGGAGAGAGGCAGCGCCTTCAGGAGAAAACGCGGGCGGCGCCTCGACCTCCACCCGCGCCGCTGCGGCGAGGGAGGCCTTCAGCTTGCAGGCGTTATGGTGAGAAAGACGAGGGGAAGATGGTATTTCCCTCGTTCACTCCGAGTGGCTGGGTGCATTTTTGAAGCCGTCTTTCCATGTTTTCTCATTACACAACAATTTGGGGAAAGTTCAAGTAAAAACTGCAGACCCTCTGCGGGCCTGGAGAGATTGCCTCGCTGCTGTCTCCTCTGAGGCCGAGGTATCTTCCCGCCTTTCTGACAGTACCATCGGCGACAAGAGAGGCTTCTCTTTGCTGCTCCCGTTTAGCATCGAACAACTCTTGGTTAGTTTTGATCCAGTTTTAGCTACTAATTTGCAAGTGGTTCTAAGCAGACCTGAGGTAACCCATGCCCTTCCTTGGCTGTGTGTCTAGAGTCGGAAAGTGGAAACACGATGTCTCTCTGGCCTCCCAAGCTACCGTGAGAGCCTCGGCTTAATGCGGAACTGATTTCTTTCTTTGAGCCATAATAGCAAAGCAAGCACTTCAAAAAGACCAATCCATCTCCTCTCCATAAAACGTTAATACCCTTCAATGTACAAAAAAGGAACAAGCTTCTCACCCTTTGCATGGCAAACACCAGCTGAGAAAAGTAAAAAGGAGCCAGGACATTTGAATATCCTCTTTTGCAATCCATTCGTTATCCATTATCCATGCGGCAAGAGTCTGAGAAAATCCACCCTCTCTGAGGCTTGCCTGTAAGCTTAAACTCTGCTCATACCTGGGGTGGGAGTGCACAGCATCCTAGGGTGGAGAGCCCCCCAGCCCTCCCCATGCAGGCTGGCTGGGCCTGGCTCATGCTCCCGAGCAGTTGCTGTGCTCCTTTGCATCAAAGCCAACTCTCCCAAATGGAATTAGGACCAGGTGTTTGGTGTGGAGATGCTTTTTCTAGAAGCACGTGTGTCGGACCTTCTGAAGTGCCTGTGGCACTGTCATTGTCTCCTGCCCAGTTCGCCTATTGTAGAATACACTATTGCTTCCTTGGTTTCTCTTTGCCCTCACCAACTTTCCATTCTGTTCAGGCTCAGACGGATGTAGGAGTACACAGTCACTTTCATTTTTGATGAGGTGAAGGGACAGGAAAGAAATAGTATCCTAATTATTAGAAATGTCCTAGGTATCATAATTCTTTTTCTGCTTTTAGATGATGTGGGAGAATCAGGGAGTTCTTTTGTCTTGCTTTGTGCTCCAGCAAGTCCAGTGAACTGTTTCATTCAGAAGGAAATGTACACAGGAGAGTGGGGGGAAAAGAACATACATAACATATTCTAGAGGAAAATGTTTGAAATAAACGATTGTTTTCAGGGAGAAGTAATGTTGGCATGTCACCCTAATTTCTGGGGTTATCTAGGCTAACCCTCTACTTGATTAGTATTTACTGAATGTTTACAACGCGTCAAGTTGTGGTGAGGACTTTATATGCATTATCTTCTCTGATACTCTTCTCCTATGAAGTAAGTAATATTATTGTTTTCATTGTGCAGACAGCACAAATTGAGGGTTCAGGAGGGTAAATAGCTTGCTCACAGTCTCACTGCCAGTTAGTGTCAGGGCTGAGATGCAAAGAGCTCTAACCTGGGGCTGAAGGTGTGAACCACCAAGTTAGACACCAGGGTTCAGGGCCTCTTAGGCCCACCCTCTCATCTTCGCCAAACTAGTGCATTGAATTGCTATCTTTGCTTCTAGTGTGTAGGAGAAACCGGGAGAATTTGTTACCATCAAATCATGTCAGTCATACATTCTACTAAACAGAAATTAACTTGAATTTTAAAAGTTCCTGTTTTTAACAATGTACCTAGGGAGTAGATGTGGCTGAAGTGGTGGAGTGCCTGCTTCCTACATGGGAGGTCCCAGGTTTGGTCCCTGGTGCCTCCTAAAAAAACAAAACCAAACAAGCAAACAAATGGAAAAACCAATTCAGGGAAGCTGATGTGGCTCAGTGGTTCAGCGTTGGCTTCCCACGTACAAGGTCCCAGTTTCAATCCCCAGCCCCCGTACCGCAAAAAAAAAAAAAAAGTGCCTAATCTATCAGTCCCTTAAACATTAAAATTTGTTTGGATATATGCCTAAGATTATCCACTGACAGTGTGTGTGTGCGTGTGTATATGATGGGGTTGAGGAGGTGGAGAGAAAAGCAGAAAAACAATAGATCACTTTAGAGCGTTAGCACTTTGGAGGGGCTGGTGGAATTAAGAAGTATTAAGCCTATACAATAAAATTTCAAAGGTCTGAAAGGCCTTCTGATTCTTCACTCTAATTAGTGGTTTATTCCTGCTGGTTTGTTGTAATGGGGAACCATTCTACGCTAGTCATGTTTTCCTTTCCATTGAACAATTTTCTGTGTTATGGAAGAAGACAAGCAAGCTAGACACATAGAAAAAGCAGAGGAAAGTAAAAATAAATTTAAAAATTTTAAAAATGGACAAGGGGCAATATTCAGAAAGGAGAATATTCATGTAGATCTCAGTTTGCTGAGGGCAGGCTCTGTATGCAAACTCATGTTTCAATGAAATGTCTGGATCGATAAAATTAGATTCCTTAACTGAATTGGAGCTAGTCTTTGAGCTGTTTTTGCAATAATAGAAATTTTCCTATGATCATATCTAATTTATCTCAACTAAGGGCATTCTTTAATAAGTATTTTGGAACTAGAATTTCTCTGGAAAAGCTATTCATAAAGGAAAGAAAGGAGTGTATTGTTTAGAAAGCCTCTGAATAATAGAAAAATATTTTATAGTATTAATGGCTAGTCAGAGGGAAAATCGCCTTTCATAATACATTAACAAGTACATTAAAAACTATCTAACAAGTGCATTAAAAACAATACCATCTGATATGTACATAATTAATAGTTTATGGAACCCTTTTGCACAGATTTTACTGATCCTCTTGAGAACCTCTATGAGGTAGTCTGGGAAATTTAATTATATGTGTTTTATAAATGAGAAAACTAAGAAAGAACTAAGGTGATTTTTCTGAAGGTTCCGTATTGAGTATCCAGTCTAGGACTTAAACTCAAATCTTTTACTTGCTGGTGCAGGGAAAATTTTATTATCCAAACTGCATCATGGTAAGTTTGTTATCAGGTTCAAGCCTTTGTCTTTGGTCCAAGCAAAAGTTTCCAAGTTCATTAGTGACTTTACTTTATACGCTAGCAGGAAACTTTTCCTCATTTTGTAATAATGTATTTTTTCTTATCTGGCAATGCACATTCATTGTGGAACTTTAGAAAGAAAGGAAAATCCCATCATCTAGAGATAACTGTTCTTCAGGTTTTGTTGTAATATTTGTTGTGTCTATAACATTTGAATTATTCTGTGTTTGATATCCTGCTCTTTGTAAGCATTTTCTTGTGATATCTTTATCTTTCTTGAGATAGCATTATATGAGCATCAACTGATGACATAAATAACTCTTTTGAAGGGAGATGTTTGAGATGTGTATGAAACCTGGGAAAGGGAGAATGGATGAAGATCCTGCTTAATCACAGCTACCTGCTCTTTGGTATCATTAAGAAAGGAAAAAAAAAAAAAAAAGGAAGAGCACGGTTTTCTTTTTCTAGTTTAAAGCAAAACTCTGTCATGTGTAACAGGGGCTATAAATCCTTAGTGTGCTTCGAGGAGTTTCTTTCCTCTACAGGTCTGAAGCTCAGAGGATTGAGCTTGTTTTTTTGACTTTTCAAAAATTGTGTCCTGTCACTCAATTGTAGGCCTCTTTATTGTCACAAAAGCCTCAAATCAAGACCTGTTTTTCCAGCAGTTGTTGAAATTAAGAGGAATTTAAGAGTTGCTGATTTTAGAGATTTTTGGAAGGAGTAATAAAGGGTTGGGGTCTGTATTAGTTATGTGTTGCTGTATAACAAATGACCAAAATGTGGCGGCTTAAAATAATATCCATATATTACCTCCCATTTCTGTAGGTCAAGAGTCCAGACTGGCATGACTAGGTTCTCTTGTCAGGGTCTCACAAAACTGGAATCAAAGTTAAGCCAGGCTGGGCTCTTATTTGGACATTCTGTAGAAGAATCTGTTTCTAAACACATTCAGGGTGTTGTTCAAAATGTAGGACTGAGGTTCCTAGTTTCCTGGTGCTGGTTGTCAGCTGGGAGCCTCTCTCTTCTAAAGTCTGTCCACACTCCTTGCACATGGTCACCTCTATCTTCAAGCCCCCAATGTTGGCTCAAGCCAGCAAATCCCCCTCCTGTTTCACATCTCTGACTTCCTCCTCTTCCATTGGTCAGAGTGTCTGCTTTTAAAAGGGCTCACCGGATTGTGTCAGGCCCACCCAGAAAAATCTCTGTATATTAAGGTCAGTTGACTTGGGATTTTAATTATATCTACAAAAGACCTTCATAGCAGTATGTAGACTAGTGTTTGATCAAATAACCAGGAATCTTGCGAGTGAAGCATGGGCATCTTTGCAAATCCACTGAGTCAGGTCTGATCCCTTTTATACGTCCCCTCACAGGGATTGGAAGACTGTTGGCTTGGGAAATTTTATAGGTAGACACTTTTATAACCATTATGAAAAAATGGATTCTGAGAGTTACAGTTGTGGTCATACAAAGTACGAGGAACAGTCAGGCTTCAAACCTGTCTATTTGACCCTGAAGGCCAAACTATTAGCTTCCTGGAGTTATGCTTTAGTGTCATCTTTTCATGGGAAGCTTTGTTGAGAGACAAAACTGACTGATACTATGTAGTGACTGTGGGATAAAGGCTATTTGCTATGTTTTCTATGTTGTGCCATTTAACTCATGTTTGGGTAACCATGTCTTGAGCCACCTTATGAAAGCTAAGAGCCAGACAACAGTATATATAAAAGTCAAAGGTCCTTCTTGGAAAGAATTCCTGTGTTTAGGCTTAGGGATTGACAATTGGCTTGGAATACCAAGTGGTTATTTTTCTATACAGAAATAGCATGAAAAATATTTAGCACATTGCTTCGGGTATTAGTTTCAGATATTTTTCCACCTCCAAGTTGTTAAGGAATGGTAGTGTTAAGTACTTGGGCCCTGCAGCCAGTTCCCTAAATTCAAATTCCACTTTTGCTGCAAACTGCCCCATGACCTTAGGCAAGTTTCATAACTTCTCCAGGGCTCCACTTCTTCATCCATAAAATGGGGATAATAATAGAACTTAACGCAAAGGGTCTGGAACATCACTTGGTACATTGTAAGTGTTCCAAATGTGTTTTATTTCTTATCATAAGAAATTAGGGTGCTTAATCGAATTTTATTTTACGATTCCATTTTGTCAACATTATATGGGCAATTTATTCCTCTTCTGGAGAACAACTTGAACAAACATTCCCAGAAGAAATTATAAAAAAGTGAAAAATTTCTACCAAGAGCAATTTGTGCTCTTTTGTGGGAGGCATCTTTTTCACATTGGTAACACAGCTTCTATAAAAGAAGCATAATTCCTAACACATTACTAGTTAATTTTCACAGAGTAGCACCCTGGAAGAAATGATTTGTTAGTGTATTTCAATGGCCTGACAGAGACAAGCCACATCTAGATTTGAATCACTATCATATTTCCTCCTATTCTAACAAATCTTCATTTTGGAACGGTGAGTTGTTATAAAGTTTATTACTCTTTAAAAAGATACTCTCAATTTAATTGGTTCTCAGGACTAACTGCAAAATATGTGGAATCCTAGAATCATTTTTTATATGAGAGCATGAAATAGATAGAGAAATTGTGAGAAAGATCATGTCCTTGATTGGTAACACAATAGTGTTATCAGGTTACATGTAATATCCCCACACCATTACTCTTTTCTATTCTCAGGACTCTCAGAAAAATAACAAAGAAAAGCTGAGTTGAGATCCTGGAAAAATAAGAAGCAGGATTATTAGAAAATATAGAACTTAATGTTGCTTTGGGACTTTGGTTTTATCTTCTTGTTGCAAAGGATATTCTGCTTTTGTCTTGAGTCAAATAGAGGGGAAAATATATATATACAGATTTTGAAAGGCCTGTGAAAAGGATATTTCACAGTCTTATGTAGGGTATTTTGTATTTAGTGTGCTTAAAATCTATAAAGTTGTATACAATAATGAATAAAAATTGCTAATGATGATTGAACACCTACTGCATGCCAGGCTGTTTACATATACCCTTTCATTTCATGCTCACAGAACGTTGCATCGTATATATACCATTGCTTTGCTAGATGGTAGATGCTGAATTTTCTCTTCATCTTTAAATGTCAAGTAATGATCTTCATCTTTAAATCTCAAGTAAAGGGCATGCCAACTCAAGTAAAGGGCATGCCACCTCATACCCTTTGTGTCAAGGGCGGCTAGTAAGAATGAGGGAGCTTTGTTGCCGCAGAACCTGTAGTGCTCAATGCATCCACATTCTCCTTTCCTTCTTTAGCCTGTCGCTAGACCATGTTTTCTATCCCCTTTTGCATCCAGGTGGGGCCATTTCACTAAATCCTGAGCAATAAAATATGGCGGAAGTGATGCAGATCACATCTAGTCTTGGTCCCTACGCCTCTTGCACTCTCCTGAGCTCCCTTTCTGCAGGCTGGAGGCAGAGGATCCAGTGTTGGAATCAAGGCTGAGGGAGAAGCTGCTAGGCAGGAGGAGCCTGGCCTCACCCTGCGGTGCAGAACTACTCCACACCCTGCCCTTTGACAAACTCAGTGTGTTAAACTTATGAAATTATTGACTTGTTGGTTACACCACTAACATTAATTACCTGGACTAAAACTGTCCCAATGCCTCTTTACTAATCTAAAAATATGAGGAGTAGCTAACATTGTTTTGAATATTAATTAAATGCCAGTGGCTGGAACTTAGAGAAAAGTTAAGTTACTTGACCAAAGTCACAGGCTGGTAAGTGATAGAGCCAGGATTGAATGCTGGACAGAGGGATCTTGGAATTCATGTACTTAACCATTTTATGTTCATATTTGTCCAAGAAATATAACAGGTTATTATTTTTCCACTATAGAAGCAACTCCTGGGGTAAAGTGAACTTCAACTTATTTACTGTCTAATTGTCATAAGAAATCTGGTGATTAGTATTTACAAGCAACTATAATTTTCATAGCTGAAAACTTCAGACCTTAGGTCATTGGTACTTATTTCAACACTTACAATAATTTATATAGATGGGTGTCCCCTGCTCCCACCCTGCCTTTCGCTTCCTTACACTTTGCCTGCCTGTTCCTCGTAACCTCCCTGTATTATGGCCCTTCTCAGCAGCAGTTTGTGCTGCTGCCTCCCTCTGCCCCTCCTCCCAGCCACTGTTATCTTCCCCCTCCCAGCCGATCGCTGTTCTCCCCGCCTCATTTCAACCGCCCTCATCCCGTATCCGCCCCGGCACAACCTCGGAAACAACCCCCTCTGCCATCAATGGCTTACGTCATAAACCGCAGGTCCGCCCTTGCCTCTGCAGCCAATCCTCAGCTGCCCCGCGGACATGCCCCTCCCACAACCTCCCCGCCTCCATGACACTATAAAACCCCATGTACTTCCCGAATAAAATCAGACCTGCGCATAGACCTCGTCTCCGTGGTTTTTCCTCCATCGAACCGCGCGTCCCCACCAAGCCTTGAGCCGCCCGCTGCCGCCCCGGTCAGGCCGTGGCGTAGGCCCGATCCCCGGCAGCGACTCGCCTGCAGTGACCCGCCTGCAGTGCCGCAGCGGAGGCCAACAGATGGGCATCATCTTTATAGTTTTCTTTCCCAGCTGGGTCAGGATACCTTAACTCAGACATATTACAACAGGCCTACCCACTTTTCTGTTTTTGATTTGGCATAATTACTTCTATTCCTGTTAGTTCCACACCTTCTACTTTCTGCTCTGTGCTCAGTTGTCAAGGAAGAATGACCTTTGCAAGCCAAGGCTCCTAGTAGAGATGGCTGAGATGGTCTGTGTGATGTGGGTGGGAAAGAGTTATGAGATATGCCAGATGAGGGTTGCGATGGGTCTGTGTAACACTTTACATTTTTATTCCATGGGAATCTATTCTTGGAATTTCTGGTTTGTTAAGCCTCCTGAAGATCATTATTTATCTCTTAAATAGATTATACACACTCAAACTCCATTGACCTTAAGGAATTTTAAGTGTGATTGTATGTGGTTCTTGTAGATAAACCACCTTTAAAGTGTAAAAAAAAAAAATTTTTTTTATTTTAAAGCTAAATTAGAAACAAAAAGATCTGAAAACTCTGGAACCTATACATATAGAAAGTTTTTTGGGGGCCATATGTTCCTCTTTGTAATACAAATGTGTCGAAAGAGCAAATATCTGCAAAAGTCAACTACAAAGAATACCATGTGAGTTAATGCATATCAAGCCATCCAGTCACGAGAAAAATTTGAAGTAACCAGTGGTGGGTCCATGCAGACCCACTGTCTGCCGTGGTGATAAAATCCCAGATGCTGTGCCTCCACGTGCGTGGAGGCTCCAGGATGGAGGCACCCCTGGGATGTGTATGCATGGGGAGAGGGGAAGGACTGGCTTAGCCTCGCCATTTGGAAGCTTTGAACAGCCTGTTTGGGATGCTAATGGTTATAAGCTTTCTGCAGACAAGGATGCTTTTTCTGCAAAGTGTTAAATCATCTCCCTCCTCTCCCCCTCCCCAGGGCTTTTCAGTAGTAGTTCTATCAAATTATATCAAATGACTTTTTTCTGAACTGATTGTTACATTCTGCTTTGGAGAATATATGTCACAGCCCATAGGAACATAAGAAAGGCATATAAGGAAAGCAGGCCAACTTACAAAGGGGTAAAACAGGAAAGTTATCAAAGGGTTACTCAAGAAGAGGGAGAGAGAGAAGGGGAGGGTGAGAGAGGGAGGGCAACGTGGAGCTAGTTAACGTGAATGTTACTGTGCAAGACAGAAACGTGGAGCTGCTGAACATGTAATGGCCCTTAGCCTAATAACGTGGCAATGTCAATATTAGCTGTGGTTTTGACTTCAGTTATAATATATTAATTGATATATAGACCACATATTGCAAACAGTTAAAAGGTGGTTTTTAATCTGGCAGATGGTTAAAAGGAATTGTGTTAACTAGCACTTTCACATATCTTCAGCTGAATGATAAATGGTGTTACAAATGATGTTGTGCCTGAAGCAGGAGCTCTTCAATGACTTCCCACACCATTAAGGGAAAACAAAAAGTTTACTCCCTTTAAGGCAGTAAGTGTAGCTTTTTATAGTCTTCTCTTTGAGAGTTGATAATCCGTATATAGCATATATGATAACCAGAGCATTTAATTAAACCAGGATATTTCATTTCTGATAAGGCTGCAAATATTAGTAGTTTATACTCAAGGAGCTCTGAGCTTCTCTAACTCATGTTCTGTCTTGGAGTGGAGGTTTTCAGTATACTTATCTGTGGTCTCTCGGGATGATGTTGAGGCTCATTTCCTGAGGACCAGAGGAGACAAGTACTTTTTGGGGCTACCCACTGTGCCTTTTCTTCCTCACATCTGGCCAGCCTCTTCCCCTAGAAAGCCCTGTGATAGTCATTTTTCAGGCTATTGCTCGCACATGATGCTTCTATTCAGTGGTACAGAATTCCCCTTGTATTTGTTGCCGCTGTAGTTTTTCCTAACATTGGAACTTTTGTTTTCCCATCCCAGCTTTTGAGACTTTTATTACCTCTTGTAGTTCCATAAACAGGACTGCATTGCCAAGAGTAGCCTCACCTTTTGGAATATCATTGTATTAATGGATGGTGTATGGTCTGTGTGAGAGCACCCTGAGACTCTCCAGGAGAACACCCCAAGTTTCCAAAAAGTGTGTCCAGAGATGGCAACAATGACTTCTAAACGATGGAGAACTTCCCTGGTACTGCTTTGGGACTGCTTGAACTTTTTTCCCTTCCAGCTAAAGCAGGGGTTCTCGACCTTGTTTGTTCCACAGACCTCTTTGCCAGACGAGTGAAAACCATGGACCCCTTAGTAAGTCAACACTAGACTATGTATTATTGAATAAATATATCACACCCGCACCAACATGTCCCCACAAGAATAATGCTTTTTTGAATTTCAATTCAAGCTCATGGACCCCTTGTTAAGAACCTCTGAACTAAAGCTAGATGAAAGCCGATACTCCAACATCTACTACTCCCTGAACGCTAACAGGCTGGTACAGTACCAGACTAGGCTGGTACTCATAATTCTCTACCATATGCCCCTGTTTTGGGAAATCTTTGGATCCCACAGTGTCTGTCAGACCTGGCACCAAGCTGCTATCACAGAACTAAAACATGTTATTTTTCATGACAATTTTATATCACTTCCAGACTTTAAAACTTTTTCCATTTTACTGAAAATTCCTGGTTTACTTGTTGGCAGATCAAACACTGTTTTTAAGTGCACATATTTTTAAATGAACTGTCCTTTAGCTCCAGTTAACAAAACTGGTTGAAAAGCTTTTTACCCCCAACACAAACACTTTTAATTCTTCCGCAATTCTTATGAAACAAGAAAAGAATTTAATTCCCAGAACCTGTGGATTGAGTGTCTCTCTACATATGGTGTACAGAATTTGTGCTTGACTGCCTTTGGAGGCAATGGTTTTTAGTCATGTGGTGCTTGTGAATTTTCTGTTTCATGGCCTTTGTTAATGTAGTGATTTATTTATTTTCTCTTTATTTATTTTTTAATGTTACATTAAAAAGTATGAGGTCCCCATATACTCCCTACCCCCCTCACCCCACTCCTCCGCCCATAACAACAACCTCCTCCATCATCATGACACATTCATTGAATTTGGTGAATACATCTCTGAGCACCACTGCACCTCATGGTCAATAGTCCACACCATAGCCCACACTCTCCCACAGTCCACCCAGTGGGCCATGGGAGGACATACAATGTCTGGTAACTGTCCCTGCAGCACCACTCAGGACAACTCCAAGTCCCCAAAACACCCCCACATCACATCTCTTCCTCCCACTCCCTACCCCCAGCAGCCACCATGGCCACTTTCTTCACACCAATGCCACATTTTCTTCGATTACTAATCACAATAGTTCATGAATAGAATATCAGTAAATCCACTCTAATCCGTTCTCTATTCCTCCATCCTGTGGACCCTAGAATGGCCGTGTCCACTCCACCTCTATATCAAGAGGGGACTTAGATTCCACATGGATGCAGGATGCAATCCTCCTGCTTTCAGTTGCAGGCACTCTTGGCTCCCTGGTGTGGTGGTTGACCTTCTTCACCTCCATGTTAGCTGAGTGGGGTAAGTCCAATAAACCAGAGTGTAGGAGCTGCAAGTCTGTTGAGGCCCAGGGCCTGGCTATCACATGGTCAGTCCAGGGATTCAGGCCCCCTGGGTATAATGTAGTGATTTAAATCACATTTTTACATTTGAATACATTTATTTTATGTCCCAAGGAAGGTATATTATCTCTGGTAGGCTGAGGAGGGGCGCAGTCATATGTCCTTACGCAGCTCCCTGTAGTCTCCATTTAACTCTCTCCTGGGCTCTGGAGTATACCGATTACTTGTGATGAAGCATCAGACTCTGGGTCTAGCCTGCTTTGCTCTGCTATTTACTAGCTGTGTGATCTGGGAAAAGTTATGTAACCTCTCCAAGCCTTGATTGCATCATTTGCAAAATGGGAATAAAATTAATACCCAGTCTAGGGCTGTTGGGACTATTAGTGAGTTACTGTACCTCAAAGGCTTAGAATAGTGTTTCAGAGGATGTTAGCAATTGATATATAATTATACGTAATTATATACATGATTAATATGTAAGTGGGACCATATTTGAAAACTCTTAAACGCATTTTCCTCACTGAAAACTTAGTTCATGCCATCAGAAGAGAAGGGAAAAAGTCTCTCATTGCATTTCCTTTTCTGAGATGCAATTATTATATCCTACGAACAACTGCAATTTTGCTCTTACCACTGTTAAATTTTGTTGTAGGCCTATGCATGCTTGATGTTAGCGATGGCATTTGCCAATCTTCCTACACCTTGGAGACTCTAAGGCCTGTCTGTTTTCTGAAGACATAAACTACTAGACCCAGTCACAATGGGCTGCAGTGGACTCTTTTGAAGTCCCCTTCATCCAGATGCTATCTCTGCTTCTTTGGAACTGGCCCCTCAGATCCTCAGGGTGAGCCCCTGGCTGTCATATTTATCTCCTGTTACCTGTCTCTTGAGCCAAGTCTGTCAGGACACTTGCCTTAAGGCCTGCTTCTCATGACTATATATGTTCTTTCATCTAGAAATGATGCCAAAACCCCTTTGGAATTATAGGTATTTTCTCTCAGTACCAGCTTTTGGGTGGATTGGCTATAATGAAATGATAACACTAATGGCACAGTTCAGGGCACATTGATTACCCCTGCTAGACTGCCAGCTCCTTGAAATGTCTTTTTCACTTTTGAATCTATCAGAGAGCCAGCCTCAGAGTTGGTGCCAATAATACTGGTTGAATTGAATTATTAATTTACTGAATGTTAAATGTTTTTCATCCCCTCAATAATTAGTTAGGAGACCCTGCATTTCTTTCTTCAGCAACAGATTCCTTTAAAGCATTTATTTTAATGCAACAAAACTATTACTGAACTGGCTGCATCAAGCGGCACCATTTTAATTTGAGGGGATAAAGTGCCAGCAAGTGCTTTGCTCTTTTTTTCAGATTCCTTTCACATTTAGTGAACTATCCCTTACAACTTTGCAAAAGAAAAGAAAGAAAAATCTGTGTTGGAGAAATCAAGATTTTGTTTATGCAGCAATAAGAGGGCCTTAGGTAACAGGACATCAATATGATAATTCAATAAAATCGTAAGAGAATGTGATGCAGACCAGTTTGCTGTAGGATTTTGCTATTCTTATATCATTAATGGAATTGAGTCTGGGAGTATGAAAACAAGCTGGGCAAAGTTAAGATGCTTTAGATTGCATGAGTAATCATACTCTTAATGCATTTAACATATACATTGCATTTTAATTTATGGATTTAAGGGAGCAGTGATTAAGTAGGAGAAAGAAGAGCTTTTAAAACACCTTCTGGGGAGTGATTTCTATTCTTTGCTGTCACATCTCCAATTATTCTTTCTCTTCAAATACTTAATTCTTTCTCTTTGAGTTTTCCTGGTACAGGTGGCTGCCATTTGTAGAGCTATCAATTTTGCTGCCCCCTTTTAAGGCAGCTGTTATTTATGCCAGTTCCTGCTTATCCTCTTTTGATTCATTTAGACAAGAACAGCTACAAAACATTTTAAACAGCTTGAGAAAAAGGTTAACTTTAAGGATCACATGTTATCATGCATAACCTCCAAGTAAAACGTTTGAGTCTGCTCCAGTGCAATTCTCAGGAATTGTGACTTGAACATGCGTTTAATTCGAGCCACTCTTTCAGGTGTCAGAAATGTGAGGCTCAGCCCCATCACAGCAATGTCATGGCCAGCGAGGCTATATCCCATGTAGTGGCTCTGTGGGAGGAGAGTTTTTTTTATTTTTTATTTTTCATCTTTCAAAGACAGTGTGAAACTTGTGTCATGTAGAATGATTGTTTTCCTTCTGTTAATTGCTATTGCTTATTTTACTCTTCCACATTGTAAAGTTTGTATGTTAGAATTAATGGCAGGTTTTGTAGTCTGTTAAGCCATAAATTACCACTCCTTGTCTTGGTACTGAAAGAGATTACTTAGCCATTCACAATTTTCCATGGGATGTTCTCCAGATGTGTGCCATCTGAAGTCTCCTAACGCCTCTTTCCAGTGGACTAAGCTGGCCTCTTGTTGAGGAAACAAAGAAGTGGAAAATATATACATCAATGTTAAAACATGCAGGCCCTCAGACAATGTTAAGATGCCTTCACACTTTCACGTAGCCCGTTGGCGTTTCCTAACAATGCCTCTACTGTGGTGAGCAAGTGCCGCTGCAGTACTTACCCTCCTTTATGTATAATTTTATGCTAATCCTCGAATTGTTCAAGGAGCCTTTAACAGTCAGCTGCCTTTCTCTGTCTTTTCAGGTATCAAATGATGTTACAACTTGGAAATCCTGTAGATGTGGGCAATTGCGTCTTTAAACAATTTCGGGCCCGTTGGGTTTTCTAAATATGTTATGTGTTAAAGACGTGGTTCTCTCCAGTCCATCCATCCTGGAATACTGCAGGGCTTCTTGATTTCAAAGGAGGTGGCCATTAAGACAGCGTTACCTCTAATCCAATTTCCCATAATCTCGAACTCTATGCAAAAGCAAATGTTGAACCTGTAGCTGAACCCAGTCTTTTGAATACTAGACCAAACCCATAATGTATTATCTTAACTACTTTGGGGGAAGGCTGATTGTTTGCAAAATATCTTTGGGTTGCTATTAGTTTGGGTTTAATCCTTTAGAAATATTCGGTGCTCAGGCCTATTCAAGCGCACCGAGAACTGGCTCATCACAGCAGCTCAGCTCGGCCCTCGCAATTGCATGTGTACTTAGACTCCACTTATTTTGTTCAGGTTCACGATCAGGCGAGACAGCGCCGTCAATTCAAAAAGACATTCTTTTTTCAAACTATTGATCTCCGTTGCTCTTGCAAATCCTTTAGTATTGGCTCTCAGGATTACTATAATGCTATAATCATTCTGTTAAGGATTCAGATTTGTGGTGAGCTAAGAGATGGGAACATCAAAAGGTTTGAAATGCCCTTGAAGCAATCAATTTTTGTTCATCAAATACAAATGCTGAGAGGCTGCTTTCGGCTAATAATTTATAACTGAATTAATGACACATGGCTTCCTTCAGTCTTCTGTTTTTCCCCCTTGGATTGTTTCCCCCTCCCCCTAAATGATCTTATTTTATATTCTGGAAACTGAATTTGAATTGCATAGTGTTCTAAATAAAAAGAATGCTTTGCGAAGCGAAAACTTGTTTCACTTGCATTCACAAACTGCCGTGGCAACAAAAATCTTTTCTCTTTTTTTGGAATCTAAGAGAAAGTAAATTTTGACACCATATCTGTTCTACTTCCAGCAGTAGAGTCTCTTATCCTGGTAAGGGCAAATGTATTTGGGGTTTATGTGTGAGTAAGAGCCTGATTAAGCTTCAATAATTTCTGTTAAAATCATGAATGGCCTGCTGTGGCACAATTACTTTTACTCAAAAGAATTTCAACAAACAAAAGTTTATTAGTAAGAAAAAAAAAGATATGACAGCCAGGGCAGGTTTTCTTTGGTGTTAGTAAACATAATTTACAAATCTTTGTTAATATAATGATTTTATTGAACATTTTAGAAACCCAACAAACTTTATTTTCATTTGCATTTGTCACTCATCCTCTTTTGTTTCTGTAAGTGAGAATCTCGAAGCTTATATTTTATTTTTGTCTGTGTGGAAACCTTCCAGTGGGACCACTGACCATCTGCACACCTCTCATATGTCCAGTGAGTTTCAGAATTAACTGTGAATACACAGAAGAAGAAAGTTCTAAATGAGATGTTAGTGAGATCAAAGAGCAGAATGTAGAAGAGCCAATAGAAGCCCAACAAAGCCTCATGGGTTTGCTCTCTACCTATGTAGAAATTTTGATTATTCAGATAGAAACAGTTGAAAATTGTTTTTACTCAGTAAAGTATAAAACAATAAAAATTAATAGTACAGAAAAAATGGCAGGACTAAAGTGGTTGGAAAAATCATTTTTGAATATTTGAGAAGCATTTATATGTAAAAATGAATCCCCTAATTATGTGTCAACATCTGTTAAATAATATTTTGTTAGCTCAGTTGACTATTATATTTGAAAATAATAAGACTTTGTTTTTAAAATAGAATGCAATGATGATGCTTACTAACTCACCACACCTCTTACCCTTATTTAATATTGGTTCAAATGAATGGCAACAAATGCTTACTGAATGCTTCCCATACCATTTTTGACTTTCCAGTGCTCCACTCCAAGCCTGGTACATGGTAGCTATTCATTAAATATTTGTTGAAAGAATAAAAGCCGTGCTTTGTGGAGGTCTTGGATGTGAACCAAAACATTGCCAGATTTTGAGTCAGATTAATATTTTAGATTTCCATAGCATACAGATTCGAAGAAAGAACCAGCTCTAAAAGTTGAAGTGTTGCTCTGTCTTAGTTTTCTTAAAAGAATGGAGAAAATTCGAAGCGATAGACTATGCATCTTAGTCTTTGGGCCAGAGTGAAAGATATAGTTGATAGTTGATGTACCTCTGCTAGAAAGTGTGAGTGTGAACGGGGAAAACTCTACTTCAGGCTCTTTGGAGTTTAAATAAAAACATTTTACTTGTGGATAGTATTTTCAACTTTTCAAGGTTTGTGGCCTTGTATTAATTAATTTTATCCTCATAACAGTTCTGTGAGGGAGGTAGGGCTGGGGTGATTCTCTCTCTTTTCCTTTTCCTTTCTTTTTTCCTATCCTTTCTTTTCTTTTCAAATGAGGAGGGGACTCATTCCCAGAGACATCATAAACCAAAAATTTTGCCTGTGGTTATCATTTAGAGGTAAAGCTGGAACTGTAACTCAGGGGCCCTGACTCCCAATCTTAGATTTTATATCCTAACTTAAGACGCCATACATATTTTAGCAGTTTTTAGTGCTCTAGCAAGTGTGTTCCTACTTTTTTCATTCCCTAACATACTGACATTCCATTATGTATTATACATCCCTGGTGGCAGCAGAAATTGTCTATGTACATCTAATAATGCTGAATATTTTGGTGAAAATGGAGTTCCATAACTGTACTTTGATGATTATTTCGGAGATCCTATTAAAAATAGTCTTATATTTTTGCTTAAATGATAGCTATTAATGTCTCCTGTTCTTTTTTCTTACTCCAATTGAAAATTATCCTGAGGAAATAATATAATTTCCATCAAAGTGTATATAATTCTTTCCTTGTGATAGATGCCCTTTTCTCTTTTTTTTAAAGGATTGAACCCGCGACCTTGTACATGGGAAGCAGGTCTCAACCACTTGAGCTACATCCACTCCCTAGGATATATGCCATTGGATAAGAGACAAATTATAAGATAAAAAAAATAAATCTGTGATGGAAGGATTTTACTTACCAGCAAATAAGTGAAGTCCTTTGAGGAGTGATGTCCCTAAAATCTCATCACAACTCCATACCTGCTGCTGCCAATTTCACGTCCTTTTAAAGGGTTGTTTCAGTCACCCAGTTTCAAAATTTTTCTAATTCAAAATAAATTTCCAGAGAGGTTTAATTTAACACTGATATCTATACTTGTATATTCTACCAGTTACTTTTGCAAAGCTTTCTAGGAAGCTTGCTTTTTTAATATTATTTTTTAAACTCCCCATTGCTTTTTACACTATAGGGAGGAAGTCACATCTTTAGGTTCTTTTCTAGCCTGAGCTTCCCAGTGTTTCTGCCTTAATCTTTGTAAATTGAGCTCTATCTAAGGCCATGGCAGCATGTTTGTTATCCCTTATGCCGTGTGATATTTATCTAGCTGCAGCAGCAATACTGTTGGTATTTGGAAATAAATACTGGGTTGCTTGTTTTAAATACATACCCCTGGCACTGTTATGCAGGTGTTGGGGGAGGGGTAAGGGGGAGCTTCCTAGCTTGGAATAACTGAGTTGTCTTTTAAACAGAAAGTGCATTTGCTACTAGTGGCACTTAGGAGCTTACTGCACATAGGTGAGAGAGAGAGAGAGAGAGAGAGAGAGATATGATAGATAGGGCAAGAAGGGCGGGAGAAAATGCCTCTGTCTGCTGTCTTGGTGCCAGAAGGAATACTAAGTGGCAGCAGCATTTATAGATTAATAACCTGTCAGAAATTGGCCCCCATAAGAAGCGATGTTTTTCTTGCTTTGAAACAAGAACTGTAGCTTTCTGGTTTATTATTCACACACTCCAAATACATATATAACCAAAACAAACACAAGAAAACCTACACATAGATTATATACATTATAGCTACAAAAATGAGTCTAATCCCATTTACATCTATCTATCTATCTATCTATCTATCTATCTATCTATCTATCTATCTATCTATCTATCTATCTATCTTCTATCACCATCTGTCATCTATGTCTATATCATTTTTATTCCCCTGCTGTCACAGCAAACTGGTGAGAGCAACTTTAACATGAAACATGTTTCCATAAAACAGGAATTGACTCTATTATCGTCACACAATTTCAGAGACGGGTAGTGTTGGGAAAGAAACCCCACCCTGAAGCCCTGGATTCTGTGCCACACTCTCCCAGTATATTTAGATCTATGTCTGGTCCCAGTCTTTTGCATCTTACAGGCGAACTGTAGATGCAGGACATTTAGCAGCATTTGGTATAATTATAAATAATAAATAAAATATCATCCATTTAAAAAGAAAGTCTAAAGGACACAAATGGTACTGAGCAAGATGCTAAATGGCAAAGACTTCATAAGCTTGGTTCCTTTATGGCAAACACTGTGCTGTGCTGTTCCTTGCATGTTCATTTTACTTAATTAAGGTAGGGAAGCTGAAGCACTTTTTCTTCCCTAGTTTGTAGGTTTTCTCCCTGTTCGTAGTTCAGAACAAAACCCCATTCAGGAAAAGAAAAGCATTTCCTCCCAATACTAAAGGATTTGATATTTATTATTTTTACTGCTTCGGATTTTCCTGCTTATTCCAGAGCAAGTTTAGTAACAGCTGACGTCATAAAATCCATTTCTTGGCTGTTACAAGTTGCAAGGAACGAGGTTGTGACCTGGGACCTAGGTGGTGGCGTTTACTCTAAGGTCCGTGGGAAAGTAAGGAAGCCGGGACGCTGCCTGAGGACTGAGCCGCCAGACCTCAGCGAGGACTGGAAGATTTTCCAGGGTAGAGAGACAGGTCTATCAGTTGAACTACAACATCCTCGTAGCTCAGCATTTCCCTTTCCCTTTTCTATCTGCTATCTTCCTGCTTCCCTGCTAACTCCTCTCACAAGGTGTCTCCCGTTTAAACTAGCTAGAGGAAGCATCCTGATCAACTGTCAGGTGCCACCCAGTGTGGTGCACGGCTGTGCGTCTAGTCCCCCTATGAGTATCTGACGGACTTACCAAGGGTAGGAGGGTCGCAGAGGCCAAGGCAAGCATGACAGCTGCCCCCCTCAATTATATCACGTAAATCTCTTTAATGTATTATGTAACACATACCTACTTGTTATATATTTTATAATATGCACCTGATATATATTATGACTGTATGTTCCTAAATATTATCGATTAATTATGCTTGGTATATATAAACTTTCAATATTATTGCCTCTTTAAGAGAAAGAAGTGCTTCATCTGTAAAATGGGGTAATAATACACACCTTTTCCACCCTGTAGGATTCTTGTAAAGCTCAAAGCATTTATTCTATGTGAGACTAGTTTGGAAAGTGTGAACTAGGGCTATATACATGTGAAGAATTGTTATTAGATATGTATTCAAGGCCAGGTTTAGGAAACATTGTTAAAGAGGAAAGGTTGGTTTTTTGAAAATTTGGTCCATATTTTTGGAAACTTGTAATCATCTTGTAGGTACCTGTATAGTACAAATAGCTCCATCATCCCAATGTCTTCACCTATATCAGCATGTTGATTATCTCAATAATTCTGAATAAATATACAGGAAATATGCACTGGTTCCTTCAAACTGAAATCTTTTATTCAGCCAGGACTAGAAAAGGACTAACTCCTGTTTCCACTGAAAGAGTGAGAGCTCTGGAAATGTAAAAGATATAGGCAAGATGGAGGGTAAAAAGGAGACAGGAAGGCCGTGTGGATGGCAGCTGAGAATGAAACAAAGAGCTTTGGGGGAAGCAGAAGTTTTCCTGTGTGGAGGCTGTGGAGAGTGCAGGGAGGAGAAGAGAGGATGTATAAGATATTTTATTGTGCAGTATTTCCCCTCCTCCCATCTTTCCTCCACCTACTCCATGCATTTTTCAGAAGATAGTAGATGAAAACTACTTTTAAAAAAATCAGGGAAGGGAAGTGAACTTGGCCCAATGGATAGGGCGCCCACCTACCACATGAGAGGTCCGCGGTTCAAACCCTGGGCCTCCTTGACCCGTGTGGAGCTGGCCCATGCACAGTGCTGATGCGCGCAAGGAGTGCCCTGCCATACAGGGATGTCCCGCATGTAAGGGAGCCACACATGCAAGGAGTGCGCCCTGTAAGGAGAGCCTCCCAGAGAGAAAGAAGATGCAGCCTGCCCAAGAATGGCGCTGCACACACAGAGAGCTGACACAGCAAGATGATGCAATCAAAAGAAACACAGATACCTGGTGCTGCTGATAAGGATAGAAGCAGTCACAGAAGAACACACAGCAAATGGACACAGAGAGGAGACAACTGAGGGGTGGGGGGAGGAAAAGGAGAGAAATAAATAAATAAATCTTAAAAAAATAAAAAAAATCAAGGACCTGCTGTGGCTCAAGGAGTTGAGTGCCTGCCTCCCACATGGGAGGTCCTGGGTTCAGTTCCCAGTGCCTCCTAAAGAAGACAAACAAACAATGAGCAGACAATGAGCAGACATTAAGCAAAAACAATGGGCAAAAATAACAAGCAGGTGAGCAAATGGAATGAACAGACAAGCAAAACCAACAAGCAAGACAACACACAAACAACAAGCAGACAATGAGCAAAAGCAAGTGAGCAGGGAGTGGATGTGGCTCAAGCAGTTGAACACCCGCCTCTCACATGGGAGGTCCTGGGTTTGGTTCTTGGTGCCTCCTAAAGAAAAACAAAAAACAGATAATGAGCAGCCAACAAGCAAAAACATTGAGCAAACAATGAGTGCAAACAATGTGCAAATAGATGGGGGAGGCATCTCAATGAGGGGAAAAAAATAAATCAGCACTGTAGAGCTTGGGCCCCATCTGGATGAAAAATACTAATTGTGCATCTACTGTATTCCAGGAACTTAATCTTTTCATATTAACTTGCAGAACACAAGTAGCAATGCAGCAACATGGGTATTCTCTCGATTTTATAAATGAAGGGATTAAGATTCAGCAAGAAAATTTGCTTATGACACAAGTACTCAAACTTTAGCCATCCATCAGAATCATCTGAAGGGCTTACTGAAACTCAGATTGCTGAGGTCCATCCCCAAAGTTTCTGATTCAGCTACTCTGTGGTAGAGCCTGAGAATCTACATTTTAACTAGTTCCTATGGGATGCTGGATCACCACACTTTGAGCATCACTGGCTTAAGGGCATTTCTTTTTTTGAGTTTGGCAGCCAGGATTTAAACTAGGTTTGTTTGATCACAAGACCCATTTCTTTCCTGTTGACCCAGGTGCCTCTTCAGTCTAAGGCTGTGGTTCTCAACTTTGCACATTGGAATCACTTTGGGATGCCCAGGCCACACCTCATGTTTCTCAGATGTTCCAACGGGCAGCAAAGATTGACATCCACTGTTCTAAGGTAAGAAAGCATGAAAGATGGATTAAATGCTGCTGGGGTCCCAGAGCCTGTGTGAGTTTGTGCACGTGTGTGCGTGTGTGTATATGTGTGTATGTATGTGCACATGAAAAGGAGGACTGGCTGAGTGAATACACTCTAACTCAAAGCTTAAAGCAGCTCTTTACTTATCTGGATCTCTTCCAGTGGTCCAGACATGAAATAAGCTTCCCTGACTTTGGAGTCAGACCAACCAGGGTCACCTCCCTTTTAGGATGCTTTGTAGCTGTGTAACCCAAGTCCAGTTACATTAGTAGGGCAGTTTGTTATGTTGTTCATGTGGAATGAATGGGATATGGTACATAAAATCCAATCATAGTAGGCCTCCCTTCACTGCTGTATTTTTTTTGAGAGAGTTTGATTAGTCAGCTTTATATCTGAAATCAGTATTTCTACAAGTGTGGGAGTCTTACCACCAGCACAAAACATGATGCTTTGTTATGTCTCAGCCTGGTGTTAAATAAAACTGAATCAAATTATGAGAAAATATTTCCTTTTTAATTTTTTTCAATTATTTTGATTGTATTAAAGGGAAAGTTTCAGTTTGGGGCTAGCATAACTTTTCTGTATCTCTCATCTTGCTAATCATCCTTTTAAATGAAAGGAGGATGGGTTTTTAGGCTCAGAGCCTTGAAAAGTCATGATGACATCCAGCCAGAATTTAAAATTTATTTATCCTATGTTTTTAGGGATACCTTCTGTTTATGGTACTGACTATTCATTTTTGTAATGCCACATAGAATTTTCTTTAAATAAATATTTCACAATTTTCTTTGAAAATGTATACTTTTCTTTAAAATGAGTGTATTTAACTTTTAAGATATGAGTTTCATACTATTATGGAAAACAATAGCATGTGTGGTATGTGGTATTCTGAAGTTTTGGAAAAAGTGTCTCGAACCATGGAGTGTTATGTGGCTGTTGGATTATTTCCAACATACTGTGCATGCTTCCAGAGGCAGGGCCCCCTAGTTCTTCTACTTCTCTCTAGCTTCTCAATCTCCTTTGTGGTGGTAGTTTCAAGGGTACCTGTGCCACTGTCTTGACCTGGCCAGCCTCACACCTTCCCATTCCAGGCTCGTAGTCCATTGAGGGAAGTTGAGGGGTCCTGGGTTAATGCAGGGCAGAGCCACACCCGTCCCCAGGTGACTCATTTTGCTGTACAGTCTTGTGGTTCAGTCTCAAATGTAGACATTCAACAAAATAATTAAGGGGAAATGGTCCTCTTGGACAGAGAGGAGGCTTTTAAGAATCCTTTGTGCCAGGCCCAGGGGCAGATTGGGATGTGGCAGGAAGGATAAAGTCCCCCCCAAGATGTACAAATTCTAATTCCCAGAATCTTCAAGTATGTTGCCTTGCATGGGAAAAGGGAGTTTGCTGATATGATTAAACTAAGTGTCTTGAGATGGGAAAATTATCCTGGATTATCTGGGTGGGCCCAGTCTACTCACAAGGGTTCTTATAAGAAGGAGGCGGGAGGGACGAAGATAGAAAAGGTGATGTGAAGACAGAATCAGAGGTTGGGGTGATACATTTTGTAGATGGAAGAAGGACCATGAGTCAAAGAATGTTGGTGGCTTCTAGAAAAGGCAAGGAAGCAGCTTCTTCCCAGAAACCTCCAGAAGTAATGCCCTGATGACACTTCGTTTTAGACTTCTAATCTCCAGAGCTAAGAGAAAATACGTTGTTTTAAGATACTGAGTTTGTGGTAATTTGTTACAATGGCATGAGAAACTAATACATGGGGGTTTAAGAATTTTATGTAAGTGGAATTGCTCATAATTGCATTTTTAAAAACTTTTGATTGTAGTAACAATATGAAATACAAAGTTTCCCATTTTAACCACTTTCAAGTATACAATTCAGTAGTATTAATTATATTCACAATATTGTGCTACTGTTACTGACATCCATTACTTCTTTTTCATCACCTCAAACAGAAACTACTCAACTACTAAACTATAACTCCCTCTTCCTTCCCCAACATCCTTAGCCCTGGTAACCTATAAGCCACAATCTGTCTCTAAGAAGTTTGATTCTTCTAGATATTTCACGTAGGCAAGATCATACAATATTTATATTTTTGCGTCTGGTTTTTGTCACACAACATGATGTCTTCAGGGTTCATCCATGTTGTCACATGCATCAGAACAATAAATTATACATTTTTACATCTGAATAATATTCCTTTGTATGTATGTACACATTTTGTTATCTGTCATCTGTTGATGGACACATGCGTTTCTTCTCCTTTTGGCTATTGTGAATAATGCTGCTATAAATATTGGTATACAAATATCTGTTCAAGTCCATGCTTTATTCATTTGGATAAATATCAAGAAGTGGGATTGCCAAGTCATATGTTAATTTTATTTTCATTTTTCTGAGGAATTGCCAAACTGATTTCTACAGTGACTTCACCATTCTACAATGCAACCAGCAATGTATAAGGGTTCCTATTTCTTCACATCCTCACAAACACATTATTTTCTGCTTTTTTTTAAAAAAAATAGCTATCCTAGTGGATGTGAAATGGTATCTTATTGTGGTTTTGATTTGCATTTCTTGAAGATCAATGATGAGTGATGTTGAGTATCTTCTCATGCTTATTAACCACTTGTATATCTTCTTTGGAGAAATGTATATTTAAGACATTTGCCCATTTTAAAATTGGGTCATTTGTCTTTAGTCGTAGCAGTTATTTATATATTCTGGATATTAAAACCTTCTCAGATATATGGTTAGCAGTTATTTTCTCCCATTCTATAGGTTGTCATTTCACTTTCTGGATAGAATCCTTTGATGTACAAAAGTTTTAAATTTTGACAAAGTCCATTTTATCTATTTTTTTCTTTTGTTGCTTGTGCTTTTGGTGTCCTATCTAAGCACTCACTACAAATAATAATTCATCTTACCAAGGTTTGTGCATTCCCCCCATGTTTTCTTCTAAGAGTTTTATGATTTTAACTCTTATGTTTAAGTCATTGATCCATTTAGAGTTAATTTTGATATGCAGTGTGAGGTAGAGGTCTAACATCATTATTTTGCATATGGATATCAGTTTTCCCAACACATTTGTTGAAGAGACTCTTCTTTCCCCAATTCATATATTTGAAACCCTTGTCAAAATTAATTGGCTAGAACTTCTGGTAAGATGGCATTGGAGTAGGTAGGCAGGGCTCAATTCTCTCATAAAAACAATGGAGGAAGGGCAAAAAGCTGCCTGAGGGAACTGCTTTGGGCATCTGCTGATCAGAAGAGTGCTGTGAAGATGAGGGATAGAGAGACAAAGATCATATGAGAGGATGAGGGATAGAGAGACAAAGAAGCTGAAATGAAAACTGAGAAACTAGCCCCTATGGCCAAGAATTGCACCCATCTCCCACCCACAAGATGAACCACCTGGGTTAAACCTGTGGCTCATGGCAACCAGCTGAGAGGGGGAAAAGACATCTTCCTCCTTGGGAAGAGAGATGGTGTAGTGGAGGTCAGAGAGTGGTTTCACTTCAGTGAGTTTGGCCAGCAAGCCTGCTTTGAATCTCTGGCCAGACCAGAATCATGAGCAATTTCAGGTCAAGACACCTCCATCTAATGATTCGCTGAAGAGCACCATCTGCTGGCAAGCTTGTAAACTGCAGGAATAAAAAATGGTTTTTGGAGTCTCTCATGTCCCAGACCTCTTGAATTTGATCTGTGCCCTATTAGTGGGTCCCTGGCCCTATTTTGATAACATAAGCTGGGCAATTTTAAAGACTTAGAATACATTGAACCAAAAATCAAAGAAGAGTCATGAAACAAAACCTCCAAGCAAGAGAGAGAAATAGACTTCAAGTAAATTCACCAGCATAATCAGATGCCTAGATATCAGCAAGAAATTGTAAACCATACTAAGAAACAGGAAGAAGTGGCCTAACCAAAGAAACAAACCAAAAATCTTGATGAGACACAAGTCTCGTCTAATCAATGATAACACATATGTCCTAAATCAATTCAAGGAGTTGAAGGAAAATAGGGCAGAAGAGATAAAGGATATTAAGAAGATACTTGGTGAGCATGAAGAACAATTTGAAATCCTTTGAAGAAAAGTAAAAGAGCTTATGGGTGTGAAAGACAATGGATGAGATTAAAAATACATTAGAGGCTTATAACAGCAGATTTAGTTGATGGAACACAGAATTAATGACTTGGAGGAAAAAGCACCTGAACTTGAAAAGTTCAGAAAGAGAAAAGAAGGGAAAAAATGGAACAAGTCTCATGGCATTGAATGACAATGCAAAGCCACATATTCATGATCGGTGTCACAGAAGAAGAGAATGAAAAAGGGGCAGAAAGAATATTTGAGAAAATACTTTCCGAAATCTTCCCAAACTTTATGAAATGCATAAATATCAAAATCAATAAGGACAGCTCACCCCAAGTAAATCCAAAGACTTTAAGACATCTAATATTCAGAATGACAAATACCAGACATAAAGAGAGGATTCTAAAAACAGCAAAAGCAAAGCAAAGTATTACATACAAGGGAACCTCAATGAGTCTAAGCACCAAGCTCTCATCAGAAACCATGGAAGTGAGAAGAAAATGGTATTAGGTATTTAAGATCCTGAAAGAGAAACACTGCTTGTCAAAAATTCTTTATCTGACAAAACTTCCTTCCAAAATGAAGGTGAGTTTAAAGTCTTCACAGACAAACAAAGACTGAGAGTATGTTACAAAAATATCAGACTTATAAGAGATACTAAAGGGAGTGCTACAGCCAGGAAGGAAAAAAACAAGGGAGAGAGGCTTGAAGAAGAGTATAGAAATGAAGATTATTAGTAAGGATAATTTAAATAATAAAAACACAGACAATAGTAAGATATGACAGTGGCAAGCCAAAAGATAAAATGGATGAAGCAAGTAATGACTTTACAGTATTAACATTTAATGTTAATGGATTGAATTCCCCAATCAAAAAACACAGACAACAGAATGGATAAAAAATGTGAGCCATCTATACGCTGTCTAGAAGAAATTCACCTCAGATGTAAGGATACAATCAGATTGGAAAAATATATTCTATGCAAATAATAACCAAATAAAGATATGGAATAGTAATTCTAATATCGAACAAAGTAGATTTAATATTCATAACTATTGTAAGAGATAAAGAAGATCATTATATATTAATAAAAAGGGCAATTCACCAAGAGAAAATAACTATACTAAATATTTATGCACCTAACTTGTGTGTCCCAAGATACAAGAAGCACACACTGGAAACACTAAAGGGAGGAATAGATGTCTCTACAATAGTAGTTGGTGACTTCAATACACCACTCTCAGCATTGGATAAAATATCTGGACAGAGCATAAAAAAGGAAACAGTGAACTAATAATAAGTTAAATGAGTTAGATCTAACAAACATTTGTAGAACATAACACCCCCAAACAGTAGGATATACATTCTCATTCACAAGGCAGGACTTAATAAATTTTAAAAGACTGAATTTATACAGAGTACTCTCTCCCATCATAATGGAATGAAGCTGGAAATCAATAATGGACAAATAAAGAGAAAATTCTCAAATATATGGAGACTAAACAACATACTCTTAAATAATCAATGGGTCAAAGAAGAAATTGAAAGAGAAATCAGTAAATATCTCAAAACAAATGAAATCGAGAACACAACATATCAAAACCTGTGGGATACAGCAAAGGTTTGTACTGAGAGGGAAATTTATAGACCTCATTGGTTACACTAAAAAAGAAGAAAGATATAAAATCTAAGAACTGTCTGCATACCTGGAGGAACTAGAAAAAGAACGTCTTAACAATATTAACTAATCTCAAACCAAGGCAAATGAAAGAAATAATAAAGGTCAGAGCAGAAGTAAGTGAAGTTGAGAACAAAAATACAATGGAAATAGTCAACAAAACCAAAAGTTGGTTCTTTGAGAAGATCAACAAAATCAACAAACCTTTAGCTAGACTGACAAAGAAATAAAGAGAGATGATGCAATTAAATAAGATCAGAAATAAGATGGGGAGACATTACCACTGACCCTGCAGAAATAAGAGAGAGCCTGAGGAAATGATGCACAACTGTATGCCAACAAACTAGATAATGTAGACGAGATGGACAAATACCTGGAAACAAACTATCAACTTACACTGAACTTAGAAGAAATAGAAGACCTCAACAAACTAATCAAAAGTAAAGAGATTGAAATAGTTATTTAAAAAAAACCTCCCCAAAGTGAAAAGTCCAGTCCAGATGGCTTCACATGTGAATTCTACTGTAAATCATTCAAAGATGACCTAATACTGATCTTGCTCAAACTCTTCCAAAAAATTGAACAGGAAGGAATGCTACCAAACTCATACTATGAAGCCAATAGAAGTTCTAGCAAGAGCAATTAGGCAAGAAAAAGAAATAAAAGGCACCCAAATAGGAAAGGAAGACATACAACTTTTGCTGTTCACTGATGATGTGATAAACCGAGAAAATCCTGAAAATTCCACAACAGAGCTGCTAGAACTAATAGACAAGTTCAGCAAAGTGGCAGGATTCAAGATTGATTTGTGAAAATTAGTAGTGTTTCTATATACTCCTAATGAAATCTGAAGAGGAAGTCAGAAAATATTCCATTTATAATGGTCATTAAAAGAATCAAATATTTAGGAATAAATTTAACCAAGGGCATAAAGGGCCTCTATTCAGAAAACTACAAAATATTGTTAAAAGAAACAAAAGACTTAAAATTGGAAGGACATTCCATGTTCATGTATTGGAAGACTAAATATTGTTAAGACATCATTTCTATACAAACTGATTTACAGATTCAATGCAATCCAATAAAAATCCCAATAACCTTTATTATTTTTTTCTTAAATGGAAATGCCAATTTTCAAATGTATTTGGAAGGGTAAGGGGACTCAAATAGCCAACAGTGTCTTTAAAGCATATTTCTTAGCTATAGTGGTAAAAACAGCATGGTACTGGCATAAAGATAAACCTATTAACCAATGGAATAAAGTTAAGATTCAGAAAGAGACTGCTACATTTACAGTCAAGTGATTTTCAACAAGGGTATCAAATACACTCAGCCAGATCAGAATAGTCTATTCAACAAATGGTGCTTGGAGAACTGGGTATCCATTGCTAAAAGAAAGAAGATCTTTAGCTCATACCTTATACAAAAATTAACGCAAAGTGGATCAAGAACCTAAATATAAAAAGGTAGAATCATAAAACTCCAAGAAGTAAATGTAGGGAAATATCTTCAAGATCTTGTGGTAAATTCTGGCTTCTTAAACCTTACACCTAAGACACAAGCAATAAAAGAAACAATAGATAAGTGGGCCCCCCTCAAAATTAAACACTATTTCTCTTCAAATGACTTGCTAATTAAGTGAAAAGACACTCTACAAAGGAGAAAAATTTTGGAAACTACATATCCTATAAGGGTTTGATCTCTATGTTATATAAAGATCATATGACTCCAGGATAAAATGACCAACAACCCATTTAAAACACGGGCAAAAGACTTGAACAGACATTTTTCCAAAGAAGAAATACGAATGACCAAAGAGCACATAAAAAGATGCTCAGCATCACTAGGTATCAGGCAAATGCAGATCAAAACTGCAAATTAGATATTATTTCACGCCTTACAGAATGGCCATTATTAAAAAAACAGAAAACTACAAATGACAGAGAGGATGCAGAGAAATTGGAATATTCCTTCACTGTTTGTTGGTGGGATATGTGAAATAACAGTTTGCCAGTTCCTCAGGAAGCTAAATATAGAACTGCCCTATGATCTGGCAATCCCATTTCTAGGAATATGTCCAGAAGAAGTGAAAACAAGGACGTGAACAGACATTTGCACACCAGTGTTCACAGTGGCATTATTCATAATTGCTAAAAGATAGAATCTAAGTGTCTGTCAACTGATGAATGGATAAATGAAATTTGTTATATACATACAAGGGAACACTATCAGTTATAAGAAGAAATGAGGTTGGGATGCATATGACAGCATGGATGAACTTTGAAGACATTATGTTGAGTGAAATAAGCCAGACACAAAAGGACAAATATTGTATGGTCTCACTAATGTGAACTAAATATAATGAGTAAACTCACGGAGTTAAATTCTAGAGCAGGGTTTTGGGTCCGTGGAAAGATTTCAGGGTGTCTATGAGCTTGAATTGAAAATTTGAAAAAGCATTATTCTTGTCGGGACATCTTGGTGTGGGTGTGATTTATTTATTAAATAATATGCAGTACAGCGTGGACTTAGTTTGCTTTTTATTTTGATGTAATGTGTTCTGAGTGCAGTTCATAACTCCCTGCAAAAATGTTGGTAAGGATGGCAGAGACGGTTTTATGATACTGTGGGAAAACTTGAATTTCTAAATGTTTTCTGAAAATGACTCTTTGAACAGATGCTGAACTGTGTTAGGTTGAAATTATGGGAAAGTTGTAAAACGTAATTTTGAATAATCCTAAAATTTAATTTAAAGTCATTCCAATTTTGGGTGTCATAAAACTATCTGCTTCTACATTCTGAGAAGGGGTCTGTGGTTTTTACCTGACTGGCAAAGGGGTCTCTGGAACAGAAGGTTAAGAACCACTGCTCTAGTGTATAGGTTACTAGGAGATAGAATGTGGATTGAGAAGGTGCTGAATGTATATAGAATGTTTAATAAGGTGGATTGGAAATGTGGGGAAATGGATGAGTTGATGGCAACACATTAGAGTGAGTATAATGGGGTGGTCTAGAGAGGTTAATATCAATTGAAAGAAAGCAAGAGATAATCTCGGGACTGTGTGACATAGTGATTTTGGTGGTGGATGATTTTTCTCTAAACCTACAATTTCTCTGATAAAAGCACAAACACAAGAATGTGTTTCTTGTAGATGCATGGAAAAATACAACTAATGTAGTGTGTAGACTACGGCTAGCAGTAATATTGTAATATTTTTTATAGCAATGAAAAAGAAGGTGCTATATCAATGCTAAGGGTCAATAATGGGGGGTGTCAAGGGGCATGGGATTTTTCCTTTTGGAGTAATGAAAACATTCTGAAGTGGACTGAGCTGATGACAGCACAATTCTGTGAAGAAACTGAGAGCCCCTGAGGGTTCCACTTCGGGTGGATCATACAAGGCAGGGGACCACATAACACGGTGAACCCCATGGTGAATGATGGACTGTGGTTGTGGTTAACAGTACAAATATGAGAACGTTCTCATGAATTATAACAAATATACATGATGTTAACAATAGGATGGTTTGTGGGAAAAATACACCATATATAAGCTATGGACTGTAGATAGAAGTAAAATTGTAACAAATGTATCATAACAATGTAAGGTGTTGGTGGCAGGGCAATGTATGGGGATCCTGTATTGTATGCATGATTTTTTTGTAAACTCACAACTTCTTAAATACGAAAAAGAATAAATACACAAAATAAAAAATCATTTGGCAAAGCCTTTCTCCCTGAGATCAGGATCATGATAAGGATGCTTGCTTTCAACACTTGCCAGAGCAATTATGCAAGAAAAATAAACAAAAGACATCCAAATCAGAAAAGAAGATGTAAAATTCTATTTGCAACTGACATGATCCTTTATATAGAATGTTTAAAGAATCCATGAGAAAGAAAACTACTAAAACTGATGAACAAATTCAGAAGCCTACAGGATTTACACCCAAAAATCAATTGTATTTTTTATAAGCCAGCAAAGAATATTCTGAAATGGAAATAATAAAATCCTATTCATGATATCTCATGAAAGAGTAATTTACCTATGAGTAAATTTAACTAAGGAGGTGAAGGGCTTGTACACTGAGGATCTAAACAAATGGCAAGATATTCCATGTTCATGGTTAGGAAGACTTAATATTATTAGGATGTCAGTATTACTCAAAGTATCTTCAGATTCAACACAATACCTCTCAAAATCCCAGCAGCTTTTTTCTTCAGAAATGGAAAAGACAGTCTTCAAATTCATATGGAATTACAAGGGACCCCACCCCAAATAGCTAAACCAATAATGCAAAGGAAGAACAATGTCAGAAGTCTCACACTTCCCAGTTTCAAAACTTACTATAAAGCTGTAGTAGTCAAAATTGTGATCCTGGCATAAAGACAGACACATAGAACAGTGGAAAAGAATTGTGAGTTCAGTAAGTATTGTTTTTATGTCTGCCTTCTTTTATATAGCATGAATGTTTATGAGTATCACTCACGTTGTTTCATGTATGAAGTTTTTTTTTTTTTTTATCATAGTGGGATTCCATTTTATAGGTGTCCCATAATTTGTTTCTTCACTCACTCCCTGACTGTTGAACATTTGGGTTGATCCTAGTTTTGATGTATTATGAATAAATCTGCTCCAGACATTGCAGGCAGTCTTTGTATAGCTATTTATTTTCATTCTCGTAGGTAAATCCATAGGAATGGGTATGCTGGGTCATGTGAAAATTATGTGTTTCACTTAATAGAACACTACCGAATTGTTTTCCAGTGTTTTTACCATTTCACTTTCCCACTAGTCACGTAGGAGACTTCCAATTGCTCCACATTCATGCCAGCACTTGGCATGGTCAGTCTTTTTAAGTTTGGGTATTCTCGTAGGTGTGAATTGGTATCTCATTGTGATCAGTAATGTAATTAGAATTTTTTATCAGAGAAATTGTAAGTTTAGAGAAAAATCATTTAGAAAATGCAGAATAGCCTCTCTTCATACAAGCAGTTATTCCTATTAATAACACTTTGCATTACTGTGGTAGCTTTGTTACAAATTAAACACTTATCAGATACAATGGTTTCCAAGTATTTTCTACCGTTCTGTAGGTTGCCATTTTACTTTCGTGATGAAGGCCTTTGATGCAAAAAGTTGTTAATTTTGATGAAGTCCCATATCTCTATTTTATGTTGCTAGTGTTTTTGGTGTAAAGTCTAAGAAACTATTGCCTATCACAAAGTTAAGATGCTTCCTTGTGTTTTCCTCTAGGAGTTTTACAGTTTTGGCTCTTATACTTAGATATTTGATTCAGTTTAAATTAATTTTTATATCTGGTGTGAGGTAAGGGTCTACCATCATTATTTTTTTGTGTATGGCTATCCAGTTTCCACGTCACCATTTATTGAAGAGATTATTCTTTCTTCATTGAGTGGATTTGTTACCCTTGTAAAAAGCAGTTGGCCTTAGATGTGAGGTTCATTTCTTCTGAACTTTCAGTTTGATTCCATTGGTCTGTATGTCAGTCCTTGTGTCAGTAACATACTGTTTTGATTAGCTGTGAAATAAGCATTAAGATTGGGAAGTGCGAGTGCTCCAACATCATTCTTTTTCAAGATGGTTCTGTCTATTTGGGTCACCTTACCCTTCTATATAAATTTGATGATTGGCTTTTCCATTTCACAAAGAAGGCTTTTGGGATTTTGATTGGGATTGTGTTGATCCAATTTGGGTAGAATTGACATCTTAACAATATTTGGTCTTCCCAATCCATGAATACAGAATATTTCTTGATTTATTTAGTTCTTCTTTGATTAATTTTTACAATGTTTCTTAGTTTTATGTATACAAGTCCTTTAAATCCTTGGTTATATTTATTTCTATATATTTGATTCTTTTAGTCCTTATAGTAAATGGATTGATTTCCTCTTTAAATTGTTCATTACTGGTGTATAGAAACACTACTGATTTTTGCATATTGATATTGTATCCTGCCACTTTCCTGAATTTGTTTATTAACTCTAGTAGCTTTGATGTGGATTTTTTTTTCCAGTATTTCCTATACATAGTATTGAGCAATCTGCAAATAGGAAAACTTTGGCTTCTTCTTTTCCAAATTGGGTGCCTTTCATTTCTTTTTATTGCCTAATTCCTCTGACCTGAACTTGCAGTACCATGTTGGATAACAGTGGTGGCAGTGGGCATCCTTGTTTTTTTTTCCTGATCTTAGGGGGAAAGATTTTAGACTTTCACCATTGTGTATGATGTTACCTGTGTATTTTTTTCCTATGCGCCCTTTATCACTTTATGCAAGTTTCCTTTTCTTTTATTTTTTTTTGGAGGTAACAGGGCCAGAAATTGAACTCAGGACCTTGTATGTGAGAAGCCAATGCTCAATCATTGTCCTACATAGGCTCCCTCTTCCTATGTATTTTTATCAAGACTAATGTATTTTTAATGTATTTTTATGAAGAAGCCAGGATAGTTTTTGTCAAAAGCCTTTTTATGTCAATAGAGATGACCAAATGCTTTTTTCTGTTCAATGAATGTAGTGTGCTACATTGATTGGTTTTCTTATGTTGAACCACTGTTACATAGATGGGATAAATCCCACTTCATCATGGTATATAATTCTTTAAATGAGTTGTTGTATTCAGTTTGCTGGTGCTTTTTTGAGGAATTTTGTGTCTTAAATTTGTAAATTTGTAATGGATATTGCTTTGTATTTTACTTTTTTTGTATTATTTTTATCTGGCATTGGTATAAGGGTGATACTGGCCTCATAGAATGAATTAGGTTTTCTCACCTCTTCTTCAATTTTTTTGGAAGAGTCTGAGCAGGATTTATGTTCATTCTTCTTGGAATTTTTGATAAAATTCACTTATGAAGCCATATATATGGCCTTAGATTTTTCTTGGTTGGGAGGTTTTTGATTACTAATTCAATCTCTTTTTAAGTTATTGGTCTGTTGAGATAGTCTATTTCTTCTTGTGTCAGTATAGATAATTTGTGTGTTTCTAGGAATTTTTCCATTTCATGTAGGTTATCTAATTTGTTACATAGAGTTGTTCATAGTATCCTCTCATAGTCTTTTTTATTTCTCTGGGGTCACTAAAATATTACCCCCATCATTTCTGATTTTATTTATTTGTGTCTTCTTTCTTTTTGCTTTGTCAGTCTAACTAAAGGTTTGTCAGTTTTACTGATCTTTTTGAGGAGCTAACTTTTGTTTTTGTTTTTTTTTTAAATTGAGTTTTTCACAGCTTTTTTTTTTTTTTTGGTGAAGATTTATTTTTTATTTATTTCTCTCCCCTCCTCCCCAATTGTCTGCTCTCTGTGTCCATTCACTGTGTGTTCTTCTGTTACTGCTTCTATCCTTATCAGTGGCACCGGGAATCTGTGTTTCTTTGTGTTGCATCATCTTGTTGTGTCAGTGTGCGGGCCATTCTTGGGCAGGCTGCACTTTCTTTTGCGCTGGGTGGCTTTCCTTACAGGGCGCACTCATTGCACATGGGGCTCCCCTATGCAGGGGACACCCCTGCACAGCATGACATTCCTTGTGCGCATCAGCACTGTGCATGGGCCAGCTGCACACAGGTCAAGAAGGCCCGGGGTTTGAACCACGGACCTCCCATGTGGTAGGTGGACACCCTAACCACTGGGCCAAGTCCACTTCCCAACTTTTGGTTTTGTTGATACTATTTTTTTTCTCAAATGAAATTGAGAAAAATTCGTAAGAGTTCTCCTTCTGTTATTGATTTCAAGCTTAATTCCACTGTGGTTGGAGAAAGTACATTGTATGATTTCAATATTTTTAAAAAATTTATTGAGACTTGTTTTATGACATAAATTTGTACTATTCAGGAGACTGATCAACGTGCACTAGGTAAGAATGTATATTCTGCTGCTATTGGTTGAGATGTTTTCTATGTTAGATCTAGTTGGTTTAGAATATCATCCAAGCCTTCTATTTCCTTCTTGATATCTGTTATAGAAAGTGATGTATTGAAGTCTCCAACTATTAATGTGGAACTCTCTGTTTCTCCCTTCAAATCTATCCATATTTGCTTGATATATTTTAGGGGCTGTGCCAGTCGGACCCGTGTATTTATAATTTTTATGCATTTTTGTTGAATCAATCCCTTTATTAGTATATAGTGAACTCCTTTGTCCCTCATAATAGTTTTTTACTTAAAGCTATTTTATCTGATAGTAGTATAACTACTTCAGTTCTCTTTTGGTTACAATTGCATGGTATATTTTTCCATCCTTTCACTTTCAACCTACTTGTGCCTTTGAATTTTAAAGTGTGAGTACCTCATAATTAGCATGTAGTTGGGGCATGCTTTTTTGTCTTTTCTGTGGATCTCTGCCTTTTGAGAGTTTAATCCATTGCCATTTAAACTACCTACTGATAATGGAAGACTTTCTTCTCCCATTTTGCTATTTTATATTTGTAGTCATACCTTTTTTGTTCCCCAATTCTTCCTTTCATGCCTACTTTCGTATTTACTTGATTTTTTTGGTATTGTGCCATTTTAAGTCCTTTCTCGTTTCTTTCTGAACATATTTTCATATATTTTCTTTGTGGTTTCATGTGGCTAAAATGTAAAATCCTAAATCTATAGTAGTCATGTTTAATTTGATACCAACTTAACTTCAATAGTATACACATACACCTTTCTTATTCCCTTCTGTCAACCACCTTTTATTTGTACTTGTTGCAAATTATGTCTTTATGCATTGTATATTCAAAACCATAGATGTATTATTTTTTATTCATTTGCATTTTAGAACTTTTAAGAAGTGAAAAGTGGAGTGACATACCCCCCAAAATACAATACCATTGTATGGGCGTTTATAATTATCTCTATAGTTACATTTACTGAAGGTCTTTTATTTCTTTTTTTTTTTTTTTTTTTTTTAATTTTTTAATTTTTTATTGACTTTGTAATAATATTACATTAAAAATATATATGTGAGGTCCCATTCAACCCCACCCCCCCACCCCCCCTCTCCCCCCCCCCAACAACACTCGTTCCCATCATCATGACACATCCATTGGATTTGGTAAGTACATCTTTGGGCACCTCTGCACCTCATATACATTGGTTCACATCATGGCCCATACTCTCCTCTATTCCATCATGTAGGCCCTGTGAGGATTTACAATGTCCGGTGATTACCTCTGAAGCACCATCCAGGGCAGCTCCATGTCCCGAAGACTCCTCCACCTCTCATCTCTTCCTGCCTTTCCCCATACCCTTTGTCCATTATGTCCACTTTTCCCAATCCAATGCCACCTCTTCTATGTGGACACTGGATTGGTTGTGTCCATTGCACCTTTATGTCAAGAGGAGGCTCAGATTCCACCTGGATGCTGGATGCAATCCTCCCATTTTCAGTTGTAATCACTCTAGGCTCCATGGTGTGGTGGTTGTCCTTCTTCACCTCCATCTTAGCTGAGTGTGGTAAGTCCAATAAATCAGATTGTAGGTGCTGGAGTCTGTTGAGGCTCAGGGTCTGGCTATCACATTGTCAGTCCAGAGATTCAAATCCCCTAAATATATCTTAAACCCCAACATTAACTGCACCTCCAGCACATTAGCATGAAAGTCTTATGAAGGGAGATCCCATCTGAGTCCAGATTCATCACACATAAACACCATTTCCAAAGAGGGGCCATCTGCCCTGGTAGTTAACCCCATCGGCCATGACCATAACTCCCATGGGTCTCTTTAGCCCTCAAAGGAACCAATATCTGGGGGTTGTATCTGCTTTATCTGTCTCTCTGACTCTGCTCAGTTGTGCATGAGGGCAAACCTTCTGCCAGCCTCCAGACTCTTTTTTAGAAACTCGTAGCCATATAAACTCATTTCTCCTTTCCATTTCCCCCTTACTTTAGGTCAAACAGCATTTTAAAGTCATGGTATTTTATGTAGACATGGATATTCTGCTGATCCGCATTGAACCTTCCGTATAAGGTCATTTTCCAGTTGCATCATCAGTTGGTAGTTGATAGTGGTCCCTCGTTGCCAGGGAGGCTCATCCCCGGGTGTCATGTCCCACGCTGGGGGGAAGGCATTGCATTTACATGCTGAGTTTGGCTTCGAGACTGGCCACATTTGAGTAACATGAAGGCTGACAGAAGGAAATTCCCAGGCACAAAGTTGCTCTAGGCCTTGTTATTATTTTGGGTTTATCAGCTCACAAGCATAGTCATTAGTATCAGGGGCTCACTGTTGAACCCTCACTCCCTCCTGGTCCCCACCACTGTACCTGGGAGACTGTCGCTGCTCCCCTAGGGACCACGACAGAGCACCACTGGCCAGGAACCCAGTACCCCCCCTACTGTGGTTTTTAATTGTTGCCACTATGAGTATATCCAAACATTACCATGCACCCTGGACATATGTTCTGTACAGCTCCCTGTCAGTCATATATCATCTGTCATTGGTATCCCATACCAGTATCCCTCCATTGCCATTGTTGAAACACTCTGTGATCCAGTACTCCCCGAAATTTGAAGCCCAATATAATGTCATGGTCCCTTACTAGGGAATGGCATATAGCGATGAGTTTAAAGGATAGATAAAGAACTTGGATAAAGTTAGATAAAGAACTTAGATAAAGAATGTTGACTTGAAAAAATTCCACATCCTATTTTTTTCTTTTTTTTTTTTTTTTTTTTTTCCCCCCCCCCCTAATTATTCAGCTTTTCTTCACAGGAGTCCTAGACCACAGCAATGTATATATATAATATACAGCACTCCCACACATCCACCAGAAAACCTTTTCCCTTCCACAGTGATACTCTTACACCCTATTCATATCATATTTACTTAAAGTGATGTACAGAGTCTGAGACATTAGCTTTCTAACAAGGTGACATCTGTGTTTACATTATGGTGCATACTTTAGGATACACAGTTCTTTACATTTTTAGTTATCCTATGTTTTACATTATGGTTTACATTATCAGTCTGTCATCTCCTATATGTTATGGTGTAATATTACATGTTTTATATCCATCCTTGTGTACTCTCAAGAAACTCCTCTCTTACCCCCCATTTACTTTGGTTCCACACATTTAACGTCCATTTTCCCTTCCACCTTGGTGCCCTCAGTGATAGCCAACCTCCGTTTCCTGAGGAGCCACTTCCAGAGATAGATGGAATAGTGTTCAGGGCCTAACTTGCTCAACTGCCCCAATGCCCTGGGAGCCACCCTTTCTCTCGAGGGATACAGTTCCCTCTATTGGATGGCATTAGTCCTCCCCAGGATGTGGGTCCACCCCCACTCTCACTACTTGGGTTTCTACCCCATGGTGTCACCCACTCTGGCAGAATGAGCATTTAGACATTCCCCAGGAGCCCGTCCTGCATCAGACCCTCCCCTCCGAGCATTCTAAACAGGTAACCCTCTTTATTATATTTTGATATGATTTTCTCGGCATTTTACTCTCCACCAACACCTGACCCTCTCCTGGTTCGTATGCTACCCCTCCCTCCCCCCACTTTTGGGCAACGTTACCCACCTGTCCCTCCCCAGCCACCCTCAAACCCGCAAAGCCCCAAGCAAAGGCAACCCCTTGCCCCCCTTTTATCTCTTCTTTGTGTTCATACTTACCACCATCTCGTCTTAAATTCCACCCCTGCAGACATCGGCTCATATCCTTCCTCCACCCTCCGATTTCCTGCAAGCCTATCGTTCAGTCTCTTGCTATCTAGGGCAGCTTGTTTATTTCATATCATTGAGGTCATGTAGTATTTGTCCTTCAATGTCTGGGTTGCTTCACTCAACATAAGGTTCTCAAGATTCATCCATGTTATCACATGTGTTTGTAGTGTGTTTGTTCTTACAGCCGAGTAGTATTCCATTGTGTGTATATACCACATTTTATTGATCCACTCGTCTGTTGATGGGCATTTGGGTTGATTCCAACTTTTGGCAATAGTGAACAATGCTGCTATGAACATTGGTGTACATATATTGGTTTGTGTTCTTGTTTTCAGTTCTGCTGGGTATATTCCCAGCAGTGGTATTGCTGGGTCATATGGCAAATCTATGGCTAGTTTTTTGAGAAACCGCCATACTGTTCTCCAGAATGGTTGGATCCTTCTGCATTCCCACCAGCAGTGGATGAGTGTTCCCCTTCCTTCACATCCTCTCCAGCACTTGTATTCTTCTGTTTTTTTCATAGCTGCCAATCTTATGGGTGTAAGATGGTATCTCATTGTGGTTTTGATTTGCATTTCCCTGATAGCTAGAGATTTGGAACATTTTTTCATGTGCTTTCTTGCCATTTGTATTTCTTCTTCGGAGAAGTGTCTGTTTAAGTCTTTTTCCCATTTTTTAAATGGATTGTTTATCTTTTTATTTTCAAGATGTAGGAGTTCTTTATATATGCAAGTTATAAGTTTCTTATCAGATATATGATTGCCAAATATTTTCTCCCACTGTGTGGGCTCCCTTTTTACTTTCTTGACAAACTCCTTTGAGGTGCAGAAGGCTTTAATTTTGAGGAAGTCCCATTTATCTATTAGTTCTTTTGCTGTTCGTGCTTTTGGTGAGATATTCATAAATCCATTACCTATTACAAGGTCCTGTAGATGTTTCCCTACACTGCTTTCTAAGGTTTTTATGGTCTTGGCTTTTATATTTAGGTCTTTGATCCATCTTGAGTTGATCTTTGTATAAGGTGTGAGATGGTAATCCTCTTTCATTCTTCTACATATGGCTATCCAGTTCTCCAGACACCATTTGTTGAATAGGCCACTCTCTCCCAGTTGAGAGGGTTTGGTGGCTTTATCGAATATTATGTGGTTGTATATGTGAGGTTCTATATCAGAGCTTTCAATTCGATTCCATTGGTCTATATGTCTCTCCTTATGCCAATACCATGCTGTTTTCACCACCGTAGCTTTATAGTATGTTTTGAAGTCAGGTAGTGTAATTCCTCCAATTTCGTTTTTCTTTTTCAGTATGTCTTTGGCTATTCGGGGTCTCTTTCCTTTCCAAATAAATTTCATAGTTAGTTTTTCTAGTTCCTTAAAGAAGGCTGCATTGATTTTTATTGGGATTGCATTGAATGTGTAGATCAATTTTGGTAGGATAGACATCTTAATAATGTTCAGTCTTCCTATCCATGAACAAGGAATAGTCTTCCATTTATTTAGGTCTTCTTTGATTTCCTTGAACAATCTTGTATAGTTCTCAGTGTATAAGTTCTTTACCTCTTTAGTTAAATTTATTCCTAAGTATTTGATTTTTTTATTTACTATTGTGAATGGTATTTGTTTCTTGATTTCCTCCTGATCTTGCTCATTATTGGTGTACAGAAATGCTACTGATTTTTGCGCATTGATCTTATAACCTGCGACTTTACTAAACTCATTTATGAGTTCTAGAATCTTCGTTGTAGATCTCTCAGGGTTTTCTATGTATAGGATCATGTCATCTGCAAATAATGAAATTTTGACTTCTTCCTTTCCAATTTGAATGCCTTTTATTTCTGGTTCTTGCCTCAGTGCTCGAGCAAGTACTTCTAAGACAATGTTAAATAGGAGCGGCGACAGTGGGCATCCTTGTCTTGTTCCTGAGTTTAGAGGGAAGGAGTCTAGGATTTCTCCATTGTAAACAATATTGGCTTTAGGTTTTTCATATATACTCTTTATCATGTTCAAAAAATTTCCTTGTATTCCAATCATTTGGAGTGTTTTTATCAAGAAAGGGTGCTGTATTTTGTCAAATGCTTTTTCTGCATCAATAGATATAATCATGTGATTTTTTTCCTTCAATCTGTTTATATGGTGTATTACGTTGATTGATTTTCTTATGTTGAACCATCCTTGCATACCTGGGATGAATCCCACTTGGTCGTGGTGTATAATTCGTTTAATGTGTTGTTGAATACGATTAGCAAGTATTTTGTTAAGTATTTTTGCGTCTAGGTTCATTAGAGAAATTGGTCTGTAATTTTCCTTTCTTGTGATGTCTTTGTTTGGCTTTGGTACTAGGGTAATGTTGGCATCATAGAAGGAGTTGGGTAATGTTCTTTCTGTTTCGATGGTTTGGAATAGTTTCAGCAGGATTGGTGTCAGTTCTTTACGGAATGTTTTACAGAATTCACCTGTGAAGCCATCTGGCCCTGGGCTCTTCTTAGTTGGGAGATTTTTAATAACTGATTCTATCTCTCTGCTTGTGATTGGTTTGTTAAGATCATCAATTTCTTCTTTTGTCAATATGGGCTGTTTATGTGTTTCTAGGAATTTGTCCATTTCCTCTAGATTGTCATTTTTGTTGGAATATAGTTTTTCAAAATATCCTCTTATGATAGTCTTTATTTCTGTGGGGTCAGTGGTGATATCGCCTTTCTCATTTCTTATTTTGTGTATTTGCATCTTCTCTCTTTTTTTCTTTGTTAGTGTTGCTAAAGGTTTGTCAATTTTGTTAATCTTCTCAAAAAACCAGCTCTTGGTCTTGTTTATCTGTTCAAGTGCTTTCTTATTTTCTATTTCATTTAGTTCTGCTCTTATCTTTGTTATTTCCTTCCTTCTTCTTCCTGTTGGGTTACTTTGTTGTTGTTTTTCTAATTCCTTCAAATGTGCAGTTAGTTCTTCAATTTTTGCTCTTTCTTCTTTTTTGATATATGAATTTATGGCTATAAACTTCCCTCTCAGTACTGCTTTTGCTGCATCCCATAAATTTTGGTATGTTGTGTTATCATTATCATTTGTTTCAAGGTAGTCATTGATTTCTTTTGAGATTTCCTCTTTGACCCACTGTTTTTCTAAGAGTGTGTTGTTTAATTTCCAAATCGTGGTGTGAAATCTGGGCTTCTTTCCCTTGCAAATCTCCAGCTTGACTCCACTGTGGTCAGAGATAATGTTTTGTATGATTTCAATCTTTCTGAATTCGTTCAGCCTTTCTTTGTGGCCTAGCATATGATCTATCTTGGAGAATGATCCATGTGCGCTTGAGAAAAATGTATATCCTGCTGTGTTTGGGTGTAGCGATCTATATATGTCTATTAGATCGAGCTCCTCTAATATACTATTCAGATGTTTTGTTTCTTTGGTGATTCTCTTTTGAGATGTTCTGTCCAGAATTGATAGTGGTGTATTAAAATCCCCCACTATAATTGTAGATGTATCTATTCTTTCACTTAGTTTTTCCAGCGTTTGCCTGACGTATTTAGAGGCACCCTTGTTAGGGGCATAGATATTTATGATTGTTCGATCTTCTTGACAGATTTTCCCTTTGACTAAAATGTAGTATCCTTCTTTGTCTCTCACAATTGTTTCACATTTAAAGTCTATTTTGTCTGATATTAATATAGCTACTCCTGCCTTTTTTTGGTTATTGTTAGCTTGTATGATTGTTTTCCAGCCTTTCACTTTCAATCTCCATGCGTCTCTGGGTCTAAGATGTGTCTCTTGTAGACAGCATATGGATGGGTCATATTTCCTTATCCAGTGTCCCAGTCTGAATCTTTTGATAGGTGAGTTTAATCCATTGACATTCAGTGTTATTACTATCAAGGAATTATTTGTGTTAGCCATATTTTGATTGGATTTGTGTTTGTCATATTTTGTTTGTATATTTTTTTTTGTCTTTTTTGTTGTTGTTGTTGGTCTTATACTCTCCTCCAACTTTGCCTTTCCTGTTTTTTCCTTTCTTCCTGCAGAACTCCCTTTAGAATTTCTTGAAGGGGAGGTTTCTTGTTGGTATACTCTTTCAGTTTCTGTTTGTCTGCGAATATTTTGAACTCTCCATCATGTTTGAATGCTAGTTTAGCTGGATAGAGTATTCTTGGTTGGAAATTTTTTTCCTTTAGTACCTTGACTATATCATACCACTGTCTTCTTGCCTCCATGGTTTCAGAAGAGAAATCAGCACTTAATCTAATTGAGCTTCCCTTGTATGTGATGGTTTTCTTTTCTCTTGCTGCTTTTAGGATTTTCTCTTTGTCTTGAGCATTGGATAATTTGACAAGTATATGTCTTGGGGTGGGCCTGTTGGGGTTTATGACTTGTGGAGTGCGCTGTGCTTCTTGGATATGTACATCTGTCTCTTTCAGTAGATTTGGGAAGTTTTCAGCCATTATTTCCTGCAACACTCTTTCTGACCCCTTTCCCTTCTCTTCACCTTCTGGAATGCCTATAATACGTATGTTTGAGCGTTTTGCATTGTCATTCAGGTCCCTAAATCCTAATTGGATTTTTTCTATCTTCTTATTGACCCCTTCTACTATCTGTTTGATTTCTGATGTACTGTCTTCCACATCACTAATTCTCTGCTCTGTCTCTTCTAGTCTGCTGATATTTGCAGCAAGTGTATTTTTGATTTCTTGAACTGTGGTGTTCATTCCCATCATATCTGTTATGTTTTTGCGTATGTCTGCAATTTCCCCTCCAAGTGATGTCTTCATGTTGTTAACCTCTTTCATTACTGCATCAAATTTGTCGGTGATAAATGTTCTGAGATCTTTCATTGCTTGTGCCAAGTTTTGCTCCCCTTCGTGATTATTGGTTTGTTGATTGGATTCAGCCATGTTTTCCTGATTATTGGTTTGGTTCGTAGATTTTTGTTGCTTTCTGGTCATCTCTTTATTTTGACGAATTTAATCAGTTCCTTAGCTTCTTTGTCTGCTCTTGGAGGTTAATTAGTTGTTATTTTTGCACAGGTGTTATATCTTCTCTTTGTCACTTTTTTCTTCTTATTCTAGTTACTTGTTGTTGGTTAAGTTCACTTTAGAGGAAAGTATTAGTGTTGGGGAAAGGCAATTGTGTAAGCAAGGGAAAAGTGTAAAGTTGTATTGGTGATGTATGTTAATAAAGCAGGAATATGAGATCTGGAAGGATGGAGGTTAGATTCATGTAGATTGTATGGGGTTATAGCTGTAGGTAGAGTACCTTTTATGAAGTTGATGACTGAATTTGGGAGGAATATGGTATGAACTACACAGCTATTGTTTTCATGAGAGAGGGAAAAAGAAAAGAGAGGTAATAGTTTCAAGAGTGGATAATAGACAGAAAACAGAACAAAGGTATTAGAAATTAAGAGTTAGACACTTTGTGGATCAAAGAACGGGAGGTGGGGGGTGGAATATAGGAGAGACAGTAGATGATAGTGGATATCAAGATGCAGGGGAAGGGGGATAGTGTAGGTAGCCTAAATCAGTTCACACAGAAATGAGGCAGTGGAGGATGGGAAAACCCAGCAAATGTGAGGTGTTCCCTGTAGCACCTATTGTATACTTGAATTAAAGTAAAAATAAGTGGAAGATGAGGGACAAGAGGGAAAGAGAAAACCGAAAAAAAAAAAAAAAAAAAAAAACAAACTAATTATAATAAAGAAAAAAGAAAGGCAAGAAGAAAGGAAGAAAGAAAAAGAGGATGGGCAAACGGTGGGGAACGGATAGGGAGAAGAGAGATACAGGTACACACGTGTCACAATTGCAACACTATCTAAAACAACAACTTCCCCCCGCTTTGCCCTAAAACCCCCCCGTCTGTCTGCCCAAATGGGTCTGCAAGCACCTCCCTTCCCTCAAACCCCCAATAGGCCGCCCAGGGCCCACGAACTCCCCAGTACTGCAGATGCTCAAAAAAAAAAAAAAAAAAAAAAAAAAAAAAAAAATTAAGTAAAATTAAAAAAAAAAAAAAAAAACAAAAAAAAACAGAAACCCCTCCGCAGGCCCGGCTCCGCCCGCCGCGGAGGCTTGGACCGGCTCTGCCCGCCTCCTCACGCCGCCTTGGCCTGGCCTGGCTCCGCCCAGCTCCGCTCGCTACAGCGGCCCAGCCGGCTCCGGCATCCACCTCCCGCCACCGCGGCCTGGACCGGCCCTGCCCGGCTCCGTACCCGCCGCGGCCTGACCCGGGCCCGCCCGGCTCCAAACGCTACCGCGGCCCGCAGCCGGGGCCTGAACCGGCCCCGCCCAGCTCCAAGCGCTACCGCGGCCCGCAGCCGGGGCCTGCACCGGCCCCGCCCGGCTCCAAGCGCTACCGCGGCCGGCAGCCGGGACCTGCACCGGCCCCGCCCGGCTCCAAGCGCTACCGCGGCCGGCAGCCGGGGCCTGCACCGGCCCCGCCCGGCTCCAAGCGCTACCGCGGCCCGCAGCCGGGGCCTGCACCGGCCCCGCCCGGCTCCAAGCGCTACCGCGGCCGGCAGCCGGGACCTGCACCGGCCCCGCCCGGCTCCAAGCGCTACCGCGGCCGGCAGCCGGGGCCTGCACCGCACCGGCCCCGCCCGGCTCCAAGCGCTACCGTGGCCCGCAGCCGGGGCCTGCACCGGCCCCGCCCGGCTCCAAACGCTACCGCGGCCCGCAGCCGGGGCCTGCACCGGCCCCGCCCGGCTCCAAACGCTACCGCGGCCCGGCCCGGCCTGGCTCAGCCCCACCGAGCGGGGCTAGATGCCTCGTCTCCGCCTACCCAAGAAGGGAATCCTCTACAGGTAGCTGGGATCTCCGTGTATATTTCACAGACGAATCCTCTCTGTTACCTTCCCTCCAAATCGATGTCCAGACACCTCCGGACCAGCAAAAATCCCGAAACAATCCGGTCCCAAAGAGTCTCCAACGCCGCCCAGCCGATTCCCTGCAGAAGACTCTAACAGGGATGTTCACTCAGCCGCCATCTTGCCCCCTCTCCTCCTCTTTTATTTCTTTATACCACTTTGATCAACTGTCTAGTGTCTTTTCTTTTCAGTCTGGAGAATTCCCTTTAGCATTGCTTATAAGGCAGGTCTGGTGGTGATGAACTTCCTCAGGTTTTTCTTTATCTGGAAATGTGTTACTCTCTCCCTCATTTTTAAAAGAAAGTCTTGTTGGATATAAAATTCTTGGTTGATAATTGTTTTCTTTAAGCATTTTAAACATTTTGTACCACTGCCTTCTTGCCTCCATGGTTTCTTATGAGAAATCAGCACTTAAAATTATTGGCATTTATGGAGCAAATGTGGCTCAAGGAATTGAGCACCTGCCCCCCACACGGGAGGTCCCAGGTTCAGTATCCAGTGCCTCTTGAAAGAACAAAACAAACAATAAGCAAAAAAACACACAATAATACCAAGTCAGGATTTTATTGAACCAAGTGGCTCAGTGGTTGAGTGCCAGCTTCCCACGTACGAGATCCCAGGTTCAATCCCTGCCCCTGGTGCCTCAAAAAAAAAGATTGGGATTCACTTGTACATAATTTGTTACTCTTCTCTTGCAAGTTTCAGAACTCTTTTCTTATCCTGGACATTGTAAAGTTTGATTATTTGTGTCTGAGTGCAGTTCTCTTTGAGTTTATTCTCTTTGGAGATTGTTTGGCTTCTTGAATGTGCATGCTCATATCTTCCATTAAATTTGAGAAGTCTGAGGTGCCAGTGTAGCTCAGCAGTTGAGCTATTTCTTCAAATATTTCTTCTGCTTCTTTCTCCCTTTCTTCTCTTTCTGGGACTCTCAAAATGCATATATTTGTGCATGTGATGGTATCTTACAGTTCTCTTAGCACTATTCACTTATAAAATTATTTTTTCTTTCATTTCCTCAGCCTGAATAATTTCAATTTCTTATCTTCTAAATCACTAATTTTTTTTTTTCTTCTGCCACCTGCAATCTGCTACTGAAACCTTCTAGTGAATTTTTCATTTCAGTTATTGGGGTCTTCAATGCCAGTTTTTCTGTTTGTTTCCTATTAAGAATCTCAAAGTGATATTCATATTGCTCATTTATTGTTTTCCTCATATTTTTTAGTTCTTACTCCAAGTTTTTTTAATCTCCTTGAGTATATTGAGGATCATTTTTTTAAAGTTTCTGTTTTGTATGTCCAAAGTCTGGTCCTCTTCATTTATGGTTTTGGGACTTTTATCTTGTTTCTTTGGATAGGCCCTCATTTCCTGTTTTTTTTTCCATTTGTCTTATAATCTCTTGTTGCACACTGTACATTTTAATATTTTAAAATCTTAACTCTGGGATTTAGTCACTGATCCGTCTGTTCCTTGTGTTTGTATCTAGCTTGTGATATGACAACTTCATTGGGTGTCATAAGCTAACAAAAACAAAGAAAATAAAGCAAAAAACTTTTCATAATCTTTGAAAATTGGCTCTACTTTGGCTAGTGGTCCTCTCTGTGTTATCTGAGCCTACATGGAGCTGTAAAGCCTACTTCTTTTTCTGCGCTTATACTTATTCATAGCCTCAGGAATTCCCCTGTTTTCAGTTTATAGGAGTTCAAATTTCCCCTCTACTCCCTTTGAAATAGACTTCTGATATGACTTTTTTTTTTTTTTTTTTTAAGATTTATTTATTTTGTTTAATTTTCCCCCCTCCCCTGGTTGTCTGTTCTTGGTGTCTATTTGCTGCGTCTTGTTTCTTTGTCCGCTTCTGTTGTCGTCAGTGGCACGGAAGTGTGGGTGGCGCCATTCCTGGGCAGGCTGCTCTTTCTTTTCACGCTGGGCGGCTTTCCTCACGGGCGCACTCCTTGTGCGTGGGGCTCCCCCACGCGGGGGACACCCTTGCGTGGCACGGCACTCCTTGCGCGCATCAGCGCTGCGCATGGCCAGCTCCACACGGGTCTAGGAGGCCCGGGGTTTGAACCGCGGACCTCCCATGTGGTAGACCGACGCTCTAACCACTGGGCCAAAGTCCGTTTCCCCTGATATGACAATGTAGGTAGCCCTCTGACCAGGTTGCTTAATTGTTTCTTATACTGCTTTAGTTGCCTGCAAGCAGCTTCTCTGCTTTCAGGATACATTCTGGGAGGACAAGTTTCTTGTTTCAGTCTTTCAGGCTTCCACTCAATAGACTGGCACAGGCATACAGGCATCCCAATATATGCATTGGGGTTACTCTGTTATCCTCTGGGACCTACAATGGGCTGGCTCCACACCACGCAAGGGAGTAGGTGTGGAAAGGAATAGCAAGGGTAGCATAAGCTTTGCCTACCATTTTTCAGGCTGTTTTGTCTTGATTTGACATTTTTCCAAGTTACTGCAAACTTTAAGTGTCTTCTACAATTTTGAAGATGACTTTTCTAGTGTTTGCTAGTCATTCAAATATTTTATGGGGGAGCAGCATGCTGGAGCACCACCGTCTTGATGACTGGAAGTTCAGTCATATAATTTTTATAGGATCGTTATATACATTATGGGCTTAAAATTGGGCCATGACATTTAATCTCTATTAATATATTTAAAATTAGGAGAAATGAAATACAGGAATAATGTAAATTTAGTTTTTATTATTTTACTGAAAACAAGGGGAAATAAAAGCTGAAGAAATCATATTTTGCAGAGGAAATAAAAAAGACAGTGAATATTGTGTTAGGTTGAAATTCACATCCCAGGAAAAAAAGCATGTTCAAAGCCTGCTTTCTTGTGGGTGTGAACCTATTGTAAATAGGACCTCTTGAATATGTTCATTTTAGTTACGGTGTGGCTCAACTGAAAGGGGTTGGGTCTTAATCTGAATTACTTGGGTTCTTTATAAGCAGAATATATTAGTCAGCCAAAGGGGTGCTGATACAAAATACCAGAAATCTGTTGGCTTTTATAAAGAGTATTTATTTGGGGTAGAAGCTTACAGTTACCAGGTCATAAAGCATAAGTTACTTCCCTCACCAAAGTCTATTGCCACGTGTTGGAGCAAGATGGCTGCTGATGTGTATGAGGGTTCAGGTTTCCTGGGTTCTTCTTCCCAGGGCTTGTTTCTTTCTCGGCTCAGCTGCTTTGCTAGCTCCACAAGGCCAGCTGTAGACTATCAGGTGAGTGGCTTGTTTCTCTTCCTGGGGCCTTTCTTCTTTCCTCCTGACCAAGCTCCTCTGTGTTCCTACTTCCTGGGGCTTCAGCTCAAAACTCCTACTCTCTTCTCTGCTGTGTGGTTTATTCTCTGAGTCCCCACCCAAAGAGGGTAGGAACTCTACACCCTACTGACATGGCCCAATCAAAGCCCTAATCATAATTTACTCACACCCAAGTACAGACCAGTTTACAAACATAATCCAATATCTATTTTTGGAATTCATGAACTGTATCAAACTGCTACACAGAAGAAAATCAGAAACAGAGATAGTCAGTCATGGGGAGGTGATGGAATCCAGAAGTCCACAGTACCTGGAAAAGAAAGGAGAGGACTCACCATGTGATGAGAAAGCCAAGGAACATAAAGATTGCTGATCAATCAGAATGCTACCAACATCAGGAGGAAGTAAACCTTTCAGTCTCTGAAACCACAAGCTCATAAATTCTTGTTGTTTAAGCCAAAACCAAGTCATGGTCTTTGTAATTGTAGCTACCAAACTAAGAAAAATAGACTTTACCACATGAGATGACATCAGAAAATATGGATATTTTGATTTCTTTGAAACTGACAAATACCTGAATATGATGAGATGTGGTTGTGGTAGCAGCAGCAGCAGCAGCAGTGTTGTGAGCTGCTTGGGAAGATTTGAGGTAGGAAGAGTGCCTGCATTTAACCTGTGGAAGCAGGCAAACATTCCAGAGAAAGTACACTAATGCTGAATGATTACTTTTCTCACTGTGCTGATAGAGGTTGTGTTAATAAATATAAAACACCACCTCTCAGGTTGACACCTCCTTTCACCCTCTAAACTTAGGAACAAAGGGGATGGAACTGAATATTTACCATTGTTGGATAATGATCTCCCTTTCAATTTCTGCTCAGGATTTGGTATGCTGGTATAACATTTGGATTAGGTCTTTGGGAGTAGAAAGGACAAAGCCAGTCTATTGACTAACCTGAGCAGGGGTTAAGGAAAAGACAATACTCCTGTGTCACCAACAGTCAAGTCCAACGAGCTCAGTCCCCATGTATAGATGGCCAGGGGCTTATTCCCCAGTATAAAACCTTTGTAAAAGCAATCCCATTATGCCTTGTGTTTAAATTGTTTTTTTATGCAGAACTTTGTAAAATATGGGTGTTTGGGGAGAATAATTTGAATCAGGTGATTTTTATAAATAAGCACAATATAACAAAAATGACAACATTCAATTTTGAAATTCTCACAGAGCAAGTAGTGCCCCATTCTTTAGAAGTCACCTATGCTTATGGGTTTGTTGAGATATTTTGTGCTAATGAGGATATGATAAATCTTACAACCTGAGAGACATTATAAAAAAAGAGTTATTTTGAGAAAGTAGTCATCTGTGATGTGGGACAAATGTTAACCGGTATTTTTGTTATTGTTGTTGTTAACCATTATTGTCCAGTGTGGCTGAAATTGCTGCTCTTATTTGGAGCCATGTCATCATCACTACCCACTAAGATATTTTAATTGATATTTGTTTATATCTTATCTTTACCAAAAAGATTTGAGGGGACAAATTATATGCCTTCTTCTGTGTTAGAGTTATAATCAAAGTCTGCAGATTCAAACTTGATCCATTCTCTGGTCCTATTAGAACCAGATTTTCAAAATTCAATCCAATGAAAAAACATGCATTGTTCTATTATTCACAGTGATTTGAGATAGGCCCTTTACAAAGGCATCTAAATAAAGGCTTATAGGACCATTTAAAAAAACCTATTTTACTCTACATATGGTTTTTAAAAATTTCAATTCTGGGCTTGTAATGTTATAAACAAATTAATTGTTTTTGAAAATATGTGAAGTGTGATGGTACTGCAAGGTCACTATGGCCATGAAATATATAACTTTTACTTATGCCTCCGAGCGATGAGTACTTCAGAGAAGACTCCAGAGAGAATTAGAGCCAGAATTCTCTTAAAGAGCTTTGATACATTTCAAACACTGCAAATGAAAAGAAATAGCATATTGAAAATGGAGATCATATGTATGGTGTAGCTTTTCTGCAGAAATTCCTTAAAAGAGAAAAAAAGGCAATAAAATGCTATTCCTTCAAGCTGAGAAATGGTGCCACGATGCATCAATAGAGGCCTGGTTTCAATCCAACATGGCCAGAGCATTGTAAAGAATACTATGCTGCTGTTGAAAAGAAAGAGGTAGACATACATATTGACTTGGCAAGATTCCTGAAGACATATTGTTAAGTGAATAATTCATGGAACAGTCCCATTTGTGCAAAAAAGACATGAACTGTAATTTTGATATGAACATCCAAGTATGCAAATGTATTAAATGCACACCAAACTTCTGGGGGAGGGAAGTAGGTGAGTATGTGTGAGCATGTGCATGTGTGGATGGATGGATGGGTGTGGTTTGCAGGTGGCATGGGAGCAATGACCAGTAGTCAACATATTTTGCTCTATATCATTCTTTTTGTTTGAATATTTTACAAGACTTTATTATTTCAACAGTCACACCCAAACAAGAAAGTAAACGATATCATTAGATGTATTTTTAGCCAGTTTAAGATTATAACACTGGTGTATACTACCAAACTGTAAAATTTCCACTGATGGCACAATCGAAGACTCCTCTGCAATCAAGTCTATAATGCCAAAATTATTCACTGAAGAAGGGAAAAAATGCAGACATACTCTAACAAACACCATTGTAGATTTTTACAAGATCCGTTTGCCTTTGTGGGAGCAGAAATAGCCGGTGTACCCCCAGGAGGGTGCTGGGTCACACTACGACTTTGTGCAGCTGAGACTTCTCAGAGCAGCTTTGGGGTCCTACCCTGGGGACTCCCACCGTTGGCCATCTGTGGCCATCTGCATTCACCTCCAAGGCAGTCCAGCTTCGCCTTCCAGAGACTTTGGCTAGTTGGCAGAACTCCCTCTACCCTGCTGGCTTTTCTGTTCTGTTCTGCCGGGCGTTCTGGAACCACTTCCTACTAGAGGAGCAGACCAAGGCCCCGCTGACCCTCAGCCCCAGTTACCAGCATCCACACTGGGCCTGCCAGTGTCCTCTGCAGGCAGTTTGGGCAGCCACCGAGGGAGGACAGGAAAGCACTTTTTGGCTTCTGCTAAAGTCTGCCAAACAGCAGAGTTCACATAGGGCCAGTGGGACCTGCTGCCCGAAAGGGGCAGGGGCTTTTTGTTTCGGTTTATGTCTTTTCTTTCTCTGCTGGTAACTCAGGGTTCATCTGTCCGTGGCCTTTCAGAAAAAAAAACACACACAAAAAACACAACTCTGTAGGCTATCTAGAAGCCTCATTATATCCCTCATGCATAAAGTAAGGGTTCAAAAAATATTAGTTGAAGGAAAGTTTTTGGTTTGTTGGAAGCAGATGCTTTTTATGACTTAAAATGCAAACAGGTAACAAATGACATTATTTAGTATATCAGAGACACAGTATGCATTTTATTACCTGGATTAATTCCGTTTCCTCAGCAAAGCTAATTGCATCAAGAAGACTAGCGGCAAGTGCTTTGTGCAACAGAAGACAGTGAGATACCAACATGGCATCCAGCTTCACAACAAATGGAAGTTTCTCTGGCATGAGGAGAGTGTCCGACCTTCTCTAGATCTGGCTTCTCGAGCTCTTCCCTCTGCATCGTCCACCCCAGCCGTACTTAAGATGAAAAGCGACGCAGGATCACCCACAGTGTGCTGCTGGCACGCAGCCAGGCTGCCCACCCTGTGGTAAAGCTGTCTGCAAAACAAGACCTCTGAGGAGAACGTGTGGAGAATGGATGGCGGGGCAGGCTGTGCACCGAGCTGAAAGGGGATCACCACAAGCAGGGCGGGCAGAAGCAGCACTGTGATTTAATATCAAATGATAGGCGGTGGCTGTGGACTTCTGGGAAATCAGACGCAATGGCAAAATTCCTTTCAGGACAAGAGTAGTGTTGAGGGCACCACAAGGAGAATAATGAATGAAAAAAAAATTTGATTTTGAAATTCTAGCTTTGGTTCAAGGGGTTCTGGTGGATGGATATGGTATAAAGTAGTCTGTCTACCTACAGCTATTTTCAGTAGGGTTTTCACTGCCAGTAACAGTTTTAGGCACAAAGTGATTTTGTATAGTTAATATCGATTATGTCTATATGCATTACATTTATTTGGACAGAAGGTGGTTTGCACATAGTCATGGTGTTTACCTAGGTTTGCAAATCGTTATGTTTGGAAAATGATTCTATGTTCATAATTTTAAATGTAAAATGAAAACACAGACCATCTGGAAATTATCAAAATACTATGTAAAGGCAATGATGCCATTTACTGTATAGAATCAATTTAGCACACCAATAAAAACACGCACACACGTATAAACCTCACGAAAGCTGGCTATTCTTTTCCATAGAACTTTTCATTTAAATTCTGTTGCCGTTGTTGTATAGTAAATTTTGTTGTCACACGGCTATAGCTAAAGTGCTTTTTATTTGATGTAATCCTACTGCATCATTAAAATATCAGTATTTTTTATGTTTTACAAATATTTGCAGGCACTGTTAAGCAACAAAAAACACAGTGCAGTAACAAATGTCCATTTTATGGCCACTGTCAGACTATATATTGTATAAGGCCTCAATATTATCAGCAATCTAGACCTAAATTATCACAGCCCAAAGTCCATGAAACACAAGACACATATATAATCTCCCTTAGGCCATGTATTGAAATGTTAGAATTAAAAGCTTGGGCTATCAATTCAGGCAGAAAATGTCCTTATTGAAAGGAATTTTTCACTCAGGACAAAAAAGGAGAGAAGCAAAGGAATGAAGCTAAGAGCTGGTTTTTTAGAATAGCTCTAAATCTGAGAGAAGAGTTTTAGGTCCCCAAAGAGGAAGCAGAAGTGAGAGGGGAAATAAAGGCACAAGTGGGTAAAATTGTTCTTTTTGTCACTGTTTTAGTATTATTATTTTAATTGATGAAGATGTGTAGTTTATCAGTAAACAATGTTGGTTGATGGTGTTTTTAGAGATTTTTCTCTCAACTAAAAATTCTACTTGAGAGAAGCCAAGGAGACTGATGTTTACTGTGATGAGAAATTATTTGCAACATATGGTTCATTGCGAATCCTGAACAAATAGTCTCTAAGGTGCCTAGGAGTTAGGCCCGCAGAGGTGTAGCAGGGAATCTGTATGTAATTGGGTCAAAACTGACAGTGTTTTGTTATATAATTAACAGAATGAGTGTGGGACTTCTCCTAAACACACAGTAATTCACTTTGCCCTCTTACTTACTGTTAAATATTTTCTTTCCTCTGCTAAATTTCTTTGTTACTTCTTCAAATCCTAAAAGACAAAATCACCTCCTACCGCCCATACACCCTTTGGTTTTCTTTTTGTGGAGGTTTGAAGGTGTCAAAGAACTGATTCATTGAGTCCAAATGGCATTATTAATCATAAGTGGTTGTCAGGATTCATAATGGTGAATGTGTCGAGAGGAGTCGGGTTGGTAGAATAGTTTGGCCTATTGTAGTTTTCTTCTTCATTGTGGTCCTGGATGGCAGTGAAGTTTTCTTTTTCATGGTGAGAGGGCATTGCTGGACCCGGCTAACTCAGGACGGGCAGGCACAAAAAGGATATGAGCACATTCGAAAGCCACAGTTCTGACTTTTAAATGCTCGTGTAATCTAGTAGCAGGGGCATTTTGATTTGAAAACCAGTGGTTTACTAATTAAGAAAAGAGGTTTCGAAAATCTCTTTCCCATCTATGCAGATTAAATGCAAATAATCTGTTTCCTAAAACTACTCTCCAATGTGTTTTTTTGTTTTTGTTTATTGTAACTTTCAGAGGCGCTCTTTCAACTCACAGAGTTTTAACCTCTACTGAGGTTGCCTCATTCGTTAGACGTTCATCTGAACTTTTACTGCCCCCAAACATTTCTTACCATGAGTGCCAATTTAGAAGTTTGACTTTTATTCCATTGTGAGTTATGTTACTGGTGTTGATAAATTTGTGACCCCTGATATCTTGATCATTAACAGTGACTTAATAAATAAAATGCAGATTTGTTTGGTAAGTATTTTTTCTCATATGAGATGAGCAGATCATATCACATTGTTAATATTTTAAAAGGCAGTTTTTGATAGATAAAATTTAATTTCAGGTTAAAATATGTTGAAATGTAGGACATCTTTCTCATTCATGTAAACAACCAGACAGGATCTTTCAAATGCTTAAAAAAAATATGAATTATTTTGACAAGAAATATTCAAAATAGGTTCAGGTATATTAGGCAGATATTAAAGTTTCAATTTGATGAAACAGCAACATAGGTTTTTAAATTGAGACATTTTCCTAATTTTCAGTTGCTTTTAGAAAAAAATTAGATGGAACATTTTGGTAGGGGAGTTTCATTTATTTCTGGAAAATAATGTGAATGTTAGAATATCTATTTTTTTAAAAAAATTGAGTCCCTTACCTAATTTCTATAATCTTTTTATGTTTAATATAAGCAATAGTGGATGAAGGTAGGTTTTTAAGATTATTTTAAGTAGTAGTTTAAAAAATAAAATTAAAATTCCACAATTAACGTAGATTTTTTCCTGAGTTATTTTTCTCTTAAGATTAAAAAATATATATATGATTACTTGAAGGTTTGATTTGTCCTTTGAGCCTACCTGGAATTATGCGCATAATTCTTCTTATCATTTTTAGGGAAGGTTTAGATGTGTTGCCTGTATTAAGAATCGTTAGAATTAGTTACAGGGACTCAAACCATAACATAAACCAAATCACATACAATTGATGAACTTATTTCAAAATCATGATTCTTTAAACATCTGGAAGCATCATAAAGATAGTTAAAAATTTTTTTTTTCTATGGCAGAATTCTAAAAAATTGAAAATTTTTTATGTTTGTGTTTTAAAATTTCTGAATGTCATAAAATGTTCATACAAAGGTAGGTGAATACAGGTAAATGTAGATACAAATATAAGCTTGCATTTGTGGATGCATATATTAAAATTATAAAAACAATTTTAGGTAGAAACTGGGATGTGTGGTAGTGAGAGGAGGGAAGTTTTTACTTTTCATTTAATACCCTTCTGTATAGTTTGAGTTTTCTAACTATGTATGTTTTACTTTTATTTTTTCAAGTTAATGATGAAAATAAATTAACTAGTTGAAATAATGAGCAACTTCTGTTTTCTTTATTATAATTTCCCGTGTTAATTTTTTGGCTAATAAATACTATTAAAAAAATAAAAATGATTAAGCATATTAGGAAAAAAGCTTAAAATGAAATACAGCAGCATTGCTACTTTGCTTTTTAGGAACAGGCAAAAGAGCAGTTATGCATGGTCAAAATATCTTTTAAATTAATTTTGTCATTTGTTTTTTTATGCCTCTTCTTTCTATCAAGTTTCAGGTCTTGATATTTTGATGTTGAGAATTCTGCTTGACTTGAAGTGTGTTGCTTTTCTTTTAACTTCCTATTCAAAACAAGAAAAGAGGAAAATCTTTTAGTTATACTGCCTGGTCACAACTCACTGGTTTGGGACCTCACTGTTAGGCAGAAGTAGAGTGTCATATCTAAGTGTACAAGGATTGCCTGTATTTGTTTCTTTAAGGAGACAGGATTTTATCTATCAACACAGTTTCATTTGAAATTTTATGTTTGCTTGGTGTATCATTCTGGTCTGACTTCGTATGCAATTTGATAGGTCTATAATGGACATCAAAGTGACTTTTGGTTCTAAACATCCATTCGGGGTAATTAAATGATGTCAACGATTATTTCTTGCCTTCTCTATTTCATAGTTATACTTTCAGTATGTGGAAGGAATTGAAAAATTTTTCTATACATTGAATTTTTTTTTGTATTAAAGGCAGTGTAAACTTTCAAAGATAATAACTACTTCTCAACTCTTATGATAAAGACTGTATCGAGGTGAAGTAATAATTCATTTACCTCCAAGATATATTCTCCTGGCAAATATATTGTTTCTAGCCAAAACAACTAGTCTGATTAATCACAAAATCATTTGAACTGATTGAGAGAAAATAGCCAACACAACATTCCAGTTGAATTTTTCAGTTTTTAAGAGTTTTTTTCCTAAAAAGTAATAACATAAAGTGATAATAAAACATTTCTATATTAAATCTATACTAGAAAGAATTAAAAATAAAAGAACTGTTTAAGTTTATTTCGGTCTCAATGAAAATGCAGAAAATATTGTTGGGAGAATTAAATAATGAGTGTGTACTAAAATTGCTATTAGGATTTTAAAGCTCAAGATTTGTTTTAAGTTTATGGAAATGATGAGGACTGCCAAGATTAGTATATACTTACTGTTCAATTTTTGTTATTGTCATAAATGGTCCTTTGGAAAATACTAAACAGACCAAATTTTTCAGGTCCTTTTTGCTGTGCTTTTTTTTTTTTTTTTTAATACAAGTGTTTTTAGCTTCCTTCAAAGCCGTGTAAAAGCTTTTTTATACACCCTACAGAAAATATTACAAGAGATTCCAAATCACTCTCCAAAAGGGAAATTTAAAGACGATTTACAATTTAAAAAGGACTGCATCACCAACATTTTTTACAATTATGCCTTCCTAATCCTAAATGAAGTCTAGCTCTTATTCATTTGTTAGAAATGATAATGAGAGTATTGGGTCACTGAGAATTTTATGGATATGGTAACACAAAACTTAGTACAAAGTTCAGGAAACAAAGGTGTTTATTATTCACTATTTAGCAAGTTATTTTATTTGTAGATAATTTTAAGCAAGTAACATGTGAATTAATTTTAAGCAAGTAACAAGTTATTTTATTTGTAGATAATTTTAAGCAAGTAAAATGATTTTTATTCTTAAAAGAGTCAAACTTTTGGAGTACCATTTCCAGCATTATCTTAATTTAAAGTGAATAAACGGTTTTATATTTTCCAAGAGTTTAATATCGTATTGAGAAAGAAATGTTCTGACCTAATATGCATTTGTGACTGAAGGTACAAATTTTGGTCTTTCGTAATGGTCAAAACCTATGATATCAATTTATATTTTTCTTTTTCCTCATTTTTTTAAACAAAAGTGATTTTTTTTTGAGATGCCTGTAACTTGCTTTGCATAATTACTGTGACAGTGGTTCAAAACTTTTTGCATGATTATCTTTCTAAGTTATACTTTAAAAGCATTGACAGTTTGGTTGGAGATTTTTCAGGGATTAATGCATCAACAGATTGACTTTCTTTTTCTTGCCCCAAAGCCACACTTCCTGTCATAATTTATTGAGGATATTTCAATTTTATAAATAGATGTGTTTTTTTTCTAGTTTACGGCTGCTGTTGTTGCTACTATTACTATTAGATAATATCAACCAAATACTAAATTTTACAAGGAACTGTGCTTATTGTGTTACATATATTTTCTCATTTAATCCCCACAGCAGTGGAATGAGACAGAAACTCTTCTCATTTTGGAGGTGAAGAAACTGAGATACAGAGAGGTTAAGTAATTTGGTCACTGTTTCACAATTAATGGATAGAAGTGGTAGGCTCTGGAACCCAGGCAATTAAGAGACCAATGACTTAGCTCCAAAAGACAGGGTATTCATATCTATTTAAGATTTTGAATTTTAATTTTATGTCGGCTTTATATAATGCCAGCATTGTATGAAAAAGAAAATTCTGGAAAATTAATTCAGTAGTTTAAAATTTTTCTTTTTTCTATAGGTAAACTTTAAATGTACAGAAAAAATAGTATGGCCTCTTTATCTTTAGGAAAGAAGCTTGAGGTAACTAACTGGACATGTACAAATGGAGGTGAATCTTTCATTCATTCATTAAATGTCTATGTTATGCTGGCTTTGTGTTATATATATATATATATATATATATATATATATATATCTAGAAGCAGAGGGCACAGCTCCTTCTCTTAAGACCCTCACAATTTGATTGAGAAGACAGATGAATAAATGACAATTAGAAGCAGTAGGAAAAGGATGAGATCAGCGGCTAATCTGGGTTCACATCAAAGGATCACCTACCTTCCTTAGTTTGAGGGAGAGTGTCAAGAAGGAAGCAGCCAAGGAAGTCTTCCTGGAGGAGGTGATACTTGGGCCTCATAAATTTTGAAGGATATATAGAAGTTACCCAGGCAGAGAAGGACTGAGTGGAGGGCCTTGCAGGCAGAGGGATGCTACATGCAAAAGTAGAGGCATATTGGCAGGGTATGATTTAGAAATCACATGGCTAGAGCATAAGATATGGAAGCATAGGAAATGAAGCTGTAGAAAACATTAGAGCCTTTAAAATAAATTGCCTTGCATACTCTTCTAAAGACCTAAGATTTTACTTTTAAAGTCATGGAGAACCTTTTAAAGAATTTAAGCAGGGGAAGAATATGATTAAATTTGTGTTTTAGAAAGATTATCACAGACACGTAATGAAGAATTTAACACAGTAGGGCAAGACTAGAGTCAGACTTGTAAGAATCTTAGTGAGATAATTGAACTAGAATTAAGTCAATGGAAATGGAAATGGAGAGGAGAGGGTAGATTTAAAACATGCTGAGGAGATGCCTACATGACTAGATAGCTCTCAAATGTAACAATTATTCTGATTTCTGTCACTAAAGATTAGTTTTGGTTGTTTTTGAATTTTATATAAACTCATATAGTATTCTTTAATTGTCTGAATTCTTTCACTCAACATTTATGTTGTTGCATGTAGGAGTAACTCATTCATTTTTCATTGTGACAATTGTATTCCATTGTGTAAATATATCGCAATTTATTTAGTTTATTGTTAGATAGACCATTGGGTGGTCTCCAGTTTTAACTTAATTTAAATAATGGTATATACATATTCTTATGCATTTTTGGTACACATGTACATGCATTATTATTATAATTTCTAAGTCCTAGGTATAAATTTCTTCCACATTCATATATCTATCTGACAATTTTCCAAAGTGTTCATATCAGTTTACAATCTGATCACAAGGTGCTCCACATTCTCATCAACACTTGATATTTTCAGATTCTTTAATTTTGGGTAATCTGGTGGGTGTGTAGTGGTGTCTCATTTTGGTTTAATTTTGTATTTTGCTGGTGACTAATAGTGTTATCACCTTTTCATATGCTTGGGCCACTTGAATAACCTTTTTGTAAAGTACCTGTACAATCTTGTGCCCATTTTTAAAATCCCATTATCTGTTTTTTGCTTATTGGTTTTTGGGAATTGACTTTATATTCTGAAAAAAAGTCTGAAAAAAATGGATAATTACTTTGTTGGTGCTATGTTGGGAATATCTTCTTTCAATCTATAACTTGTCTTTCATTCTCTTATTGTTGTCATTTATTTATTCATTTTAATATTTTCTTATACATATTTCTTTTACTTGGATTATATGCTATGGATAAAATATTTTACATGAGCTAATCATGATCTATGACTATTCTATTTGAAACTTTTGATGAGCAGCAATTCTAAATTTTAATAGATTTTGTTTTATTAATTTTGTCCTTTGTGGCTTTTGGGTTTTGAGTCCCATTTAAAAAAGGATTTGTCCACCCCAAGTAAGAAGACATTTTGTAATTTTTATTCTTGAAACTTCATCTGTGATAATATGGAATTGATTTTTCTCTGTGTTGTGAGGTTGGTAGGTGTAGCAGTTCGATGTAATTGGTGAATTCCAAAAAGAAATATTGGATTATGCTTGTAATCTGATCTGTACCTGGGCATGATTGAGTTGTGATTAGGGCATGGTGAAGAACAGAGTTGAAGGTTTCTGATGTTGGAGTTTTGATATTGGAGTTTGGTACTGAAGACTTAAGATGGAGACCCAGGAAGTCAGCATGCAGAGGAAAGAAAAGCAAGCCCCTGGAAGGAAGGAACCTTGAACCCAGAGAAAAGCAAGCCTCAGGAACATAGGAACCCAGGAAACCTGAACCCTCGCAGATGTCGGCAGCCATCTTGATCCACATAGACTTTGGTGAGGGAAGTAACTTATGCTTTGTATCTAAGCTCTTACCCCATATAAATACCCTGCATGAAAGCCAACCAATTTCTGGTATTTTGCATCACTACCCCTTTGGCTGACTAATACACAATTTGGTACCGAGGAGTAAGAAAGTGCTTTTGCAATTACTGAAATGCTGGAACAGTTTTGTAAATGGTTAAAGGGTATTTTTTTGGAGGAATTGTGAGATGCTTGATGGAAAAGGCCTAGAACTCTTTGAAGAGACTGTTGATACCAATATGCATGCTAAAGAGACTTTTTATTATGCCTTAGAAGTAAATGATGAAACTACTACTGGAAATTGGAAGAAAGGCAATCTGTGTTTTAAAGTTGCAGAGAATTTAGCAAGATTAACTCCTGGTGTTTTATGAAAGGCAGAATTTGAAAATGGCAAGCCTGGACATTTAACTGAAGAAATTTCCAAAGTAAACCCAGAGAATGTGGCTTGGCTTCTGCTTGCAGCTTATAGCAAAATGCTGGATGAGACAGATAAGCTAAGGACTGAACTGTTTGGTAAAAGGAAAACAGAGATGGATTCCAGAAGTTCCAAGCCTTTGGAAATCAGGCTTCCAGGTGAAAGTGCCCCATTTGAGGACTTAACTAAACTTGGAACTGGTAAGTTAAGATTGAAGATGCAGTTATCTAGGAAAGACTTGTGGAAATTCTTACTGTCTGATGGCTTGGACCCCTGCTTCCTGCATGTTAAACCAACAGACTTTTTAAGAGAGTTGTGTGAACAAAACCACTGTCTTGGAATAAAAAAGACATGGAAAAGAGAGACTGAAGAGAAACAGCTTCAAGAGGAAAACCATGGAATTTGAGATCTGGAATTAGGATATCACCTTGGGCCAAGAGAAGATCCCACTCATGTGTACAAAAAGGGTAAGTTTGCCCCAGCAGTTGAAGAGGGTGGATGTTCCTGCTCGATGTTCTGGGAGAGTTTTGCCACCCCAGGATACAGAGAGGGTGGAGCACATTCCTCAAGGATTAGGGCGGTTAAGGTCAGCACCCCACAGGTCTGAGAGAGGTGGACCTGTCCCCCAAAGGTTAGAGAAGGCCAGGTGGTCAACTCATTGCTCTGAGAGGGTTGAGACTGTATTTCAAAGGTTAGGGGGAATGTTGTCTTCACTTTACTGTACTAGGGGGGTTAAGACTAGCCCAAAGATTGGGTAAGGTGTGGCAATCACCCTAACACTCTTTGAGGGAGCTTGGTCAACACTTAGATGCTTGATGAGGGTGGAACCAAGGAAATGGCCTTTGGGCAAGCATGTAGAAAGTGTGGGTTCCCATAAGGCACCAAGGAGAAGAAACTATCATCTTAAGAATGACTCTCAGATTGAAATTGAATGGAGGATGCCCTCCAGATTTACTGAACTGTAGAGGACCCATGACTCATGTTTCCCTCCTAATTTGTCCTTATTGTAATGAAAATGTTTATCCTATGTCTGTCCACTTGTGTATTGGAAACTGATAAATTGTTTTGTAAGTTTCAGAGGTCTATAGCAGACAGGGCTTTGCCCCAAGACAAACTGTATTTCTTTAAATTGATTGTGATATGATTTAGTACTTACATTGTAACTGATTTAAGGCTTTTTTTTTTAATATTAATGACTTTTTGGAATTCAGAGGGTGGGGAGTAATGGTTTGATATCATTGATGAATTCTAAAAAGAAATAATGGATTATGCTTATAATCTGATCTGTACCTGGGCATGATTGAGTAATGATTAGGGTGTTGAGTCCCAACCCCTTGGTGCATGGGGACTCACAGATGAAAGGCATGGAGAATAACAGAGATGAGGGTTTCTGATATTGGAGTTTTGATGTTGCAGTTTGGTGCCGAAGACTTAAACTGGAGCCCTGGGAAGTCAGCATGCAGAGGAAAGAGAAGTAAGCCCCTGGAAGAAAGGAACCTTGACCTCAGAGAAAAGCAAGCCTCAGGAATGTAGGAACTCAGGCAGCCTGAACCCTCACAGATGTTGGCAGCCATCTTGCCCCAAATAGACTTTGATGAGGGAAGTAATTTATGCTTTATGGCCGAGTATCTGTAAGCTCTTACCCCAAGTAAATACCCTTTATGAAAACCAATCAATTTCTGGTATTTTGCATCAGCACCCATTTAGCTGGCTAATACAGTAGGTGTTTTGGATTAAATTATGTTTCCCCACACCCACTGCCCAAAGACATGTTCTAGTCCTAACCCCTAGTCCTGTGAAAAGAAAAGTTCTGGAAATAGGGGTTGTAAAGAGGTTGTAGGTTAAGATGAGGTGAGTCTGGATCAGAATGAATCCTAATCCATTCTTACTGAACTCCTTACAAGGATAGGAAATTTGGATGCTGTTGGAGACAGACAGGGAGCGAGAGATGGCTAAGTGACAGAGGCAGAGATTACTGACCGGCCACCATCAGAATACGACAGACGTCAGAGAAAGCATGAGCCTGCTGATACCTCGATTTTGGACTTCTTGCCTCCAAACTGTGATACAATAAAGACAGCAAATTCCTCTTATTTAAGCCATCCAGTCTGTGGAATATATTATAGCAGATCTGACAAACTAAGACAGTAGAGGTCGTTATTTTTTTGTTTGTTTGTTTCCACATATGGATATCCAGTGTATCCAGCACCATTTATTGAAAATATTATCATTATCCACTACATTTCTGTGTCACTTCATCATAAATCAAATAACTTTATATGTGTAGGTCTGTTTCTGGATTATTATGTTCCACTGATTCTATTGTATATCTTTATTCCAATACCACATTATTTGTATTACTATAGATTTACGATGTCTTTTTTTTAAGATTTATTTTTTTATTTGTTTCTGTTCCCTTCCCCACCCAGTTGTCTGCTCTCTGTGTCCATTCGTTGTGTGTTCCTCTGTGACCACTTCTGTCTTTATCAGCGGCACCAGGAATCTGTGTCTCTTTTTGTTGTGTCCTCTTGTTGTTCTGTCTGCTCTCCATATGGGCGGCGCCATTCCTGGGCAGGCTGCACTTTCTTTCATGCTGGGCGGCTCTCCTTACGGGGCACACTTCTTGCGCGTGGGGCTCCCCTACGCGGGGACACCCCTGTGTGGCAGGGCACTCCTTGCTCGCAACAGCACCGCGCATGGGCCAGCTCCACACAGGTCACGGGTCAAGGACCTCCCATGTGGTAGGTGGACACCCTATCCATTGAGCCAAGTCTGCTTCCCCTTATGATGTCTTAATATCTAGTTGTATACATTCTCCAAATTTTCTTCTTCTTGATCATTATCTTTGTGTTTACTTTTACATATAAATTTTGTTATCATCCTGCTAGTTTCTAAAAACCCACTAATACTATATATTCATAATGGAACAAATTTATTATGGTCAGAAATTGGGGAGAAGTGCTACTTTTCAGTTTAGCATTAGCAGAAATAAAGTTGTTCATTTTAGTAGAAATAAGGTTGTATGTTTTCCCTTCCAATTTCATGGACTTCCTGACTTCTAAATCCAGGTTAAGAATGTCCAACCTAGGCAGAAGTTTAGCTGCTTGCTAAAAGTGTCCTACAATATGTTACGCTTTAATTATATTCAGATTGATATTTATTCTGATTTCCATTGTGATTTCTCCTTTGACCGTAGTTATTTAGAAGAATATTGTTTAAATTTTAAACATGTGTTTTGGAGATTGAATTGTGTACCCCAGGAAAACATGTTCTTAATAGTAATCCATTCCTGTGGATGTGATTGTACTCATTGCAAATAGGACCTTTTGAGGATGTTATTTTTAGTTAAGGTGTGGCCAACTAAATCAGTTGAGCTTTAATCTGGATTACTGGAGTCCTTTATAAATGGAATGAAATTCAGACATAGAGAGAAAACCACAGGAAGAGCAAGAAGCTAGAAGTCAGTGGAACCCAGAAGAGAAAGAAGATGCTGCCATGTGCATTGCCATGTGTTAGAAAAGCTAAAGACTGAAAGACTTTCCAGCAGCCTGCTCCAGAACACAACAGTCTTTAAGGAAAAAAACACCGCCTTGCTGGCGCCTCAATTTTTGACTTCTCAGCCTCAAAACCATAATGTTTCTATTTGTGTCCTCTGTTGTTTTTTTTCCTTCCCCCGTTTCTCTCCTTTGTTGCATTTATTTAGATTATGGTTTATTTTTATTACTCCACTTCCTCTATTAGCTTGTTATTAAGACATTGCTTAATAGTTACCCTAGCCTTAACACACATGCCTGTCTTATTAGAATTTACCTTAAATCAGACCCCCATAAGGCTTTAGTTTTCTAGACAATTCAAGGACCTTAAATACTTTAATTTCATTTACTTCATTCCTGTCCTTTGTGATATTGTCACATACTTTATTTCTACATTTGTTATAAAGCTCACAATACTTCAGTATTACTGCTTTAAACAATCAATATTCATTTAATTAGTCACATGTTTATCCTTTCTAGTACTTCTCCTTCCTTCACTCATTATGCTTCCATCTGAGATCATTTTTGTTCTGCCTGAAGAACTTACTGTGGTATTTCTTTTAGTTCAGGCTTGCTGGCTATGAATTCTCTCAGCTTTTGTTGGGAAGTCTTCCTTTCAGATGACTGTTTTTAGTGGTCACAGAATTCTTGGTTGGCAGGCGTTTTCTTTCAGCATTGCTTATGTTAACACATCACCTTTCAGTATTCTTGGTATCTCCTTTGAAGGTTGTGTGTCTATTCCTCTGGCCTTTTTTTAAGATTTTCTCTTTGTATCTAATTGCGTAGATGTGATTTTGTTTACATTTATCCTGAGTTGGTTCATGGAGTCTTTTAAATCTGCGGGTAAATTCTTGTCCAATGTTTTTACAAATATTGTTTTGTCCCATTCTCTCTCTTCTTTTGAACTCCAGTTGCACATATGTTCTTTATGTCATTTATGTCTCATGATTTTTTATATTTCTCACTCTGCTTTCTCTCTTTGTAACTGTCTTGATTTTTTAAATTGGTAAATCTTTTGGCACATTAGTCCTCTTTTTTATGGTGTCTATTCTATAAAAACCAAAAATGAAAATTTTTATAAAAATTTGGGATGATAAAAAATAATGAAAAACATAAAAAGGAATTTTTTTTGACATTTTGCCTTTAATCATTGTAAGATCTATTGTCCTGTATATACAGTGATATTTTTTCCATTTATTCCCCCCATGTCTTAGTTTTTTCATTTTGTCTTCAGAGAAGTTCTAGGTCACAGCAAAGTCATGTACAGAATATAGGGGACTTCCATAAATCCAACATCCTCCCCCCTTGCCCTATTCCCTTATTAATAACAGTTTCTATGTGGATGGTACATTTGTTACAACTGATGTACAAATATTGAAACATATCTATCAACATGGTCAATGGTTTACACTATGGTTTACATTTTGGACCCCACACTTTTATACATTTTTATGAAACTTATCATGGCCTGTATCCATCATTGCAAGAGGATTTGTTTTAACACAGCATACCTCACAAGACAGGATATATGATAGATAAGTAATAATCACTAATGGCATAAGCATGAGGAAGAAAGACCAATAAAGAATCAACCCTGATTTTGCTTTCCTTTGCCTTCTGGGTGCACACATCTTAAAACAACACATTCATTATCTCACAGTTCCTGTGGGCAGGAATCCAAGTATGTCTTAACTGAGTCCTCTGCTTAGAGTCTCACAAGGCTACAATTAACGTGCTGGCTGGACTGTGTTCTCATCTGGAGGCTCAGCTTGGGAAGAATTCACTTCCAAGCTCAAGTCATTGTACTATTGGCTGAGGATCCTCATTCTTTACGAGCTGTTGACTAGAGGTTGCCCACAAGTCCTAGAGGCTACTCAGTTTCTTGCCATGTGGCCCTCTCCTACACTTACCGTAATATGGCTTTTTACTTCTTCAAGGCAAGCAGAAGAATTACCCTCAATCTAGTCTGCTAAGAAGGTGTCATAAACTAAACATATTCATCTGTATTCCACTGCTTAGAAGCAAGTCACAGGTTCCATCTGCATTCAAGGGAAGGGTATTATACAAGAGCATCACTCAATGACAGTCATCTTAGGGTATATCTGCCACCACCACCTGATTCTTTTCCAGTTCCCAAACTTCCAAGCAAAATATACATTATAGCAACTTAAAATTCCACCCCTAAAACTCCCAGCTTGTCAGAATTTCTGGTGAATTATAACATTTCTTTATATCTTCTTAAATCAGATAACATTTAAGAAAGTGGGGAAATTATAAAGCCAATTTGGTAAATAGACTAAAAGCAGTGATGATGGCAGATGAGGATAATCTATGCTAATCTTTTATGAGATAGTAGGATTACAACCTCCTATATTCTCCACGTATCTTACCACTAAGGTTTTCTTTTTTTAATTTTCAGATTACTCCTAACACCTGTTCTAAAATGTTCCCTCTGTGAGCCTCCTTCCTCAACTATTTTCTCTGAAGTCAAACAATAGGTAAACCCAATTATCATCTTCCTCTCCCCATGGAATTTATACAAATAAAAAAGTCCATTAATTCAGAAACAAGGAATAGACACTTTTAAAAATGTCACCCCTTTACCAGACCACCCCATCAGCTTCTTTAATGTTTTTTCTAATGCCCAAATCCTTTTACCAGGTTCTCACTAGTTTCACCCCATAGTTTAGATAATGTTTTGACATAGCCTTGCATCTTACTGCTCATTCTTGTCTTTGAAATTTGGACAATGGCGTGTGAGAGAGGCCATATTTGGTATAATCAAAATAGGAAAGGTAGATTAATTCATCAAATGTCTTGGACTTGCTTCCAACTATTTTAAACTTGTTGAAATCTAAAATGTATTTTTTTGAAATGCTCTTCTTTTAATTTAGAATCAAGATCTATTTTCCTGAAAATGAAATCCATATGTTTCCACTCACTCGTACTTAGCTTATTAAGGACACTGTAAAGATTACTTGAGGTCAAGTCTTATTTGAGTCTTTTTTAAGTTGTTAACCTTTTGGGCTACTTGTTAAAAGGGCAACTGGGCAAGAACTCTTTCTTCCTTGACCCTGAATACATCTGTACCAGCCACTCTATATAGAATAGCTTTATTCTTTACAAAACTAAACAAATTGGTTTGCTACCCAGAATAATCATCAAGGCAAAAAGTACTGCAATAAAAGTGATTGATTTAATTTAATATTTTAATTTTGAAATAGTAGAGAAATAGAATTAGGAAAACTTTTTGCACAAGGTTTCCCCACCCTCAACAGGGCAAAACACATACCTTCAATATGGCCCTCCCTTAGAAGAACTACCTACTTCATCAGAATCTTCAAGGTACACAGCTTCCTTGCTCTTGCTTCTCTTCTACCTAAAGGTCCTAAGTCAGCTTTAGAAAAATCTGGTCATCATTAGGATCATAAGTATGCTTAGCTCTTCAGCTGTCATCGAAGTTCAGTCTCAGCCCATCCTGCAGTGGGGAGGATGGTCTCTATGGAAATGGCACACTCCCTCTTTCCCTCCATTTTAAATGAGTGCTCTGAGATGGGACCAACAGAAAGAAACCCTAGGCGAGAAAGAAGATGGCAAGCCAGCTACTGAACTTATCCTTGCTTTCTAGAGAACTTCCTCAACACTTAGGTCCGCAGACTTCAGTGTGAGGCAGATCAGTTCAAACCTCAGGAAGATGAATATCCCAATAGCAAATCCTGTGAAAGGAAAAGGAAGGTGATCTCGAGGGAGGATAATCCACTTTAAATGAACTCATCTCTTGTCATTAGAGCCACATAACTTTACAATTTTTAAAACCAAAATGTGCCGCAATGTAGGGAGAGTTCCTGTAATGCGCCTATGAGGCTCTCTATTACTCTTTTCAGATACCCCCCCATCCCCATGCATTTAATAAAAATAATTGTGGAGAACAAAGTACCTGTTGTAATTTTAAATTTAATTTCAAAAAGCAAAAAAGCAGTCACTCATTATTGTTTATTTACTTACACCCTGCTTGAATTTGAAGGGGATTTAAAGTAAGTTTACAAAAGTACAGAATAGAATCTTTAAGTGAATGTGGCTAATTAGGCTCTCCACCTTCCTAGCACCTCAGTATCCACAGAAAACATGATTATTCATGCATGGTATCCTTAAGTAAAAGCAATCTATTATAACTTTCAGCAGAAGTGCAGATTTTCTGGGTACCCAGACTTTGGTACTCTTGGTTGTTAGATGTGCCTTTTAGCAAAAAAACAAAAAGGTAAAGAAGAAACTTCTATGAATTTTCTTCTAAATTTTGACCAGTTATTTCCATTTTAAGATTTAATTTGAGTTATTTATTCCTTCAGCAAATATTTTTGTACCCACTATAAGCCAGGCCCTGTGTTAGACACTGGCAGATCAATAAGCCAGTAACATAGTTACACTCCCTGTCCTCTTGGAAGCTGCAAATGGTCAAGAGACACAAACATTTAGCAAATATTACATTAATAACTGAATAATAAGATATGTTGTAGGTGCATGGAAAGCAAAGGATAGACGGTTACATTTTTTTTTTTAAAGATTTATTTATTTATTTAATTTCCCCCCCTCCCCTTGTTGTCTGTTCTTGGTGTCTATTTGCTGCGTCTTGTTTCTTTGTCCGCTTTCTGTTGTCGTCAGCGGCATGGGAAGTGTGGGCGGTGCCATTCCTGGGCAGGCTGCTCTTTCTTTTCACGCTGGGCGGCTCTCCTTACGGGGCGCACTCCTTGCGCGTGGGGCTCCCCCACACGGGGGACACCCTTGCGTGGCACGGCACTCCTTGCGCGCATCAGCGCTGCGCATGGCCAGCTCCACACGGGTCAAGGAGGCCTGGGGTTTGAACCGCAGACCTCCCATGTGGTAGACAGACGCCCTAACCACTGGGCCAAAGTCCGCTCCGACGGTTACATTTAATAGAGGTTAGAACCTTGTCAGTTAAGGAAGGTTTTCCTGAAAAAGTGACATGCTAAAACCTGAAGGAAGACTAGACATAAAGGGGGGGTAAAGATGCAAGGGACTTTTCAGGCAGAGGGAAGAGTAAATATAAAGGTCTCAGGAGTCTTTACAACTATTTTAAGGACACTCGTGCACACACACACACATTAAATTGTCCTTATATCACATAAGCATACAATACTATATGGGGAAATTCCAGAAAGAAAAGCAGTGAGCCCCTGCTATTTTGTGTCTGCCCACATCTACTTTACCTTCTTTTGGTGATAAGACCCCAGATTTCCCTTGAGGGACACCCCTACTTCAGTCCACATAGTCTGGGTGGGACTGGCTGCACCCCATGCTCCTGCCCTGAACCCAGGCGTGATCAGGTGATCTTGACCTGGCAAACATACCTCTGGATATGTGGAGGGATAGGCAAGGGACTCAGAACAGGAGAAGCAGACTCACCCTAGGAATTGTGTAGGCGCTTTTGGGAAAAAGATGTTCTTGCCCTGCCAGGGTTGCTGAGAGACTTTGTTTGTTGGGGGACGACTTGTCACCTTGAGGAAAGAGGCTGCTTGAAAAAAGCCAATGCAGAGACAGGTGTGTGAGGGATGGAGAGACGCCAGGTACAGCTGAGCTTTGTTCAGTTCCATGAATCAATAAATTCCTCTTTGCCCTCACACCCGCCCCCATTTTTGTTTGTTTCTGAGTTGACTTTTTGTTTTGTTTTTTGCTTAAGTCAATTTGAATTGAGTTATAACTTGGAATCAAATAATTCTTACATTAAAACTACACAAAGCATTCATTTGTCTTTTCATAGATTCCACATGCAACTATAAAAGAACCAGTGTCTCCACACCACTGCTTTTTAATCCTGCATAGTTTTATATTATCTGTTCTAAGGTGTGTGTTCAGTAGGCTTTTCCCACTTCTAACAGGGAACAGAGTAATAAACTATATTTGACTCTGCCAATTCACGTATCATCCTTGCTTTAAATTGGCATGCAAGAGTCGTCTTTTCCAGGAAGTTCCCCTGATTCCTCCTTTCACTCATTCCCTTTGCCAATGCCCCAAGGCATTCTCCATTCTCTGTGTCCTCCCATACTGCTGGCCTGGCCCCCTTTGTCCTTCAAAGAGACTAGTAGTTTCTTGATGTCTGGACCCTATTTCATCCTAGTTCTTTCCTAGCAAGTAGCACATGCTCTGTGCCTAATGGTTGTATATAAATATGTATCAGCTAATTTAAAAGCTATAGAAAGATTAAAATTTTTTTGCATTATGGGAAAAGAAAAGAAAAGGACTTCAGAAACACCTTTTTTTTTGGAGGGAGCTGCTTTTTTTAATATATCTTTTCAATTACATGATTTCTATCAGTAATTAAATTGTTCAACTTTTACTTCTTTTATATTTTCAAAAATTTATTCACAATTCCAGTAATTCTCATAAGTATCAATAAATTATCTTAATCATGCACCTTCACTACAGAAACCCTGGGTCTTCTGGCCACACTTAATAACACTAAGCAGAATCTTTAAACAGCACTCCCTCTGTTTGCAGCAATGTTTTCCTCTCTTACTTATCAAGGTGTTTAAATAAATTAAACAAATATACCCCAACTAGTTAAGCATTTGGTCTCTGCAGCAGACTTCTGGTTTGAATCCCAGCCCTGCCATTTACTAATTTAGGCAAATACTGTCGTGGATTGAATTGTGTCCCCAAAAAGATATGCTGAAGTCTTAATCCCCAGAACCTCAAAATGTGAACTTACTTGGAAATAGGGTCGTTATAGATGAATTAGGCAAGTTACACTGAGGTCATACTGGAGTACGGTGGGCCCTTGATCCGATTTGACTGGTGTCCTTATAAGAAGAGGAAATCTGGGCCCCGACATAGAGGAGGGAACTCCACATGATGACTGAGGCAGAGAGTACCTGGACTGTCGGCAAGCTGCCACCAGAAGCCAGGACAGAGGCAGGGAGCACATTCACCACAGACTTCAGAGGGGCACGGCCCTGCTGACACCTGGATTTTGGACTTCCAGCCTCCAGAACAGTGAGACAATACTTTTCTGTTGTAAGCCACCCAGTTTGTGGTACTTTGTTACAGCAGGCCCCAGAAAACTAAGATGTTTACCTAGCTTCTCTTGGTCTCCATTTTCTTACGTGTGAAATGAAGAAACAAATGGGACCTACTTCATAGGAGTTAGTGAATCAGCCACAAGTGCAGAGCCCTGTGCTCTATGCTTCACAAAGCAATTCAGTGCTAATGGTGTTCGTATTCCTGTCATCAGGAACTTTACTCTTTTGCTTGCCCAACATTAGACTATTCTAGAGCTTCAGAAAAATCGAATGGGCCTGAACTGCCTACTACAAAGACCCAGAGCTTCGGAGACTATTTAAAGGTGTATATGTGGTTTCTAATTAAACTCCCTCTTCACGGTGAAGCCTAACTCGGTGGTTGCAGAAATGGGAAGAACCTGAGGAGGTCTTGTGATATGTGCCTTTGGCCCCTAAGCAGGGCGCTACCTTAGGCCAGCAAGGAACATCTACAATTGACGTAGACACAAAGCAGCCTGCCCTTGTCTGAATCAAGGCTAGAAAGGGACCTCATCTGAAAAGAGCACCATCAAGAGTTCCCAAACCTTTAGAACTCAATTTTCTCCAACCATCTGCAACTCCCAGCCCACCGCTCCTCTGCCTAGTGCATGGCCAGACTGACCAAGCCCATAGTCAATGGAACCCTCCATCTTCCATTTACTTCATTTCTTCTGTCTTCTGAATATGAGGAAATTTGTAACTTATCAGCTGCACAGTGCAAACTTCTTCTGCAAGCTTCTCATTCACAGCCACAAGACCTTAAATGACAAATCCCTCCTCGTGAAATTACTCTTCCATACAGGGTGCCATTCCTCCTAGTATTACCTAGCTTTAAAGATGAGGTTAAACCCAAGTCAAAAAATAAATGAATAAAAGAGGAAATTACATTTAGTAGAGAACTGGGGAGGAAAGTCTGACTTGCTAGATACCACTCCTTCACCCCACTTTTTCTTTAACCACACCACTTGATAATGACCACATCCCTGATAGATTTGCTGTAGAAGTGTTTTATGAGTATGGATTGTGGTAGATGAAGTTTATAAAACAAAAAGATTATTTTTATTTGTCAAATTATATATATTTATATATATTTAAATTTCCCTCCAATATGCTACCTATAAAGATGGCAAACAAAGGCATTAACTAAAACTTTTAAATACAGCTTGGGGATTGAAATGATGTCCAGAGAGACAATCATCTGTAGTGCTAAGTTAAAACCATCTATAAGGACAAAAGCTTGGATATTTGAGGAAGATAGGTTGGAGTCTCCATGGTCAGATGGGTTAACAGAGCTGTGGGGGGAGGAAACAAACAACATTTAAATGAAAATTTAGATTTTTTGTCCCTAGGTGGTATTGGGAAAAATGTGATCTTTAACAAGGAAAATATTAAGAATTTTAACTGGAACTTTGGAAATTCCTTGCCAACAAGGGTATGTCTTGCAAAGATGTATAAGACATAGGTACCCAAAAAGTGTGACATTGATATATTGGTATAACAAAGGGGGAAAAATCACACCCATAATTTAGCATAAAATTTAGTTAGAATGAATATATAAGTAACCTTTTTTCTATCACAGTTACTAAATTTCAGATTTCTTTTCTTGAAAATAGAAGTTCCCAGGAACAAAGATTAATTCAGATAGTTTAAGTGAAACAGCTCTTCTTCCACCAAACTTTATTAGATAGTATGAGAACCAGCGTTTCGATTTGAGCCAAGCAACCAAATGAGGAAAGGATCTGTTCACTTGGAGAATGGATTAATTCACTAGGCCCAGTTTCTCCAAATGCAGTTGTTTTTTATTTTTGTTTTATTTTCAGGTAGAAAGAAATCATTCCAATTACACAGAAGTCATGGGTTAAAAGATCAAGAGTCAAGCTAAATGCCTCTATAGAGACATGAAAGATACCATTTATAACACAACTGACCTGATCTGAGAATAGAAAGAATAGCTGTAACTATGTGATTCCATATTATCTGTATGGAATCAACAACAATCTTCAGGCTCACAGGTGCTATCATTTCTGTGTTGCTTTCTAATCATAATGACTCTTTATGTGCTAGGCTCTATTGGGCCCTTTATTTTGTCAAACTCCCTGGAATTTTGTCAAATTCCATTTTCAAATGCCAAGGCGTTTCATGGCATGTGCGTTTACTGGGAAGTGTGAACCAGTACTCCAGACTGGGAAATGATTTTCCATTGTGTGTAGTTACCAAATGAGCATAAAGCATATTTGCTAGTTGTGTCTTTATTAAATTGGACTCTCCGTGTTTCTCAAGCTTCTCTCTCTACTAGTAGAATGAACAGTTGCTGGGTGAGATGCTTTCACAAGCATAGCAATGTGTCCTGCAGATCCCAACTGAGCAACTGATCCCAACTGATCCCAAAACATCAAATTATTGAATAAAATGTAACATGAATTGTAATTCCCAGTGTCTTTCTCCTTGCCATCTGCTCCAGCTCAGCCCTGACCATTTATCAGACAGAGCATATGCAATAACCATCGCATCTTTAACACCTTCAACTTAATTCCAAGCACTCTTTATTCCAAAGTCTTCTCTCTGCCAAAGGGAAAAAAAAAAAGGAAGACTGCTTCCAATTTCTTTCAGCAAAGATTGCATCACATGCTGCTGTACTTATGTACTGAGTTGTCAGGGTCTGTGTCCCATCTGCTACCTAGCAGAAAAAGAGCCTTCAAAATGAGTGACATTATCCTGGACAAATTTAATGGATATTGTAGATGATATATTCAACACCCAGGCTTCCCAGTTCTATAAATGTTCTGGGCCATTCACCTTCACCTTCACTTAATATATGCTATATAGACTTAACTTTTACCTTATATTTAGCTGGATATACAGCTAAAATCTTAAACACCAGCTTTTTATACTCTAGTCACAACATTCTAACCTTAGAACTTCCTATTCTCTTATATGCTTGCTTTGACTACACTGAAATTTTCAATCCCTCGAAGGTCTAATTCCTTTCAATCTACCTTTCTTATATTAGTTTTCATTTCCTTTTCTGAAATTTCAACTTCATTGACCCGTGTCCTTCTGCTGCACTTTCAGCAAAACTTTGACATAAATCACTCCAAATATGTACCTTCTCTCTTCCAAACCCTGGGATGATGCATGAAAAATCATATACATTAATGGGTCCATTAAATTAATATCTCAGTAAGCAATTTAGCAATATTTAGTAATGTTGAAGATATGCACACCCTAAAACCTAGAAATTCCATCAATACCCTTGAGAAATTCTTACACATATGGAAAAAGAGGACATATACAAGGGAGTTCAGTGGAGCCCCATTTGTAACAGCAGAAAGGTAGAAACAACCTGTCATTCAAGGGCAAAGACCAATACTCACTGGTACATTTAAACAAGGTAATACTATATAGCAGCTAAAATGAAAAATTAACATACAGCAACACAGTAAGTCTGGAAAAGGAAAAAAGTCTTTAAAATGTTGCAAAATGATTTGTAGAATATAAAATTTATGAACAAATTTCAAAAGAAAAAACAATAGAACATAATGCTTATGGTTAGATACATGCATAGTCAAAATTTTTAATTCCTATAGGAATGAATAATGACTGATACACCACCTTTAGGAAAGTACAGAAGAAAGGAGAGGGGATAGTGGGAAGAGAGGGCAGTTAACATTCCAGCAAAATTTTTCTCTCTTAAAGAGAGAGAGGTATATTACCCAAATATGGGAAAATGTCAACAACTCACACTTAGATGATGCATATTTGGGTTTATGGAAGAAGTGTGTTATATCAACTTACAGAGTTTCTATATCTTAGAAATATATTATAATTAAAAATATAAAGTAGATTAAATAAATTCCTGGTCTTCACATTAAGTGTCCCTTAAGCTGTCAGGCAGACCTAATGAACATGGTCAACCCCCTCTGATTTCAGCATCCTCCATCACTCTCATTTGCTCTTTTCCAGAGAAAAATCAAGAAAGAACTGACTCAAGTTCTTCCCCCTTCTCTTATACCCACAAACTCATATGGGCTATCCCTTCAACTCACCCACCTCCTTCCTGGCTCATTAGAAGAAGGGCCTCCTCTTTCAGTTTGCATCTTATCCTTTTCAACTCAATGTGATCTCATTCCATTGAAATCCTCTCTCTCTAATTTATTCTCATAAGCTCCATTTAAATTCTTCATTCAACAGATAAATACTGAACAGCCAGCATGACCCAGTCTCCATTAGGTGCTGAGGACTCAGGAGCACACACTATACATACTGACCCTCTTGCAGCTAGGCACCATTTCTTGCTTTCTGCTAGCACTTCTGTTTCCTTCTAGAACAATGCTCGTCTTCCCCTTTCTCTCACCTCTTTACAGCCAAACCTCTCAAAATATGTCTGCATTAACAGTTTCTACTTGCTCTCCTCTTTAACCTACTGCACCTTGACTCCAAAAATCTCCCTTTCCAAAGTCATGTGTGGATTTTTCATTTGCTCCAATGGACACTTCTTATCGTCTCTCTTATCTTGACTTTTCTTGAATAGCTAACATTCTAAACTTTCTTGAAACACTTCCTTTACCATCAGCAACACTACAGTTTCCTAGATTACCTCCAGCATATATGACCACTCCTCAAACTCCTCTTCCCCTACTTTCTCCTAAAATTTGGTATTTGGTAAGATTACCACCTCAGGTGTTTTCCATTTTCCACACTTTCCTTGGGAGACTCATTCATTTCCATAATCGCTAGGAATCCCATATAATAATGACTCCTAATCCCTGGCTCTCATATAAATCTCTTAGTCCTGAATTCCTATCTTATTCATTACACTGCCCAGTGACATCTCCACTGGGGCAGGTGCCTCATATAAACATATACAGGATAGGACAATGATTCTCCCACTAATAATAGTTATGAAAACTGAGAAAACACAAAACAGTTGTTTTAAAATATCTGGAGAAACCAAGCCAGGGTTTGAGGTGTGAAAGTCCAAAAGATCAACCTTTTCCCCCTTTGGGCATTTGCCAAATCACAAGGCAAAGTGAAAAGTCCAAACAGAAAGGAGCAGCTACAGTTGGAATTCAGTGCTACAAAGACAACCAGGACTTAAGGGAACAAGATCTCAGAAAAATGGAACCACAACGAAGCATGTCCAATAGTATGCATGAAATACAGAATGTACAAGGGAAATCTCTGAGGCACCAAGCAGAGTAGAAAACATCTATAAGAGTCTAAAAAGCTAGGCAGAAATTTGAGGCACTCTGTCTAGGGAGACAAAAAGTGGAATTCAGGGTTTACAAAAGAGGAGGGCTTTTTTGTTGTTGAGACCTCTGAAATGACTATACCATAGAAATCAGGGCACACTGGAAATAGTTCAGCATCTACTAGGTACAAGTGATCTGTGTGTAATCTATCATCCCACCAGAAGAAAATTAAATTTTCTTTGAAGGAAGATAAAATCACCAAAGCCTCTAGAATTTGTCATATACTGTGCACATCATTCAGTATAAAACTTCCAAGTGTGAACTGGATTAGGCACAAAGATATGGAAGTTAAGCAACACACTCTTAGACAAGCAGAGGGTCAATGAAGAAATCTCAAAAGAAATCAGTAACTACTTTGAAACTAGTGAAAATGACAACATAACATATCAAAACTTATGAGATGCAGCAAAAGCTGTACAGGAAGGGAAATTAATAGTCACAAATTCATATATCAAAAAAGAAGAAAGAGCTAAAATTGAAGACCTAACCACACAAGTGGAGGAATTAGTTAGAAAAACAACAAACTAACCTCAAAGGAAGTAGAAAAAAAAAGAAATAACAAAGATTAGAGCAGAGCTAAATGAAATAGAAAATAAGAAAGCTCTAGAAAAAATAAACAAAACCAAGAGCTGGTTCTTTGAGAAGATCAATAAAAGTGACAAACCCTTAGCTAGACTAACAAAGAAAAAAAGAGAGCAGATGCAAATACACAAAATAAGAAATGAGGAAGGGAATATCACCACTGACCCCACAGAAATAAAGAGTATCATAAAAGGATACTTTGAAAAAACAACAAGAAGGATAGTTTAGAGGAAATGGACAAATTCCCAGAAACACATAAGCCTACATTGACAAAAGAAGAAAATGATGATCTCAACAGGCCAATCACAAGTAAAGAGATAGGATCAGTCATTAAAAATCTCTCAACTAAGAAGAGCCCAAGATCAGATGGCTTCACAGATGAGTTCTACCAAACACCCCAGAAAGAACTAACACCAACCTGCTTAAAATCTTCCAAAAAATTGAAGTAGAAGGAACAATGCCTAATTCATTCTATGATGCCAACATTATCCTAATACCAATGCAAACCAAGACATCACAAGAAAGGAAAATTACAGACCAGTGTCTCTAATGAACCTAGATGCTAAAATCCTCAACAAAATACTTGCTAATCATATTCAACAACACATCAAATGAATTATATACTATGACCAAGTGGGCCTCATCCATGGAATGCAAGGATGGTTCAACATAAGAAAATCAACCAATGTAATATACAACATAAACTGATAAAAAAATAATCACACGATCATATCTATAGATGCAGAAAAAGCATCCGACAAAATACAGAACCCTTTCTTGATAAAACACTGCAAAAGATAAGAATAGAAAGAAACTTTCTGAACATGATAAAGGGTATATATGGAAAACCCATTGCAAACATACACAATGGTGAAATCCTAAAATCTTTCCCTCTAAAATCAGGATCAAGACAAGGGTGACTGTCAACCCACTATCACCCCTCCTATTTAACATTGTGTTAGAAGTACTTGCTAGAGCACTGAGGCAAGAAAAATATATAAAAGGCATTCAAATTGTAAAGGAAGAAGTCAAACTTTCAGTATTTGCAGATGACATGATCCTGTACATAGAAAGACCTGAGAAATCTACAACAAAGCTCTAGAACTTTTTTTTAAAAAAAGATTTATTATTTATTTCTCCCCCCTTCCCTTCCCACCCTGGTTGTCAGTTCTGTGTGTCTATTTGCTGCGTCTTCTTTGTCCGCCTCTGCTGTCGTCAACGGCACAGGAATCTGTGTTTCTTTCTGCTGCATCATCTTGTGCCATTTCTCCATGTGGGCAGTGCCATTCTTAGGCAGGTTGCACTTTCTTTGGTGCTGGGTGGCTCTCCTTACAGGGCGCACTCCTTGTGCATGGGGCTCCCCTATGCGGGGACACCCCTGTGTGGCAGGGCACTCCTTGCGCGCATCAGCACTGTGCATGGGCCAGCTCCACACGGGTCAAGGAGGCCCAGGGTTTGAACCGCAGCCCTCCCATGTGGTAGACGGATGCCCTAACCACTGGGCCAAGTCCGCTACCAAGCCTCTAGAACTTATAAATGAGTTCAGTAAGGTTACAGGTTATAAGATGAATGCGCAAAAATTGGTAGCATTTCTGTACACCAATAATGAGCAATCTGAGGAGGAAATCAAGAAAAAAGTACCATTTACAATAGTATATTAAAAAATCAAATACCTAGGAATAAATTGAACTAAAGATATAAATGAATTAAACACAGAAAACTACACAAAACTGTTAAGGAAATCAAAGAAGACTTAAATAAATGTAAGAATATTCTCTGTTCATGGGTAGGAAGCTTAAATATCATTACGATGATTATCCTACCCAAACTAATCTACAGATTTAATGCGATCCCAATAAAAATCAACACAGCATTTTTTGCAGAACAGGCAAAAACTAACTATGAAATTTATTTGGAAGGGAAAGAGGCCCCAAATAGCTGATGACATATTGAAAAAGAAGTCACTACCTGACTTTAAAACATACTATAAAACTATAGTGGTCAAAACTGCATGGTATTGGCACAAGGATAGACATACTGACCAATGGAACCAAAATGAGAGTTCTGATATAGATCCTTTCATGTACAGTCATCTGGTATTCATCAAGGCCAACCACATCCACTCAACTGGGAGAGAATGGCCTCTTCAACAAATGGCACTTTGAGAACTGGATATCCATATGGAAAAGAATGAGAGAGGAAAACCATCTCACACCTCATAAAAATCAACTCAAGATGGATCAAAGATCTAAATATAAGAGCCAAGACCATAAAGACCTTGGAAGACAATGTAGGGAAGCACCTACAGGACCTTGTAATAGGAAATGGCTTCATGAACTTCATACCCAATGTACAAGCAGTGAAAGAAGAAATAGATAAATGGGACCTCCTCAAAATTAAAACCTTTTGCACCTCAAAGAAGTTTGTCAAGAAAGTGAAAATAAAGCCTACCCAATGTGAGAAAACACTTAGCAATCATATATCTGATGGGAGCCTAATATATATAAAGAAATTCCGCATCTTGAAAATAAAAAGACAAACAAGCCATTTAAAAAATGGGCAAGAGATATGAACAGATGCTTCTCCAAAGAAGAAATACAAATGGCTAAAAAGCACATGAAAAGATGTTCAACATCACTAGCTATTAGGGAAATGCAAATCAAAATTACAATGAGATACCATCTTACACCCATTAGACTGGTGGCTATTAAAAAAACAGAGGACTACAAGTGTTGAAGAGGATGTGGAGGAATGGGAACCCTCATCCACTGTTGGTGGGAATGTAGAAGGATCAAGCCATTGTGGAGGATAGGTTGGAGGTTTGTCAAAAACTAGCTATAGATTTGCCATATGACCCAGCAATTCCAGTGCTGGGTATATACACAGAAAAACTGAAAACAAGGACACAAACCAATACATGCACACCAATGTTCATAGTGGCATTATTCACTATTTCCAAAAGTTGGAATCAGCGCAAATACCCATCAACAGATGAATGGATAAACAAAACATGGTATATACTTACAGTGGAATACTACTCAGCTGTAAGAAGGAATACAGTACTAACACAAAGGGATATCATGGATGAATCTTGAAGACCTTATGTTAAGTGAAGCAAGCTGGGCTTTGAAGGACAAATAGTCCATGACTTCTCTGATATTAATTGAGCAATCAAGCTGTCTCAGAGAGCTAGAGACTGGAAGATAGGCTTATAGGAAATAGGGGAGGAGAGGAAGGTTGTGAGCTGACACCTTCACGGGCAAAACCTATGATAAAATGGAGGTAATAAGTTGTGCAGTGAAGGGATAAGACGGGGGCACAGGGATACTATTGGGTTGGGCTTTGTAGGCTTGAGTGGGGCTAGGGTTGGGAGGATGGGTCAGACAGTCCAAAGAATTTGGGGGAGGGTTTTGGGGGAGCAGGTGAACACAGGAGTTTGTTAGGTACATGGTTGAAACTATAATGCTGAGAAAACTCTTTAGAAAATATGATAAGGAAGGGTTACTGGTTTAAGGTGCTTGATAGGGGACATGTGGCACAGGGTGCACCTGGGGCAGGCTTCTAGGGAGTGTGTGAGTGCTCATTTTGTCATAGTGTGTTATCGGTGTGTGGAGACCCATACAATGAGTGGGAAGGTGTTGTACCCCGATCCTGGGGAAGCCTGATATTCTCAAACAGAAGGGAGGGTGTCTCTCGACAGCATGGGTGGCTCCCAATGGGGGAGGACAGACTAGTGTGTCAAGCCCTCAGTGCTGTTGAAGTATCTATGAATCTTGTCCTTCAAGAAGTGAAGCTTGGTTGTCACTGTGGGCCCTGAGGGAAGGAGAAGAGAGGACTAGAATAGATGGGAGAGGGGGTAACTGGGGGACAATGGAAGTGTTCCACAAGATCATGCAACAATCGATATAGGCCATGTTAAATTTCACCAAAAATTTATAAAAGTGTATAGTCTAAAATGTAAACCGTAATGTAAATGATAATGTAACCAAAAATTTATAAAAGTGTACAGTCTAAGATATAAATCATAATGTAAACCATAATGGAACCATGGTTCATAGCTATGTTTCAATATCTGTACATCAGCTGTAGCAAATATAACATCCACATGTAAAAGGATCATTGCTGGGGAAGGGGGAAAAGGGTTTGATGTTGGGTATATGGGATTCCCCTATATTGTGTATGTCACTTTACCTTGATCTAAAACTGTTTTGAAGACATAATAAAAATTTTTTTAAAAAAAGGATGTAGACCCTGAGGAAGAAATGGAAGAGATTGCCTTGCCGGTGTACATACAGGGCAACACCTATTATAGTGATGAAAGGCAAAACAATAAAAACAAAGTTTTATATTTTTTGTATTTCAATGCCCCAATTTATTTTTTACTTTATTTTAGTTTTTCTAAATTATTATATATTCTATTTCTAATCTTTAAGCCTATCATTACTATTTTATTTTCCTACTAATTGAATTTAGCAACTTATTGGGCTTCATTTTTGAGGAAGTTTTGGATCACAGAGGGGTTCAACTATGGCAGGGGAGGAGCACTGGTGTGGGGTGTCATTGATGGGGGACACATGGGTGGGAGGGAGTTCTCCAGGACATGCATATATGGTATGTAAGTATGTTTGGATACTCACTGGGTATTGTCATGGTAGGTAGAATTACACCCAACAACTGAGGGAGTGCTGAGTTCCCAGCTGGGGGAGCTCTGTCACATTCCCCAATGGAACAGCAACTGTCCCCCAAGTGCAAGGGCAAAGACCATTGGAGAAGGATGGTCCCATGATGGGTCCTTGATACTGATGACTATGCTTATGAGTCTGTGTGCTTAAAATTTCAACTAGGCCTAGACCTGCAGGGTCTAGTTACCTCCTGAGAGCCTCCATGTTGCTCAAATGTGGTCACTCTCTAAGCCAAACTCAGCATGTAAACGCATTACCTTCCCTGCAGTGTGGGAAGTGACTCCCGGGGATGAGCCTCCCTGGCACAGAGGGATTACTACCAATCACCAGTTGGTGATGCAACTAGAAAAAGACCTTGAGTGAAAGGGGGAAATGGTAAAGACTAATGAGTTTATAAGGCTAAGAGACTTCAGTGTGAGTCAGGAGGGCATCAGAAGGGTCACGCTTATGCATGTCTCAGTAGGATCCCAGACACAGCCAAAATAGATACAACTTCAGGTAGTGGTGGTCCTGAGGGCTACAGAGACACACAGGTTCTACAGTCATGGCAGATGGCTCTGGAGTTCAGTGCCTTGCCAATGGCCCTACTTTGGAATTTGTGCTCCTGAGTGTGATGGAGTTGGACTCAGATATGACCTCTCTATACATGCCTCTTCTGTCACTTTTACTGAACCTGTGGCTGATGCTGGGGTTGGTGTATGCTCAGGAGACTTGAATCTCTGGATTGTCCATGTGCCAGCTGGGCCCTGAGCCTCAGCAGAGTTGCAACACCTACTCTCTGGTTTGTTGGACTTACCCAGGCCAGCTAGCAGGGAGGTGAGGATGGTCAACCACCACACCAGGGAACTGACAGAGTCTACAACGGCAATTAGAGGTGGAGTAGACATCGTCATCCCAGGGTCTGCAGGATGGAGGAATAAAATATGGATTAGAGTGGACTTACTGGTTTTCTGCTGTAGAAATGTTGTGACTCTAGCAATGGAAGAAATTTTTATCATTGATGTGGAGACAGTGGCCACAGGAGTTGCTAAGGGCAGGGAAAGAAGAGGGGTAATATGGGGTATTTTCAGGACCTGGAGTTGTCCTGAATGATATTGCAGGGACAGATGCAGGACATTATATATCCTGCCATAACCCACTGAATAGACTGAGGGAGAGTGTAAACTATAATCCATGTGGTGTAGCAGTGCTGCAGAATATATTCATCAAATGCAATGAATGTGCCACACTGATGAAAGTAGTTGTTGATGTGGGAGAAGTGGGGGTGGGGGTGGGGAGTGGGATATATGGGAACCTTTTATACTTTTTAATGTAACTTTTTGTGTGATCTATGTATCTTTAAAAAAAGACAATAAAAAATAAAATAAAAATTTAAAAAACTTTTTTGTATTTTATTTCCTATTTCTAAAACTACAATCATTATTTTATTTTCTTATTGTATTTAGTTATTTTATTGGCTTCATTTTTGAGCAAATTTTGGAGCATAGAAGGGTTACAACTGTGGCAGGAGAGGACCATTTGTTTAGGGTGTCAGTGATGGTGGATACATGGGTGGGGATTCACCTAGGCACATATAAGGCATATAAATGTGTTCAAATGTTCTTGAGTTGTTGTCACAGGGGTAGAGATTCAAACAATAAATGAAAGAATTTTTGAATTCCCATCCTGGGGATCTCTGTCACATTCTCTGATGGTACAGCAAGAATCCCCCAAGTACAAAGGCAATGTCTAGTGAAGGAGGATGGCCCATTGGCAGGCCCTTGATATTGATGACTATGCTTATGAGCCTCTACTCTTGAAATTGCAACTTAGCCTAGTGCTCTAGGGTGCCTAAGAGTTACCTCCTGAGAGCCTCCATGTTGCTCAAATATGGCCTCTCTCTAAGCCAAACTCAGCAAATAAATATAATAACTTCTCCCCACCATGGAACATGACTCCCAAAGATGAGCCTCCTTAGCACTGAGGGATTACTACCAGGCACCAACTAGCAAAGCAACTGGAAAAAGACCATGACCCAAAGGGGGGAAGTTAAAGACAAATGAGTTTATATGGCTAAGAGACTTCAAAATTAGTTAGGAGGTTATTCCAGAGGTTATAGTTATGCACATTTCAGCAGGGTCTCATCGACTGCCAAATTAGATACTACCCCAAATACTGGGGCTCCTGAGGGCTCTGGAGACATCCAGGCACTACAGTCAGGTCAGATAGCTCATGACATAAGTGTCTAGCCAGGAGGCCCTACTTTGGGGTTTGTGCTCCCCTGTGTGACAGAATTATACTCAGTTGTGGTTTCCCTACACATGGTTCTTCAGTCCCTTCTACTTGAACCTATAGTTGGTGCTGGAGTTGGTAGGTGTATGTCCAAGAGGCTTGAATCTTTGAGCTATCCATATGCTAGCTGGAGCCCGAGTCTCAAAAGACTTGCAGCATCTACTCTCCAGTTCATTGGTCTCACCCAGGACAACTAACAAGGGAGAGATGATGGGCAACCATCATACCAGGGAACTGAGAGAGTCTACTGTAAGCAAGAGAGTCCTATCCATCGGGTGTAAGGACTGAAGCCCCCTCTCAATGAGAGGTAGAGTGTGCATCATCATCCCAGAATCCTCAGGATTGGGGAATAAGCTCTGAAATAAAGTGGACTTACTGGTATTCTACTATAGACTTATTGTGATTCTAACAATGGATGAACTTATATCACTGATATGGAGGCAGTGGTCACTGGAGCTGCTGAGGTCAGGAAGAGAGAAAACAGGTGTAATACCGGAGCATTTTTGGACTTGGGAATTGTCATTGCAATGACAGATATAGACCATTATATATCTTGCCATACCTACAGAATTTTGTGGGAGAGAGTGTAGAATGCAATGTAAACTATCACCCATGCATAGTGACAGTGCTCCAAATGTATTCATCAATTGCAATGAATGTACCACACTAATTAAGGATATTGTTAATGTGGGTAAATGTGGGTGGTGTGGGGAGCAGGGCATAGGGGGAGTCCCCTATATTTTTAATTTAACATTTATGTAATCTAAATATCTTTTTTTAAAATTAAAGATTAAAAAAAGAAAACAAATCCTCATTGAGTGAGATCAGCATATGCACTAATTTCAAAAGCAATTCAGTAGTAAGAGACTATGCATAATCATTTATTTAATATAAATGAAAATGCTTGTAGTGAGAATCAGGGGTTTTGTTTTGCCTATCATTCTGCCTGAACTTGCTACTTAGTTTGCTTTGAATTTGCTCTGTTGTTAAAAATAATTATATAAGACATGAAGTGAAGCAGACGGGAGTGGAGAGAATATAGAAGGAGAAAAAGAGAAGAAATTAGAAGATGTAGAGTTGCTCTTCTATTAATTGTCCTAGTATGTTACAATGGTATTGAATCTTCTACCCCAAGGCACATACTTTGGACTACTTTTTCCAGCAGTTGGGACTAAATGTAATTGATCTTTACACACTCGTTAACCAGATTCCTTTAAGAGACAGAAACCACTTCAGTTGGTGGGGCCATGGAAGAGAACAAAATTAAATGGAGCACAATGGGACTAGTACTAATGATCTAGTCTTTATTACTATAATGTTCTAATAGGACCCAGAGGAAATCATGTTCTTCTTCAATAAGTCCCAAGGGGACCTTTCCTTAACAAGCTGAAAATTCCAGACTAATTTACAAAGGTCTATTCTCAGTTCCCAGAGCCAATTTCACCCTATGCCTAAATGGACTAGGTTAGAAGTAAAGGGCCAGATGCTTATTTTTCTTCCTTTACTAGCCTAACCCAACCAAAGATATGATTTAAGAGATGTCTCCTATCTCAATCAAAATGCTTAGTTGAGATTAGTTTAATCAGATTGTTTGCCTAACACCTAGCACCAAGGTGTTATAGCACCATCATTGATATCAGAACATCTTTAGAACGTTTCTTTTTCAGCAAAAATAAATCACAAGAAGGGGAGATTCAGGCCAAATGAGAAAGCTTCTTGTTTGTCCATAAATATAAGGTAGAGATAAGAGAAGGACATTCCTAAGCAAACTTTTTCCAAATATAATTTAGTTTCGGTGCCCTCTCATTGCCTTACGGAACCTCTCTACCACCCTATGGTACCTTTTTGTACTAGTTAATATCCGGTTGTGTATTAGTCAGGTTGTCTAGGAAAACAGAACCAACAGGTAAATATAATGAGGTTTTTATAAGAATTTTCTCATGTGAATGTGAGGCTGTGAAAGTCTGAATTCTGTAGGGCAGGCCACAAGCTGAAAACACCAATGCAGGTTTTTGATGAATTCCCCAGGAGAAGCTGACTGGATGAAGTAGAGTTGGGAATTCTCTATCTGATGGCTGAAATTGTCACTTCTTTTAAAACTTTCAGCTGATTGGCGAGACTTCTCTCATTGCTGAAGGTAGTCTCCTCAGTTGATTGAAGATGCAATCAGCCATAGATGCAATCAATTTACTGATGATTTAAGTCCATGAAATATCCTCAGAATAGCAATCAAGCCAGTGCTTGCTTTACAAAAACAACTGGACCCACATAAACTCAACCATCACAAGGTGTTTAAGCCATCCCACTGTGGCACCCCAACCAGTCCTGCTTTCCTGAACAATACCCCAAGCTAGCTCATTGATCCTCCTCCTTAATCCTCCTCCTGTGTGCAAAATATGGTATTTTAGCATGCAAAATACATTCTGCATTTTCTAGGAATATATTCTACTGGTGATCCAAATAAGTTGGTGATAATCAAGAAGAAGAGGGATCAGGTGGGGTTCAGACACAATTCCTTCTTCCTTTGCCTTCTTCTTCAGCAGAAGGAGAGAGATGTATTAGGGATTTTAGACTTCTAGTTAGATTGGATAATTTAGATTTTCTCTCTTCATATATGTGTATATATACATAGATACACAGATATAATAAGCAATATATTTACTCCTATTAATCACCAGACACAAAGGTATTTCAAATGAAGCAAATATCTGCTCTGAAATGTCTTCAACCTCTCAAAATGTTTTCCATAGTAATAAAAATATTATTTTAGTTTGGTTTAATTAGATCAGAGTCCTAATTTGCTCATCTAAGTTCTTTTTTAACAAGAGTAAAACTACTTTCATTGTTAAGGAAGGCATAATATTCACAATATTTTCTTGAAGACTTAAAAAGATTTATTTTAACTTTTCATGTATATTTAGGAATTCTATCTTATCTTTTTAAAAATCATTTTTCTTAGTCTACTTTATTTCTGCTTTTAATACCTCACTCATATACCTTTGGAATTATCTGTTAACAAAATGAAATTAGTGGGTAATTGAAAAGTTAACCTACAATACCTAGGTGTATTAGCCAGGTTCTCCTAGGTTCTCTAGGGAAACAGATCAACAGGAGTTACCTGTAAATAGTATGAGATTTTATAAAATTGTCTCTCATGACCATGGGATGCACAAGTTCAAATTTTGTAGGGCAGGCTGCAAACTAGGAGCTCCAATGAAGATCCTTGATGAGTTCCCCAGGAGACCCTGACTGTCTGAAGTAGCGATGGGTATTCTCTCTGAATGCTGAAATCACTTCCCCTTTTAAGGACTTCAAATGATGAGATGAGATGCCTCACTCATTGCTGAAGGCAAGCTCCTCAATTGACTGTAAATGTAACCAACTATCTATGCAATCAACTCACTGAAGATTAAAGTCCATGAAATATCTTTCTATTACAATTAACCCGGGCTTTCTTGATCAAACAACTGGGCACCATTACTTAACCGAGTTGACACATTAGCCTAACCATCACACCAGGGTTCTTTGGTGTGTAAGAAGTGTGGAAAATGCTGAAAGAGACATTGAGATGCTTTTCTGACAGTGTTTTTTAAAAAGAATGTATAGGAAGTAAAAATAAATAAATCGCACTACACGTAACTCATTTTCCTTCCTATACTTTTTGAGTTTGATGTGCTTGTCTAACTTGTATTTTTATGCTATTAGAAAATAATACATCAGTATTTAATATATAGGAGCTATAGGTTAACAACAGACATTTGTTGAATATTTACTGTGTGAAAGGTATCATTCTCACGGGTAAAGAAAACTATTTAGCTTAAAGTTTTTAGCTTCAACATCTTCTTACAGAAATATTCAAATATTCTATTTTTATTTTTATTTCAAACGATACATACGACTGTAGAAATTACCTGTTGAGACAGAAGGTGATTCTGTGTTTACTGGTGCTCCCTTTTATAGTTCACTGAAATTTTGCATCAAGAAACACAATAGTATTTTTTAACCTATAACCTTGGTTCAGTTAAGACATATTTATACCACAGATGTATAATGCCTGCAATGAGAAAGTCAAAGAAAAAGGCTTTTTGTGATGGGGAAGGTAAGAAGGCATCATCTCTGCTCCCTGGGAAATCACAATCCACTATAGCCCACGGGACTTATGTAAAATAAATAAACTTCGAGGCAGAATGAGATAAATGCCACTAAAAAAGGTACAACCTATGTCCCTGGAAGTTCCAAGGAAGGAGAACTTCCTTTTGCATCTGAACAGAGGAGGCATTTGGACTGGGCTTTGAAGAATGGTGTGTGTGTGTGTAGAATTCTACATGGAAAGGTGATGGGCAGTTGTGGAGGAGGTGAGCATGGAGGTCTTTGGGGAAAAGAGAGGAAGGCAAAGTGACTGTGGCATCCATCTGATGGAAGTGGGAGGAGAGACTGGAAAGCTGTCTGGGGTCCTAGAGGGCCTTCCTGAATGCCAGGGTACAGAGTTTGGGTTTTATTTTATTTTATTTTTAATAAATGGAAAGTGCTCATGTTATCTTTATTTTTTTTCCTTTTAAGATTTATTTATTTATTTATCTCCCCTTCCCCCTACCCCAGTTGTCTGCTCTCTGTGTCCATCTGCTATGTCTTCTTCTTTGTCTGCTTCTGTTGCCATCAGTGGCACGGGAACCTGTGTCTCTTTTTGTTGCTTCATCTTGCTGTGTCAGCCCTCCGCGTGTGCAGCACCATTCCTGGGCAGGCTGCATTCTCCTTTTGCGCTGGGCAGCTCTTCCCACGGGGCGCACTCCCCGCACGTGGGGCTCCCCTATGCGGGGGACACCCCTGTGTGGCACGGCACTCCCTGTGCGCATCAGCACTGCGCATGGGCCAGCTCCACACGGGTCAAGGAGGCCCGGGATCTGAACCGCGGACCTCCCATATGGTAGATGGACACCCTAACCACTGGGCCAAGTCTGCCGCCGAGTTTGGGTTTTATTTGACAAATAATGGGGATTCATCAAAAACGTTTCATCTAGGAAATGTTACCATTACAGCTATGACTGAGAAAGATGGCTGTGGAAGCCCCATTTATTATTGAAGCACACAAGAGGCTGGGGCTAGGACACCAGAAGTTAATTACAGGAGTTGGGGAAAGAGATGACTCTGTGACAGCAGTGATGGAGAAGATGGATTTAAGAGATCTGGGAAGAGATTTCACAGGGCTTGGCCCTGAGGTATTGAGGAAAGAGGCTGAAGGAGTTGAGGGTGGCTGAGGAGTTTTAAGAGAAAGTCAGAAAAAGAAGGGTATTTGTGGGGAAAGATAATTTGGGTTTTGGGCAATATAATAATTGATCTTTTACTATTTTGTTAGGAAATATTAAATGTTTATTATGATTAAAAAAGAGTAATATTACATCCCCAATTCTTCACTTTCAGAAGAAAATTCCAAATTAGAATTCCACAAGCACTGTAGGTGAGGTCATAAATTTATTTAGGACTCACCAAGAAATCAAGGAGAACTATGATTTTTCTGGACCACCCTGCCCTTACATTGACTCCCCTCCATCCTTCAGATTTCATTTTAAAGGTTCCTCCTCACAGACTGCCTCACCGGGTGGATCTGGCTGTTCTTTATCACTGCACCCTGTAGTTTCTTTCATGGCACTTGTCACACTTTGTATCCAGCTAGATGTATAGTTGTATAGTTATTTTAATCTAACCTTTACCAAAAGCCATAGAGCAAGAACTTGAAGTTTAATTTGTTATTTAATATTTGAAATTTCTCCATTATCTACTTTGAAATGCAGCATAAATGCTGGCACATAGTAGAATAAATGAATGCTATAAGGTTGTGGTCATCCTGACCAAGGAAATCAAAAGATGTAGATTATGGAAGTTTCGTACAACATGGGCAATCAGGCCAGTATTTATACATCAACTAGAGGGGAAACATATTTTTAATAAGGGTTTCTTTCATGTACATGGGGATGCTAAACTAAATATTTTTTTCTGAGATGTGATCTCAAATGATTTAATAGCATGTAAAGTGTTAGTTTATCTGGTCAAACAAACTTCCTCTAATGGGCGAATGATTGCTCACAGGCTTGCCTCTCTTTCCCTTCCCTGAGAGTAGGGAAAAGATGCCATTGCTCAAGGTCGACTCTGACAAGGGCTGGGACTGAGGGGAGTTCCTAACCTGTGGGCAGACGACGCTGAGGAGCCGGGGAGTTATTTAAAGAGGCTGCAGTCCACACACACAGCCAGAATTGTTGCTGACTCAGCACATCCATAAACATGTCCTGATATGCTTCAAATATAAGCAGATGCTCTTGTGATTCATAAACTAACACCCACGGAAAATAGCTTCTCAATCAAGGGATATCTTAAAGAATGGTCCGTGCACTAAATCATGCTGCTTTGGCTGAAGGCTGACTGTGTGACTTTCAGCAGTTATTTAAAATTGAGCTTTAAAAGATAATACTATATTGTTTTCAAAGTGTTTACCTTTGCTTATCTCCTTTATCTCCACGATAAACACTTGCTCATCTCCCTTCTGCAGTGAATGAGAGGCACCCTTTCTCCACATACCTTATCTGTCTTTGTAATTTTTGCTAAACTTGTGGGTGTCAAGTGGTATCTTATCATGGTTTTAATCCCTAATGAAGTTGTTCAGCTTTTAATATATTTTATATATTTATTAGCCATTTAGATTTTACCACCTGTGAAATGCCTGATCATGGCTTGTGCTCATTTTCTATTGAGTTGTCTTTTTCTTACTGGTAAGTTTTTCATGTTTTCAGGATATATCTTTCAGTCTTCTGCTTGGTTATATGAGTTGCAAAAATCTTTCCTAGTTTGTAACTTTTGTTCCTCACTCTATTTGGGATGAATTTTGATGAAAAGACATTGTTAATTTTTATTTGGTCAAATTCATCAGTCTTTTCCTTTATGGTTGTATATTTTGAGTCTTAGGAAATCCTTTCTTGTCTCAGGTCAAAAAGATATCTATACCACTGTGTTTTTATCCTTATGTCACAGGAGCTGTGTAGCTCCCAACTGCCATTGTATAAATTAGGACACATTGCTGCAGGCATTCCTGAATCCAGCAACTGCACAAATCAGATCAACCAGCTTTTCATCCTGGAATAGACTTGCGTGCGAAGTTCCCAAATGCAACAGTGTGATTTCTTGGAAAGCAGCAACTCAATATTTTGAGTATTTTAAAAGTTGCATGCTCACTTTGTATTTCAAACCCCATTCTAAAAATTGTGAATATCTTCAGTCCCTAGGTAGCTAACCCGATCTTTTTCTTTGAGCTAGAAGAAAATGCTATGCGACCATGTGGGATAAATGGCCTGACAAGAAGCAACATCATGAGAAATATCCTTTGGAAATATTAGCTGTCAGTAAAAGTGGTCAATGTTGCTGAGAAGTAAGCAGCAGCTACAGAGGCTCCAGCTGTTTAAAAGACTTTTAGGCTATTAGTGGTTTTGAATATTTCAGCAAATCCAATTTTTAGGGATCTCTTTTTATATGAAAATCCCTCTTTATATGAAGTAGGAAGAAATACATTCATGAAAAAATAACCTGGGATTTTATATTCTTTCTTCCTCCTGAAATGCCCAGAAGACATTAGAGGAACTTTTTGGGGATGTCTAGTTTCAATAGAAAACTCTGGAAAATGACTTTGTTTTCCAACATAATTTTCCTGTGAAGAACAGTTAAATGCCTGTTTTTTTCCCCTGCCATTCCCTTAAGATAAAAAAGATCCAAGCTCTATTGACTAATACTAGTAACACTCTGGAATGAATTAAAATGAAATTTTTCTAAATGTTTTTGGTGTTGGTCTCCCATTTCATTTCTATGTAGAAGTAATAAAATGGCTTTGCACCAGAAACCTGCTTTTACATAGATTTAGAATAATCTCAAATGGAATTATTTAATTTCCAGAAATGGGTTTAAGCAATATTGGAAATAAAGCAATTTGAATGAATGCCTTTGCTATTTTCTTAAAATAGCATTAAAAAAATGGGCTAGAGATAGCAATATAGTCTAGTTGAATAGAATGGTAAATATTAAGTGTGTCAGAATAAAAAGAGGTAATGTAGTTAAGCTTAATCCTGGGTAATAACCATCCAGGCCATTGGCCTGCTTTTGAACTGGGAACACACCTGCTTCCCTTTGCATCTTTTGCCAGAATGTGTATAAAACTTCGAGCTGGGATTTCAAGAACAGTCAATACAGATTACTGCAGAATCTCATTTATATGACACCCTGGGTGTTCTGGGAAGAACCTGGGAAACCCATACATTAGTTTATAGACCAACAGGACTTCCATATTAGGCTCTGCCTTGGCTCTGGGCATGATACCGGCCCCTATTACATAATCCCTCTTGATGGAGAGGTACCTCTTGCAGTGAAAATCAAATGCATTATTTTGGCTACTCAGTCTTCCCAGCTGCCACATGTTTTATTTTATGTTGAGTGGGCAGCTGGTTACAGCTGGCTGTAGACTGTTTTATCCATTAGGGTCTCTTTTGGCGAAGGCTGATGCTTCTTGAAACTTAGATCATGGCTGGTAGATGTCCCCACAAAGATGCCGATGAGAGAGCACAAACAGCTTTGGGTTTTTGAGAGGGCTCCACTGATTGAGGAGATATTCTGAAACCTCAGGTTCTAATCCTTACCTCAAAATGCTGTGCTTTGTGAACTAATCGTTTTCTGAAGTTGAATTTTCCTTTTCACAATGACCTTGGTCATCCTGCCTCAATGTAATTTTGAATCCGCAAAAATAGATAGAAATATTGATTCTGGGGAGAGATACAGGACGGCTTTTTAGAGTGATGTCTTCTCAGAGTGGTCAGTATTTTTGCATTATTAAAAGAGCTTGAACTCCTGAAAGACCTTGTTAAAACTCTTTGAAGTTGTGATTTATCAATTTCCATGCATTTCCCCCCCACCCATCCCTGCACTATAACTAATGCTCACACTAGTGGTCCCCGAATATCCTATCTCTCTTTCTTCCTTTAGTAATAGAATACTCAAGCCTTAGCTGGAAACATGAACAACTGATTATTAACTATTTCCCAGCTTCCCTTGCATGTGAGCTGAAATGAAGTGTGTTAACTTCTGGTTCATGACTTTAAAAGGAATAGATGTGCCCTTTATGTCCTCTTCTCTCCATCCTGGTCTCTGGAATGTGTATGTCACAGCAGGGGCTCTAGCAACAATCCCTGCTCATGAGATGGAAGATGTGTTATGGATGTCGGACAACAAGACAGAAGAAACAAGTAAACCCTTTCTGACTGCTTATCCTGAGCTGATAATGTGAAAGAGCTATAGATTTCTTTCTTTGAGTTGTGTGTGTGCATGTGTGTGTTAGAACAGTCAGAGTGAACCTCCAATTAATAAATCTTTTATGTTTTCCTTACCTTATAAGGAATCTATATGAATCTATTAGATGTGTTTTGTGGTATAGATATGCAGAGATATTCGTTGGTCATAAAATTTTGGAGAAGAACACAGAACTTATGTACCACCTAATGGAGAAACTTCCTTTACACACTTTAATGTAAGTATTCATCTTCTGCTTGGATATCTCTATCACACAGGTGAACCACATGAATTAAAGTTGAAAACAGAAACTATGCATCCTACTCTTAATTCACAAATGTATTTTCAAATTGTATTGTTTTCTTCCCTCTTTGAATTTACCATTGCCTCTTGGTCCCTGTTGATTTGCCCTTTGCAGATACATAGCAGAGTTTATACCCTCTTCTACATGATACATGAAGAAATAATGTGTTCTTTTAATAATAAGTAATATGTGTTGAATAATAACTATGTGCCAGACTTTATTCTATACTTAAATGTATGGCTTCATCTAATCATTGAATTCTATAGGTATATTCCTTTTAAGACCCCATTAATGAAATCTTAGAATAATTAAGTCACTTGTCCCCGGCCACATAGCAAGTAAAAGGTTGAGTCAGGATTTGACCCTAAGCAGGCCCACCCAGGGCACATGCTGTAACCACTTCGCTTTTCTGCCTTTTTTTTTTTTCTTCCCATGTCAGATCTACATATCCCCTCCTGTCAGGCGTCACATTTTCCTAGTCCTTCTCTGTCATCCATAGTCATTATTATCCTGCTCAAGGGCTGTGGGGTTGGTCACCTTGGTGACAGACTCAGCTGAGTTGTGAATGAACATGTCGAGCAGGAGTGAGCCAGTCATGTCCACCTGCTGTGCATAAACTTGAGTCTTTAGCCAGCCTTCTCTGGGCCCTCCATTCTCTGTCTTCCTCACTGAGCAGGACTTTGTCAAATGCTTTTCTGATTCATAAGTATAGTTTTCTTTTTTGTCATCAGAGAAAGTATATGGCATTTTAGAAAACGTCTAGATATTATTTCCCCTAATCTATTACACATGGTTTATTATGCACACTTTGAAAGGAAGCCCTTGGATTTATTAGACTTTAAGGAGGAAAACATCTTAGGAATTGTGATGATGTGTTAAACCAAAAAAGACAACAAACAGGAAACTGTAGAAAACTAACATAACTACTCCGAGCAGCTTTAGTAATTGGAATAATAATGGTACATTTGAATGCTTTCATATGTTTTTTCTCCATTCCACTTACACAGCTATATGATACTTAATACTGAAAACTCCTAGGCAGTGTACTATATCCACATATTAAGAACATTTCATTGAAATATATTGATGGTTGAAAAGCACATCTGACTTGACTTACAAACTGACTTTTCTTATATCATGGGTGATACTCTTTCTTGGATTAGATTTCTGCATCTGCTCTATATCAATATATTTCCATTTTAGTTCAGAAAGAACAATAAAGCATGGGTTAACCCTGGTGAAAGTTCAAATATAATGTGGGTCAAATCAGGTTGAAAGCAACCAGTGGAATTAAATAAAATAAGAACCTGTCTTTCTGGATGTTAAATATTTGACTATATTCTTATTGAGGCTTGCTTTTTGTGGGCGTGAAGAAGAGAACTGAGGGTGTCCTCCATTTTGTGTAAAAATCTCAATCATGTTGAAAACCACTAAGCTTTGAACACTCTTGAAGGGAGATAAATGCCCCCAAGTAATAGTGCAAGTACTCTTAGTTTTCTTATGATCATCTCATGCTGGGGTCATTCATCATTTAGAGAATCTTTTTATTTCTTCCTTCATTGTAATTCTGATAGGCAAAATTGTTCTGAGGCCACTTGTTTTTAATGTCTCTGGGTTTTTAGTGTTAAAAGATATCTTGTGAATAAACATTCAAAAGTAAGACCTTGCTTAAATACAGTTAAACAGTTCTCTTTACTTCCGACTTCTTGGATCCTTTAATATGCTAATGTGCCTTGAGAATCTGGGAGTACGATATTCAGTAGTTCTACAACTCATTTGACCATAGAATATATATTTTTTTCTTTCACAGATTGCCATCTAGACATTGGGAATACGTGGAACATACCTTTAGAAATGCTCTTTTGAAGACTTTTTGGATAGTTGCAACATTAAAATCAAATATAGTAAAGCTAATTCAGATTGGGAGTAGACAGTAGGTTTAAAGCCCAGCAGCCTTAATGAAGACATGAAATGTTAACCTTTGCTGAGTATTTCATTACTAATGTTAGAAACTCTGAATATCAACTCTAAGTTGGAAGATGGCTCCTAATAGTTTTTAATATCTCTATCAGACCATCCATTAATAACATTTAGAAAGCTCTTTTGCTTACAAGAAAATATAAGTTTGGCTGACAGGCCCATAAACCTAGCCTCCCTTACTGGTTCTCCATATATTTCACATCCTCTGAAAACCTTTCCAGTTTCTATTGAGTTTTTAAAAGTAATGTGTCAGGTTCTAATGCTCCTGCTGGTTTAAGGAAAAATGCTCCCACTAATAAATTATAATGAATTGTCAGTCTCAACAGGACCGTGACCTTCAGTCAGTGGGGGTGCGAGTCTAAACTCCATTTCCCCCTCTTCTTGTTGGAGCCACTTTTCTAGTTTTAGCCTGTCCTCTTAATTTATGGGTGGGCTGCCCACAGGACAACTCACCTGCAAAAATAGTTCATGCTGAGGTGTTTATTATACTAAGTAGGTTTCATGCTGACTGAGAGTTTTTACAAGAGGATGGAGTTGCTGTCAAATCTTCCATCATCTGAGCAAAGCTGACACTCTAGTTCTCTCTTTGGTATTAAATTCAGTGGGGATGGGAGTGGATGGATGGGAGTGAGATGGGGCAAGTAATGTGAAGGGCGCTGAAATATCTTGTTCCAGAGCCTCTGTGAGTAAATCTGACTTTAGTAAAATGTATCAGTAGGACAGCAAAATAAAAAAGCATGCAAAGGAAACATTAAAACCTTCTCTGCTAGCATAAGGTAGTGAAAAGGCTTTGCAGACCACCTGAAGGAATGCTAAGATATGTAGCTTAAAGCTGATTTTTGCATGTGTGTATGTGAGCTGAGTGAATAGTCACTGGATATATTTTCTTTGTTCTCCAGCTTTAAACATTCCTGGCTTATTAAACTAGCATGTTCTCTATATAGAGAATTTGAAAAGAATAGACTACTGTCGAAACATGAGAGAAAAATTTCTTTTCATAGAATCAATTATTTTTAACATTGTAGATTTTCCCCATAATTCGTCTATGCTTTTCCCTCCCTAATTGTGATAGTACCATGTGTAAAATTTTGTGTCCTGCTTTCTGCCTAACGTTATATCATAAGCATTTCTCACATTACCAAAAGTGCTTTGCAAACTTACATTATTTCTAATGGCAAACAGTGTTTTGCAGCATGCATGTGGCATTTAGTCATTCTTCTCCTGTGGAATCACCTCAAAGGCTTCTTAATTTTTTTCTTTTTGGTTTTGCAATCACTCAAGAATCAAGTCCTTCCTGGAACTTGGGGATTTTGCACTGTCGTTTTCTTTGCTTGCAAGACTTCTCCCAGATCTGCAGAGGCAGGCGCCAGGGGAGCTCAGGAGGAATGAAGGATGGAGTCTTACACTCGGTATTTGCCTTGGTCTCCTTGTCTGTCTTGTCCAACCTGAAATCTCTAGCCCTTCCAGTGGGCCTGGCACATAATAGGTGGTCAATAAATTCTTACTGGATGAATTACTCATAACAACCATTCAGGTTATTTCTGTTTTCCTTTTATTTTTAGCATTTATTAATACTGTTGTGAATTATCTTTGTGCTTAGTTTCATCTGCATTTTAGATTATTTTCTTGAAATCAGTTATTAGCTCCTGGATCAAAGGGTCTAAGTATTTTAATGTTCTTGATACATACCAGTTGATTCTGTGAGAGGTTGTGCCATTTCTATCAGCAGTAAAGGAGAGGAGAGAGCCCTCCTCATCTTTACTTCAGCTCCAACTCTCATTCTTGCCAGGCTGGAATCACATAAAATTTTTTTTCTAAGGCCAGCAAAGATTGGAATCATGCAGTTTTGAATATTATTTCTTTGATTACTGTTAGGTTGAAATCTTTCACATTATTTTTGAAACCAGTTACATATTGGTGTTTACTGTAAGCCAAAATGTTAGGGTTTTATCTGTCATATTTATTTCAATTTTTAGTCAGCCTTTACATTTTATTTTTAAGTCATTCATGACCCAAATCTATTGGTCTTTTTTTTCTTTTCGTAATTTGTTCCATAATTTATAATCCTAGAAAAGCTTATCCTGTTCCAAGAGCAGGTAAATGCTCATCTATCTTTTAACTTTCTATGGTTTAATGCTTTTTAAAGTTTTAATTTGTTAATCAGTCTGAGTTGATTTTTGTATGTACTGTGAGGTGAGGATTCCAAATAGAACTCTTTCCAAATAGCAAGCAACTGCTTCTGTCTTTCCAACTGATTCATGATGCCTTTTTATCTTGAAATATTTTGAAGAAATTTAACTATTGTGGTTATTAGAATTAAAACAATTTAGAGGTCTTCATAACTTTTATGTGATTCAGTCCTTCTGAAACATGAGCAAATTTATTTTGGTTGTCTTACTGACTGGTTCTTCGTATACTGAGAGCATGTTTTAGAGTCTTATTGACGGTCTTCCAAAGACTTTTTAAATTAAACCAGTTTTAAATAACAGAAATTTAAAAGCCTTTAGATATAAGCAAAGATAACATATCAAAGTTAAAAAGCAAACAAAATTGAAAGAAAATATAATAATGTATAATACTAAGGATTGTATTCCAGAATACAGGAAGTACTCCTTCCCTCCCCCTCTCCTCTCTCTCTCTCTCTGACTCTGTCTGTCTGTCTCTCTCTATATAAATGAAACATCTATAAAAGCACATATAGGGAAAAAGTATGAATGAAAGACACCATAGCAATAATAGTATAATAATAGTGAGGAGAGTTGGATTGAGTTAGCAAAGGAATATTGCTTCTTGAGTTTCCAAATGTTGCTTTTGCCTAAGGCTGACATTTATTTATTTGTTTATATTTTGGGTTCCTTTCTAATTTTGACTTACCCAAACCAGTGCTGCAGTGAAAAGTTTTGCAAATTACTCAGATATGACTATTTATCCTGTCTAGAAACCTAGAAATGAAATTCTCTCAGACTAAGTGAATATGACCTGTGTTATATTAATTTTTAAAATTGTTAGACTTTCTCTGTAGTTGATTATATGGACAATGTTAATTTTCCGTGTGTGTTTGAAATGCTGTATATTTTAGTTGGGCTCAAATACATATATATATCTGTATCTTTATAACTATCTAGCATTTATTTTAGAACAAGCTTGTTACATGTGTTACTCAAATCCTCTATATCCTTACGAATTTTTCAACTTCATCCATTGGTTTCTGAGAACGTTTTATAAAAGGCTCACTAAATTATGATTGTCATATAGGTATTTTGAGGTTGTGTTACTGGGTCTCAATGTCTCTTAGCTCCACCCTCGTGGTGTACCCTCCCTTAAATCAATATTAATATATCTTTTTTTGATTCCTTTAATGCTTTTACTTTAAAACCTATTTCATCTGATAATAATTATTTCTTTCTAGCACTTGCCCTATTTATATTTACCCATTTTTCATTACTGTTTTGTAGTTTTATAGTAGCATATAGCCATTCCTCTTTTAATTTTCAAGTTTGGCTATGTATAATTTTATTTAATCATACATCACTTATATTCTTTTATATTTTCTATCATTTTTGTGGATTTGGTGGTGATTTTCTATCATTTTCATGGATTTGGTGTAGGCAGAGATTATAACATACATTCTCCGTACCCCTTCAATCCAGAAGTGCTTTTTACTCCATATACTTTGGTATAATTTTCTTCTTAATAAGAATATATTTGTGAATTCTTTATATAAAGGAATGATTGAGCAAATGAGTGTATGAGAAAAATGACAAATTTTTTGCCACCACAGTTGTCATGTTAAGTATGACATTCTGCATTAGTCAAAAATCTTAGTAAGAGTAACATTTTGGTTCATCATTTGGTGTTGAGTAGAGATAAATTAACTACAAACATAATTTTATACTTTATTTCATAATGCCTGATAAAGTAGTACCAAAGTAACAATTTGGGTAGTGTGCCTCAAAGACCAGCAGTTGGTGTCACAGATGCTTGGAAAAGAACCTGAAAATTCTAAAGTTTTTCTATAAGGGGTCTAGAAAAGTGGTGCACTATATCTAGACAAATTAATATTTTCTTTAGGCATCAGGGAACTATATCAATGTAATTCTTTTCTTGGGGAAACCAAGAGTCAAAAGATTTGGTTTGTTGTTATATATGAGATGTATCTTTGTAGGTTAGTGCCAACATCCTAAGTGAAATTGATACGGCCTAACTTGGAAAAGAAATTGAAAACAGCCTAAAGACTCCTTCTAGCAGCACACTGCCCCACAGGACTTTGTCCCAGCCTCACTGACCACCGTTTTTGATTCCTGCTTTATGTATTATGGATGTTGAAAATATATTCGTCCGAAGGTTTGGTCATGGATGGTAGTGATAGTAGCACGATACTGTGAATGTAATTAATATTACTGAATTATGTATCTGAATGTGGCTAAAGGAGAAATTTTAGATTATATATGTCACTAAAATTTTAAAAACATGGTACTGTTCAACACAAATGGTGAACCCTAACATAAACTATGAACTATAGTTAATAGTACAATTATAATAATATTCTTTCATCAGTTGTAGCAAAGGTACGACACTGATGCAAAGTGTTTGTAATAAAAAGAAATGCGTGGGTGAAAGGGGATATCTGGAAATTCTGTATTTTCTGCATGATTCTTCTGTAAACCAACAACCTCTTCAATAAAAATTACATCTGTACATACAAAATACATACAGAAAGTTTGTAAAATATGTATGGGTCCATTTTGAGACTGGATTCTAATCTGTAATATTGAATTTATTTCATCTGGAATTTTGGAAATAGTGGCTTTTTTTCTTTACATGACAAAATTCCCAAGGGGTATGATGTATATGTAAAATTATGTTTTCACTTTCTCATTAATTGTGAAAAAATGATGCATGGGTATAATGCTTATTGAATGCAAATGAAACAAATTATTTGAATTCATTATTTTAAACCCAATAATTAAAAAATTAATCTAGGTTTAAATACCTTGAAACAAGTTTTTCTCTGCCTACATGCATATAATTATTTTTTATTATATGCATATAATATTATATGCATATAATAAAAAATTTAAAATGCATGTAATTATTTTTTATTATATGCATGTAGACAGCCAAAAATCTGCCCCTTTTGTCTTCATACAGACTTCAAGGTTGCCAAGCATTCCAATTTTCCCAACTGTGTATCTTCTCAAGGAAGTAGTAGCTTTGGGTAAAGTTTAAAAAAAAATTTTTTAAGTATGGAAACATTATTTCAAATACAATCTCACGGAGCAGTGTTTCCATCATAGAAATAAAAATAGATCTAAAACAGCTGCTACTACTATGTATGTTAATAATTGTTGACTATATTTTATTTTGACAGCTTCCACACTATGGTTAGTAAAAAAAATCCTAAATTATTTCTTTTGGACATTGAACATTGGGCTCAGACTGTCTGTGAAATCACAATATAATTGATCTTATAGGGATGAGATGCTATTGATATAAAATATTCTATGAATGAAATATGGATAACTATTTCTTTCATAATAAAATATGGATTTGTATTTTAATATTTTTAATATTAAAGTGTTAAATATTTTTCATTAAGAAAATAATGCATTAGAAGCATACATCAGCTCTCTATCAATATAAGCAAAATAACAAATATGCTTGACAGCTATACATTTTGTAAATTATTATTACTATTCCAAATCCTGAAGTAATACTGAAAATATTTAGCTCTGCTGAAAATATTACCACCCAGTTTATCCAAATTAAGGTAACCCCTTTTCCTATTGTCCTTTACTTGGCTAGATCTGGATATACAGACAAAATATTAGAGATATTATGAGTGTTTCAATGCCCTCAACTTTGTGGGTGGGGAATGTGTTTCTTTTCTTCTGGGATGAGGGACCTTATGACTCAGTGATTGACTTAATCTTAAATTTGATTTCATCTAGATCTTGTATCAATTTTTCCCCAAAGACTGGATTACTACTGTAATAGTGAAACACCGGAAAAGCACCCCCTTTCCTTAAGGACTTTGTATCACTGTTTTCTTGGCTTGGAATGATCATCATATCATCACACAGTTGACTACTTCTTTCCATTTAAGTCTTAGCTTAAATTTCCTTAGAGCCTTTTTTGTTACTAAACATTCAGTTGTTCTGTTGTTATCTCACTAGCATATGTCTAACATAATTTCTTGTATATTTTCTGTAAGTATCAAAAGAGAAGTACTTTGTTTTGTTCAATACTATATACCCTATACCTAGACCAACCCGGTACAGAGAAGATATTCCATGAATGAGTTATTGCATAGATAAAATTAGCATTTTGGTACCTATGATACTAATTACAAGCTGAAGCTTATAATTTATACTTCACAATATTCTGAAATCATGTCTTCTTTCTCCCCTCATGACTATTCTGCTTTTTTGTCTTTCCCTTAGCTTTTCTTATTCCATCTGCATTTCAACTTTCTTCTCACTTTAGAGCTTCTTTCCCCCTTCCAATCTATTTCTTCACCATCTTACTCTCTGCCCTAAAGTGGGCATTAAATGAACCTGAGGTATCTTCTAAAATATTTGTTTTATCTGTTGAATAAATCCTTAGTTTCCCTGCTCTCAATTTAAAAAGCAGGTGCGCTGACATTTTTATAGTTTTCCAAGAAAAGGATAAATAAATTAAATATTTTAAACGTTTTATATTATTTTTGCCTGGCTTTGATACTGAAGAAGTAGAGGACATCTTCCTTGCTTCTGTTAATGGTTGAAAGATTTGCAAATGTCTGCAATCCTGGAGCGTAAATGGAAGAGGGCCTTTTTCAGAGAAGGAGAAGAACTTGATGTGCATTGAAAGTAATTAGAATCAAGGCCCCATGGCTCCTCTTCCTGGGGCTGAATGCCAGGGTGTGAAACTGCAGAGGATTCAGGAAGTAACTGAGTGGAAGAGAACTGCGACTCTAAGTGTGACCCAAACCACACATAGTCATAGCCCATGTGATCACGCCAGAAATCTCACTTTCAATCAAGGTTCCTTGATTTTACTACACTACAGTTTTGATGACTTGCCATCAACCGGTGGATGATGCTTATAGTTTGGAAATAGAGACTGTATCCTAATTACCTCAGCAGGTAAAGTGTATAACTGGTGTTGTCTTTGTCTGGTTATGGAATTCCGGAGAAATGGTGGCTCTGAAGAGATTAAAAATAAAAGGTACTTAATGGGGATATGCTTTGGATATTCAAGAGTTAGTTCAAGAGAACAAAGAATAAAAATTAAAATAACAGCTGACTAGAGAGCGGCATTGGATAAGAGCATCTGAGATTTTATAGGGTATGTATGTGTGTATATACACATATAAAAATATATGATGGCATTTGTAAATTATGACATATGTATACATATGGTGCACACGTTTTATATAAATAAAGCTGTATCAACTTAGGAAACCCTCTTAAAATGTTTCCTCCAGGTGCGGATATGAGGGTGTGTGTATGTATATGTGTGTGTGTGTGAGATATGAGATGTAGAGAGAAGAAGCTTCAAACTTTTACCTTGTATAGGTTTTGAAAATTGTAATTATATGTATATATATATATATTTAAATTAAACCTTGTTTATATTTTAAATCAAATCACTAGGAAAATATATCACAATCTTGAAACAGCAAACAGGCTATTACTATCACTTCAAGTAGTAAGTTGGGTAGAAAGACAAGGTCCTATGGAGCTGCCCTGGATGGTGCTTCAGAGGTAATCACCGGACATTGTAAATCCTCACAGGGCCCACTGGATGGAATGGAGGAGAGTATGGGCCATGATGTGGACCATTGTCTATGAGGTGCAGAGGTGCCCAAAGATGTACTTACCAAATCCAATGGATGTGTCATGATGATGGGAACGAGTGTTGTTGGGGGGGGTAGAGGGGGATGGGGGGGTGGGGTTGAATGGGACCTTACATATATATTTTTAATGTAATATTATTACAAAGTCAATAAAAAAAAAAGAAAAAGAAAGACAAGGTCCTTATCAAAATGATAAGGTGCCAGTGCAGGGGCAGGAACATGGCATGTTGTAGAGGCCCCAGGCTGAATGTGGTCTTTGGTAATGGGAATTGCCCCTCCTTTGCTCTAAGGGAGTCACAGCTCACCCAAGCCTCTGACTTGCTTACTTTTTCCCCCTTGACTTTACTGTTGCCAGGGGATTGTCTCAAGAAGCCTCTATTATTTTAGGGGACTAAGCAGGCCATGCTGGGTTTAGGCTTTTACTCCTTTCTGTTCTATAAAAAACCAGGTCTTTCCAAATCGAATCGTTGACAACTCTTAAACAGCTAATAGTTTCCCTTTCACTGTTTATGCCCAGATATTGGTATCTATCACTACCAAAACACCCTTTCCCTTCAAGGGGACAAGGTCACTGCAAAATGATCTTTTTGCTTTCTGTAGACAGCCCCAGGGGCCACCAGGACCGTCAGTGAGAGAGAAGCTCTGCTTCCCACACCGGCCTGACATCACTTCTCATGTTTGTGCATGGACTCCAGGCTGAAAGATGTCATGTGTGGGAAATTCGAGAAATACACAACTATATTTTGATAGCCAGGTAAGAGTATGTACAACAAGCCCTTTAAAGTTCCCATTCAAAGCACCCTTTCTCACAACGCTACATCTTAATCAATTTCAGGCCCTTGTATATAAAACAAAACCAAGTAAGTCAAAAGATCCAGAAAACTTTTTTATCCTTCTAAATTAATGACCTCATGAATTTTGTTTTATACATTATGGAAAATGTTGTGATGATACTTCTGGTAAACAGGATGGTGGTAACAAATAAGAACTACCCCTTTTCAAACAGGCAAGTTAGAGAATACTGCCAGCCTGTTAGTACCTCCGTATTGTGGAGAATCTGGTAGGTTGGAGGGCTCTGGCTTGATACAGCAAGGGAGTGTCCCACTGCCAGGAAAAGCATATGCCACTCTTCTGTGCTATCTCTGACCCAAATTTAGCACCAGCTTTTCCATTTCACTTTTTATAGAATGAAGAATATAAAGGAACCGGTGTCCACAGGCAGGTGTCATATTCCTAAACCTTGCTGCCATTTGTCCTCTATTTCTTCATTCCTAAACTTCACTTAAAAGATCAAAATTCCCAGTCCTCTTTTTAAAAGATTCCCGTTGTCATCCCAATGGTACTGGTAAAGATGCTTATTTCTCCATGGATGAAAGACTCTTTCATCTTGGTCATGGATGGCATGAGGTGCATGTGGTCATCCACACCCTTGGTCATAGCTCTCCAGCCACTGCTTCCCTTGAAGCTCTTACTCCCTGCATCTAACGGAGTCTCTGGCTTTGTTATTGCACCGGGCCAGGTGGTCCTGGAACTTCTCCAACTCGCTGGTCACCAGGGCCTGGACTTGAGCCAGAACTTGAGCCAGAGGCACATGACAGCCTCAATGCACTGATGTACCTACTGCATGGACGCCTGGCTGTCCTCACAACAGCTGCCGCTATACCGGAACATGATTCTCTGCATCTTCCAGATGTTCATTCTCCCTCTCCAGACTCTTAACCATGGTGTCCATCACCTCCTATGTGCAGAGCTTCTGTCATTGCCACCTCACGCAGTTGCCCACATGGACTCAGGCGCTCAGCATATATGTATTTTACTTTCTTGTGTATTTTTCAGTAGTTTCCTAAAAAGTGCTATAGTGAGTTGTGAATCTCCAAAGTGGTAAAGGGGTGTTAGTTGGGATGTCAGTTCAGCATGAAGCATTTTTCAAATCTACTTGACCTTGGACCCCATTTTTCATGTTGTGTCTCTCAGAAATGAACAATTTGGGACATTCTAGTCTACAAAATGGCATCTACTCTACTACAAAACTCATTTGGTCATTAGACCTACCAAATAATAAATCCTCAAGAAATAACCTGTGCTAGTTGGATGTAGAAGCCATAGTGGAATAGTAGGGAAGGTCACTAGAGTTATTTATTAATGACCTTAATATATAACATCTCACTAAGTCAGTACCTGTTTGCCTGGTTATGTTCAGCCTCACAGTTTATAACTGCTTGCTCTCATCTCAACTTTTGCATGGGCCTCATTTTCTTCTCTTTACTTCTCTCAATCACTCTTTTGAAAGAGTCAGCCTTCTCCATTTAGCTAAGAATGGTTGCTCATATTAGTAGATGGCCTCTAAACTCTTCTCCTTGCTATTTAAACTTCAAATAGTTCAAACTGCTTTTTATGACATTTGCAAAGGATGACTATATATATTCAGTGGAGAAAGGTTAATCACCAGAATAAACCAAATAATTTCTTTTTTATAGTCTCAAAATATAAGAGCAATCATATCAGAATGTGATAAAGATATCAAACTTGATATGATATACTTTATTTCCTGAACTTATGAGGTTGGTAAGCCATTTACCATTCATTTCCATCCATTTATTTGCCATTCCTTGTATTATCAAATTCCTCATTTTAAATGTGAAATTTCTAAGAATATTAGGAGTGAATAAGCAGTTTATAAAAGATAATGTTAAGCCCTATACTTAATGGACTTTCTAAGAAAATGTTTCCTAATGAAGAAAACATTGCATTTGAAAGGGAGGATTTATTATGAATGCTATGAATGCTTATAACTCTCAACTTTTGGTGCAGATGTCAATTCTAAGACATTTGAGAATTTAAAAAAATTATGGAAAGTAACAACTGAGAAAAGTTCTTGTTTATCTGAGATGGGAGAAAGAAAATTCCTCAAGTGATTTCCATTCTTTCATGCCAATCAGAGTATCCACATGTAAAGAGCATGAGTCTGGGGAAGAGAGGAAAAAAGGAAAAAAGATGAGAAAAGAAAAGAAAATATTCACAAATTTGGATTGTGCACCAAGGATGAAACCATGAGAATATGTGAGCTTATACCCAGACTGTCACAAATCTGGAAAGTAAGATTGAAGTCCCATTAAGAATTTGGCCCAGGATGTAATGTTATCTAACACTTGCAGACAACATGTAACTTGCAGATTTTAGCTGTACAGCTGTGAAGACACCTGCCAGTGCCCTCCAACGCGTCAGATTTCTTTCCTCTGCGTTATTAAAATATCCTATCTGATTTCCATGAGGGTATTTCTCCCTGCAGATTTAGGATGTGGTGACTGCAAAAATTTATTATTGGGTCTCACGTGGCTTCTTTTTTAATGCCTCCCTTTTCATCAGGGGAGTAATGCTAAACACTCATTCAGTAATTTGAAAGCATGAAGCAGCCTTATGATCATTCCTAATTGTCTATGAGGTTCATCACTCTCTTCATTTCTGGTAATTATGTGATCAGGATACATTCTGCCATTCAACTGAGAGGACCTGCAGTGTATCCTTCATGGACGTGGCATTCCTTAGGAGCAGAGGGAAATCTCTCAGAAGCCCCTGACTTTACCATGGATGAAGAGGTCTTAATTGCTGGAAGTCCACAGCCATGACTCAACTGAGAGCTGCTCCTCAGCCAGGCATCATACTCAGTTGTAGAAAAAAACCCTGAGGGCACAAATGCTCCAAGCCAGAGCCCTGCAGGATTCAATGCTAGGGTCAGGGGAATCTTTCATTCATTCTATAAGGTGCAAGGCAGTCCATGGTCCAATCACTGGGAATACATCAGAAAATAAAACAGGCAGGAATTTGTTCCTGCAGCAAACTTATGTCCTAGTAGAGGAGATGCCATAAATAAAAAAAGTACATAGCATGTTAGATGGTGATATGTGCTAAGGAGGAAAAAAAATGAAACCTTGAAGAAAGATCTCAAGTATCAGGGAGGAGAGACTGCTAAAATCTAGTTAGAGTGGCAGGGAAGGCCTGTCCCTGACAAGGGATTGCAGTGGGCACTGTGTGTGCCCGCCAGACTCCCCTTCAGATCTAAGGCACACATCCCCCAGCTGTAGGATGTACAGCTGACCGATCTCAGCTGAGCCACTCTTAGAGAATTGCTTTCAGAAAGAGAGCTCCTTAAGTGAGGTCACATCTGGGGTAGTTTTCATATTTGGTGACTGGCTGACTGGGGGTTATAAAACTCCTGTTCCCGTGCCTCATGGAAGTAGAACTCTGAAAGGCCATCCCAGCACCAGAACCCTGTCTAGCATGAGATAGACTGAGGACTTTGGTGTGACTGCAATGGAACTGTTTTCTGGAAAAGGAAGTGGAATCACAGCTTGTTTAACATTATAAGAATTTCAGGCAAAATCCTTCCTTGCGACCTAGAATATCATAAAACATTCTAAACAGGAAAAGTATGTATTTGAAGGTGCTGCACTCAGGATGTGCTGTTTGATTTGGCATTCTATGGTTTTGGGCTAGAAAATTACATTTAGAGTTCTGCTGAGCAATAACAGAGTCCATTAGTCAAGATGGTTTCAAATGATTATTCTGTTCTCAGTTTGTTTAGTTTGTACATTTTAATTTATACTGCTCCACAGATTGTTTCTTTCTCTGTTTCTAGGTCATACCCTCAGCATAAACTCTGTGTTCTTGTAATTACACCTCAGATTATCTGACCCTATACTTTAAGGATCACAGACATAAATGACTACAGGGAGCTGGCAGGTAATAGAAATGTAAGGTGCAGGCAAGCAATTGGGAGTGGTGTGGACTGTGGTGAACCAGAGGGTGCATGCCCTGTCCAAAAGGGAAGGCCAATACTCAGCACTGGCTGATTGTTACCAAGTTGGAATGGAACCCTGAAGTTGCCAGATCTTCCCATTTTTCTCTGGATATGACTGAAATTTAAAAATATTTTAGTGTAAAAGCTCTAAATTTTAGAATGTTGGCAACTAAATTAAATTTTTTAAAAAACTCTGTTCGTGTTAAAGAAAACACATCTGTGGTTCATAGTCAGCTGGAAAGCTGCCAATTTGGGCCTTTGACATTGAAAGGAGATTTAAAGAAGATCACATCTTCACACGATTACAATTTGGAACCTGAGCTGGCTACTTTTCCTAAAACTGCGCGCATAATGAATGCATTGCCTCTTCCTTGAGGAATTTGTGTATGTATGCTCCACTAGGGAGCAAGTGCCTCTGAAAGGAAGAATTATGTTGGATTCATCTTTGTATTCCCTCAAGCACCTATCACAAAACTTTACATACAGAGGCACGGATATATGTTTGTTTAATAAGAAGAGCAATAGGTACCCTGGATTTTCATTCTCTGGTTCTGTTTTAAGCATTTCAGGTTACAGTATTAGGGTAAAAACAAAGTAAATTAATTACAAAAATCAATCTGAGTGGGAGAACTATTTCATTAAGTTGGCACCAAAGGACTTCTTAATTAAATGCTCTGAATTTGTTTTAAATCAATAAACGAGAACTGGTTTTCTCTACTGTTACCTAAAGCACTCTGGTAACATAAATGGCTGAAGAGAAGGGTTCAGCATGGTGCGCACTGAGATGTAATTACAAGAACATAGAAGATCAAAATCATATTTCTATACAGTAAGATTAAATATTATCTATGCATCTTTGGTAGTGGGATATCTCATGTTATCTCAAATCATCCTGAACTTTCTCTTAATAGCAGAACTTCCACATGTCAGTACTTATGTACATTTAGCATATTTTATTAGTGTTGGTGGTAGGAGTCAGAGTGTCTGTTTGTATTTTACCATTTATTAAGCACTTTTTTTACCTGCATTATTTCATTTGATAGCACTATTGTGTGATACGGAGTCAGTGAGATTATTTGCAATAAATATTTTTATTTGCCAAAAAATAAGATCTTTTAAAATTTGTGACAAATATTCCACAACAAAGCAAGGTGTTGGTGGTAGGATGGTAGGGAATTCTGCACATTGCGCATGAATGTTTTGTAAGTGCACAACCTCTCTAATAAAAATTTTTTAAAAAATAAGGAAAGAACTTAAAAAAAAAACCCAAAAACCGAAACAAGTTGCATACTGTATCTAGTTGATTAAGGTATGTGTTCAGGCACTTAGTAAAATTCCTAGCAAATCAACAAAAGATTTTTGAAAAAATTAGTCCTCTCTGATACTATTAGAAAAAGCAGAGTAAAATATTTTTACAATGTTAGAGTGGGAAGGATCTTTTTCACAAAGAAATGAGACCTAGGAATCAGTAAAGATGGGCGGTTTTGATGATTTAAAAATTAAAAGCTTTTTATGAGAAAGTTACTGTTAATAAACCTTAAAAAAGCAAAAGTAAAAATATCTATCATCATCATTTCTCTATCATCTGTGCCATCATCATATCACTTATGCATATTGCAAAGTGTTAACAGAAATAATAAACTAAGTGCTCTTAGCAATCAGTAGCTGAAAATGAAGTCACTCTGAAATGGGAAAGGAGATAAATGAGAAATTTACTGAGTAGGAATAATCCGCACACAAGTGAAAAAGTGAAAAAATGCTTAATTTCAATAGTGATCATGCAAACGAAAATGATAATGCAGGCGGCAGACTTGGCCCAGTGGTTAGGGTATCCGTCTACCACATGGGAGGTCCGTGGTTCAAACCCCGGGCCTCCTTGACCCGTGTGCAGCTGGCCCATGCACAGTGCTGATGTGCGCAAGGAGTGCCCTGCCACACAGGGGTGTCCCCGCGTAGGGGAGCCCCACGCGCAAGGAGTGCACCCGTAAGGAGAGCCGCCCAGCGCGAAAGAAAGTGCAGCCTGCCCAGGAATGGTGCCGCACACACGGAGAGCTGACATAACAAGATGATGCAACAAAAAGAAACACAAATTCCCGTGCAGTTGACAACAACAGAAGTGGACAAAGAAGATGCAGCAAATAGACACAGAGAACAGACAACTGGGTTGGGGGGGAGGGTAGAGAAATAAATAAATAAATGAATCTTTAAAAAAAATGATAATGCAATTATAGTTTTATCTATCAAATTAGCAAAAGTTAAACAATTCAAAGATAGTCAGCATAGGCTTGTTTATGGGCAAACAGGGAGTCTTATACATTGTTACAAGAGATATGTAACTGTACAAACTTTTTACTTGGCAATTTGACAGTACCTGTGAAAATAAAAAATGCACATATCCTTTGATCTGCAATTATAATTTAGGAATTTCTCATGTAAATATGAGGTCTGTAAGTGTTCAGAGTTGGCTGTAAATGGATGCAACATTGTAATAATGAAACATTAAAACAACCTAATGTCTATAAATAACAGATTGGTTATACTACTGTTCAGCTATTATACAAATAATGAAGATTGTTCTACATGTATCAAGATGAAGAGATATCTATAATGTAGTGAATGAAAACTTGCATGTTACAGAACAAAAATGCTCAATTTTTAATGAAATTATAAAATGTCTTTATATACAATTATATTGAAAAGATTTTAAAAGCATAGGAAAGAAATATCTAGAAAGATAAATGCCAACAATGGTAAACTCTAGGAATAGAATTAGGGGAGAGTGACTTTAAATCTCATACTCTTGTATAATTTTTAATTCTTTTTGGCAACAAAGACTTCGCTTTTTCATTGTATGCCCCTAGTGAAAATGATATTTTGTGAAAATGGCCACCTCAGCATGCAAACTCATCGTCCATTATGATTTCCATGCCATAGACATACAGTTTCTTTTTAAATTAAAATTTTCAAAGATTTAAAACTTTATGGGCTAAATATGAGCATAATTTGTTCTATGGACACCTTATCTGAAATGATTTGCTTTAATGGAGTTGATAGAACATATAAAGCTACACCCCCACTTGAATTAGACAGAAGCCTCTTGCCCAGGACCTGAGCAATGCCCAGTTTTTGAGATTTTAGAGCTTGTTTGATTATAAAGGAAATGGAGGAAGTTATCCTCTGTGCTAAAATACAGCAAAAAGAATTTTACAATAACCATTGTCACATGAATTCATCCCTTTTGTAAGTTAAATTATTACTCTTCAAATTTCGTTATGTACATAAAGGTTAGATAAACCTTCAGCCATCTATAGCAACACTGAAGTGTGTTACAAAGGACTCCAAACACTATTGTATTTGGTGCACCCGTGTTCCACAACAAAACATTTAGAGATTCGTATTATAATTTTTCCCCATTTTACAAATGAGAAAATTGTGTGCTGCCTGGGGCTACATAAATAGAAATTAATAGATTCAGGATTTTAACCAAGCATTTTAAGGAAGCAATGTGGTACAGTAGAAAGGGCCATGCTTCTGAGTAAAAAGTAATGAAAAACCTGCTTGAGGACAAAACAATAAACTGTATCTAAGGAAGTATCACCTTGGCTGTTGTGGGTTTTGAGATCGGGTTACAAAATGTTGCTATATTAGTGCATCATCATTCTGGAAATATGAACTGGTGAGGTAGTACGAGAACATCTTCTAAGATAACCTCTACAGCATGTTTTGGGAGAGTCATAACAAATCCTGGCCAAAAAGCCATTTATTTTTCTGCTTAACAAACTTAATACAGCAGTGGAATTTACTGATGTGCTCTGCACTAAGGCAGTCCTAACCCAGGAACATATGCAGAGATGATAAATTCTTGAGTGTGTCTGGTAGAAGAGCTGAAACAGATGTGCAGAGAGAGGGACATCAAAGTGAAAACAATTATCATCTCAGCAAATGGGTAGCTCTCCCAGATACAAGCTTAGCATTTTTAAAGGACCAGGGATTCATTATATCATATCGGCAAATCAGAGGTGGTAACATTCAGATGGGGAGCATATGTAAATTGTTAAAATAAAACAACACAAGACCAGTGGCCATTGGTTTGCTTTAAAAGACACTGCCACTCGGCAGCAATGTCCTGGCACACATTTGAATTATCTGGGGGAACAGTCGTTTTTCCTCCTACCCTCTACCATTCTTTCCCAGCTGCCTACCTAGTATGGATAGGCTTGCCAGTGTTGCCTTGGCGAGGATGGGGATTGGAGGCAGCAAAGGAGAGCAGGCATCACCTCCTCCAAGGGAACGTTGACGATGGGGAAAACAGGGAGTAAAGGCTGTGGAAATAACCCAGGTGTAGGGGTCCACACAACTGGAGGTGGGCGGGGATCTTCCCTGGTTGGTAGAAGTAGAGGCATCATTTTGTGGATGATTTATTCAGGTGCTCGGAATTACAAATGGTTCTAAAACAAAACAAAACAAAACAAAAGACAAAAGACAAATAACAGCCATTCAATAATATGCTGTTTTGCCTATGCCATATATTAAGGAGATTTGAAAGAGTTTTCTTCTGATTATTATATATTTTGCTATGTTTATTATAATACGTAGGATCCAGATTTAATATAAATTAATAAGTAAACAAACCATGCTTTTTTTGCTTTGCTTTGTATATAGGCATTTCTATTTTGAATAGAAATAGGGCCAACCATAATTTTTAAAAACATTTCAATTTCACTACCTGTGGCTTTGCTGTCTTATCTTGAAAAAAATCACTGAAAGGACTTATGCCTGTGGATATTTCAAAGAATGCTTTGCCTGAAAATGGTATTTATTTGGTATTTCAGTAGCTTTTAAGTTCTAGTGCTCCTGTTAAACAATCTTTTAAAAAATGTATAAACCACTTCTCTTTATTTCTGACAAATCATAAATTGCTTAGATAAAAAAATAACATTATAATGAATTAATGCCTGATGACTGTTCACTATCAGATCTGAAGACCCCTTTTATATTGTGTGCCCCTAGTGAAAATGCTGTTTTATGAAAATGACTCTTCAGCATGCAAACTCATACTCCATTATGACTGCCATATCACAGATAAGGCTCACTAGTTCACAAAAAAGGTTTTGCTATGTACTGCACTACTGGAATCGAGTTAAATTATTAAACACAAGCTTCCAAAGAAATAATAGTGTGGCTGAATATTTTTATGGCTTGTTGGTGAGTGTATGTGTTCTATAGCTGCAATTACAGGAATTCTCCAAAAGGGATAACTGCAGTTTTGAGTTGCTACCTCCAAGAATAAAGAATATGCTGTGTAGCAAGGGGGAATCATTAACATTTGACTCTCATTTCTAAATATAGATATAAGTATAATTTTTATGTATATCTAGAAATCCCTTAATTTCTAGGATTCTAGGAGTATATAATAATATGTTTTTTGGAGTGGCCATATGAAAGAACATCATTCAAGTTGGATTTCTTGACCTATATGTTCATGTGTTGGGCTGACAAATCATTAGTTTGCCAGTTACACTTATCTTGCCAGCGCTTTCTTATATCTGACAAATTCTATGTGTGAATCATCCGTGTGAGAATAGATCAGCATACTGTAGCTGTACTCTCTAATTTCCCTTTCATGTATGTGTTACAAATAAGCCAAGACATTTAATACATTGATTAAAAGGCACATGGAATTGTGTTATGATCATGGACAAAGAGAATAGTGAAGGTTGAATCCCTCCCCTTAACCCACCATTGTTCCAAATTTGAAATATTTTGTCCAAAGCAGGCTGTGTGGAGTCCTGAGGGACCAATCCAGGATACAAATTTAGCATGCACTTTAAAATTTGGTTGTTCTATCTTTCAAGCTGAATTTAAATCTCATTAATTTTTAGTGAAAGCACAATAGCTAAATATCTTGCAGATGGAGCTTGTTTATTTAAAATTCCTTAGAAGGTTTCCATTTAGGGTTTTTACTACATTAGTTTGATCTACTGTGCATGGTAATATGACATATGCATTTCTCTCAGGATGTGCAATTTGATTTCATACTGTGGAAAAATCCAGAGCGTAAAATATTAGCATGAACAGTGTCAAGTGTCAATGCTAATTCTTTTATTGCTGTGACATTGCTTAAGGGCAGCAATCATTCAACTATTTTAAATGATAGATATTAGATCTTGGAAAAGATCTATGTTATCAGCCAAAACATGTTCTTGGAGAAGACAAGGTTCTAGAAAGTCCTAGAAAAATGACAGGGACACATCTAATCACAGATTTCTACTGCATGCACAAGACTATAGAGGTCTCAGCTATTGACAACAGTGAACAAAATCAGAATGTAACTTTTTAAAACTGTTGCATGTATATTACATCAGACTTGTTAATTTTGATGATCATAGGCCAAAAACATTTATTTCCAAAGCAGCATATTTACCCTCACTCCTTAGCAGAACCAGATATTTTAACATTTAATGACGATGCCTTGCAAAATGACAAAAAAAATTCAATATGAATTTTGGAGGTGTATTCTTTGGAACTAGAGTTGAAATGTTTGGTTAAAATTTTAAAAATTAAATGAAATATTCTAATTTACATTGCCTAGTTTTAGAAGCCATATTAAATATAAATTTCATAGGGGAAATTTAGTTTGAGTAGAAGGAGAAAAAAATGCCATACAGCTGGTGTTCCTTGGATTCACATTTCTTATCTCAAGTTTTCAGTGTATAGACATGCAAGTTTTTATACTGAATTTTAAGGAGTAGATCCATGAATCTCTTCGGAGTAGATCCATGAATCTCTTCTCTAAATACTTTGTGGAAAAGCTATAATATAATCAGTGGAGGAACACAATAATATCTAACTTTATCATAGTGCTTTCACAGTTGACAGAGTACTTTCCCCTATATTATTTATATTCCTAAGATAAAATCAGAGTGAAGATGTTTCTCACAATTTAAAGTTCTAGAAATGCCAATTCATTCAACAAATGCTTTTAGAGTGCCAAATACCAAGACTTAAAAGGGTAGAACTAAATGTTGGGTAGGAAATATAAAGACACAATACACACTCTGTTTAGTGGAGAGAGAGAAAGATATAAAACTTCCACAATGGCAGCATGTACAAAGGGCAGCCGGAACACTGAAATCTGCCTGAGGTATGTGTGTGTGTGTGTGTGTGTGTATGTGTGTGTGCTCATAAAGAAGCTTCAGGAAGGAGTGTGACAGTGAGCAGGGACCTGCTGGGTGGGGAGGCATTGGCTAGTGGGCAGGTGACAGGATGGCAGGCTAGATGGAGAAGCCTGACTGCAGAGATGAGAGTAAAAGGGGCACACGGGGGATGCCCTAACACAGAGTTTGATGTGAGAGGAAACTGTGGTTGAAGCTGGGGTCAAATCACACAGAACCCTGTGTGCCTTGCCTGGAGGTTAGATTTCAACCTGTTTGAGCAAGACAGTAACATGCCTTGATTTGGATGTCTCATTCTGGCAGTTGTGTGGAGAATGGAGGAGAGAGAAACACCTTGTAGTACTTTCGATTTCTGGCATGGGTTGAATCTGGTGCCATTTCCTGAGCTCAGGAGTTCAGGAGGGGAGCAGATAGGAGGCATGGGGATGGGGAAGGAGTTGAGGGAGACAATGGGGTCAATTTGAATGTGTTGTGCTTGCAGGAGTAGGAAAGATCAGGTTTCTAGGAGGCGATTGTGTACGGTGGACAGGATTCAGTCTGGGGCTGGCCTGGAATGCGAATACATGTAGAATGACTCGTCATGAAAATCACCGTGACTGGAGAAGGTGTGGACCACCATGCATTTCAGTCATCTTGAGCAGGGGATTCCAACCACAAGGAGTGAGAAGCAGTCCACGGTGTATGGTGAACCTACGGGGGGAGCCAGACTGCCTGGGTTTGAACCCTGGCTCTCCTGCTTAGTAGCTGATCTTTTTTTTTTTTTAAGATTTATTTTTTTAATTTCTTTCTCTCCCCTTCTGCCCCCACCCCCAGTTGTCTGCTCTCTGTGTCCATTTGCTGTGTGTTCTTCCATGACTGCTTCTCTTCTTATCAGCGGCACCGGGAATCTGTGTTTTTTTTTGTTGCATCATCTTTTTGTGTCAGCTCTTCGTGTGTGTGGCGCCATTCCTGGGCAGGCTGCACTTTCCTTCGCGCTGGGCGGCTCTCCTTACGGGGCGCGCTCCTTGCGTGTGGGGCTCCCGTATGCAAGGGACACCCCTGCGTGGCAGGGCACTCCTTGTGCACATCAGCACTGTGCTTGGGCCAGCTGCACACGGGTCAAGGAGGCCCGGGGTTTGAACCACGTACCTCCCACATGGTAGGTGGACGCCCCATCCTTTGGGCCAAGTCTGCTTCCCCTAGCTGATCTTGGGCAGGTTAAGTCTCTTCATCTCAGTTTCTTCAATTGTGGATTGGGGTTAATAATAGTATTGACCTCAAAGGGTTATTGTAAGAATTAAATGAGTTTCTAAATCTTTCATGTTTTATTCTTTTGTAAAGTGCTTGGAACCAATTAAGTGCTATTGTTAGTACTATTACTTTTCCCCCCCTCTCCCAAGCCCTCACACTGGGATGGCTCCTTGGTCTAGTGGGGTAGCGGAGGGCAGTACGGTGGTACAGTGACATGACAGTTATGCTCTGGTTGGACCTGAGGGATCCACTAAGAAATGGTCAGCTATGGTGATGGAGGTCCCAGTAGGAAGTGGGTTGTTTTAGTCTCCAGCTCAAGATGTGTTCATTTACTTCATAAAAACATGGGCCAGTAGCCAGGCCAGTTTGAGGTAACTTTGTAGGTAGCTTCAGGAATGTAAGGTCAGCTTGGTGAGGCTTCTCTGAGTTGAAGGACTGGAGTGGTACAAAATTGGCTGAAGAGAAAACTGGGGAAGAGGTCTGTGACGTACTTCTCTAAAACAGGCTTGTGGTGACTCAGTGGGTGATGAAACAGCAGATGCTTTGAATCCTCTAAAATTCTGGGGTGAGAAATGGCCAGAACTTTTAATATTCCCAGGGTGTCCCACCTTAACTGGAGGCACATTTTGTGGGAATCTGAATTAAAATCACAATTTACTATTTTGCTTATCCAAATTTCACCTATACTTTAAGATCCAATTCAAACCCAGCTTCCTCTATAAATCCTTCCTTGAGCACACTGAACTCACATAGTTCCTACTTTCTAGCAAATATTATTGTCCAAAATATTGTGAAAAGGAATGGGAAGAAACCGGCACTTACTAAAAGCCTGCTATGTCCCAGTTATAGGTTAGACCCTTTTAAATGTGTAATTTCATTTCAAGCCATGGAATAGTCTGAATGATAATAGCCATTGTGTGTGATTTTTCTCCCAGTCAACTTCAGCTGTTTCTTTTAAATTTTATTTACATAATAAATCTGTAAAAGTTGCATTTTTAAGTTCACATTACTTTCCATGAGCTTATTCCTAGAATATATCAATTAGAGAGTAGGGAGTTCATGATATCCTTTCAGAACTTAGTGGAGTGTGATGCTCGTTGATTTGGTTTCAGAGGATTAGGGCCACCGTGTTGCACAACTCCAGAGAACATCCATTTACACGATGGTCTTTGTGTATGGTGCCCTCTGCACTTGTGCAGTACACAGATAGTGTGGCCATACTTGTTGGCTCTGAATAGCATGATGGTAGATCTATTAGTGAACTTTTTTGAAAAGCAACTTTAGACATGGACTGGTATGCTATATATCTATTGGCCTGTTCGCCCCTGAGCTTTTGACAAGTATTGCCAAGGTCCTGCTTTATCTTCCAGAGCACTTAACATAGGACTTTGCTGAAAGACTTTCTGAAAATGACTTTTTTTCATCTTTTTTATTAGAGAAGTTGTGAGCTTACAAAACAATCACGTATCATGTGCAAAACTCACGTATATCACTCTTCCACCAAAACCTTACATTGTTGTGGAACATTTGTTACAGTTTAAGAAAGAACATGATTAGGCTATTACCACTAACTACAGTCCATAGTGTACACTTGGACCCTATTTTTGTTTAAGAATCTGGTAATGGGGCTATGGCAAGGTAGTTTGGTCACGGTCTGTACTCTTCCTTTCTTCTGCTCTTAAGAGTAGAATAAATGGCTCTCTTGAACTACAGAGTGAAAGAAATAACACTAAACACATTTAAGAGAAGGAGGATAGAAAATGAAGTACATGAACCATTACAACAGGCCCTCCACTCACCTATTACAAATAAGACAAGGCAGGCCAGAGAGGTTAAGTGATTTGTCCAAGGTCACACAGCTCACTGGCAGTGGCACTTAGTCTAGCTCTTAGTTTTCTAACTTTCAGTTCAGTATTTTTCCCAGTATACACTGTCAGGAAGAATATCATGAAGAGGAAAGGAAATCTCTTATTGGGACCTACAGATTGTTTCAAAATAAATAGAGTTTAATTTTCTGAAATTAATCTAACTATTGTCTATTTAACAAAGTTCCCAACCTATTTCCTAACATATATACTGAGTCTATATCTATTTACCTAATTCTCTCTCTCTCTCTTTAATCATCTATCTACATCTACCTATCTACCTACCTATGGATACATATAAAATCTAAGACTTTATATTTCTGATCAAAATTTACCCTTGCACCTAATCCTGAACTGATTTAGAACAGTTGCCTTTGTTGAAACACAACTAATTCATTTCATTCACGTCAATAACAAGTAATTGTATGTGCAGTGAGCGGCGCTCACCCGGGCTGATGAATATTCAACCAGTAGTGAGAAAAGGGCGCCCCTGGAATGATTAGGAGGGTCCCTTTCAGATTTAGCATCGCACCCAAGAATAAGGCAGGGACAGCCAGCTTTCTCTTTGCAGCTCGATAGCCGATGGCCGGGCGCAGTGACTCCGCCCACCCTGACGCAGAGGCCCGCCTGTCTGATTTGGGGGCTCTGGCAAAAAGCCTGAGCCCATTGATTACAGAGCGCTGTTAATAAAGAGCATTTGTAATGCAGCAGTGGCGAGGCGGTCTCTGCACGCCGGTTCATGATGGCCCTTCAGGCTCCACAATTAAGTCGTCCAGCAGGCATGCCCCCTGTTGCAGCTGCTCTGTCAATCTCATTTTGGAGCACAAATGATCTTAGACCCAGTGTTTGACATGGGGTTTTAACACCAAAGAAGGCAATTCTGCAACTTCAAATGAGTCTAATTGGCTGAGCGCTCGGGCGTTCACTCAAGCTGCTTCAGTCCATCAGAGAGAGATTTCCAACTAATTGAACTGCTCAGAAGGAAAAGGATGAGGAAGAATCACGAGGTGCCCAGCCATTGGAGATAGTGGTATCTATACATGTGTGTGTGGTGTATATACACACATATATATGTCATTATATATGTCTATATATATACACACATATATATTTCATGATATATATATAATAAACTTAAAAATACATTCCTCTTCCTTAATCAGCCACCTGCCACATAAAAAAAAAAAGGTGGTTATTGCTGCAGATGCCCACAGAGCTATGGTTTAAAATTGAGTTGTTGCTGTTGGAAGTGTAAATGTACATGTGTTGCTGATAAAGGCCACTGCATATTTCTGCTTTGCTGCCAGAAATGAAAACATGCAAGTGTTGACTGTGTGGAGAGGACTGAGGAAACCACTTAGAAGTGCCTGGGTTGGAGTCAGTGTGTATTCTTCCATCATCTTCCTGTGCTTTGCTTTCTTCTTCTTTTAAATGGGGGACATAATGGGAAAAGATGGGATATCTCTTTCTGTATCTACATCTGTATCTGTATCTATATCATAGCTATATCTATATACCTGGTGTCCCTTAAATGACCCAGAATAAATAATATTCTATGAACAGTAACAATTTATACAGCAATATTAAAAGAGTATGAAAAATAATCGCTTATATTAATACACCCTTTTGTGAAATATTGATATAGTTATGTATCATGCAGGATCTTGAACCAACAGAACTGATCTGATGCAAGTTTTCTAAATGAAAGAATTTCTTAAAATTACTAATGCCTTATTATAATAACTTAATATTATTAATGAAAATTAATTAGTTATTACATTATAAAATTATTGTTAACCTAATAACTTGTTCTTGTGCTGAATTCTCCACATGTGTATCCAAGTTACCCAAATCTAGTTTTCCCTTACATGATGGTTGAAAACTAACTAGGGGAGTGATACTGAAGTAGAAGAAGATACACAAATAAATAAAATTATTTTGATATTTTATATCAGATACTGAAAGGAGAGGGTCTAGAAAACATTCCACTACCTATTTTAAGATATGCAGGGAGTGAGTGAAATATCCTCAGTATCAGCCAGTTTCACCTCAGGAGCACATGGTGTACATTTTATGGTGCAATAACCTGGGTTTAGCTGATTTTTCAGATGAAAAAGCTAAGATCTAGAAGGCTGGGCCATTTACGCAATGGTCACAAAGTAAAGCCAAGGCAGACCTGAATTGAACAACTCCTGCCCCACAAACACAGTTACTCTCCCTGAACTCCTAGGTTAGTGCACCATATACAATATAAACTATAATCCATGCTATTCAGCTCCAAAATGTATTCACCAAATGCAGTGAATGTGCCACAATGATGAGGGAGGTTGTTGATGTGGGAGAAGTGGGGGGGGGGGGGGGGAGTAGGATGTGGGGCATGTGGGAACCTCTTATGTTTTTTAATGTAACTTTTTTTGTGATATGTATCTTTTTTTAAAAAAGACAATTTAATAAATTGGTTAATTAATTAAAAAAAAAAACAGAAAAAAAAAAAACCCAGCTGAACCAAGTATGGGCCACGAGCAACAATACCCTGAGGATGTCTGGTGAAAAAGATGAAAGTTTTTCCACATTTTTTAACCTCATTGGGGGATCTGTATGATTTTGCATCCTGTATCCAAATATGGGTTAAGGCTCATGATAACACCTATACTCCAAATCTAAAAGATATCAAATCTTCCTCTATCCCTCACTCATGCAGATTTAGCACACAGTCCTGTTTCAGAATTTGCTCTGCTGGGATGAGTCAGTTTTGGCATCAGCAATATGTATTACCTGCCCACTGAGAGCCTTAGACCAATCATTGTAGACCAGTGTTGCCTCTCAGCTCCTATGAGAATACTCAAGTCAGTGGGACCCTTTGCAGGCTAAGCTGGCAGCAAAATCCAACTTCTCTTAAACTGAATTTTAATTTTTATTCAAGTAATACATGCACGTAATTAAAAGGTAATATGGCACTGAAATGTGTGTACTAAAATTACAGACCCTGCCCTACCTCATGCTCCACTTAAGCCTTCTTTCCAGAGGCAACCATTTGCTTCTTTGATGTAGTTACCTATTATTTCTAAGTAATATGCTTGTTTCTCTTATATATCTTATATATCTTGATTTATCAATTTTAGGCACAATCTATTATTAATTTTTTGCTAAAGATGATGGGGAATTATTTTATACCTCTTCTGACTTCTTCACCCCAATCCCTCCATCCATTTATTTATTTATTTATTTACATATTTATATATTTCTCTCTCTCCTCTTCCTCCCCACCCCCCAACCCAGTTGTCTGTTCTCTGTGTCTATTTGCTGCGTCATCTTCTTTGTCCGCTTCTGTTATTGTCAGCGGCATGGGAATCTGTTTCTTTTTGTTGCGTCATCTTGTTGTGTCAGCTCTCTGTGTATGGTGCCATTCCTGGGCAGGCTGAACTTTCTTTCACACTGAACGGCTCTCCTTACAGGGCACACTCCTTGCACGTGGGACTTTCCTACATGGGGACACCCCTGTGTGGCAGGGCACTCCTTGTGCACATCAGCACTGTGCATGGGCCAGCTCCACACGGGTCAAGGAGGCCCAGGCTTTGAACCGTGGACCTTCCATGTGGTAGACAGACACCCTAACCACTAGGCCAAGTGTGCTTCCCCATCCTTTTAATATATCAACATTCTTAGTTAAATCAATAGTATACCCAATAATGACTATGTAAATTCATCCATATATTCACTTTCTTGAGCACTTTTTTGCTTTTCTTGGAGTTAAGTTTTGCCTCATTTCCCCCCCCATTTATTTATTTAACAGCTTTATTGATTTAGTTTAAATACCACAAAGTTTACCTGTTTGAAGTGCATACTTTAATGATTTGTAGTAAATTTACAGTTTTGCAATTGTCACCATCACCTACTTTTAAAACATTTTCATCATCCCCAAAAGAACTCTAGAAACTATTAACAGTTACTCCCCATTCTTCTCTCCAGTCCCCTCTAGTCCTACATAAAGAAATATCTACTTTCTGTCTTTATAGATTTGCCTATTCTGGACATTTTATATAAATGGAATCATACAATATATGACCTTTTGTGACTGGCTCCATAGGAAAATATTTTCAAGGTTCATCCATGTTATAGCATATAGCAATACTTCATTCATTTTCATTGCTGAATAATATTCCATTGTGTGGAAATACATAGATCTCCAGTCATTAGCTGATGGACCTTTGGGTTACTTCCATTTTTTGGCTATTATGAATTATGCTTCTGTAAACATTCATGTAGCCTCCACTTATTTTTACTTGTAGGGCTTTCTCTTTGTTCCTTCAGATCTGACATAAACTATTAGTGTTTTCTTTTCCTTCAATGTTCAAATATATCAGATTAAATTATTTTCTCTTTTCTTCTGGAAACCTTCCTCATGAGTCTTCTGTCTCCCTGATTTAACCTGGATGGTTATAAAAACTTTCCTTCAATCTACCTCCATCAAAGCCGCTGTTTCCTGTATTCTATGTCATCTTCTTTCTCAGTTGTTTCTCCTGTTGGCTGAAACTGTGGGGGTGTGGAAAGGCACCTGGGATCCAACTGCTCTGTATACATACAGGTTTTCAACTGACTTCTCTTCATCCCACCTCCAATTTCTGAGCTTCCCTGGGGCTCCTAGGTCAATTGGCTCACTTCTCCTTGGTATCCTCTCTGTTCTGATTTTCATTTCCCAAATATGCTGAAATCTCATGTGTACAGATGACTCCTCTTTACTTATCTTTGTCTTTGAAAGTTTATGCTTTACTTGTCCCTTTACTGTCATTGTGAAAGGGTCTCTGGAGAGAGGGAAGGTAAATGTGTGGCGTGAATGTGTGGCCTTGATTTCAAAATGACTTAATGTGGTTCCTCCAAAAGTACTCTTTGACTCTCATAGATTCATGGACAGTTGGGTAATGTCAACCCTCTGTTCTGATTTTCATTTCCCAAATATGCTGAAATCTCATGTGTACAGATGACTCCTCTTTACTTATCTTTGTCTTTGAAAGTTTATGCTTTACTTGTCCCTTTACTGTCATTGTGAAAGGGTCTCTGGAGAGAGGGAAGGTAAATGTGTGGCGTGAATGTGTGGCCTTGATTTCAAAATGACTTAATGTGGTTCCTCCAAAAGTACTCTTTGACTCTCATAGATTCATGGACAGTTGGGTAATGTCAACCCTGTCTCCTTCCTTTCAGATTGGAATTTCAAATTCCCTTTAAAATAATTATCAGTATATCTCTTATTTTACTTTACCTGTTTATACTTGAAAAGAATTAAATAGTGTAAAAAAAAAATTATGAAAACGATAATGAGCTACCAATTGCTCTTAAATGGGTATGCATGGAAAGTCCAGATTTGCCGGAATCACTTAGAACTGGAAGGAGGCTTGAGGCCACAAGGCCTAATTCAACCTTTCAGCGATGAAGAAGCAGATTCAGTGAGGTCATCTGATATGCTCTGTGTCCCACAGCTAAGAGTTGTGGGAATCACAAGGAGAACCCACGTCTCCTGACTCTCAGTTCAGCAAATTTTCTGTCCTAGCCTCTGCCTCCCATATTATAGTTTTCTGTAACTGTGCCTCAACTGTTCCTGCCTTCTGGGATGCTAGCCTGCTTTAAAAGACCTCATGGAGGGCTCCTGCAACCCCTGCGGAAGCATATTTCAGTATTTAGTGATCCTCGTGGAAATTCTTTTGTACATACCATATAACCAACCCCCCCCTGGGTCACAGTCAAAGCCTGTTTCTCACCATACTTCCATAAAAGGGATGTAGAATCTCTGGTATAATTAGTATTGCTGACCATCAAGTCTTTCCTCATTTTCAATTTCTTCATGATTATAAATGAGGTAGATAACACCCACCTCTCAAGACTGTGAAGATTAAATAAGATAACATGTGAGAGTGCCTGTTATAAAATCTGGCACCCTATAAAATGCAAGCGTCCATTCTTTATTTTCCTTTAAGTAAAACTGTCATATGAAACACTGCATTTATAAAGCAGATATATGATATATCTGTAGTCATTATTTGCTTACTATAAGAATTGTTATGGAATTCCTTTGAATAAAATTTGACTTATGGACATTTTGTCAGTAAGCTTTTGAGTAAAGTTCACCTATATGAACCTGGTTAGTGCTGGATATGAGAAGTGAATTTCAATGAGATTCCTCGCTGGGTATGCTCAGTTCTCTTTCCCCAATCCCTCTGCACTGCATCATATCCTGCACTGCCATGTTTCCTACAATATTTCCTATTAGCATGAATTACTATATTAACTAACGACCTATGTATGAGATTTCATTCTCCCAAGGAAACTCATGTTTTAGAAAAATTGTGTTCCAAAATTACTTTCTCTCCTTCTTAAATAGCTTGTTATTGATCTTTTTTTGTGGCGGGTAAATTACATCACACCAATTTAGAGAACCATAAAACTAAAAGTGACTGTAGACATCATTTAGCCTAACTCCATTATTTTACAGACAAGGAAACCAAGGGCTGGAGACAGGGAGAAACCGGCCCAGATCCCCAGAGCTAATTTATGGGCTGGAATGTGACTCCCGTTCTTGCCACTTCCTCTTAACTGCCCTCTGCTTGGCTACATTCCGTTTGTTCCGAACTCTTATTCTTGCATATCCAGGTTATTTAAAATTTTATCTTCAAGATTCGTTTGATTATTAAGGGAGCAATTTTTATTGTAATATAAAGTATTTATTTAAAAGTATTAAAGTTACTTAAAAATCATTTCCTCTATTTCCCTTTTTCCTTTTCTTTTTTCTTTGAAAATCTCAAACCTCCAGGCATGGAATGTGAAAAAGAACATTTGTATAATCTTTACCTAGATTAGTCAATTGTGGGTTTTTTCTTGCCCTATTTGCTTTAAAAAATATATATATAGAGAGAGAGTGTGTGTATGTGCACAAGTGTGTATGTGTGTATGTGTATGTGTGAAGAGACAGAGATCCTTTTTTTCTGAACCATTGAAAGTTGCAGACATCATGACCCTTGGCGTAAGAACAAGCATATTTTCCTACATAACTACAATACATTATTATATCCAGGGAATTTAACGTTGATGCAATAATAGTATCTAATAACAAGTCCCTTTCACATTTCCCCAGATGTCCCCAAAATGTCCCTGAAATGCATTGCATTCAATTACTGTGTTGGTTATTTATTAAGTGTAACAAATCAACTCTCAACTTTGGGACTTAAAACAATAATATAGTAGTAGTAGTGGTAGTAGTAATTAGTTATCATGTCTCTGTGGGTTGACAGGGCATTTCTTCTCCATGTGGTATCAGCTGTGGCCACTCATTTAGCTGCATCCAGTGACAGCTGGACAGGGTTGGAAGGTCCATGAAGTATCCTCTCCCATGTCTGGGACATTGGTGCTGGCTACCAGTTGGGCATCTCAGTTCTTTTACCCTTCTCTTCATGTGATGGCTTACCCTCCATGTCCTCTACATGTGTCCCCTCTCTCCAATATGATAGTCCAATATGATAGACTCTCTCAGAGCATGGCAGCTGAGCTCCAAGAGAGAGAAAGCAGGATCTGCCACACCTCTTAAGGGCTAGTCCTGGAACTAGTACAATGTCTATCACCTTCCATTGGTTATAGAAGGTAAAAAAGCTGACCCAGATTCAAGGGGATGGGAAATAGACTTCACCTCTTGGTGGGAGGAGCTGCTTGCATGTACAAGAAGGGGAAGGAATTATTGGTAACCATCCTTGGGGACTATCATGGTCTTTTTTTTCTTTTCTATTCTGTTTTAATCTCTTTCAGGACATTGACATTTTTGAAAGGGCTAGGCCAAGTCATCCAGTTGAATTCCTACAATCTGGATTTGTCTAATTGTTTCCTCATGATTAGGTTCAGATTAAACATTTTTGGGCATTAATACTATTAGATAATGTTTGCTTTCTTAGGAGGCACAAAATGTCACTTTACACTGTTTTTAGTGGTGCTAAGTTTGATCACTTGTTGAAGTTGGTGTCTGTCAACATTGTTAAGGTAGCTATTCCTTTTGACATTAGTAATATGTAGTGATACTCTGAGACTGTGTGACTTTTCCATCAAACTTGTGCCCAGTTCTTTTAGCATCTATAGTGATCCTTGTCTAAATCGACTGGTAAACTGGTGATTTCAAAAATTTTATCATTTCATCTAATTTATTAACTGGCATTCTTCTGATTCTCCACACATACCTCCTTATACCCTACATACAATTTTATTGTTATTACCTTTAGAAACAGTGGATTAAAAAATCAAATGTGATAATTTCCATTAGCATCATTAGTAGTTGTGGTGATCAAACTACCCCAGATTTAACCACTGGAAGCCCCTTCTATAAACTTTTGACATATTCCATGTGAGCACTTTCTAGCTCTATGGCACAAAGCAATGAGCATGATTTTATTGTTATCTTTGTAATTAACAGAGGTTTTTCAAAAGACTGGATTCTCATATAAGCTCTTAGGAGAAATTATTATTATTCCTGTCAAAAATGTTACTAACCAGTTATAGCATTCATTGAGCTTTGCCTAATGATTTATGCACTAGGGTGGCCAACTGTTCTGATATATCTGAAGCCCTGAGGGGTTTCCCAGGCTGTGGGACTTTCAATTTTTTAAAATGGGGAAAGTCCCAGGCTAACTGGGATGAATTGATCCTCTACTATGCATCAGATCCTTTCATTTTAAATGCAAGATGCCTCTGACTTCATCACATTTTTTGGAGTTCAATTGCATACACTTAAAATGAATTTGTAGAGGCTTTACATTAGGCTGCACAGTGTGCAATGTAATTTTATTTAAGATTTTAGTGTAAACTAACAAAAAAAAAATAAGGTAGTTTGTCTAATGGCTGTTTCTATAAGCTATAAATGACACATTTATCTAGGGAATATTTATGGTATGTGATGGTTAATAATTAATAATAATCAAATTAATTAATTAAATAATTAAAACAATGACAATAGTTTTATTTAATTTTTAAAATTTTAATTTAAACATTTACTATTATTATTATTGAATAACAATTAAATTTAATAATAATTAAAATAATGATCGAGTATCTTAAGCCGTATCATAGTCTTTTGCAGAGCTTTCCAACATTACTCGATTTGTCTGTAATTTAAGGTTCCAGTGTGGGCAGAATACTGTCCCATTATTCCTGCTGGGAAACTGAGATTCAGAGAAACTTCAGAGAGGTGAGAGACGTTGCTTAATGTTTCAGAAATCAGAGGCAAGAGCTGGGATCAGTGTTAGTTCCCCTGATCCTCATCTTGCTCTCTCTCTCACACACACATGTAAATACACATCAGAGCCTAAATAAAGGTGAGAAAGGCGTCAGAATCATGCTTTAAAAATATTCTGAAAGGAAAGATAAACATTCTATCAACTTGACCAGAACAAACAATTTCTTCAGGAGTCCTACACCTTTTTCCTTTGGTTGAAGAACTGCCCTCACAATTGGGTAGTTGCTGAGTTGATGCACGTGCATCTGTCTCCTTGTTTGGTCCTTTCACTGGCCAAGGTATATGGATGTAGGCCGTGAGGGGCAGCCGTCTTAAAAGCTCATTTCGGATTCGTTATATTGGAGTCACACAAGCTTAAATGTCAGGACAACTGATTGGTGGTGACCCCTCTGTTCTGAGAAGAAACTGCAGCTGGTAGCAGGGTTTGTCTTTGCAATGGATGATGCGTAAAGTAGCTAATAGCTTTTTTGCAAATGGTCCAATTTCTGAAACTTTAACCTCTCAAAGGAGACTATTAAAAGTAGATATAAATGCTCATAAACTTTCTAGAAATTTTCACACAAAAAGAAAGTTTAACATTATACTGAGTCTCCCAATATGATGCTTTCTGGGGAATGGGCAGGGTTAAGTGTGGTGTTGAATCATCGTTTTACACGCCAAACCAGAGGCCAGCTAGAGGGTCTGTATAGAGGTATACTCTAGAAATATTGAATAGATCCTCACAAAGTCCTTAAAATGGCTTCTGTGTTCCTATCTGGCCTGGCTTCCGCTCCAGTCCCTTACCTGTTGGATGCCGTTTGCGCCTCATTTCCTCCTTGCTGTTTTCACCCACTCACAGCTGGTGTGAGGAGCTCTCGTACCGTGGAGACTTTGCCAGCCTCTCTACTTCTTCTGCCTGGCATTGTCTACCCCCAGATATCCACAGGGCTAATGCCCTCAATTTTGTCAGGTCTTTGCTCAGATAATCTCCTTCTCAATAAGCCTACCATTTAAAATTGCAACTGCACAAACCCACCATGTCCTACCTACTGTACTGGCTCCCCTGGATTTGCTTTATTTTTTCCATAGCACATATATATTTCTTACATATTTATAATTTGCTTTTCTTATTGTGTTTTTTATTTGTTTGTTTGTTTTTTGCTTTCCCGTACTAGAATGTGAACTCCATTAGGGCAAGGATTTTCATCCATTTTGTTTTCTAATGTGCCCCAAGTACCTGAATAAATTTTTCTTGGATGAATGAATCAATGTCTGTGAGAATGCATCTTTATGCATTATCATATCAGAAATTTTAAAAATCTTGATTGATATTTCTTGTTATGAAAGTAGCATATCATTTAGTAGCAAAATCAATCAAAACAAAAATCTGTAATATAAGAAGAGAACATCTGCCTATCACCCTCACCCATATCCCTGGAGAAACTGGAAACAGTTTGATATGCCTTCTTCTTGACGTTACTCTTTAATTACTCAACCACGTGTGTGTATAAATATGTGTATAGATTTATATATTTACTTTTATATATTATACTGTATATACTTAGGAGAGCTTGAACATCTTTTCAAGTCAGTATGCTTGTTTTTTCACTTTTCTTTCTTATTAGAGAAATTGTAGGTTTACAGAAAAATCATGCAGGAAATAGAGTTCCTATATACCCCCTACTGTTGACACTTTGCATTAGTATGGTGCTTTTGTTACAGTGGTTACAATTGGTGAAAGACTATTGTTATAAATGTACTATTAACTACAGTCCATGGTTTACATTAGAGTTCACTGTTTCTGGACTGTTGTCCTATACAGGCCTTTATACAGTCCTGTATTATTTTTTTAAGATTTTCATACTAGTAACATATATATAACTAAAATTTCCCCCTTTTAATCACATAAAAATACATAACATAATGCTATTTAATTATGTTCACAATGTTGTGCTACCATCACCACCATCTATTATCAAAACTTTTCAATCACCTCAAATATGGTTTTCTTTGTAATGAATGTATGTTTTTCATTCTCTGGGTTACAGTTTGTTGATGGGCATTTACCCTGTTTCAAATTTGCTTTTATGATATGCAATGGATATCATGTATGTAGGAATGTGACATCCGTGCTAGTGTTTCCCATAAGAGATTAGAATTCATCAAAAAATACTTAAAATTTTAAAATAGTCTACCAACATAACATCTAAAAATATTATACCCATTTCCATTACCACTAACAGTACCCAGCTTTGCCCATTTCTTCATACCCTCATAAACACTAAAAGTTTTCACTCAGCCAATTTTATAGAAAAAAAATTAGTTTTTCTCTTTTTGTAGCATTTGCTGATTGGCAGTTAGAGTGCCTTAAGACCTGGTTAGTACTTATGTATATTTAGTCTACGAATTGTTGATTTGTGCTTTTCCCAGTTTTTCTAAGGGGTATTTTCCTTTTTTTAATCTGTATGTCTTTTCACATTAAACTTTATTCCTTTGCCTGCTAAATGTGTTGCAAATTTTTGTCTGTCACTTGTCTTTTAACTTTACAGTGACTTTCACTATACATAGGCTTAAAATATTTGTACTGTATTATTAAAACTACCTATCTTTTCTTTTATGAATTCTAGGATTTGGGTCTTCTTTGTCCCAAAGAGTATATAAAATTTCTTATCTTTTAAAGCATGCATAGTTATTTTTGTTTAGCAATTTAATTCATTAGAATTTATATTGTGTATCTTTGAGATAGTAGGATCTAAATTTATTTATTCTTAATTTAAATAGCAATAGTTTCAATACCAATAACTAAATAAATCACATTTATAAAATGCCATCACCTGTATATTCATGGACCTTTCTCTCAATTCTGTTCCATCGATATATTGTCTTTCCTATGCCTGAAGCACACTATTCTAATTCCTGTATATTTGTAGCATATTTTCATATTTATCTTTCCTATACCAGAATCACACTAGTATAAGTTTATAGTATATTTTGATATAAAGTGGAGCAGAAAAGAAAATTTTTGGAATATTTTTATTTTTCTTTCTTTTTGGCATTGCCCATTCCCAACTTAATTGTAGCCTCTCCAGCTTGCTATGGCTGTACTAATTTCTGTGTTTATCTTGGCTCTTCAAGATTACATACTTTGTCATTCTTATATACTTCAGCTGTTCTCTTCTCCTTATAGGCTGGACCCCATTTGGGAAGAGCAGTGCTATTACGATTTTGAAGAATTTAAACTGCATCTTTACATGTCAGGTGAGGTGAACATTGAACAATTAATTGACTAAGGACAAATTTGGGAGTTTGATTATTTCTAGCTCATTTGGCTGAAAGGTAAAACAACCCCAGAAAGTTGTCCCATCTCGTTCTCCCAAATTATCCCAATCCTATTTACTCATTTGTTTGGATATAACATAATTCTGTCTATGCTGGGAAAAAAAAAAAGCAATGGATTTCATGAGAGCTTATCTATTTATTTTAGTCATGTAAGTGAACTGCTCACTATACCTAAACAATCATTTTGGCTTGGTAAGATGAGTGATAAGTTAATTGAGGAATCAGAACTAAATTTTCTATCTGTGATCTGTTAGCATTCATCATCGTCCTCATCATCAACATTTTATTTGTTATGCACTTTACATTTTCCAAAGTGCTTCCATACATTATTTTATTCCAAATGAGATCTTATATGATGGAGGATGGTGTGACCCTGTATAAAGGTACAATATACACAGGACTCTATTTTAGGAATATTGAAGACTAGTCAAAATTAAATTTAAAAAGGAAACAGTAGAAGGAAATATTTTTTTATTATACTTCCAAAGTGAAAATGGAGTTCTCACTTCTGAATTTCACCAAAATATCATGATGCCTTTGGCTGTAATTTTTTCCTTTTTCGTGCAATGCCGTGCGTATCGCATGGAATGTCTGCCTCTCCATCACCCACTCCTGTATTGAGGAAGGACTGTTGACTGCCGGCTCCCTTAGCTGTGGGGCTGTGTGGGCTCCAGGCTTCCCTGCTGTTGAAAATAACAAACAAACCCACCATGAGATTCCAGATGTTTCTACTTCTTTTTGTTTAAGATTTTTGGACCTCCCAGGAGGTTAAATGGTAGACCCTATCCCCTTCGTGTTGGGAACAAAGTTTTAACCTTGCAGCCAGAAATTTAAACTTGGGTCTCTGGGAGCAAGGGGATCTCACAGATCTAGAGCATCAGTTTGCACTTCCAGTGACACCAGTCAGAAACAGAGCTGTCTAGATGGCAACACTGCAAGTACATTTAGAAAAGCATTAGCCTAAGTTGAAAGACAGCTGTACTCATTTTATAAGCGGGGAAACAGGCCGCAGGGGTTTTTACACTGAGCTCTGACTGATGAACACACAAGGAATATTCTAGTTGTGATTAAAAAATTGGGGAGGGGAGGGCGGTTATGGGGAGATTGCGGTGGAATATTGATGGCACCTAATTGGGTTAAAGAGGGCTCATAATAGAGACTCTGCCAGGGGGAGACAGGGAAAGCTGGTGGAGAGAGTCATCAGGTGTTTGGTTTGATGAAGTTCATTGTTTACCTCGTTTATCTGCTCATCATCCCAAATGCGCATTTGGAGCTCAGTTAGCAAGAGCTGGTTTTAAAATGAGAAAGCCGACTTAAAAGCCCATTGACAGAGTGAGAACTTTTGAAAAACAATCCTTTCACAGACTCACCACATTTTAGTGGTATGTGGGCCTCGAGGTCAAAGCCATGGAATGAATTAATCTCCTGAAGTGCACACTCTGTGGTTTACATCTGAGCTTAACGCGTTTGTTTTAGAGTGATGGCTTATTAATCCATTGCTGTTCTCATAATTTTACTTTATTTTTTAGTCTTAAAATAAACAGTCCTTTCTAATAATCCCTCTATTTCAGAGTCCACTAAAACCTCACTGAAGCAATTAATGTGAGGAAATCAGTTTGGCATTTGCACTTTTGAGGGAAGGAAAGGTTATTTTTTGGTTGCAATTGGAAAAACATTGAAAACCATTAATGATGTAATTTCAAAAGCCAGTCAGTAAGATTAATTAAACTGGGCAGTAAGATAAAGCTCAAGTACTTAGCATAGAGATGCGTACACTAAACAGCAAGCAAAAAGAAAAGAAAAGAAAATACTCCTTTGTTTCAGGACTATTTCCAGGCCATGGCAAATTTTTCACAGTGTGAAACGGGGGTGCTTTTGATTTTCTGGCACAAGATGGACTGAAGAACTTCTATTCCATGCCTCCATCCCCCCACCCCAGCCTGCCTGCTCACTATTAAAGCTGAGTTTTCACTGGGCTGAAAACTGCTTGTACATTGGCCATTTGACTTGCCAGCATTCTGCTCTCCTGTGGAAAATGTAGATCTTCAGCCACATAATGTCTTTCCATTAGGATGGCGGCTCTCCAAAGCAGAGCTGTGGTTTAGACACAAATGGGCAGTGCGGGCCAAAATGAATACAATTTTGAGTCTACTATCTTTAAAAAGGTGGATCTGGAGGCAATTTAGTGAGTGTAAATTACAATTGACTTTGGAAGAAATAACTCATACACTTGAACCTCCTCAGATGTGTAGCCAATAGGGGGTAGCTAGGCTAACATGAAATTTTACACATCCATCAGCTAAAGAAGAGATCCAAATGTAAAAATCTAGCTATCATATGGATTCGTAACACCCCCTGGAGGACTTGCGGCCTACAAATCAATGAATGGTTTATGCTGAGCCAAAAATGTACTTTCACAGTGCTTCTCATTTTCCTTAACCATTTCAGAGCACCATGTGTAAGAGGCACAGCAGCCTGGGAATTGCTCCTGCAGAAGGCACTTCTCAGCAGTGAGAAAGACACCCCTTAGGGCAGTCAAAGGCATGTCCTTGGTCAGCTTGTTAGCTCTGACAATAAAAGGTATTTACTGACCTTGAAAACTTAAGACAGGGACATGAGATATTTTCACCCACACAGGTGTTTTGGTCTGTGGTATTCTAGAAGGGATCAGATGTGGTACTTAATACCACTGATTCTCTCCACTGTTATGTTACTAATCACTGGTGGATTAAAACAATCTGATGTTTGTTACTGTCTTGCTTTTTTGTGTGTGTGCGACCTGCTCTTCATCTTTTCTTGGTGTTAGCAGCAGTCAGAAATATTTGTGAATTCACAGGATTTTTTCTCTGTGTGTGTGTATGTTCTCTATATAAGGATGCTGAATAGAAATATATTTAATGTTACCTTTACAAGTGGGTAAAAAGGACTTTCTTTTCTTATGATTAATTTTTTTTAAAGTGTTAATAATTAAAGTAAAAACTTGAGAAGAATTTATTAGCATCTAAATGGAAAAAGTATGGGTGATTTCTGTTTTGATAATCTGTTGTCTAAGGCAGTATAAGTAGTAAATACTTTTACATTCTTTGAAAGAGATTTCTGGTGTTTATCTCTCTTGTGTATTAGCATTAGTTTTACTTAGCAAACTTTAATGACATATTACTTCATTTATCCTTTAAAATACATTCAGTTAAAATGCTCAAAACAAGGGGTTATGTGAATTTTATATGGCTGATTCCACTAAACAAAAGGTGTAGAAGAAAATATTTTTCACTTACAATAGTGCTACCTGGAATCCAAATTTGCATGGCATTTGAAAAAATAAATATGCATATTGCATTAGTTAGAAACAGAACCTAGAAAATGTATGTTAAGAGGTTTATTAAAAGAATTGGCTCATACAAACATGCCAACATGCGTGGGGATCCGCAAGCCTGTATTCTCTAGAGCAGCCTGCAAACTGGACATGCCAGTGTAGATAAACCATAATGTAAACTATAGACCATAGTTAGTAGCAGTGCTTCAATATGTGTTCATCAATTGTAACAAATGTACCATGATAGATACTGTTAATGGGGGAAAGTGTGGGAGAGGGAGGGGTGAAGCATATGGGAATCCCTGATATTTTTGGTGTAACATTTATGTAATTTAAAGCTTCTTTACAAATAAAGAAAAAAGTAGTTGAATTCCCCAAAGGAAGCTGGCTGACTGCAGTAGAGGCGGAAATTCCTTTTTCCACATTCTGAAATACTCAATGATTTTAAGACCTTCAACTAATTGGATGAGGAGATTTCCCACATTGCTGAAGGCAGTCTCCTTTGTTCATTGTAGATGCAATCAGCCTTGGATACATAATCAACTAATTACAGATAAACTCCATCTATGAAATACCCTTACAGTAACAATCAGTCCGGTGCTTGCTTGACCAAATGACTGCACACAATAACCTAGCCAAATTGATATATGGACTTAGCCATTGTACATATATAAACCTTTTATTTTTATTTTTTTGTTTCCCTAGTGTTTTGGTTAGTAATTGTATCCAGATACTTATATCAAGGTTCTAACAGGACAATGGCTTAAACAAAGGAGAGCTTTCCTTTTCTCTTATATAGAGGAAATCCTGGGTTTGGCAGTTTCAGGGTTAGCATGAGGGTTCCACATGTTGTCAATGAGTCAGGTTCTTTCTAGTTTTCTGCTCTGTTGTCTTTAGGGTAAGGGACTGTTTTCATTCTCTAGGACTAAGTACCACAAACTAGGAGGCTTATGGCTTAAAACACAGAAATCTATTTTTTTATAGTTCTGGAGTCTGGAAGTCCAAAATCAAGGTGTCAGTAGGGCCTTGCTTCCTTTGAATTTCATAGGGAAGAATCTCTCAGAGCTTCTGGTGGTTTGTAGGCAACCTATTTGTGTTCTCTGCCTCATTTATCACATAACATTTATCCAATTCTCTTGTTCATTTCTCTGTGTCCAAATTTCCTCTTCTTAAAAGGACACCAGTCATACCCTACTCCAGTATGGATTCATTTTAATTGCCTAATTCCATCTGTAACAACTCTGTTTCCAAATAAGGTTCTGGGGATTAGGACTTCAACATATCTTTTTAGGGCAAACAATTCAGTTCATAACAAGAACCCTCTTCAGATATGCTCGGGATGGCTGCAAGTATTCCTGCCTTATGGTTGAATTTCAAGCAAGAAAACAAGGAGAGGTAAAAGCCAAGAAAAATTGTTTTCCGATTAAGTCATTCCCTTTAAAGACTTTTCTCAGGAGTCCCACCCAGGGACTTCTACTTAGATCTATTGACAAAAACTATGTCACATGACCTGCTGCAAGGGAATCTGGGAAACTGATTTTCAACTGGGCACATTGAAGCACCAAATTAAGTCAGGGTTCTGCTAGTAAGACAGAGGGGAATTATATATTGGATAGTACTGTCTATCACTGTTGTGGTTTACAAGTCGCCAACAATGATTAAATACAGAGTACATTGCTAGACCATAGGGCAAAGTATTTCCCAAATGAGGATGTCTTTTAAGGTAATTTAAACATCTATTCTTAGGAAGGCACACTTGAAAACAAAAAGATTGTCCAGCATGCTCCTGTCTAGGGACCTTTCTCTTGCTCTTCTTTATTTTGGAAAATTCTTTCCCCAGGGATTTGCATGGCTGACTCCCTGCTTAATGCTTTATTCAGGTCTCTGCTCTGCTCAAATGTTACCTTATCACTGAGGTCTTCCCTATTGACTGTTTCCAGGTTTTGTAGGGCCTTAAGCCTACAGAATTTTGGAGGCCCACTTTAAAAAGACAGAATGAAAATTGTAACTACCAAATTGGATATTGACATGTGAAAGTGAGTATTGATTTAGAATGAGAAACTACAACAAACTATACAATAAAAAAGCTGACACATACCACAAACATTACAAAATCCAGAAGAGTAACATAATATTTTAAAATTAACTGATGACTAGACCCACCTCTTTGGTACTTTTTTCCCAGTTTTTGACTGTGTTCTTTGATCCCCTCTAATTCTAGCAGTAATTTTATAATGTTATCTATAAAGGGAATAGAAAGAAATCCTAGCTTTTCTTCTAGTGTGATTTATTTAAAAATATCATTGTGGAACAGATGTAGCTCAGTGGTTGAGCATGTGCTTCACATGTACCAAGGTCCTGGGTTCAATTCCTGATAACTCCTAAATATGTGTGTGTGTATATATATATATAATTGCTAGTTTAGAAAAATTTCTTTCAGCTTCTAAACAACTTGTAATTAATAATGTCATATAAACTTTTAGGATCTCTTGTCGATTTTTGGAAAACCTCTATCAAATGTTTTTGATATAAAAAATTAAAATTTCATGGAATTTTAATTTTTTTATGCTTTGACTAGTCTTAAATATTCTTTGAATCGAGACACTTATAAATCTGTTTCTCACTGATGTCCTTAGTGTAATGGCATATTATATAGAGTTTTATGTTACCTTGGATGATGTCAGTTTTTTTGGTCTATTATCAAGAAATTAATAATGCAAGGCTATTTCAGGCTGAGAGAAGAGCTGGGCAAAGGCAGGGCCAACAAAGGCATGAAGTCCAGGTGTGGTGCAGTGCAGTGTACAGGTAGAGCCACTGTGGAGATAAGACTAGAAATGTGTGTTAGAGCCAGGTGGGCCATTGTCAAATGCTGTTATATGGCTTTGATGCCTTTACGTTAAGGAAGGGACAGTTTCTTAAGGAAAAATTTAACATATGAAAAATGATACAGAATAGTATTGAAATCATTGGCATTAGGGTCAAATCACAACTCTGCCACTTAACGGTTAGGAAAACTTCCTAGGAATACTATAAGCATACATGACAGTGAACTACATAATTTTATATCTCACTAAACCCAAACACACTATATATCTAATCCCTTGATTGGGTCTTAAACATACATAAGACCAACTCAATGCCTTCCACACAAGGTGAAGTATGGGTAGAGTGTGGTTACAGCAGTGTAACCAGTTGCAGTTAAAACACCATACATTGGCAGATTTTAGAGAAGCATATTGGAAAGGGTGCATACAAGTGAAGGGAACTGAAACTTCAGTTTCATTAGCTCACAGTAAATCCAGCTCTGTGATTGTCCCTTTCAACATTGCAGGCCCCTCCTCCAGTATCCCCAGCCCTCCCAATTTCCCTTGCCTTGCTTATTTTCCTTCATAGCACTTATCATTACCTGACATATTAAATATTCACTTATTTACTGTTTATTGTTTATTTCACCCAACTAGTATCTAAACTGCATGGTGAGAGGATCTCTTTTTTGTTCATGATTGTATCCCCAGGGTGAGAAAAGTATCTGGCATGTAGATATTTGTTGAAGGAATGAATCAATCAGTGGCTTCACTGTTTTCTTGCATTTTTACTTTTAAATCATTTTTGGTTTATGCTGCAGATGAAAACAAATTGGTCAAATGATTGTATCTATACTATATTTTTGACTTTCAGAAAGCAAAATGGTAAAATTATTGGAGAGGGTGGGTGATAAGACCGGAGTGAGAAGAGACAGAAGAGAATTTAATCATAATTAAACAGTAAACAAACGACGCTCCATAAAAGTTAGACCTTCTAAAAGATCCAACAGATAAGCTAGGCTACATTTCTGACTTCCCATGCCACTTAAAAAAATGTTTCTGATAAATTTGTCCTTTTAACCCTAGGATAAAATTATTTATTTTTGCAGTTGTATATTTCATGCCTGTTGCTCCAATGTTGTTCTCCTATCTAGCACTACCTGCTGACCTCTGACTCTGAAAGGAAGGGCAAAACTTTAAAGTCCTAAGACTGCTACCTAATGCAGATGTTGATGTTCTCTTGGGAAAGAGAATCCCAACGCTATGTGTAGTCACTTACCATACACTTTGGCCCTTTATCACATAGAATTATGGAACACAAAGTTAGAATGGACTTAAATGTTGCTTTTCCATCTTTTCTCTAAATGGGTAGAGTGATCTGTCTAAACAGAACTAGAGCGCAGCTAGTTAGCCTTTGTTCTTTTAAGTATAATGAAGGGATAAATTTAGAAGAACTGGAATAAAATTAATATGTGCTTGCATTTATATTGCTGCTTACTTCTATGGGACAAGGATGCTTGTCAGAGGGACTCTGAGTAACAAAAACCTGCCTTTCTTTGTGTTGGTGGTATTATCAGCGTGCCCACGGGCTTGGTGGAATGATGACTCCAAGTGACGTCTTCAGAGCTGTAACGATAAGCAAGAACACAGATATGCTTTTGTGGAGACTGATCCAATTTTCTCAACCTAGAACTACTCTTAGAACATACATGTGGATCCTAATTCTCAAAAGAGGACTGTGTATACATTGCTAGGAAGTGGAAGGGTGTCCATGTAAAGAAATATAAATGTAAAAGATAGTTTCATTTCCACAGAAAGAAGCTTTCAGTCTGCACTGTGAGGGAGAGAATTTATTAATTTTAATATTTGAAATTTTCAACTTTGAAAAGAATGTGTCCAAAATTATGTTCTAAGTAAACAGTATCTTTTTTCCTGATGCCAGCAAACAAATGCACTGGCAAGCAAGTTCATTATTCATGCGAGCCTTCATGGTGCATGTGGCTTTCCTCACAGGTTCTTTCTTAGCCTTGTTTAAAGTTTTACACGGTACAGCCTCTTCTACAGAGGAAATAATGTGGGTAGAGTCAGATGAACTTGGGCTGGCTGTTTGGATCACAGGGATATTGCAGTGAGCTTACCTGAGCCCCTGTGGTAGTAGAATTATGTACCTCAGTGAAAGACATGTCCTTAGTATTAATCCACATTCTTGAGGGTGTGAACTTATTTGTAATAGGATCTTATGAAGATGTTGTCATTAGCTAAGCTGTAGCCAACTAAATCAAGGTGGATTTTAATCCAAAATCCTGGAGGTTTGCATTTATATTGCTATAAATATAAAGGGAAGAAACCGAAACCAGAAGCCAGAGAAAAGCCAGAGGAAGAGCCAGAAGGCAGTAATCTTGGAAACCAGAAGAGTAGACCCAAGGAGAGAGAGAGAGATTATTGATGTGATGGGAGGTAGAGACACAAGCCAAGGAACACAAAGCTGAGGCAAGCCAGCACCAGAATGCTACAGACTTCAGGGAGAAAGCATGGTCTTGCTGACACCTTGATGTAGGACTTCTGGCCTCTGAAACTGTGAGACAATAAATTCCTGCTGTTTAAGCCAATTCATTGTGTGGAATTTGTCATAGCACCTGGCAAATTAAGACAGCTCTTTCTATTTAGGAATCTACTCCTTCTTCCCTCTAGCTAATGTTCTCCTCTGGTTACTTTCTTAAATCACCCTGATTCTTTGACCACAGTGATTTGCTGGGGGAAATGCACCTAAACCAAGCTAGACCAATTCTAACATCTCAGTCTCGCCAATTGTGATTGGTTCAATTGCAGAAAGTTCTTCCCTGGGATTTCTCAAACTGCAACTGAGAGGTGAGAGATTTTTCCTCTTTGTCTGTGGAACAAATAGTGAATCAACTTTTCTCTCTTTCTACTTGTTAATCTAGAATTCAACACGGATATAACCAGATTTTTTCTTAATTCCAATGTAAATATTTTTCCCTGAATAGAATTTTGCCACACAGAATTTTGCTGTAGTTTAAACATGAGTATTTGAAAGAAAAAAATTTATCACTTTGTTTCCACCATTTGTCAAATTCTCTGAGTAGACTGACATCGTGGAAGTGTTGCCTTAGTTTCCCAGCTCTCTATGACAAATACCATGCAATGGGGTGGCTTAAACAATGGAAATTTAGTGTCTTACAGCCCTGAGGGCTGAAAGGCTTGCTTCCTCCTGGGTCCGTTGCATTCTGGCTGACTGGTAATCCTTGGTTTCCTTGGCTTTCCCATCACATGGTAATGTCCTCTCCTTTTTCTTCTAGGTTCCGGATGACTTTCTGCTTCCAGCTTCTCCCCATGGCTTTCTCTATGTTTGAATTTCTTCTGCTTATAAAGGACCCCTGTAATCCGAATTAAGGCTCAACCTCATTCAGTTGTGCCACAATTAACTAAAAATAACATCTTCAGGAGGCCCTATTTACAATGGACTCACATCCACAGGAATCCAGATTAGGACCGAGAACATGTCAAAATGTGGAGCAGATAGCTCAAGACCTCACAGGGGTCCAGAGAAGAAAGGCCAGGTGTGATCCCTTCCTGGCATCCCTCTCCTAGTGCCCCTGAGGGGCATGAGTCCACTCTGGAACTAGAACCACATCAATTTTCAGATAAAGGCTGACTGTGGAGCTGGGCTCTGGGGTTTTAATGGAAAGTTTGGGATGTTGAGGAATTGCTGTAGTCTGGCCCATGGAAGCTGACAGTCTGGTGTCCTAAGGCTGGGGCAGTGATTCCCTCTGTTTTCCTGGTTTTCTGGCCAGTCCTGCGCTCAGCGTCTCCTACGGTTTTCTTGCTTCTCTCCTTGCCTTTCTCTTCTAGGCCAGGCTTGTGAGTGCCAGTGTTCTCTTCACCTACTACTACGTTAAGAGGAGAGTTTCACACCTTTTAAGAAGTTTCTGTGCCTTTTTAGTGACTTACAAAAATAGTCAGCAGAATTACAGTTCCTTCTTTTGAGTAGGAATGGGGTACATCAGATGTTCCAGCCTTTCTTTTCCTTTCTCCTAGGTTTGGCCTGTTTGGTCTCTTTCCATATCTTTCCTCCAAGGAGGAGCCAATCTCCAGTTCTTGGTTAGGTAAATAAGACAGCAAGGGGTCTGAGGGGAGATGGATGTTGTTTCTCAGGGTTTTATGATGAGAAGAGAGAAGGAGAGAGAAACACTGGTATGGGAAGGACAGGGCTACCACTTGACCATGCAGAGTCTTGGCAGGGATGCCAGCTTTGAAACTATAGACAAATAAGAGTCCCATCAGAGCCCACCTCTTGGTGTGTGAGTACACCTGAATCCTGTGTAGGCCACTCTTTCTACCTCTTCTTGGATTCTGGGATCCCACACAAAAAATGGACTATCAGGGCTATAGGGAGGCTTCATTGTGGATTGTGAGCCAGAGAGCAAGGGAACTTCAAAAAGTAGAAAATAAAAGGGCAGAGACAGCTCTCTGGCTGTAGAGAGGCTCTTGTCTTTACACATGTGATACCTAGTTGGGGACTTCTAGAAATAATTAGGAAACATTTTATGGTGGCACAGAACTGAGCCAGGTGAGGTGATATTGTAATTTGAACATTAAGCATTAATACAACCTTATTTATATTCACAGGCTGTTGAAGAATGTGTGCTGTTGAAAAATGGAGGCTGTATAACTGTTCCCTTTTCCCTTTTTGAAGAACAGTTTTAAAAACACATGTCTTATTCCTTCCTGTTTATATGCACAAGGATCCTGGAAAGTGGCAAACTTTGCAAGGAGTATTTTAGGCTTGAAAAGGAGGCAATTATAGAATAGAAATTTGAAAAAATTTTTAGCTGGCAATCCAAGAGCATTTGATTTATAAATGCACTTCATATACATTTTGGATTTTATTCTCTACCTTTTGGTCTAACCTGAATGATGAGGGAAAAAAAAAGATCCAATTTGTATACCTTTCCACTATCTGAGGATGAGAGTTCATGCTGATTTTTTATAACATTTAAACCTAAGTCTATACTTTAAAAATTTTATTGCTTTTTTCTTAGCTACCTAATTTTTAATTGAAATAAGGTGATATATTTTATTTTTTACTACGTTGACCAGATTTCTCAAATCCGTTTGGCATACATAGATAATGAATATGCATATTTCTATCCTTGAGGGTTAGAGACACTTCATTACCTGTCTGGATGATGATGGACTTTAAGTCCTAATTTTTAAAGGTATTGGTTTATTGTTGCTTTTAATTTCATTTTGAATTATAAAGCTCTCCAAGACCTTACTTGAAGAGGACTGTGTGAATTTATTATATTTTTCTTATTATTGGCCATGCATTATCCATCCAGGATTAATGGGAAAACCAGGAGAGGTAAAGTAAGATTTAAAGCAAGAGACTCATTTATAAGAACCAAATCTTTCAGCCTTTTACTTCCTCCTCCCTTCCTTTTTTTATTTTATTTTATTGTTTCATCATTTTTCTGCCTCTGCCATGTTCAGTTAGCTTGTTAACAATTTAGTTTCTATAGCAACACCTATTGGTTGTTGTAATAAATGAAAACCACAGCAAGATCTCCCATGGAGAAATTCTTGATGACAAGATCAACTCAAATTTTCATTGTCCAATGTTTTCTATTTCTTCTTGGAGTGACCCTTTAGCAGAATATAAAAGATGTCTACTAATTAGCTGGGAAATAAACAGCTGAAGTCAGGCAGCCCTGATAGCACATTGGATGTTATCTTTATTCTAGTGAGATATTGCCTCAAAGAACAAGCCAATTTCTTTAGCAATAAATTTTACTAGCTAGCACTGTTAACATGAAATAAAATGAAGGTCACTCTACTTCTTCCAATTTAAGTTAAAAGGTTTTATTTAGAGAAAATTTCCCATGAACTCAGGTTCTAGGACTTCATCAAAGTAGCAAAAATAAATGTCTGATGTTATTTTTGATGGTGATTTATAATAGATTAAAAATAAAAATAAGACATGCAATCTGAATTCTGGCATGATAGCTTTGGGCAACCATTTAGGAAACCACTGACTAAATCCTCTCTTTTTTCTCTCTTTTTGGAGACATTGAGTACAAATTTTTCTATCTAATGTTTTGTTCCTGAATTATTCAGATAACTGCACTGCTTATCCATTTTGCTTTAGGTGACATATTCATACTTTTAACTTAAAATGGAAAGAACTGGGAAGTAAAGGGTGTTCAATGGCAATTTTACCCATTATATATCATTAAGTAAAAATAAAAAATAATTGCTAAAAATATTGCTTAATGTTTAATCCAAGGGCATTGCTGAGTTGAGGATCTCAGGCTTTATTTCCTATATATTTCAATTTCCCTTGGGGATCTTCCTGATTTTGTTGTGATCTCATCTGTTCACTTTTGTTTCATGACCTCTTTCTTCTCAGAAACAAATAATTAGCATTAAGTTGGACACTTTGAAAATCTATAAATTAGTACTTTCCACTCAGTAGCCCTCTATTCCATAAATGTAAATAGTTCTCTAAGGGCTTTAAAAAGTTCATCCATCTTCCAATGGTTTAAATATTAACTACCATTGCTTAGGAATCAAAAGCAATATTGGGTGATATCAAAATTTTTCACTTTCAATTAAGGACATTGAGCAAGTATGTGAAATATCTAAATTAAAATCCGGAAATTAACAACCTAAGTGAGCGAAAACAAGAATTCTTGTTTCTGTTTCTAATTCCTTTCACATCCTGTTATTCAGAGGTGGTTCTAATGCCTGGCAATCAAACACCCACAATTCTCCAAAACTCATCAAAACTCTCTCTCATATACACATACATGAACATACACACATATATTTTATATCACCATATGAGTAGTATTTGGCACTAGGTGATGGGGTTAAGGAAGATTTTTGTTTTCTTTTTAATATATTCCAAAATTTATTCAGTGAGATTGCCTTATTTTATAATTAGAATAAAATTATTTAAAAATTAAGTAAAAACCTTCTTTGTCAAGCCAATTATTATAAATGACCTCTTACTAGGCTTCATAAATTCTGATCAGCTTCTGGGGGTGATTTCATCCTAGAAATCTCATCTCCAGCAAAAGATATAGTTATGCTGAAGATAATAAGCTGTGTTAAGGACCTTGCCACCTGAATCTCAATGAAAGCAATCTTAAACCCTACTGTCCTTTATTTAAACACAAATACACCCAGATCAAAAAATCCCTGGTTGATGCTGCATGGTGCTCTTCCCCCATTGAATGTTTGAGGGATGGGGTATATGGGAACTCTATATGCTGCATGATTTTTCTGTGAACCTACAACTTCTCTAATGAAAAATATTATTTTCTTAAATCCCATAGTCAAGTATATGTCTGGAAAGTATTTCACCACGCAATCTTTAGAGGAGTGGCATCTGATGTATCTTTAGGCTAAGTCTGCTATTCTGATTCATCAGGAGATTTCTGGAGCACTATTTACTCACTTGCTTAATCATCACCTTCACATACAGCTGGTTTTTAGGGTCTCATGTCATAAATGGCCTAATCAATTGCTTTCAGCTCCACAATCTTGAAATTAATTCTTCTATGGTTGCAATCTGCTTCTTTCCCACTTCATAGTTATCAAATATTCTCTCTGTTTATATCAAGCTTCCAAATACTAGATTCCTACAACTTTACCCGTAATCAATATTTTCTTGGAACCCCGTTTTGTTGCTATTGCCAAGGACTTCAAAGCTTTGCTCCTTCCTTCCATGACTTGCTAACCCACTTATCAGCTGTCATGGTGTAGTAGTAATCTAGGTTAATTCCGGTGTGCTTTCTGCATGTTTCCTTTCCTTTTATGCATGTCTTCTCATCTTAAAAAAAAAGCAAACAACTTTCCTGTGGACTTTCATATGTTTAACCACTATCCAATTGATTTCTTTCCTTTTCATGCCATGCTCTCCAATGAGTGATTCAAATTATCTGGCTTCCACACCTGTACCTTTTCTTACCCTAATGCCATGAAGAAGCAGGTTTCTGCCTCCATTATTCTTTTAAAACTTGTTTCTCAGAAATCTACCAGTGATCTCCTCATTCTCCTGGGGTTTTCTGTAGCACACACTAGTGTCGACAGTTTTAGCTTTTTAAATTAGCACCATCCCTGACTTTCATAAACACCATTCTTTTCTGTTCTTTCCTTATTCAAAATTTTTATTAGAGAATTGTAGGTTTACAGAAAAGTCATGTAGAAGTTAGAGAGTTCCCATATACCATCCTCACACACAAGGTTTCTCATATTACTAACAATTTGCATTAGTGTGATACCTTTGTTACAATTGATGAAACAATATTATTATAATGATACTATTCACTATTGTCCAAAGTTCACATTAGGGTTCACTATTTCTGTTTTATAATTCTATGGTTTTGGTTTTTTAAAAAATTATTCAAGTAAAATATATTTAACCTAAAATTTTTCCTTTTTAACCACATTTAAATGTATAATTCAGTGGTGTTAATTATTCACAATATGTGCTACCATCACTACCATTCATTACCAAAACTTTTTCCATCAACCCAAACAAAAGCTTTGGATGAGTTAAGCATTAACTCCCCATAACTGCCTCCCTCCTGGGCCCCTGGCTACCTATATTCTAGTTTCTGAATCCATGAATATGTTTATTCTAATTATTTTATATCAGTGAAATAACATTTGTCCTTTTGTGTCTTGCTTATTTTATGCAACATGATGCCTTCAAGGTTAATCCATGTTTTCAAAATGTATCAAAACTTCATTCCTTTTTATGGCTGTATAATATTCCATTGTTGTATATACTGAATTTTGTTTATCTGTTCATCTCTTGATGGATACTTGGGTTGCTTACATGAATAATACTGCTATGAACATCAGTGTGCCAATATCTGTTTGAGATATAGATATATAAAAATTTTATATATATTATATATATATATAAATTTGTTATGTCGTCTTGTTGAAATGACCCCTTTATCAATATACAATGATCTTCTTGTCCCTTGTAACAGTTTTGACTTAAAGTTTATTTTATCTGAAGGTTTATTTTATCTGATATTAGTATAGCTATTCCAGTTCTTTTGGTAACTGCATGCATGGTATATTTTTCCCATCCTTTCACTTTCAACCTACTTGCATCTTTGAATTTAAGGTGAGTCACCTACAAACAGCGTATATAGTTGGGTCATACTTTTTAAAATCTGTTCTGCTAATCTCTGCCCTTTGAATTGTGAGTTCAATCCATTTACATTTGAAGTAACTTCTGATAATGCAGGGATTTCTTCTGCCATTTTGCTATTTTGTCCTTTGTAACCCTCAATTCTTTTGTTAATGCCTACTTTCATATTTATTAGATTTTTGTATTGTACCATTTGAATCCCTTCTCATTTCTTTCTGAATATATTTTTCATATATATTCTTTGTGGTTATATTTGGGTTAAAATTTAACATCCTAAATCTATAATAATCATATTTCACTTGACACCAACTTAGCTTCAATAGTATACATATATGTTGTTCCTATACCCACGATCCCCCCCATCTTTTTTTCAACTTGTCATAAATTATATCTTTATACTTTGTATGGTCAAAACCATAGATTTAGCATTACTTTTTATGCATATGTATTTTAGAATCTGCAAAAAGTAAAAAGTGGAGTTACATACCAAAAAATACATTACAATAATACTGGCATTTTAAATTACAGTATGGTTACTTTTACTGGAGTTCTTTTTATCTTTATGTCACTTCAACCCACTGTCTAGTGTCTTTTCTTTTCAGTCTGAAGAACTCTCTTTAGCACTGCTTGTAGGGCAGTCTAGTGGTGGTGAACTCTGTCAGCTTTTCTTTATCTGGGAATGTCTTAACTTTTCTCTCATTTTTGAAAGAAAGTTTTACTGCTTTTCTCTTGCAGCTTTCAGACCTCTCTACTTGTCTTGGATAGTTTGGCTACTACGTGTCTGGGCATGTTTCTCTTTGAGTTTATCCTGTTTGGAGTTCTTTGGGCTTCTTGATTGTACATATACATATTGTTCATTACATTTGGGAAGTTTTCTGTCATTATTTCTTTGAATATCCTTCTGCCCCTTTCTCTCTTCTCCTTCTGGGACTCCCAAAATGCTCTAATTGCTATACTTGGTATATCCCATAGGTTTCTTGGGCTCTGTTTTCTCTTTTTATTTATTTAATTTTAATTTATTTATTTTAAAGAAAGTTTAGATACATAAATGTTACATAAAAATTATAAGGGATTCCGACATGCTCCAACATCTCTCATTAATGTGGTACATTTCTTAAAATTGATGAACATATATTGAAGGATTGCTGCTAACCACATGGAATACAGTTTACATTATAGTTTATACTCTGTCCCATGCAATTTTGTAAGTTATGAAAAATATATAATGGCCTGTATCTGTCATTGCAACATCATGCAGGACAACCCCAGTGTCCCCAAAATGCCTTCATATTACATACACTTAATTTTCCCTCTCTCTCCCCATCAAAGATGAAAGTTCTTCCATTGCTAGAATAACAATAACTCTATATAGTAGGAGTATAGTAAGTCTACTTTAGTCCATTGTTCATTCTCCAATCTTGAGGATTTGGGGATGGTGGTGCCCACTCTGCCCCTAACAAAGAGAGGGCTTAGATCCCATGGGGTTGATAGATGGGAATATCTTGCTTGCAGGTATAGACTCTCTCTGTTCCTTGGGATGGACATTGTCCATCATCATCTCCTTATTAGTTGTCTTGTGTGAGTCCAATGAACTGGAGAGTGGGTGTTGTTACTCTGCTGACATTCGGGGCCCAACTGGCACGTGGACTGACCAAGGATTTAAGTCTCTTGAACATGCACCTATCAAGTATAGTTCTAATTATAGGTTCAAATAGATGTGGCAGAAGAGCCATGTGTAGAGAAACCACAAATGAGTCCAACTGAGTCACACTGGGGAGAATAAGTTCCAATATTAGGCCCACTAAGCTGTCTGCCCTGCCTATAGTGTTTGGATGTCTCTAGAGCCCTCAGGAGTCCAGCTATTTGAGGCATTGTTTACTGTGGCAGTCAATGAGAGATCCTGCAGAGATGTGCATAATGTTTGTTCTTTTTAAATTCTTTTTTCTTTCTGCTTCTGAACCAGAACCATTTCAATTGTCTTGGCTTTGAGGTCACTGATTCTTTCTTCTGTCAGCTGCAATTTGCTATTGAAATCATCTAGGGTATTTTTCATTTCTGTTATTGTGGTCTTCAACTACACTATTTCTGTTTGGTTCTTACTGAGAATCTCCAAGAATTTCCCATATTATTCATTTATTGTTTTCCTCATATAGTATAGTTTTTTTCCTCCTCATTTCCTTTATCTGCTTGACTATATTAAGGATCATTTTTTAAAAAGTCTTTGTCTAATATGTCCAAAGTCTGGTCCTTTTGTTGATATTTCCTGGATTTTCATCTTACTCCTATGAATGGGTTATCATTTCTTGTTTCTTTCTTTGTCCTGTAATCTGTTGTTGCACACTGTGTATTATTTTAATATTTTAAATTGTTAACTCTTGGATTTTCCCCTGTGCTGTTTGTTCCTTATGTTTGTATCCAGTTAGTGATAAGACAGAGATTTTCTTGAGTGCCAGGAGGTAACTAACAAAAACTAAAGCCAAAAGCAGATTTCATAGTCTCTGCAAACTGGTTTAGCTTGTGTTCTACTTCAGAGTTAGCCCTCCTATCAAAAAGATCATCCAAAAGCAAATGCAAATGCAAAGTGGAAGGTCTCCTTTCTGAGCCTGCCTCCTTTGCTGGGCTTTTTGCTTGATGAAGGCTTTAGGATTTCCCTTGTTACAGTTTACAGGAGTTCACACATCTCTCTACCACCCCACCCCACTCTGAACAGGATTTCACCCCCTCCTGGATGCTCTATTGTGTGACTTAAAGCAGATAAACCTTTGCTTTAGGCCACTTTGACTTAATGTCTCTTTTTATGCATTAACTGTCTGCAAGCTACTTCTTTGTATTCAGAACAAATTCTGAGAGGGTGAGCATGGGACAAATTTACTGCATCTGCCTGTCAGACTACTACTGAGTAGACTGATACTGACATACAAACACCCCAGAATGCATGTGGGATTAATCTGCTCCCTCTGGAACATCGTCAAAGACACCTATGGGAGCAGCAGGCTGGCTCCACAGTGTCCTGGGGAGAAGGCGGGGGAGACGCCAGTAAGGGTGCCTGGAGCTTCTCCTATGGCATTTGAAGCTATGTTTTCCTGATTCAGCATTTGCCTAGTTGCTGTAGCTCTTTAACGGCTTCCACAGTGTTGAGATGGGTTCTGTCTTTAAGATTTCTCTTCTGCTTTTGCCTGAGAGGGATTCAAAGAATGGCCACCCTCAGAGCAGCACCCAGTGATCTGAAGTAGCTGATCACATGCAGTGTGCAGTGATCAGACAACACCCTCCCCACCCCGAAGTTTGGAGGACTAGGTCTTCGTATCCCATTCTGGCACCAAACAAGCTGTACCAGGAATGGGCTAGCTCCCACTGCTGGCTACCATTAGGGATAGGGAATTATAGCCACCATAGGGAGGGTGAAATTCACTGTCTTTACTGCAATTTACAAACATCTTCTTCTGGTTCTTCCTTGAATACTGCACAGTGTTGCACTCAACTCCAAAATTTCAAAATAGTTTATTCAGACAGTTCACACCAGTTCAATAGTTGTTTTGGTGGAGCAGCGGTTTCCTGGAGCTTCATACTCTGCCATCTTCTCTCCTTTTCTTTTTTAATATAAGTATTTAGAGCTATAAATTTCCCTCTCAGCATTGCCATTGCTGTATTCCATAAGTTTTGGAATAGTGTATTTTATTTTCATTTCTCTTAAGATATTTCTTAATTTCCCTTGTGATTTCTTCTTTCACCCACTGGTTACTTTCTACATATTTATCAATTTTCCAATTATCCCTCTGAATATTGATTTCTAGTTTCATTCACTTTTGGTTAGAGAAGATACATTGCTTGATTTCAATATTTCTGAATTACTGAGACTTTTGTTTGACCTAACATAAACCTTTTCCATGATTGTCTCTGCTGAACTCCTCAGTTTATTTTTTAAAACTTAAAAGGTCATTGTTAATGGAATGACGGAGAAATATATATGTTTGTGCACATCTATATATGTGCATATTAATAATCTGCATTTATCTGTCTCTTTATATTATGGTTTTATCCTTATGTATATTCTTATACATTTCTTTGTTGACCTCTCTGTTATCTGATACTATTGACCATACCTTCTTTCTCTCCTTTAACATCTGTGACATCCTTACCTTGATTTTTCTCCATCTACTTACCAGTCCCTCCTTAACCCACACTTTGAATGCAGGATTCTTTTATGCTGCCTTGTGGCTCTTTTTCCTTTCTCATCCCTGCCTTGACTTTCAACCACTACCCATGAGCTCAAGACTCCCAAATAGCTATTTACCTTAAGCCGCCTGCCTTTGCTCCAAGCCCGTATTTCCACGTGTATATGCCACAGGTGCCTCAAACTTGAATACATTGTCGCCTTCCCTCAGACCTGCTCCTCCTCTTGTTTTCCTTACTTTGGTTAATGGAACCAGAAATCTTGGAATCACTGAAAGGGTAAGCTTGGAAATCATCCTAGACTTTCGTCATCACCTCCCAATTCCAAATCCTGTCTTTTCCACCTCCTAAATACCTCTTTAATCTATTCCCTCCTCACTATTTCCAGCTCAGTGTCCTAATTTGGGTCTTTTTGAAAAGTTACTAAACTGAATTTCTCTAATTGGCTTCCCTTCTGATCTTTTCATCCCTCTCTTTTATGGTGCTTCTAGAGGATTTGTTCTAAAACATACAGCAAACTATGTAACCTCCCTGCCTTAAAACTTCTATTAGATTCCTAATGCCTTCACGATACAGTTGAAACTCTTTAGAATGTGAAATACAGTCCTTTATAAACTGATTCCTCCTGACCTTCCCAATGAGCTCTACCAGCTCCTAACTTCAGCCATTACTTCAGCCTGGTCAGACTAGTTTGATCCTCTAAACCTGTCCGTGCTCTCTCCCTCATGTCTCTTTATCTTTGCTTGAAATTATCTTCCCCTTTCCTACTCCTTTCCATTATCTTTCTTTACCTGGCTAAGGGGTTCTTGTCTCTTCACTCCTGGCTCCTCATGGAATTTCCTCAGATTTCTCTGCTTATCCTTATCGACCTTTTTTGCTTCCTCTTCCTCTCTAATCTCTAAGAGTTGGTGCTCTTCAAGGCTTGATCTCAGACTCTTTTCTCTGTTTAAAATCTCTTTTGGGAGTCATATCCAGATCTTTAAGTACTGTTTATATGCTGATGACACCTACGTTTATCTCCAACTGAAACCTCTTTTGTGTTCCCACTTGGATGTGTTAAGCTTCTCAAACTTAACAAGTACAAAGTGGAATGTCTTAAATTTTCCTATTCTACTCTATGCTCTACCTTCTTTCTTCCCTATCTCAATAACCAACCACCCAGATTTTAAACCAGAAATGAACCGGGTTTTGAAACATTTATTATTCTCTATTTCTAATCCATCTGTAGATGCCATTTATTTTTATCTCCAAAATACTTCTCCCTTCTCTACATCTCTACTGCTGCCAGCCTAATTCAATCCCCATCTTCTTTCATAGGTACTATTGAAACAGCCCTCTGCCTGGTCTCCCTGCTCCCACTTCTACCTTTTAAAAATTCAGTCTCTAAATAGCAGCCAAAATAGTATTTTAGAAAAGTAAATCAGATCAAGCCTTTTTTTTTTTCATTTTGAAATTCCCCAAAGATTTCTTCTCAGACTTTCAGTAAAGTTCAAAATTCTTGAAATGGCCTCCAGTGTCCTAAAGAATCTAGCTCCCTACTCTCTCTCCAAGCTTATCTCACCCTCTTCTTCTATTTATGTACTGAGTTCCATTCACATTGCCTTTTCAGTTCCTTAAACATGTCAAGTTTCTTTTTGATGTCTGCAGTTGTTTTTCTCTGAGATCCTCTTTACCTTCCCCTTTTACCTAAGTTGACTCGCTCCTCATCATTCATGTCATAACTTTTAGAGAGACCTTTTCTAACCACATAATAGTTCCCCTATTACTCTAATATTTTCCACCAGAACAATAAATTCCTTTGTGGCCTTTATCACACTATCAATATTTGGTTTACTGACCATCACCTGTCCTAGAATATATGCTCCATGAAGGATGGGACAATGCCTTCCTCCTTTAGCTCTATAATTACAGCATGTTGTACTGTGCCTACACTCCATGAATATTTGTGAACAAATAAATTAACACTTATTATTGTGTGGTTATGTGTTACCTCTTCTTGAAAGCATTTCTTAATTCCTGCCCACCTGAATTCAGTGTGCCTTAAGAAACTTCTTCCATTCTTCTGTACTCTTCTACAACAATCATTATTCTGTGGTATGATTGCTGATTTTCATATCATTTTCCCCAAAAAGAATGAGTTTCTGAGGGTAGGCCTGTGTTTCCTCCGTGGTGATTTGTTAATGAGTGAATACATCAGGTTAGTATCAAGTCCAAATTCATTAGGGACACCACAAAGTATTTCTCAGCTGGATGGCAGGGCAATTGTGTTTTGTGTTGGACTTTTCTTTGGTGTACAGAACTGTCTGGAGCATTGTGGACCTTGAGTATCTGACTTTTGGCATTTAAGTGCCATTAGCACCCTCTCCTTCCCTCCAGCCAGTGTGTCAACCCAAATTGCCATTCCTCCTTTCCAAGTGGTATTGCCATTTTGAGAAAATCCAGAGAGCTCCAGCTTCACCTTTGAGTAGTGACCATATTTTGAGCATCTATATTTTCCGCAAAACCCAACATCATGGTTTTTGCACATATGCTTAGAAATCAATACATTTTTGTCAATCATAATTCATTTTGGGAGTCATTAAATTTGTTGGACCTCTACAGGACCAAAAGAAACTTTTAGATCAGGGTTAGCCATATCACCTTTCTTTAGTAAATTTATTTATAAATTGTAGTCTATGTTTCTTTTTTTAAAAAAGTGGCAGTTTAAAAAGTACATACTAAGAGAAATAAAAAAAATAATCATAAATCTTTAAAATAGAAAACAGAAGATATAGCTTGATATGGTGGTATCGGAATATAATTTGAATAGGATAAGTAATTTTTATAGTCCTTCCTTTTAAAAATATGGAAAACCACATAAGGACCAAACATTTTATTCAACATCAGGTTGAAACCCTTAAATGGCATGTAACCTCAGCATCTCCTTTTTCAGAGTACAGACTTGTTTTTTAGTCTTTTCTAAGGCACTTTAATTTTTTTTATCTCTAATGTCCTCATGGCATTTGTTAACTTACTCCTAAGTAAAGCCAATTGTCTCCTTTTTCCTTTGGTGCTGAATCTGGAGGAATTTTATTTTTAATGTGAAATGATATTTCTTTTCTAACGTGATTGATCTGCCAGGCAAATTTCTTCCCTGAATTTGATTTCAATGAATCTTCTATTTCATGTGAGATATATTCTAGAGAATACAGACACAAAGATTAGTTTAAAACCAGCTGCAATAGTAAATTGATATACCCATCTAGCTATGGAATGTGAGGAATAATGTGGTTACCTTTTTTTCCCCCTTTCATTCTAGTGGGTATTATTCTAATGACTGATTATGACTTATAAGCTCATTATCTGTGAAAATTGAATTGTGTTCCTTTGCTGTTTCTAGTTCCAAATTTAGACCTGTACCTGCTCTTCCTACCACCCAATCCCTCAACAATACTTTGTGAAGGCAAATTGTGGTCCCCATCTTTATAACAATTCAAACATGAATCTCTCGATAATGTCATCAGTATCAATTCCTCTTTAATACTCATGAACTGAGTCTGCTCACCAATTACTATTGAAAAGGACAACTCAAGTTTACACTCTGGTGTCATCCCTCATTCAAATGACCCCCTGGTCCTTCTTTTGTGTAACAAGGTATGCTCTGCCTGCCTATACCCTCCTTTAGGAAACAACCACTGAGGGGGAGAACAAGCAGGGAGAAAAGCAATTTAAGAATGGAGTAAACTTTCAGACAATTTAGAAACCATACAAAATTGTCACAAGCCCATTTCTATTTGCAGCTTTAAAATAAAAACTCTTATAGATTTTCTTAAAAGAATATTTTATACCTCTTTATTACTAGAAAAGAATAGTAGCAGGAAGGAAATTACTGAATCAAGAATAAAAAAAGGAACATAAAATGGAGTTTTAGCTAATTAATGAAATTTTTAATCTCAGTATAGAAATGATCCCATGCTGTGTATTCAACAAAAGCCAGACTTATGTGCTATTTTGGCTCTATTACATATTCAGATTCATTCAGATTTAACTGAGAAATCACTTACTAGTGCATGAAAACATGGGCCACCCTTTTAACATTTCAAGTGAGGTTGTCAACTCTGTTTTACCCTATGTGAAATGTATGAGCTCAAATGATTTGGATTGTAAATCATCTATATTCCCGTAATTGATTGGAGCCAAGTAAAATGGAACTTTGTGAGCAGTCATCTGAGCTCAGTAGAATTTGGTGACAGTTTTATGAAATGGAAAATTTTAAGGTGGAGATGTAAGCACAGATGTGGAGAAATACTAAGCATAAAAATAATAATTGTTTTTTTATAAGTTCCAAAATTTATTTGAAGGAAATATTGGAGTTATATTGTCATATTTTAAATGGTCTGTGGAACCTAAGGGGAAAAAATCTAAAAAGAGATAGTAGCTCTTGCTGAAATATTCTTTATACTTTTATTTGTGAATAGAATTGTAAAACTGGAGACATTCTAACTACCAAGTTTAGAGGGAACTTGAATAGTATATTATGATATATAAATTATAATGCTATGGAGCCACCAAAAACATGACAGTAACGAATAATTATTCAAAATGTAAAGAAACAGAATGCAAATTAAAGCTGCACTTTGATTTCAATTGTATTGAATTATGTGTGCATGTAATTATGTCCACTAAGATGGTGAGAAAGAGGAATTTTCCACTTTTGTTCCCTTTATTGCAGTAAAATGTGGTTTACACATTAAATAAAAATTTTAGGCAATAAAATAAAGATAACAATGCCATTCTTAATATAAAAATATTATACAACTGTTTTCCAGTGTTTCTGGTTCTGCTTCTGTTGAACTTGATTCTTATAGGACAGTGAGCTTGACTTCAGTGATTTTGTTCACCAGATAGTCCCAGGATAACTGCATTTTACTGCTGAAACACCATCTGGACTTTGTTCAAAATCCTCCTTAGCATGAATTGTGGTTGGCTAATGTCTCTCCCTGTACAAACACCATAAATTACCTAATCTCAGAAGAGACCTCTATCACTTTATACTTTAGGTTATTCTAACCTTTCAAGACACAGCTACAATAACTTTTCAATATTTCACGCTATTTTTTGTTTTAATTAGTATGCTTTTTTAAAAATTAGAGAAGTTGTAGGTTTACAGAAAAATCTCATAGAAAATAGTTGCCATATATTTCCCCATCCCACAGTTTTTCTTATTATTGACACTTTGCATTACTGTGGTACCTTTGTTACAATTGATGAAAGAATATTATTATAATTATATTATTAATTGTAGTCTATAGTTTACATTAGGGCTCACTGTGTTGTATATTCTTATGTTTGTTTTTTAAGACATTTTGTTTTAGTAACATATAATCTGAAATTTCCACTTTTAACCACATTCAAACATATCATTCAGTGGTATAAAATTTATAATGTTGTACTACCACCACCACCACCATCCATTACCAAGCTTTTCTATAACTACCAACAGAAACATTCTACCAATTAAGCATTAAATCTCAATTTCCTACCCCTATTTAGGGCCCTAGTAATCTGTATTCTAGTTTCTATCTCTAGGAATCAATTAGTATGTTTTTAAGGGTATTTTATACTAATTTTTGTTGTTGTTATTGTTGTTGTTTGAGGTACTGGGACGGGGGATTGGACGTGGGACCTTGTATATGGGAGGCTGGTGCTTAACACTGAGCCATATTGGTTCCCTTGAGTTGTTTTTTTGTTTGTTTGCTTGTTTCTTTTTGTTTCTCTCTAGGAGACACCCGGAACCAAGCCTGGGACCTCCCACATGGGAGGTGGGCACTCACTTGTTTGAGCCACATCCACACCCTGTATTAATTTTTTATATGCTCAGATTTAGGCATTGTGTAGTTTGTCCTTTCCATCTTTGGAAGTTGTAGATTCTATTTCTTAAAAAAAAAAAAAGCAAATAGCAGCAAAGTATAATTTGACTGCAAAGGGTTAGAACAAAAGTATCAAGGAAATTTTCAGAGTATTCTTTTTACTTTAACTGATGTAAGTGTAGATGTAATTTTAATTTTCTCATCCAACCATCTCAAATTCTTTCCCTCTGGATAGTCTTGTTCTTTGTAATCCTTAGAGGTTCCTGCTCCTTAGTAGCAAGCAGCTGTTGGAGGTGATACGAATGTGATTATCACCTCAGAGGTGATTCTTTGTGTTTACTAAAGGCAAACACTCTAGTCCCAAGAGAAGGGGAAGAGGGATTGACCTACTGGCCCCTAACTGGAGAAACTAGAAGGGAGGGTTCACTTTGAATGTTTAGGAACACCATGACTGCCTCTTAATTTATTTGGGGCTAATAGGTCAACCTTTGCCTTTCTCCACCTACCACATTTTTGGACCCGTAAATTCAAGGAGTCACCTTGCAGGCACTCAGTAGGTACATTGTTAACTTGACCTCAGAAAAGCAGGAAGCATGTCATTCCTTCTCCTGCTTTCTGGGTGTGGAGGAGGCCCAATTCCCAATTTGATTTGGGCTTTAGATTAGAAGAAGAGCTGAGAGGCCAAGTTCTGAGTCATGTAAAAGCCCATCTAAACCTAAGCTAGAAACACAGGCAACAAGGTTTGTGAAGTGATTACTTTCTTCCCAAGTAACTATCCAAGAGTGGGAACACGCTAGTGGTTGGTATCTGATCTTTGCAACCATCAACACATGATGACCCAGTCAGTGACCTGAGAGGCAGGATCCCTGGCAGAGAGTAGGGGATCGGGAATGAGGGCACAGTGAAGCCCTGAGATCTGGCTGTCCTAATTCACCCACTAAGTTTGCCCATCCAGCTCTGTTCTCTCCAGAATTCTGAGTGTTTGCAAGTGAGTTTCTCAGCAACCAAGTTGCCTGACCATTAAGACCATTTAAGGGAAGATGGGAGTAAGGACAAATGTCAGGGTGGCCAGGCTAGACATTTGATGAACTGCTGGGATGAGAACTTTCATTCAGTAGGGCTGAACTTGGAGCAGGGAAGTTTATACCCACAGCTGAGTAAGACCTGAGAGTCAGCAATGCGAGTCAAGTCAAAGTCCATAGGAAAACGTCAAAGGTCATACCCAGGGAGACCATGTATAAATATCAAGTCCACGGTGCCAAAGGTATGCTCGAGGGCAGGGTCAGAGGTCAAGAGTTTGAGACCAGATGGAGATGAGATTGAAGCAAGGGCAGGCCAGGGGCAAGCAGGTTAAGACCGAGGGCTCGAGGTGAGGCTAAGGATGAGTTCTTGGAATCATAGTGGAAGTTGGCACTTGCCCTTTTCGGAGAGGCCTTCATGGTGTGTGGATGGCTAAGAACTGGTTAGGGAGCTGGAAATAGTGTTGACAACGGCATTTGATTTCAGTAGTATAAATACTACTATTTCTAATTTTCAAATAAGGAAACCGAGACAAAAGGAGGCTAACTCTCATTTTCAGTCACACAGCACATTCGTGAGGGAGCTGGTGAGATGGACGTACAGAAATGGCAAAGGAGGTGGTGAGCAGATAGGAGTAGGTAGAACCCAGGCACAGCCAAGTCCAGATTTCTGGCACTCAGACAGTCAGGTTAACAGGTGTGGGGGAACAAACTCATCCTATAAATTCAAATGTGTAAGAAAGGTAACTTTCTTATTATTTTTAAAAGTAATATTTAAAAATTTTCTGTGATGTTTCCATTCTGTTGCAAAGAAGTCTGTCAATTCAGGGAAAGCACTCCTCTCTCCAGAGCTGCTGTAAGTTCTAGGTGGTTCGATGGCATGCAGGCCAGGGGCAGAGGTGTGGCAATGTGGCGTGGGTCTGTCTTTCCACAATGGCATCCACTGAATTATTCTTGGTCTGGTCTGTTCTCCACCTTTGGTCACCTTGATTTCTGCTGAGTTGTCTCTTTTTCTCAGCTACAAGGGTCCTGCAGCCCCTGCACATAACATCGCTCAGGCAATGTCCCAGAGGGGCACGGATTACATTTGGTGCCACAGTAGGGTGTCAGGGACCTGGTGGGGAGTGTCCTATCTGAGGCGTGAGAGAATTGTTCTGCTGGGAAAATCACCCCTGCTCCTTTCACTAGCTCCACAGGTCTGGGACCCCCACTCCACCTCACATCTGCTGTGGACAATTTATAGTTCTTCAGTCTAATATGAAGTATAGGCAAATGCAATGCAGCAGATCAAGACCCCTCTTGCCCCTATGCCCTCCTGCTTGGAAATTCCGGAGCTGCCCTGGCTGGCTCCCCTAATAAGAACTCCTTTGTGGGGTACTGAGCAAGAGGCAGAATGCAGTACATTTCTCTGAAGCATCCTGCTTAGTGTTCATCTGCTGCTCTGATTATCCTTAGTGACTGGACAGTATGGCCAAGTACCTAAATGACTGGATATGATTCTGGCTCTTTCAGCAGAAATTATAGCTAAGGCCAGGTCGGTCTGACATGAAGAGAAGTCAATTGCTGGCGGTGACCTCATCTCTGGCTGATATTCTTTTGTAAAACATGTATAACCTTACTTGTTTTAGGAACATTTGATGAATACTAATAGGATATTGTGTTAATATTCATCTATTAAAGATGCTTTTCTTCTTATTATAATGGTTATGTGAATATTTTTGTCCTCGACTGATTAAGTATAATTTTGCTTTAATTTGCATTATTGTTTTGTTTGTGTCCTATTCAAATACGTTGGTATGGGGAATAGATGTTATAGAATTTTTTGCATTAGATTGTATGTCATTTTATTTTATTTTTTATTTAAAAAATTTTTTTAACCTATGCATAATTCTTTTTTTGTCTTTATTTTTTTAATGTTACATTAAAAAAATATGAGGTCCCCATATACCCCCCACCCCCCTCACCCCACTTGTCCCCCCATAACAACTACCTCCTTCATCATCACGAGACATTCATTGCATTTGGTGAATACATCTCTGAGCACCACTGCACCTCATGGTCAATGGTCCACATCATAGCCCACACTCTCCCACAATCCATCCAGTGGGCTATGGGAGGACATACAATGTCCGGTAACTGTCCCTGCAGCACCACCCAGGACAGCTCCAATCCCCCAAAATGCCCCCACATCACATCTCTTCCTCCCATTCCCTACCCCCAGCAGCCACCATGTCCACTTTCTCCACACCAATGCCACATTTTCTTTGATTATGAATCACAATAGTTCATGAATAGAATATCAGTAAGTCCACTCTAATCCATACTCTATTCCTCCATCCTGTGGACCTTAGAATGGTTGTGTCCACTCCACATCTATGTCAAGAGGGGACTTAGATTCCACATGGATGCAGGATGCAATCCTCCTGCTTTCAGTTGCAGGCACTCTTGGCTCCCTGGTGTGGTGGTTGACCTTCTTCACCTCCATGTTAGCTGAGTGGGGTAAGTTCAATAAACCAGAGTGTAGGGGTTGCAAGTCCATTGAGGCTCAGGGCCTGGCTATCACATTGTCAGTCCAGAGATTCAGGTCCTCTGGGTATACATTAAACCCCAGCACCAACTACAGTTCTGGTAAAAGTAACAGGAGAGACTTATGGACAAAGATCACATCTGAGTCCAGCTCCATCACACAGAAACACAAACTCCAAGGAAGGGCCAACTGACATGGCACTGAACTCCATCTGCCATGACCATAGAACCTGTGGGTCTCTGTAGCCCTCAGAAGAACCAATACCTGGGGTTGTATCTACTTTATCTGTCTCTGGGACTCTGCTGAGGTGTGCATAAGGGCAACCCCTCTGATAACCTGCCGGCTCTTTTTGGAGCCTCACAGCCATATAAACTCATTTATCCTTTTCATTTCCCCCTTTTATTCAGGTCAAAAAGCATTTTTAACTCCTGGTATTATATGTAGACTGAGATATTCCGCTGGTCCGAGTTGACCCTTTTATTCAAGGTCATTTTCTAGTTACATCATCAGCTGGTACTTGGTAGTAATCCCTCAGTGCCAGGGAGGCTCATCCCTGGGAGTCATGTCCCATGCTGGGGGGAAGGCAACATATTTACATGCTGAGTTTGGCTTCAAGACTGGCCACATTTGAGCAACATGGAGGCTCTCAGGAGGTAACTCTTAGGCACCCTGCAGTTCTAGGCCTTGTTCTTATTTCAGGTGCACAGGCTCACAAGCATAGTCATAGTATCAAGGGCTCATTGTTGGACCTTCATTCTTTTTTGGTCTTTGCTGTTGCACTTGGGGAATTGTTGCTGTTCCTTTAGGGACTGTAATAGAGCTCCCCTGGCTAGGATCTCAGCACTCCCTCAGTTTTTGTTTTTAACTGTAACCACTATGAAAATATCCAAACATTTTTATGTACCCTGGACATATGCCCTGGAGAACTCCCTGTCAACCATGTGTCCCCTGTCAATAACATCCCACACCAGTATTCTTCCCATGCCATTGTTGAACCTCTCTGTCATCCAAAACTTCTTCAAAAATGAAGCCCAATATATTGCCAGGTTCTATTAATAGTAAAATGGAATATAGTGATGAGTTTAAAGGTTAGATATAGAATACATATTAATTTAGAAAAATGTTTGTCATTTTAGTTAATTTCGTGTATTATAAAATTTAACTTATCCCAGAGATTGTTCTATCAAATACACAAATGAGACCTTAATAGGCTGTTGCCTTTCTCCTCATCTACAAATAGAGAAGTTCTGGCACCCTGAAATGGGATTGGGCCAGATAGACTGGGTTCAAATTCTGGTAATAACAATGCAAAAAAAATCTTTTTTTGGCTTTGTTTTTGGGGAGGTTTTGGATTACAAAAAAGTTACAACAAAGGTGGGGGATGATCACTGGTGCAGGTGTCAGTGATGTGTGAGGAAGGGTGTACCTGGGCAGGCTTCTATGGAACATGACTGTGGTTATGTGGTCATGGGATATTATCTCAGTGGGTGGAGAACCACACACTAAACAACAAAATATTAAATTCCCACCCTGGGGAGTCCTGCTACATTCTCTAACAGAGTGGAAAGAATTTCTACAGGCAGTTCCTAGTGAAAAAGGACAGGCCAATATGCCAGGCCTTTGCTATTAATGCTTGTACTTATGAACCTTATTCTTGTGAAATTGAAACATGAATTAACAATATATATTGCCTAAGAGCTACCTCCTAAAATTTCCTTGTTTTTCAAATGTGGCCTCTCTCTAAGCCAGACTCAACATATAAGCTCACTGCCTTCCCCCCTGGTGTGGGATATGACTGCCTGGCACTGAGGGATTTCTACCAAGTGCCAACTACTGATGCATCTGGAAAAAGGCCTTGACCAAAGAGGGTAAATATTAAATTCAAAAAACTTTCTATACCTGAGAGATTTCAAAATGACATGGGAGGTCATTCCAGCGGTTACACTTACACATGTCTCAGGAGGATCTCACTGACTGCCACAGTAAACGACGTCTCAAGCAGGGGCATTCCTGAGTGCTCTAGAGACATATTGACACTATAGAGAGGGCAGACAACCCCAGGAAATTGGCACCCCATTGGTGGGCCTTACCTTGGAATATATGATAACCTCTCTTCCCAATGAAGCAGAGTTACTAACTCTGTAAAAAGTCTTTAGAATTTAATATTTACCCCTTTTGGTCAGGGCCTTTTTCCATAAGCATCACTACACATGGTTCTTCTGCCCCTTTTATTTGAACCTGTAGTTAGCACTATACCCATTAAATGTATATCCCAGAGACTTAAATCTTCAGTCTGTTCATATGCTGGTTGAGCCAACACCTACCTGTCCAGTTCATCAGACTCTCCTAGGACAACAAACAAAAGGATGATGATGGACAATGTCTATCCCCCCAAAACAGTGAGTATCTACAACTGCAAGCAAGATAGTTCCATTCATCTTCTCCATGGGATCTAAGCTCCTTCTCAGTTGGATGCAGAGTGGGCATCACCATCCCCAAATTCTCAAGATTGAGGAAGGAAAGCAACTATGGACTGAAGTAGACATTATTATTCTAGTAATGGAAAAGGTTGTAACACTGATATAAAGACAGTGGCTACCAGTGGTTCTGAGGGGAGAGAAAGGAAAGAATAAGTGTAATATGGGGCATTTTTGGGACATTGAGATTGTTCTGCCTGATGTTGCAATGATGAATACAGACCATTATATATTTTGTCAAAACCTATAAAATTGTGTGGTGCAAAGTGTAAACTATAATGTAAACTATTGACTATGATTAGTAGCAATACTTTAAATTTATTTATATTATAAAAAATGGACTACACTAAGGAAAGATGTTGTTAATGGGGTTGGTGTGAGAGGAGAAGGAGGTAAGGTATATGGGAACCACTGTATTTTCTATGTAACTTTTATGTAAGTTAAATCTCCAAAAATAAAGAAAAAACTTTTGGCTACTATATGTAATAGCTGTAACCTTAAGTCCATCACTTAAATTCTCAGGGTCTTGGGTTTTCTCCCTGCAAAATGGGTTCAAAATACCTGCTTTGTGGGAAATGAACCTTACAATGAGCTAATACATGCACTGTACACCATTATACCTCTTCCAATGCACCCCATTATACCTCCCTCAACTATTTCACACTTGTTAGTAACATATACTTACAGATGTGTGGTTTAGCAAAATTGAAAACATAACAATACGGTTAAAGAGGTTATTAAAGAAGAAAGAATTTTTAGTTACTGTGGCTGAGGCTTGCAGCACAGAGTGTGCAGGGACCAGAAGATCTGGTTTCAAATATTATCTCAGCTATTTCTCAGCTATCAGCAAATATTAATAATTTCTCTGAGCCTCAGTTATTTAAAAAAAAGATATAATAATGCCTAACTCAAAGAATTGTTGGAGAGATTAAATGAGATAAAACATGTGAGCATTTATCATAATGCCTGGCTTTTAATAAGTACTCAATAAATGTTTGTTGTGGAATTGAAACACTAAGCTTATTGGGAGTTAATTATTTGAATTGAATTTGCCTGGAGATATCCTTGTATAATGTCATGTCCCATGCTTTGTTCTAAGTAAATATACCCAAAAATATGATACCAGAGACTAATCCTTCATAGACTAACTTTCCCCCATAAAAATTAATGGTCATAATGATTTATTTTAAGTACAGAGAATCCCTATGATAATATGTCCTATGATAACACAAACTTGGCTGTATCTAACACAAGTGACAATTGTTTTCTCCACAGCAGACTTATCCTACCCAGTTTATTAGTCTTGCAATAATAACACCAAATTTTATGTGATTGAAATTTTGGATCCCATTTATAGTGTTTTGGTGAGGTTTGTCACATCTAGTTTATCGCTGTGGAACTATAATCATTTTTACTCAAATATGGTACTGGAGTAATGAATTGGTACTATGTTGTAGATGAGGAAACTGAGATAGAGAGTTGATTAATATTTGATCTAAGGGGAAATAATCAGCATAAGTGGATTGAGCCTGAGGAAACTCTGGAGACAGGCAGTTTGTTTTCAGTGCTCTTTATTCTGCTCCATTGATCTGTATGTTTATCCTTATGCCAAAACCACATTAACTTTCTTACTGTAGTAATTCTTTAAATCAGATAATGGAATCTCTCCAACTTGTTTCTTTTTCCCTTCCCTGACCCCTGCTAAAGTTATTTAGGCTTTCCAAGATCCTTTGCATTTCCAGATAAATTCAAGAATAAGCTTGCCAGTTTCTACCAAAAACACCCATAGGGATTTTGATTGAAAATGCATTGAATCTGTAAACCAATCTTGCAAGAAAAGATAACAATATTGAGCTTCCAATACATGACAAAATATATCTCTCCATATTTAATTTTTCCCTAACTTCTCTCAAAAATGCTTTGTAATTTTTTCAGTGTATAGGTCTTGTACATATTTTAAAACATTTCCTAAGCAGTTCATATTTTCCAGTGCCTTCATTAACAGTATTTTTATTCCAATTTCCAATCATTCATTGCTAACATATAGAAATACAATTAATTTTTATGTTGATCTTGGACCATGTGAATTTGCTAAACTCACTTATTAGTTTTAGTAGCATTTTTGTAGAGTCCTTAAGATTTTTCTATATAGACACTTAAGTCATGTGAAAATACAGAAAAAAAATGAAGTTTCAATGACAGAATTTCAGACACAAATAAGAAGTGCCAGGGGAGATATGATGGTTCCTTCCAGATATGATTTGTGAAAGTAGACACCAAATTAATCTGTGGATAATGTTGACTCCAGACCTTGGAAAAAAAATACAAATATTCTTCTTCCACAAATCTGTGCCTTAAATATTAATTGTAGTGCTTCTCTGTATTTATGCTTAAGGTTAATCAGCATAAGCTTTGCTGAAGGTTAAATTAAGTACAGTTGTTTAATGACTTCTCCAGGGGACCGAAAGAATTAGTCAGGATTTGAATTAAACTTTTGAGCAAAGTGACTACAATCATTTATTGAAGAGGGGCAAGAAAACAATAGTGGTATATTCATTCTTATAAATCAATCAGATTAAGCATCATAGGTATAATTAACAAGGAACAGATATTCAGATATTATTTAATCAATCATATTCTCCTCTTTCAAGGTTATGATAAAATAATTCTAACCTTAAGTATTTGTTGATAAACGTTCACCATATTTTATTCATTTAATTTCCTAATATCATCCAGCTCTCTCCCATTCCTGCCAGCTCTGACCATTTCATCATGTCTGTATTTAATTTATATTCTACTGAAGGAATATCTTCCAGAAAAATATGCTTGTCTGGTTAAAAGCTATAGGGTATTAAAGACCATAAGTCTTTCAAAATTTCAGAAGGTTGTAGAACCAATTTTTAAAATCAGAGAATATACTTATAATGTTTTTTATGTATGATACATTTTCAAATAATGCTAATCTTATATCTACGCCAACCTCTTTCAAATGTATATTTAGCTTAAACATGTTCATCACTTTTTTAAGTGGTTAGTTTTATTCCCCAAAATCATGATTTACTCAAAATAGATGATTTTCTCTGAGACTGCATTTCAGTCTATATGTAAATTGAAACACACTAACACACTTGGATTAAATTAAAATAACCATGAATTATGGGGCAGTTTCCTCACATGAAGTCTTTTCTTACTTAACCTTTCCACATGAAAGAGAGAATCGGTATTTTGTGTGTACTGAACCTGTTTGACATTCAAGAGATGTCAAAATCCTGAAGAATGCATCTTAGCTGGTCTGGATAATGCTTTTGTTTCATAAAAGAACTAAGCTGGAAGGGATTTGTGATTTTTCAATTCTAGAAATAGTATGATAAAAAAAAAAAACAACTAATGATCCCACACAGAGTTCAGTGTTTGTGCAATGTTTATTCAGCCAAACAGAAGGCCATTTTCTCTGCTATTAATCCTCAGCTTTTCTTAGACTCTGGCATAAAGTGTTGGTGGAAAGCAATGCTTCAGTAGCATTGTTGCATTTCATTACATTAAGGCAGGCATATGAGTGAATCCCACAACTCTTTTTGAAGCCCAGCACATCTCTCCACCTAAGTATGTAACTCTTTAATTTGTATGCATTTTTGCTCTTTAGCAATTTATATTTTCATCCTGTCTTCTTGTTATCTTGCATATTAGTAAGCAATAATTTAATGTAAAATCCAGAAGTCTTTTCATAGGATCACTTAAAATTTCCCAAAGTGAAAAAGATTTTCTGTAAATGCTACATATTATCCATTCTCTTAGCTTTCTTAAATTTGTCTTTACTGTATCTCTAAGTCATTCTGAATGTATCTTATGAAAACATTGGAATGACTTGACACAGTGAAAATTCAGATTCCGTTGCGTGCTTTCCTGAAATCTCTTACCATTTAGACTTTGCATTGTCTGAGGGAACAGGCCAGTTCAGATGAGATTACCATTTCAGTTTACCAGAATCACTTATGCATTCATTTGTGAAGTATTTTGGAATCAGCTGATTATCAAATTCCAAATATGGTGGGTGAAGAATAGAGTTGGAGTAGATGACAGACATAGAGAGGGCACAAGGAAGGGAGGGAGGGAGGATATTTTGGAATTTCAGTGACGTTCAATCAAATTGCAAACAGTGTAAAATAGTTACAGCAATAACACGTGGCTTTTCTTGAATACTTAAGGCACGGCAGAAAGTGCCCTCCATAATTTATCTCATCTAATTATCCCTCTTATATGAGATAAGCACTTTCATTTTGCCAAATGTAAAGTGGGGAAATGAAGGAATAGAGAAATTGTGTAGTTTGCCAAAGGCTACACAGCTAATAAATGGCAGAAATGAGATGTGAATTTAGGTTTGCCTAGTTCTCATACATGCTGCAAATCCATACTGCCAATATGGCAACCAGCTCTATTAGAGCATGCATTTCCTAAAGTGTTTGTTTTCTTCTGCAATTACTCAAAATGAGGTCAACACTTGTGTTTTTTGGTTTTATGTTCCCCTCATAACTTGTAGCCAAACCCTCACCGCCCAAGAAAAACTTTGAAATTGTATTCAAGGTTTTTTGCACCAGTTTCTTTGTAAATTAAAATGCAATAGAAACAGAGAGGTATTAGGTTCAAGCCAGCATGAAATTTGTCCTCTGTTAGTCAGCCAAACCATGCTGACTGTCTCAAGAGGGTAGCACTATGACAAGGATCTGTAAATTGCACTTAGCTCTCCCAGCCAAGCCTGACCCTCCATGCCTGCAAACACCCTGCTTTGACTGTGGCTGCATCTAATTACTGAATGAGGATCAGCTTTCCAGCACTTTGTCTTTTACAAACTGGAAATAGCTGTGGTTGAAGATGTAGACATTTTATTTAAAATATGAAAAAAACTGATAATAGTATGATCCCTCTTTTGTTCCCATCCTCCACATTTACAGCCTTCTTTGATCTTTTGTTTCAGAAAGGATGAATTTTTAGGTGCCTTATTCTAACTGCATTTAATTTTGTAAGTAATGGCCTCTGTGTAACAGTAAGTATCATAAGGAGCTGCTCCAACAGACCCCCTCTCTTTAAAACTGGCATAGAGCTGATGTCCTCGAGCAGTGTTGAAGGGCAGTGACATGCTAGTGGTATTTTCTTTTAGTTGTAGTTAGCACACTTCTATGTACCAAACATTTTGTTTTATTTTATGTAGGGGAATGCTATGTGGAAGTTAACTTTTAGCTAAGGTAATTTATACGGCATCTGCTAGAATTTCACTTACAAATTTTAATGTTTTCCAATGGCATGAAGTATAATTTTCCCTGATTTGTAGCTAGTGTATTTTTCTATTGAAGTCTTAAACAGCAAACTCTCATTTAGTAGGATTGCATGGGGAAGAGGGTCTTCAGATTAAGTCAATATTCTGGTTAATTTGGATTTAATGAAAGAGAACACTAGGTTCAGTTTTGAAAAAAATCTTTTAAAAATATGATCTGTAAACACAGAATATGGAATGGAATGGGATTGTTGATGGTTGAGGTGCACTCAGGGTTTGGATTCATCATCTCAATGCAGTTCCTGAACTTGTGCAAATTGATAATTTATAGCCCCATCACTCACCAGCTCTGTGTCTGTTCCAATTTGGGCTCAAAGTCCAGCTTGTTTAGGTACTATGTGACCTTGGTCAAGTTCTTTATCTTCTCTAAGCCTTAGTTTCATCATCTGCTATATATATATATTCAAAGAGATGCCATGACAAACAAATGAATTAATTCATATTTAGGTCTTAGCACAATGCCTGGCCCTGCACAAGTACTGAGTAAGTGCTAGCTGTCATTAATACCCCTTGTTTAATTTTAGTGTTTACCTATGTCAACACATATTTTGAAAGTTGCTGTCTTTGGGTAAGTACTACATAAATTGAATTGTTTCCTTGCCATTTGCTTCTTTTTTTTGTACGGAGTTTCTCAGTGCAGATCAGGAAAAAATACAGTAGCATGCTGGCACTGGATTAAGGTACACAATAAAAGGTTTGTGTAATTTAACAAGTATAAATAGTTCTTTTATAGAGAGTGAAATACCTTGTGAGGTTTGATGAAGGCATATTTAAATGTAAGACATACTGGCTGGCTGACTCAGGAATATGAATTACTCATTTCTGTTTTAGATTTTAAAGAAAATTCTCAATCCACATCAATACCTTCATGGCTTTCCACAGTGAAGCGGTTGATGACCGTTGATGACCGAAGTTTGCACCTAACTAGATTGCCTGTTTTGGTCTCCCTCCCTTCCTTCTCCTAGAGGGGCATGACAAACGGAAATAGGAAGAGGCTTATTTGTTAAGTTGGTCCTCTTTGGCCACCCTTTCCCTGGTGGAAGGTTGATGTACAAAGGTCACCTTCCAAGGCCCCTACAATGAGCACTCTGACCTCACCACCAAATCACTTTTCCAGAGAGTGCCACCAGATCATGTGTCACTTTTATGAACTTTCTTGGTCTGGAAAACCTGATGTTGTATGTTACCTTCTTGGTTAAAATGTGTGCTTTCTAAAAATAAAAAGCTAGATGAATGTAAGCATTTTCCAGTCTGATTTGGGAAACTTTCAGATTTCTTAAAAACCGAAAGTATATTTGAAATAGATATGATACAGCAGGAACCTGGATTTTACCAGTTAGCTCATCATTAGCATATTACATTTAAATAATGCACTGTAACAGTTGCAATTCATGAACCATTCATTGCAATGAACTCAATTAGGAAGTGTATTTGAATTTCACTGTGTGGAAGAACTCTGCAATTTGATCAAGGGTTGGCTCATATAAATATCAGGGTTAAGTTTTGTTCACTTACAAACAAGTTTTTATTGCTTAAAATGTGTTCACTTTAATCTTATTAAATAGAGAAAATTGTATATTATTTGCAATTTTGGTTTCTCCAAAGTGAGTAAATGTTTTTGCATTCAATTTTAAAACATTTTAATGTCTATTTGCCTTTTAATTACTAATTTAAAATGCTCTTCCATCCTTTAACCTCCGAACTAAATCACTAAAAAAATAAAACAAGACTTAAACAAATCACCTCCTCCCAGAAAATGAAATATTAAAGCATTTCACAATTGGTAGAGTACATATAGAACACCATTATTTATCTTCACTTATATTTATGGAAGAAATAGTCAAACTGTTAATTTTAAAAAATTATTGGTGTTATCACTTGAAAACTTGTGTATTTTATACATAGTTGTATGTTTTACACATAGTATGTGAATTTTACACATTCTTTACATACTGTTCAATACCACAATAATCTTTAGGTAGGCTACATATATACTTCACATCTGGAAATTATGTCATTTCAAAAGTAATGCTTACACAAAAACAATTTTTGTCTTTGGGATTAAAAATATTCATGTCTTTCAAAGGTACACTTATAAATATTTAAATGTAACTCCTTTCAAGTCTATTCATATTTTTTGAGTGTTTTTAAGTGATTTCCTTAATTTATAACTATCTAAATTCATTTAACATTTTCAGTAGTTATATTTTGAAAAAATATTGGACTTCAATTTAGAAACAACATATTTGATTCTACAGGTCAGAAAAACATTTTCACGATTCCTGTTAGCTCTGATAGGTTCACTAAATTTTGTTGATGTGTTTACATATATAGCTTGCAGTTCTTATACTCTAGGAGCGTGTAGCCTAACATGTTATTTACATGTGAGAGAAATAGTATGTAATTATCAAATAAGTAACAATTATTTCTGGTGGTAGGCAGGTTGTGATTGTTTTACAAGATGAAAAACCCTCACAAATTTACTTATGATGGGCACTGGGATGATTAAATTTGTAACTAGTTGTTAAAAAATGTACCTTTTTCTAGCTTGAATTTACTAGTGCATGAACAAAAAACTGCAAATGCAAAACCTCAAAATGACAGGACCATAGACTTAGAGCACGGGAAGGAAAACTCCAGAAACCGATTTTTCAAGTATCTTGCAGCTAATCATTGCTCCCAAAGGTAGAAGTATATTTTTATAGACCCCACTGAAGGATATTATATTATGTAACTCCTTTAGTTATGCAGATTAAAATTAAAGTGCTAGCAAGATTAAAAATTCTATCTTGATTAGCTTATATGCATCTGATTTCAATGTAAGAGAAACAATGTATAAAACCATCCTTGGTTCTTTTTAATGAACAATACTTGCATGGTAAGCTCACAAGCCTGTCTTCTCCACCTGGTTGCCCCAGTCTGGACCAAAGTACAGTAATCTTCCCACTAAGACTATTTTTGGAGCAGCTAAAATCCATCACTTTCTTAGATCTCTGACTTTCTCTTCACTGCCAACAGTAGCTCCAGTGCTTGGCCATCTTTTGTGGGGCTGCAGCATTACAGTGAGGGAGGCTTTCTAGTCTTTTAACTCTCTCACACTAGCCCCCAGGACACTTATTTCAAATGAGAGCCCAATGGCGGTCAGGGGTTGAAACCAGGGATTGAACAGTTGAAACTATAACTTTAAAATTTGAGAATGTAAAGGGACTACTCAGAGCAGCTTCTTTTTAAATACAAATAACCCTGGAAGGGATAACACATTGCATTGCTATCAGTCAAATTTTCCCTTACCTGTAAAGGCATTTTTTAGACTTCTTTCTTCTGTGGCCTACTGCTTATGGTGGACTTTCTGAGCTTAATTGTTGGATAATTTGGAAACCTCTTGGTTATACTCGATGGAGAAAACCTACCTTGAGGAGGTCCTGGGATGGGTGACAAGAAGGATTAAAGAAATATGAGGAGGAAACATTTTCAGACAAATAATAATGGTCAAAATATGCAACATTTCTGGGTTGTTAATCATGTGCCAAACACTCTTTTAATTTTTTCTTTTTACATGTATTGGCTCATTTGATTCTCAGAAAAAAACTTATGGGGTAGATTCTATCATTATCCCTCTTTTACAGGAAACTGAAGTGAAGAGAAGATAACCCATTGCCACAGTTGGTAAATGACAGAGTGGAGATTTGAATGTAGGCTCCAGAGCTTAAGTAATACTATCTACTCACCTTGTACCTTAGAGAGCAGCAAAGAACTGGGAGTGAGAACCTATGGGAGAATCCAAAAAAGAGTTTAGGAGTCCCATGAGGCAATCACCTATTTCAATTTTGCTTCCAATCAGTTTGCACAGTCAGTTTTGGCAGGGGTTAGTCTCGATCCCGTGATCTCTCCCAGAAGTAGGAATCTGTGTTTTGTTTCAAACTCCACTAAGTGATGCCACTTCAGGTAAGTTTCTCTTTTCTCTGTATCTCAGTTTAGTTTACAAATAAATAATTAGTTCCACAAAAGAAAACAAATGAAGATAAAAATTTTAAATGTGAGGTTTTCATTCTGTATCAGGGTATATAGCATTGACTTTGATAACTTTTTTAAGACATGGAAACAAACAAAAGCTAAGTAGTCCAAATAAACTACTTTAAATAAAAAGCCTGTGGAGAAGGAAAAAAAATTATCCTAGAAAAACAAGTAAACTCTTAAATGATCGCTGATTTTTATTATACTCGTGGATCTCCAAGGCAAGATGAAAAGTTGATGAAGTTATCTAGACAGCTACTAAGGAAAAGTTACTTATGTCAGTATGTCCCATCAAAAATACATTATTAGTCTGCCCTACCATGTATGTGGGTTTGTTTGTTTCATTGATTGTTTTTGACCATAAATCTACTGCTTTCCTAAATCATCAAGAAAATTTGCCATATATTCACATAAACCAACAATAGATTCTGGAACTTTGTCTTTCTTTTTAAATTGAGGGACATTTGGTGAATTCTCTGTTCTATAAATGGCAGTTCAGACAGGAAGATTCTGGGATGGATTTTAGGAGCATGCTTCAGCTCTATACTGCCCTTTGCTGATAGAGATTTCATCAGACTCCACTAGCCTGGTGGTGTGTGTTAGAACTTGGAAATTCCCATCACTGAGAGTCGTTATCATTTATTGTCCTGAGAAATCAACTACATAGCTGTCAGAAGTTTCCAGGAAAGCCATTCAATTCACTTTCTTGCTCTGAATCAATAAACAGTTCTGTTATTACACAGGCCCCTGGGAAAAGTGGGGAATAGAGTTGGTCCGTCAGAGTGGATGCTTCTTCAGTCATGTCCATCAGCCATATCGTTGTGGATATTGCTTTCATTGTAAAGTTTAAGGTAGTACAAATGGTCTTAGAAGGGTCAGAGTCTTGCTATACAACTGGAAAGTTGTCATTGAACCCAATATCCCTTGGAGGGACTGGTTCTTTAGATGATGGTCTGGAGGCACGTGATCAAATGAAGGGTATCAAGATGGATAGCAGGAAGCTAGAGTTAGCCCATGCAGATGCGAAAAGAGCTAGCTAATCAAGGACCAGGTAAACGTAAAGAGCATTTGGAAAGAGCCACCAACGCCAAGGTTTCCTTGCATGAAATATAGCACAAGTTCAGGCTTGTAAACTCTATGTACCTCTGACCTTTTGCTCTTTTATGTCTCTATTTTTCTGGCCTGACAGACCACATGCCAATGTGCAACCCAGAATCTCTCTCCCTTGTGATTTATGGCATACAGCTGCTTCGTTGTCTTAGACCTGGCAGCTGCTTTTCAGATGTCTTCAAACCGGAGGGAGAGTGTTAATGTGAACTTGAGCGGCTGCAGAAGAGAAGAAGAAAAGTTGATGAAAAAATCATCTGAATTCAGCCCCAAAGCTTTCCATTGATCTTTGCCTTCAGGGGCAAGCAAAATGTTTAGTTTATTTCATAAGCTAATTAGGTGTGTAAAAGGCTACTTGGCATCTGCTATTGACTAGACGCAACAAAAGTGATCACCAGGCTGGGTAATCAATAAGGAATCAATAACAAGCGTGTGATTGGATTAGCCATTTGATCAATGCTGTGTGCTAATATATTAACAAGCAAATTACTGAGCAACCCTTAAAAGTAGAATGCTGACTCTGATTGCATTACAAAGTAGTGAGATCTAATGACCCACCAAGTGCAAGGGGTTAGTTATACAAATCAAGACCTGAAAGGATTTTTTCCTTGAAGATTTCTCCCCGCTGAAGAAAATGCTTTCTTAAGTGAGATTCAAATTAAATTACAATTAGCAAGCAGTTTCATTGGGACATCTAATTTCCAAGCAGATATCATTTGTGAGGAAGAGGTCTTGGGAAGTCCAGATAAAATAGCCTGGAGAACTTTGCGGAAAACCTATTTAATATCAAAATGGGCAAAAACAAAGTGTGTCAGAATAATCAGCAATATTTCTCTAAAGTACTTTTGGTAAGTGGATGTCTAGTTTGGGAATATAGAGCTCTGTCAGGACAGAATCTAATGGTGCTCCATCTTCATCAGACAATCTATGCCTTCCCACCTCCTATTTTTCTTTCAAGGTAGCCTATTATAAATACTTCAGTGGCAGAATGGATAAGCAATGAGATTCATCTGTTCGTGTACATATGTTTGTATGTGTGCAGTGTGATGGATTGTGGCTAATAGTGACCTTTTGAGAGAAAAAAAGAAAATTACATGACATGAGCTATGACAGAGTGAAGATAATGTCCTCCACTTTTCTAACTCTTCAGAATTTGTTTGGCTATTAGATGATTCTATAAGTGACCTTACAAGAGTATAAAGCAACAAAACAGAACTCTTCTTGTACCCTGCTTTCCTGGCAATTAGGTGAACCATTTGTTCAGTTGATTGTGCTATTTCAGATTCCCTAAGTGGAAACCAGACAAGCCTTTGCTCACTTTCCCTCTTAATCCTTTTCCTTTTAAGAAGCCTTTTTTCTCCCCTTTGCCTCAGGGAAGCTGAACCGATTAGACTGAATTCTCCAGTGATATTTGCAGACTGGAGGCAGACTGTCAGGAGGAGCAGCGGGAGAGGCCACGGCCGGGCGGGACCCGCAGCAAGGAGCCTCTGAGAGGCTGAGAGGCCGCGGCTGCTCTAGGTCCAGGCCTGCGCAGCTGACAAAACAGCCTGCCAAGCCCGGCCCAGAGCTCGGGCCCAGAGCTCGCAGGGCTGTCAATCAGCACCACAGAGGTGCAGCTGGAGCCCTGTCAGTTAGGAGACTTTAAGGTGAACCAGGTCGAGGGTGCTGAGACTGAAAAGCCTGGTACCTCAGGTGGTACGTTTGGGCACTAGAGGCTGTAGGCAGATTTTCCCATTTGACACACTTTTGTGGGTTTCAATTTTTATATCTTCATACATCAATTTCTGAACCCAAGTAGCTAATTCAATGCCTTTGGGAATACCTAATGAAGTTTTTATGAGAGCTATTTTGTGTAAATATAACTGATGATATACGATGATCACTGTGATGGCTGTCTTCTCAGATCCATTTCTTCATGGTGTTGCCTTGTGGAAAGAGCCCTGCTATGTGTTTTTCAACACTTTTTTTTGGTGCCTTCCAAAGCATAATGTACAAGAAGCTCTCAATAGAACTCTCAATAAAGAGCTTAACTCTCTTTAAATATGACCGTCCATGAAACTATGAAGTTATCATATTTATCGTTGATAGAATCAAAATAATTCTAACCCAAAACTTTACCACAGGGTAAGGTTTTGTAGACAAATGACAAATCTTTGTGCTATAATAATCTATGCTTCAAAATTAATTCCTTTAGTCATCAATCCATGGTAATGGGCAGCTTGTTTTCAACCAGCAGTAACAGCTCATCCAATACATCTCCAGTTTCATAAAAAATCTTAAACAGAGCAGTTAAATAATATCCCACATCTCATAAATGTAAGACAGGTGACTAGAAATATATAAACCCCTTATTGTAATGTTGGTGGTTAATGACTCTGATATTATTCCACTCTTCTCTTTTTGTAGTGTTATTAACTTGAAGCTTTAAGTGATAGTACTATGAGCATTTCTCCAGGAGGAACAAGCTGTATTGCTCTAGATGACAATGATGATGATGATGGTGGTGATTTATGATAGAAACCATTAGAAGGCAAGCCTCTTGCTAATCACTGTGTCTGATTTTGTAATTATGCTGGTTTGCAAGAAGAATGGAAAAGGAAGATGAATGAGTAACAGACCAAAATAAATTGTCTTTGTTTACAGAGTTATTTGAGGAATTGTGACTATTTCACTTGTGAAAGAAAACAAATTTTAAGCTACTTGACAAACAAGGAAAATTGGAATCTATTTTAGCCTGAACACCATCTAACGTATATGTGATTCATTGTTAGATTGTTTTTTTAAATACATGCTTGGTTTCTAAATTATCTCATTTTACTTACTTCCATGTTAACTTTAATAATCAATTAATATTAAAGATTTAATTTGGTGTTTCCAAACAGTTTGAAGAAAACAGTCACCTGCCAAAGTGCATGTTGCATTTTTCTTCCTTCTATTGGGAACTTAGGATGGAGGAGACTATTTTCATTCTCATGCTTCTCTTGGCTCCCTGTGAGTGAGGTTTTAAGGAACTACAGAACAGGGAATTGAAAGTCATGCTATCCTCAATCTGCTTTCTAGAGGAAGGCTTACAACACAGATGGATTCTGCCTACTAGAAGCTTCCTCTGCTTCTTGGGAGACCATAGCAAGAAGGGCTACATCATTCCCTCTTTTAATCTTCATTTAATAAATATTTACTGAGTGATTATATGCCAGGCTCTATTATAGACTCCCCAAGTCCCACGTCCTCAGTAGGAGCTGTGATCTTTCCAGCCCTTGCCCAGTTACTGTATACACAGATTGCCAGAATAATGGTCAGTATTCATCTCAATGGTTGGGGTCATAATCCCAACAAACCAGTGTCCTTTAATGGCATGTCATTGGTCAGTTATTCCTGGGTTTTCTAATTCTTTTGGAATCCCATTTATATTTTTAACCTTGACCTTCTAGAGGAGTAAGATTTTCAGTAAATTATGAATGCCACTTCTTTAATACATATAGCTCCTGAATTTTGTTTACAGCATTTTATGTACTTTCCTCAACTTACCATACTCTGTTCTTATGAGTTTTGTTTTTCTTATTCAAATAATCTCTGGCAGAGACTTTGCTTTAATCTTTATGTACTAGAGTTACTTGATTGTTAACCTCATGTATTCTGATGTATTTGATGCCTTCAGAAGGATACATGTGATTTATATTTAAATTATAATGTACTACAATGAGATGAATGCCTGTGAACTGACCATCCAACTTAAGAAATAGGACAATACCAGTATTGTTCAAATACCCTTCTTATTTCTCCTGGATCTCATCCTCTTACACTCTCCCAATTTAATTTTTAAAACCATTCTTCTGTTTTTCTTTATGTCTATATACTACACATGTATATATCCTTACACATTGTGGGATGTTTTTTGAATATTTAAAATGATGTCCTATTGCTTATATTACCCGCAACCTATACTCATCATTATATTTCTGAAATGGATCCTTCTTGACACAGGTAGCTGTTTTTTCATTCACTTTCACTGAAGTGTAGTATTCAGTTGTATGACTATACCACAATGTGAATATCCAGTCTCCTGTTGACAGACATTTGGTTCATTTCCAGTTTTTTCTACTCTGAACAAAGCGTTCCTGTGCGTGCCTTGTAGTGCATAGCATAAAGTTTTTCTAAAGTGCTCCCTAGGGAGAAATTGCTGAGTATGGGCTATGTTAGTGTCAGTTACCTATTTTTTCTCTACTAAAAAGAAAACACCATCACAGAATCCTCAGGATTGTGTAATGAACGAAGGACTAGAGTAGACTTACTTGTATTTTACTATAGACTTATTGTAATTGTAGCAATGGTAGAATTTATATCATTAATGTGGAGGCAGTGGACACTGGAAGTTCTAAGGGGAGGGAGAGGGGAAAAACAGGTGTAATATGGGGGCATTTTGGGGAATTTGGAATGTCCTGAATGACATTGCAATGACAGATACAGGCCATTTTATGTCTTGCCATAACGTACAAAATTGTGCCGGAGAGAGTGTAAATTATAATGTAAACTTAATCCGTGTTTAGTGGCAATGCTACAAAAATGTGTGCATCAATTATAACAAATGTACCAATAATGAAGGATGTTGTTAAGGTGGGAAAATGTGGGAGGGGTAGGGAGCAGGGTATATGGGAATTCCCTATATTTTTTATGTAGCATTTATATAATCTCAGTATCTTTTAAAAAAATTAAAAAGTATATTAAAAAAAATAAAAAAGCAAGTTGAAAACCCATTTCCAATCTTCATCATACATGCCCCATTTCTTATCTAACTTTTCTTACCTTTTTATTTACAGTCCCTTCATTTTGGCACAGTATTTATACTGTGGTACTTGATTTTACGGTAAAGTGATGAATTTCCATTCCAGTGCCTGACTCTTTCTCCCATACAAGAGCTCTGCCTGCCCCAGATTATACATTTCCAGTTTTTCTTCAAGGCCTACTGAAGACAAATCCTACCCTTTGCTCCCAACTCCCACTATCCCAAAGCTTGCCAACTGAATATTTCCAGTTCCTTTAGAAATTCATTAATTCCAACCAGTGAGTGCTACTTCAGTACTTCTACTGAAGATAATACCATGGAAAAAATAAACAAATCTGAAATATTTAAGTATATTGAATACAATCTGTAAATATTCTAAGCAAGTGTTTAAAACACCAGTATTTCAAATTAGTTTTTCATTCATTTAATCATATGTTTTTATTAAGTGTCTGCTCTGGGCTGGGAACTGTGCTAAAAGCTGGGAATGTAGCAACGAATGAACAGGCATGAGCTTTAAGGTAGGAATTATGGAATGGGATAGTGTGATGGGGGCCAACCAAGCCTGCAGATATAGGGAGTGGGGGCTAGGGAAGGCTTCCCAAGAGAAAGTACATTAGGACAAGGCCTGCAGGATGTGAACCTGTCAGCAAGGTGAGGGGGCCCAGAATGGTAGGTAGGAAAAGACTTTCTAGTTGAAAATAATCACCCAAAGTTCTGATGGATAGGAAGGATGAGAGGTGGAAGAATTTTGAAAAGATAGCCTGAAAAATTAGACAGGAAGAGAGTAGAGTAGGGAGCTCCAGGTCTCAGTCTTTCTACCACAGCAATGAATAAACAAGCAGGAACTGTCAGAAACAGCTATTTTGTAACTCCAGAGGCCACAAGAACATGGTACAGAATCTAGGGAAGGGTGGGTGGAAGAGGCTCACCTCCCATAAAGGACAGTACGTTAATATCTCTGCATGCAGAGCAACTACCAGTGCCCATCCCACACTCTCATGGCAGGGTTTCTGCCCTTGATTAGCTTACTGGTGACAGAAAGGGAAAGAAAAATACACTTCCCCAAGACCAAGAGTGGGCATGTCTGAGCATTGATCATGGCTTTTGATTAATGACTTTAGATTTCTGAGGGTGTAGGTGAGAGGGCAGCCATTGTTTCAACCCACCCTCATCAGAGGTAGTGTTGACCATTGTTCATCCTGCCATGGACAGAGGCCACAGCTGAGGAGACTGAAAGATGCCATGCTTCCTCAGGGCTGTGGAGGACAGTTAGTTAAAGGGCTGCATTTGCTGGTCAGGCCAGGAAAGCTCAGCTTTGAAGAGCCATGGAAGAGGTTTATTGTGCCCTCTGGATACTCACCCCAGGCACTTTGGTGCCTCCTGTGCCCTCCTTTATGGGTCTGTCTGTGACCTTGTTTTGGCTGGGAAAGACTGACTTGGGAAAGTCCTCTCTGGCGTCTACCCCCTCCCCCAAATTTGCCCTTTAGGCAAAAACAACTTGCGACAACAAAAGGAATGTAAGCAACTTTAGAGAAGGACAACTTAGGGCAAAGTCTTGTCAGCTTCAAACACCCAGGAAGCGGAGGTTTGTTTCCTGGGAAACAGAGGGCCAGCCAAACTCCTATAAACAGGGGAATTCCAAAAACAATTAACAATCAAAAGCCCAGGAGAAGACACAGGCCCAGAAAGACAGGGACAACCTTGCACACTGTATTTACTTTGATCAGAACTCTTTGATAGGAGGGCTGAAGCTAAAAAAAAAAAAATCTGTCTTATCACCAGCTGGTTAAAAAATCAAGAAACAGACATCTCACAGAGTAAATCCAAGAATTAACATTTTAAGATATTAAAATGTACAGTGTGCAACAAAAGAGTACAAGACAGACAAAGTTAAAAGAGATGATGGCCCATTCAAAAGAAAAGGATAAAAATCCAGAAAACTCCAAGGAAGAAGACCAAAATATGAATATACTGAACAAAGTCTTTAATAAAGTGATCTTAAAAATGCACAAGATGAAGGAAAATACAGAAAGACAACTAAAGGATATCAGGAAAACAATGAATGTGCAATAGGAGAATCTTAGTAAAGAGATAGAGAAATTTTAAAAGGAACCAAATAGAACTACTGGAGTTGAAGACCACACAGTAACTGAAATAAAAAAAAAAAAATATTGGAGGGTTTTAAGATCAGGTTTGAGCTGGCAGAAGAATCAGTGAACTCTAAGACAAACACTTGAAATGAGTCAGGCTGAGAAGCAGAAAGAAAAAAGAATTATAAAAAGCAAAAATAGCCTAAGACACCTCTAACACCACCAAGCATACCAATGTATGCATTATGGAAATCCCCCAAGAAGAGAGAATGGGCAGAAGGAATATTCAAAGAAATAATGATAGAGAACTTCTAAAATTTATCAAAAGACATGGGAATGCACATCCAAGAAGCACAGAGAACACAAAACAGGATAAACATGAAGAAAGATATATCCCACTATATGTTGGTCACATTATTGAATGCAAAGGACAAGGAGAGAATTCTGAAAGTTGCAAAAGAAAAGCAATGTGTTGTGTACAGGGGAGTCCCAATTAAATTGAGTGTCAATTTCTCATCAGAAATGATAGAGGCAAGAAGGCAGTGGGTCGAAATATTTAAAGTGCTGAAAGAAAACCACAGCCAGCCAAGAATTTTATGTCCAGTGAGACTTTCTTTCAAAATGAAGGCGAGATTAAAACATTCCCAGATAAACAAAAGCTGAGGGAGTTCATCATCACTAGACCTGCCCACAAGCAATATTAAAGTGAGTTCTTCTGACTGAAAGGAAAGGACACTAGGCAGTAATTCAAACAATGTGAAGCAATCAATACCTGCAGTAAAAGTAACCATTTGAGTAATTATAAATATTCAGTATTATTGTAGTGCATTGTTTGGTATGTAACTCATCTTCTTACTTCCTACAAGTGCTAAAATGCAAATGCATAAAAAGTAACGTTAGGGAAGCGACTGTCCCGTCTACCATATGGGAGGCTCTGGGTTCACATCCCGGGGCCTCCTTGTGAAGGCAGGCTCATCTGCATGCTGTGGAGAACTGCCCAGCCTGCAAGCACCGTGGAGAGCTGCCCAGCCTGCAGACGCCATGGAGCGCTGCCCAGCCCACAAACACCATGGAGAGCCAACTCAGCAAGGTGAGACACACACACACACAAAAAGGGAGACAAGCAAAAACAACACAGAAAAGCACACAGCAAACAGACACAGAGAGCAGACAGCAAGCAAGCTGCAAGGGGGGAGGGGAAATAAAATAAATAATAAAATACAGACACAGAAGAATGCACAGTGAATGGACACAGAGAGCAGACAGCATGCAAAAAGCCACAAAGGGGGGAGGGGTGTGATAAAAAAAAAAGTAGTGATAAATCTATGGTTTTGGACATAAAACGCACAAAAATATTAGTGATAACAAGTACCCCAAAAAAGCTGGAAGGGGGTCCAAGCCCCATAGTAAAAGTTTATGTGCATGCTATTAAAGTTAAATTGGTAAATATTATTGTATATATTTAGAATATTAAATTTTATTCCTGTGGTAACCACAATGAAAATAGATGAAAATATATCCAGATAATATGAGAAGGCACTCAATATGGTACAAGACAAAAAAACAAATACACTAAAGGAAGAATTGAGGGACAAATAGGTAGAAGACATATAAAGTCTACATAGAAAAATGGCAGAAGGAAGTCCTACATTATCTGTAGTTACTTTAAATGTAAATGGAATAACTCTCCAGTCAAAAGGCAGAGATTGGCAGAATGGATAAAAAAAGCAGGAATCAACTATATGCTGTCTGCAAGACACTCACATTAAATTCAAAGATGCAAGTAGGTTGAAAGTGAAAGAATAGAAAAATATATAACATGCAATCAGGAACCTAAAGAGAACTGGGGACTCTATACTAATATTAGATAAAATAGACTTTAAGTCAAAAACAGTTACAAGGGAAAAAATGGTCATTATATTCTGATAAAGGAGACAATTCAACAAGTAGATGTGATGATTATAAATACATATGCACCTAACAACAGAGATCTAAAATATATGAAGCAAAAATGGACAGATTTGAAGGGCAAAATTGATGGCTCTACATTAATAGTAAGAGATTTTAATACACCATTTCCAATAAAGGATAGAACATTTAGTCAGAAGATCAATAAGGAAATACAAGACTTGAATGATACTCTAAACCAATAAGACCTACAGACATGTATACAATGCTTCAGCCGACAAAAACAGAATACACATTCTTCTCAAGTGCACATGGATCATGCTCCAGGATAGATCATATGTTAGGTCACAAAACAAGTCTCAATAAATTTTAAAAAATTGAAATCATACAATGTATATTCTGTGACCACAACAGAATGAAGCTAGAAATCAATAACAGAGAGAGAATGGAAAATTCACAAATATGCAGAAATTAAGCAACATACTCTTTAAAAACCTAATGGTTGAAGAGGCAGTCACAAGCAAAATTAGGAAATACATTGAAATAAATGAAAATGAAAATATAACAAATCAAAACTTATGGAATTCAGTGAAGGCACGGCTGAGAGGAAAATTTATAGCTTTAAATGCTTACGTTAAAGATGAAGAAAGACTTCAAAGCCTCAAAACTGGAAGAACTAGAAAAAGAAGAGTATACTAAATCCAAAGTGAGCAGAAGGGAATAAAAAGGTTAGAGTGGAGATAAATGAAATAGAGAATAGAAAAACAATAGAGAGAACCAACAAAACTAAAAGTTGGTTCATTGAAAAGATCAAGAAAATTGACAAACCTTTAGCTAGAACATCAAAGAAAAAGAGAAGATACAAATGAAAATCAGAAATGATAAGGGGAATATGTATTAGTCAGTCAAAGGGGTGCTAATGCAAAATACTAGAAATCAGTTGGTTTTTAAAAGGGTATTTATTTGGTGTAGAAGCTTACAGTTACTAGGCCATAAAGCCTAAGTTACTTCACTCACCAAAGTCTTTTGCCATGTATTGGAGCAAGATGACTGTTGATGTCTGCCAGGGTTCAGGCTTCCTGGGGGCTTCCTGGGTGCCACTCCTCCCGGGACTTGCGTCTCTCCAGGCTCAGGGTTCCTCTACCTGGGGCTTGCTTCTTTTCCCTCACAACCAAGTTCTTCTGTGTGCTTGCTTTCCTGGGGCTCCAGCTCAAGACTCCTGCATCAAAACTCCAACATCAAAAACTCCAACTCTGTCCTTTGCCATGTCCTTTATCTGTGAGTCCCCACCCACCAAGGGGAAGGGATTCAACACCCTACTGATGTGGCCGGATCAAAGCCTTAATCATTATTTAATCAAGTAAAGTAAAACCTCTGAATCCAATACACTCTAATATGCCAAGAGGAAAATACCAGTTTACAAACATAATCCAGTATTTCTTTTTGGAATTCATCAATAATATCAAACTGCTACAGGATATTACTATAGACCCCACTGAAATAGGAAGTGCTGTTAAAGTATATATTTATGCCAATAAATTAAATAAGCTAAATGAAATGGACAAATACTTAGAAACACAGAAACTACCTATATTGACTCAAGAAGAAATAGAAGATCTCAACAAACCAATTACTAGTACAGAGATGGAGTTGGTAATCAAAAACCTCCAATAAAAAAAAAACAAACCAGAACTAGGTGGCTTTGCAGGAGAATTCTACCAAATATGCAAAGAAGACTTTACTCTAATTCTGCTCAAACTCATCAAAAAAAATCGAAGAGGAGAAAACACTCCCTAATTCATTCTACAAGGCCAATATTAACCTCTTACCAAATCCAGATAAAACTAGCACAAGAATATAAAATGGCAGGCCAGTATATCTTATGAATATAGGTGCAAAAATTCTCAACAATATACTAGCAAACTGAATCCAATAAATATTTAAAAGATTATACACCATGATCAAGGGAAATTTATAGCTTTAAATGCTTACATTAAAGATGAAGAAAGACTTCAAATTGGACACCTAGCCTCAAAACTGGAAGAACTAGAAAAAGAAGAGTAAACTAAATCCAAAGTGATTTAGGTTGATGTGATCCCATGATCATATCAAGGGATTTATCCTTGGTATGCAAGGTTGGTTCAACATAAGGAAATCAGTTAATGTAATATACCACATTAACACAATGAATGGTCATCTAATTGATGCAGAAAAGACATTTGACAAAACACAGCACTCTTTCTTGATAAAAAAAGAAATCAAAGAAGTAAATGGAAGGGCATTCCATATTCATAGATTGGAAGACTAAATATCATTAAGATGTGATTCCTACCCTAAGCAATTTACAGATTCAACACAATCCCAATTAAAACTCCAATGATCTTCTTTGTAGAAATGGCAAAGCCAATTATTAAATTTATATGGAAGGGTAAAGGGCCCCAAATAGCTACAATACATTATTTCCAATCAGTGAGATCATATAATATCTGTCCATTTGTGTCTGGCTTATTTTACTCAACATGATGTCTCCAAGGCTAATATGCCAAATGGAATATTATTCAGCTGTAAAGAGCAATGAAGTCCTGATACATAAGACAGTATCTCACTAATATGAAATAATTAGAATAAGCCAACTCATAGAGTTAGAATCTAGGATATAGGTTACCACAGAACATGATGGGAATAGAAAACATAAAGTTAAGGCCTAAAATGTACAGGATTCCTATTAGGAATGATGGTAATGTTTTGTGTAATTAGTAATGATGATGCACAATGTTGTGAACATAATTTACAGCACTGAAATTATATATATATATATATATCTCAATGTAAGTAAAAGGGGGAAATGTTAGATTATATCTATCATAGCAGAATAACAATTTTTTTTTAAAAAAAACACATGAAACTACACTATACAAACAAGGAACCCTAAGTTAAACATGGACTATAGTTAATAGCTCAAGTCTTAATAACAGAATGGTTTATGGGAATCCTGTATTTTTTGCATGATTTTTCTGTAAACCCACAACTTCTCTAATAAAGGAAAAAAGGAAGACAAGAGTTAGATTATATAGGATATCAAGAATCATTAAATATTTTATTTTTTCTTAACCTAAGGGCATTGGAATTATCTGATGAAATTAATGTTTTAAGTCTACTATTCTGCCAGCTATATGGATAATATATATATGGGGTGCACTAGTTAGTAGTGGGGAGGCATATTAACAATCTATTACAGTATAAATGAGTGGGGCTTAGACTAGGTTGATAGATGAGGGGAGGAAGAGGTTTGAATTATTTTTTTAAATTCTTGCACAATTATTTGTGTATTAAGCAGTTTTACTGAGATATATTCACATACCATATGATCCATCCAAATTTTATCATCGACTTTTAGTATAATCACAGTGTTGTACATTCATCATCTCAAAAGTTTTAGAACAATTTCATTACTCTAAAAAAAAAGACTCCACATCCCTTAGCATTCCTTCCTCAGTCCTACATAACCACTAATCTAATTTCATCTTTATAAATTGATTTATATTTACATTTTATATAAATGGAATCATACAATATGTAGTACTCAGTGTCTGATCTCCTTCACTTAGTATGATTTTTTTGTCCGGTTTTAACATTTCGTAGTATTACTCTGTATTTGTTCAGTTGCAAAGTAAAATGGTCTTATATATGTGATTTTACCCATATTCATATTTCACATAATATATTTAATTTATAATAGGTCAATTATACAGTATTGGTCCTTTTGTGTCTGTCTTGCTTCACTGAACATAATGTCCTCTATGTTCATCCATGTTGTCATATGTTTCATACTTCATTTCTTCTTACTGCTGCATAATATTCCATTGTGTGTATATTCCACAATTTTTTTTATCCATTCTTCAGTTTATGGACACCTGGGTTGTTGCCAATTTTTGACTGTCCTGAATAATGCTGCTATGAACATTGGGGTACAGATGTCTATTTGTGTCATTGTTCTCAGTATTTCTGAGTATATACCTAGAGCAATGGTATTGCTGGGTCCCATATTCAACTTCTTTAGGAACTGCCAAACATTCCTCCACAGTGGCTGTACCAGTCTACATTCCAGCCAACAGGGAATAAGTGTTCCTATCTCTCCACATCCTCTCCAACATTTCCAGTTTTCCTACGTTTTAATAGTGCCCAGTCTAATAGGTGTGAAATGATATTTCATTGTAGTTTTGATTTACATTTTCCTAATCGCTAGTGATGCTGAAAATTTTTTCATGTGTTGCTTAACCACTTGTATTTCTTCTTTGGACAGTTGTATTTTCAAGTCTTTTGCCTATTTTTTAATCAGATAGTTTCTCTTTTTAATATTAAGTTGAATGATCTCCTTATATATCATGGCTATTAAACTCTTATCTGATATGTGATTGCCAGATATACTCTCCCGTTGAGTCAGCTGCCTTTTCACCCTTTTCACAAAGTCCTTTGAGGTGCAATAGTGTTGAATTTTGAGGAATCCCATTTATCTATTTTTTTCCTTTTTTGCTTGTGCTCTGAGTTTAAGGTTTAGAAACTACTGCCTACCACAAGATCTTACATTTTCTCCTAGGAGTTTTATGGTTGTCACTTTTATATTTAGGTCCTTGATCCTTTTTTTTTTTAAAATTTCTCTCCTCTTCCCCCTCCCCCCCCCCCCATCGTTGTCTGCTCTCTGTGTCCATTTGCTGTGTGTTCTTCTGTGACCACTTCTATCCTTATCAGCACCACCGGGAATCTGTGTTTCTTTTTGTTGCATCATCTTGTTGTGTCAGCTCTCTGTGTGTGTGGTGCCATTCTTAGGCAGGCTGCACTTTTTAAAAAAATTTTATTTTATTTATGCATTTAAAAAAATATTACATTCAAAAAATATGAGATCCCCATTCACCCCACCGCCCCCACCCCACCACTCCCCCCACAATAACACTCTCCCCCATCATCATGACACATCCATTGCATCTGGTGAGTACATCTCTGGGCATCGCTGCACCCCATGGCCTGTGGTCCACACCATAGCCCACACTCTCCCATGTTCCATCCAGTGGGCCATGGGAGGACATACAATGTCCGGCAATTGTCCCTGCAGCACCACTCAGGACAAATCCAAGTCCCGAAAATGCCTCCACATCTCATCTCTTCCTCCCATTCCCCGCACCCAGCAGCCACCATGGCCACTTTTTCCACACCAATGCCACATTTTCTCGATTATTAACCACAATAGTTCATGAATAGAATATCAGTAAGTCCACTCTAATCCTTACTCTATTCCTCCTTCCTGTGGACCTTGGCTTGGTTGTGTCCATGTCAAGAGGGGGCTTAGATTCCACATGGATACTGGCTGCAATCCTTCTGCTTTCAGTTGAAGGCACTCTAGGCTCCATGGTGTGGTGGTTGACATTCTTGAACTCCATGTTAGCCGAGTGGGGTATGTCCAATAAATCAGAGTGTAGGAGCTGAAGTCTGTTGAGGCTCAGGGCCTGGCTATCATATTGTCAGTCCAGAGATTCAAATCCCCTAGATATATCTTAAATCCCAGCACCAACTACAATTTTAGTAAAGTAGCATGAAAGGCTTGTGAAAAGAGATCACATCTGAGTCCAGCTCTATCACGCAGAAGCACCAGCTCCAAAGAAGGGCCAAGTGACATGGCAGTGAACTCCATCTGCCATGACCATAGAACCTGTGGGTCTCTTTAGCCCTCAAAAGAACCAATACCTGGGGTTGTATCTACTTTATCTATCTCTGAGACTCTGCTCAGGTGTGCATAAGGGCAATCCTTCTGACAACCTCCAGACTCCTTTTTAGAGACTTATAGCCATATAAACTCATTTGTCCTTTCCATTTCCCCCTTACTTTAGATCAAACAGCATTTTTAACTCCTGTTATTATATGTAGACAGGGATATTCTGTTGGTCCGCATTGAACCTTTAATTCAAGGTCATTTTCTAGTTACGTCATCAGCTGGTACTTGGTAGTGATCCCTCGGTGCCAGGGAGGCTCATCCCCAGTGTCATGTCCCACACTGTGGGGAAGGCCTTGCATTTACATGCTGAGTTTGGCTTTGAGACTGGCCACATTTGAATAACATGGAGGCTGTCATGAGGGAACTCTTAGGCACAGTGCTGCTCTAGACCTTGTTCTTATTTCAGGTGTATAGGCTCACAAGCATAGTCATTAGTATCAGCGGGTCACTGTTGGACCCTCATTCCTTTCTGGTCCTTGCTGTTGCACCTAGGGGACTGCCGCTGCTCCCCTAGGGACCACGAAAGCCAACCCCCCCTGGCCAGGAACCCAGTACCCTCCCAGCTGTTGTTGTTAATTGTTTCCACTATAAGTATATCCAAACATTTCCATGCACCCTGGACACATGTCCTGTATAACTCCCTGTCAACCCTATGCCCCCTGTCAACAACATCCCATACCAGTATTTCTCCACTGCCATTGTTGAACCACTCTGTGATTCAAAACTTCCTGAAAAGTGAAGCCCAATATAATGTCAGGTTCCCTTAATAGTAAAATGGAATATAGCAATGAGTTTAAAGGTTAGATATAGAATACATATTGATTTGGAAAAATTCTACATCCTATCTTTTTCTTTTCTTTTTTCCCTAATTATTGAGCTTCTCTTCACAAGAGCCTTAGATCACAGTCATTCATATATACAATATACAGTACTCCCACATATCCATTATAAAACCTTTTCCCTTCCACAGTGATAATCTTTTAACTTATTCATATCATATTTACTGAAACTGATGTACAGATATAGAGACAATAGCTTTCAAACAAGGTAACATTTGTGTTTACATTGTGGTTTATACTTTAGGCTATACAGTTTTCTAAATTTTTTAGTTATCCTATGTTTTACATTATGGTTTACATTATTAGTCTGTCATCCCCTATATGTTTTTGGTGTAATATTACATGTTTTATATCCATCCTTGTGTACTCTTGTGAAACACTTCTTTTGCCTTCACATTTACTTTGGTTCCATCTATTCAATATCTATTTCCCCCTCCCCTTGGGGCCCACAGTGACAGTCAATCTTCATTTCTTGAGGAGCCAGGTTCAGAGATACTTACAACAGTGTTGAGGGCTTGACTTGCTCAACTACCCTAATGCCCTGGGAGCCACCATTTCTTTTGAGAGATACAGTTCTCTCTATTTGATGGCATTAGTCCTCCCCAGGTTGTGGGTCTACCTTCACTCTCATTATATGGGTCTCTACCCAATGGTATAACCCACTCTGGCAAAATGAGCATTCAGATATTCCCTAGGAGTTTGTCCTGCGTCAGGCTGCACTTTTTTTTCACACTGGGCAGCTCTTCTTTATGGGGCACACTCCTTGCATGTGGGGCTCCCCTACACGGGGGACACCCCTGCATGGTACGGCACTCCTTGCATGCATCAGCATTGCTCATGGGCCAGCTCCACACAGGTCAAGGTGGTCCGGGGTTTGAACCGCGGACCTCCCATGTGATAGGTGGCCACCCTATCCATTGGGCCAAGTCTGCTTCCCCCTTGATCCATTCTGAATAAATTTTTGTATAAGGTGTGAGATAGGGGTCTTCTTTCTTTCTTTTATATATGTATATCCAGTTCTCCCATCACCATTTGTTGAATAGATTGTTCTGGCTGGGCTGGGAGGGCTTAATAGCCTTGTCAAAAATCACTTGACTGTAGATGTGAGGGTCAAGCTCTGAGTTCTCAATTTGATTCCATTGGTCAATCTCTCTGTCCTTATATCAGTACCATACTGTTTTTTACCACTATAGCTAAGCAATATGCTTTAAGGTCAGGATATGAGTTCTCCATCTTCATTCTTCTTTTTAAATAATTTTTTGGCTATGCGAGGCCTTTTATCCTTCCAAATAAATTTGATTATTGGCTTTTCTATTTCTGCAAAAATGGTTGTTGGGATTTTTATTGGGATTGCATTGAATTTGTAAGTTAGTTTGGGTAGAACTGACATCTTAACGATATTTAATCTTCTAATCCATGAACATGGAATGTCCTTCCATTTATTAAAATTTTCTTTGGTTTCATTGAGCAATGTTTTCTAGTTTTTTGAATACAGATCCTTTATGTCCTTGGTTAAGTTTATTTCTAAATATTTGATTGTTTTAGTCACTATTATAAATGGAATTATTTTTCTGATTTTCTCCTCAGAATGCACATCAGTAATTTATAGAAATGCTATTGATTTTTGTGTATTAATCTTGTATCCCACCACTTTGCTGAACTTGTCTCTTAATTCAAGTAGCTTTGTTGTAGATTTTTCAGGATTTTCTAGATATAGGATCATGTCATCAGCAAGTAGTAAAAGTTTTACTTTTTCCTTTCCTATTTGGTTGCCTTTTATTTCCTTGTCTAGCCTAATTGCTCTAGCTAGAACTTCTAACACAATATTGAATAACAGTGGTAACAGTAGGCATCCTTGTCTTGTTCCACATCTCAGTGGGAAAACTTTCAGTCTTTCACCACTGAGTACAATGCTAGCCATAGGTTTTTCATATATGTACTTTACCATATTGAGAAAGCTTCTTTCTATTCCTATCTTTTGGAGTGTTTTTGTCAAGAAAGGGTGCTGTATTTTGTCAAGTATCATTTTTACATAAATTGAGAGGATCATGTGATTTTTCTTCTTCAATTTATCAATGTGGTTTATTACACCAATTGATTTCCTTGTGTTGAACCAGTCTTACATACCTCAGATAAAATTCACTTGATCATGGTATATAATTCTTTTAATGTGCTTTTGGATTCTGTTTGCAAGTATTTTGTTGAGGATTTTTGCATCATATTCGTTAGAGATAATGGTCTGTAATTTTATTTTTTTGTTGTATCTTTATTTGGTTTTGGTATTAGGGTGATGTTAGTTTTATAGAATAAGTTTGGTAGCACTCTTTCCTGTTCAATGTTTTGGAAGAGCTTGAGCAAGATTGATTATTAGGTCATCTTTGAATGATTGGTAGAATTCCCTTGTGAGTCCATCTAGTCCTGGGCTTTTAATCTTTGGGAGATTTTTGATGACTGTTTCAATCTCTTCATTTGTGATTGGTTTGTTGAAGTCTTCTATTTCTTCTAGGGTCAGTGTAGGTGGTTCATGTGTTTCTAGGAATTTGTCCAGTTGTCTACATTGTCTAGTTTTTTGTCATATAGTTGTTCATAATATCTTCTTATAATCTCTGTTAATTCTGCAGGGTCAGTGGTAATGTTTCCCTTTTCGTTTCCAATTTTATTTTGTCTTCTCTATTTTTTTCTTTGGCAGTCTAGCTATGGGTTTGTCTATTTTGTTAATCTTCTCAAAGAACCAACTTTTGATTTTGTTGATTCTCTCTAATTGTTTTTCATTTTGATTTCCTTTATTTCTGGTCTGATCTTTACTATTTCTTTCCTTCAGCTTGGTTTGGGATTAGTTTGCTGTTCTTTTTCTAGTTCCACCAGATGTGCAGTTAGGTCTTCAATTTTAGCTCTTTCTTCTTTTTTAATGTAAGCATTGAGAACTATAAGTTTACATCTCAGCACTGCCTTTGCAGTGTCCCATAGGTTTTGATATGTTGTGTTCTCATTTTCATTCATCTCATCTTATTTGCTGAATTCTCTGGCAATTTCTTCTTTGCCTCACTAATTATTTAAGGGTGTGTTGTTTAATTTCCATATATTTATGAGTTTTCCCTTATTCCATTCATTATTGATTTCTAGCTTCATTCATTATGATCAGAGAAAGTGTTTTGTATAGTTTCAATATTTTTAAATTCATTAAGACTTGTCTTGTGACCCAACATATGGTCTATCTTGGAGAAGGATCCATGGGCACTTGAAAAGAATGTATGTCCTGCTGTTTTAGGAGACAATGCTATATAGATGTCTGTTAGGTCTAGTTCATTTATTACATTATTCAAGCTCTCTGTTTCTTTACTTATCCTCTGTCCAGATTTCTATCCAATACTGAGAGTGGTGTATTGAAGTCTCCAAATATTATTGTAGCAACATTTATTTCTCCTTTCAGCTTTGCCAATGTGTGCCTCATGTATCTTGGAGCACTGAGGTTAGGTGCATAAATTTTAGTATTGTTATTTCCTTTTGCTGAATTGCCCTTTTATTGATATATAATGACTTTCTTCATCCCTTATAACAGTTTTGCACTTAACATCTATTTTGTCTGATATTAGTATCAGACTCCAGCTCTTTTTATTATTATTTAAGTGGAATATCTTTTTTCCAACCTTTCACTTTTAACCTAGTTATGTCCTTACATCTGAAGTGAGTCTCTTGTAGACAACATATAGATGGCTTACAATTTTTTATCCATTCTATTAGTCTATGTCTTTTGATTGGGGAGTTCAAGCCATTAATATTTAATGTTATTACTGTAAAGGCTTTACTTACTTCATCCATTTTGATTGTGGCTTTCTGTTATCATGTTGTAATATTGTCTTTTTACCCTTTAATTTACCCTTTCTAATAATCTTCATTTCTACACTTTTCTCCAAGTCTCTTGCCTTTGTGTTTTCCTTTCAGGCTGCAGCACTCCCTTTAGTATCTCTTGTAATTCTGGTCTGTTGGTAACATATTTTACCAGTTTTTGTCTGTGAAGTGTTTGAAATCCTCTTCATTTTTGAAGGACAGTTTTGCTGGATACAGAATTCTTGACTGGCATTTTTTCTCTTTCAGTATCTTAAATACATCATACCACTTTCTCCTCTCCTCCATGGTTTCTGAGAAGAGGTTAGCACTTAATCTTATTAAGTTTCTCTTGTATGTGATGCTTTGCTTTTCTCTTGCTGCTTTCAGAATCTTCTCTTTATCTCTGACAGTTGTCATTCTGAATAGTAGGTGTCTCAGGGTAGGTCTATTTGGATTTATTCTTTGTAGGGTGCATTGCCCTTCTTGGATATTGATATTTATGTCTTCCATAAGGGTAGGAAGTTTTCAGTCATTATATCCTCAAATATTCTTTCTTCCCCTTTTCCTTTCTCTTCTCTTTCTGGGACACCAGTTATATCTATGTTTTTGCATTTCGCATTGTCATTCAATTCACTGAGATCCTGTTTCATTTTCCCATTCTCTTCTCTTTCTGTTCTCCTGTCTTTTCCAGGTCAGATGATCTGTTTTGAAATCACTAATACTGTCTTCAAGCAATTCAAATATTTTATTATGTGCCTCTGCTTTATTTTTAATCTCATCCATTGTATCTTTCATCCCCATAAGATCTGTTACTTTTCTTTGCTGACTTTCAAATTGTTCTTTATGCTCCTCCAGTGTCTTCTTAATATCCTTTATCTCTTTAGTCATATTTTCTTTCAATTCATTAAATTGATTTTGGAGATTTGTGTGATTATATTGATTAATTATCTTAAGTCCTGTATCTCTTCAGGATATTTAGTTTGTTCATTTGACTGATGAATTTACTCTGATGGCTAATTTCTCTGTCTTCCCTATTGTTTTTTATTTCACAGCTCTTCTTTGATATTTGATTCAACTTATCGTAAGTTTTTAAATTGACCAGTTTAAATTATCAAAATTGTGCCAGGGACTCACCAAAGGGGTGCAGATTTTCTCCCAGAAGTTATGGAGCAGAGACCCAACTGCAGTGTTTGCCTATGCAATTTTCAGACTGGCCAACAGATGGCACTCGTTGGCACACCTTTCCACAGAGGTGTTTCTCTGTTTTCCTTTGTTTTGTTCTGACCACAGCCAAGATTCAAAGCAAGTTAGCTGGCTGAATTCACTGAAGAAAAATCCCATGACTTCCCCTCCCTTTTCTCTTGTAACAGCTGACAGGGAGGAAGACATCTGATTCCTTTCCAGCTGCAGTGAGCCAGGGTTTTTACCTCTACTTAATATGTCAGGGGTGGGGGAGGGGAACCCTTCCCAGTGGCTGGGAGATTTAGTAACTCAGTTTGTTGTTTTGGTTTCTTCATTTCTCTGTCCCTCACCCTCCTGGGAGTTGTGAAGCCGTGTACTGGTCTGCTGACCCTCAAGGCAGGTCCCTTGGGTAAGCTTGCCTGTTTCTCTGTTGTTTCTGTGAAAGAACTGAAAATTATCTGCCTAATCTGACACCATTTTCTCACAATTCTTGGTTTGAATATATTTGACTAAATTTGAGACTTATTGCTTGATCTTAATATGTGGAGAGAGTGAAACATATGTGGGAAGAAGGAGGAAGGTGTCAAGGAAAATTCCAGGTTTCTGGCTCCAGCATTAATGTGTTGTCCTAAAAGTAAACAAAAAGAAAACCATAGTAGCAACGTAGGGTTCTAGGCTGGTACTAGAGGAAAAGCAACTAGTAAGTAAGATCAACCAGAAACCACTGGACACAGTTGGTAGAATAAGGAAAGAGTGGAAATCCCCAACTTATTTTCCCAATGGAAATCATACTAGAAATCAATGTCTGCTTGGAATAATTTGCTACAATTTTAAATGTGTGCATTTTTGTAGCAGAAAAGATCATCTCCCTATTTCTGCTGCATACATCTTACTCTTCTCTTATTCCTTTCCTGTCCCAGCTCCTCTCAAAAAATTTCTTAATCCTTCATTTTTTCAGCTTTTACCTTTCCCTCCATCAGAGCCTGTATCCAACACCATCTCTTTAAGGAAGTATATAATGATTACCCCCATCAAATCCTTTCTCCTTCTCCTGAGCTTTCCTGGCATTTGCTGCCACAGCTCATCACTAACCTGTCTTATTCATCTCAAGCAGATTGTAAGCTCCTTGAGGCAGGGCACATGTTTTACCATTGTTTTATAGGTAGTAAATGTTTCTACATCCCCCCAACTCCCCTCACTCAACAACAGCACTAGAACACCTTGGCTCCTAATTGATGTAAGGGAAATATTGGTGATTAATCTAGAGGCCCATAATTTGGTGTTGTAGTAATTTTCATGGTCATTCACAAAGAGATGTTTGGTTGTAAAATAAATAGTATAATAATATTCCCATAAGAATGTGCCAAATTTTCTAATTGTTATTTATAAAATTTTTAAAAAAAGAATCAAGTTTCAAAGTATCTAGATAACCAAGCACCTAAGCCACTTGGCATTGATCTTGCTCAGGATCAAAATATAGCAAATATTCATTACTGCTGGGTTCTGAACAAAAGTCTCTGGAGAAACACATTTCAAATTAGTGCATACAAACCACATATTTTTCTAAGAAATATTTTGGAAATATGCTTCACATTACAGCAATATGAGAATTATTTCTCAATAATTCTAATAAATAGTTTTCTTTAAATTAAAATGAAATTACTTTATATATGCTTTGTGCAGACCAAAGACAAGAAGTAATTTGAAGTGATTTTATTAAATTTTTAATTAAATTACACTTAGTGGTTTCATCTAAAATTTTAGGAATATTGGCAGTGTAACAAGTTTTCCAGTTCAGATCTACTCTTTTAGATTTTTTTCCCTCCCCCATATGGAATAAAAATAATCATGATTTTACAGAGCAGATTTGTGTAAATACTTAGTTCATGGACAGCCAACATGTATTTCATGATGTTAACTTATTGATTGCCAATCTTTAAAGGTACCGATGCTTTGTAATTATGTAATGTTTTGATTTAAATGTTCCTATAACCTTGTGAAGAACATAATTTTATCAGCTTTCTGATTTATACAAGGGCGACCAGACACTGAAATTCACGTTACAAATAAACTTGGAGAAGGACCACAGTGTATTTTTTTCAGGTTAGTAGTAGTAACACTTTTTACCCTATATCTCACTACTGTTTCTCTAATCTATCTTGGACATATCTCTGTACAATCTGACAGAACCTAGGTATGATCCTGCAGCAGTTTGTTATTATTGATGAATTCCAGAAAGAAATATTGGATCATGTTTGTAAACTTTTCCTCTGGACATATTAGATTATATTGGATTCATAGGTTTACTTAAGTAATTACGTAAGTCTCTTGTGCCAGGAGGGCGTTGTGTCCCCACCCACCAAAGGGCATGGCAAAGGACAGAGTTAAGGGTTTTTGATGTTGGAGTTTTGATTTTGGAATGTGATGCTAAAGCTTTAAGCTGGAGCCCGGGGAAGTAGCTCGCAGAGGAAAGAGAAGCAAGACTCTAGAAGGGAGGAACCCAAGAACCCTCACAAGGTTGGCAGCCATCTTGCTCCAACAAGTGAAAATAGACTTTGGTGAAGGAAGTAATTTATGCTTTATGGCCTGGTACCTGTAAGCATCTACCCCAAACAAATACCCTTTATTAAAAAACAACCAATTTCTGGTATTTTGCATCAGTACCCCTTTGGCCGACTAATACAGACCCACTGAACCAATTTTTAAAAATCATATTAATGGGAAGCATTCTAGATTTTGGCTTAGGACTAGAGTGAATTGGATAAAATAAATGTTGAACCCATTCAACTTGATTCTTTCGGAATAGAGAAAACCTTTAAGCTAACATTTTAATACTTTTTTACATGGTAGCATTTATAGCTTAAAAACCAAGAAATGTTTAATTTAGTGAAAGATTAATTATAGAACTATTCTCGTTATCCAGAAAGTAAATATTAATTATATATTAATTTCAACTAAATAATTTCTAATGTAATATTATTAAATTGTTATAATTATGATTTCTTAGTAAGTCCAAAGTCTTGTGAAACTTCATTAGAAATATCAAATAATAGTACACATAAAAAGAAAGTAAAACCACCAAAAAATATCTCAGTAAATGATATATACTTGCATTTAAAAAAGGTAATTGGAATTAAGTGGGAAGAACTATCTACCTCTTTTATACTTTTTGCAAGGTATTGAGAGTCTTTGATAATATGCCAGGAAAAAGCATATGTATTTCATATATAAGGTGTTATGCTATATATAAAATTTCATGTCATCCTAGCTGAGTTATGGAATTTTATAGTAAATTGTTATTGATATTTAATATTGCACTTAATATTTTCATGCATTAGTCAGAAAAGCTGATTTTTACACATGCATTTAGGCATTATGTGCACTTATTGATGATAATTCAAAACGTGCTGTTGGATGTACCTTCAAACAACCTAAAAACAGCCTTTCCAGCAAAGTTAGAGTTGTCTAGCATCTGCCCCCAACTGTATCCACATACCATCATGTACTCTGGCCATGGCATCCCAAATCATCAGTCAAAAAGGGAGGGCAACAACAGCAACAAAAAAACCAGCGTGGCGAGCGCAGCAGAGATCCAAGAGCATCTGTGGGTGGCATTGTCCTCTATGGCTGGATTCTGTACTCACACTGGATGTTCTTAGTGAAATCTGCCCACTGGTGTCTTTATCCAGATACAAAAAAGACCATGAAAACTATTGATAAGGAAATCTTGTAAGCATAAAATATCTATTAATTCTATTAATGGAAATAAAAAATAAAAAGAAGAAATAAAAGATTGATAGCATGTTAAACCAACAACCCATGGTTCTTTGATTTAGCTTTTATTTGTCTTCCTTTTTCAGTATATAAAATATATACATTTTAACATTTATATAATGTCATCAATGAAATACTGGTTTTATCTTCACTCCTGGGTATGAATACTGCTTGACTCATTTAAGGATATGAATTATACAAGCCATAGCCTCTTTCTTCCCTATTTCACAGAATGGCTTGTCTTTTGCATTTGCAATCTGTATGCTGAATAAATTGGTGTGTTTCTTTCCCTTGAAGAGGCTACATATTTCATACATACGTGGCAGTTGTAGGTACATATGTCTGCTGTAGGTACAACTCACATTCATTGCTAGTAATTACATAGAAGGGGTTATAGTGAGCAAAGCCAGTTGATAAAAATGATAATGCAAGGCTCTGTATTTATTCATTTGCAATGATTTCCACATCAACTTCACTCAGTTTATAAATCTAAACATTAGTTCTCTTGCTGTCAGCACTTCAAACTCCACCGGGGATCCGTCGGCCAAGCTGTGCTTTCTGCCTCTTAGAATCATCATGCAAAATAAAGATTCTGCATTTGGAATGTAGCTGACAGGTTGGTTGATGATGCACCAGATAGAAAGGAATGCACTTTTCCTCCTCAGCTGTGTAGTCTCTTCTGTTCCACAGGCTTATTTCTTTAGTAAGGAAAGCAGATGTGACTTAAGGAATGGGGACAAGGAGGTAGGAAGAAACGACCATCATTTCATAAGTCTGTTGCTAATTGCAACACGTTTTTTCATTCTGTTTTATAAAGTACTAAAATTTCTTGGGTATCAATAGCTAATTAATTCTGATATTTTTTATTCCTAAAAGAAAAAAAAACTGTGCATTTCTGGCTTATTTTATGTATTTAAATGACAAATGTGATAGTAAATAAATTGGAGGTTATTTGCCAAATTACCAATCCTGTCCTACTCCTAATTCATTTTCTTAGAAAAAAATTCACTGTTTGGTTCCTCTCTTTCTCCCTCCTCCCTCCCTCCCTCCTTCCCTCCCTTCCTGCCTTCCTTCCTTTTCCTCACTCTCTATCTCTCTCTCTCTTCCTTTCTTATCTTCCCTCCCTCCCTTCCTTCCTTCCAGCTTTCTGTCTTTGTGTCATATATTCTGAGTTGTGTTTTTTTTTTTTCGGTAGTATTGACTGTGGTGGACTTTATCAAGCTATTTATTTTTAACATGCTAGTCATGTGTTAGCCATCTCTAGAGTATAGAATATTAAAGTTACTGATTATATTCTCTTTAAAGTTTCGGCGATCATTAATTTGCACATTTTTTCTTTTCTATTGAAAGATTATATTTTGCCAAAAAATTTGCCATTAAAACATGGCATTTATCTTTCACTTATCAAACCTGATATTTTAAAAGAACAAGAACTTCAAAATTAAAGAAATACCCAGGTTTGGACAGCTACTTGCTTGTAGATCAAAGAGACAGACTTTGTTATACAGAATCAACTCTACAGTGGATCTGTTGGATATTTAATTATCTTTACAGATATTACAAAACAGGAAGCTGATTGTATGCACAGCAGTTAAAAACTCATTGTACTGTAATTCCATACATCTTTGCATGTGGGTTTTGGCAAAGCTATGAATGGAAGTGTTTTCGTAAAGGAATTATTCAATTTGTATATTTAAGGCTGACTTTTGAATTATTCCCATCTCTTCCTTCTCAAATACAAGTTAATCTATTTATTTAGATTATATGGAAGATCAAATAAAGTACCAAATAAGAGCCTGAGCAGCTGAGGAGAAAGTTGCCCTGCTATAGATAATGGGACACCTCTGCAATATATAATTATATTTCCTTTTGAATTTTAGCTACTGTATCAAACATCATATATCATCCTGGATACTTTGTATCACTTTATCTTCAGAAATATATTATTAAATTAGTATTTGCCTATATAATACAATTTTGCTTTATTAATGAAAATTTTTATAATATTTTATTAAATCTGGGAAGCCCTCCTTCCCAAAAAAGTCATCTCCATTTAAAAGTTGTACACATTATATATCCCTGTGAATCCTAGAGGGCTTTTTGTTCTTTTACCGGCCCTTTGGAAAGTCAGTTCATTATACAGTTATTCTGGGCTATGTTTGGAGCTTCTAATAGAGCAAGTTTAAAGAGTATAAAACAAAGATATTGCTTTGACAGAGGGTCAATGAGATCTGCACAAGGAGGGATTTATTGGCCATGAGGTGTCCTGCGTCATTCCCTTACCCCTGGTTTCTCATGCCATGGGGTTCCCTGCGACAGCACCCTGGAGAGACACTCTTTCATTGTTTCTTTCACTCTCCTTTTGAGTAGCCAGTTTATGTATCTAACAATTGTACATGAAAAAAATCCACAAACTGATCTTTCCTTGGAACCATAGTATTAATGAAAAGCGAAACAAAACAAAATTCAAACTCATCTTTACTTCTTAGATAAAGATTTAGGGAATGGTAATGAATTGGATAGGGCAGCCTGGCACCATGCCAGGAACAAAATTGCTACTCAATAAATATGTATTAAATGACTGGATGAATAAACACTAACCTGAACAATTTTTCTGAATGGTCCTGTGATCCATAATTTATTCCCAAAGGGGCTTATTCATTCAACAATTATTTACAAGGCACCTATCACATGCCAGTTTGTAATATTCACTCGAGGAGATACCAAAATGTATAAAGCATAATATAAGACATACTTAATTGCCGTAATGTTTGCGTAATTACTAATATAAAGTAAAAGGAACGTGCTGTAAAAGAAATCCAGATAAAAAGTAAGTGCAAAGATAATTGTTAGGTATCTCCTCTCATAAGCTACTAAATGTTTCCCAAAGACTATTAACACATTCTCTTCATAAAAGCAACTACTTACTACCACCATGGCATACCTTGCAGATGCCAGGTATATTGCTTCTATCATGTCTAACCACACAACAACCCAGCAAAGAAAGCATTATTATTCCCACTTTATAGGTAAGGAAATAGAGACTCAGAGAAACTAAGAAGGTAATTTTCTCCAAGTTACATAGCTAATCAGCTCCAAGTCCAGGATTCCCAGCATGGGTCTGTGTCTCCATTGTCTTACACTGCTGCAAGAGACAGTCTTACCGAGTTCTGAGTTCTTGCCTCTGCCTCTCTCCTCTGACTGCGCCTGAAGCTCCTTGTCTGACTCTTAAAGACTCAGCATGACCTCTCCTGCCCCACCCAGTGCCTCTCTCTAGAAAGCGACCGGTTTGAGAAGTTCTAGCTCAGCACTCTGGAACAGTTCCAAGTTGCCCTCGATTCCTTGAGGCTTTTTCCTTGTCCCTGAAACCCAGTCTCCATTTGGCATTTCTTCCCTCCTTGTTCCCAGCTTCCTAGTTTCTGCCTGGAGACCCTAATAATCCAGTCCTTGTAGGACTGGGAAGCTGGCTTGCCCTGGTTATCCCTTTATCTACACTGAATCCTTCCCTTGAACTCTGGCCACCTGATGGCAGAGTTTCCCGCCTGTGTGGATGTCCTAGAATTGCCTGTTTTGATCCCTTGGTGCTGCAGATTGTCCTACATGAAATACAAGGATTTTGGTGATGGGGCTCCTTCTCCCTGCTCCAGCCTCACCGTCACAACCTGCACCCCAGTCATACTGAACTATCTCCGGATCCCTGATTTTGGCCTGTTTACTCTTTCTCACAGGACTTGGATAAACTGCTCCTTCTATCTAGAGAACTTTTCCTCACTCTTCCCCTATTTTTGGGGTCTCCTTTATTTAGGGCTCAACTCAAACATCACCTCCTACAGGAAGTTGTCGTTCTGTGTTTTCCCAATGAACTCTTACTGGGCTAAATGTGAGACCATCATCAGTGTAACCCCAGAACCTCAACCAGGGTCTGGCATGCTGTAGACATTTAACAAATATTTTTACATTGGAAATATAAAACTACTTACAAGGCAATTTACAAGAACCATAAAAATCAAACAAGCAGTACTTGGATGACTTTAATCTCTAGTTCAGTGTTCCCTGATGCAGTAGTTTCCCCCATAATGCAATACTCTATATACTAGCGAACTCTCATCAATATCTTAGGAAACCATGAAAATTTTGGTTCTAGTACATGAGAATTCTAAGTCGTTCCTTCTGGAAGAATTATTTCAAGCCATATTTATCACAAGGACTAGCAGGGTATATTCCTATGATTTGCAGATAAGGAAATTGGGGCCTAGATGAGTGTCAGATGTTGTTTCTGACAACCCTTGGTTAATGAAAGATTTGGATTTGGGTTCAGGCCCTATTTTTATGGGGTAGAATGTCAACATTTGGGACATATGGCTGATTAAGATATTCCATGTCTATGAGTCTTATGAATGACAAGGCATTTCTTAGAAATTTTGTAAATTATTTAAGTAGATATATTCCTAGGAAAAAATGTTTTCCATAAAAATGAAAACAATAGAAAACACTAAGCTACATTATTGTATAATTTAGAAGATAGCAGATATCTTGTCACTGTTGACAGGTCACCTGCTATCCCTGCCATTCAGCAAAGAGAGAAGACTCATCTGAGAGTGGTGATGGGCAAATTCAGAAGATGCAATGAGTATCCCCTGTAGAATGGAGCCATCACAAAGGCCTAGAACACTCTGTCTGATATGTGGCAGGAGTTTTCTGGCCAAATTCTCAAATGATTAGGAACATGCTGGCCTTTCACACTTTGTCGAAGTCTACTGTGTAGTAGGATTCTATAAACCTATAAATTTCTCTTTCAGTGGTAGGAAAGGGTTTCTCTGTGCAATGTTGAATTTGTGTTCCTTGAGCAATTCCTGACTGTCTTACTGGAAGGAAACAAAAGAAAAGAAAGGTCAAACTTTCCGGTATGTGTAGACTGGCACTAATTAATATTCATTCTCTTCCCTCCCTCCCTTCCTTCCTCCCTTCCTCCCTCCCTCCCTTTCTTCCTCCCTCCTACCCTCCCTCCCTTTCTTCTTCCTTCTTTTCTTTCTCTTTTGCAAAGTTTTGAAAATCTAGATTATACCAGGAACTGTGCAGGTACAGGAGATGCTGAGATACTGTAATGAATGGCCTTAGAGCTGGGAGCAAGAGGGGGTTAGAGTGATAGAGATCATGGGTTGCCATTAACCAGGGCGACTTCTTCCTTTTAATCCAAGCCTTCCTTTCTGGATTCAGAAAGCAGAAATGAGCCATCAAGAATAATAAAAGGAGAAAAAAAAATCCTTCCTTCCATGTAGTTCTCCAATATTCTTCTTAAATAAACTTGCAACTTTCAGCTGGAGCCTGCAACTTCCTGGTCATTGGGGAGGGAAGATTAATAAATTGCCACCCTGCCAGGGAAACTTGGGCACAGGTGAATATTTCCCATTTGGCTTGCGTTCCCCGTGAGAGCTCTGAGCTTGTGAGAATTCATGTATAGAGCAAGGAAACATTTCATTTTTGGATGAGCTCAAGGAGAGGTGAATTAGACTCTGTGTTTTAGACATTTGAATTACTCCTTTGTCTTTTTTAAACTATGAAGGGGAATATGTTTCATCCCATGAAAATATATATTCAACCTTTTTTCATTTAATTGAGTTTACAAGTCAGCGTCCTATCCTGTTTTTATTTACTTATTTAGTAGTTTTGAGGAAATTTCTCCATTATACTAACCACCTTAAAATCCTTCTTCAGATTAAGATCAACATCTGGGGCTAGAATTTAAACCCCAGAAAAGGTAGTAAGTAAAGAACCTTTAATTTATGAAACTGAACAAGTTGACTTATCCAAACATCTCTAGGGCTTTAATAGGGGATATCTATAATTCTCTGAATTGTATTCCTTTCACAGTGATATTTTGTAATTCCATTCTATTACCCTTGCTTAACATTAATGAGATAAAAAGATCACATTATGGCGATTGATGTTCTTCAAATTGAATGCACGTTTCCATGTACGAAGCTGTCTGCTAATTTAAAAAACATAGCATGTAACATAGAATCATGACCACGGTCATCACTCAGCTGGGACCAGATAGCATTTTTTATCTATTCATTGGATTTAACAAGGCATGAGATGGAAGCAGAATACAAAGTGTGGGTAGATTATCCTGTATTCCTCGTTTGGGCCAATTCTTGGCAATCTCAGCAAGGAAACTGAGGCTTCATGTTTCCATGGAAATAAACCTCAAGGTCAAAGGGGCATATGGAAGGTCAGACAATGACAAAGGAACATCTGAGAGGCCATCTGGATGAGTGACCTGACATAATTAGTCATTAATCCCACTCTGGGGAACAATAGAGCTGGCAGAGAGTGTGTTTGGGCTTTGATCGTGGTCTGGGTGATCTCATAGGGAAGAGGGAAAAAGCCCCACTTGGTAACTAAGCAGATTACCCTGGCATGCTGTTAACTAAAGACGGGGTGGCCAAGGAGGCCAGTGGGATATGCGTTTTACATATTAGACTACATTTCCCTCACTTACCACAGGCCTCTCTAGGGCCATGTGGCTTTCGGATTAGCTTCTGGGTAGCAGTTTTTACAGTTTACAATGGAAAGAGAGCAAAAGTCCCAAAATACATTACTTAAAATTCTTAGGCAACAGATGGGAAGATAGCTGGAGAGCCAACGGCATTAGCCAGCTTGGTTTACAGGTGTCAATATTTACTAAGCAAAGTTTGCCAGGGTGCCTTTTGGGAAAAAGCAGAGAGAATAGTTAATCAGTAAAACAATAGCAATCAGTCCGTTGTCTGTGTTTAGCAGAATGGTTAGAATTATAAGTTGTCTTAAATGGTGAGAAGTACTCATCAGCATCTGTCTTTCTCTTCAGCCCCTTTTTTCTCGTTTATGAGTCTTAGCTGACTTTGATCAGCTTCCCCTCACATGCAGCTAGAATCCTTCTATTTGAAGTGCTGGTGATATTTTGAGATTGATTGTCTGCATTTCTGTAGGATGTGAACATGATAGCAATTTTTATAAATGCATGTATTTCAGCAACTGCTGAAATCACCCTCTGCCCACCCCAGAGATAACTGTATTTGCTGTGTAAAGAATGGTGGCCAGATGAGGTAGTAAATATATTGAACTAGTCTCTTTATTAGAACAGCTTTCTGAATAATGACATTTAAAAGTCATTGTGAGCTTTTAAATTTTGAAACCGAAATCTGATTAGTCATTTGGATGGTGTATTATGGCAAACTATGCACAAGGAGACCTAATCTGGTTCTAACTCTGCAACCAATTTGCTGTGCAATCATTTTGTGAGCATTTCCTTATCTGTAAAACCATGGGTTGTAATATATCAGGGAGAGAAAATATATTTTCTCTTTCAGTGCCAGGGATGACAGGTAGCGGCTGCCTGGGCAGCCATTACCAATTGAGAAAGACTCTGAAGGGATGTCCACCCACAGCAGGGAGGACAGATTAGATTAGTAATGTGTGCCGTTGGGATGAAAATGGCAGTGGCAGCAAGAGTGCCAAATCATGACTTAGGATTTGATTATCTTATATATCACTACCAGTTCCAATTTTAAGAATTTGGCGGAGAGATATATAATTTACATACTTTTTATAGACCTTTAAAGTTGTGTCCTATGTAATACTAATAATAATGCTTATTATTATTTGTAGTAGTAGTAGTAGCAGCAGCAGCACAAGACTCATATTGAGTATGGTCTAGAAGCTACAGGGCATGCAAAAATCAAATTAGCTTGGTTGCCAATACGTAATTATATTTCCATAAGTAGAATGTGGGTACCTAAATCATAGACACCGCTGATGAAATTAAGATGCCAAATCAAGGTTGAATGTGACCAATGGCAGAAAATGCCTCTTAAATAGTGCCATAGGCTATTGTTACTTGATCTTGCTTCTTCTCTCCCTTAGAAAGGTGAATTTTTAAAATACATCTTGAAAACACTAAATATAAATTCAGATGGGTTTTGAGTTGACTAATAATCCTCAGTGCCTGCTCAGAGTGGCTAGAAATAGATAACATGAAAGCAGCAATACAGCTTTCCAGCTTTTTTACTAGATTCCTTTCACTGAGGATAAAACAATACTGGGCATGCAGGATCTCTGTCCCTCCTCCTTGTGCCTTCAATCTGTTATACCAGAAGTAGGCTCAGGGGTTTGTTTCACTGTTGCAACATGTTAATTCACGGGAATGATTTGCTCAAGCTTTCTGACTGATGCAGAAGATTCCTGAAGTCCCTTCTGTAATAAAAAGTACCTGAAGTCAGCATGAAATAGAGCTGAATTATAACATTATAATAACTTGAGTTACTCTAGGTTGTATCCTCATATCTTTATTTACAGAATGCCTAAATGTGAGAAATTAACAAGGGCAGTTTCTGACATTTTGAAAATGTCAATACTCAGTTTCCACTGAAACTCTGTTTACTCTTATGAATTTCCCCAATCACTCTCATCTTTGAGTTCATGTGTGATGGGAAGCAGGGAAGTTTGTGAGAGGTAGCAACATACCCAGCAGACTGACACACAGAGGGGGTCGTTTATGGAACCCCTTTCTCTACATGACAAAATTATTTTCAGGAATAATTATAAAACAAATGAATACAATTAATGGCCAGAAAATAAACAGAGACAATGAAGTTTTTAAATTGAATTTGATATAATTATTTCAGTAAAATATTTTTGAAAATTAAAATTAAAAATTAAATAATTATTTTAACACAAAAGGAAGAAGTAATAGTTTATCATTTTTAATTACAATTAATATATGTTTTAAGCAAAAAGGAAGGAAATGGAGAAAAACACCTGTTTTTCAACTTTAACTTCTGCAAATTTGTCGATGACTTTGAAAAAAAATCCACTTTCAATCCATGTTTGTTCCTGGTTGACTGAAGAACAACTTTTTAAATCAATTTTAATGTGTAAAAGAAACAAATGTATAAATTGTTAGGGAAAAAAATCTTAAATATGAGTTTGGCAGAGATTCATACAAATGCCATTTCACAACAAATCCCAGAAATTGTATTACTATTCATGTCTTTGTTTCTTTAGGATTGATACTAATGCCATTCAAATGTCCCTTCAAAACTTTCCACTAAAATATTTTCAAGAGAAAATTAATCACATATTTCTATTAGACTTGGTAAAAGCCTCCAAAGTTTTTCTTTTTCTACAAAAGTCAGAAAAATGGTTAAATGATAGCACACATTGACATTATTTGATCCATGGCTTGAGAGCAAGTGTCCAGGTCTTGTTGCAAATGATTGAGGCACAGCCCTTTTGATTTCTTCTGGCAATGAAATGCCAGCATCTTTTGTCATTTCTCTTGTCATTCTTTGATCCTTTTTTGTATGAAATAGTTAATGGCATATATCATAATTTTTATGGGCTGATCAAAGAATGATTTTAAATCTTGGTGATTCACTGTTCATTGTTCAAAACTGCTTCTATTTTTGTGTCTGATTAACCCCATTTATAAGTTTACAACAGAAAAAAACTCAGAAAGGAAAAAATTACATACAGTTATCATTGTTTATGTAATATCTGTGGTTTAAATGGAAGACTACGTAGTGCCATAAGGACTGCAGGCACAAACTGTACCTGAAGTGAACTCAAAAGATTCCAACCTGTCATGAACTTACTTTCTAAACCAGCATGTGTAGCTGAGTCTGTGTGGGTTGGAGGGTGGCTTTATCACGGGGAACTCTCTGTATTCACTTTTATGTAGAAAACAATGCTGATTAGAGGATAAGGAACAAAAGTATGCTTATTGGAAGTTTTCACAATTGTTTGGAACTTAGACAAACAAAAGACTTGGAGGAGAAATCACCGATATTGTTAAGAATTGCCTGGTTTGGGTGATAATAAAAAGGAGAATAATTTTTGTTGGTTTTATTATTTTTTTAAGATTCTCTACCATCTGCCCTCTTATTGTTTGCACCTGGGGTTAGCCACTCCTTCTCCCTGCCTGTGGGACTCCACTGAGTGTGGGAAAGGGTGAGGGTAGCCAGCCTGACGTGAAGACTCCATCACAGAGCAGTTTTATCCCACCCCCCTCTTATGTAAGTGAGAAAAATCTTTCCCATTCTGAGAAAATTATGGGGATTTTAATTAGGTGAGGTGCAAATTATCTTCCCTAATATTGTGACATAATGTATTTCAGGATCTCCACATCTTCCATTCATTTTTATCCTACATGTCTCATGTGTTATTGAGTGGACGTACTACACATGCTCTTTGATGGACATGTCCCAAAGCCAAGGCTTCGTCTCTTTCCTAGTGTACTAAGAACATTTTAATCTATTACTATAACTTCTTCATAGGACCACTCCACTTCAGTTTTTAATTTTTGCAGCTCCCTCTAGATGTTTTCTATTGCTCCATGGATTATACTGCTTTACCTTTACAATTTAATGGCTTATTAGCACATCATTGAACAAATCCAAATTTCTCACCCTCTACTTTTCAGAGACGTCTTCCCAGACTTGCATAAATAGAATTAATTCCTTCCCTGGGACTCCACACATTTTGCTCACACCTCTCTTCTAGGTTTTATTGTACAATATCATAATTATTTCTTCATATAAATTTCCTTTAGAATGTGACCTCTAGAACTAGAAGCATAATTTTCCTCTCTCCCTAGAACATTACATAGCCTGGTACAATACTCAGTGATCAATAAGTTACTTGGAAATATTGAATAAATGAATGAACATTTAAATTGGTCTAAGATTAACTCATTGCATTCTCCTTCTGCTGTAGATTTTTTTCCCCAAATTTTGCTCCTATTTATTTCCACAAAAAAATCATACTTGACATGTATTTGATATAATTATTAATTGTCCAGGTAGTTCTGTCTTACTTTGTAAATAGTCTACATGATTACTTGCATGGGGGTTAGAATTTTCAGGTTCCTGGTGGTCAGATCTTGGTCATCAAAGGTGCAGTACAGCCCCCAACATTGTGTTGTGTGCAAGCATCTAATATATACATGCCCTTTTGTGCTTTTGAAATCAGATGATCATAACTCCTGTCCCAGAAGAATAGAATGAGATAGAAATAAATAAATTGAAGCACAAATGAGAATATTTTTGGCTAATTTGGCTAAGAAAACACATCCTTTATCATAGGTGTTTACGACATGGTGCATTTGAATGCAAAGATTGTATTTTAACCAAGTAATATTCTCTGCTGATAGACCTTGCTTATTTCACTGAGAGGAGAATCACATTGTAGGAGAAAGTGCCAAGCCCAATATATATTCATGATCTACTTGAGAGATTATCATCATCTAAACAATTCCCCACAATAAACAAACCATTATTAAGAAACAACTATGGACATAGCACCGAATTCAAAGCTCACAAATATAGAAGTAATATAAGACATAGTCTGCCCATGAGGCTAACAATCTTTTTGAGAAGATGAGGCACATGTAGACAATTATTTGAAAGCAATGCAGGAGGAGTATAATAGTATTAAATCACATAATACAGTCACCCTGTACTAGATTGGGTTGGAGAGTATTGGAAAATAATTCTTTAAGAGTGTCTCAAGTTTCTGCATGTTTTGCAAGAAGAGACACAGGCTACCTTTGTTCAAGTTACCGTTTCTTGGATATTTTGCAGAATGAACAACTTGGAAGATAAAATAGTGTCTCCCCTGAAACAAAGGGAAGCCATGTTTATGCCCATTATAAAAGTTTCAACTTCCGTGAGTTCAGGGCTTTTCTCATGTAACACAGTCTACTGCATGTGCAGGCGTCTATTTGTATCACCTACTGCAAATATACTGGTGCTCACAATGCTTTGCTATGCTGATTCCTGTGTCTCATGTCTTCTGCCAGCATCTATAAAATAGTGGTAGGCTAACTTATCAGTTTGTAAGTAAGGTAAAATCTCAGGACCTTTACTGTTCTTGATAGAGAATAGGAATTCATGGAGGAAGTAGGACTACAGTTGGACCTGAAAAATGGATATGGTTTGGTAGAGAAGGAAAGGGAGTGTATTTCTAAATAGTGATTATGTAAAATGGACTCAGATTTTGGAAAGTCTTAAATCAACTTCAGTGGCTGGATTTTGTGCTGGCTTGAATCTTTCATGGAAATCCTGTTCTTGAAGCAAACTCATTCCTGTGCCTATAAATCCATCATAGATGGAAACTCTTGATTAGATTCAGTTAAGAGGCCTTACAACAAGATCATTTTTGACTAGATCACTTCAGTTAAGGGCCTTTGATCAGTTTGTGGGATCCAGGGTGGGTCTTAATCCTTTCAGTGGTGTCATTTATAAATGGAGGACTAAAAAGGCACAGGCACAGGGAAAAAGAAGGAGAAACAGAGAGAAACTCCAGGAGGCTGAGAGTGAGGTTCCAAAGGCTGGAATCAGTGGAGCACAGACGCTCAGAAAGAGGCCTCTGAGAGGCTGAGAGAGAAGGCCCACAGAGAATAAGAAGCTGAAGTGATGTGCCTGGAGGAGAGGAAAAAGAAAAGCAGACCCTGCCATGTGCCTGATCGCCCACAGGAGAAAATGAGCCTGGAGGCTGAAGGCGACCAGCTACCATTGTGCCTTGCCATGTGGCAGGAGTCCAGGATTGCCAGCAGTTGACCTTTGGTGAGACAGCATTTCTTATGATGCCTTGATTTGGAATTTCCACAGCCTCAGAACTGTAGATTTTTAACCTAATAAATTCCCATTGTAAAAAGCCAACCCATTTCTGGTATCTTGCACCCAGCAAACTAAAACAGATTTATTCTTGCATTGTATAAATTTTGAAGAAAGAAATAAGATAAAATTAATATTTTAGTAACTTTAATCTATGTGTGGGAGGCTGAACTATATACCCCAGTTTGGACATGTTCTTGGTTTGTCTACATTCTGGTAGGTGTGACCCATTGTAAGCAGGACTGTTGGAAGATGTTGTTTTAGTTAAGGTGCACCCAACTGAATGAGGTTGGGTCTTAATCCTTTCACTGGGAGAAAGCAAACATTCTAGCCTCTGAAACCATGAGTCAATAAATTTCTAATGTTTAAGCCAACCCATTGTGTGGTATTTGTCACAGCAGCTGTAAACTAATATGCTGTGGGTTTGACAGAGGAGAGAAAGAGTCCAGAGTCAAAGGGACATATTAGGAATGGTAGCAGTCTTCTAGGTAGTACATGTACATAGGAGAGGGATTTAGAGACAAGAAGAAGAAAAAATTTCATGGAACTGTAGTGTCTTTCTTTAGGTTAAGAGATAGGGAGGGGCAAGAGGACAATTTCTTTGGACAACCTGGACTGAGGTTATTTCTTGCAAGTCTACAAAGAACGCATACTTGATTATTTTTTCCTGTTCATTTTTCCATTCTTCAGGAAGAAAAGGGAAAGACAATATTAAACTGCTGTATGCCAAGTGGTCCTGGAGATGGTACTTTGGCAAGTTTCCCAGAGATGAATAGCCTTCTTCAAGGGATTTCTAGATTCTGTTTCTTTATTCTTTGCATCTCATTTTTGTGCCTATTTCTATTTCTCAACTTGTTCACTGCCCAACTGCTGGGACAAGAAGAGAAGGTAAAGTATAAATCAAGCTGCTTCATTACTATTTAGCAGTTTCCACAAAAGGTTTGCTAGGGAAAAGAGTTGAAATGAGGTCAGGGAAGAGCCCATGGATTTCAGTGTCCTATTCATGCCTGCCACTCAGCTCTACCACCAGCTTCGGACCTGGGACTGTAGGACCTCCCTGAGGCTTGTCCTTTGATTTTGTGTCTGACTCCTTCCAGGCCTAGACTGGGACCATATTGCTAATAAGCTGTGAGTAACCGTCAACATGGCCAGCCACTCACATGAACAAAGATGAGAAACATGGAAAAGTTTTAAAAATTGTACTACTTCTCATTCTTAGAGAGCTTGGTGTTGACTTTCAAACTGTACAAATGATTAATAAGGAGGCAGATTCATTGAACATACACTTAAAGTCCTGGATACTTTCAATAGCTAAGAAGCATCCTCTACTGGCAAATGCAGCCTAGGATAACGGGGTGTTCCTTAGCCTACCCCGTGGTACACCTTCTCCCTCCCCTCAGCCACGCCCCAGCATGCCCCTGCCTGCCTTCTCTGCTGTATTTTTCTTCAAAGAATGTACATGTTCCAAAATATCATTTACTTATTTGTTATATTGTCTGTCTTCTTCCAGTGGAAACTTCTATAGGGAGTTTTGTCTGTTTTGTTCATCACCTAAGTATTCCCAGCACCTAACACAATACCTAGCATGAAGTAGGTGCTCAAAAACAGGTGTTGAATGGACTCTAAGTATTGAGAACCAAAAATATGGGAAACAAATGATAATAGTATGACCAATGTTCTTCATTCTTCAAGGTAGACAAAAATTCATTTGTTTCTGGAGAAGAGGAGGTAAAGGAGTGCAAGAGAGAGGACCAAAGAAAGATTAGAGTGTTGGGAATGAGCTGTCAGGACCTGAAGCTCCAGTAGCTGTGACTTCTGCTTCTTTGGTCATACTGTCATCTACTAAGGCAGGGCCTCTGGAAAAGTCTGAGAACCCAAGGATTTCTCTCCAATTCCACTCAAAAGTGTCCAACCCTCCAGCCTCCCTCACTGCGGCTCCTTCTGCAAGTGCAGAGGTCTCTGGGAAGTTAATTCTGCACTGTACTCAGTTTTGAAGGGGGAAAATATTGTGTGTGTGTGTATGTGTGACAGAGAGAGAGAGAGATTTTCTGTTGAAGCTATGTTTCTTTTTTTTTAAAGATTTATTTTTTATTTATTTCTCTCCCCTACCTACTCCTTCGCCCCCGTTTTCTGCTTTCTGTATCCATTTGCTGTGTATTCTTCTGTGTCCACTTAAATTCTATCAGTGGCACTGGAATCTGTGTCTCTTTTTTGTTGTTGTTGCATCATCTTGCTGTGTCAGCTCTCCATGTGTGCGGTGCCACTCCTGGGCAGGCTGCACTTTTTACGCATGGGCTCTCCTTATGGAGCACACTTCTTGCGTGTGGGGCTCCCCTACATGGCGGACACCCCTGTGTGGCACGGCACTCCTTGTGCACATCAGCATTGCGCATGGGTCAGCTTGCCACATGGGTCAGGAGGCCCTGGGTTTGAACACTGGACCTCCCATGTTGTAGGCGGACATCCTATCAGTTGAGCCAAATCCACTTCCCTGAAGCTATGTTTCTTGACCCCCAATGAGTAACATCGTTTTACCACTTTCTTAGGACTTATCTTCCCTGTTCTGTTATGACCAGTTATTATTTCCGCTTTCTCTCTCTTTAAACACATGTAATGTGTTCCTTTAGACATGACTCTTTGTCTCTTTAGTATATCTTACACAAGGGTCTCCAAAATCTGACTCTTTCCTATGGCCCCAATCTTATCTCCCACCACTATATCATGTTTTAGATCTGGGACTGCAACCTGTATAATTTAACCAACTGATATGACCTGTCCAGCCATGCAGACTTTGAAACGTTGAGAAACTGGACATCCAGTTTCTCCTATAAAATCAGAGTTGGCAATACTGGGTCTGTATTACTGACTGTTCCCACAGGAATAATCAGCTGAAGGTCTGCCTTGCTCCACTTCACCTCCAGCTTGTGTTGATCATCACTTTCTGTCCAGGCCCAGAGGAAGTGGGAGAAGGATGGGCCAGGACACTGTCAAACCTTCCTTTGCTCAAGCTGCCACTTGGTCTCACCCCTCCCCATTTACCTTACTAATAATATCCACTCATTTTTAAAGACCTAGATCAGGAATCTCCTATTCTATGCCATAGTACCTCTCTCTCACAAGCAGAGTGTATTCATTCATTCGTAAACATTTATTGAGAACCTAGTAAATGTGAGGTCATGAGAATCCAGCAGGGAAGAATGTAGATACCATTTTTTCTCTTATGAAGCTTACATTCTAGTGAGGAGAGTCAAGAAAGAAGCAAAACAAAAACCCTCAACAAAAACAAATAAGAAAGTAGCAGATAGGATAAGTCCCCTAATTAAATCAGATGAGGAGATATTCTGGGAGATACTTAGCATGGAGGGCAGAAAGACCCCCTCTGAGGAGGTGACATTTAAGCTGAGATCTGAACAATTAGAAGGGGCCATTCATGGGAAGATATGGAGAAGGAGCTTTCTAGGGATGGTGACTAGATTAGCCATCAAAGACCCTAGGGTGAAGCAAGCTTGGAATGTTTAGAGTACAGAAAGAGGGTCAATGTGGCTGGGAGATACGAGGGGCTTTGATGAAAGTCTACCGACGGTTCTTGATGAGTTTCTGGAAGATGCTGGCTGTCCAAAGATGAGCTGGGAAATTCTCTCTGCATGCTGAAATCACTTCCCCTTTTAAGGCATTCAACTGGATAAAACATCACTCATTGCTGATGGCAATCTCCCTGTGTATTAGCCAAAGGGGTGCTGATGCAAATTACCAGAAATTGGTTGTTTTTTAATAAAGGGTATTTATTTGGGTAGGAGCTTGCAGATACCAGGCCATAAAGCATAAGTTACTTCCCTACCAAAGTCTATTTGGAGCAAGATGGCTGCTGACATCTGCGAGGGCTCAGGCTTCCTGGGCTCCTGCATTCCTGAGGCTTGATTTTCTCTGGGCTCAAGGTTCCTTTCTTCCAGGGGCTTGCTTCTCTTTCCTCTGTGTGCTGACTTCCAGGGCTCCAGCTTAAGTCTTCAGCATCAAACTCCACCATCAAAATGCCAACATCAGAAACCCTCAACTTAATCATAACTCAATCATGCCCAGGTACAGATCAGATTACAAGCATAATCCAATATTTCTTTTTGGAATTCATCAATAATATTAAACTGCTACACCCCGATTGATATAGATGTAATCAGTCATCTATGCAGTAAAGGTACTGATGACTAAAGCCCATAAATGTCCTTGAATTAAAGTTAGCCCAGTGCTTCCTTGGCCAAACCACTGGACACAATTACTTGGCCGACTTGACACCTTAGCTTAACCATCACAATTTCCTATCCTGTTTAGGGGAGGAGGGTTTTGTGGATGCAGGGGACTTTTGCTTCACTGACCTTTTTTTAAAGAGTCCTAGTTAGTTGTTTTGCAGAATGTCACTCCATTTGAATTTGTCTGAATTGAATGTTTCTTTGTATGTAAAACATTTTTAGTAAGACTATTACATAGACATATTGGGTACTCTATTTGTATTGCATCAAGGGCACAAGGTGTCAGTTTTTCCTCATTATGTAGATGTTACATTTGATAATTTAGTAAGACAGTGTCTGTCAACTCAATTTCTCCATGTGCTGCTCCCAACACCCTTTCATCTGATAGTTCTATCATCAAATATTGATTCCTAACTGAATCAATTATTGTTATAGTGTTAGTAAAATGATGACTTTGTGTCTCTATCATTCCTTTTACATTTATTTGGTTAGCATTTTAATTTATAAAAAAAAGCCTTTCCTTCTCTCCCTCTCTCAAATAACCTTTTTTTTTTTAAAGAGGACCTAATACTTGGGAAGCAGGTGCTCAACCACTGAGCTGTATCTGTTCCCCCTAACTTTTTAAGTATCAATTTGGACTCAGGGTTTTTTAAAAAAATTATTCAAGGGAAGCAGATTTGACCCAATGGATAGGGCATCCACCTACCACACGCGAGGTCCAAGGTTCAAACCAGCTCCTCCTGACCTGTGTGATGAGCTGGCCTCAGCACAGTGCTGATGTACACAAGGAGTGCCGTGCCATGCAGTGGTGTCCCCCACGTAGGGGAGCCCCATGTGCAAGGAGTGAGTCCCATAAGGAGAGCTGCCCAGCGTGAAAAAAGTGCAGCCTACCTAGGAATGGTGCTGCACACATGGAGAGCTGACACAGCAAAATGATGCAACAAAAAAGAGACATAGATTCCAGGTGCTGCTGACAAGAATACAGGCAGATACAGAAGAACACGCAGCGAATGGACACAGAGAGCAGACAACTGGGGGGCGGGGGGGTGGGAGGAGGGGAGAAAAAAAAATCTTAAAAAAGCAATTATTCAATGTGTTATATTTCAGTCCTGTCATTCTTCATTTTTTATCTCAGAGACATTTACGTATAAACTCTCCATTAAACTGTGAGCCTCTTGAATATAAGACTCATAGAGCCATGTCTTGTGGATTTTTTTTCCAGTGCCCAACGCACATGTGGAAACTTATGCATATTTATCAAATGAATTAATGAATATAGCTACCACATTGTCAATCAAATGTGTTCTTTTTTTTTGCATTTAAAATGAGATGCTATTTATTATTTATCAATTTGACAAAAATCAAAATATGTTAACACCCTTTTTTTTCTTTTAGTAGTAGTCACAAAAGTTTTATAGTAGAATATTAGTAAGTTCATTCTAATCCATATTTTATTCCTCCATTCTGTGGGCCTTGGGATGGTGATGTCCAGTCCACCTCTATCTTGAGAGGGGGTTTAGATTCCACATGAATGATGGGTGCAATTCTGCTTGCAGTTGTAGGCACTCTCAGTTCCCTGGTGTGGTGATTGACCATCTTCACCTCCTTGTTAGCTGACCTGCGTAAGTCCAGTGAACCAGAGAGTAGGAGTTGCAACTCTGCTGAGGCTCAGGCCCCAGCAGGCACATGGACTGTTGAAAGATTCAAGTCTCCTGAGAATACACCAATGCTAACATCAACCAAAGGTTCATAAAAGTGACAGAAGAGGCATGTGTAGAAAGGTCGCATCTGAGTCCAACTCCATCACACTCAGGGACACAAATTCCAAAGTAGGACCCACTGCCATGGTAGTGAGCTCCAGAGCTATTTGCCATGACCATATCCCTGTGGGTTCACCCATTTTTGTATTAACATATTGTGGGAATTTGAAATGGACACTCATCACACTCTACTAGTGAAAGATATCTTAGTAATATGTATTAAATGTCTTTAAAATGTTCATTTCCTTTCATTCAACAGTTGCATTTCTGGTGGTATCAGGGATGCTAATTTTAAGACCTCAAACCATTGTGTTTTGTTGCAGTTCCCTTTTTTAGAGTTGTTTGGGAACTGCTCCACTCAATGAATCAGTGGAATTCATTGTCATGTGAATGCCATGTGGAAGTGGGGTGAGGGGCTACCAAGAACAAGGGAATCATTACTTGACTTTAAATTTCAAAACAGAGCTTATTAAATCCATAGTGAGTTAATAGCCTGAAAGCAAGTACTTTTGATTTTCAAAAGCCAGGCTTTAATGAAAAACGGGAAAACTTGTACATTTCAATGAGTCAGAGCTTAAAGGACTGACCACAGAATAGATGATAAAGCAGGGAAAAATCCAGAACATTAACTATGCCTTTCCTGGGGCTGGAGAGCAGGAGCCAGAGAGAAAGGGAGGTAAAGAAAAGCGGTCAAATGCGAATGGCCTTGTTTCCAACCTTTAGGGTTGAACACCATGGAAAAGTTTGAAGGGGAAGCTAAAAGCATGTGCCCTTGCTTCCCATTTGTTAAACTTGAAGGAGACTTAGAGAGTGCCCTTTGCCAAAAGGGCAGTAAAAATAACAGTATGGCTTTCTTAAGCAAAGAGAAATCAGGTCTGCATGATTTCTGCATGTGCCTGGCAAAAGGCCAGGAACCGCTATAAGCTGGGGAAGAATTCTGGGTATAGCTAAGAATGAAAGTTGCCATGCCTCTGCCAAAGAGTCAGTCAGCATCAGGCGAAGGGACATCCCACAAGTGGAACTAGAGGGTGGGCATCATTGTGCTCAGGGAGAGTGGGGTCTGGTCAAGCTCTCAGACCTATCACTAGGAATGGCACATCCCAGATAATAGATCAAAGGTTATATTAGCAAAACATAGTACTTCACAATAGCCCATCCTATCCAAGTCTGAAATGTAATATTCTTCTTTTACATGTTACATTTTTATGAAAACATATATGCAATAATGCTTCTTTAAAAATAAAAAAATAAAATGAATAAAATATAGGTGATTCCCATATAGCCCACCAATTCCTCATCTTACATTTTCCATCATTAATAACATCTTACATTAGTATGGTACGTTTGTTACAATTGATGAACACATATTGAAGCATTGCTACTAACCGTGGTCTATAATCAACATTATGGTTTACACTTTGCACCATATGATTTTATACGTTTTGACAAAATGTATAAATGGCCTGTTATCCATTATTGCAATATCATTCAGAACAATTCCAATGTCCCTAAAATGACCCATGTTACACCTACTCTTCCCTCTCCCTCCACTCAGAACCTCTGGTGACCAATATCTTTATATCAGAGTTGCAAGTTCTTCCATTATTAGAAATATAAGCCTACTTTGGTCCATAGTTGCATTCCCCTTTTATGTTTGTTCATTCATTAAACTTAGGATTTTAGAATGGTGATGCCCACTGTGCTTCCGATTGATAGGGGGCTTAGATCCCATGAGACAATTGGATGGAACTGTCCTGTGTGCAGTTGTAGATACTCTATGTTTGTTGGGATGGTGGTTGTCCATTGTCATCATCATTTTGTTAGTTGTTCTGGGCGAGTCCAATGAACTGGAGAGTAGGTGTTGGCTGCAACTCTCCTGAGATTCATTGCTCAACCAGCATATGAACAGATTAAAGATTTAAGTCTCTGGGACATATATCCAAAGGATATAGTGCTAACTATAGTTTCAAACACAAGGGGCAGAAGAACCATGTAGGGAAACTATAAATGAATTTAACTCTGCCACATTGGGGAGAGAGGCCAACACATATTCCAAGGTTAGGCTCACAGATGGGGTGCAAACCTCCTGGGGTTGTCTGCCCTGCCCAGAGTGTCTAGATGTCTCTAGATCCCTCCGGAGCACCCCTGCTTGAGGCATTGTTTACTGTAGCAGTTGATGAGATCCTCCTGAGACATGTATAAGCGTAACCTCTGGAATGACCTCCATATCACTTTGAAATCTCTTAGTCATAAAACTCTCACTGGTATTTACTATTTCTGCCTTTTGGTCAAGGTCTTTTTCCAAATGCATTGCTAGTTGATGCTTGGTAACAATCCCTCAGAGGCAGGGGTGCCCATCTGAGGAAGAATGTCCCATGCCAGGGTGGGTGGGCAGCAGCTTATATGTGTGTTTGTGTTGAGTTTGGCTTAAAGAGAGGCCACATTTGAATAACAAGGAGGTTCTCAGGAGGTAACTCTTAGGCTATAATATGTATTGCTAGGCTGTGTTTCAATTTTACAAGAACAAGGTTGGTAAGTATATGCATCAATGTCAAAGGCCTGACATATTGGCCTGTCCTCTTTCACTAGGCACTGCCCATGTACTCTACAGATTCTTGTCACCGTGAGAGAATGTAGCAGGACTCCCCAGGATGGGAATTTAATATTCAGTTGGTTAATGTGTTGGTCTGTACCCACTGACCACATGAACACATTCATATTCCATAGAGGGATGCCCTGGGTGGCTCCTTCCTCTCACATCCCACAAACACCCTGCACCAGTGATCCTCCCCTGCCCATGATGGTAACTTTTCTGTAATCCAAAACCTCCCAGAAACAAAACCAAATTTTTTGTTTGCATTTTGCCTTCCATCACTGTGAGATATATTATCTTTTATCTATGTTTACAATTTCCTCTATATGTTCCCCAAGTGTCTTTTTTTTTTTTCATTTTATTTTCAAAGAAGCTTTAGGTTACAGAAAAGTCATATAAAAAATATGGGGGATTCCCATATACTCCACTCTCTCCCCCCTCACATTTTCCACTATTAATAACATATTACATAGGTATGGTACATCTGTTACATTGATGAACAAATAGTGAAGCACTGCTACTAACCATGGTCAATAGTTTATATTATGGTTTACGGTTTACATTTTGAACTGTACAATTTCATAGGTTTTGACAAAATGAATAATGGTCATATCTGTCATTGCAAAATCATCAGAACAATTCCAATGTCCTGAAAATGCCATATGTTTTACCTGTTCTTTCCTTCCCCTCCCCTTGGAACTTATATGTAACCACTAAGTTTCAATTTTTCAAGAATAAGGTTAATAGTTACATACATTAATACTAAGGACTTGACATACTGGTCTGTTTTCTTTTATCAGGCACTGCCTATGGGCTTGAGAGATTCTTGCCCCTTTATTTAAGAATATAGCAGGACTCCCCGGGATGGGAGTTTGTTATTTATTGTGTGTGTCTTCACCCACTGAGATAACACCCTATGGCAAGATGAACACATTCATATTCCTTAGAAGCATGTACTAGGTGCACCTTTTCCCACACATACCCCCACCACCAACGCCTGGTACCAGGGATCCTTCCCTGCCATATTTGCTAAAAGAACACTCCCACAATTGTAGTTTCAACCACAGACCTTCAAGTCCACAGAGTCCACCTCTTCCTTCCTCACATTTATCCTCACATTCCACCACCATCATCCCCAACCACTATCGAATCACCCACTTCCACCTAATCACAGATTCTACCCAGATTTAACATTGGCTCACCCACTCACTACTCCCTTTCTGTCACCTGATAATTTATTTTCCAGACTATCTCTGTGAGTGCTCAATATGCTTAGGCCATATCAGTGAGGTCATGCATTATTTGTCTTTTAGTGATCAGCTTACCTCACTCAACATAAGGTCTTCGAGGAAAAAGAAAAGATTCACTTGGCTTATAAATTTCCCATCTCTGCATTTGTTTTTCTTAGCCCAGGTCCAACGATGGATCAAATTATATGATGCCTTTCCTATTTGTAAAGTGGTTTAAAGAAGACTACTACATTTTAAGATTGGTTAGGATGGGCTACTGTAAAGTCCTATGTTTACTGAAGTAAATATCTCCTACTTTTGTTCCATGTAATTTAAAGAAAAGATTATGTCTGTGTTTTAGAACTCTGTTTTTACTACATATCTGTTTGAGAAATTTTTAATTTAGCTCCCTGAGAGATTTCTTAAAGTTATTGCTATGGTCTGAGTCAAGGCAAAGTGCAGAGACTACGAGTTCTGGAGTTGTTTCACATTGGGTCCATCACCATAGCAACTGGTATGCATTGAACATTAAATTTTTTGTTCCATATTTTACTCATCAAGTGATAAGTGAGTGGAAAAGATGCAGTTACCCAGTAAACCGCACCTGGTTAAAAGATAGAGAATTGTCAACACATTCGGTTCTCGAATGGGCATATTGTCTCTTTTTGGGTGAAGTGCGCAATTTGAGAATACTCAATAGTGAGACGCTTTCATTATGCTGTTGAATGACTTGCCGCCTTTTTTTTTTTTTTGATAAAGAAAGTTTTGTTTACTCTTGACAATAAAAATCTTTCTGCTTCAAAGAAACAAAAACTTATTAAAAAAAATCTTACAAGACATTTGGACATCAAATGGCTCTCTTAAAAGATTAGGTAATTGTAAGATAACCAGGAACATGTGGATTAAGTTTCTCCTCCCAAATATTCAATGGTTTAATATTATTGAAGGAAATTTCTTAGTAGCCAAGGAATACTTGTTGTGACTTACTGAATTTCCAAATAGTAATGGAGAAAATAATCATTCAAAATTTTGGTCCCTGTCCCCAGTTATCACAAACTGTTTGAAGAACAGTTTGTATGTAGGTGTTTTACTTTCATTTCCTGAATCCTAAAATAAAAACAACATACAATGGGTTGGCTAACCAACAGCAGTTTGTTGGCTTACTATTTCAAAGGCTAGGAGGCTTGCTTCCTCCTGGGGTCAGGATCTTTAGGATCCTAGGGTCAGCAACTTTAGGGTCCCTTGGCTTTTCCATCACATGGCAATGCACATGCAGCGTCTCCTCCTTTCTCTTCTGGGTTCTGTTGACTTCCACCTTCCCACTGCTCCTGCAGCTTCTCATTTAAATATAGGCATAAGTAGCATTTAATAGGAGGAAATTTCCCAATGACATCCTTTGTTAAAAATGTCCTTGAAAGCCACTGTTCTTATTATCAAAATCAGGATTTACCATTAACTAGCTTAATCCAGGGCTTTCTTGCTTAGAGTACTTCTTAGCTTTACATACTGGCATACTGTTTCCCATGATATTGAGCCACATTTCTTAAATTAAAAATCTCAATTCAAAATTATACATTTTGTAATAGCACACCTTCATATATCAACGCATATAAGCTAGCTCCTGAAAAACTCATGTGTATTACATTTTTGCCCTAATAAGACACTGAGAAAAGATACAATTTTATTTCTGTTTGTCCCTGCTTTTTTTTTTTTTTTTTTTAGGAACATCAGCTGGCCTGTGCCTGGGACTCTCTTTATAAGTTTTCTAAAAATTGCTAATGTGTAGCAATAGCTAGGGCAGGCAAATACTAAGGCGATGCATTAGCTCAGTACATGCATTGGTATATAAATTATTGGCAAATTCTCTTTTCAATAAACATTAATATAAATATATTGATTTTAGTGGATATGTTTTCTCTTACAATAGTTTGAGAGAAGAGCCAAGAGCCAAATTCCCTGCCATGGCTACTGTGACTCTATGTGATGTGGCCTGGACTTGCTATGTGGACGTCGTTTTGTACCCTTTTCCCCCTCACCCCAGCCACACTAACCTCTTCCCAGCAAGCATGCTGGCCCCTGCTCTTCTCCTGGCCTCAGCATTAGCTGGCTTCAAAGATGCCTTCCCCATCTCTCTATTGAAAGGTTCCTGCAGGTTACTCCCTGATTGTTCTCCATCCCATTACTTAGTTTTATTTCTTACCTTGCACTTATCACTATTTGTGTAAGTTTAATGTATTTCTTTAATTAACTCTTGCCTACCCATCCTTAATAGAAAATAAGCTTTAGATGAGAGGCTGTGTTTGTCTGTCTTATTCAGTGATGGGCAAGGGTTTGGCACATAAGATGCTCTAAAGAAATGTTGTTTAAGCAATGAGTGAACAAATACCTTCTAATATAACCCTTGCAGAAAGCTGTATGATTTTTGCAGGGAGACAGGCTGCTATAAAAATAGAAAGAATGAATCAAGTAAAAGAACTGTAATACCAGAGCTTCTATAGTACAGAGAACCCTTGACTGCTCCCTGTTTCAGTTTGACAAACATAGGATAAAGTCCATTTCCCACCTCAGTATAGTGCCCGATGCTGAAGAAGGGTCTCTAGGACCACCCTTGAGGAATTAACATCAGGGACAGAAAGTCAGACAGAATCTGATGAAGAGGTGATGACGATGACTGGGAAAGCCACATTGAAAGTTCCTGGAGCGTCTAAGGGAAGGAGAGAGAATAGAGATTGTGGGGGGTTAGTGATTTTATTAGCCAGAGTTTTCTAGAGAAACAGAACTGACAGAATATCTAGATATATTGGATAGATATAGATAGATAGAAAGAGAGAGAGAGAGATAATTTAAGAGATTTATTATAGGAATTGGTTCGTGTGGCAGTGGAAATTGGCAAGTGTGAATTCTGTAGGGCAATCTACATGTTGGAAGCTCAGTGAAGGTGAGGTTGAATTTCCAGGCTGGCTGAAGTAGAGATAGAAATTCTTTCTGGTTGCTGAAATCCTCGGTTCTCCTTTTAAGGCCTCCTCTTCTTTGTGAAGTGTAGATGTAGTCAGCCATAGATGGAATCAATTGACTAATGATTTAAATCATGAAATACCCTCACAGTAAAAATTAGGTCAGTGCTTGCTTGACCAAACAACTGGACACCAGAACCTAGCTAGGTTGACACATCACAGTGATTTTACTCATTGAGTTTGAAGGTATGGAGATTAATACAATTTTTAAAAAATTGTTTTTATCTCTATGCCATTTCATAATTGTAGGCTTCATATTGATGTATTAGGCAAAACTGATTACATATTTTCAGAAGAACCTGCCCCCATCCTTCAAAGCACAAATATTCTTTGGGTTGCTATGGTTATAGTCCTCTCTATTTGAATTCAGTATCAATTTTGTCATGATGTGTTCCCCTTTCTCACTGTTTTAAAAATAAATTGGCCATTTTTGCAGGTTATGATAATAGTTTTTTGTCCCTAAAAACATTAAGGTTGGGAAGCAAAAACAATATAGCTTATGTTTCTAATTTTCCTAAAAAATATTATTTGAGTTTATAATTAAAAGATTATCAGAGTCTATGGATTATGGAGTTTTCTTTTGTGCTTGCTGGTTTCTATTATATTTGTATAATATGTTTCAACTTTTTCTACTTGAGAATAATAAGGCTAATAATAGAGCTAATAAAATTCTTTCTCCTCAAATGGTGAGCATAGTAATTATGAAGCTGTGTTTTCTCTTTCTGTCTTTCTTTTGGTTATAAATAGTTTAGAGAATGGTGACAATAAATAAAAGACCAGATCTTGCATTTCTTCATTCAATTCAATTTAATACAAACCAATGAACATTTGTTTAGCAACTACAATTTAGCCAAATTAAGATTTGGACATTAGAGAGTCTGCATGTGAATGCAAATATGCTGATTTCTATGACCATTTAACATAATTTGGGGATTGAATCTGAACTTACTTGCTGGGCAGGAAGTTTCAATTCATCTTTAGGTCAGAGAAGAATCCAGTTCCCGAGTAGAGGCAATAAGAAGCATCAAGATGTTGCTTTGAGTAATACAAATTATCACTTCTCTTTGCTATTTTAATAGATAGAATTGCATGGAATAGAAAGCTTCATGAGAATGGGAATTGTGCCATGTTCTAAATGTTTTATTTCTTAAATTGGAGGACTATGTATGTGGGGAGGGGGCCATGGAAATGAACCATTTAAAGGAAGGGGTTACGGAAGATCTAAACTTGCATTAATTTAGGTAATAGATATTAACTCTGAGCCAAGCCTCCTTTCCAGGGCCTCTGGCCTTCCCTCCCTCCTCCATCTCCTTTTCATTTCCATGGTGTTGGAGGAGTCAGCAGATGAGCTCTGTAGGACACATGCGTGGCACTGGTGGAATCAAGGATAGTTGCAGCCGCAGCTGCAAATCCTCCTTAAGCTCTGGGGTCTCTGTCATTAATTGACGACTTTTCTAGGCTTATTGGAACAGCTAATCAACAGCACAACCAGCGCAGAGGAAAGAGACTTTCTCCTTAAGGCCAGTTTTGTATGTTAGCAAGTTGCATTATATATATTTTAGCAATAGCATAATCATGATGTATGCACACTGTCTAATTCTGAGATGTGTGATGTGTTTAGTGTATTTAATTAGTGGTGACTTTAAATTTAATAAGGTCTAAAATTGTTTTATATCAAAATTTGTTGTTTCAAAATAGACTTGAAGCCTAGTCAATGCTTATTTCAAATAATGTTTCCTATCATATTTCCCTAGAAAGGCTTTGGACAGTACCTTAGATTTTGCTGCAAAAAGATGCAAATTGCCCATAAATTTCTTATGCAGTTGGTACTAAGAAACTAGAGGGGAAGCATTGCTATGGATTGGGTAGCAGAAGTAATATTGCTAATACTTCTAATTTATATAAACTGATTATTTGAACTTTTAATTAGAAGAAGGTCTAATAATCTTAGTAGTACTAAAAGTTACATGTGAACTGGCAAGGCAATTCCATTATTTAATATATATCAAGGTTATCTTTTAAACAGGAGGAATATATGTAGGTAATGAGAAATGTTACTCATCTGCTCAGTATTAGGCACATGTTGGCATATTAACTCTAGTTCTTTATTTTAAGAGAAAATAAAAGGGACCTGAAGGTATTGAAGCAAATACATTAAAAACAAAACAAAACAAAACAAAAACCCAACAACTTCATTTTAAAAAAAGAAAAAGGAAAAAAAAAAAAACTTTCTAGATGGCAATGGTGAAAATGGCTTTTTTTTTTTAAGTCTGGGAAGGACTCAAGTGTAACTTAATATCTGTCTTCAAGTCACTACATTTCTGGAAAGGTTACTTTAGAGGAGGCTTTAGATAGGCCCAAGGTAAGTTTGCCCAGTAGCACAGAGGGTCCTTGAGCTTGTTGCCCCTTAAATGTGATGGAAGATTGGCACAGACCCCAGGGTATTCACACAATTCGTCTATGGCGTTCATGCCCTGCCTCCATTGCATTCTTGCTCTCCCATCATGTCTTCTTCTTCCTTCCATCTTGGCATCAACACAAATACAGAACATAGTCTCTTTCCTTGTTTGCACACGTGCACGCACACATGCATATACACCATCTGCTGGCATAAGAACCTACTACATTTTAGAAGCAGCAGACTTTATTGAAGCTTTTGGACAGAAAGTAGGAGGTTTATATCACAGAAAGTCAAGCCACTTAAGATTCACTGTTAGATGTATAAGCCTTCTGCCACCTCTCCCAATTTACTTAACTTTCCCTTCTTCTTTCCTCTCTCCCTCCTCCTATTTCTTTTGTCTTTCTGTCACCCCAAATTTCAAATGCATAGTCGTTTAATCCCTCTTTTGTTGCTTGTCTCCTGCCAACCCTTACTGTCATGGTTACACTTTTCAGCCCAATCAGTTTATAAAGTACTTTCCCAAACAAAGGCAGTTACTTCCCTCAAATGCATTCTAACCCTTTCTAGTTAAAGGTATTATTTTCCCCATCCTGCTACAGTTAGAAATAAGATTTACATATTTATACATCAAAATGATAAACTGTAAAACAGAGAATGAAGATAACACTCCACAAAGAGGCGGGGAAAGTGAGGGACAATGTATGGGGTCTCAGAAGAAAGACATTTTATAACAGAGTTTCTGACAGGGTCACAAGAAGCACGTAAATGGGTGTGGTGATGTTATTATAGGAAAAAATTATACAGCCTGAAGAAAATTACAGTCTATGATACCATCTGTACACCGATTTCCTGTGAGGAGTTTTGTTACATTTTACTTGTGTCTTAGGGTTTCTAAGCAGCTGCCTACTGCAGGTTAAGTTTCTCTTAGAAAGGGGGAGCCAGGTCCCAGGACCCACTGAACCCCCACAAACATGTTAAGTTTCAGCAGCCTAAAACACACACAGACAAGCCAAATGGGCAACCGAATATATCCAGAGTTCTGGAGGGATGTTGGGACTGGACATATAAATTTGGGAAACATCATCATGTAGGTCATCATATAGATGATATTTAAAGCCATGGGACTGGATGAGATCACCAAAAGTATGGTTCCAAGGACTGAGCCTTGAGAAGCTCAGTTAAAAATAAGTTCAAGGCTTAGAAGCCACAAAGGTGAAAAGAAAGCACACAAGAGACTCAAGATGTGGCACGTACTGAACATAATCACCTGTTATCTCACAGAATGAGACAGAGATGTAGATAATACTGAGAACTCTTTCAGCTGTACTCTTTTATTTGCCCTTTTTTACAAGTGAAGAAATTTAAGGTCCAGAATAAAGCAGATGATGAGTCCCTGAAAGTGGCAGATGACACTTGTGGTCATATACCAATGGTAAGAACTTAATTACCAAGCCACATGAGGGAGGCTGAGAGATGCAGCCTTCAGTTGTGTGGACCTGTGCGCAGCCGTCTGAGCAGGATTTGCAAGAAAGTGATGTGTGAGCTGAGAAATCATCCTAAGAACAAGGCCTTGGATTTAAATGGTATTTTATTAATGATGAATGATTTTCCTCACATTATTCAGCTTGATAAGAACAACAGTCCTTTTAGGTCTGAAATCAGGGCAAATGTGATTATTTCCCTGCAGGTGACTGAAGAGAAACTTGCATTAAATGACTTGTTAAAGGTCATGTACTTAATACATAATCCTAAAATATAATCCATGGTTCCCGACTTCTTTAATCCAAAACTCTTGCAGGGGGCACAACAGAAATTGACTAACATAGAAATAAGTTGGTCCTTAAACAGTACTGTGCTTTATTTCCAAAAGCATTTTCTATTTGGGGATTTTTAGTGGCTCCAGAAATGTGGCAACCAAAAATAACTGTCCATAAAAGTAAGTGGAATGATGTTAAGAGAAATAAAACTTATGTGTCTATTTTCATTAGTTTAATTTGTATTGAGAAAACATCCAAATGATTAACCACTTAGACTTCTCCAAACGGTTAACCTTGGGAAGGGGAGGATGGGAACCAGGGACCCTGAGAAGTACTGAAGATGAGTCACAGCCTTCCTGCCACGGCTGACTTTTTCCATTCAGCGTGAGTCTCATTACCCTTCATTTGCAGAGATGACTCTTGCTGCCAACTGCTGCCCTTCAGGGAGGCTGTGGTTGAGGGAACCAATGTGTGAACTATGCATTCACACCTCCCGCACACAGAGACTCAGTGGCAGCTGCCAAGTACAAGATGAGACTCGATGCGACTGTCTTTCTTAAACTCTTCATCTCATTAATATCTTGGGTCCTAAAGACCTTGCAGACAAGAGAGTTCAGCAGCTTCCATTTATGCTTTTACACAGGAGCTGGGACTCCAGTATGCAAGGTTTCTACCTTATGCGTTCTCATTTCAAATGACATGATAGTGCATGGGTGGTCTCTTGTCACCCACAGTTAGCATCCTTTATGGGTATCCTTGCTTCCAAAATCAGAGAAGATTTTTACCTAATTTCACAATTAATATTTTTTTTTGCAAATTTTGCCAAAATGAAACCCTATCTCCAAATCTATCTTATGATTGATTTGCCTCGGGTTTTTGGGAAAATACGCAAAATAGGACTAGTTCCAGGATCCAAATTCTCCACATGCCATTCTTCATATTGTGCTTGGGCTTTTACCTTTTTAGAAGGTCTTTTCTTTGTGAGATGATATATAACAGAGGCTATTTATGGGACTGGATGGATGGCTCCATGAAAATGTATCCAAAACATGACGAAATGTGCTCAATGTCATAATTAATTCGTGATTCAGACGTGATGGAGAAGATGACAAGGAGAGACAGTGGAAGTGTGAAATTGAACAATAGCCAGAACATCTGTTTCCTCTGACATCTTGCAGGGCTAAGAGAGAGCACATTTCTAGAGTGGACTTTCCTTTAACTCAGAATAATTTTTGCATTATGGTAATAACCTGCAGCCTCCATCCCCTTTTCACCTCCCCTGCTTTTTAAAAAATTTGAGATGCACAGGGTATATTTTCACAGGGGAAGGGAAGGATTGCAAATGCATGGTATCCCCCAAACCCCAATATAAAGATCCTTAAGGAAAAGCCCAAGGACATCCACTGAATTTTGCTTTATCCAAGTGATGTGATGGGAAAGGAGGCAATTCCACTCTGGAAAGGTACGTGGATCTCCTGTCAAAAGAGCTTGACATCAAATGAAGGCTTTCCCTTTGCTGCAAAATGCTCCACATGTCCATGCGGGTATGTTTGCCTTCTCTTCACTTTGTGTCACACTCTAGGGACTGCTGTGGTCATTATCACCGTCATCATCGTTGCAGGACATGCGAGACTTCACAGGCCCCTTGATCTTTATACCTTGTCCCCAAGGGAGGATATGGTTTTCCTCCTTTCCCGTCATTGACCAGCTCCCCTCCCCATGCCATAAATAAGGTCACCAGGCTGGTCAGCAGCTGCTCTCCCTCTATTTGTCACAACTAGTTGGACACTTTCTTCTGCCCCATTTGGCTTGAGACCTTCACTCACCTCTCATTTCCTTTTTTATCCTTAGTTCACTGCTTTGAAATTCTCTTGGTTAACATTGAAATCCCTGTCCCATCCCTGAGACTCTGTATCTTATTTTCCCTAACTCAAAGCTGAAAGAAAAATTAGTGATTTATTATCCAATTTACTAAAGATAGTGAGAATGGAAACATTTTTCAGAAAAAAAGAAATTTTTTGGAAACCTCTTTCCTTTTTCATCACATATCCATTTTCTAGTGATTTTTGATAAATCCCAAAGCCTAAACTTTTAAGGCAATTAACTAATTAATTATGTCTTGCATCTGTAAATGGGGATGTTTACTCTGATCACCAGATGCCTTAGTGCAGATCAACTGAGTGATAACTCACAATGGGGAATTATAAAAATTGCCAATACACCAATTTGTATTACTATCCTGATAGAGCCTTCAAGAGTTCCCCTGAGTTAATAGAACTGCAATAGCTTAGAACCTTTTATGTATTTATATAAATGTAGCTGATAATTTTTAATGTAAATATTTTTCTCTTAATTTAGTATAGAAAGAGTCTTAATCAAATAAGGTTATTTTAACTGTTATATATTATCATATCATATTCACATCTATATTTTCTTTAAATTTAACTTGCCATTTTAAATATTTGCTCTCAAAAGTGTTTTCCCTGATCTGCAGATATGTGTGGGTGTGTGGGTGAGTACAAACGTATAGAGAGCGAGAGAAGGAGGGAGGGAGAAATTGCAAAATTCTCTATTTGGAAATCAGTCAACCAGACAACACGCTCTAGAATTACTACTTATGGGGAACTGTGCTGCGGGAAGGAACAGGGTACTTGATGTTCTCTCGGGCCAGTTTCTCACATGCAGTCTTCTCCTGACTGCTCTTGCCTTGCCAGCCAGGGCTCAGCTCAGACACTGCATGCTCAGGGAGGACTTTCCTCAGCACCCATCCCAAGGACCCTCTGCCTCCTCCTCCCTATAAGCTCTTTGGTATCATTCTGATTCCATTTATTCATGACCCCCAGCTCTTTCTGAGAGTATCTTGTTTGTTTGTTTTTTTAATATATTTTATTTTTTTAAAGAGACTTTGATTACATAAGTGTTCTTTAAAAAATGTAGGGGATTTCCATATGCCCCACTCCCAACTCCCCCACACACTTTCCCACATTAACAACATCCTTCATTAGTGTGGTACAGTTGTTATAACTGATGAGCACATATTGGAGCACTGCCACTAAGTGTGGAGTACAGTTTAAACTCTGCTGCACAGTTTTGTAAGTTATGACAAGATATATAATGGCCTGTATCTGTCATTGCAACATATTTCAGAACAAGTCCAATGTCTGGAAAATGCCCCCATATTATATATATTATTCCCTCTCCCTCCCCTAAGAAACTCTGGGGGCCACTGCCTCCACATCAGTGATAAAAGTTCTTCCATTTATAGAATAACAATAAATCTATCATAGAATACTAGTAAGTCTACTCTAGTTCATCATTCATTTCCCAATCCTGAGGATTCTGGGATGGTGATGCCCACTTTGCCTCTAATTGAGAGATGGCTTAGATGCCATCGGGCAGATGGATGGGACTACCTTGCTTGCAGTTGTAGGCTTGACAGTACCTTGTTTATTGCCCAATTATTTATTGACTGTCTCCCCCAGCTACAATGGAAGCTGTGCTCAGTTGTCTTATCACCACTGTCCTCAATACCCACTTTGGTGCCTGGCACTTAGGAGGTAACCACTACGATGCATCGACTGAATATGTGAAGTGTTCTAAGTTGCTGTCAAGGTTACAAAGAAAAGATACAGAGCTGGTATGAAATTGGGAAGGGAGGAAGGGTCTCTCAGGCAAATGACTCTAGAACATTCCTTACAAGTCACACTATTTTGTTCCACAAGGGCAAAAGAGTTTTAGCTGTCCTATCTACAATCATTTCTTCTAAGAAAAATGGGAGAACTTTAACTATTGTTATGCCTTTTGAAATTGTAAAGACATGGAATCATTTTAAAAAGAAAATTAAGTGGAAGAGAAGGAGAAAATAAAGGAAAAGGGAAACTGTGTTGCTAAAATGGTTAAAGAATTAAAATTTAAAATTTAAGAAGACTTTTAAATTATGTATTTTTTTCCCTTTTCCAGGCATGCACCTTATTTTTTAAAATAAATCTATTTCATTGATACATATTAATACAATGGTACAATCAATGGTATTTGGTATATTCAGAGTTGTGCATTCATCACCTCAATCATTAAGAAAACTTTCCATTATTTTCATATGCATATTTTAGTAAAGATTATTTTTATCCTTTGAACTGGGTTAAGTAACTTCCATTGTGAGGGAATTTGATATTGAAGCATGGTCACATAGATGTTCATTTAAATTACGCATGCAAAAAGACCATTCTCTTTCCATGTCAAGTCTAGGTAACTCTGGGCAGGGAAAGTGGTTGCTGCTCCTTCTCTGTTGCTTTCTCAAAGGCCCTGCCCTCTTCTTGGGCCAGCAGACATACGCTGTGAGCAGGAAAGTGGCGGCTCTAAAGAGGCAGTGAGCAAGGAGTCACACTTGCTTGAAGTATAGAGGAAGTAGGAGAAGGTTGGGGTCCAGTCTGAAAGAGGGCTGGAAATCAGAGAAGGCAGACGGGAGAATACACCTTATTTTTAATTACTCCATTCACAAGGCTTTAGTATCATGCCTGATGCTGAAACCAGGGGTAAACTGTGCAGGGGGATTATCTTCATAATGAGACAAGAGACCAGCTTCATTCCTAGGGAATATAAAGATTAAGGGTGCCATAACTCAGATCCAAAGAGAGAAAATAAAAGAAGGAAGCAAGGTTACTTTCAAATCAACTTATTTTTTTCCCCAATACTTCATCAGACCAGGTAGAACCCATTTTCTCAGTGAGATTAACTCTCTCTATTCTATTCAAGAAAAACATGAATAGGGTAAAAAATAAAAAATAAAAAAATAAAGACATGCAGCCTTTAATAGAGAAATGGCTACATAACACTTGACTATAAAATCCAAAACAATAGTTAGATAATGGGCAGCATCTGCGACACTCTTGGCCCTCACATTCCTGGATGCCCATTCTAAAAGACAGTGAGAAGAAGGGCTCAGAAACTAACAGATTAATGCTGTTGATAAACTCCAGAAATTACAGGTTTCACGAACAGCTCTTCAGGAATGCTCCTTTGGATGCGGGGAGCAGATACCAGGAAAACAAACATCTCTACTCATTCCCTTCTGTTTTTTGGGGTTTATTTTCTTCTTTTTTGGCATTTCAAATTATAGGCTATGTTTCATTTAATAAGCCAGATGGCAATAGAGAATACAGCAGCTCAGATCTTGTGGCTGCCCAAGGAATCACGGTCGTTGGTATCTGGCCCTAAGAAACAATCAGTGGGGCTTGATTTGGTGTCTTTATAACTGACTTGCCCCAGAAGTCACAGGCCCATCAAAATTCTCTTCACTTAAAGTACTATAGTTTTATGTAGGATGTTTCCACTGGGGGAAGATGGGGGAAGAATAGATGGGACCTCCCTATATTATTTTGGCAACTTCTTCTGAGTCAAAAACTTCACAAATATCTTTTAAGAGAGAAAATCTGTAAGAAGAAATTTCTATGCTGTTAAAATTGCAGAAATTTTGTGTATCAGTTTGGAATCCAATCACATGTGCTCCTTTCTCATAGGATAAGGATAGTAGAGCAAGTTCTGCCCAAAGCATCTATTAAAAGATTTTTGCACTAGCTGAAAGCATTGGCAAATTAAGCCATAGTGCTAGAGCACGGCATCATATGATGGATATGTGATAGTGTTTTTCACTGCTTTATTTCTACAACTTGAAATTACCACTTAGCCTTCGTAAAGATTTTAATGAAAAAAATTAAGAACATAATCAACTAGTTTGCAAACAAACCAGCAAAGTAGTTGGATGTAATGGCCTGCAGTAGGTCAACTGGTTAGCCTCACACAAGAAAGACAAATAAATAGAATTATTTCTCAAACTCCCTTGAGATGCCAATTAAATAGGAGAATATAACAAAATTATTCATCCACCCGTTTAACTTATAAATTTTTGCCAATTTTAGGTCTTCAGAGTTAACTTTTTAAAATAAAAGACTAGATTTTTTAAAAAGTGAAAATGGGAAGGAATTAAACACTTAATTTTAATTGCTTCAATTAAAATTGAGAATGAAGTAATGTAGACTGTGCAATTACCCTCAGTATGACCAGTATACAAGAGTTTTCTCTTTATAAACTGGGTAAGAAAACAAAGAAAGCTTTCATGAAACTAATTATGCTTTATTTATTTTTGACACATTCATTTTTCTTCAGGAAAAATCTGCTACAGTTTTCTTTGTAGAGCTCATTTTCCTTCTGGAAACTCATACATTTCTTTTCAACAGATACTTGTCTTTGGTAAAAAAAAAAAAATTAAAAAAGGAGCAGAGCAGACAAACAAACAGAAAACAAGTGATTAAGTAAATGGTTAGCTATAGATAACCACCTCATAAAAATGATAAATATTCCAGCCATCAGGATGATTTAGTGCATAAATGTTATGCATATTATAAAACATATGTGGATTTGTCCATAGGATAAAATAGAGTGGCAGAAAGCTAAATATTCCCACCAGGTAAATAATACATGTCAAGTAAGATAATGCAAACAAATTCTAAATATGCATAAAACATAGCCAACTAAATACATATTTACTTAAGAGGCCCAATAGAAATTTATACTAGATGATTCACCAATATTCATATAATATTAGTATGGAACATATTAAAGGGCATTTGGTCACACATACCAAACATACAAAGACTATGATGAGTGTTATATATCAGCTAATGTTAGCTTTTCACAACAGAATGTAAGACCCCAGGAGAGATGATTAGACATTACTGTAGAAGGAGATGACTGGAGTGTTATCTTTCTTTTGATCCTTACCAAGGAACTGATATTTGTGGCAATATGGTAAATTCATTAATACACTTGCTCTGGAGCCAAATAAGTACAACCTTACTCAATATAGCAACCTTAAAGCTACTGGTTGAAGCAAATTATTTTTATGTAAGGCTACAAGAACTGTTTTATGCACATAAAATCACCTTCATTAAAGGAAATGTGTCTTTCTTTTTGAATGCTGCATACATAATTAAGTTTAAATTTCATCCTATCATTCATTCTTTCACTCATTTATTCACTTATTCAACAGAAGTGAACAAAATGACAGAAATCCCTGTACTTACAAGGACAATAAACACATAGATAATAAGATATATGACATAGTACATTAGATGGGGAAAAATAAGGTAGAGGGGAAGTAGAAGGGGGATGTTTGCAATTAAAATAAGCGGCCAAGGAAATTAATATTTGGGTGACAAACAGGAGAAGAGGGGGTGCCTCATGTAGGTAGCTGTGGGACCAGTGTTCCAAACAGCGGGGACAGCAAGTGCAAAGGCCCTGTGGTGAACATGCTGACCAGTCTGAGGGATGGCAAGGAAGTCAATGGAACTCTAGCAGAGCAAGAAGAGAGGTGGTCACTATTGCATGTGGAGTAGTGACTTGCGGGCCATTTCAGAGACTGCAGCTTTCACTCTGAGATGGGGAGCACACTATCTTCATGGAAAGTGGCAGGGAGGCAGGGCAGAGGGGACTAAGTTAACCGGAGGCAAGAACTGGGGTTGGGAGCAGCAGAGAAAAAGGCTGATTAATGCTTTTCTTTTTCTCAAAAGCTCAAGCAGAATTTCGGAAGTTCAGACAGAATAATTCTTTTCGGTTATCACCAAACCTGCCTTCCCGTGAATGAGTGAAAAAATAAACTATGGGCCAAGCAAGAGACTGGGCTTCTGTTTCCAGCCAGGTCTCTGATGCCCATCCTCTCCCTCCCGGCAACCATGGTATCCTCTGGCTCCTCCTTTATCTTTCAACAGTAGATTATTGAGAATGACTTTTAAATTCTGACCTCCCACAAATAAGCGCTAACAGCATACCCAGTGGACTTAGCTTTGATTAAAGAGAATCTTCCTATGATATTCCATACATCATTAAAGTGGGCTTGCTGTGCACTTTACAGCCCTCTGCTGGTTGTGAAGAGTGTGTGGAAAACCCCAGTTCTTACATTGCCCTGCTGGTTGAGTTAGAGAGCAACCTGACAAATGTGGGTTTGCCATTGTTTAAGCAAGAGGAGGAAGAAAGTCCAGTGAGTGAGCGGGCACTCAGGAGGTAACCTGACAAGGAAAAAGGTTCATTCTCCACCCTGCCCACGACAGGGCTGTGGTGCTGCGGTGTGGTATGTCGGGGCATCTTGCACTCCAGCTCCCACTGTTCAGGAGAGAAGGCTGAATTCCAGAGATTTAGGGCCTCCTTTGACTCCATATTCGCATTTAGCTTAGCACAGAGTCAGGGCCAGAAATCCAGAGTGCAGCTTGGAGAAATGCTCTCAGAGTTTTATAGTTATACCTTGTGCAAAAAAAGAAAACTTCATGGGTAGTGAGATAGTCTGTTAATGTAGTTTTAGTTGCAGTATCTCTCTTTTGTGAGCTGATTGTAATTTTTATAAAAACTGGGATAGGGGTTTATCACAAGTCCTTAAAGGTCAGAAAAAGGCCTTTTCTTAATATGATGATAGGGCATTAAAATTCTAGCTAAAAGTAGTTTCAACTTATTCTCTGAACTCATTAAGTAACTACTCTGATTGGATTTTTAAAAATCTGTTCTGTATAAATAAACACTGAATCCAAAAGCCTTCCTTGGGTTCCTAATGCCTTTCTTTGTGAGACCAATGAAGGAGCCATCACCACCAACAAAGCATTTCCAAATCTTGTACGTGTCTTGTGAGATCTGAGGCCCCATATTGACAACTATGCAATTATACCAAATACCACTGATTGCTCACTTTGGATGGATTTATGTTTAATTAATATGTATCAATAAAATTGATTCATTAAAAAAAAGCATGGAAATTGTTCGGAAAGAAGTTAACTTGCATACTTGCAGGTTTAATAGGTCAAACATTTCCTACTGCCCCACATCCAAAGACTAACACCTAAAATAAAAGCAGATCCATTTTGTATATAAACCATTACCTGAAAAAGCCACAGATACATCTGGCAGAGTGTTACGTACAATGTTATAATGCTCATGGCTCTGCTTATCCTTTGGAGAAGGCAGCAAACCAGAGAAGCTGCTGTCTCCATCCTCTGTCCTGCAGGTGGCAGTGGCAGCGGCAGCTGTGTTGGTGCAGAAAGAGGAGATGAAAACACCTCTTTTGAGTGCTGCTGGCTGCAGGACTGACAAGTTGGTCTAAGTCAGGCACAAGGTATGCTTTGCCCTCTTACTTGTGTGACAGTTACTTGTATGCTTTTCTCACCTCCTTCCTTGAATAATCTCATTAAAGGTAGAAATAATGTCTTATTCCTTACAGCGCTGAGCATGTGCTAGTTGCTCAAAAGAAGTTTGTTGAATAATGCGTTATATATTTGGTTCTGACTAAATGTTTGCTGATTCATTTGAGACCCTTCCAAAGCATAACAAAAGCTATGGATTGCCTTTAATCAATAATAATAAGAATAGCTATATGTATTAAGCACTTTTAATGTGTCAGGCACTGTGCTAAGACAAGTATTTTAGTGGAATTATGCAATTGGATAATACAACAGCTTGATGAAGTCAGTCACTGTTATTATCCCCATTTTGCAAATGAGAAAAATGAGGCTTAGAGAGATTAAATGTCTTTGTATAGCTAAGAACTATGCCCCGAACCATTGACATTGTCTGATGCAATGACTTGGCCTTGTGGGGCCATAGTACCAGGAAAACAGAGTCCCATTCTGCTAAGTTGAAACTATATTTTAAGCTCCCTTTCTGTAACAGAACAATCAAGGACCATGCTAGCAATAAGAGAATGAATATCTTTGGATTTATAGGGGTCTAAATATCTGGAATACCCCTGATGGATCTTTTACAATATCTTCATTCACTTAGACACAGTATTTTGCTGTGAGGGGCTGCAGATGCAGGTATGGTGGAGACACCTCACCTCTAATGACTAAGGCATTAAAATACAATATACTGAGACCATACCTGCACCTGTGTAAAAATACCTGGGGGCTCCAAATGCTGCCTGGGGCCAGTCTAGACAGCCTTCCAGGCAAGGGGACATTTGATAGCTGTCTTAAAGGCTGGGTGACAAGGAACAGGGGAAGCAGAGGCAAAGGACAGAGGGCCAGCATGGACAAGGGTTGGCACACAGGTGGGGGGTATATGGGAACCTCATATTTTTTTAATGTAACATTTTAAAAAAATAAAGAAGGAAAAAATTAAAAAATTTAAAAAGAGGGAGAAGGTGGATATTGACTTAGCCTGTGAATTGGATGTGGCCCCAGATCCAGTGAAGATGCTAAGAGCACTATACAAACTGAGGAAAATGAGATTATTTTTGTCGAGTCAGAACTTTAATAATGAAACCTATTGTGTACTTAAGTGATTTGATGAACTGTGATATATAAATGTATCTTGTTGAATGTATTGAGAAAAAAATTAATGAGTATTGTTCGAATCTAAAAGTGACAATATCATGCAGGAAGCTTTGTTAATCAGTGAAACATCATTTGCATGGACTTTGCAAAAACAAAAAGGGGGAAATGTGGAAAACTGGCTTACCTATTCCTTATTGTAAATGTTACACTTGTTCTATTGTAGATGTTGCAGTTGTTCCCTATTATTGTAGATGATGTTGCAGGTCTAATAGCAAACAGCTGCTTAGTAGTTTCCAATAAATACGAGGTGGAAACTAGGGTCAATGCTCTCAGTTCCAGAAGCTGTGAGCCCCCTGGTTCCATTCTTGGTTCCTCTCTCTCTCTCAAAAAAAAAAAATAGTTGGCATGAGTGCATAATAGAATGAGAACTTGGTTCCCCAAACTCTCCTGTCATTCAACTCACCCTTTTAACCATGCTTGGTGAACACAAGGAACCACCCCCCCCCCTTTTTTTTAAGGATATTGAAGAATTCCAGGTCTGGGCTTCTAAGTGCTTTAACAAATAAGCAGAGATTTTACATTTAAAAACCCATACAACTGGGAAGCGGATTTGGCCCAATGGTTAGGACGTCTGCCTACCACATGGGAGGTCCAGGGTTCAAACCCAGGGCCTACTTGACCCGTGTGATGAGCTGGCCCATGCGCAGAGCTGATGTGCGCAAGGAGTGTCATGCCACACAGGGGTGTCCCTCATGTAAGGGAGCCCCATGTGCAAGGAGTGCGCCCCATAAGGAGAGCCGCCCCAAGCGAGAAAAGCGCAGCCTACCCAGGAGTGGCGCCGCACACAAAGAGAGCTGATGCAGCAAGATGATGCAACAAAATGAGACACAGATTCCCCGTGCTACTGACAAGGATACAAGCAGACACAGAAGAACACACAGCGAATGGACACAGACAGCAGACAATGGGGAGGGGCGGGGAGGGAAGGGAGAAATAAAAAAAAAAAAACCCATATAACTAAACATAAACTTTAGCTAATCCCAAAATAGGGAATTGGTGAATTTAGGTGGCTTTATTGAGGCTGGTTACAGATTTGGCTAGAAGACTTTGCTGAATTAGAGTCCTTTATGCTTTTTTGGTCGCCAAAGAACTGGATGTGAGTAGGTGAATGGATCAGGGCCACCATCATCCCCAAACCCATCCTCGCCCCAATCCCAATATGGGAATTGCAACCACACACATATCTTTGAAAACATTACCAGGGCATCACTTGGAAATCATGCAATTGTAATTTTATAATATTTCTTGTTTGCTATGGTGAAAAAGGAAATGTGAACTACAAAGTTAGAAAAGGAAATTGCAAAACCCTCCCCAGTTTTTATACTGATTTAAACCTTTAGAATAGGAAGAAAGGAAAAAGTACATTTATTTTAAAAAATAATTTTAGAAGATAGTTATGATTTTGATGTTTCCTTTCTATGCTCAATTTTATTAAATACGTATTTATCATTCTTTTGTACTTAAAGTTATGATAACAGCTGTGTTTATATTTATATATATATATGCACACATATCCTTTGACTAATATTTGAAATTTCTTCCTTAAAGCCCGTGAATCTGACCACCCTATTTCTTAGCAAAATATTTTTGCTAAGGTAGTACCTCCTTGTCTCAATATTGCTTGGACACTCCTTCTACCCACAACATTAATTGACTGATGACATTAAGTTTTGAACATGCTTCTTCTCCCCATGTCAGACACAAACGCTCCCTTCACTATAAATGCATATGTAAACTGCTCTAGTCTTTATATGAGGTCACATCCGCATAAGCCAGACTTACTTCAGGCTGTGTTAGGCATGATGTATATCGAGTTCGCAAGGCACTAGTAAAAACATTTCCTGGACACCATCCTCACTTGAAATGATTGATTACCAAAGCATCCACATTATTTATTTATAAATGATTTTACATCAAAGAGTTGGAAAACTATTTCTTGAAATGTACTTATAGGTATTTATTTTCTGAAAGGCTTTAAATGGAAGATTTGGTGTGATAATTATTAGTGTAATTTTTTAAAAGAAAGACTATTTTCTACACATTTAACACTGAATAACTAATATAAATAATGTATTCGTTGATGATTGTATGAATTTTCAGTAACTGTTAGGTCTATTTTCCTTAACAAACCCTGTTGGAAGAAGCACGTTTCAGTTCATAGAAGAATACACCACTTTCATGGCTCTCTAGCAAGTCAAAGGGCTTGTCCATTTTCTTGACATCTTATTTACTTAAATGAGTTTATCTAAAGAGAAAGGGCAAGGCTGCAGGCGACTTAGAACAATGTTGTAATTGTCACTAATTAAGTGCCTTCAGCTGTGTCTATACCAGGCGGCTGTTTACTTGCCTTATACATACTCAGCTGTAGATAGCCACACTAAAAATTCCTCCGTTTATTACTCCTCTGCCTGTTTAATTTCTATGTGGTGAAATATTGACAAATATATCAAATTTGACTTTCACACTTTGTTCTGTGAATAGGTAACTTGAGGATAAGCCTCTTTCTCTTTGTGTAGAAAGTGATTCAGGGTGCATGGATATTGGTGGTTGGTCCTGGGCTGGACTGATTAAATGGTTCTGAGGAACAGAACTTCAGATCGATTGTGCTTGGAGTGGTGCTGTACGAGGGCATATCTATCAATATATATTCAAGCATACTCCTTATAACCCTGACAAGTGATTCCCAGAGCTGCACAGTGCTCAGCAAGCATCCGGCCAACATAGTTTACCGTTAGCCTTGTAGACCTCATCTGTTAGCAGCATCTAATTAGCACCACACTTTAACCAGTGTCTTAGAGACATATGACTTAACTTGTACCACCTTGGACAGCATTCTTTTCTTTGACTTGGTTGTCAAAAAAAGATGGTGCTGGACTAAACTGGTGCTTCTCCAACTTTAATGTGCCCATAAACCTCCTGGGGACCATGTTATATTCAGATTAGAATTCAATAGGCTGAGATAGGGTTTGAGATTCCACATTGGTTACCACCCACTGCTCTATGACTAAATTTTGAGTGCCAAGGAGTCAGCTGATCTCTTTGAGGCTGTCAACCCAGGCTTTCTCTTGTAAGTTCTTTGCTTGTGAAACATACTTTATTGTGGTTCATGTGATGAGCTCACAGTTCATTGATTTTTGGATATCATATCATAGGATCTTATAATGCCAGTGAACAAGATAATGAGTGAAGGACTAAGCACAACCCTTTGACCATTTTGTAAAGCACACACAAACTATTCATAAATGTACAACAATAATGATAACTCTAGAAATTGTATGCCAAGGTGGTGTGTCCATGATTTTATAACTGAATACTAAATGGCAAGAGAATAGATAGGGTCTTCATTATCACCACCACTTCATAGGGCCATATGAATGTTGAAGGGCCATGTGAAGTAGCCAATAGTATTAGCGGTTTCATTTTTTTGTTTTCTTTTTTTTTCAGTGTGGATAAATTCAAGTTCTAAGAACAGAATGGCTTTCAGATATTTGTTTACAAAATGTAACATGGGTTTTATTTTAAAGTATTGATTTTCTGTGAAATGCCCACAATTCTGGACATCCCCTTAAATTGTCCTCCATTTTGACCTCCGGCCACATTTCTCTCATCTTACACAATCACTACTCTCTCCCTATCCCCACCCCACTTTCCAAAGCCCAAATTAGATAGAATTGTACAATAAAGGATGCTTCTCCTGGAGTCTTCGTTTAATTCAGTTAAACAGGTAGGGTGCTAGGAACAGCAGAAATACACTTACAAAACTTAAAAGCCTCTATGATCTCTTGTTTCTTGGGATGTTATTTTGGCATCTGCACTCAATTTCCAAATTAGTTTGACTATTTCATATTCCTAAGATTTTATACATCTTGACCATCACACATCTTGGTCTCGGTTTTACTGTACCAATTGCTAAGCAATGGTATGGAAGGCTTTAACAAAAAAATTCATTTCACATTCTTCTTTAAGAGATTAAATGTCATAGAAGCAAATATATCTATTAAAAACAATGATTGTTTCAAATGTTTAAAATATAATATAAAAGATGGAGTGAGGTTTTATGCAGATAATGTATTCATTTTTGAACTATTTGTATATTAAATATCATCATAGGATATAAATTAGCTTAAGCTCTTGAAATTTATAGAAGAATTCAAAAATGTAAATCTGTTCTGAAAAAAACTATTTATCTCATCCATTTGTATGGTAATTGATGGCTCATAATGAAATAATCTGATGCTGAGTCCAGCTAAATTAGCCTACCCGTAATGTACTATCTTGAAGTGACTTCACATTCTCATTAGAGCCTTTCTAATTTCTAAAGCAAAATTAATGCAATTAGTGATCAAATCAATACATATTGATCATGAGTTTCTTCAATATGGCATAAAAATATCAGGTCAAAAAGAAAAGGCTTTTAAAAATCATAGAATTAATGTAAGAAATTTAAGTTCCGAAAAAGTAGTTTTGTGTTATTTTGCATGAAGTTAGTATTTATGAGAAAGGGACATTACTTTTACCATTGTTTGGATGGAATCCAACATGATGTGTTATGTCTCTCTCCCCTCCCCCAACATGTCAATACTATATTCATTGTCCATATGGATTTTCTCCCCATAAATATCCAAAAGCAAATTTTTTCCTCATGGTGCAGAATTTCAGATGACTAATTACTCAGAAGCAATTCTTTCTTTTCACATTCAAATGCAAGCAAAATCCCAGGGAGGAGCACCATGCCACCCCCAGCCTCTCGACCCAGAAAATGTACCTGTGGGCTGCAGTCAAATATATGCAGGAAGGAACTTGAAGCCCAGAAAAAAAAATCAAAGCACGTTTATGGAAGTCATGCGACTGTTGCTTTTCTACATACTAATCAGCTTATTTCATAGTATTATAAAATTATACTTCCAAGATGAAAAAAGACTCAGTCCCAGGAGTACCCCTCCCCTCTAGATGGATTCTGAGATTTGGTTCAACTGATGTCTTTTTAATTGTGAAGGGAAACTATAACAATGAACTATCCTGACTGTTCAAGATCTTGTTCTGAAAGTCACGAGGTCATAGAGATTTTCCCGGGGGAAAATACAAAGTAAACCAAGAGAAAGGATCATATTGTTTGGTAAAGTCTACCTTTGAGATCCGTCTAAAGACTCAGCTAGGGAGAAGGACCTGATCTTAAGCCATTAAAGAGCACAGATTGCTATAATGGCCAGTTAACTTGCTTCTGCATCTTGAGGCTGTGTTACGGCATGAACCACTTTTCCTAACTTATATTTCATGACTGTAGTTCCAGAAGCTCTATGATGTGTGAACAAATCTCTTTCTGTGATAAATTTCAATTGCTTTGTTTAAAAATAGGTAATTAATTTGAAGTTTTTCTTTCAATTTTCACACCATATGAACATGAATAAAGCTTTTCATGGTGTGTAAATTTATAAACTGTGATTACTCAAATGAATGGCAATGGCAGGTGTACATTTGACTTTGTTTATGAACTAGTCCCATTTACTTGCAAGTAATTTCACAGATTTTAGGTGAAGTTCAGACATTTAACAACTGATCAAAACTTACAGTGAGGCAGCCTGGTAGAGTTTATTTAATGCCATTACCATAGTTACACTTTTAGAAATTAGAGAATATTCTTGAGAAAATAATAGATTTATATTTACCAGACCATCACTAGATGAATGGATACACAAAATGGAATATTGTTTGGTAATAAGAAGGAATGCAGTTCTGAGATGTGCTGCAATATGGGTGCACCTTAAAAACAAAAAGCTAAGTAAAAAACAAAATGCTAAGTAAGCAAAATAAATAAGGACAAATGCTCCATGATTTCATTTATATGTACTAACTAGAAAAAGCAAATTCCTAGAGGTCAAATATTTACATGAGAGGTTACTAGGGAATGGAGGAGCGGAGAAGGAAGAGGTGTTGATGGGTGGGTGCTTGTAAATTTTGGAAAATTTTTAACGGGAAAAAAAGATTTGAAGGAATTTTTGAAGTGGAGTAAAGTTTTGCACTTTACAACTGGATGGTTAATAGCCAAATTCTTTCTTTACAAACCTCCAGAGATACAGATTCTACAGCATTTATCCCATGCATATACATTAGACTCTCACCTGTGTTAGGGATACTGCAGTGAACAAATCAGATCTTGGTTTTGCGCTCATGGAACTTAGTCTTGTGGATAAAAGAGCTTGAATAGGGAGCCAATGTAGCTCAAGTGGTTGAGCGCCAGGTTTCTTTGTACTAGGTCCCAGGTTTGATCCCCAGTACCCCCCTTAAAAATAATGAATAATAGTAAGACCAGAACAGTGATATATATTGGAGGCACTAAATAAATATTAGAAAAAACAAAACCCACTAAGACAGTGCCACCCGTACATGGAGTCCCCTCTTCCTGAGGAAAAGATTAAATAACTTTTATAAAGAGAAAACAAGCACAAGGAATAAAAAACTTACCCATTGTCCCTACTCTGCAAATATCCTGATATATGATTCCCTGTCTTTTTTTATGCATATAATTATTTATGAAACTGTGTTGGATACATACTGTATCATAACCCATTTTTCTTTTACACAGTGATACATAGTGTATATGCTTCTATGTCAATAAGTCTGTAACATCTCTCTTTATATTGCATGCATGTGCCTTACCTTTTGAAAGGCTGAAAAGAAGTAAAAGTTAGTCAAGAATGGTGTGTTCAAGGGCTGCGGCAAGTATTTGGTAGGTATCTGGAAGGAGAAGTCCGCCCTCACACAGACATCACTGCTGCGGTGAAGAGGTGGAGGCAGGGTGGGGAGGTCAGTTCTTTCTGGGCATGAATCACTTCTGTGGAGGGAAATCAAGGACCAAGCCGAAACTGAGGATGCCTCCGGTCCGCCTCGCTCCATTCTCCCACACTGCCCCACGCTAAGGTCTTCCCCAAACACCTTCTGTCCTGCATTGCTTTCCCTATGAGTGGGACCTTTCTCAAAGGCTGGGAGCATTGGTTTGGAGATAATGTTTGTTCTAGAGATGGTCCCTGCGGGCCGATCTAACCCCGCTCTCCCCTCCCATTTCACCAGGGCAGGATGGTCAGTGCCCCTGGGTATCAAGCCTCTGTGTTGATCAAAGCTTCAGCCAAACCCACCAGCCAGCTAGAGCCATCCTCTTTACCTTGAAGATGCCTAGTAACTAAGGCCATTTCAGACAGGCAGCTGCATTTCCGGGGTGGTCCCTGGGTTCTGGTCAAGCCTGTGTTTTGCCGCTGTGGGCCCTGTTCTTATAGTGGCCTTAAGAGAAGCTAAGGTTGAGCTACTTTTATGACTTCATACTCCAAATCAAACACTGTGCATACGTATACCGATGGTTACAAGAAGGCTTGCAGTGAAACAAGGGCACATAGAAGTAGATTTTCTAGGGAAATGGAAACCACAAGTCATTATCTTTTTAAAGTCTTCTCTGAAGGTGCCAGTCAAAATTAAATGTTCCCTTATTTACATTTCCCAAGTATTTTGCACATTCCTATGTGACTCCTATCACCCTATAGTTGTTTGCCTGTCTGTCATTGCCCAGGCATGTGAGCACCTGAAGGATAAGCCATCCTGTCTTATCTTACTTATTTATTTTTTACACTTCATAGTTAAGCAGAGACCTTAGACACTAGACTTGGAGCTGGAGCTTGGGCTCTTTCTCCAGCTTTAGGAAGTGGTAAAAGGCATGGCTTCTGGAGTCCAACTGCCAAGGTTCAAATCCCAGCTTACTGTGCCTTTGGGCAAGTTCTTTAACCTTTCTCTGCCTGGATTTTTTTTCTATCTATAAAATGATGATAATAATAGCACCTGCTTTGGAGGGTTATTCTGAGTAATAATGGGCTGATATTTATAAAACCCTTAAAACAATGCCTGGCACAACATACATTTTAAAGTATTATATGGTTACTAATTCCATTTTAATTTGGTCACATCAGATTGCTCCCCAAACCTCTGTGTCTCCACAGATAAAAGAAGATAATGCTACCTTTCACTCCGGATTGTTTTCAGACACAAGTTGGAGATATTAGAAATGATGAGCTCACTCCTGGAACATACTAAGGGCTCAGTGGACACTTCCCGGTGTGACTTACCATCCATCATGCCTGTGAAAGTTCTAGCCAGGGCAAGTGTACAAGCACACTAAAGGCACACCCTATAGCCACTTCTTGGATTTCTTGTGCGTCTTTATTGCTGCATCAAGTTAGACTACCCTTGGTTGTGCTAGTGGTTGCAGCTGTGGCTGTTTTTTAGCATGAAAACAGTCACATGTTTGTACACGAGGGCTCGTTTTAAAATAGCAGGGAATGCTTGAGCCTGTATTTCCCCCAAGCCTTCCACTCCTAAGTCATGACATTCTGTAGTGTAGATGAGAAAAGAAATCATCGCTGGTCCTTACAGACTGGCGATGGGGAAGAGGCCCATTTTTAATGGCACTGAAATAAGAAGTGAACCTCAACTCACCATTGCTTATTTATGGCTGTAGTTATTTCTCTCTGGTATACCCCGGAGGGTTACTTTCTGTTGTTAATTGGAACTTCTAAGCCATTTTTATTTACAAAGTGTTTTACAGTCATTGGTATTGATGACTTATAATTCCCCCATGAGTTAGGTGTCAGAATGAGGCATTGACACAGGCTCCACTCTCAGGAAGCAGAGACGTGCGGGTGGATAAATCTGCACGCCCCCTCCCTCACGGCAGCCGTGGGGTCCTGGTTTGCTTTGTTTTGGCTCATCATGTTCGTATCCCCTTCTCCATGTGCTCTGATCACAGTTGCAATTGGCTTCCTGGGAAAAAGGGTGTTTTCGGAGAGAAAGAGTGACTTAGAATCCTTTTCTTCCTTCTGCTCCACATTAAAACGAATTGTCCTTGCAACTGTGTGTCTTTCAGCATACTTATTTTGTTTTTTTTTTTAAAGAAGACAAATAAGTGCCTGTTTATTGTTAACTTTGTAGTGTCAGTCATGACAAGCATAAGGATAGTAACACTTTTGCCAGCAGGGTGCTTATGTGTTTTACTAGTTCAGAGGAACTTGATTGATGCCAAAGACCAAGGTCTCAGTAAAGATAATTTAGCCATTTCCATACAGTTTACGCTTGTGTTAGTTGTATCCTGCAGGGGAGTCCCAGGGGGTGGCTTCCTTGACCTTCCCTCTAAAAGGTAACACATAGGAGATTCCTAAAGGAACCATCGCCTAACAAGACTAATGACGGCTTCCATGCCTATTATCATTCAGAGACACAGAAGCAGGCTTTAGAAATGCAGTACCACATTCCTCCCTTGATGTTCCACATGATCTATTAAGGCGCTACGTGGCAGATAAATTAATCATTAAAAACTTACTGTTAAGTCTTTGCAAATAATAACCAGGTGTATCTTGATTACTTTGATCTCAATATATATTTTTTCTGTTGCTAAACAGATGATACATGGCAGTTTGTTTTATTGACAAGTAATTTGAAGGGCTCAGGGAAAGGAGGTTATTTTCCTCCAGCATTTTTTTCAGCCTTTTCTTCTTTGTTGAAGGCCTAAAAAAAGAAGTTCTTCACTCAGAAATAGCTCATGACAGCCAGGATCACTTTTTCATATTGCTTAGCTGGGATGTGAGTTTGAGGCATCTTCATTGTTTATTGTTGCACCTAATTTTCCTATTTGATTTATTTCTCCCATTCCTGGCTACTTAGTATTTAAAAGTTCTGACCAAGGACATGCTCCACATCTTGTGTGCATTAGGTGTTCCATGCTACAGTGGATTCCACTTAATGCCATCACTTTGGATTGAGGTGGATTTTTAAAAATATAATGTGCTTTTCAACACATTAACCATTCCCAGAGCTAACATTTTCTGCATTCCAAAAAGAAAAAGATGATAACATAAACTAATATAAATGTAACAATCAGGTACATATATGTAAGACAAATAAAAATGCATTGCAATATGTATTACACATACATAAGTATTTGTAAGTATTACAAAATACTTACATATTTTAATATACTTTTGGTGGAAGCTTATGTTAATAGAAATTTTTTGAATAACTGATAAATTCAGGAACAGCTCCAGGAATGTGGTGATAGAAATGAGTGGTTACAGAAGAGAAGAGGTATCCTGCTAGTGACCCTAGCTTTCATAGAGATATGGAAGGAAGGAAGGAAGGGAAGGAGGCAGGAAGTAAATTTGGTTGAAATACTATTCATTCCACATATACTTACAATCTACTCCATTAAAGTAATAATAATATTTTTTTTACTAAAAATCATTTTGGTGAGGTAAAATTTTTAATTTTGTGTTTCAAAATTTAATTTAAAAATAATTTCCTTGGAGATGTGTCATTTTCCTTTGTATTTTGTATTTTCCTTCGAGATATACATATATATATATTATTTTTAGGTTTTTTTTCTTAAGATTTATTTATTTATTTGTTTCTCTCCCCCTCTCCCCTCCGCCCCAGTTGTCTGTTCTCTGTGTCTTTTTGCTGCGTGTTCTTTGTCCACTTCTGTTATTGTCAGCGGCATGGGAATTTGTGTTTCTTTTTGTTGCGTCATCTTGTTGTGTCAGCTCTTCATGTGTGCGGCTCCATTCCTGGGCAGGCTGCACTTTCTTTCACGCTGGGTGGCTCTCCTTACGGGGTGCACTCCTTGTATGTGGGGCTCCCCTGCGCGGGGACACCCCTGTGTGGCAGGGCACTCCTTGCACACATCAGCACTGCGCATGGGCCAGCTCCACACGGGTCAAGGAGGCCCGGGGTTTGAACCGCAGACCTCCCATGTGGTAGACAGATGCCCTAACCACTGGGCCAAGTCCACTTCCCCAATATATTTTTTTTCATAACCACCTTTATTTAGCTATACAGAAGAGGTCACAAACTACTACTTGAGGACTGGCCACCTGTTGGTTGTCTTGTGTTTTTTAATTAAAATTTTTTGTTAAAGTAGTTTTAGTTTTACAGAAATATCATGCATGAAATTTATAAATTATATATTTCTCATATACCATCCTATTATTAACACCTAGCTCTGGTGAGGTACATTTGGTATAATTCATACAAGAACATTTTTATAAATATACTGTTAACTATAATCCATTGTTTACAGTAGGGTTCACTATTCTGTGAAATTCTATGTTTTTTTCTATTAATTTTTATTGTAGTAACAAATATACAACCTAAAATTTCCCCTTTTAGCCACATTCACATATATAATTCAGTGGTGTTAGTTACCTCCACAATATTGTGCTGCTATCACCACCATAATTACCAAAACTTTCCAATTTACCCCAATAGAAAGTCTGTGTAATGTAAACATTAACTCTCCATTCCCGACTTCTATCCCACCCTTTGGTAACCTATATTCCACATTCTAACTCTATGAGTGTTTATTTTCATTATTTCATATCAGTGAAATCATGCGATATTTGTCCTTTTGTGTCTGGCTTATATCTTTCAACATGATATCTTCAAGGTTCATCCAGGTTGCCACCTGAATTAGGATTTCATTCTTTTTTAATGCTAAATAATATTCCATTGGATGTATATACCACATTTTGTTCATCCATTCATCGGTCAATGGACTTTGGGTTGCTTCCATCTTTTGGCAATTGTGCATAATACTGCTATGAACATCAGTGGGCAAAAATCTGAGTCCCTGCTTTCAATTATTTTAGGTATATACCTAAAGTAATTCTATACTTAGCTTCCTGAGGAACTGCCAAACTGTCTTCCACAGCATCTGCACCATTTTACATCACCACCAGCAGTGAATGATGCCCCACATCTTTCCAACACTTGTCATTTTCTTTTTAAAAAATACTAGCCATTCTAGAGGGTGTGAAATGCTTTATGGCTGGGTATCAAAATCTGATGATCACTTGGGAGGGGAATTCAGTTATGATTATTTTTCTAGTTTGTTGAATTCATTATATGTAAAAAAATCTTTACTAATAATTCTGAGTAGTTGGTGAAGCTAATATGCATTTTTACTTTTTAAAAGTTTATACTAACACTATTAGTTGGAAGCAAAGATACAGATATCTTCATGAAGATGCCAATTATAGTAAATATTTACTCTAGAGCTTGCAATATCTTGGGTATAATGATATAGCTTAATGTTTTTCTTAAAAGAAAAATGATTCTTTGAGGGAGTAGCAGCTATTAGTAGCTATGATGATAGCTGAAATTTACTGACAATTTATTATGTGTCTGTCACTGTTCCAAGTGATTTACATATGTTAACTCACTTAAGCATCACAACATTATGATGTAGTAGGTATTAAACTCCCCTGTTTGCAGATAAAGAAACATATGCAAAGAGAGATCAAATAAACTGTCCAGAGCATATGGTTAGTAAGAAGTAGAAGAATGATGAATGAGACAATGTATGTTCAAAGTATAAGACTTCAGTGATGCAAGATTTTTCTCTTTCCCTTTCTTGGTAAGACTGACAGGTCATCTAACACCCCTCTGGCATTTTATACTAAGGAAACAGGTTCAGAGAAGTTAGGAGATTTGCTCAAGGTCACACAGTACATGAGTGGTAAACAGGGAAAGCTCTTTCCTACCCTACCATGCTCTCAGAACTGGTTGGTAGCCTATCCTATGAAAGGACCAGAGTGGTGCCAAGAGTGAATGATTCCTACCCAGAGGGCAGGGGTGAAGGGATATGGTTAAATAAAACAAACCCTCTACCCAACTGAAAATAAGGCACGCTTAGTGGCAATGCTCCAATATATGTTCATCAATTGTAACAAATGCACCACACTAATGAAGGATGCTGTTAATGTGGGAAAGTGTGGGAGGGGTAGGGAGCTGGGCGTGTGGGAATTCTCTATATTTTTTTATGTAACATTTATGTAATCTAAGTATCTTTTTTTTAAATTAAAAAGTATTAAAAAACAAACAAACAGAAAACAAGGCACATTTGAGAGTAGAGTAAGATTCACATGAGTCAGGAACAGCCCTGTTCATTTATGGGCAGCTGACTGTGCCTGGGTTTGATCCCCACCTTCTCTTACACCTTCTCGTCCTTCCCCTGCACTGTCAGTGACCCAAATTCAGATTCATAATGCTCAAACGGTCCATTTTAAAGTGTTTGTTTTTAAATAATAATCCCTTTCTCTAGATTTGAAAGAAAACCATCTAAGGAGAACATTGATGCTCATCTTTTAGGTAGTATAGTACCTAGAGAAAAGAAATAATTTCAGGTAAGAGTGGTTTATAAGGATTCTTCAAACCATGTAATGTAAATGACCAACTCCTCCACTATTTATGGATATATTTGCCTCTAAAAAAGGTAATGAAAATCTCTGGAAAAACATTTATAACATGAATAATATCACATATTTTCTTATAGACTACCCATCTTCGAGACGGTCGATAATGTTCAGATAGTAAAAATAAAATAAAATCTAACCTAGACCATTACTCAAAATGGTCACATCCCTGGGAATGAAATGGAAGTATGGGGAAAGTAATTTTCCAAAAGAATAAAAGCAAGGCAAAGAATGGAACCTTAGTGAGTCCCACTTGTTTGAGCCATTATGTTGATTTATTTATTAATAGCTGTGTGGATAGGAGTAGATTCTGGGTTATATAACTCTTGGACTTAAGACTAAATAGTTATTTTGAGTTGTTAGAATTCTGGGTTAGCCTGATTAAACTCTTATTTTCTAGGTTCCTTTTCATTTAAATGAGTAGGCCTTTGAGTGGAGGACACAGACCCACGGGCACATTTTTATATCCTTTCCTGCTTCCCTAGGCCCAGTGAAGAAGGGATGATTCTTATCAAAAGAAGGAAGTAATTTCTCCTTAACCCAGGAATAATGTTGCCAGATTCAGCAAATAAAACTACAGGACACCCACTTAAGTTTGAATTTCAGATTTAAGAAATGATTTTTTGAAAATAATATGTGCCATGCAATATTGGAGAGTCCTTTATTTTACTGGGTGACTACCGAGGAAGGACGCTTAGCAGGTGGAAAAGGGTGGTAGGCATCATTTCCACAATCCGTGGAAATTGCTGCCTCGTCAGAGAAGTGGAAAAACTGCACTTCTGACAACCGATCTTGGCATCTGCAGTAGTCGGAGGATTTGTCCTGTTGCTTCAGGTGTTCCTGAAGAGATGGGGCTAAATGGATGTAAAAGAAGTGGCCAAGCATTCAGGAACTGACAAAAGTAGAACGCCAATCCTTTCACACTGTATTGTTGGAAACCACATTCCCATTTTAAGCATGGCATCTATATCTACACTCAAGTTGTTGCATTGCCAGGTTACACTTGAGGCTGCAACCAAGCCCAAACCATTGTTTTTTCTCAGTTGTGGTTTCCTTACCAACTTTACATGATGTATAGGAAGCAGTGCTAGTTTCAGGGGTCATATTTAGCTGACTGATGTTATAACCAGTTCTAAGAAGTGATGTCTTCTCCAGCAAGTGCTCAGATAAAAATTGGTGCTGAATTTTTAAAAAGAGTAAAGCAGTTCGCAGATCAGTAATTTTATTCCTACCCCTGACTATTTATGAAAAAAATATATATAAAGGCTATAAATATTTCAATGAATAATGTGGGGGAAAGCTCAGTACATCCCCCTTATTATAAAATATATATGGTGAGTTATTTTAAGCAAAGAAAAGAAATTAACACTAACTGGGAACATTCTTGACTTATAGTTTGAATAATAAGAATGATGAGACTTTGACAAATCAATACAGTAAAAGGCATGCTAGGAGCGTCAAACAAAAGAGAAAAACTAAAGAACGGTATCAAAAGGCATGTTTTTCAGTCTGGCTGTTTCCAATTGCTGAGCATTCCTCTCCCACGGCATATGAAGGGTGCCTAGTGACCCCTAGCTGAGGAATCTATATAGCTCTGCGCCCCTCCCCCACCTGTGAGAGAGCTGACATCCTGGTTGCCTCCGCCCCTGGCCAGATAGAGATGCTCTCTAGATAGCAAAGCACACCGCTGACCTGGGCTCTGCCTCAGTCAGCATTCCATGCCTTTTGTGTGTTTTAGCAATCAAAACCCCCATCTTCCTGTCTTTGGAAAAGAAAAAAAAAGATTTGTTTCTCTTCAGTACTTACATCCAAAAGGAAGATGCTCAGAGTGATAAAGTGGTCCAAAGCCTCTAATGACAGAGTGATGAGGCGTGATGGAGCATTCACGGCTCCCTGGAAATCAAGTGAGTTGCAGGTGGTGGCCTCAAAAGATACCCTGTGTGTGCCTGCAAGTCTTCCCACCACTGTCTTGTGATAAGGTAACAGGCCAGGGGGGGTTAGAAATTAAAGCAAGCATCTATATGGAAGAGCTTTTATTCACCAAGATGGATATTTTGAGGTCAGGGACTATGGCTGATTTTCCTTATTGATATATTGCTATAATGTAAAAAATGTTCTAAAATGAGCACATATTACTTTATAAGTGAGAATAATTGAATACCCTTTATAGATTAAAGCAAAAGGAATTTTAATGTTTGTGGATTCAGAGCCCCTGCCTCTCATTTGGTTTCAGGAATTCAATATCAGCTAAGAGTTTATATCTTAAGTTATCATTAAGCTATTAACCAAGTCTAAGGAAATACACCCATTTCTGGGAAAAGATAAAGCTCAAATGTCCTGATTAGAGCTCATGGTTACCTGTATGTGTTTCCACAGTAGAATCCACTCAGCCACATGACTTCTCGGTAGTCTTTCCACTTCAAAGACTTATGCAGAAGAACATACCTTAAGTTATAGAGAACTCCTCACTCACCCCCGCAGCCCCGGATGTAGGATGAACATGGGAGCACCACTTGAATGAAGTGGTTGGTTCTAAATCACCTGGGCTGGGTGGGCTTGTAACAAACCACAAGGTAGCTGAAGAACCACTGTAAAGGCACTTTAACATACAGAAATGGATCCCATAAATGAAATGTGAAATGACTGGTGATGATGGATCTCCTCTTCTTCTTGAGTACTATAGAATCTCCAGGTGAGGTCAAGGACCACATTTATCTTATAACATTGTCTCTTCCAATGGTGCCTGGCACACAGAAGACAGACACTGCATTTACATTCAATACATGAGCTGTGAGGCTGAAGCAAAATTAAGGCATCAGATCTGATCAGAATCCTGTTAAATGAGCGAGGCCTTGTTAAGCTACCTAGCATAGTGCCCTGCACAGAGTGGTTACTCAGTAAATGCCAGGCAAATGTCTTCCCTACAGACCACAATACATTCTGCTTTATTTAAATTTGGGGACTTTGCTATAAGACAGTATTTTCCAGCCTGCAACATCCGTGTCTTCAGAGACGTTAAAAAGTCACTGTTAAATAAATTATAAAAAAGATGCTAGAGACAAATAATTTTGGAAAGTGCTGCTTAAAATGATTCCGTTCTTAGAAATTTCTCACTAAGCATTTGAGAAGTATAACAATGAACAAGGGTTATAAATGCACATAGTTCTACAATATTTGTTAGTAAAAACAACAGTCCCTTGCCTGGATAGGATCACTAACTGATTCTGTTGGTGTTTATTTCAATACCTTTAAATAGCTCTAAACAACTGCTTGCACTACCATTTTTGGCACTTTGGTTTTAAACATTATCTGTTGGCTTCTCACAACAGAGTGTTGAGAAAAGGGCTCCCGCAATGCCACAAGCATCGAACAGTGCATGCAGGACGCAGACCCCAGTCTTCCGGCATTACGTGGGGAGATGTGCTTGGGCCAGGTATGGTCAGACATCAAGAAAGTGGCTGCCCCAGGCACCTTGACAATTCCCCAACCTTTGTTGCTTTCTTTGCATGGGGGCTTTGGGAGGTGGCATGTGACAATGGGGCTTTGGCACACATGAGATGGTCTTGCTAGTGGAGAGTGGTCTGCCCAGTGACAATGCATACCAACCCCGATAGCCCCTGGGGAGAGAGGAGCACTAGACCCAGCTCACTCATTGCCAGGTAGATCTGCTGAGTTTACGGGTAGAAAACCTGTAAGACACTCCTCAAGAACCTGAAGACTTAGTCCATTTCACTCTACTTCCTCCACTAACAGGCACACTTGCCATCTCCCATACTCCTGGTTAGTAACAACTAGGTTCATTATTATGACCATTTGAAACACCATGCATCGTTGAGCCATATAGCGAACTTCTTTGATTAGTTTCTCCTCCAGTACAACTTTTATTTTTCCCAATTTTATTATTTTTTGCTTGCAGTTTTCTGTGTAACTCTCACTAATTTATCCCCAAACTCTTCCTTCTCAGTGCATTCAAACACGGTTTTCTCATACTGAAGACAACTCTCCTAGAGCCTTTGGGCCTTCTCCTGTCCAAATGTCTTGCCCTCAATGCCTAATGCACACTTAAGCCCCTGTTTCCTACATTTGTAGTGGTTGCGCTTTTACAGAGCAGGGATGCCCATCCCCCCAGCTACTATGTATGCCAACACCTCACAGAGGCCCACTTCTCCAGAGACTTACCCTTGGCCAAGTGACAGCCCCCTAATCAGGAGGTTATATCCTTCCTACCTAGGACTCTCCAAGGACAGTGACAAATTGACATGAGAGTACATGTCCTTGCCAAGGACCATCTTTGTGGTGAAATTCATGCTCCAGAACTCCCCATGGGACCAGGCTGATGCTGCCCTCTACCTGACTTCACATCCTTGCTTGCCTCCCTCCCCCGCCCGATTTCACTTCTCTTTCTCCCTTTCTCAGAGGGCTCTCCCCCATTAAAACATGGGCTTGTACCTTCCTATTTCAGGCTCTGCCTTTGCCTTAAGACAACCATCATCCTGGGGCTTCTTTTTTCTTTTCTTAAATAAAATTTATTTAATTAAAAAAATAAAATAACAAACAAAAGACAGTTTAACAAATTATGGAAGCATTACTTTAAAAAATTCTGTCCAGGCACATTTATCTTATTTAACCCTAAAAACAAATGCAATTGTCTCTCCAGTGTTCAGGAAGATAAATAAATGAACACAGATTGGTCAAATGACATTAGTTTCCTTGTTTTTTTCCCTTTATTTTAAAGAAGTTTTAGATTACACAGAAGTCCTCTCACACATGAACAACAGTTTAACTTGGTGTAGAATTTTAGATGGAATTATTTTCCATGAGAATTTTAAAGGCAAGCCTCCATTGCCTTCTAGTTTCCTGTGTTATCGCCAAGAAGCCTGATGGCTTTCTGATTTCTGAAGTGCTCTGTATTACCTTTCTTTTCCTCATTGAATATTCTTAGGTCTTGATCTCTTCCCTAGTGTTCTGCAGTTTCTCCATGATGTAAGTAAATGTGGGTCTATTTTTACCCATTGCATTGAGCCCTTGATGGACTTTTTCAATCTGGCAAATTATGTCCTTCAGTTCTGGGAAATTTTCTTGAATTATTTCTTAGGAGATTTTACAACATTAGTATTCTTTGCTTTTATTGAAATCTCTATTATTTGGATTTTGAATTTCTCAGATTAGTTTTTACAATCTTTTTTCTCCTATTTATTATACTTTGCCTTTTGCTCTTTCTGGGAGATTTTCTCAATTTTATTTTAAACTCTGACCAAAATATTTCATTCCTACCATCATATTTTTAATACTAAAGTTTGTATTGTCTCAGACTCTTCCATTTGTTATGGGGTCCTTCTCTTTTTTCCTGGATGCAATATTTTTATCTTATTTTTGTCTGAGGATTTTAATAGTAAATTTGGCGTTTTCATCTTGCAATGTTTCCATTTTCTCCAAGTTGTTCTTATTGTTGCTTCTGTCCTTTATGATAGCTCAAGGGCCACTCAGATTTCTGGTGACCCTTGGTTCACTATTAACTTTAAGAGTAGGACATTACAAAACTATTTGTTAATTCTGTATGTGTGAGCATGGTTTTTTAATGTGTGCATCACTCTAAGGTTATTGGACTGGGCTATTTCATTGAGGAAATACATTAGGTTCACATATTGGTTACTATGTATGGTCAATTGTGCAGAGAAGATTAGCTTAAACAAGGGAGAAGTTTACTTATATCTAATGCAAGTCTGGGTAGGTACTGTGCTCCAGAGTGTCCAGGAACTAGATCCCCTCTATCTTATTGTTCCACTATCCTTAAGATATTGCCCGGGAGGACCCAAGATAGCTCACCACCATGTCTGCATTCTAGTAAATAAGAAGAAGGAAAGGGGTAGGGAGGCTATATATATACCCAATCCCCATAAATTGTGCAAATCACATCTACTTTTATCCCATTGGCAGAAATGTTGACCACATCTCATTGCAAGAGAAGCTATGAAATGTGTAGTCTTTTACAATATACATATAGTCATATGCCTAACAAAATATTCTACTATCAAGAAAGAAGGGAAGTAGCAAAGGATATTGGGGCATACCTAGAAGATTCTGCTATAATCAGTAGCCTTAGAGCATTTCTCATGGACTGAGTTCTTCCAAAATCCTGGCTGTAAAACTATAAGCCTGGTTGCCAGAGTTCTAGGAATTGAATTGTGTTAAAAAATTAGCTCAGTGGTGGTGGTGGGGGTGGTAGCAGGGACTGGGTCTCAATATTTTGCATGTAAACTTCTGTTTTATTAAGTCCCATGTACCCTAATCCAAAAACAATATTCCAGTTTTCTGTTGGGTGTGGGAAGTGAGTCAATGGGAACATTGAGTGAACACTTTCTGCATGGAGGGGGTAAGAGGTCTGGGAAATTAACTTTCATCCAGTCCTTGTGTTTTCAACCTTGTCTCCAATCCCAGTTCCAGAGAGATTGACCTCAATTCCTGAGTATGGTAGAAAGGTGGTTGCTTTACAGATTACCATATTCTTGACTTAGAATTCAGCATTCTCAAGTTTCTTAAGCCATTAATCATCACTCATCCACCTACTTTCTAGCTTCCAAAATTTTGTTTTTGTTGACTCCTAATCCATTCTCTTTGACTTCATGGGTTTATGCCCTTTACACTTGTTTTAGTGGGAAGGAATGCACAAGTTCAATTCATCATCTTTAACTTAAAATCTGAACTGTTTTTTAAACCTATTTAATTTGACACCCATTTCTTTTATTCTTAGCATACCTGTTAACATTTCCCATGAGAAGCCTGGCCTGGTTCTGTCCTGGTGAGGTAATGCCTCCCACTGGCTGGAGCAGCATTCTTTCTCAGGATTGTGAGAGATTGGGCCATAAGAATGATGCTGGTTCAATAAAAGGGACAGGAGAGGCATGTATAGAAAAGCCACATGGAGAGGGGAAAAGGGGGTTAATATGGGGGCATTTTCAGGACTTGGAGTTGTCCTGAATGATATTGCAGGGACAGATACAGGACATTGTATAGCGGTGCTCCAGAATGTATTCATAAAATGCAATGAATGTACCACACTAATGAAAGAAGTTGTTGATGTGGGGAAAGTGGGGGGGGGGGGGGGGGGGCGGCGGTGTGTGGGGAGTGGGGCAAATGGGAATCTCCTATATTTTTAATGTAACATTTTGTTTGATCTATGTATCTTTTAAAAATCAATAAAAATATATTTTAAAAAAGAATGATGCTGCCTTGCTGATTTGGGGTGACTCACACAAGTCAGACACATGATGAAGTGTCTTCATGTGCATGGATTGGGCAGTATAAAAATATGTAAGGTCCTCCCTGCTACCATTTTTAAATATTCATAGATAAATCACTGCATTTTACATGGGCCTGTGAAGGTTCCTCTCTCCACTGAGTATAAATCACCCCAAATCATCATGTCAAATGCAAGTCTTACCCAGAGTATACAGGAAAATGTGAATGAAAATTCATTTTAAACTTATCATTCAGAATTCTATAGCATAAAAGTAGAACAGCACCTCTTTCAAACATGTCTTCCTTGAACTCTTTATGCTGCAATCACTGCAATCCTAGAATGTGATTTATTTTGATGCCAAATGCATCTCTGGCTTTACATATCACTACCAGTGGGAAAGATAGCCAAGGGGCCTGTGAGCAGAGTAAGTGGCCACTGTACATAGAGAGTTATATTGGTGATCTCAAAAGGTTTGATCACTGGGGGCTGACTGTACCAGCAATTACATGTTTTTAGAATATTAACCCTGTGCTTGTTATAACGATGTGATTACTGAAAGTCAAATGGATGAAGCATTTTGCTTAAATTTGCAAACTAAGAAGATGATAGAGCAGGGGTATTAGCCCAGGACTATCTGACTCTAGAAGCTGCTTCCCAGACTACACTCTCCCATCTTTACGAGTGGAAAACATTGGTGCAGAGTTTAGGATTTTTCCTCCCACAAGAATCCCTTTATACTTATGGTACTTCCTACCTAATTATAGTCCTTAATTTGTTGTATTATGCTTTTTAAAATAATTATTTTGATCACTCCATGTAACTGCAGTTTTCAAAAGAGAATAAAATGGATGTAGATGAAATAGTGAAAGACTCAAAGCATGGTGAAGTGAAAAAGTGCTTGGACTTTTGGCTCACACCAACATGAGCCCTAATTTGAGAAAGTTACTTCAACTTTCCTCACCTATAAAATGGGAATAGTAATATCTATCTCCGTAGTTAATTGTGAGGGTAAGGATTAAATTAGAGCACATGAATAAACCACTCTGACTGTAATATAGTAGGCACTCAGTGAATATATCTTGACTTGTCCTTTCTCCCAAGACACACATTGAAAGATGTGGCTAATTCTGGTTTACAGATCTCTTGGAGAGACCAATTCTGACAGTCAACATATATCCTTGGATGCTAATAAAGGATAAAAATGAAAGAATCAGGGACAAAATAGCTTTATGTAATAATTTTTCATCTTAATTAGTTTTGCGAACTGATTTCATTTCATTATAGATTTGATTTTATAAGAAAGTGTGTGAAGCATAATCCATGGTTGAATCTTTATTTCTTAATGTTTAGGGCCTGGACCAAGCCAAAAAAATCACAAAATACTTGTCAAACTTGAACTTGAAAATTTAAGAAAAGGAAAGAAAAAGAAAAAGAAATGTGTTTTTAAAAAAGATACCTATAATATTGGGAACCCACTTTTGGAGACATTTTGATCATAAGAAACTCAGTGAGGGTGAAAAGTTATTTTTCTTGATAATTTAACTTTTAGTGAGTTTGTAAAAACAAAGAGAAATTTTTGAGTTCCAGGTGCCAAGATTGGATATAGCAGCTGGCTAGTATTATCCAGAAATCCCCAAGCATAAGACTTACAGAAATGAAGCTTGTTTCTAAATACTGATCTTGGGAGAAAAACAGCAAGACATTCCGAATTGTCCTCTTTCCTTTCCTGCCATCTCTTTCTATTTGCAGGATGTGCTGTACTGGTCACTAGGCCCACGCGGGATGATTTTCACGTTCGGAACCCACTGGCTTTCCATAGCAAAGAAGGTGGAGTCCTCAGGGAGTGCTCTTGCTGTGTGGACCCCAACTGGGAAAACACCTTTGCTGAATACTTACTATATAAAAATTAGTGCTTTAGGCTTGGTTGATAAAACCTGGGGGACACCTTTTTTTTTTTGGCTTTTATAGGGACTAAATTACATCAATTCTTAGCATTTCTCTGGGAAATCAACTGCATATTTTCATATTTGCATATTTTTTCCAATATATTGCCATTCTTAAATTTTCAGTCTTTTCTCTGGCCATAGACACCTTTCTTCACCTTCCAGAGGGAAAAACATTGATCTTTTAATGGTGATTAAATTCTGACTTTAATCCAGTTAACAAAAAAAACATTCTAGATGACAGAAAGATAACATTTTTATGACATTCTTGATGTAAGCACTGTTGAAATTGAAATTTTTAAAAAATTTGTGTTTCTAATATATACTTTCTGTACTGAGAAAGTAACTTCTATAAAGTTAATTCAATAGACCTAAAATTAGGAGCATAGTTTTGATTTAAATAGTAGAATATTGATATCAAGTGATTACAACATCATGATGCTCACCAGTCCTTTCATAAGAGAAATATAGAATTGGACATAAAACTCTTATTAATAAGATGCTGTTTATTGGTTGTGTATCTTTTTAAAAATAAAAGAAATAAATTTATAAGTCAGTATTTAAAGCCACAGCAGAATCATGCTTGCTTGAAATGTATGTTCATGCACATGCTCAATAGACTACCCATAACACTGTTTAGTACAGAAAAGAGTCAGAGAAGAACTGTTTATCACGTGGAGTCACTGAACACTCATATACTTCAAAACAGGACAACAGATGTGGAACATCTGCTCATTATTGTATAGGAAAGGGGAGCCTGTCTTCTTTGAAACTATTTATAAGCTGTTTCATGATTAGGACTAATATCTTTTCTTTAGAATAAAGAAAATTAAGCATGCATGCACTGAACTTTAAAATATTTGTTGATGTGCAATGACAACACTCCCGTAGATTATCAAAAAGCTTCACATTTAAATACAAAATTATAGTGATTTTCATAAGGGTCATATTATAATAATTCTATAGTTACATATAGTAATTATAGCACACATCTATCAAGTGCTTATTATGTACTAGACAGTGCTGTAATATTAACTCATTTGAGCTTCACAATGGCTTTAACTGGTAGATACTATTCTCATCTTCATTTTACAAAACTCAGAGAAGTTTTTAACTTGCTCTAGACCACAGAGAACTTATAAATTGTGTTATGAAGACCCAAACACCAATATTCTGGTTCTAGAATTTATATTTAGCTGAACTACCACATTGTAGACTACTGTTCACAAAACAAAGTGAAGACTTCTTCAGGTGTATAGCTTATATAGTATGTGAAATCGTTAAAGTGAAGAGAAACTTCCTGAGCACAGGGTGTATTAGTCAGTATAGGTTTAGCTAAACTGTCATAAAAAATAATTCAATAATATTCCATGTCTAAAGTAGGTCAGCAGGGTTCTCTGCTCCCCACTTTTACTTAGGGACTCAGATATCAAGTTGCTCTAATAGCAGAAGAGAGAAAGTAGAGGTGGCTCAGCAGCTCTTGAATGTGTCAGCACAGAAGTCTTACATTTTGCTTCCTGTCTCATTTCATTGTCTGAAGCTAGTCAATGACCTTGCTTAACTCCAAAGCCTTGGGAAATGGGAGCTAAGGATAGACAAAAAAGAATAAAAAGATTGTAAGGAAGCATTTAACTCCTCAAAATGTATATATTACTAGACTCATAGATTAAGAAATTTAGGAGGCATAATATGTCCACACTTCAATGAAACATTTGACTCAGGTGTCCGGTGGAGAGAAAAGATCTTGTGGCTAGAAGGTGTTCTGGCTAAAGAACAAAGACCGTCTCCAGGAGGGTCAGGAGGACACAGGGCAGGCCTTTGCAGGGTCCTCAATCTGATCCTCAGCGTCTATGCCCAGAAACCTCAGTTAGCATACCTGAAAGTCCAGGGCTCAGGGATAGACTCAATATAACCTTGCTGATGAGAGTGCCATTGAAACCAGCTGGCCAACTTATTAATTTATGGGAACTATAAAGATGGTGTAGTCTTCCTATTTTGGATGATAAATGAATTTTATATGTTTGGTTAAAATCTATGGGAAATCAAAGTACATAGGATGAGAGCAAGGAGAGTGAGTTGGATGATTTTAATCATCGTTGGCTAGGGGAGCTCTGAGCTATGCCAGACTACAGACTCAGTAAAGCTTGTTTTCATTTGGTCTACTATTGCTTCAGCTAGCAACCAGAGCAAGAGTCTATGAAAGAAAGCTGTTGTGGCTCCATGGTGCTTCCCTGTTCCTTGTAGTGGCATGCCCAGGGGTCTTGCCAGTTGATGAAGAGTAAATGAGAATTCTGCCAGTTTAGAGGAACCTGGAACTCTGAACTCACTGTCTTCATTTTGTTTGGGAACTAGGGGACAGGGGTGACAGACAGAAAGCATGTCAGCTACATCACCACAGCTTACCATCTGAGCTCCACTCTCATAATTTCCTGAAACTCCACAGGTACAAAGACCTAGGTACTTCCATACTTTATTTCTTGCCTGTCCACTGTCAGGCATCAGACTGTATCCATTTACACTGGGCTATACCTGCCTAGAGGATGGAATGTGCGTGTCCCCTGCTTAGGGCTGGAGACAACAGAACAAATGTCTCTGCTCCCCTGCTCTTCCCCCCTCTATGAAAATCTCCCTTTTCTATAGCCACATTCTTTCTTCCAGCTGAGTACATTATAAAATTTGGACAGTAAATACATTTGTTCTTTATAGAGTCTGATGCCCTGTTTACAATAATCTTAATTAGGGGTTTCTCAAGATACTTCAGGCATTTATTTATAGATTAGTACTACAGAAGAACAACCTTGTATGTATTTTTTTAAATTTCATTTTGAGAATATTAACTTGAAGTTAGAGGAGCATTCTTTTCTTCTCCCCATTTATTATCTACAGATGCTCATTCTATTAGGCTATTCATAGCTGGTTTGAACAGCACCAGAGGCTGCTGATGGATTACTTAAAACCATCTTGGAGGACAATTATAGGCATGCTGAGCGCTTAGTTCTTAGCTCTGTTCAACTTAAGAGTTTTATCCCTTCTTTGGATAAAACTGTAAAATGAATGCTGATCAAATTGTTGACTATAACTTAGAGCTTGGAAAGAAATGTGAGATTCTAGAATCAGGAACTAAAATGGTCTCAGAGGACCAAAGTGATGGACTGAATTGAAGTCTGTGAGATTTAACAGTGATAAACCCAAGGTCCTGCATCTAGGTCCCAAACTGCAATTACCTAAAATCAGTGCAGGGAGAGGCAAGGCTGGAAATACTCACTGTTATGCTTTTGCTTTTTTACATTTTCCAACCTTCCTTGTAGTTAGGTTTGCCATTGGCCAGATTTGACAGCAGAACCTGAGAGGAAGTGATACATATCACTTCTGGATAAGGCGGTCAGGTGTGACTCCCCCACATTCTCTTCCTCCCGTCTGTGAGCAGGATGATGCCAGGAAGACTTTGAAATGACAAGATGCTGGAGGCACCAGGTAAAATTAACATGATTCCTCATAACCTCTTAGAAGTGAGTGATCCAGACCTCATCAGACTAGATATAAGCAAGAGTAGTCTTTGATTTTATTAAGTCATTGAGATCTCAGGGTTGTTAACTTACATCTGAAAAATACTTAAGGATTTTAGCTGACAGTGACTTTACATCAAGTTTCTAGATGAATGCTCCCTATTCTTGACTCCTCAGAAGCCTTCAGTATTCACTATGCCCTCTTAGTGGAAACACTTGTTTCCTTTGCCTTCTGGAACCCAACATCCTCTGGGTTTTCCTCTTTATCTTTCTTTGCATCCTCCTCCAGAGAACAATTTATTGTTGAGTATCTCTAAGTTCTGTCTTCTGGCCTTTCTGCTTTCCTTTAAATGTTCTTTCATATGGATTCAGTTATCATCTATATGCAAAAGACTTACAAATTTATATCACTAGCTTAGAATACTCTTCTGATCCCCAGACCTAATTGATATTTCCTCATGGACTTTTCAATGACACCTCAAACTCCTCATACAAGACTGAACTCATTATCTTTCCCCCAAAATTGGACCCTCACCCAGTGTTTCTCAACTCAGTGAATGGCACATCACACATCCAGTTACATCAAAGAGAAACCCAAAGTCCTGGACCTCTCCGCTACTCTTCACCCCGCCCTCCCACCTTATATGAACCATTAACAAATCCTATTGATTTTCTCAATTCCATCTTCTTTTTGGCAGCTCCACAAACTCATCCATCCTGCTGTTATTTCTCACCCAGACTCCTGCAACAGCCTTCTTACTGATCCACATGTGTGCGCTTTGATGTCCCTTCAGCCAATTCTTCATAGTAATCTTTTAAAAATGAAAACTTTGCTTCCCCTCTTACTTAAAAGCCCCCAGTGTTTTCCCATTTGCTGTGTTAAGATAAAGCTAAAACATGGTCTCAAAGACCCTTTATGGTCTGGTGCCTTCTACCTCTGTGGTTCACCTCAACACCTGTACACTCCCCCTTTCTTTGCTCTATTCATGCTGGCCTTCTTTCCCCATCTCATGCTTTCACCATGAAATACTCCTTCCTTCTCTCTTGATTCAGTTAATTTGACTCTTTCTTCAGAACTCTGCTCAAGAGAAGAGAAGCTTTTTGATCTCCCTGATTAGTGCAAATCTTCTGATTCCCATAAGATTTCTTAGGACTTGTCACAGATACAGTTTTGCATGTATTTGTGGGATTTTTTTTTTTGTCTTTGTATCCTTCACTAGACTATAAGCTCTGTGAAAGAAGGAACCATTTTTTTTTTGCTCATTTTTATCTCCAGAACCTAATACCAGATGTAGATGAAGCCCTAAGCAAGTATTTGCCAAAGTAAAGAAGGAAGGAAGGAAAGAAGGAAGGGAAGGGAAGGGAATGGAATGGAACGGAAGGGAAGGGAAGGGAAGGGAAGAGAAGGGAAGGGAAAGGAAGGAAAGGGAAAGAGGGAGGAATGGGGAAGGGGAGAAAAGTAGAGAGAAGGAAGGCAGGACAAAACAGGTCAATCTCTTCTCTATTTTTATCAATTTGCACCTGGAGCATTGGGTTTGGTTCTGGGTGCCACATTTTGAGACAAAATCAAATTAGAGTATGTTCTGAAGAGGAGAACCAGAGAAGTAAGGAGAGACCAAGTCAGTCATATGAAGAAAGATTGAAGGATTTGGGATATATGTGATAGAAGAAACTTATATTAGTTTTTTGTAGCTCCAAGCTAAAAGGTAGGGATCAATGAGTAGAAGGTAGAGGAAGACATATTTTGAGCAGTTATTAGGAAGTATATTTAAAGTAGGTCCTAAGAAGGCACAATTGCCTAAAGCAGAAGGGAAAGATCAAGAACAGGCTGAGTGACCACTTGCTGAGGATTCAAGCATCAGCTAGAATCCTGATGCTTGAATTGGATGTTTTTACAATTTCTTCTAACCCAGAAATTCTACTTTAAAGAAATATATAATGTACCATTTCATGATGTATAACAGTCTACATCATCTTTCACAAATGGAGGCAATTAAAAGGAAACCATTTTAAAGTTTGTAAATAATGTTCAAAATTGTTTACTGAACAATAACAAATGCAAACAATTCTGCATTTGTCTCCAGGCACATATATTGACTGGTACTTTTGCTCTCCTTCATCAGCTTTCAATTTCTATAGTAAGATAATGAAATGATCTGTTTGCCAAAAATCTCACGAATAGCATTCTGGAAACATATGGCCTATTTCACAGAAGAAAGAGTTTTATTTATTTATTTATTTTTAAATTTTTATTTATTTATTTATTTTAAGATTTATTTTTTTATTTATTTAATTCCCCTCCCCTCCCCCGGTTGTCTGTTTTCTGTGTCTTTTTGCTGCGTCTTGTTTCTCTGTCTGCTTCTGTTGTCGTCAGCGGCACGGGAAGTGTGGTCAGCTGCATGAGAAGTGTGGGCGGCGCCATTCCTCGGCAGGCTGCTCCCTCCTTCGCACTGGGAGGCTCTCCTTATGGGTGCACTCCTTGCGCGTGGGGCTCCCCTACGCTGGGGACACCCCTGCGTGGCAGGGCACTCCTTGCGCGCATCAGCACTGCGCATGGGCTAGCTCCACCCGGGTCAAGGAGGCCCGGGGTTTGAACCGCGGACCTCCCATGTGGTAGACGGACGCCCTAACCACTGGGCCAAAGTCCGTTTCCCAAAAAGAGTTTATAATAATTGTTAGAACCGCTGTTTATTAAGTGGTGTTATTGCCTGATTTCTACATTTATTTTTTTCACTTTTGACAATATTGCATATGTATATGTAATTTATAATCAAGGATTACAAGAATATATAATTATATATGCACAATATGGAAAAAGTTAAAATTTAATAACCAGACTTTCTGCAAATCAGGTTGGTTGACTAAATTACAAACCTCTTGCTATGGTCATTGATTAGGAATGACCAGTGCGTTATTGCGTTGCTGATATTGGTTACGTGTCATAAGCAAGAGTTTGGACTTTCACTTTATTTTCATTTGTACTTCTCTTTTTATATTAAGAATTCCATGATTTCAAATACCATATATGCAAGCCTTTTTATGCTTTGGAGACATTCTTTAAGCTATGAAGTGATAAATGTATGAAATTAGAATTGGTGAACTTGCATGAATTTGTATGCATATGTGTGGCATGACCCACAAGAACCCTTCACTGAAAAATATGTTTCATTGTTGCTTTCCTCAACAAGTACAAGAAATTATTAGCTCTTCCCCTCCCCACTTTCTTTTTCATGACATTCTGTCACGTGACATTATTTCTAGCATTCTATGTCCTATCTAGGTGCTGCTACTTCCTTTTGTAGAAGGGAGGTGAGAGGCTTAAAGATGAGATGGGTATAAGAAACAGTATAATATTTATTAAGTTAGGTCTCAGTCATTGAAAAGAAAACAATACTGTTTGTAGCAATTAAAACCACCTCAGTCTACACAATGCCTTGAAATTGATGACTTGGTTCTTTATTCAATACAATCAGTTAGCATATATTTTCTGTCTAACATATTTAGGACATTTATCATCATATACTTTGGTCACTGGAAAATTCATATTAAGCAATAAAGGCTAAAATGAAGATGCTTGTACAACTACTATAACCCTTTCTTATTTCCAAAGCTTCCTCCCACTTTTTGCACTTTGAGTTTAATTTCTAGGATAATTAATCAAGGGAAAGTATCTGTAATAATAAAAATAACAATTGGGTGATAATTTGTACTAAATATTACCCCCCCAAAAATGAAAGAATGGAACAGAAATGTGAATGAATGCCAGCTGTTACCAAAATGTTAAACAGCACAGAAATTGGTCACAATGAAGGACTCAATCATAAAGTTATTTAGCAGGAATTAACTAGTTACCATAAATTAAAGGAAATGTGCTATGTGTTTTTTATTTACACTGTTTGCATTGTACGGTCCTATGTTTTGTTTTGTCCATACAGGATTCCCATATATTCTTTTTGCTAATTATAAACCTCTGCATACACAGGAGTTTTCTGTTTGTTTGTTTCAACGTGAGTCAACACAGAGAATGAATCAAATTATTGGATTCTGGATTGGGGAGGATGTTATCAGAACCAGAGGAAGGAACTAAACTGCTGTATTTAGCTCACTGCACAATGATGTTAAACTGGACCCATCTCAATCAGTCACCAAGGGCTCAGTGTGCGAGCCTGGGAGGGAACAGTAATGAGGGCCAAGCCTCAGAGTAGTGGTTACTGGGATCTGTGATCAATCTGTGTGGAGAGGACAGAAGCAAACTGTCCACAAACACAAGATAGAGAAGCAGTTCTGAGAAAACACATAGGATTGGTACACAGCTCCAGAGCCCAAAATAGGTAAGGCCAATGGAGAGGCAAAAGAGGAACCAGGCCTCAGTCACTGGTGAAGTCTCACGGGAGAGTCTAAGGACAGAGTACAAATCAGCCTCAATACTAGGGAGATCAAAGAGTCAGAAGAAGCCAGCACCCCGCAGTCAAGAGCAAAATCATGTCAAATGAGCATTAAGTAAATGGAAGGAATTTACAGTCTTCAAGTAGCAGGAAGAGGAGAATCTGAGATATTGAAACACAATAATTACACTGACACCATGAAAGTCTTATGTCTCCTTGAAAGTTAATGATCTAAAAACAAAACAAAACAAAATTATCTCAATTACGTTAATATATATCTTGAAAGTATTCTGAAAAAAAAAAAAAAAAGAACTTTGACAATAAAGCATTATATGGTCAACTGCCCCAGACCCTCTTCTCATTCTTGCATAAATCTACCATTGGCAGTTTGACACAAAGCAAGAAATGAAGATTTCAGTTTGCTAAAAAACATTTCTGAAATCCCTTCCAAGAAATATTTTCAAAAATGCATTTGGCCATCTTATCTGAATAAATACATTTATGAACATTGTTACCAGGTAGCAAGAGGTGATCCTGTCCTATGTGTGCAGAGATTTTATAGTTGGCAAATATGGTAAGAGATTTGCAAAGATATTGGGCTATGAGGGTGTTTACTTTGGATAAGTGAAAAGCCCAGCTTGCCCAGTGAGCTTCATTAATGTTGACAGTCAATTTGGAGAATATAGGTCCAAAAACTCACTTTTCTTATCCAAATTTTTAGGTCAAAATTATTGGTAAAAATGCCTCAACTCACATCTCTCTTGGTTTTTAAGGAAAGAAGCATCAAATTTATGAAAATCAAATATTTATTACTAGAGATTTTTAAAGAATTCCATTTGAAAATACTTGCTAACCACATATTCTATTATTTAAAAAATCTACTAATGAGCTCTTTTTCAAAAAAATTTTATAGCCTTGGACCTTACCTTACAGGGTTGAAGTAGTTAGTTGTACATTACTTATGGTAACTCTTGGAAGTAGCACATGTAATTAAACCCTGAATCTAAATCTCTGATCATATGGTTTTGACAACTTCTGTTTAGTGTGTTCTGCCAACAACTTATTAATTAGATGTGGCCCAGTAGTTGCAGGTCATTGCAGGAAAGCAAACAAAGCTCCAGGGATTACAGTGCTAAAACTCAGCTATCTTCTTGGCTGCTTTGTAAAATAAAGGAAGTAGAGACCAAAAGTAATTCCAGTAAAGACTAGCTGTGTGAGAAAAAGAAGAGACTGGGGACACATGGATTACCAAAATTATGTCTCTATTAATTCTTGATTTTGCTAGTATAGACCTACTCAAGTTGGTATTACCAATGCTCCCTAGTCAATCAATATGCTGAGTTTCTAAGGAAAATTTGAAGGAGAATATAAAGAACTTTACTCTTACAGAACAATTGATATTGGAAGTATACTGCAAAATAACAGAAGAAACTGTGGGAAACATTTGTGCACCACAGCAAGGACCTATAACTCAGTCACTTAAGAGAATTATCTTATCACCTGGCCCCGTCATGTCAATATTTAGTTGAGGATGGTTTTCCCCTAAAAGATTTGAAATAAAAAGTTAATTCCCATGTTCATTATTATAGTAATGACAACAAAATCTACTGGGGGAAAATCAGCATTCATTGACAACATTGATCTGAATGATTGAACTAAAAACTTATTTCAGTTCCTAAGGAAGTTGAGTATAGATTTGTCTTATAATCCAGCAATATGATTACTAAGTATATACCCAGAAGGACTCAGAGCAGTGACATGCATAGACACCTGCACACCAATGTTCATAGTGACACTAGTCACGATTGCCAAAAGTTGGAAACAATCCAGGTGTCCTGATGACTGATGAATGGATAAACAAATTCTGGTGTATAGACACAATGGAATATTATGCAGCAATAAGAGAAAATGAAGTTGTGAAGCATATGACACATGAATGAACCTGGAGGACATTATGTTGAGTGAAACAAGCCAGACACAAAAGGAGAAATACTGTAAGATTGCATTATTATGAACTAAATATATTATGTAAAGTCATGGAGTTAATAATTAGAATACAGGTCACCAAAAATTAGAGTAGGCAAGCCAGACACAAAAGGACAAATACTGTGAGACTGCATTATTATGAACTAAATATATTATATAAAGTCATGGAGTTAATAATTAGAATACAGGTCACCAAAAATTAGAATGAGCGTAAAGAATGGAAAGCTGAGGGTTAATCTTTGCAGAACTGGTAAAAAGGTTGTTTGTAAATCTTTGGTAATAAATAGAAATAGTGAAAGCACATCATAGTGTTTGTAACTAGCAGAGCATTTACATGAATATGGATAAGGTTGAAAGGGTAAGTTTAAGGTCATGTATATTACTAGAAGGAAAGCTAAAAATGTAACATGGGACTGTATAACATAGTGAAAGCTCATGTAAAATACAAATTTGGGTGATATTACATATACAAGACTGTTTTTACAAAATATAAATATAAATACACTAGAGAGAAGGAAATGGAATAGCAGCTACATATGGCAGAGAAGCATAGAGAGACTGAGAGGTTATGAGTTTTGTGGGGTTTTTTTTATTATTAATGTTGGAATTATGAAAATGCTGTAAAAATTACCAAATACCGTTATTATACATTTTTGGTGGATTGATACTTTATTAATACATACCAATAAAACTGATTTGTTTAAAAAAGAAAATACCTTATTTCAGGTAAAATCCATGCATGTATCATAATAAAGTCCTTTCAATAGGATTTATGTCATTATAACAGCAAGGATTAAAAATAAACACCAAAGGTAAATGAATATCTGCAACGTATTTTGTCTTTTCATTCTTAGAATTTTAGACAAAAAGGTATCCTGACTTTAAAAACAATTTCCCTGGCAGCAACACTAATTTCCTTCCATATTCAATGCTGTGCAAGGATGTGGATGTCTTTGCTTTTCCCAGCATGTGGTATTGCTTTTGGAGAGAAACTTGAATGGATACAGATGTCTCTGTCTTGGGCCCTCCCGCTCCTGACTACAGGCCTGTGGTCTCTAAGTCTTTGGGCCAAACCTGATTCATAACTCAGCACCTTTTGGAGTTCCTCTAAAAGAATCCACCCTCCCAAAAACATTATTGAGATATGTAAAACTTATTGAAGACTTTGGAGGAAAAGAAAGGAAGAGGTTTGCATTGCAAATGCCATAGCAAACAATTTGAAAGTATGTGTGTGTATAATCTCCCAAGTGCCTTTCTCAGAAACCCTCACCTGTGGGGTTCCCCCATTCTGTCTCTCTCTGATCATCCTTGCTGACTTTTCTACTCTCTGGATTGTCCTCTGGAAACTTCAATTCCTCTCTTCTAATGCAGAGCAAGTCACTTCTTTCCAGCTTTCATTCCAAACATCACATACTCAAACCTAGCATGACTTTCAGTCAAAGAGTCCCTAGGTAACAAGACCCACCTGTCTTACCTGGCAGTTTTTTGACACTTGGGATTATAGCTTCTGAACTAAGCAGTTCATCCAAGTATTTTTTTCTAAAATATAAAATGTTCTCCTTAAGAGGAATTCTGTAGAATGAAAATTTCTCTATTTCTTTTAATAAAACAGTTGCTTTCTCCAATTCAGCAACTTCAATAGCCTATAACTACACAATAAGAAATGCAAAGGCGGTTTTGAGAATCTACAAACAGGTCTATCAACTCCCTGGAGATTTCTCTCCTAGAAAAAATTCCCTAAGATTCTAATATCAAACTATAAATTGCCACATATGGTTTGGTCTTCCAGAAGACATTCTTTTAAATAGATATCCTTCTTTGAAAATCAACTTGATAACCCATCATCACATCTCCCCTCCACTCCCCAAGAGTACATATATATATTTTTTTTTTCAGAAAACTTCGTATCTCCTAAGTTTATAACAATGGGATCCAAACCTTTCAAAGGAGCAGACTCAACCAGTGGAAGAGTTTATTCAAAGAGAAATCCTGTTTTCTTGTAATAGACAACTCCAAAGAAAGTTGGAATTGCAAATTTAGGTGTCAAAGGTACAGCTGTAGATTTAAGATGTATGTAAATGAAAGAATTCAATGATTATTGGTTGATGAACCTAAGAAGAGTCCTAGTGGGGAGTTGGGAAGTGGAGTGACAATGAGGACTGTTTTGATTTTTCTTTTTCTATGATGTGATGCTATGTTATGTTGGCAAAAGAAAGGATTTAGGTGGCTCAGACTCAGAGATCCAGGTCTGAATATTGCTCCACATCTAACTGTTGGCATTGGAAAGATACTTAATCTTCTGGAGTTTTAACTTCCTCATCTTTAAAAGAGGAACAACAAATCCTTCTCGGAACATTATTGCGAGCATTGACTCTAACAGTTCTACACATGGAAGGACATCAAGACGGTGTCATTGGATTTTCATGGATACAGAGAGTGGTGAGGGCCTTCCCCCTTTCTTGGTGGGCTTCTACTCCTGCTGGTCTCAACTCAGGATGCCTCCCTGGCACCCCTTATAATCAAGCGTGCTTGACACTCATCCATGTTCCACTGAGATTATTTTGATCCAGTATTTATCTGCCTTTAATGGGTTAGCACTGCAATCCAATTTTCATGGGTCCTAGACACTTTGGCCTTCATGGCTCACCTCCTCCATAAAAATACATTAAAGATTATGTTTTATGAACATGTTTGGGTAAAGATAAATATGGTCCAAGATGGATTCACAATTATATTTTCATGATGATAATATTCATGTTTTCTTCTGATTTTTAAAAGAAATTAAAACATGTTCACTGGCACTGCCTCCTGTGCTTAATGAATAAGTCAGCCCTGGTTAGCTTCTTGCTCCGTTTGAGGCTCCAAACTTTCATTTGTGGTACATTTTTTTTCAAGTATTTAAGGAAAATTCTCAATCCCCTCTCTTCTTTTTCTCTTTGTTGTGCACATTAATTTTCTTTAAACTCTTTTTCACAGACTCAGTCCTCTTATCCTTTTATCATCTTTGTTACCCTCTTTAGATGCCTTTGGATTCTAGCCAAGGTATTGATGTTTCTTTTTGGTAAGTGCAAAATTATATGTGCTACCCTGGGCCACCTGAAATCAGCCATATTGAAATAAAATGATTTATTTCCCCTTCAGATGTTAAACTCTACTTTTTGAACTTTTCTAAGAGCATTTGTGCTTTTAAATTTTTATTTGTTTTAGGAGCTGTAGGGCCATATTTAATTTCTCCTGAACTCTTACCCCCAGATTTTACTGCTTTCCAAGTGTCATTGTTTCATTCATTTCTTTTTTTACTTCATACACAGAATTTCCCAAATCAATAATAAATCAAATACTTAGCCATGGAGATTCAACACACCATCAGCTGTCTCCAAAGTGTAGCTTTTCACTGAAGTGAAAAGACCAACCCTGAAGATCTAGCTTTTAAGAGGGCTTACAACAGAGTGGCCCACGAAATATGACACAGTTCACCTTGCTTTGGTACTTGGTGATCATGTAACTTAAAGTGTTCGCTTTACATTGATCCAAAATTCATTTAGAGACTTTTTGTTCTATTTTATTTAATGTTTTTAATTTTATTTTATTCTTAATTTTAAAGTTCTAAGTCAGGGTGCTTAAAAAGAACTGGTGTCTCTCCACATTTCACCCCCACACAGATTTACCAATGAGTTTTGAATTGAAGTTATTAAAAAATTGATGATACATTTTTATTTTCACCTTGTTTTATTCTGAAATAAAATTTAAGGAGAACTCTAAAGATGCCTACAAGGTGGCAATATGCAATATGTTTAAAGTGAATTAAGAAAAAAACAAAGAGAAAATAAAGGTAAGTTCAGAAAAAAAGGCATGTATGGTAATGTATGCAATGAGCACTCACACTCCATTTGGCAGCAGGCCATGATTTGGTTTTGACTATAAACTCAGTTTTTGAATACTTTGTAAGGCAAACAACGTATGCCACATTTTTTTTCCACCTAAAAAATGTACAATACATTTACCAGATACTTACTAGGAAAAATAGACATAGTATCAAATCATTTTTATATGGTCATGACTCCTTTAGAGAGAAGAAAAAGACCATATGGTAAAGGTTATCCCCCACCCCCTTCCTGCCCTACTAAGTCTCAGTAACACAAGGAAAACTGTCCAGGAGTTACACCAATCCAGAAATTCTCATCTGCTTTTTAAAAATCATCAGCGCCATTCATCTGTACACTGTCTAGCTCTAGGGAATATTATTCATAGATTACATGTTGGAAAAAAATTAGAAATATAGGAAAGCATGAAGAAGAAAATAAAATGCATCACAATTAAACAGAGAAAACTCCTGTTAGCACTTTATTCCTTTCAAGTTTTAATTTTTTAGGGCAAATTCCTAAAAGTGGAATTCTTGTGCTAAAAGATATACTGTTTAGTTTCCTTAGCTGCTCAAACAAACACCATCAAACAGGTCAGGTTAAACAATGGGAATTATTGGCTGGAAAAAAATCCAAATCAAGGCATCATCAAGGTGATGCTTCTTCCCAAATTCTTGTGCTGGCTGAGGGTGATCCTTGGTCCTTAACTTGTCACATGGCAGGGCACATACATGGCAGCCTCTCTTGGTCTCTTCCTTTTCTTCCCTGTTCCACTGATGTTCAGCCTCTCGCTTCCTGTGGCTTTCTCTCTCTCTCTCTCTCTCTAAATTTCATTCTGCTTATAAAGGGCTCCAGTAACAGCATTAACACCCATCCTGATTGGGCTGGGCCACACCTTAACTGAAGTAACCTCATCAAAAGGTCCTATTTACAATGGGTTCACACCCACAGGAATGGATTAGATTTAAGAACAAGTTTTTTCTGGAGTAAATACAACTTCAAACCACAACAGATACTGTTTTAAAACTCATTACATTTTTTTTCCAAATTATCCTCCAATCTCTAGCATATGCAAATAGCAATTTTAGTACACTTTTGCCAATTTTGTGCTCAGTTTCCTCATTTACAGCATGAAGATACTACTTTATATTAATAAAATTAATATATTGCCGGTGTTTCCTCATTTATAAAATGATGACGACATTACCTTCAATAATCTTATTACCTTGTAGGGTTGTTGTATTAAATAAGTTCATAATATGGAAAGTATTTAGAGCAATGCTGTATTTTTTTCTATTTTTATTTGCAAATTTGTAAAAACTGTTTCTCATTTCATATTTAGTCATTAGGAAGGTGGAACACATTTTCATATATTTGTTGGACATGCATATTTCTTCCCTTTTATTTTGTCTGTTCATATCCTTAACACAATTTTCTAATGGATATTTATTTGTTCTTACTTATTTTTATGAACTCTCTTCATTAAGGATATTAACCCTGTATCTGACATAAACATTTCAAATATTTCCCTCAGTTTTTTTCCTTTTAATTTTGGTTGTATATTTCTTTTTTACATGCAGAAAAAAAATTTATTTATTTATTATTAAGTCAAATAACCAATCTCTTTTTGTGCTTGTTTTTCCTCTTATACTTAGACAAGCAATTTGATAATTCATGAGATATTGCAGGGACAGACGCAGGACATTATATATCCTGCCATAACCCACTGAATGGACTGGCAGAGAGCGTAAACTACAATGTAAACTATCATCTGCGCTGTGTAGCAGTGCTCCAAAATGAATTCATTAAATGCAATGAATGTGCCACACTGATGAAAGAGGTTGTTGATGTGGGAGGAGTGGGGGGGTGGGGTAGGGAGTGGGGGTATATGGGAACCTCTTATATTTTTTAATGTAGCATTACGTAGTCTATGTATCTTTAAAAAAAAACAAAAGATAATAAAAATAAAATTAAAAATATCTATATGCTCTTATTTTTTATTCATGGCTTTTTATTTTTAATTCTTTAATGTGTCTGTATTGCCAATGTTTTCTGATGTAATTAGTAATTCAGCATGTAGACTAGTACATTACCATGAGTCCTGCAATTCAACCAAGTGGTAATGGAAAAGTAAAATACCCATGTACCATTTAAATAAAAAACACTTAACATTTCACACAGAGAGAGAGAGAAATAAAAATTTTAAAGGGCAAGAAATACCAGGCTTGATTTCCATTGCCAATTGTAAAATAAATACTCCTTATTCTTGGAAAGTTAGTATTTACCAAGAAATCCTCAAGTCTCTGCCCCACTAAGATTTATATAATTTTTATATGGATGAAATCAAGCGCTGATTTATCAAGCTGTGCTTAGCTGAACAGAAGATATTTGTACACAAGAATCCCTTCCAGCAATTTTTGTCTTCAATTATGCCATATGTTTTCTTTCATGTCACATTTCCCCCCAGATCTAGCTTTCAAATGCACAGCTACTCCACCCTTTACTCTGGCTTTTCTCATTTCCATATTGTCTCTCCTCATCCTGGAAGGGCTGCACTGACAGGACCCTGGTCATTTGCCATATAAGTCACATTTCCCATAAGTCACATCTGATTCTATCGTGATCTTCAGTTATAGGAGCTTTCTACGTGTTTCCTCCTTAACTTGCCTCATTGACTGTGTTATGTTACAGTCCCTAACGCCTTGTGTTTTGATTCTCCACAATAGAAAAGAACATATATATTTTAGCCTCTAAGACTATGACCATCTCTGAAACGTCTCTGCATGGACGGCTATGCTAATTTATCACATACAATTTATCTCTTTTTGTGGAAATCTATGTGTTTCTACTGAAGATTTTAGAAGGTTTTATATACCATTAAAACCTATCGTATTTATTTATTATTTATTTTTAAAACATGAAACACAAGTTTTTATTGACAAAACCTAAAATGTAATAATAATAACTGAGTATAATGTTTTGTTTTGTTTTTTTCTTCATTTTCTTTTAAATGTTACATTCAAAAAATATAAGAGCTCCCCATATATCCCCCACCCCACCCACATCAACGACCTCTTCCATCATCGCAGCACATCCACTGCACCTGGTGAATACATTCTGGAGCAGCGCTGCACCACATGGACAGTGGTCCACATTGTAGTCCACACTCTCCCGCAGTCCACTCAGTGGGCCACAGCAGGACACACAATTAATATTTAAGAAATTTCATCCACTGAAATATTTTCTGGGTTGTACAAGTGCCACTTAATAAATGGTTCCTGTCAAAATGATACAAGTTGCAATGAAACCAGAAAAGTTGTTTGCAGTAAGTTGATAAAATTGCTCCTTTTGGATCCAGACTTCTGGGTGCTGGGAAGAAATAGATTTTAAATAAATGACCAATATTAAAATTCAGTAAATAGTAAAACAAAAAAATTGACAGAATAATTGCTCTATCAATAACTCTCACTTCTTATAAGGCTTAGTTTAGAATGCAAGTGGGTAAATAATTTTAGGACCCATGGACATTAGAACTCTCTGGGTGTTCATTATTTTGTATTTGAAGGTATGTAAATATTGCTGGCTTTAAACACGACGTATGTAAATGTATACCAGATCCCATGCTCAACTTTGTTTCTGCAAAGGCATCAAGCAAATTTGTCCCTAGATGTAAATGTTTATCCTAAGCTCTTTAAGCTCCCCAAATTTTTCTATATCATTGTTAACATTAACATTTATTCACCTATTCTTGGTACTTTCCTAGGAACTATGGAGACCCCAATAATGGATGCTGACAGAGGACTTTGTGAGAGGCAACAAGCACTAAATATAGTTTTTAGTTTGGAGATCTTAAAGAATTTCTAAAGGTTTCTGACCTGTAATCAGATTGCTGCAAGGGCCTTGCTACCATCATGGCCCATCTCTTTTATTTACTCAACAATCAATTATTGAGCATTTACTGTGCCAGGCCCAGTTCTAGGCATCAGTGAACAAAATAGAAAATAATTCCCTGCCCTTATGGAACTACTTGTATAGACCCTCTTTAACCCTAATTGTAAATTCCACAACATCCTAAGATTAATGTTCTATAGGAGGTGTTGGGAATAGTAGAAATAAAGTTTTTTCTTTGAGATCTGATATTAAAAAATGACATTTTTGGAACCCTGGAATAACTCTCAGTTCTTACTCCATGGAGAGAAGGAACAGCATCAAAATTGTAATAACTGTGAAAAACTATTATAAAATTGGGTCTTACTGACATTGGGGTGAAATGGACACATATGAAAATTTTGTTGGATCAAGGAAGTTTTGGCCAATTGGACCCTTGTAGTAGCTGGATGAGTACAGTTCATTAATGGGAAAACTTAAAAGCCACAACGCATGGTACAATTTAGCTAGCTTGGGATTAACTTTCTTGGAATGTTAATCGATGGGCAAGAAAAGCACCAAACCAAGACTGTATTCATTTGTCTTTCACTCAACGATGGCGTGCTAAATGTCAGGAGAAAGCATCTTCATAAGCAATAATGATTTGTGGCTGATGTCAGCTGCAAAACTGCCTAGAAACAATCCCATACCATTGCCTTGCTCAGCTGAGCAGCTGCCATCTCCCTGGCCCCAGCTTTTACTGTTGCAGAGCTGAGCAGCACAAACAATGGTCCTGCACCTGCTGCCGGGCCTGTCACAGTGATGGTGGCACCATTACTCAAGCCAGGAGACCCAGGACCATAAAAAGCAAATGCACACTCTTGCTAGCTCAGCTGCTCCTCTCTCTGGGTGCTCCTCTCTGACCAGCCCAATAACCAATACAGTTTGCCTCACAACTGTGGTATGGACAGAGAGAGTATCACAGGAGAAAGACCCTCAGAAAAGGCAGATCAATCAGTCAGTCTAGTCAAGACGAATTCATTTCTATCAACTTCCCATGGGATAAAAAACATAAGTGGAGTGTCAGAGAGTACCATATTTGTGGGGATTCCTAGTCCAACCCTGTATCCCTATTTTCTTAATGTATTTTTCTCCCTTTGTCAGCACAGTTATGAGGAGATAGGGCCTTGTTTACCATACCCACAGGAAGGAGCATGAGAATCTTTTCTGAAGGATCATATCTCCTCCTTAACTTATTCGTTCTTAAATCTCCTTGGTGATCTTACACCTAGGCTTCATCCACCACTTCTTGTGCAATGACACCCAAACCACTACTTTACTTTAGAATCCTGGTACTGGAAGTAACTATTGAAATTATCTTATCTAACCTCCAATTTAAAAGGTGAGAAAACTGAAGCTATGAGAGGCAAAGTGACCTCCCAAGATTATACAAAGAACAAACTAGCAAAACCAAGATTAGAACCTGGACTGCTGACTCCCAATCTAGCATTCTGTCCACCCTAACTAATGCCTATTACAGTATCTCACCCCTTTCCCTTATTTCTCTATGTGCACTTCCCTATTTCAGGTTGTCAATAATTTTCACATGACTTTGAATGATAGAAGATGAATAGTTTCCTGGTTAATAACTCACCTCCTCTCTCAAATCCATTCCAGACATCCACTGCAGATTACATCTTTAAAATCTGTAAAAGAGATCTATTTTGTGTTTATTCTAACACAGAAACCTCTAATGATCTCTTACTGCTTCAAATTCTGTCAAAACTGAATCTGGCCCACCTTGCCTGACTAATGTCTAAAGACTCCTGCATCTCTTTTATGTTCCAGCAAAAATTGGCAATTCCCTGTTCTTGGAATACAGCTCATGCTTTTCCACCTACTACGCTTTTCAGCTTGGAATGGACCCACATCTCTGACTGCCAATATCTTCCCCAGCCTTCAAGGCTCAGTTCGACTCCACGAAGCTGTCTGTTATCCCCCAAATGGACTGTGGCTTCTATGTTCTTCCATGACATGCAATTTTCCTTTTCATAAATCATCCACCCCACGGTTTAGTTACTAGTGTATGTATTTTATCCCTGCAAATAGACTTTAAATTCATCCATGCCTGAGATTCTCTCCTAAACATTGTTTTACCCTCCACAGTACCTAATATTGTGCCATGGATTTGTTGGATGCAGAGTGAATATTAATTTTATGCTGCAGTATTTGAGCAAGATCTGACAACAATATAGTGATCAGAGCTTAGAAAGTTCATTTTGGCTTTGCAATTTGTATATATAGCAATACAGCCTCTTGGAATTAGGAGCCAAACCCAAGAAAGTGGGATTCTTTTAAAGAAGTTTTCCACGTATTTAAGATGTAACAGACTATCAGAAATGAGAAATAATAGAAACTACCATTATACAATCCAAACTGCTTTGATCAGATGAATCACAGCTGGTGTTTGGAAGCCAATTCAATGTGGAGAATATGGCACATGGCCATATGGTTCCTGGGCCTGGCTGTACATCAGAATCCTCATGACAGATGTCCTGAGCTAGAACTTCTAGCAACCTGGACTTACATAGAGCTCCTCAGTGATTCTATTGCCCAGCTATACAAACTTGTTTTACTGCTGGTGGTACTGAGGCTGGGGAAGAGGACCAACCAGTTAGTATTTATTTTAAATATCTAGTTGTTTAAATGAATTCAAATTCATGGCCATACTTTGTGATGGAACCCAGCAGGTCCCAAGATAACTCCAGAGTGATGGGCAGAGAGTAGAGCCAGTGGGATGGACTATGGGACCAGCCCTAACATGGCAGAAGTGGACAGGACAACAGGTGAGTGCCCAGGAAAGCAGTGGGCATAGATTTGACTGGCTCTCCACTTGGTGGATGATAGAAGATGAAGCACAGCAGAGGATTCAGTAAGGGTCACTTTGTTATCCTTCCATTCATATAGCATACAATTGTCATGGACCTACTTTGTGCTTGAGGATATGATTCTGGACCCATAGTAATCTGTTGGAATCCTCCAATCCCTTTTGCTTCAGATAAGGAATGGTTAGAGGCCCCACCACAGAATATCATTATTAAAAACATATGAACTGGTTGATTGACTTATTTCAGTAGCGTGCAAGTGTCTGTGTTTCCTAAACAGCCCATATCCATGAATAAAATGTGGGTACATTTTTAGAAGGTAATTCAAGAAAACTATTAAAAAGGGCTTTTCAGGGAAACGGACTTTGGCCCAGTGGTTAGGGCGTCCGTCTACCATATGGGAGGTCCGCGGTTCAAGCCCCGGGCCTCCTTGACCCGTGTGGAGCTGGCCCATGTGCAGTGCTGATGCGCGCAAGGAGTGCCGTGCCACACAGGGGTGTCCCCCGCGTAGGGGAGCCCCATGTGCAAGGAGTGCACCCGTAAGGAGAGCCGCCCAGCACGAAGGAGGGAGCAGCCTGCCGAGGAATGGTGTCGCCCACACTTCCCGTGCCGCTGACGACAACAGAAGCGGACAAAGAAACAAGACGCAGCAAAAAGACACAGAAAACAGACAACGGGGGGAGGGGAGGGGAATTAAAGAAATAAAAAATAAATCTAAAAAAAAAAAAAAAAATTCCATTCATTTAAAAAAAAAAAAAGGGCTTTTCAGTCTGTCAGCATTGTTTTGAATTCCAATTTTGCCAAATCACTTTTGATTTATTCAAGAAGAGATTACCCAGCCATTAGATTTTGATTTCTGATGTTCTTTTTTCTTTAATCTCCTGTACCCTGCTTTATGGAATTTCATTGCTCATTAAATTAATGTGAGAGCAGTAGAAGGAAAAATAACTAAATTAAAATTAGTCATATTTCTTACTTTTTAGCAACATTGTAATATGATTTACTGGAGATGGAAATTGGAACTGTGAACTCAAATTAAGCTTTTGAATGATCTGAATTCACTCATCCTTGCTATTCCTAACCCCAGGGAGGACTCAGTGTCCACAGTGAGTGGGGAAAAGTTTCATGCAAAAACACCATCCAGTTTCAAATGCTTCCTGCCAAATCTGAGCAAGCATAAATTGTGTTTATTTCTTGAACATTTAAGTTAGCAATCTTAATTTAAACTATGCTGCCCATAATTTCATCATTTATGTATTTGTTAATTAAACTGGTAATGTTATCAAAACAAAATTGAGTTTCAATTTGTTTTGTGAATATATTTTTCATTGCTGAAAGTAACTTTATAGCAAAATATAGATAGATTGCATTCTTTGAATAGATAATCATTATTACCCAAATTAAGCAATTATTTGAGAATCCCCTCAATTCTCTAATGGCACATTATTCACGACTTTGACTTGCTACAGATTTACCTGCCTCTTGGTGAATAACATACCAATCACTGCAATTGCATCCATTATTCTTTGGGAAACTGTGCTCTTTTTTCCCCTTGATTTGTACTATCTTCATGACATCTTGGTTGTTAAATAACTGTTTAGGGTTATCACCTTTGAGAATTTTAGTGTCTGGCAGTCAAAGTATTGCAAGAAGAGAATGATCTGTTTTGCTCTAATATTGGTTACATTATACAAAATTTAATATAAAAAAAGCCAACATGGATTCTTTATAAGGGCAAAATTCAATGTGTTATGATGTACATCTTTCTATCTCTAGTCTGCTCTTTAGCAAAGCTGTTCTAAGCATCCCTAGTCTGTAAGATGCACCACAAGAAATGGTTCTGGGGTCAAATAAATTTGGGAAATGTCACCCTGCTTTCCCACCTTTAAAGATGTCCAGGTCCCAGTAATATATTATAGACAAAGTAGATGTGCTGTAAAGCAACCTGCTTCATTTTATTCAAGTGTTTTCCATATTTATTTGAACAGAGAACCTCTTTCTTCCCTGTGGAAATAGCCTTCCAAGAAACACATTTGAGAAACATTGCTTTATTCTTTCATATTAAAATGCATTTTACCAATATCAGTGTCATTACTATATGTTAGGCATACTGCACAAAAAGAGTTGCCTTTTCCCAGCAAATCATGTGCTTGCTTTAAAATACAACATAGAATTCCCATTAAATGCCAAATTCTTCCATTCAGAAAATTGACTTGATGACACCTAACAAAGAATGCTAGACTAAAATATGCTAGGTTAAAATTGGGGTGCTAAGGAAGAGTACAGCAATGGAATATTCCCTGGACTTAAGCATTTTCAAAAAATTACAAATCAACTTTATTCACCCTTAATGTTATCTTCAGTTTCTGGTTTAAAGGACAACTATTCATAGAGATATATGGATTAGTATCATTTCTTCCGTTACTGAAATGAGCTATTTCAGTTCTATTATTTCTTCTTAAATGTGACCATTCTTGCCAATAAATTTTCAATACTTGAATCTAGATAAATGACAATTGGTTTTTTTCTCTGCTTTGAGTTTTCCATAAACTGAGGTGAGTTTACTCTTTTCCTCCTACACAAATGTATAGAAGAAACTGATACTTTCATGTGTCTTTGGAATGGCAGAGGAAACTGTGGAGCGAGTTGCTACAACTGAGGCAGGACCTAAGGAGGAAGGGGCCAGAAAACCTAATAAGCCTGGTAAGAGAAACTGAGGCAGTGGCCTGCTAACTTACATCAGCCTGCTGACTCACACAAGCAAGTTAGAAAGGGGCAACTTACAAGCACACACACCCAAAAGTTGTGTTATCACACAACAGCAACTTCATTATATGGTGGGAAAGTGAGATGGAGCAGGAGAGGTTGCACTGCCACCCCCCACCCACTTTCAGGTTACCTCACATCTAGTGGGCAGTGACCAGAAGCCAATCACCTCCAGCCAGCAAGCCCTGCAGAGCTCATAGAGGGCAGCCAGAAACCAGTCACCCCCACATCCCTAAGCAAATCAAACCACCCAATAGGTTTCCCTTGTTTAATCTTTTATATGCCAGTCAGTGCAGATCCTGGAGTCCTGTACCCTCATAAAACAGGGGCTCCCAGGGCAGAACTTCACATTTCTCTCCCTTGAGGATGCCCACTCTCATGTCTGAGGGGTTACACTTCTGTCCTCTTGCTTTACCCCCTAATAAATTTTCTGCCTGTCTAATTAATTTGTAACTCATCCTTGAATTCTTTCTCACAACGAACCAAAAACCTAGACACCAACTCTGATAACAAATTATGGCGAGTCAGGAAGGAGAAGATAATCATCTCCAGTAACAGCATTCCCCCCTTCCAACAAGACTGGTGAGACACTGACCACCCACTCCAATAAGAGAATGGCACACAGTAGAAAAGGAGGTGGGGGTAACAGAAGGCAGAGGATGGCCACTTAGCATGCATTTGTGACTTCTCCAGAGAAGGAGGTGGATAGCTGAGGACTGAGGGAATGGCCATTTAACTGAAATAGCACAGAAACAAGTATTGGAATCCACACATTCCTGTACCATTTTTGCTCTTGTGAGCAAGCAACTCCATTCAGCCTCTCGCCAAATTTTTGCATTGTGAGAGGTGATGGAAGGTGCAGCAAATGTGCTTCAAAATACCCAGGCTTGAGGGAGTTTTGGTAAATAGATTAACAGAGAATGTCAAAGGCAGAGGGCATCTTAGAAATCATTCAATTCTGGGACCCTCAATGCTGGCAGTAATGTGGAATCCCCTGCAGAACAGTTAAACAAATGTTCTGGAAGGCCCAGCACAGGAGCATGAATAAAATTGGTCTGGGGTGGAGTCTGAGATATGGCATTTTAAAAAATCTCCTGGGGTGAGAGGTGGGTGTAATCTAAAATGAAGTTTCACTTGAAAACAGGACAAACTCCCTCACTACATGAGTTAGGAAACAGTGAAAACTGTTGAGCAAATATGTAATTTGCTTATTTACTGTGGCAAAATTCATTCTTTTGAACTAGAAAACAGGTTCTTCTGATTCTTAAAACAGAGCACTTTCCACTGTATGGAGTTGTCTTTCCTTACCACTCAGCTGTGTGACCTCGGCATTCCCTGCAACCTCTCTGAGGGTCAAGCTTCTCATTTGTTAAAAGGGTACGTTTGCCTTACTCTTTCACTGTTACTTGACAAGGAACATTTTAGGATCAAATAATAAATTAAAAACATGTATGCAAATTTAGATGACATTGCTACTTCAGTATAAATTACTCCAAACCGCTTTGTTCATTTACATTAATTAATGGAATGTTTACCATCAGGTTTCACTTGAAAATGTGCTATCCCTGAATTTATTTGAAATCTAAGACCATTTCTTGACATATTCACTCCCAGTTTCAGTTTCTTTACTGAACCTACTGAGTCATTTTTTTTACACCTACTCAACATCAAACACACTCTGGGAAACAATCCTTTTTCTTTTAATTAATCTTTTTTAAAAGAAGCTTTAGATTACATGAAAAATATAGGGGATTCCCATATGCCCTACTCCCTACCCCTTCCACACTTTCCCACATTAATAACATCCTTCATTAGTGTGGTACATTTGTAACAATTGATGAACACATATTGAAGAATTGCTACTAATCATGGACTATTGGTTACATTATAATTTATACACTGTCCCACACAATTTTGTAGGTTATGACAAAAAATACAATGGCCTGTATCCATCACTGCAATGTCATTCAGGCCAACTTCAATGTTCCAAAAATGCCCCCATATTATACCTATTCTTCCCTTTCCCTCCCCTCAGAACCTCCAGTGGCCACTGCCTTTATATCAATGATATGAGGTCTTCCATTGCTAAAAAAAATAATAAGTTTATAATAGAATAATAATAAGTCTACTTTAGTCCATTGTTCATTCCCCACTCTTAAGGATTTTGGGATGGTGATGTCCACTCTGCTTTGAGGGAGTTTGATCCCATGGGGCAGATGGATGGAACTATCTTTCTTGCAATTGCAGACACTCTCTGTTTCTTGGAGTGGGCATTGTCCATCATCCTCTCCTTGCTAGTTGTCCTGGGTGAGTCTAATGAATTGGAAAGTAGGTGTTGTGACTCTGCTGAGATTAAGGCCTGAACTGGCACATGAACAGACCAAATATTTTAAGTCTCTGAGATATATTTCACGAGTATAGTGCTAATTATAGGTTCAAAAGGGGGGGGGGGGATGATAGAAGAACCATACATAGGGAAACTGTAACCAAGTCTAATTATCATACATTGGGGAACAAAAATTCCAAAGTAAGGCCCACTGACAGGCTGCCAAATTCCTGAACTTGTCTGCCCTACTTATCCTGTCTAGATGTCTCTAGAGCTGTTCAGGTGCCCTGCTGTTTCAGGCACTGTTTACTGTGGCAGTCAGTGGGATACTGCTGAGATGTGCTAAGCATAACCTCTGGAATGACTTTCCAACTTACTTTGAAATCTCTTAGCCATAAAACCTTATTTGTATTTAAGATTTCCCCCTTTTGATTAAAGTCTTTTTCCAGATGCGTTGCTAATTGGTACTTGGTAATAATCCCTCAGTGCCAAGAAAGCTCATTCCTGGGAGTCCTATCCCATACTGGGGGGAAGGTAATATGTTTATATGCCAAGTTTGGTTAAGAGAGATTTCACATTTGAACAACAAGGAGGCTTTCAGGAGGTAACTCTTAGGCAGAATATAATACTAGGCTAAGATTCAATTTCACAAGAAAAGGTTCATAAATACAACCATTAATATCAAGGGCCTGGCATAATGGTCTGTTCTCCTTCACTAGGCACTGCCCTTGCACAAGGGGGATTCTTGCTGCTCTATTAGAGAATGTAGCAGGACTCCCCAGGATGGGAATTCGATATTCTTTTGGTTATTGTATGGGTCTCCACCCACCAAGAAAATGCCCCATAGCACTTGAACATATTCATGTGCCTTAGAGGCAGGCCCCAGGTGCATGCCTCCCCACACACTCCCCCACCATTGACACTCCACACCAGTGACCCTTCTGTGATCCAAAACCTCTCCAAAAACAAAACCAACAAAATAACCAAATAAAATTAATAAGAAAATGAAATAACAGTTTTAAAAATAGCAAATAAAATTTTAAAAATAAAAAAAATTGAAATCATATAAAAATTTTTTAGACATTGTGTCTTTCATCGCTGTAAGATCTGTTATCTGATATGTACAGTGACAATTTCTTCCATATATTCCCCCAGTGTCTTAATTTTTTCATTTTATCTTCAAAGAAGCTTTAGTTTACAAGACCTCACTGATATGACTTTAAAAAAATTGAGCAGATTCACATAGCTAGAGTCTGGAAAATAGGTTTACAGGGAACAGTAAGGGAGTAGAGTGCAGTGAGCCAATGCCAATAAGAGAAAAATCTATGATAAGGTATGACTGGACAGTGGATAGGCATGAGAATGGTGCAGTGATATGATTAGGTTTGGTGGTGCTGGTCTGTGAGGAAGAATAAGGTGGGGAGGTTGTGTTGAACTATCCATGGAACTGGGAGGAGGATTGGAGAAAACAGGTGAACTCTGGGGATTTGTAGGTCTGTGGTTAAAACTACAGTGGTGGGGGGATTGTGGGAAGATGGTGATGGACTAAAAGGCAGAGCTTAATGCTCTCACAAAAGCAATGGAGAAGAAGCCAAAACTTGCACATGGGTCAGCAGACCAGGACAGTGCTACAAAATTCCCAGGAGGGTGAGGGACAGAGACACAAAGAAGCCAATACAGCAAACATGAGTTATCAAGCCTCCTTGGTGCCCAGGAGAAGAAGCCAAAACTTGTACATGGGTCAGCAGACCAGGACAGTGCTACACAACTCCCAGGAGGGTGAGAGACAGAGACATGAAGAAGCCGAAACAGCAAACATGAGTTATCAAGCCCCCTTGGTGCCCAGGAAGGCCTCCCCTCCCCACCCCCAAGATATTAAGCTGAAGTAAAACACCTGGCTTACTGCAGCCTACTAAGAGGGGAGCAGACATCTTCTTCCCTTTCAGCTGTTTCAAGGGAAAAGGGAGGGGAAGTCAGTGAATTTGGCCAGCAGAAACTGCTTTAAATCTCCAATCTGGATATTCAACACAGGAACACAGGAGAGACAAGACTGAAACACCTCCATGTAAAGGTGCCCTGACTGGCTCCATATGCTGGCAGTTCTGGAAATCACATGGACAAAAACTGTTCTCTGTGCTCTCTGTATCCAACCCCTGGGAGAAAATCTGCACCCCACTAGTGAGTCCCTGGCCCGATTTCAAAAACTTAAGCTGGGAAATTTTAAAGACTTACAATAAGTTGAACCACATATCAAAGAAGAACTATGGAAAAAAAAAAACAAAACAGGCAAGGGAGAAAAACTAGCCATCAGAGTAAATTCACCAACATATTCAGATGCCTAGACATTAGCAAAAAATTACATACCATATTAGGAAACAGCCAAAAGAACAAACCAAATATCCCAAAGAGATACAGAATTTAAGACAGTAATCAGTGATAATCATACATGTCTCCTAAATCACTTCAATTAATTTAAAAAATATATATGACTAAAGAAATAGAAGATATTAAGAAGACACTGGGAGAGCATAAAGAACAATTTGAAAGTCTGCAAAGAAAAGTAACCAACCTTATGGGAATAAAAGACGTGATAGATGAGATTAAAAATACATTAGAAGCACATAAGAGCAGATTTGAGTTGCTTGAAGACGGAATTAGTGATTTTGAAGACAGAACATCTGACCAAGGAAAGATAGGAGAACAGAAAGAGAAGAGAAGAGAAAAAAATGGAACAGGGTCTCAGGATATTAAATAGCAATGCAAAATGCACAAACATTCATATTTTTGGTGTCTCAGAAAGATAAGATAATGGGAAAGGGGCAGAAAGAATATTTGAGGAAAAACATGATGGAAAACTTCCCATCCCTTGTGAAGGACATAAACATCAATATTCAAGAAGAACAATGCACCTCAAGCGGAATAAATCTGAATAGACCTACTCCAAAGCACCTACTATTCACAATGGCAAATATCAGAGATAAACAGAGAATTCTGAAAGCAATGAAAGAAAAGAAAAGCATCACAATACAAGGGGAACACGATAAGATTAACTGCTAGCTTCACATAAGAAACCATGGAGGAGAGGAGAAAGTGGTATGATATATTTAAGGTACTGAAAGAGAAAAACTGCCAGCCAAGAATTCTGTATCCAGCAAAGCTGTCCTTCAAAAATGAGGGTGAGTTCAAGTTCACAGACAGACAAAAACTGATAGAATATGTTACCAAAAGACCAGATTTGCAAGAGATACTAAAGGGTGCCGCAGCCTGAAATATAAAAACAAGGGCAAGAGATTGGAAGAAGAGTTTAGAAATGAAGATTATTAGGAAGGGTAAACTAAAGGATAAAAAGACAGACAAAAGAATGATATAACAACAGAGAGCCAAGGATAAAATGGATGAAGTAAGTAATGCTTTATAGTAATAACACTGAATGTTAAGGGATTGAACTCTCCAATCAAAAGACATAGACTGATGGAATGGATAAAAAAAAAACATGAGCCATCTATATGTTGTCTACAAGAGACCTACCTCAGATGTAAGAACACAACCAGGTTAAAAGTGAAAGGTTGGAAAAAGGTATTGCATGCAAATAGCAACCAATAAAGAGCTGGAGTAGACCAGATAAATGCAAAATAACATTATAGTATATGAATAATAATTACTTAGTGCAATAGGCAAATTGTTCCTGTGATCAGTATTCTGTAATTTTTTTAAATACAAAATAAATACTTGCTTTTAATTGAGGAGGGCTTCAGGAGAGATGTATTTTTGGATACTTCATTTTTCTTTGACCCTTTCTTATTTATACTTTTAAATTAAATCAATTTATCTAGATCAATAATGATTTAACATGACTAATGTTGAGCAAGATTTTGAGTTTTTCTGCCTCATAAAATTATGACTGGCAAATTATTTGCTGTAATTCATTCCAAATTGATGTGAAGAATTCCCAAATAGGAATTTGATTACCTAGAAAGAATTGTGACCCAAATGGAAATTAGATAACTAAAGAATGAAATTTATTTCATTCTTACAAATTATTATGTCCAATAGTTAGAGCTGTAATATAAAAATTAGAATTATGCTATAATTAATTTATATTATGTTTGAATTGCTATTTATATTTATAAATGTTTGTTACTATGCTATTTTTTTAATAATTGATTATATTGACTCTAACCTGGCCTTGCTCTCTCATTTAAAATTAGTAACTTCTTTCAATCTATTTTTCTATTTATTTTATAATTTTACAATAAAGAACTTTTTAACACCTAAAAAACCCATTGATTATACACTTTAGATAGATCATATGGTATGTGAATGTCTCAATAAAACTGCTTAATAAGCAAATAAGTAATTGTGCAAGAATAGCCAGAAATAGCTGCTATGTATAGCAGGGGAAACAGAGAAATTGAAAGATGAGGAAGTTTCTCGTTTGTTTATTTGTTTTTTGTTTATTGTTATTATTGAAATAATGAAAATGTTTTAATAATGATTAAAGTGATGAATATACAGCTATGTGATTAAACTGAATACTATTGATTGTACACTTTGGATAAATTATATGCTTTATTAGTATGTATCAATACAATTGATTTGTTAAAAAATCTGCAATATTGGGAATGTTATTTTGGCAAATATGGCAGGGGAGGGTTACTGGTGTAGAGCATCAAGTGTGGAGGGGGATCTACAGGATAGGGCGTATGTGGGGCAGGCTTCTTTGGAATATGTACATGTTCATCTTGTCATAGGGTATTATCTTAGTGGGTACAGACTCACACAATAAACAAGAAGATATTAAACTCCCGTCCTGGGGAGTCCTGGTATCTTCTCAATTAGAGGGACAAGAATCCCTCAAGAACATAGAATATGTCAACCCCTCAATATTAATGCATGTAACTATGAACCTTTTTCTTCAAAAATTGAAACTTAGTGGTTACCATAGGTTCCAAGGGAAGGGGGAGGGAAGAATAGAATAGATGGATCATAGCACAATTTTAGGACATTAGAATTGTTCTGCATGATCTTGCAATAAGGGATACAGTGCATTTTAAATTTTGTAAAACTTATGAAAGTGTACAGTCCAAAATATAAACCATAATGTAAACCATTGACTGTGATTAGAAGCAATGCTTCAATATTTTTACATCAATTGTAACAAATGTACCATCCACATGTAAAATGTTATTGATGATTAATTGAGGAGAGTGAAAAAGAGGGAAGGCATTGGGTATATGGGAATCCACTGTATTTTCTATGTGACTCTTTTTTAACTGTTCTTTTTTAATGACTTTTCAGAAGGGAAAAAAAAAAAAAGAATGCTTAAATAAGTGCTAGCTCCATGTCCTGGGCCATGATAAAGTTCTGATGCACTAGAAAATAAGAAATGAGAGCAAGTGCAGAGAAAGGATGTGCTACTCCCCTCCCCTAATGGTCCCAGCTGGCAGTCTTGCTCAGGTGGATCCAGTCTTTCCCCTTCGAGGCTGCCTGCTTGCCTCTCCTGGCATACTGAAGCCACAGCAGGTTCTTGGCCTGACCAGCTGCTCCTCCACTTAGCCCAAGCTTCCATCCTCAATCCTCAGTGGGCCAGCTTAAGACCAAGAGGAAGCCTGCGAGAAGGGATGCAAGGCCGGCCACCTGCAGAGATGGAGGATCAGCTGCCACTGACTCTCCATAGACAGAGGCTGCGGTGTTGCCTCCATCTGAGATTCTAGGTGGCTCTTGGTGTGCTTTTGAGGGCCCTGATGTCATTTGAGGTCCATGGGGATGGATGGGTTGTTAATCAGTTGCTATTACTCTAAGCTCTCACCCCTACCCTGGAAAAATGCAGAAAGGACCACTGACAAATGCCTGCCTGGTCTCTGGACTCATCTAGAGGCTGCCACAATCCCTAGGCCATCAAGAATAAGCTTGATGCTCCACTGGGAACTGCAGGTCTGCCTGCCTTGTCCTCCATTCCAAGAAGACTTGAATGTTGGAAGTATGTTAGAGGGCTTCTGTAGACATGGCTTTTCACTTACCATAAAGTGGTGGGAGTTTACAGGAAAATTCTTTCAAGAAAGGCCCATAGAACGTGCTGATCTAGGAGCTAGCAATAGCCTCTCTAAATCAATCATGCCATGGTTTCAGCCTAATTACAGGAATTTGTGTTCAGGCTAAAGAAGTCAGTAACTACCAGAATGTAAGTTTTATTACAAAACAGATTGCAGTTCCAGTAACGATGCTGCATAGGAACAGAAACGTGCTGGTTACAGATGCCCATCGACTTCAACCTTAAATAATACATATTATGAAATGAAGGGAGAAGGATGGCTACAAGCTGCAAGGACAGATGCTCCTAGCAAGGCATCACAAATCAAAAGTGAACTTAAATGTTCACATGGGGTATGCCATAACTGGGTGGAATGAAATCAGACAGATTCAATTTTTGAAATTGCTTTAGGTGGCAGTATTCCCCGGAAACAAAACACAACAAAACAAAATCAAAAACAAAAAACAAAAACTGGCCCCATTTATAACTCAATGCCTGCTTTAATGCCTTCATCTACAGCTGTTCAGACATATACAGTGCCTTGCATCGAGCAGGCACCCAATGATGTCAGCTAAATGAATCCTGCAGATATGGAGAGGAAAGTGCACATTTCAAAGAGCTTTCTATCCAGCTTGTTGCGGAGGGGTCTCTGCCTCAAAAGTATAGAGGAATAAGACCTGTGATCTCAGGGGGAATATGTGATTGTTGTGCTATGGAAAACTAAATTAAATTTCCCAAACTCTTGTCCATTGTCTTTATGCAAAGCAGATTTCTTGTCTGAGATGGGGAAAGGTCATGGTCTCTTTGAACCTGAGAAACTGCTAGGCCCTTTACCTTCAGGCTGTAAGCCATTTGATGGGACAATTGTATCTCACACCTAGTATAACAGATGTTCAATAGATAGTGCTCATTCATGTTAGATGTGTGCCTTGTGCAATGGCCTTGCCGTTGAGGACATTCTTGGTGAATGTGCTTTTCAATCCATCCCTTTATAGTCTGGACACTTCCTCATCTATACAGATGGGCTTCTTTTCTTAACTTATCTTCCGGCTCTCCACCATAGGGTGTGGTCTCAGGTGCTATTTTGGGAACTGTTTCCTACTTAAGTGATTTAATTCTAGGGCTAGTAATGAAAATGTACCATGGCTGACTTCGAAAATTTTAAAAAATTATGATTCCTTCAGAATTCTTTTATTAAAAAATAAAGTTTTGGGAACAGATGTGGCTCAAGTGGTTGAATGCCTACTTCCCACAAGGGAGGGCCCAGGTTTGGTTCCTAGTTCCTTGTGAAAACACAAAAACAAACAATGTGCAAAACAAATGAAAAATCCAACTCAGGGGAGGCAATGTGGCTTAGTAGTTGAATGCCGGCTTCTCATATACAAGGTCCCGAGTTAATTTCCCAGCCCCTGGTACCCAAAATAAACTGAAGGAAGAAAGGGAGGGAGGAAGGAAGGAAGGGAGGGAGGGAGGAAGGAAGGAAGTTTTTAATAAATGGACCTCAGGTGAATAAGGATTGATCAAAACTCTTGATTCAAGACCCACTCTCTCTATTGGTACTTGCATAGTCTTATTTGCCAATGCTTTATTTACTTATTTAATGACATAACATGCCCTTGTGAACACATTGCCCAACCCAAACGCTACCACCTCACCAATAACGTTGAGCAGTCTCTTGCTCCCATTCCCTGCCTCTAATGCCCAGGAGGCACTAGACTGAAATTTTTCTTTATCATCCCCTTGCTTTTCAAATGTGTGTCTTTCCACATACATGCCTAAATGATATGTTTAGTTTAGTTGCTTTTTTAACTTTTGGAGAAGGTTATCCTGTTGCCTGAGGTCTGCCTTTGTCGCTCAGCACCACTTTCCCAAGATTCATCTAGGAATCTCTTTCTACAACAAAATAGGTAGTTTATCATAAACGGAAAAAAGAAAAAAAGAGCCAAAGTGCTTATATTCTCCAACTGTGAAGGGTACAACCCTGAATTTAGATTTTGTTTACTCAGAGGACCACTTCTGCGGAAAAGCTAGGTCTAGAGCAAACCCTCAGAAATTGTCTCATTTATCCTCAGCATCTTCAAGTAGGACTAACAGAAAAATACTTGGCCCAAAAATGGTCATCAATGCGGCATGTAACCATGCAATACTTCTGTGTGCTTGTTACATGAGGTCGGATGAAAACAAATTGTTTACAGCAATTATGCCTAAATATACTCTGCATAATTTTTAATGTAATGTTCAATACTTAGATCCAAATAATTTCTCCCTTAGTCTCATATATGGTCTTTTCAGCTTATGTAAATATTAAAATCAGAATCACACCTCAGAATGACTTTTCTCCTGGCATTTCTGGCTCCATCAATGGCAAATACCTCCCCACATTTTCTAGAAAAGATTTCCAGGTTCAACACTATAATAACTCAGGATTACACTCCCTGAACTCTCCTTTGGAGCTGATGAAGTGAACTAAGCTTTGATTGTCTGAGACCTGGCCATTAGTAATCTAAGCTGATCCTTTTGCTCAGTGAGTTGCAGCATCCAATCCAGTCTAGCCATGGATGTCCACTGTGCAGGTCTGGAGGCAGCAGGCAGCTTCTTGGTCTCTAGCTGTAGGATCTGGGCCCTCAATGCCATCTATCTCCTGCCAGGCAATTTGCACAGCGGCATGGAGTCCTGGGTACATTAAAAGCCATTCAAACACCTCGAGAGATGATGATGAAGCTCTGGCTGCATGGAAGATGGGTCTGAGAGATCAGAAATAAAAATTACAGAAAGAAGGCCTGGAAAACTCTGGAGTCTATTCTTTTCTCAGTAACAGTATAGAGGAAAATGTTAAGATGATAAGCAGGGATTGTGACTCTACAAAAGGGAAGATCTCATCTTCATTTCTCACAGTCTTGATGAGAAGCTGTAGTTCAAGAAAGCAAATTTTAAATGTGTTTCTTTGATTATACAACTGTACTCTCCTTGTGTGTTTGGCACACAAAATAACTGCTGGTCACTCAGCCTTCCAGTAGGTGCTGGTGAGGACACAAAAGGAAGGAAAGAAAATAGCATGTTAGATGGGCTTGGTGCTGTGCTAGACACATCTACTTTTATGGATGAAGTAACTACAGTTCAGAGAAGTTAGCTGACAGCCTTGCTCTGTAGTGCTGGAACCAGTTCCAAGTGCAAAGCCTGTGTTCTTTCCCTAACAGCATTGTCAACACAAAAGGAATTTAGAACTTAACTGGGGAGAAAAGCCACAAGAAAGAAAAAATCACTGTGTGTTAGATGGTGGCGAGGGTGCCGGAGTGAAGCAGAATTGTCCTTGGAGTGGAGGAAGTGGGTATGGAATTGATATGAAGAGAGTGTTTAATCATTGGCTCAAACCCCAAACTCCAAACCTATGCTGAAGCTCAAGCCATGGCTTCAAGATATGGCTTCACTAAAAATGAATTTTAGAGAAGCTAATCTTGCTGCAGGAGTCTGGATTTGACAGTTGTGGTCATAGGAATGGAGAGGAAATACACAGAGGAAAGGCCCCACCCCCTTTATTTTAACCCCCAGGGCATGGCTATGTAAATGGCAAAGAAACATTTATTAAATGACTGATGGATATTGTGATGGATGAAGACAGGACTTAATTTTTAAAATCTCTATATAGTCATTTAAAATGACTGAGAGAATCAGGTGCTATTGAAAAGAAATGGGGATAAAATAATACTAATTAACATACAATGTTAGCTATTTGCCAGTTCCAGTTCTAAATGCTTTTATATACATTAACTACATAATTAGTACTCCTAACAGCCCTGGAACTTAGCATCCCCATTTCATAGGTGAGGAAACTGAGGCACAGGGAAGTCAATGCCTTGCCCAGATTCACATGGCTAATGAATGGTAACACCAGCATTAGTTTTCTGACTGCAGAGTCTGCAGCTTAAATTCCATGCATGAGAGTTGACACATGAGCACTAGAATAGAGAGAATCTCTTCCCTTTTGATAGCCTCCCCATGTAGAAATTCAGAAGGAGAAGAGATTTTTTTGAGTGGAGCAAGATATTCAGGTTAGTTATGGATATATTATCTGCAGCCTCAGCTCTTTTTCCCTAGTAGAAATATATTGTTTGTCTTCCCAGCAGCATCCTTTTCTTTGTGGATCCCAACTCCCCTCTCTGGGTGGTCCAAGTGGGGCTGTCAATGACAGAGCCTCTGCCAGTTCATCGCAATTATGTGCCCTTGACCTACACTGGCCAACTAGACTAACTTAATCTCCAGCACAGTAGTTTAGGGCATGAAGCAGGACCGGTGCCATTCTTCTATGAGATTTGCTGTGAGGACACCACAGTATAGGAGGACACTCTCCTTGTGACTCATAACTGTAAGAATATAGATGTGTGCTACTGAGAGCCATCATTCCCTCTGTATCAAGAGACCCTGCCTGTGGAATGAGGCCATCACATGGAGACATGCAGAATTAAGATACAGGAAGAGAAATGGATCCCTGCTCTCATCTGAGTCCCTACATCACATTGTGCCTATGGCAGCACCACCCCTGGACTTCCCAATTGCATGGACCATACTCTGCTTGCTCTATTTGGAGTTAAATTTCTGTCACAACTGCAAAGGGCCTGACTAAAACTCCCCGTCTATCACTATCCTTCTCCCCATAAGAGAAACTTTTCTAGAGTAGAGTTACAACTTATACCTATTTTAGAACCCCTCAACACCTCCAAAAATGCTAGGCACACATAGTCAGTGTTGGTAAATGCAGACATTTTCCTTTTTCTGAACCTAATCCATTCCCCTAGGTTTTAGAGAGTGGAACCTCAATGGTGTGCCTTAGGTAGAGTCTGTTTCCATCTCTGGGGTGAGGCAATCAAGGAGGCCTTTCCAATATGGAACTCATGTCCTTTAGTTCTGAAACATTTTCTTGAAATAGTTTTTTTTCTGTTTTCTCCATTCTCACTTTAAAAGAACACATATTTTTAACATTTTTTGGATCTCTTCCATGATCTTCTATTTTTCTTGTTTTCTTCCTGATTTTCTCTTTATCTTTTTGTCCACTTTTCTAACGAGCTTCCTGAACTTTTTATGTTAACTCTTTGACTAAGTCTTTTATTTTTGCCATTGCAATTTTAATTTCTAACAACTCTTTTTTTGTTTCCTGAATGTTCTTTTCATATCATTTTATTCATACTATCATAAAAATAATATTTTGTTTTCTGAGGATATTAATGTGAGATTTGAGGAGAAGTTTTAATTTCTGCTGATATCTCTTTTTTCTGTCTTACTTTCAACTAAATTAACCCTTTTCACAGATGTTTATTATGGTCTCTTTCATTTAAATGGAAGGCGTTCCTCAGGTTCTGAGGACCCTGATTTGTTTGTTCCCATTTAAGTACAGAGGTTCAGTGTGCTTGGGAACAGCTTGTTAACAGAACACTTCACTGGAGTGTGACCACCTGCATAAATGTTCAGTTAATTTCCGTTTTTTGGGGAATGGTGCATCAGCCCCCCAACTCAGTCTGATGCTTTACTTTCTCTTTAGAATAAACTTCCAGTCTTCTGCTTGTGTGGAAATTAGGGAAAGCACCTGGAGACCTAACTATTTCTTCACCTGAACTTCAGCCAAGCCTACTATTGTTAGCTAAACCTAAACCCCTAATACCTAGGACTTTGAGTGAGAGTCTACAGTGCAAATCACTTTGATCCTCAGCTTTACCCACTGCTACCTTAGGTTTTGTCATTCTCTGGATTCTGCTTAATCTTCCATTTGCTTTTCATTTTCTAATGCTTTTTTGTTTTCTCTTCTCACATTTTATTAGTGCTTACCATTTATGAATTTTCAAAACAGTCCCTTGCTATTGTTTAGTGGAGTTTCAGGAGAGAGAAAAAATTGTATATGGATTCTGCATGCCATTTTTACCCAGAAGTTTGCTTTCATATCTTTCAATGGTATGGCAAGAACTCTTTTAAATTGTTTATATATAATAAATGTTATGCAGATTTAACAGCATCCCAAAAGGCAGCCCCTCTTCTTGCCTCATTACATCTTGAAGCACCAGCTCTTAAACATATTCTCAAAAATCCAATTGAGCTCCACAGTCTCAGTGAGTAATGTCATTATTTTCGTACTTTTTTACTGAAGATATATTATAGTGAGCAGTGCAATAAAAAATCAAAAGAATAAATATTGCAATATGTTCTTTGAAGGAAAAAAAACATGCGGCTGAGTTAGGGATGAGATAGAAATTATGGGATGGGTATTATAGAATGGGAAGATATGCTTTGGCAGCAAATGTGGGGTGAGGTAAATGAAAGAAGATGTGCATCTCAAATGCCATGGTTCAGGAAATGCCTCTGTGGGACCACACAGGAACACTGGAATATGGTGACTGAGGTGAGTGGATGGGTGACAAAGGTGTGTTTTGCATTGCATCAGACTATTATCCATGACTGTCTCTGCTTGTCTCTTTATTGCTCAGTTGATTTTATTTTCTAATTGTTTGTGGTAGATATTTAGGAATATAATACATTTTTGCATGATAAACTTCTCTATCTAGACTTGCTAAATTACTGTTTATTAAGTTCATTATAGATAACTTTGAATTATCTACATATAAAAACATACTATCTTAAAAATATGAAAATTAATTTCTTCCTTTCCTATCCTTATTTCTTTATTATTTTTTTTCTTACTCCATTACACTATCCAGGACCACCAATTCAATTCAATGTTAAAGTTATGATAGGAGACATTTTTTTTTATTGACTTTGTAATAATACAACATTAAAAGTATATATATATATATGAGGTCCCATTCAACCCCTCCACCCCGACCCCACCTCTCCCCCCCCCAGCAACACTCATTCCCATCATCATGACACATCCATTGCACCTGGCAAGTACATCTCTGGGCACCTCTGCACCTCATGGTCAATGGTCCACATCATGGCCCATACTCTCTCCCATTCCATCCAGTGGGCCCTGTGAGGATTTACAATGTCCGGTGATTGCCCCTGAAGCACCATCCAGGGCAGAGGAGACATTGTTTTGTTCCCAAACTTTCAGGGGAAAGCATTCACTATTTCAACATTAAATATGATATTTGCTATAGATTATTATAGTAGTCTTTTATCAAATTAGGAAGATTCTATATCAGTCTTAGTTTGGTAATGTTTTCTATTTAAATCAGAAATGGTTGGTGGATATTATCAAATGCTTCTGCATCTATTGAAATCATAATGCAATTTTTTCTCCTTTATTTTGTTAATGTGGTGAATTTCAATGATTGCTTTTTAAATATTAAACCATCCTTGTGTTCCTAGAATAAACCCAAGGTCATTTTGATATATTACCTCTTTTATATGTTGCTGAGTTCAGTTTGCTAATATTTGATTTGGAATTTTTGCATCTATGTTCATTAGAGCCATTCAACTGTAATGTTCTTCTTTCCTGTAATAGACTTTTTTGTTTTCAATTTTTTATCAAGGTTATACAGGTCTCATAAAACAAGTAAGAAAGTGTTCCCTTTATTCTTTTCTCCAGACACATTTGCATAAAATTGGTATCATTTCTTCTTTAAATGTTTGGAAGAATTAACAACTGAAGCTATCTGGACGAAATATTTCTTTGTAGAAAGATTTTTAATTATGTATTTAAGTTATTTAATAAATATAGGCATTGAATGAATCCAATTTTAATTGTGTTAGTATCAAAAAATTTTTTGTTGAGGATAGGATATTGTCCATTTGCCATAAAAATGTCCATAACATCTATTAAATATACACATTTATGTATATATATTTATGTTTCAATGTATGTATATAGTGGCTCCTCTCTCATTCGTGGTATTAGTAAATTTTTCCTTGTCATTTTTTTCCTTCATTTGTTTTATTTTTTCAAAGACTTTTAAAAAAATTTTCTCTCCCCTTCCACCCCACCCCACCCCACCCCACCCCAGTTGTCTGTTCTCTGTGTCTATTTGCTGCATGTTCTTCTTTTTGTCTGCTTCTGTTGTCAGCGGCATGGGAATCTGTGTTTATTTTTGTTGCATCACTGTTGGTGAGTTGAAGAATGGTACTGCCACTGTGGAGGACTGTTTGGCAATTCCTGTGGAAATTGAACATAGATTTTCCATGTGACTTAGCAATACCACTACTGGGTAAATACTCAGAAGAACTGAGAGCAGTGACACAAACAGATGTCTGCACACTGATATTCATAGCAGATAGCAGTGTTATTCACGATTGCCAGAAGTTGGAAACAACCCAGGTGTCTATCAACTGATGAATGGATAAACACATTGTGTTGTATTCACATGATGGAATATTATGCAGCTGTAAGAAAAATGAAGTTGTAAAGTATATGACAACATGGATGATCCTGGTGGACATTGTGTTGAATGAAGCAAGCAGACACAGGAGGACATACACGGTTATGATTGTGCTACTATGAAATAAATGTATTGTGTAATTTCCTGGAGTTAATAACTTGAATATGGGTCAACTGAAAATAGAATGAAATTAGAGAATGGAAAGCCGAGGTTTAACTTGTGCAGAAAACTGCCTCAGGCAGGACATAGGGCTTGTGTGACCAGAGGATGAGAAGCCCCTCACTGCATGGGTTCTGACCCTGGCCCTACCTGGCATAAAAGGTGGCACCAGTCACATCTGGGTTCAGGTGACCACTCTGCCATTGTTCTGGGCACATCATTTTATCCTGCCAGTCCTACAGTTTCCATTTGTAAGGTGGGGTGACTGTCATCTACTTCATGGCATATGGCTTATTTTTAGTAATGTTCCTATTGTGTTTGCTTGAGCATGCCAGTGTTCTCTGTGCTTGTTGCCTTGAGTGATCACTCTGTCTCCTCATGACCTTTCTAACTAGTCAAATTTCCAGGTTATTTGTTCTTGTAGCATAAAATGTCTCTCTTTCTTACACATATCACATATGGATGTGTTTAATTCAAGAGGTTAGGAAAAGGCAAACTCCAAGAGGGAAAGAAATGCTTTAGTTTTTGTATCCCTAGCTCCTAGCACAGAACTGGATGTGGAGTGGTGCTTAATAAATACCTGTTGCTTGACTAAATATACATATTTAGATATATATATATATATATATATATATATGTATTTGGTGGGTTTTCCAGTCCTCTTTTTCATAATGTTTTTTATTTGTTTGTTTGTTTGTTTGTTTTGTTTTTGAGGTATCAGGGGCCAGGGATTGAAACTGAGACATCGTATGTGTGAAGCTGGTGCTCAACCACTGAGCCACATCAGCTCACCTGAGTTGTTTTTCTTTTTTTCCATTTTCTTTGCTTGTTGTTTGTTTGTTTTAAGGAGGCATCAGGAGTTGAACCCAGGAGCTCCCATGTCAGAAGGAGGTGCTCAACTCCTTGAGCCATATCCACTCCACATCCACTCCCAATGATTTCTAGCTTAATTCCTCATTAATGACTTCTATGGTAAGAAAAGATACTATAAATGCACTCAATACTTTTAAATTTATTGAGACATGCTTTACGACCTATCATATGGTCAGTTTTATTCAAGGTTCCTTAAGTATTCTTCTATATTGAGTATTGTGTTCTCTATATGTTAATTAGGTCCAATTTGTTAGTCATACTGGTCAGATCTTCTATACCAATATAATTTTATTTTGGATTGTTCTACCAATACAGATTGAGATGTGTTAAAATCTCCCACTCTGATTGTGGATTTGTTTATTTTTTCTTGTAGTTCTGTCACTTGTTAAATCTTATATTTTGAAGTTATATTATTAGATGCTTACAAATTTAGTACTGTTATATCTTATCGGTGGACAACGCTTTTGTAATTATATAATGTCTCTATTTCTAGTAATACTTCTGGTCACAAGTATACCTTTCTAATATAAATATAATTATTTCAGTTTTTATTAGTATTCATATAGTTAGCTTTTAGCATATATTTTCCCATTCTCTTACTTTCAAACATTCTCTCTTTATAGTTTAACTATGCCTTTTTAAGCAGTATATAGTTGGCTTTTGCTTTTATTATTCAAGTCTGACTATCTACCAATTAGAGCATTTAGACCATTTACACTTAATATAATTATTGACATATGTGAATCTATAACTACCATCTTACTACTCGTGTGTCTTTTTTGCCCACTCATTTTTTTGTTTTTGCTTATTTTGGATTAATTAGATAATTTTAATTTTTTATCTTACCTCTCTATTCACTTAAAAGAGTTATATATTCATTTATTGATTGTTAATTTTTTTCTAGAGATAACAATAGCCATGCTTCACTTAGTAAAGTCCACTATGACTGAGTATTCTTACCACTTCCCAGGCAATGCTAGGACTTTAGAATACCTCAACTCTACTTTTCTCTTCTATCTTTTATGTTGTTAAGGTCATGCATTTTTCTGCATATCTGCATTAATTATGCACTTTTAAAAATCCAGAGATGCTATATTATTGTTTTCTACAATCAATGTTTATTTGTAATTACCTACACATTTATCTATTCCACTGCCCTTCCTTCTTCTTTTATATTTGTTTCTCTTTGGGATAATTTCTCCCCTGCCTAAAGAATGCCCTAAAGTATTTCCTTAATTTTTCATCAGTTAATGACCCATTCTTTCATTTTTGGAAAAGATGTAGTCTGGAAGCATCTTTATTTCATCTTCACTTCAATTTTTACTGGTTATAAAATTCTAGCTTGGCAGTTATTTTCTTTTAGTACTTCAAAGATGTGTATCCATTATCTCTTGGCTTCTATCCTTTCTGATGAAAGGTAACTCATATTGTTAAAACCTTTGAAAATAATTCTCCCTTCCAAACTTCAGCTGATTGGTCTTTGAGACCAAGCAATTTTACTCTATTAAAATGAAATAGAGTAGGCCATTAGACTGGATGAGACTGGATGACCAGTCTGGGCCAATCCACGATGGAACAAAGCCAAGTAACATGATCAAAACTTTAGAGAAGTAGCATATGCATAAATTCCTGCTGTACAAGAAGGTGGAGCTTTAAGGCCAGCCGATCAGAAATAGACATCTTAGGAATTGTTTCCACTGGAAACAGCCAAACAATTCAATGCAGCTTAGATATCTAATCAGAAAAATTTCCTTACTTGCTTCTTTGTTTGCCCTACATTAGCTTCCCCTTTTCACTTCCTCTGGAAGCTTCTTACCATTTTGCTGCCCAATTCACCAATGGTTTGTTGCCCAAATGCCTTTAATAAAAATTTTTAATTGCCTCTTTTTATCTTTTACATCTATGATGTGTGATTTTTTTCTGTACTTAAAATTTGTGGAATTTTTCTCTGCTTAAATTTGTGGAATTTCTTGAATTTTTAAAGTTCATCAAAATTTGAAATATCTGGTCATTATCTTTTCAGCTATCCCTCCTTTCCCTCATTTTTCCCCTCCTAGGACTGGAATTACTCATATGATAGATCTTTACATCCTATCCTGCATGTCTCCTATTGTCTTTCCTGTACTTTTCATCCTTCTTGTGCTCCAATTTTGCTCTGGATATTTGTTTCCAGATGGATAATATCTTCAAGCTCATTAATCCTAATGTCAACTGTGTCTGTGTCTAAACTGCTGGTAAATTTATTATTTCCTAATTTCAATTATTGCATTATTCAGTTAGACACCCAAATGTAGATTCTATTTATCAAATAAAATTCTCCATGTATTTTATGTATTTTGTGAATTTTAAAGCTACATCTTATAATGCCAATATCTGGATCATCTCTGAATAATTTCCATTGTGTACTTTATACTCTTAGTTCTATTTCATATTGTTACTTATAATTGTTTATTGAATACTTGACTCTGCAGATTAAAAATTTCATGGCTTCAAGGTATCTTCCTTTGGGAAGTTTCTCCATTCTGTTGTAGGCAGCAAAAGAAACAGAACTCCTTGATTCACTCAAGGACTAAGCATTTGCCTGTACACTTTATATTAAAGGTCAATTTTGCTGAATATAAAATCCTTGTCTCACACTTTCTTTCCTTGAGAATCATAAATATGTTACTCTATTTCCTTCAGACAAAAAGTGTTGCTTTTGAAAATTCTGATAAAAATTAATATTTCTTTTCTTTATAAGTTATAGCTTTTGTTGCTTAGATGTTCAAAGAATTTATTTTTTTAAGTCAAGTAATTTATCAGAATATTTCTTCATGTTGATCATTGTGTATGAACAGCCTGTGTATTCTGTGTGCTTGTTTAACACGTAATTTCTAATCTATTTTTTTTTCATAGAAAGCTTTCTTGAATTGTTGCTTTGGTTTTTTTTCTTCTGAAGCTCCTATTATCCATATTTTGAACCTTTTGGCTATTTTCAATATTTGCCATTTTCCCTTGAATATATTTTAAAAATTTCTTCACCTCTTTTTGAATTTAAAAATATTCTCCTTTCTAGGCAAGAAGGCAGTGGTATGGTATAGTCAAGGTACTAAAAGAAAAGAAGAATTTCCAACCAAGAATACTCTATCCAGCAAAGCTAGCATTCAAAAATGATGGAAAGTTCAAAATATTCACAGATAAACAGAGACTAAAAGAATATGCCAATAAGAAACCTGCCCCTCAGGAAATACTGAAGGGAGTTCTGCAGGAGGAAAGAAAAACACAGGAGAGACAGAGTTGGAGGAGAGTACAAAATCACATAAAACAACAAAAAGAGAAAAAAAAATCAAACAACATATGACAAACACAAATCCAAAGAAAATATGGCTAATATAAGTAATTCCTTGAAAGTAATAACACTGAATGTCAATGAATTAAACTCACCTGTTAAGAGACACAGATTGGAAGATGGAATAAGGAAATATGACCCATCTATATTCTGTCTACAAGAAACACATCTTAGACCCAGGGATTCAAGGAGATTGAAAGTGAATGGCAGGGAAACAATCTTACAGGCAAACAATAACCAAAAAAGGGCAGATGTAGCCATATTAATATCAGACAAAACAGACTTTAAATGAAAACTATTGTGAGAGATGAAGATGGACACTACATATTAGTGAAAGGGATAATCTTTCAAGAAGAAAGAACAACCATAAACATTTACACCCCTAAAAAGGGCACCTCCAAACATGTGAGGCAAATGCTGGAGAAACTAAGTGAAGGAACAGATGCCTCTACAATTATAGTGGGGGACTTTAACATACCATCATCACCATTGGACAGAACATCTCAAAAGGGAATCAGTAAAAAAACAAAGACTTTGAACAATATATTAGAGGATCTGAACCTAATAGACATATACAGAACATTACACCAAAATACAGCAGGATATACATTCTACTCAAGTGCACATGGATCATTCTCCAAGATAGACCACATGCTAAGCCACAAAGAAAGTCTCAATGAATTCAGAAAGATCAAAATCATACCAAATATTTCTCTGACCTCAGTGGAATGAAGCTGGAAATCTGCAAGGGCCAGAGACCCAGATTTGGCACCGAGATATGGAAGCTAAACAACACACTCTTAGAAAAACAATGGGTCAAGGAGGAAATCTCAACAGAAATCAACAACTACCTTGAAACTAATGAAAATGATAACACAGCATGTCAAAACTTATGGGATGCAGCAAAAGTTGTACTAAGAGGGAAATTCATATATCAAAAAAACAGAAAGAGCTAAAATTGAAGAACTAACTGCACAATTGGAGGAATTAGTAAAAACTAACCCCAATGAAAGAAGAAAGAAAGAAATAACAAAGATCAGAGCAGTACTAAATGAAATAGAAAATAAGAAAGCACTCAAAAAATAAACAAAAGAAAGAGCTGGTTCTTTGAGAAGATCAATAAAATTGACAAACCCTTATCTAGACTAGAAAAGAAAAAAAGAGAGAAGATGCAAATACACAAAATAAGAAATGAGAAAGGTGATATCACCATTGACCCCACTGAAATAAAGACTATCATAAGAGGATGCTTTGCAAAACTATATTTCAACAAGACAGACAATTTAGAGGAAATGAACAAATTCTAGAAACACATAAGCAACCTACATTGATGAAAGAAGAAATCGGTGACCTCAACAAACCAATTTCAAGTAAAGAGATAGAATCAGTTATTAAAAACCTCCCAACTAAAAAAGCCCTGGGCCAGATGGCTTCACATGTGAATTCTACCAAACATTCTGGAAAGAACTAATACAAGTCTTACTTAAACATTGTTACAGTATCTATAAATCTGGTCCCTCAAGTAGTGAAGATTGATTGTCACTGTGGGCTCTGAGGAGGGGGAGAGAGGTATAGAATAGATGGAAGCAGGGCAAATGGGGGCAACTGAAGTGCTCCACTAGATCATGCAATGATGGATATGTTAACTTACACCAAAAGTGTATAAAAGTCTTAAGGTAAAATGTAAACCATAATGAAAAATGTAAGGAGGCTAAAAATTTAGAAATTTGTACAATCTAAAATATAAACCATAATGTAAACCAAAATGGAACCATGTTTGATAGCTATGTTTCAAAATCATCAGCTGCAGCAAATATAACATGAACATGTAGAAAGATCATTGCTGGGGAAAGGGGAAAAGGGTTTGATGTTGCATATATGGGAGTCCCCTATATTGTATATGTGAGTTACTGTGATCTAAAAACTTTTTTGAAGATAAAATTTTTAAAAAAGGATGTAGACACTGAGGAAGAAATGAAAGAAAGTGCCTTGTCACTGTACATACAGAGCAACACCTATTACAGTGATGAAAGGCAAAATGTTTGAAACATAACTGTATAATATTTTTCATTTTATTTATACATCAATATATTATTACTTTATTTTAGTATTTCTAAATTATTATGTATTCTATTTCTAAACTTTAAACCCAACTCTAAATTTCAGTTTCCTATTAATTGAATTTGATAATATATTAGGCTTCATTGTTGAAGAAGTTTTGGACCACAGAGAGGTACAACTATGGCAGGGGTGGAACACTGGTGTGGGGTGTTATTGTTGGGGGGCACATGAGTGTGGGGCAGTTCTCCAGGGCATGTATATAGGAGACATAAAAATGTTCTTATATATCTTGGGTATTTTTATTGTAGTTACAGTTACAAATGTCAACTGAGTGCTGAGTTCCTACCCAGTGGAAGCTCTGTTACATTCCCCAATGGAACAGCAATAATCCCCCAAGTGCAATGGCAAAGACCAAGAAGGAAGGATGGTCCAATAATGAGCCCTTGATACTGATGACTATGCTTATGAGCCTGTGTGCCTGAAATATAAACTAGGCCTGGAGCTGCAGGGTGCGTGAGAGTTACCTCCTGAGAGCCTCCATGTTGCTCACATGTGACCACTCTCTAAACCAAACTCGCATGTAAATGCACTACCTTCCCCCCAGCATGGGACATGACTCCTGGGAATGAGCCTCCCTCGTGCCAAGGGATTACTACCAATCACTAACTGGTGATGCAACTAGAAAGAGGCCTTGAATAAAAGGGTCAACTCAGACTAGCAGAATATCTCAGCCTACATGTTGGATCAAGTGTTATAAACTGCTTTTTGACCTTGAATAAAAGGGGGAAATGGCAAAGACAAATGAATTTATATGGCTAAGAGTCTTCCAAAAAGAGTCTGGAGGTCATCAGAGGGGTCATGCTATGCACACCTCAGCAGGACCCCCAGAAAGAGACAAAGTAGATACAATCCTAGGTGCTGGTTCTCCTGAAGGCTATGGAGATCCACTGGGCATATGATCATGGCAGATGGACTTGGAGTTCTGTGCCATGTTAGAGGGCCCTACTTTGGAATTTGTGCTCCTGAGTGTGATGGAGCTGGACTCAGATGTGACCTTCCTACACATGCCTCTTCTGTCACTTTTACTGAACCTGTGGTTGGTGCTAGGGATGGTGCATACTCAGGGGACTTGAATCTCTGGACTGTCCATGTGCCAGCTGGGCTCTGAGCCTCAGCAGAGTTGCAACTCCTACTCTCTGGTTCACTGGACTTACCCAGGTCAGCTAACAGGGAGATGAAGATGGTCAACCACCACCCCAGGGAATCAAGAGTGCCAACAACTGTAAGTAGAGGAATTGCATCCATCATCCATTGGAATCTAAGCCCCCTCTTGATCTAGAGGTGGAGTGGAATCACCATCCCAGGGACCACAGAATGGAGGAATAAAATATGGATTAAAGTGGACTTACTGATTTTTTTACTATAAAGCTATTGTGATTAGTAATAGAAGAAAATGTAGCATTGAGGTGGAGAAAGTGGCCACAATAGTTGCTGAGGGCAGGGAGAGGGAAGAAGATATGTGATGTGAGGGCATTTTTGGGACTTTGAGTTGTCCTAAATGATATTGCAGGGTCAGATGCTGGACTTTATGTAACCTGCCATAACCCACTGAATGTACTGGGGGAGAGTGTGAACTACAGGGTAAACTATTATCTATGTGGTACAGCAGTGCTCCAAAATGTGTTCACTGAGTGCGATGAGTGTGCCACAATGATGGAGTAGGTTGTTGGTGTGGGAGGAGTGGGGTGGGGGGCGGGGGGTATATGGGAACCTCTTATATTTTTTAATGTAACTTTTTTGTGTAATGTATATATCTTCAAAAAAATACAACTTACAAAAATGATGGGGTATGGGTGTGGGGAGTGGGGCATATGGGAACCTCTTATGTTTTTTTATGTTTTTTAATAAATAAATTTAAAAAATATTCTCCTTTCTACCGTCTGCTTCTTTAAGGTTTCATTGGTTGTTTTTATTTCCTATTGTGCTCTTTTGAGTTTAAATTTTGTTTTTAAAATTATCTTTTTTTCTAATTATTTCTTGAGTTCTTTCACTTTATTTCTGAAATTTTTCTATTCCTATTTATGAAGTATTTTCATTTCTTTTAGTATTTTCTCAATATTTAAAAGATTTTTTGAAATGGTATATTAGAATTTTTGTCTGTTTTAAAGGATGCAAGACTTAACCCTAATAATTCCTGTTGGTCATTGTTGGCAAGCTGCCGATGCCTTGTTAGACGTAGGAAAACCTCTCTAACTATAAGGCCTTTGGGGTTCCACCCAAAAGATGGCGCCGAGGCATGCAGTGGACTTACCCAGGCATGCCCAGGCATGTCCCTCGGAAATCTGCCTTCCCCCCAGCAACTAGAGCGCATGAACCAATCAGCCTCGCTAAATTAGCATAGCCAGTAAGCTGCTTGCACATTGCCTCATGGTCTATAAAAGCTACTACACTTCCTCAATAAATCAGACCTGCGCCACCAGCCTGCGTCTCTGGAGCGGTTACTGTGTGTTGTCTTGCTCTGTTCGTCCTTACCTCTTCTGGAGCGGGGCCGCTGGACGGCACCGCAACAGGTCATTTTAATGTGAATTTGCTTTTAGAAAGGAAGATTCAAATTAGATTTAATTTCTTCACAGAGCTTCTCTTGATAATTTTTTTGGTGTTGAAAATATATAACTCCTTGTTTTTGCAATTTCTAGCTCTGTTTTCCTCCCCCATTTTTTTCTGGACCTTCTCCTTTTTTCATCTCTATTGTCTCTGCCCTGCTTTGTTTTGATTCAATCCCGGTGTTTCTCTTCAATGTGTGGCTTTGTTCTATAAGGTAGCCATGATTGGCTCATTTTGATATTTCACAATGGCTAGGCTGATCAGTCTGTATTAATCAGGGTTCTTTCTCCAGAGAAACAGAACTGACAAGAGATATCTGTAAATATTATGAGATTTTAAAAAATTGTCCAATGTGACCATGTGGATGCATGAGTCCAAATTCTATAGGGCAGGCTGCAAGCCAGGAGCTCCAATGAAGGTCATCAATGAGTTCTGCAGGAGAATCTGGCTGTCTGAAGTCAAGACGGAAATTCTCTCTTCTGATTGCTGAAATCACTTCTCTTCTTAAGACCCTCGATTGGATGAGATGTCTCTCTTTGCTGACGGCAATCTCCTCAGTTGATTGTAAATGCAATCAGCCACAGAATCAATCAACTTACTGATGATTTAAGTCCACAAAATTAGCACACAGTCCAATTTTAGCCAGAGTTTGCTTGGGCACCATCACCTGGCCAAACTGACATATGAGCTTAACCATCACACAATCCTTACTTACCCCAGAACGCTTGTACTTACCCACTACTGGATTAAGCAAAAATCCTTCCCTGTTTCTCAAATGGGCACACTGCACATTTCAGTGGATATATGTTGGGTAATTTGAAATTCTCCTGTTTTCAGATCTGCCAGATGCCCATTGCTTCCTTCTGCTTCTTTCCACATGGAAGTTGATCATTTTCAGGCCTCATGATTGTGGTTACTGTATTCCCATCTGCTTGCATTTTAGTGTTTGTGGGAATACCTTGTCACCTTGTTTTGTTATTCATTGTTTTTTTAAATTTTGCTTTCTTGCTGTCCATCTCTTTTTATGAGAACATTTGGGAATATTCAAAAACTATGTTGCCATTTCTGCCCCAATATTCTCCAATTTTCCCCCAAATACATTCAAAGTTTAAATATAGATTTTTTTTCTCTAAAATCATTATGAATTATATTGCAAAGTTCCCTTCATTTGGAAACTTACATTTTTATAATATCTAGGTTTATTCCAGAAGCAGCTTTACTGCCTTAGAAAATTAATTTATAAAATGATTCCTTAATAATTTAAAATAATTGATTCATATTCCAGAAATCATAAATTACTTCCAATAATGAATTTCCAAAAAAAATTTTTATTGGTATTAAGGATAAAGAAAATGACTGAAAACTCAACAACATAAACAACAACAATTAGTATTTTTGAGTGCATATCTGTTCCAGGCACTAATCTTATTGAATTACATGGATTAATTCCTTTAACCCTCACACTGAATTTTAAAAATAGAATTTATTATTACCTTCATATTACAGGTGGTAAAACTAATGCATAAGAAGTTTAAATAAGTTGCCCAGGTTCACACAGAAGTGGATACCAGTGCAGAGGTAACTGGGTATCAGCCCAATGTTGCATTCTGTCTTCAATCATATAATATTAGAAGGAATCATTTTGCAAAATGGCTAAGAAGGCAGACTTTATTCTTCAAGTGCTCTTTTTGGAACAGGACATGCAATTTAAAAAATCAGTATATTATTTATAGAGCAGGTTTTAATGTAATCCTTGTTTGTTCTCAATGTGTCATGATTCAGGTTAGAATGCTCCCCTAGCCACCCAACTTCCTCTCCTCTTAGCGTCTTTTCCACCTACACCAATGATAGAAAATGGCATAAAACTAGTCATGGTAATCTCAATTCAGTCACTTGGTCCTGAGCACTAATCTGTCTTCTGCCAGGTTTTCAGAGTGTGAAAGGACAGACTGCAAGCTGCAGGGGAATCAATGTTCTTACCTCACCAGCAGCTCTGAGCCACTTCTGCGTAACGGCATGCCACCAGGATTTCAGGTGAACAACTTCTTCCTTGCCTCATACAAATAGGTCTTGGCTTATAGTAACAGGGGTTAATTTGGACAGACATCAGAAACCAGTTCAGGTCAGAGAAAGAGCCAGAAAATATTGCAGAACCAGCAGCTTCCCAAGCAGGAGACTGTTGCTGATGTTCCACAGGCCTGTTTGTTTTCTGATTTGCTTTCCACTTTCTTTGGCCTTCTCTTCCAGCAGTCTTCAGAGCAAATGAGAGAGAGTTTTTAAGTTTCATTAAATGAACATTTTTTAATAAGAAAATGCACTCTATCTCTAAAAGTCTTTATAAAACTTACTGGTCTCAGGGTGTAGAGAAACAGCAAGGTGGAGGTAAATAGGAGAAAACTGTAGGGCCCTTCGTTCTTCTCTACTCTACTCCACCCACAACTCCCCTGGGATTTCTCTACTTATTTTTACAGTTATTACAGAAATATGCAAGACAGAACATAGAGCTCCTGAAAGAGCCTATGCAGAGCTCCTGAGTGATGGCCCCAGGGGAGCAAAGAGGCTGTAAAGCGGTGAGTGAAATACTGCCCAGGTGCGACTATGGAAAACATGTGTTTTTCATTCATATATTGTGTCTCCTTGTGTACTGCAATGCTAGGTATTCTGTCCTCCTTTTTGTATGTATATTTCCTATGGTCCAGTGTTTGGAAGGGTTGGAGAATACACCATCAGAAAGGAAATAATACTATTAGAAAGTCAAGCATATCAAGCTCTGTGGATGGGGCAAATAGACCTTTTTTAATTAAAAATTTTTTAAAGAAATTTTAAGTTACCTAAATGTTACATTAAACAAATATAAAGGATTCTCATAAGCCCCACTTCCTTCCCCTCCACACTTTCCCAACATCAACAGCATCCCTCATTAATGTGGTACATTTGTTAAAATAGATGAACACATATTGAAGCATTGCTACAAACCATGGATTACAGATGACATTACAGTTTATACTCTGTCCCCCACAATTTTGTAGATTATGATAAAATATACAATGACCTGTATCCATCACTGCAATGTCATTCAGGCCAATTCCAATGTTCCAAAAATACCCCCACGTTACACCTATTCTTCCCTCTCCCTCCCCTCAGAACCTCTGGTGGCCACTGCCTTTATATTAATGATAAAAGTTCTTCCATTGCTAGAGTAATAATAAGTCTATAGTAGAATAATAATAATGTCTACTTTAGACCATTGTTCACTCCCCAATCTTGAGGATTTTGGCACAGTGATGCCTATTCTGCTTCTATTTGAGAGAGAGCTTAGATGCCATGGGGCAGATGGATGGAATTATCTTGCTTGCAGTTGCAGACACTCTCTTTCTTGGGATGGGCATTGTCCATCATCACCACCTTCAAAACAACTTTTTACTCTTCCCCCTAAATTGAGCATCAGTCCATACTCATGCCATTTCAGCTCAATGTCAAGGATTTTCTTCTCACCCATCTATTTCTCTTTTTTTCCTCTTGGGAGTCCAGACTACATTTTTACCCCTCTATTCCCACCCTAGGGTATTGGATTTCAGTTATTTTATTCCTTCTGGATTCCCCACCCCCTTCTAATAGAGCTGGAGAGAGTGAGGGTGGGTGCAGGGCTTTGAGTTCTTTAGGTAATTTGTAATAAAATTTTGTTAAGATAAACACACCTCTATTACTTGTATACAAACCACTTCTTATAGCGTAATGCTGGAGTACTATTATTATATGGCTGCTTTTCTCTGCTGTATCAAATATCTACTTCTATTGCTCTTGTTTGGGATATACAAGGCTCAGGGAGGGCAGTGAGCCAGTGCTCACCCCTTATCCTCATAAAGAGGGTACAGGAATGTGAGGCAAGCCCTTCCTATCTGGTGCGTCCTCTGAAGGCCAACATTAATGCTTCACTAAAGCTCTCCAAAAGGGCAAAATTCTCACAAAAGCTAGTAAATTCAGGTTGCAAAGTTTTTCCTGGTTGTCGATGCTAAGAAGATACGGAACACACTATCCCAAACAGACCATATGGTCAAGATGGCGGAACAACTGAATTGGGAAAGAGGCTGAGAGTACCAATAGGCAATAATAGAAGCCACAGGCAAGTTGCTTTCCACAGAGTTCTGGCCTTTTCTGCTCAGAAGTATTCCTGCCTTTCGCTGTGGACCATGTTTGAAAATCTGTTTGCAGTACTCATTGCCTGATATATGGTAATTTCCTTACTGATGGAAGCTAATCTTCCAAAATTGGCAAGCTGCTTATAATGAAGGGTAGTTATACCAAGTATGGAATATATAAACAAGCATAAATGGTAAGAGAACAAACACTCTTAAAAAGGTTAGTTCCTAAATACTTCGTTTTTCCTTATACATGTAATTGCATGATTTACTTTTTCCTTCAGGAGACAACTTCAAAAATAAATGTCTCTTGAAGGCAATGACTATATTTGAAGTTGGAAATACTAACCAAATCATCCTCTGTTTCCTTTTTCTCCACAGTCCCAGGGGAGTGAAACAATGTCAGTAATGGAGATGCTCAGATATGGGCAAGATACACATTTAACAAGTCCCATGAAGGAAACCTTGTTTGCTGTGTCACTATGCTCTTCAAAGGCAACTGGGATGATGGCAAAGGGCAACTATCTTATAATCCCTTATTTTAGTGCAGAAAAACGTCCACAGTGGTCAGAATTACTCACTTTATACAAGGAAGTCTTTAAAACATTTCTAAATATCATAAATCACCATTTGGAGATCGTGTTATTAGGGAAAATAAGATTGTTAAGATAGAATGAGAGGTCAGGCTGTCTTAAATTTAACATGCCATAACAACACAGAAAATGTTGCAGTTTACTGTTTCAAATTAAAATCATGAATAAGTTTTTTCTGGTACATTATCAATCATCTTTAATCCTCTAAAGGTAGCTTTTGCTGTATGAGAAGATTCAAGTTTTTCTAGTACATATTAGGAAACTTCTTAAATTGAATCTTTTTCTTTTACAAATAGAACAACTTTTAGTCTTTCTGAAAGGTGCTTCCTTAGGAACTAATGACCATGGCTGGCATGTGTTTGTTGACTAATTTGGTACAGAGAAAGCATTCAATTTGGTAAGCATTTTTGATAAGTATTTCTGGACAATCTACTATGTGTTAGACATAACAAGAGACAAAATCAGTAAAAGAAACAAAATATGTCTCTAAAAAGAATATAATCTTATTGAGAAAAATGACAAATGTAAAACAATTAGGCAGTGAGACAAAGTAGAATATGGAATAGAAATAATGAATTCTATGAGAGAAACTGCAGCCAAGAGGGAAGGTATGTCAGGGGTGCCTTGAGTTTGGCAAGGGTGTAGGGAAACTATCCTGACAAATGCTGGAGAGCGAAACAGCATGGCAGATGTGGGAGAAAATTAAGAGTCTTGAAATATAAGGATATTCTCATGAGGAAGGGTCAGATAATAAGAATGTTTCAATCCTAGGCAATGGGATTCTTTGATCTCTCCCTTAGACAATGGAACCATTATAGATTTTCCAACCAGTGAAACTGGATCATGCAAGTGGGTGGCAGTGGCATGTAGGATAGACTCATAGCAGAGCATATGCAAACAAAAGTTTACAGAGGGGCTTCACAGTAATACACCCATTGCATGATTAGGGCCTATGTTATTGTCCAAAGGATTAGAAAGGAAAAGTAAAACTGAGCTTACAAGGGAAGGACTGATTTATGATAGAGTTTGAAAGCTGAGAAAGTGCTGAAGATCATGTTCTAGCATGGTGCCTGGAAGAGTTAATATTAAATGAATGGTGTTTGAATGGTTGGCTAATAAGTAAATCTCAAGTTCGCAGGCTGGGTGACTGAGACACTGAGAGGCAATAAATGATAGGCAGTAGCATTAAAACACCCTTAAACTGGCTTGGCTGCTTCTGAGACTACACTTAAGTGAAACTGTGGTCACTCAAGTTGAGTTTATATAAGTCGGTAAATCCAGTTTTAAAAAAATCCAAGTGGGTCATCTGGTGATGTACAAAAGGAACAGCTAGCTTTTGAATATTTCCCTGTTCACCTAGCTGCTCTTGATGCTGTGAAGACCTAAATTCATGAATGCAGAAAGATGGCCCGATGATAGGTTTTGTGGGATGCACTAGACTTTCCAGCATTTTCTTTCATTACAGAAAAAGATGGTTGGTTGGGTTGACTACACCCTCAGTGAGTAAGTATTTTCCATAGGATCATTTGCTAAGACCAGAAACTAAAATGGGCTTTTCACTGTACATCATGTAGTTTCTCCTAAACACAATTAGCTGCTTCTACCAGGGCAGTTCTACTTGCTTTTCACTGACTTCTGAATGGCTTTCTTTTCCTCTTCCTGGTTTGAAATCACTTCCTTATTGTTATTACCTTGGCTCAAAGCTCCCATAACAGCTTCTTTTTAAATTTTTATTTTTAAATAATTTTAAACTTATGGGACTGTTGCAAAAATAATACCAACTCTATACAGACAACTCCAACATACCCTCCACCCAGATACACAGACCCACCAACTTTTAACATTTTGCTACGTTTACCATATCTTGCTATCTAGCTATCTATTTGTCTCTCACGTATCATCTGTCTACCTACCTATCTATCCATCTATCTTTCTATCGTCACCATCATCATCTTTCAACCAATTTATCTATTTATTTTCTAAACATTTGATAGTAGGTTGTATTCACCATGATCCTTGAACACTTGAAACTTTCATGTACAGTTCCTGAAAACCAGGGTATTCACTTCATGTAACCACCATAAGTATAGTAATCATGTTCAAGAAATTTAACTTTGATATAAAGCTTACTGTCTATATTCCAACTTTTTCATATATCCTAGTAATGTCCTTTAGGGCATTTTCTTCTTCATTATTAGGTCCAGTCCAGGATCATTTATTGCCTATTTTTGTAATAGCTTCTTCCATAAGTATAGGGACATGAAAACCAGCAACGGTGCCAACAGGAGAACATGGCTGGGTGTGACGGGCACAAAGTGCCAGTTGACGATGACGAACAAACACCCTATTTGACCAGTGCTGAAGGGCAGGCCACAGCCTACTTCTTAAAACTCTGGGCTCTGTTTTATTTCCAAGTCAAGAACAATACATTTTCAAATTCCCATGTAATAAAGTATTTCACATGAAAGTCAAAACAGGCAATATTTAGTCAGAGACTAAAAGAGATCATTAACAAATAATGCTGTTTGCATGTTACTATATTGGGGGTGCCATATAGGACTTCATTCCTGGACCAAATGATTTTATGTAGTTACTGTATTTTTAGTTATAATTAAAAACCATGTAGAGAGGATTTGAAAGCTAGGAAGGTGCTGCCACCTTGAGGACTCTCCATGACAATTTGGAGTACAAAACAAGAGTAGATAGACTATAGCATCATTATTCTGTAGAGAAACCAAATTAAATGGTCATAGTGCTGCTGTCTTGGATATTGAAGAACATGGAGGGAAAACAGCCTGATATCTGATGGCCCTTTACACTTTTTAACCTTATATTTTGGCGCTAGGCATGACAGCAACTGGTGGGAGATGTTGCTTCCTCTCTGATAACTGCTTGGACTCATATGATGCCTCACCATACAACTGTCTCCTCTATCCAACAATGCCTCCCATGAGCAGTACAAAATGCTGGGATGGATAAAAAAGTAAGTTTTAATTTCATTTGGGTCAAAATTGTTATGAAATGAGTAAATAACTTAAAATACAGAAATATCACAGAAAAGGAATTACAAAATCTTGGCTTCTCCAGCTCTCCCCAATTCTATCAATTCACTAACTCTACAACCAGGACAAAAGTGCTCCTAAAAAGCACCCACTCAGAAACAGATGACTTAGGGATAGATGGGATCACATTCCTAAATTAATAATAAGATGCACAATGAATGAAATTCATTATCATCTACAGATGAAAAGAAAAGGAGACATAGAACCCAAGGTGTTCTTTATTGACCGGACCCTATCTGATGAGCATTAGTTTTATGTACCTTAGAATGATGCATTTTAAAAGATAAACTTACACAGTAGAGTGTTCTTTTGGGGGGATATTTTTCAGTTGTGTATTTCTTGATTTCCAGAAGACCTTTACTGTGTTTCCGTGAACCTTTCAGCATAGGATTCATCAAGGTGTTCACTTCTGGCACACTGCGAAGAGAATTTGAACTTCTTTTGAACTTGAGATCTCAGAGCATCTATGGGGCAGAAAATGTTTCCATTCCCCCATTAAAAGGCTTTCATTTGCAAGCCACAGATGAAATTTCATCTGCTTTGCATCAGTCTAGTTTATAACTCCAGGGAACTTGGCACCAGAATCCTAAACCCCATTATTGGTGTTTCTTCTTCTGAGGGGAAATAACACATTAATGGCTTGTTTTTTGTTTATTTTGTTTTTGTTACAAAAAAAAAAAGCAGCCCAAGGGCACCCTCACATCACACACACACACACACACACACACACACACACACCTCCCCCCATTCAAATCTTTATTCTGGGCTGCTCTCGACTGAGTATCTCTGGAAAGGCATATGCGTTTTTGGTCTTTATGGGCATTGCCTAGCAACTTTGAACTCTGCTGGCAGTTACAAAACCTCTCTTGCACTGCTCAGTCCACTTCCATTGGAAACACTGTTTTATATGTAGAAAAAGTAAACAGCATGATTTAAGCTTTCCCTTTAGAAAATGAAATCATGGGACAAATATGCTTTCTGCTTTCTTTAGGTTCTTACGCTTCACAGGTACTATCTGGTAGGCATTTATTGGACCCATGAAAGGTAATTTTAATTTTGGTGGCCCCAAACCATCTTGATCTGACATTGACAGCCATATGGAGAAGTCTATGGGGAGCACCACAGGGCATCTCTATTCAATAATAAAATTCTTGAGAGGTGGCAGACTTGGCCCAGTGGTTAGGGTGTCCGTCTACCACATGGGAAGTCTGCAGTTCAAACTCTGGGCCTCCTTGACCCGTGTGGAGCTGGCCCACGCACAGTGCTGATGAGCGCAAGGAGTGCCGTGCCACGCAGGGGTGGCCCCCACCTTAAGGGAGCCCCACATACAAGGAGTGCACCCCGTAAGGAGAGCTGCCCAGCATGAAAGAAAGTGCAGCCTGCCCAGGAATGGTGCCCCGCACACAGAGAGCTGACACAACAAGATGATGCAAAAAAAAAGAAACACAGATTCCCATGCCACTAACGACAACAGAAGCAGACAAAGAAGAGGCAGCAAATAGACACAGAGAACAGACAACCGGGGTGGGGGGTGGGAGGAAGGGGAGAGAAATAAATAAATAAATCTTAAAAAAAAAAAAATTCTTGAGGCCAGGAGTTGGTCTCTTGTGTTTAGGAAATTTCTATTTATCAATTAAGGGATGTAGAAGAATGAGAGAGAAAAAGGAGAAAAGCAAGAGGGCTGTATGCTGAAGAATGAACACTAGCAACACTAACAAAGTCACTGCCACAGAGCCTTAGGGCAGATGGTGAGTAGTGACTTTTGTTGTCTGCAAAACCCCTTTAGAGAAGTTGAGAAAGAACCTGCTCAGGTTTTTTTTTTCTTTTACAAAGTTATAGTGAATGAGGAAACAGTCATTTAAACTACTTATTCTCTAAAAAGTCAAAAGGAATTTTATTTTAGATAAATCATTTTGGCAGTATAGTATTTATGTCAAAAAGAAGCAGCCCAAGTTAAAGAGAGTGGCAGTTGGTTTTTTGTTTTTATAAAAGACTTAAAGAAGTAACTTGTAAGGTTTTTTGGAGTTTTACAATATTGGCAACAGGTAAGGGCCTTCTGGATTTAGAACTGATCCTTGAGCAAGGAAAAGAGATCCCTAGAACATTGTTTTATTGGTAATAGCAGTTTAGCCCTTGTTACTTTGTCAAATGAAGAACAAAGAAAACTACACAAACCAGATGCCCTTGATTTACCCATACAGATCAACATATCCTAAATCAACCTAAGAATTGGTCGTATGTATGCTAATCAATGAGTAGTGCTGTGTTTTGCCCTTTACATGTTTATTTTTCATTGTAAATATTAAGTACCACAACTAGTAAAGAGATAGGGTTGAAAACGTTCCAAAAAGATTTTCCACGGTTCACGAACCAGCCCAGCATGTGCAAGGTCAATTTACAACAGAGGGCAGAGGTTGCAATGGCATCCGTTCCCCTAATTTTATTAAAAAAAAAAAAAGCATGGATGAAATTAGGAAGTCTTTTTCTAATGATCTTATTAAAGATTTTACCAGGTAAGTTAAAATAGCATGTGCAATATTTAGTTTTTTAGAACTAAAATAAATAAATAATGAATAAAACCTCTTCTGAATTTTGTGATGTTATAAGAAAAGCAGAACACTTTTATTCATGAGGAACATTTCATCTAGAAAGGGTCCAGTTAATGCTTCTTACTCAGCCCCTAAAGGTAATAAAAGGAAGATTTGCAGCGACTCTTCCCTCACAAGCTTATGTTACATCAGGAAAAATAAAAGGACACTGATGGCCTTCCAAAGTAAAATGATATTTAAATACAGAATGTTCTCATTGTTCTTTTCCTTAAAATACATATCCTTGTTTCCATTATACAATAATTTCATTCCTTCATTTCCTACAAAACCTGGGGAAACATCAACCGTCCCAGCCTTTCTCAAGCTTCCTTGGCTTCATATGGTTTACATACTTTTAACTTTTCCCTTAAGCCCTGGAATAATCTGACAACACTCTCAACAATTAGAAGTTTGCAAATTTGCAAAGACTGTTTATTTAGTTCTAGACCATGTAGAACATATTGGGTTTTCTGAAACATTTACCTACCTTTAAAGTCAGAGTGAATGCAGACTAATTTTAAATTATGTTTGGTAAGGGGTGCTTTTTGTAACTTGGGGTTTTATTTATGTTCTAGGATATGGCCACAGTTTGGATAAGTCTCCTTGCCTGTGAAGAGCTTAGCCTAATCAAAGGGCTAAATCACCTCTTCTCCATGCTGCTGCATATGACACGACATAAGCACGTGGCCTATATTGGGTACTTCATTATTCCTACTGCTGTCAGACTCCTTGGTAATCCTGTTTTAGAAACATGAACAAATGTGAAGAATCACAGAGCATTGAGATGCTCCTTCCCTGAAAGGTAGTTGGATAAGTTGCCTCTTCTTTCAGATAATTCTTAGTAACTTGGACTATTCACGTACATTCATTTGGCCATTCTTAGATGAGCAAATCCACCTTCCCTTCAGTATGTGTGTTCTCATGTTGGCACTGGCTCATTCATCAACACATTTTTCTTTCGGAAAAAAACAAAACAAAACAAAATGACACCATGGCCTTTGTTCCAGCTTCCTTACCCATGTCCTATAATCTCTGTGGAAAAAAAGGATTCCTCAGGTGTTAAAATTGGATGTCTGCCTCACACCAACTTCTGAAGAACCCTTCTAACTGAAAAATAGCTTTGGCATCCTCATTTTAAAAGATACTATTTCAGTAACTTTCATTATTAGGTTTTCCTAAAAAGAATTCTGCTAGCCTACACAATAAAAACAGAGAGAAACAAGCCCCTCCCCTCAAAGACACAGATTAAAGGACATCATCATTGACAGGAAGCCGGCTGTGGTAAAAAGAGTCCCTGAGTAGGATGCAGACTGCTACACTTCAGCAAGTGTTTGAACTTTCCTGAGCCTCAGTTTCCCTACCAAAAAAAATTAGGGTTTATGCTAGGCGATCACAAAAACCCTGCCCAGCCATGTATTCTCTATTAATACTATGACTATAAATACAACAGGTGGCAGAAGATTCAATATTCATGTTTTATATACACATTCCTGCCCTTATTTCAGATATTTATTCTATAACAACTTTTCTCCTTCTTTTCCAATCACTAAGTCATGCAGGTAAATCCAATCAGGCTAGGCCTTCTCTTTGGGCACCGGCAGAGTAACCAGCTGCTGATCATTAGGGTGCCTCCAGATTCAGGTAGTTCTCCTTCAAAGACTAATTAGTGCTCTTGCATCTGGATTTTTTTAACAAAAAGATGTTGTTTGAGAATAAGTCCAAAGCACAACAAGGATAGAATAATAGCCAGCTGTATTAGACACCCGAATAAAGCACTGAACAAATTGCAGTACCTATAAATAATTGTCAACTACGTTTCCCCCTGCATCTTCCTTGTTAAAGAGTTAACCTATCTCAGCCCATTTCTTCTGTTTTCTTGGAAATCTTCATTAGACCTTCACGTGTAATGCAGTGAGCTGGGCCCCTAGCACATGTCCATCTGAGCTGCGATGAATGCTGCTGATATAACAGACGCTTCCTAGCTCCACCAGTATTTCTCAATTTTCAAGCCTCAGGATCTACTTGTGGAAAGTTCTTATAGCTCCTTTGTTTCTCTGCCTCTTCCTTCTGGCCTTTTATGGTGCTCTCTTCTCTGTTCTCCGCTTCCCACCACCATCCTGTGGATTTCTGGGTCAGGGTCTTCTCCATGCTATGCTCTACCCTAAACTGGACAGTACATGCTTCAACTCTCTTCCTATTCTTTCCCCCAACATGGGTGGACAATAATCTATAAAATGAGGAGCAAAACTAGGAGATGACTAAAGGCTCCACCAGCCCATTCGCATGGGCAAAAATTGGGGAGTACCTACAAAGATTCTCTTTTGTGCTTCTGTCTTTGGTTTCTTCTACCTTGCTGAGGAGGAGAGACAATTAATCAGACAGATGATGATTTTCTTTATTTATTTTTAAAGAAGTTTTAGATTTCATAAACGTTCCATTGAAAATATAGGGGATTCCCACATTTCTCACCCCTTCCCCCTCATATACTTTTTCCCATTAACAACATCTTTCATCAGTGTGGTACATTTGTTACAATAGATGAACAAATATTGAAGCATTGCTACTAACCATGGTCTATAGTTGACATTATGGTTTATACTTTGCACTGCACAATTTTATAGGTTTTGACAAAATGTGTAATGGCCTGTATACATCATTGCAAGATCAATCAGAACAATTCCAATGTCTCCAAGGTACCCCATGTTATACCTATTATTCCCTCTCTCTCCCCTCAGTACCTCTGGTGACTACAGTAATTACATCAGTGTTACAATTCTTCCATTACTAGAATAATACTAAGTCTACTTTGGTCCCTAGTTGTATTCCCCCTTATTTGTGTTTGTTCCTCAGTCTTGAGGATTTTGGGATAGTGATACCCAGTCTGCTTCCAATTGAGAGGAGTCTTAGATCCCGTGGGGCAGATGGATGGAACTGTCTTGCTTGCAGTTGGAGATACTCTTTGATTTTAGGGATGGCATTGTCCATCATTATCCTTTTGTTAGTTTTCCTCAGCGAGTCCAACAAACTGAAGAGTAGGTGTTGGCTGCAACCCTGCTGAAATTCCAGGCTCTACCAGCATATGAACAGACTGAAGATTTAAGTCTCTGGAGCATATATTTAATGACACATATAGTGGTAATTATATATTCAAATAAAAAGGGCAGAAGAACCATGTGTAGGGAAATTATAAATGAGTCTAACTCTTAAATATACAATATAATTATTGTGTATTCAAGGGAAGGCCCACTGACTGGATGCCAATTTCCTGGAATTGTCTGCCTCTCCTATAGTGCCCAGATGTCTCTAGAGCTCTCAGAAGCAGCACTGTTTGAGGCCCTGTTTGCTGTGGCAGTCTGTGAGAGCCTTCTGAGATGTGTATAAGTGTAACCTCTGGAATGAACTCCCATATCTCTATGAAATATCTTAACTGTAAAACCTCTTTTGTACTTAATATTTACCCTTTTGGGTCAAGGCCTTTTTCCAAATGCATTGCTAGTTGGCACTTTGGTAATAATCTCTTGGTGCCAGGGAGGCCTGTCCCTGGTACTCATGTTCCATAACAGCGGGGAGGCAGTGAATTTATATGTTGAGTTTGACTTAGAGAGAAGCCACATTTGAGTAACAAGGAGGTTTTCAGGAGGTAATTCTTAGGCAATATATATTATGAGGCTGTTTCAATTTTACAAGAATAAGGATCATAAGTACAAGCATTAATATCAAAGGCCTGGCATATTGGCCTGTCTTCTTTCATTAGGCATTGCCCATGTACTCTGCAGATTCTTGCCACTCTATTAGAGAATGTAGCAGGACTCCCCAGGATGGGTATTTAATATTTTGTTGGTTAAAATGTCAGTTTCCACCCACTGATATAACACCCCATGACCCGATGAACACATTCATATTCCATAGAGGTATGCCTAGAGTGCCTCCTTCCCCACACATCCCTTGCACCAATACCCTGAACCAGTGGTCTCCCCTGCCCATAGTTGTAACTTTTCTGTAATCCAAAACCTTCCCCAAAACAAAGCCCAGTTTTGTTTTGTTTTTTGCATTTTGCCTTCCATCACTGTCAGATCTATTACTTTTCATGTATACTGACAATTTCTTCTGTATGTTTCCCCAGTGTCATTTTTTCCCACTTTATTTTGAAAGAAGCTTTATGTTACACAAAAGCAAATAGGGGGGAGTGGACGTGGCTCAAGAAGTTGAGCACCTGCTTCCCACATGGGAGGTTCTGGGTTCAGTTCCTGATGCCTCCTAAAAACAAACAACAAACAAACAACAAGCGAACAAATGAAAAAACCAACTCAGAGGAGCCGATGTTGTTCAGTTGGTTAGCACTGGCTTCCCACATATGAGGTCCTGGGTTCAATCCCCAGCCCTGGTATCTCAAAAAAAAAAAAAACAATATATATATATATATATATATATATATATATGGGATTCCCATATACCCCCCTCACATTTTCCCCTATTAATAACATCCCACATGAGTATGGTACATTTGTTACAAGCAGATGATATTTTGATGGAAAGAACAAATTTTGAGGACAGTCCACCATGAAAGTAAAATGCCTCTAGGAAACCAAAGAAAGTTTGTCTATAAATCATTTTCCTTCATTTTAAGGCATTCCCTGACCATCTCAAAACCGATTGACTCTTAACCCTTTCCTCACACAGATAATAATGATAACCAATTCTTACTGAGCACTTGCTATGTGTCATGCATTCTCCTGATTGCTTTTATTCATCCTTACACCACCCTTTGAGGAAGGTATCATTATTACCCCCATTTCACAGATGGGGAAAATATGGCTCAGAGAGGTTAAGTAATTTGCCCAGGGTCACAGATAATATTAGAGTTGGGCTTTGAAATTAGGCAGCTTGACTTCTAATGGTTTTAGTCCATTGAATAGCAAGTATTTGCCTGGATCTTCTTTCAAAACAAATATCTGATAAATTTCCATCTCTTCAATCAAATAATTAATTTGACAAAAGACCATCTTATCTGGGGAGGACACTCTTTGTTTGTTTTTTATTTATTGGTGCCCATAAAGCTAAAGTTAGCAGACCTCCTCCAGAACTATCCATGCAGATATTGTCTGGGAAAATATTTTCATCTGTTTTGGGGATGGACACAGGCACCTTAAGAAGGGGCCATATGAATGATGAAAAATATGAAAGCATAGATTATTAGAGCAGGAAGGGGCTTGATCTTTTATTATAAGAAAGAGAACTGGGACCCAGTGTTTGTTAGTGTTATTACAGAATCACTGAGTTTTTGCAGAACTGTTTCTAGAAATGGATGAGGCCTCTTATCTGCTGGAAATGCAAACATCTAAAATGAATACCATGGTCCTGCTACTATTAGTGGACTTACATTTTTAATAACACTGCATGTATTTCCTTTCTTTTCTACCGTCAACCTCAGAGAGAAAGGAAAATGTCAATGAGAAAACAGTGGTGGTAGCCATTGCACCTCTTTGCCATCTAAACATTGAGGAGGCCATCCCTCTACCCTATTGCTATCACAGAGAGGTCATAGGTAGGAACTGGAGAAAGGAGGATGGGATAAAGAAGAAGATAGACCCAAATTCACCTTTTGTGAGATGGCAGTTGTATTGCCCAACTCAGTCATATATATGGTGTCTTTCCTCTTAGAGATTTTTTAAAAATAGAGTGTCTTACCATATCCTATAAAGAATCCAATCTTCCTGGAGTCAAATCAGCAGAGGAAAGTATACTTAAACAAATACTCCTTCTGTCCCCAAACCCTTCGTCTCAGACTCTGAAAGTACATATGCAAATAAGCTCATCATTCAATCATTAGGCCCCCTCCATGCCCTCTTTCCAAAGATGGCTGTGGTGATTTGGAGTTATGTACTCCCCCCAAAAAATATTCTTAAACTTAATCCAATCCTGTGGGTATGGACCCATTGTGAATAAAATCTCTTTAAGAAATCACTTCAGTTAAGGTATGACCCAAATGAATCAGATTGGGCTTTAATCTGGATTATTGGAGTTCTTTATAAGCAGAGTGAAAGTCAGATAGAAAAAAGCCACGTGAAAGAGCCAGAAGTCATCTCAGGGAAGCCAGGAGAGGCTGCCACATGCATTACCATGACAGAAAAGCCCTGGTTCACGCATCTCCAGCAGCCAGACAAAGAATGCCACACACTCTAGGAGAAAACATGGCCTTAATGACCTTGGTTTTGGACTTCTCCTAGCCTCAAACACGTTAAGTCAATAAATTCCCATTGTTTAAGCCAATGCATGACATCATATTTGTTTTAACAGTTAAGAAACTAAAACAACAGGCGTTAAAACCCTTGATGCCAAAGAATACTTCCTTATCATGATATCCTTCCCAGATTATTTGCCCATGAAAGAATGTTTCCCTTCCTTCCCATTTGTATTTAAACACAGTAAAATCTCATGAGATAAAAATTGGAGAGTTTCCATAATGTATTTGTTTACATAAAATGATGCTGCACTCTGAATAGACTATCTGGTTTTATAAATATATGTTGAGATTGATCTTATTCTAGTATAAGGGGTCAAACTGTAATATCAAGAGCACTCTAATACTACCCATGTTTTTTTTTCTTCATTTCAGTTTGACAGCTTAACACGTTCTGTTTTGTTTTTAACTATACTCAACTGATTAGCATTTTTAAGTCTCATGATGACTATGTAAAAGAAATGTGACCTTGCAGCACCTCCAGTCACCATAGATCTTGGACCAGGGATGGATACATCTCCAATACCTATCAATCCAGTGATTGGTCCAGGAAACGACCACAGAGACATACACACTACAATAATTTTGAGGTAGGAGTTGAGCTGACAGGTGGAGGGGGAGTAAAGATAGTTTTACTTTACATGTGGCTAGATTTAGCTGCATGACAAGTGAAAGTCACAGCAAGCTTAATGGTAATTGTAAGTGAGGAATCTCAGAGAGGAAAAGGGATAAGAAATTATGTAGTTCCAGAGGAAAAGGGAATGTTAGCAGCACCTTTGTTTCCTGAAGACTGTCCATTCCCTGCTTCTATCTTGGACTATATAACATGATGACTGTTATATAGTCATCATGAGACTTAAAAATTTTCTTTCTTTGAGTTTGTTACGCTATTCCTGCAGCCTTAAAATTAGTCTTTTTTTGTAAAGGCAGTTCAAGTGGGTTTATGGACTTTCATTTTCTTTTCTTTTTTTTAAAATTTATTTTATTTCTCTCACCTTCCCCCTTGTTGTCTGCTCTCTGTGTCCATTTGCTGTGTGTTCTTCTGCATCCACTTGCACTATCCAGTGGTACAGGGAATCTGTGTCTCTTTTTTGTTGTGCCATCTTGCTGCGTCAGCTCTTTGTGTGTGTGGCACCACTCCTGGGAAGGTTGCACTTTTTTCATGCAGAGCTGCTCTCCTTGCGGAGCACCCTCTTTGCACTGGGGTTCCCCTACGCAGGGGCACCCCTGCACATGCGGCAGCACTGCACGTGGGCAAGCTCACCACACAGGTCAGGAGGCCCTGGGGATCGAACCCTGAACCCTCCATATGGTTGACGGACACTCTATCCCTCATTTTCTTTTTAACCATACTCTAACTTGGAAGTCTATATTATTGCCCAGATAGAACATGTCATATTTGCTTGTTTGTTTAATCATACATTTGGTAAATTGGTGAAACATGGGAGTCTTAGTTGGGCAGAGACAGTTAAATGCTCCCAGATTTTAAAAGGTCTTCATCTGTCATGTTCCTACATCAAATCTATGTCTATATGTGAAATGATATTAATTAGCAACATGTTAGTTATTTTGAGTTTTGCCATCATGGTGGTCAGTTTTTAGCAGAAAACACAGGCTTGATGTAACTATTCATTATTTGGCAAAGTTGACTCTTCACCCTCATATTCTAACAGGGAGACCAGATTCATTAAATAGATTCCCAGCAATTGATATGTTTCCAAAGTAGAATGTATTCTGTACTTTCAACATTAGGCATCCTAAATGTAAAAATAAAGACACACACACAAGTACACACACACACAATTTAAAAGTAGGCAGCACCACACAGTGGTGATACAGGGTATAGCCACCATTTGACAAAGCACCAGCATTAATAATGTTCCCTTGGATATAAAGAACTGGTGCATTGTTATATTTCTAGAGAAATTTAGAAAGGAACAATGTGTGCTATTTTCTGTGAAATATAAACCTTATTTTATGAAATTTTCATTTCTTGACAAGAATAATTGTTGAATAAATTCCACACATACCTAAAAAAGGAAAAATATTAACAATGAAAAAAATAATTGTCATATTTTAGCCATGTTTGATTATATTTATTATAACCAAATGCATTTTTTAAATTAAAAAATAACCGAAAAATTCTATTGTCTGAGGACTTTTCTGTTATTCTTTGGCACAGAGAACATTTCATTACTGAATTTAATCTGCTGAAAACAAATTTTATAACTGAAAATTTAGCACAAATGTAACCATAGACATTACGGTGATCGCATTCAGTAAATGAAAGTAAAATATACCTCTGACATTATACATTTGGCTACAGTTTGGCTCATCATTCATCCTATGTATGAAGTATAAATGGTAGTCTGAAAATCATGTTCAGCTACTTCATTCTAAAGATATTACTTCTCTGGTTCTTTGAAGTATGAAGACCTTAATTTCTAGAATGTATTCTGTTTGAGTCACATTGAGATGTTCATCTTTCCTTAACAATGCTTGATCTCTTAATATCTTCACTGACACCCTCAGTGGACAGCCTTCCTAGGCATTTCTCCATAAGTGAAGAGTTTTCAAGAGAACTTCAGCAGAATCACTGGTGTCTAAAGAGTCATTTTCTCATTATTTAACTTTTTAAGCCTTCTTGCTATTGCAGAAAGCACTAGTAGAAGCAGAGCTGTAAAATAATCCTTAGTTAAGAAGAATGAGTTGCCAAGGGCAGCAAAATTCTGATAGTATCTGTGGTTTCTTCAAATGGTTAACAGAGCATAAAGGTAAGGATTGTCTTTATTGCAGGGGAAGTGACATACTGTCATTTTCAATACTTTAATATTCTGCATATCCCAGAACACTGAGACTGAAAGGTGCCTAATAACAGGGCTCTCTTGTCTCCATCATTTTCATTTACAGGAACCACTTTTTTTTCCCAGAATTATGTGAAAGTATGTTTTGTCCAGGACTGAGTGTTGAATTGAGGCCTGAGAGACGTATAACGGGAAGAGGATTACTTTGTTACTTGCTTTATAGATCTTATTTAAATCACTGAGCAATTTTTCCTATAAAAGTCAGCCCAAATAATGATTCTGAAACCATGCCTTCTGGGTTTTTATGACCTCAATTTAATTTCTTACTTTAAAATTTGATTGTGGCTTTGGTCTTCGTATTAGTTCTAACTTTTTTTTTATTGTACTGGCTTTTAACTGATTTTAAAATACTAAAACAAATACGGAATTGATTAAATAAGCAGTCATTCATTTAGTGGTAATCAGTAGTCATCGCATTTACGTATTTGCCCCATGTAACATGACGCATTTGGTATATGACGTATTATATTTTGACTAAATAATTAACTTCCAGTCGGCCTGATAAATTGCTTCACTCCTCTCATAGTTTGTGCCCAAATGACTTTGCTATTCCATTTCCTCTACTGGATTCTGACTGCCCAAGGCTCAGCCTATTTCATTTGTGCAACTAAACACTGTTTTTCTAGGGTTACATTTAATTAAAACACAGCAGTATTTAAGAGAAATATTTCCTTTGTGTTGTCTAAAACAACCTTTGCTAGTATAATTACTGTGCAAAAATCACACTGACACCAGACAGGAAAAAAACAAAACAGATGTAACTTTGAAGTCTTATCTGAAAACATAAAGAAGAAAATCATCAGGAAGCAGCATTTTTCTCTCTATATCTACTTATACACTAAATATAGCAGCAAAATATCATCCACAGTAGATGCCCAGACCACCTGCATTTTTCTTTTCCTAGATGAAAGAAAGCTTTTGAATCTTGCATCCAAGGATGCTAGCTGTGTGTATATGTACACATGAGTATGTGTTTATGTACATGTAAGGGTGAATGAGTGCACCTGTGCATGTATCATTAATTAAACACCTACTATATACAAGGTGCTTTGCTTAACCCCTGGGCATTTGTTCTCTTATTTCATTATTTTAATTCTGGTAAATACTATGATTCTTACAATAATACCCCTATATAATTAATTTCTCAAACTTTAATGTTCTCAATAACATAAAGATGAATGAGAATGAATAAATATGTCTTATAAGTGGGTAGAGAACTTAACTTTTGAACTGTGAAATGTTTTAAAAATTCTATTTACTTATAAGGAGTTAATATTTCTGTGTCTAGGCCCCATGCTAAGAATTTTACCTATGTTTTCTCATTTAGACTTACAACAATCAATCAAGTGGCCCTTATTATTCTCTTTTCACTATTAAGAAAAATGAGATTCCCTTGAATTAAGAGACTTTTTCAGGTATATGTTGTTCTTTCCACTCTATTGTAATTTTGTTAAGGGAAACCTCGGATGGTGAGGTGAATAGTAATTTGAGATGTTAACTCAGGTTCTTTCTCATGCCTTTTGCTTGTTTTCCAGTGACTTTCCCCTGGGTGAGTCAGCAGCATGCACTGGCCAGGGGGTGGGCAGATGCAGCGTCCCTTGTGGAACGGGAAGACAGACCTCTCACAGAGAAGGCCCAGGGCACGTTCAACATGACACCTGAGCAGGAAAAGGCAATGGTCCAGGCCAGGACTTCTCAAACTTCCCATGGGGAAGGAGAAGTTCCTTTTTAAAAAAATAAAAATAAAATAAGAAAATAAAGTAATAAAAATGAATTACTAGATGCATGAAATGAAAAACCCAATAACATACAAAACACAAGCCCCAATTTTTTAATTATTTTTTTTATTTCATAAGTTTAGGGTTAAAGAAAAATCAGGCAGAAACTACATACCTTCCCATATACATGCAGTTTTCCCTATTATTAACATTTCACATTATTCTGGTAACTTTGTTACAATGGATGAAACAATATTATTATAATTATTCTTTGAACTATAGTCCATAGTTTACATTAGGGTTCACTGTTTCTATTTTAAGTTCTGTTTTTTTTAAAGTATTTTATTCAAGTAACGGATATACAACCTAAATTTGCCCTTTTAACCACATTCAGAAATATAATTCGGTAGTGTTAATTACATTCACAGTGCTGTGCTAACATCACCACCGTCCATCACCAAAACTTTTCCATCACCCTGAACAGAAACCAAACCACTTAAGCATTAACTCTCCATTCCCTACTCCTACCCAGCCCCTGCTAATCTGTATTCTAGTTTCCAACTCTATGAATTTGCTTACTCTGCTTGTTTCATATCAGTGAGATTGTACAATATTTGTCTGACTTATTTCACTCAACATGATGTCTTCTAGGTTCATCTGTGTTGTCACATGTATCAAAACTTTATCCTTCAGAAGTGGATGTGGCCCAGGTAACTGAGCTCCCACCTACCATATGGGAGGTCCATGGTTTGGTTCCCAGTACCTCCTAAAGAAGACAGTGAGCTGGCACGATGGGCAGGCAAAGCAAGCTGACACAAGATGGCGCAACAAGAGACAAAAAAAGAGAAAGCATGATGAGAGACACAACAAAGCAGGGAACAGAGGTGGCTCATTAGGTACCTTGCTCCCCTATCAGAGGTCCCAGTTCAGTTCCTAGGGCCTCCTAAAGACACAGCACACAGCAAGGGCAAACAATGAGGGGGTGGGGAGAAAGAAAGAAATAAATCTATAAAAAAAAACTTTACCCTTTTTATGGATTAATGATATTCCATTGTATGAAATACCACATTTTGCTTATCCATTCTATTGATGGACAGTTGGGTTGCTTCCATCTTTTGGCAATTGGGAATAATGCCATTACAAACATTGGTGTGCAAATACGTGCCCAAGTCCCTTCTTCTGTTCTTTTGGATATAAACCTAGAAGAATAATTGCCAGGTCAGAGAGTAATTCTATAATTTTCTGAACTGCCAAACTGTGCATTTCCCTAATACTAATGAGACTGAGCATTTTCTCATGTGCTTATCAGTCACTTATATGTCTTCTTTGAAGAATGTCTGTTCAAATCTTTTGCCCATTTTTTCATTGGGCTATTTGTTTTTGTATTGTTGAGTTATAGAATTTTTTAATATATTCTGGGTATTAAATGCTTATCAAATATGTGGTTAGCAAATATTTTCTCCATTGTGTAGGTTGTCATTTAACTTTCATGATTAAATCCTTTGATGCATAAATGTTTTTAATTTTGATGAAGACTCATTTATATAGTTTTTCTATTATTATTCATGCTTTTGCCATGAAGTCTGAGAATTTTTAGATATGGTATGAAGTAGGGGTTTTGCATATGGAGATCCAGTTTTCTTACTACCATTTGTTGAAGACACCTTCATGGTTTTGCATATGGAGATCCAGTTTTCTCACTACCATTTGTCGAAGACACTATTCTTTCCCTTGAGTGGACTTGGCAGCTTTCTCAAAAATCAATTGGCCATAAATGTGAGAGTTTATTTCTGAACTCTCAGTTTGGTTCCATTGATATATATGTCTGTCCTTGTGCCAGTACCATGCTGTTTTAATGCTATAGCTTTGTAATAAGTCTTAAAATTGGAAAGTGTGAATCACTCACCTTTATTTTCCTTTTTCAAGATGGTTTTGGTTATATATGCCCACTTACCCTCCCAAATAAATTTATTGATGGACTTCTCCATTTCTGCAAAAAAGGTTGTTGGAATTTTTATTGGAATTACACTGATTCTGTAAATTGCTTTGGGTAGAACTGACATCTTAACAATAAGTAGTCTTCCACTCCAAGTACATGGAATGTCCTTCCACTTATTTAGGTCTTCTTTGATTTCTTTTAGCAACATTTTATAGTCTCCTATGTATAAGTTCTTTACATCCTTGGTTAGTTTATTCCTAGATATTTGATTCTTTTAGCTAGTCTTGTATATGGAATGTTTTTCTTGATTTCCTGTTCAGATTGTTCATTGCTAGTGTGTAAAAACACTACCAATTTTTGCATGTTGATCTTTTACCATGCCACTTTGCTGAATTTGTTTATTAGCTCGAGTAGCTTTCTTGTGCAATTTTCAGGATATTCTGTATATAGGGTTATGCCATCTACAAATAGGGGAAGTTCTATTTCTTTCTTTCCAATTAGGATGCCTTTTATTTCTTTTTACTTTTAGAGATCTGACTAGGACTTCTCTTACAGTGATCAATACCAGTGGTGGCTGGCAGTGGGCATCCTTGTCTTTTTTCTGATCATAGAGGGAAAGCTTTCATTCTTTCTCAGTTGAGTATGATGTAAGCTGTGGGGTTTTCCATATATGCCATTTTTCATCTTGAGGAAGTTTCCTTCTAGTCCTAGTATCCTAAGTGTTTTTCTTTAAATCAAGAAGTGGTGCTGTATTTTGTGAAATACCTTTTCTTCATCAATTGAGATAACCATGTGTTTTTTCCCTTTTAATGTGTTGTATTACATTAATTGACTTTTTAAGTTGAACCACCCTTGCATACCTGGGATAAATACCACTTGATCATGGTGTATAATTTTTAAAATGTTTGTTGGATTCAGTCTACTGGTGTTTTGTTGAGAATTTCTTCATCTATATTGATAAGGAATATTCTGGAATTTTCTTTTCTTGTGGTGTCTTAAAATCTGACTTTGGTATTAGGGGATGTTGGCTTCATAGAATGAGTTAGGAAATGTTCCCTCTTCTCTTCAATGTTTTGGAAGAGTTTGAGCAGGATTGGCATTAGTTCTTCTTAGCATGTTTGGTAAAATTCACCACGTAGCCATCTGGTCCTGGGCTTTTTTTTGTTTTTGTTTTTTGTTTTTGGGGGGGTGGATAGGAGATTTCTGATTAGTGATTCAATCTCTTTACTTGTTTTTGATCTGTTGGGATCTACTTCTTTTATCCTGCTGCTGTTGGGTGAAGTGTTCTATATATGCCTATTAGGTCTAATTGGTTTACAATATTATTCATGACTTCTACTTCCTTACTGATCTTCTGCCTAGATATTCTATCCATTTCCTACTATCAGTTGGAACTGTCTCCCCCCTCCCTTTCAAATCTGTCAATACTTGCTTCATACATCTTGCAGCTCTGCTTCTAGATTCACGTATATTTATAATTGTTATACCTTCTTGTTAAATTGACATCTTTATCAGTATTTTGTCATTTTGTTTGTTCCTCATAAGAGTTTTTTTTTTACTTCATCTGACATTAGTATGGATACTCCAACTTTCTTTTGGTTACTATTTTCCATCCTTTCACTTTCAACCTACTCATGTCCTTGAATTTAAGGTGTCTCTTATAAGGTGAGTCATACTTTTTTATCCATTCTGCCAATCCCTGTATTTTGACTGGAGAGTTTAATCCACTTACATTTAAAATAACTATTCATAATGCAAGACTTTTTTCAGACATTTTAATCTCTGTAAGTCTTATGTCTTTTTGTCTCTCAGTTCTTCCATTAATGCTTATTTTCTAGTCATAGTCCTCGTCATAGGCTTGAGAACAGTCACTCAGATTTCTACTCAACTTAGTTCAGGGTGAGGAAATGACTCAGGTGTTCCTGGTCCCCAGGATGGCATGGAAATGACTGAGGGGACTGACAGACTAAAAATCCCCTGTGATTGGATCAAGATGTACACAGAGGACATGGAAGAGATAAATGGAGGCCATGGCAGGACTGCAAACATCAGTGACAGATGGAGTTGGGGCAGATGTCAATACCCAGCACATGGTGGGATGAATTACACCTCAATGAAGGCCTGTGGGGATGAAAGATCACCACGGACACACCCTTCAAATGTACCACTACTCCCCAACACAAGCCTCATAATCCAGATTCCTCCAGAAGAAAATAAGAAGGGGGTGAAGACTTCTGAATGGCTAAATAATGAGACTCAGAAAAAGACTAAATTTTTTAAAAGATGTGACTGAGTTACCTTGATTTGGCAAGATTCAATTTTCTGCTATTGAAGGGAAAGTAGGACTTGAGTAATAAAATGATTTCAATTCCAAAAAAACTTTTTAAAATTATATTTTTTCAATTTGAATATATATTTTGTAGGCCATCATATCATCCACATTGAATTATTTGCATTTGAACAGAGGACAATGCTCTATTCCAGAGAACAGAATTTTAATAAAAGAATTTCTGATAAAAGTGACAAATCAGGAGGATTTTTTAAAGGGGAATTAAATCTCATAAATCATAATGCCATAGTCACCTAACCATATACTTAGCCCTTCTGAGTTTTGTTGTCACTGACAGAGCTGTAAAGATATATGACACCATATGGCTTTGCATTTTAGGAACCACTTAATACTCTATTTGCTTATTTGAAGATTTTAGAGTGATACACAGATACATTTGAGTAGTAAATAACCCATCTAGATGATAAACTGAGATTGCTCTTTCAGTTAGATGTTTTGCCAGTGAGAATATCATGGCATAGACATTTACTGAGACCTTTACTGTCTTATCACAGTTTTGCTGCAATACCCTCCAGGCATGGATGCTCAACTATAAATACATGGCAGGGACTATCAAAACGTTTTAGCCACATAATTGATTTTTTCCCAGATAAAATTGGATCGGAATATCAATATATAAAATCCCAGTTTATAAAAACAGATAAAAGAAGTACACGTATTGGAAACCCTTCCATTAGTAATTCACCTCATGGTGTCAGTCCCTGAGGCTGTATAAAACCATGGGTCTCTGAAGAAGGAGTTTGGAAACCACTTCAGAGGCTCTCCCTACACAGATGGCAATCTCCTTTCTGGAGAAAACTAAATTCCAGCTTTACCCAGCTATGTATGTCCCTCATATTCACAGTGGTCAACAGTGAGATGACTCTCCAGTGGGGGAAAGTATATGTTGGTGATTAGACTGAGAATAGATTATGTAGAGAATATTGCATCACTGAGGACATGACCTGTATGATGTTCTAGACTGGAACTTACCATAAAGCCACTTCTATGTGGCCCATGCCACAGGAGTGGACTGAAAGCTGTAGTTGGTTTTATTCATCAGGGTTTGCCAATAGGGTACTACCTTAAAGCAGAAACCTGAGAAGACGTAGGCTCTAATCTTTACTTGTTGACACTGTCTCAGTTAAATGACATCAACAACATGTTTTTAGTCCCACACACTCAGAGAATGTATCCAAATTTGCTGTTTTGATTCCTTTATGACATCTGAAATAAATTTTGGAAAGTCATGACATGAACAGTTTCTGCTGTCTTCTACTTCCTATACTTTAATCTCTATATTGAGGTTAGAGTTTCTTCTGTGAATCAGCCTTCTAACTTTCTGTTAGGTGGTATAGGGTAAAAATAATAGGTATTATCACAATCAATAGCAAAATAACCAAAAAATGCTCAATTTTAAATATGACCACTTTCTTCTTCCATTAATTTAAGACATTTTCAAGTTGACATAATTATATTTTATTTAGAGTAATAGCAACTAAATCATTGTTGAATCTATTCTGTAACTTCTCAGTAATTTATCTTTAAAAATACATTTATTGAACACCTATTTTGCATCAAGCCCTGTGTTAAGACTACCAAAGCATCTATAAGTCAATAGAACTGTCAAAGATTTAGAAATGAGTGGAATGAACATGTTGCTCTTCCTAATAGATCCCTGAATTTTTCATGCATAAGTTTTGGGTATATTTGATTCCTGTTCTACTCCAAGGATAGCCTCTGATTGGCCTAAACCATTTCACATAATGCCAATCTCCTAATCCAGTCCCAGGCTGAAACACATGATCTAATTTGATTTGGTCCAAACAGAGTGAAACCCAGCCCATGTAATTATTCAGCTGGAGAGGAAAAGAGTAGCTTTCTATTCCTTGGTCTGTGGCGATGGCAGATGTGATAGACTGACTACATTATCACCATGAAAGAAGCCAGTGAGAGGACAAAATCTATGCAAGAAAGAGAGCAGAATTGAGAGAATTTGAGAAAAAGAGCTGAGCCATGATCAAACCAACTCTCTGGCTTTTTTATTATATGGGCAACAAATTGTGTAGGTTTTCTATCACTTACTACTATAAGAGCATCTCGACTGAAACAATATCAAGAGGTATCAGCCTCAAGGAAGGTGGGAAGTTACCAAAACAAATAGAAGTTTCTAGAAATAATATTGCTGCTTTAGATGATACCTAAACATGGACTTAGAGTTAGCATTTTCTTCGTCCGCTTCTGTTGTTGTCAGCGGCACAGGAATCTGTGTTTCTTTGTGTTGCTTTATCTTGTTGTGTCAGCTCTCCGTGTAGGTGGCGCCATTCTTAGGCAGGCTGCACTTTTGTGCTGGGTGGCTCTCCTTACAGGGCACACTCCTTGCGCGTGGGGCTCCCCTATGCGGGGGACACCCCTGAGTGGCAGGGCACTCCTTGCGTGCATCAACACTACACATGGGCCAGTTCCACATGGGTCAAGGAGTCCCAGGGTTTGAACCGTGGACTTCCCATGTGGTAGACGGATGCCCTAACCACTGGGCCAAGTCCGCTTCCCTCAATTCATAACTAAATGATAATTTTATAAAAAAATAGAAGCAAATATTCAGGATGTAGAGTTGCTGCAACAGTGTTCTGTGGGAACACAGGTTCAAGGCACAACAGAAAATTTTAGCAAATGATCCCTTTATACTTGAATAGTATGAAGGGTCCAGAAAGGGCAAATTATCTCTTTGTCAGTTACACCAGCCCAAAAAGTCCAAAAGAGAAGGGGAAGAAGTCCCACCTTGGCCAGTCTCCTGGGGTGGTAGAAAAGAGCTCTAGGTTTGGGTGGGTAGATGGAAAGCTCTGCACAAACCACTTTGCAGTGCCAAAGAAGAGAGACAAATCTCCATTGTTTGAGTGTGGTGTTTGTCCATGGGAGTAAGGGTCCTGTCACTGAAAATTCCTGTTCTAATATGCATCTGGGGTTGCTTGTTCTCAGTTGGAAGAATTACATTTAACACCACCCCTCTATGTGGAATGGCAGACAATAGAAAATGGGAGGGGGCGTGAGGAAGGGGAGGGAAAGGAGGGCTGGGTTACTGCCACTTAACTGGTGTCTGTGATTTCCCTAACATAGATATCTCTTTCTAAAGTAAACATGTCTGTAAGGAGTTAACTTTAGGATGTGCTCTCTTAGATACCATCTTTCCTACCTATGGTAAATGCTTTATTTAAATTCTCAAGTTTTGAAATGGTTAAATATGGTTCTTGAGTTTAAAATTATGAAAATCCATGAAGAAATTCACAAAAAGAAAACAAATTGCTTCATACTTAGAATGGTCTTACCACAGCCCTTTATCCTCCATCACTCTGCTAAGATAAACCAGCTCTATCAGTCCATGATTTTAAGTATCTGTTAAGTAGATACTTTGGACTTGACACTGTATGAGAATCTGTGAATTGCAAACACTTCACTGAAGTCTATAGAAGACTACACATCTCAGTCAAGACCTAGGTAGTTTTTTAAAAATACCAAGCCCTCAATATTAATGCATATAACTATGAACCTTATTCTTATAAAATTGAAACTTAGCCCAATAACGACTGTTAAACCAGGTTTTATTTAGGTTCTTGACTTACGCTGCAGAAATGAATTTCAGAAGCACGTCTGGTGAGTTAGGCCTGTAATTTATTCAGGTAGGGAGGGAAGAGAATTGGGAGATCAAGGGTCCCAGGTAGAGAGGAAGAAGGTGAAAAGTGATAAAGAAGGCTGATTTACAGGCTACAAGTCCCCATTATAGGTTATAAATGCCCAAGTTTTACTTTCATGGCCACATGACAGAGGAAAAATGGCAAGAGTGGCACACAGAGGGCAGGAACAGGGGTCCACAGGCAAGAGAGTCATGAGAGTGAGAGTGTTCAGGCTTCGCTTTTTGAACTGTTAATTATTCCACCCCTTTGCTAATGGCAAGGGAGGGGTTTGCTGTTTTGATTGATCACCTCACCTATCAATCCCCCAGTGAAGATCCAATAATAAAGTCCTTGAGGAATATCCAGAGCTTTTCCTGGCTTCCAGAAGAAGTTTTTGTTCTGAATGGCAGGATCTTGGGGGTGGGGGTCTTCCAGCAGCCATCTTGGGGTTACAGACGTCCATGTGGACTTTCTGCCAGGTTACAGATCCATCTATTGATTCCCTATCTTACTAGCCTGCTTCAATAACTATTGTCTAAGTGTTACCTCTTGAAAATCTTGTTATTCTAATGTGGCCTCTCTCTAGGCCAAACTCAGCACTATCGTCCCTCCAGCAAGGGCATGACTCCTGGGGATAAGCCTCTTTGGCACTGAGAGATTAATTCCAAGCATCAACCAGTAATAATTTAGATAAAACTTTGACAAACAGAGGAAATACTAAATACAAAATAGTTTCTATAACTAAGAGATTTCAAAATGAGTCTGGAGGTCATTCCAGAGGTTACACTTATGCATGTCTCAGGCAAATCCCACTAACTGCCACTGTAAACAAAGCCTCAAATACTGGTGCTTCTGAGGGCTCTGACTCAAATAGGAGTGCTCTACATACAATCCCTTGAATTCAGTATCTTGTCAGTGGGCCTTACCTTGAAATATTTCTCCAATGTAACAGAATTAGATTTATTTATAATTTCCTTTCCCTAAACATGATTCTTCTACCCCTTTTATTTGAACCTAAATTAGCACTGTACTTGTTAAATATATGTCTCAGAGATTTAAATCTTTGATCTTTCATATGCCAGTTGAGCACTGAATCTCAGAAGAGTTGCAACCAACACCTACTCTCCAGTTCATCAGCCTCACCCAGGACAATGAACAAAATGATGGTAATGGACAACCACCATCCAAAACAACAGAGAGTATCTAGGAGTGCAAGCAAATAGTTCCTTCTGCTGACTCTATAAGATCTAAGCATCCTCTCAATCTGAGGCAGAGAGGGCATACCATCCCCAAATCCTCAAGTTTGAGGCATAACAAATATAAGGTAGGGATGCAACCATGGACAAAGTAAACTTATTAATATTGTAGTAACAGAAGAACATACAATATTGTTATAAAGATAGTGGTTATCAGACATTCTGACGAGAGAGGGAGGGAAGAATAGGTGGAACATAAGGCATTTTTAGAGCCCTGGAATTAAGCATAAACCACAATGTAAACTATAGACCTTGGTTGCTAGCAATGCTTCAATATTTATTCATCAATTGTAACATATGTACCACACTATTGTAAGATAATATTAATAGGGAAAGATGTGGGAGGAGTTGGGAGTAGATTATATGGGAATCCCTTATACTTTTGATGTAACTTTTCTGTAATCTAAAACCACTTTAAAAATAAAGTTTATTATATTAAAAAAAAATGGGAGTGGATGTGTCTCAAGTAGTTGAGCGCTGGCTTCGCACATGGCAGGTCCTAGGTTCAGTTCCTTATGCCTCCCTTAAAACAGAAACAACAAGCAAACAAATGAAAAAACCAACTCAGGGGAGCTGATGTGGCTCAATGGTTGAGTGCCAGCTTCCTGCATACAAGATCCTGGGTTCAATCCCCGGCCTTGGTGCTTCAATAAAACGAAAAAACAAACAAACAAAAAAACAAACAGTTTGGCTTTCTTCTTTAAATTTAGAATTTATTTCACTTAAGATGTGGGCTTGGTTTACTTAGCACCTATTGTTACAAAAAAATTAAGAAAAGCTATTGCTTTTCTGCTTTAAAATATTCACCAATGTAACCATTAATGACTTTTTCACTTTATTTCTTTGAAGGGGTGGTCCAGATAAGTTTATAAACACTAGATGGCACTACAGCTTGAAATAACATGCAAATAAAAGACTAATATAGTTAAGATATTTATGAGATGGTAAAACAGAAAAAGGAAAATAAGAGTATAATAAATACATATTTGAGAAAAGATTAAATGCTAAACTCTTTTAGCACTTAGAGATAATGAATTAACTTTATGTAATTAATGGATTAAGGTAATGAATTAACTAAAAGGTAAAAAAGATAAGGTATTTTTTTCCCCAGTTGAAATAAGACCAATACTCTCTGCAAGGCAGCAACTGATTAAACCAATTATAATTGTTGAAAAGTCATTCTTTTATTCCAAATGAACCTAAATTTAGGATTCAGCTTGTCCATAAAATTTTACAATTAAATAATAATTTTTACAGGGAAAACAAAAGCAAAACATCTACTAGCAGGCTTTCTAAGAAATAAAGTACATAAGAAGTGAAGTTTATGGTTTAATTCTTTTTTCTGTTTAGGTCTTTTTTCTGTTTATGGTTTATTTCTTTTTTCTGTTTATTAATACATAAGTGATTAATATCCAAAAACTCAGTAGACTATACCTCTTGTCAGTTTTGGATGTTTACCTAAAGTGAGCTGTATACATTTAAAAGGCATTTTTTAAAATACACTTCTTTGTTACTCGTTCTTACATGGTCTTTGTTAACAGTTTCAAATGAAGACACCTGAGCTCACTTAGTAATTATGAGCACCCTGAGTGAGTGGGTCATTGAGCTCCACCACGTCAGGACCCTCAGCCGTGCAGAGAAATCTTGGTTAGTTTCTAAACTGTCTTCTGTCCTTCAAGGCAATCTACACCTTTGATGTCAAGTAATAGGCCTTGGAGAACTGAATTCTGCCAACAGCCATTGTGCTTGGAAGTCAACCCTGAACCTCAGATGAGACTGTGTCCTTGGCTAATACTGTCATTTCAGCCACGGGATGTAGGAGCACAGGCTCCAGGCACACCATGCCCAGACTTCTGACATGCAGAACTGTGAGATAATAATGGGTATTCTTTTAAGATGTTAAATTTGTAGTAATTTGTTATGTAATAATAAAAATCTGATAAAATTCCATAGTTCCTAGACATAATTCTCAAGCCCAATCTTCTTTCCTTCCTTCGTTCCCTCCTTCCTTCCCTCCTTCCTTCCTTCCTTCCTTCCCTCCTTCCTTCCTTCCTTCCTTCCTTCCTTCCTTCCTTCCTTCCTTCCTTCCTTCCTTCCTTCCTTCCTTCCTTCCTTCCTTCCTTCCTTCCTTCCTTCCTTCCTTCCTTCCTTCCTTCCTTCCTTCCTTCTTTCCTTCCCTCCTTCCTTCCCTCCTTCCTTCCCTCCTTCCTTTCTTCCCTTCATACTTTTCCCCCTTACATTAAGTGTCTTCTTTAAGGCCACTTAGCTTGGGTAAAAAGTTCTTAATCTTTATTTCTTATTCGAGGGGAGGGAGTCTGTTTCCAACTAACACTCAGTATCATACTTGACAGTAAAGACACCGAGGAAATATTCAGGAATATTTATCATCACCATTATTATTTAACAAAATACTGAAAGTTCAATTCAAAATAATTTTAGGCAAAAGGTCATAAATATGATTGTAATTTTCAGGTAATATGGTTCCATACCTGAAAGGTACCAAATAAACAACTAAAAAAAAGTTTACAAAAAAATGTATGAAAATTTTTAATTTAGAAAAAAGTAAAGGGTATGATGACAGATTACAAAATAAGCACACAAAAATATTTTTTGTATCAATAATAATCAGACAAAAATGTAATGCATAAAAATTCTTATCCATAATAATAAAAACAAAAATACCTAAAATATGCTTAAGAATATGGCAAACATAAATGAAAAATATTACAATATTTTTAAATCATTAAGAAAATTTGAAGTACTATCAGCAACAAAAAAAAATTTGAGACACATTGCTAATTAACTGGAACTATTAAGGAGATCCCTATATCACAATTTGCACCATAATAATTCCAGTTGAATTAAATATTAACTACTGTAGATAAAATTACAAAATTAGAACAAAGAATTGGTATTTTTAATCTTGTGTATACACTTTTTAAGCTTGACTCCAATGGAAAAGACTGGTAGATTTTATCATATAAACTTTAAAACCATAATTTTCAGTGGAGAAAGATCAAAAGGCAAGCCATCTCTGCTCTGGACGGAAGTGTATTGGAATCTCCTTGTGTGCATGCCTGCCTGTGTGTGTACATGTGTGTTCTAAGATTACGCTTGCTTTGAGTAATTTTTACTTTTTTAACTTTCATTCATTAAGTGTTTAATATGTGCCAAGCAATGATCATACAAGGTAGGTATCATTTTCATGTTACAGATGAAGACTGAAATTTAGAGAAGTAATTAACACCATTAACACCATTAAAATCAGTACCAAGGGAATATCCTTTACAAGGATTTGCATTTATTTCTCACAATAATTCTATTTTCCTTCACATCTGCTTGGGGGGATGGCCAAGTTAAAGGTGTACTAAGTAGGTCACGCTGGTATTTTAGAATTCATAGTTGAAACGCAGTAGTGGAAAGTCACAGACTAAGGCCGAGCAGAGGAGGGTTTGACCCATCAGACTCTAAGTGTGCACCAACACACTTCTTTATCCCCTTGCAATATGTAAAGGCTTTAATCATTAATTCTCAATTATACAATTCTTCCTCCTTCTTGAGTCTGTTTCTCTTTAGCTTGAGTCGTATTCTCAAGCTAATAGGAGGTAAGAACTATTACTGCTCTAATTTTTGGATAAGAAGCCTCAGTCTCAACGTTGTTAAATAATTTGACCTGCTTGTAAATGGTAGCCTAGAACTGGGACTACTTGTGCCTTTGCCTCCCCTCCCACACAAGTCAGGGCTCTGAATCATTAGTTATACCATTTACACTGTATTGAAATTCTCGAATACTCTTAAAAGTAGATATGAGATTTTGGGGTTTTTCAAAAACAGATATTTGTTTGAAGATGTTGAGAAACACTGACTTAAAATTTCTATTAAGTCTGAATGATACCAATTAACAATGTTAAAATATAGTGCAAAAATTGGGAAAAAGTATTAGTAACATGTTTAGTAATAAGTATTTATTGAACACCTACTAGGTGGGCACTCTTTTAGGCACTATATATACAGAGATGGGACAGATGGATCCCTATTTTGATGAAGCTTACATTCTAGGAAGAGGGCCAATATTCTTAACTATTCTTAAAGAAAAGAAAAGATGAGCAGTGTTTTAGTTTTTCAGCTGTGCTCACAAATGCCACTAAAGGGGTCAGCCTATGCAATGGGAATTTAATGGCTCCTGGGTCTGAGGCTAGGAAAAGTCCAAATTTCAGGTATCAGCAAGGCAATGCTTGCTCCCTGAAGACTGTGGCATTCTGGGGGCCACTCGTGATCCTCGGTTCTTGACTTTTCTCTCACATGGTGATGCACCTGGCAATAGCTTCTCCTTTCTCCTCTGTGTCCTATTGACTTCTGGTGTCTTGCTCTTCCCCTGTCTTTATTCTCCATGTCCAATTTTCTTTGCTTAAAGATTCCATATTGGATTAAAGCCCACCCTCATTCAGTTTGGGCACACCTTAACTAATACCATCTTCAAAGGTCCTACTTACAGATGGGTTCACAGCCACAGGACCGGGGTTGGGACCTGAACATTCTTTTTGTGGGGGACATGATTCCAACCCACTATAAAAGGGGCTTAGGATGCCAATAGGCAAGTATGAAACAAATTCTCAGGAAAATATGCTCACATGAGAACTTTCATTGTAAGTAATGAAAGAAATAAAATTTAAGCAACAATAAGATACAACTTTTGGCCTATTGAAGGGCAAAAATTTAAAATAAATCTGATATGTGGTATTGGGTTAGTGTGTAGAAAGTTGTACATCATACTCTACTGGTGGGGGCATAAACAGGCACAAAAAAGAGCTATAGTATAGGACTGTTTCTATCTCATAAAGTTGGACCTAAACAATCAACAATAAGGAATCAGCAAAGTAATAAATGGTATTTACATACAATGAAACATCATTTACTCATTAAACGTAATGGTTTACATCTCTATTGCCAAAAGGAGAGGTTATTAAGGAATTCAAAATACGTGAATAAGAGGTTACAGAGAAAAATGCATAATATGAACCCATTTCAATAAAACAATGTACCAATATTGCGGTACAATATTTAGGACATTATTTTTTTCACTTTGCATATCTAGGTTTGAACAACAATGTATAATTTTTATAATTTAAGTTGCATCTATACCACCCTACAACCACACAAATCCAATCTGTTCAGGGAAGCAAGTACCAAGAGTCCACTCAGCTGTTGGGATCTCACAGACAAAAAAAAATGCCGGCAGATACAACCTCTTTGCCCCTGTGCAATTCTGCCTCTGCTCTCTGTCTAAAATCTATCAAATCTGTTAGGTGCAGACTCAGATAAAATTACTAGAAATACAGGGTATATTTCAAAGCATTTTCCTCTAGAAAATAATGTAAATTGTAATTTTTTAACATTTGTTGGGCTCTAAAAATAGGAAATTACCTTCAATGTCTCAAATAGTTACTAAAAATGCATGTGCTCTGAGTCATGCTTGGCAGGTTAAAGATCTTATTTGCCCCTGGAACTTGGATTATGTCTTTATATTTCATCAGGTGGGCTAAATATGGCATCGAGAGAACAGTTAATTCCCTCTGCAGTCCTGGGTCACTGCTGCTATTAAATGACCCTTTTCATTACTACGAGAACTGAGTGAAGCAACTACAACTTTGTTTATAGTGGAAATAAGATAATTTGACAAGCTGGGGATTGCTTAATTGGTGCTACTACTTTAAATATTTATTCAATTGGCAAACAATTTAGCATTTCTCCCCCACTGAAAGGATTTAAAAAATAAGTAGGTATTGGTATTAGATTGATACAGTCTCAAATATTTTATTTCAAAAGGGTCCTTTGAACCTGAAAAAGACTATTTCTGTTGGAGAAATTGTATTACCTATGTCCAGTTTTTAGCCAGAGATTCCTGTCTAATCTAAGAAAGGGAATTGAATTTATTAAGAGTAGAGTCTATAATTGTGGAAATGTAGGGTTTATCTGTCAGAAAAGGATAGATTTTTTTTTCTCATTATACCCAGTTCTGCCAAATGAGGTCTAAAGTGAAATAGCTTGGCATGCTCAAACCTAGTATGTTATTGATGAGCTAAATCTCAAAAACATGCACAGTTAAATTTTATGACTTAATATTTAAATTAACATGTCGAGTTACTATTTAAAGCTTGTACTTAGATAGTACTTTACAGTTTACAAAGAACTTTATGTAGTTCTCATTTAAGATAATTCACAAAACAGCTCTTATAGTGTAAGAGATTAAGTGCTTTGCCCTGAGACAAGTCAGGTGTTAAGCAGCAATATTAATTTCAAATCCAGTTCTTCTGAGTCTGTATTTGGTAATATTTTCAGTATAATAGGCCATATTTCTTTGTCCTCTGTTTTCTTTAGGTTAGTTTGACTTGAGCACAGCTTTGATTAAAATGGCCCATACATATCCCATGTCCATTACAGTTGCAGACATTAAGGCAAAGACACAGGATGGCATTTATCCTGTCACTCCCCACTCTAACATTACACTCTTTCCTGCTATTTCTGGATGTGGCCTCAGAATCCTTCTCAACATAGAGCTCCGTGCATTCACAATAAATTAATTGTATTTGGTAGATAGAGGAGACTTATTTAAAAAATCAGTGCTTCTGGAATGAAAAAATTCTCTATAAGTTTAAGTATAGATGATTGGTATTCTTAGCCTTCAGATTTTCCCCCTCCTCTTATTCCACCATCAGACTGTCTTCCCAAATCCAGTTTTTTTTATGACGTATCTTTGTTCAAAGTCTTCAGTGCTTCTCCAGTGACTACATAATTATGTCCAAATCTCTTGCTCTGACATTCAAGACCCCACACCATCTGACCCAGCCTCTCTCTCCTCTCATCTTTCACTATTTCCCAACATGAACACCATTCCTAGATAACCTTGACCACTTATTTCCTAAACACATTCTCTCTGTCCTCTTGGACTCTCTCAGGAATGCCCTCTTTCCTTCCTGATCTTACTCCAGCTTCATTCATCAAAATCCCTCCCAGTTTTCTAGGTTGACCAAGTGCTGTCTTAAAATTTGGGTTCTTTCACTTATAGGAAATGTCCATAGAAAGGCTATTTAACTTTCCTGTTCCCAGCGTTATTCGTCTACACAATGGGGCTGTTGTAAAGATTATATGAGTTACTCTTACAATATCTTACAACAATGATCAACACACAGTAAGTGCTGTATAAGCATTTGCTATTAGTATCATCATTATCATATATGAAGTCGTTTTCCATTGTGTTGTTATTTTCCATTATCTTTTGATAGGACATACTTACAATACACTTTGTCTTTACTCATTAATGTTTGTTTTTATGACCTATGTTCTCTTCCAAATTTTAATACCATGAATTTTACAAATTTGTATCTTATAAATACCATGAATTTTACATGTAAATACCATGAATTTTACAAATTTGTATCTTATAAAACTAAGAGTATAGTGCCTTAAACATCATAAATGATCAGTAGATATTTATTGAACCCAATGTTTCTGACAGAAAACACTATCCATAGACAATTTTTTCCCTTTTCAAAATTCACGGCATTTTTCTGTCTTATATGCAATAAGAAATGTTTACTAGAAATGGAGCAAGCAATGAGCTTGAAAAGGATTGTAGTTCACTCTCCAACTTCTAATTTAGAGATATTTAAACGATTCAGTACAAATGCCTTCTTCTCCTAATTTAATTGATTTCAAAGGACAAAATGATTTTAATCACCTCTTTTGACCTATTTCTGTGCTTAGTTAGCTTATTTTTTCTCCTTAAGTATGGATAAATTGTCTTAGTATAGTGAGTTCCTCCTCAAGATATGATCTTCTCAGACTTTAATCCAAGTAAAGCAATCTTATTAGCTTCTCCTCAAAGAATCTATATATACATATATATTTATATATATATATATATATTTTTTTGCCCTTGAATCATCTTGGATCCTCTCTCAAGATTCATTTTCATTCCTTACTGAAAAGAAAATATAGAAACCAGTACCAACAATCAAGGATAAATGATTTTCTGGATACGTTGAAATATTATCTTCATGAAAGCTACATTCTTGCCTGTGCTCAGTTGTGATTGATAAGACCTTGGAACTTTTTGACTGCATTCGGGTGGATTTTTCTCTACCCTAGAGTTGTCTGACTTAGTCCCTAAGTGAACTATTTTGCAATTGGGTCTATAAACCTTCCTTAAGTATATCAAGGAAATGCTAGGAGGTGTTATTTGCCCCAGCTAATTTAGTGTCATGAGCAGACGTGATGAAATCTCAATTTCTTCATCCAGGTCAGAGCTATCAAATAAAATCAGCCCCTTGAGAGTCCCCTGAGGAGCAATACTTAATGGGTGATCTTTCAGCTTGTTATGAACCCTCTAACAGTGGTTTGGTCTAGATTTAATCTTTTTAGCTTGTAGACAAGACTGTCAGGAGGTGAGTAAGTGGTGGTGGTAAGGGGATTCTAAAGCCTTATTAAAATCAGTCAGGGTATGCCTATCACTTCTCCTTGGTATAAACACGGATCACCGCTCATAAAGCACGAATGCAATATTTTATAACATGACTCACTGTTCAAAGAACCATATTCCTCACACCTAATATTTTGTTTGTTTATTACATCATTTGAGTCAATCGATTTTAGTTAATTCTTTTAGTTTAGAAAGTAAGAGTGTTTTCTATTACTTTTTTAGGCTGTCCCAGTCTAGAAATCTATTTTAAGGCTGCCCTTATACAAAGACTAAGAAGTTTACAAAATAGTGGGTGAATTTGTGGTTGAAAGTTTAAAGTGATAAATGATAATCACAAAAATCCCACATGTGAAGAAATACTCTGTTCTTTTAGGAAAAGGAAAAGCACTAAGAGAAGATTAGATCTAAAGTTTTCCCAAAGGCTTATGCCTTGAAAATTGGAAAAAGACCAAACTCTGGAAACTGTTACGATTTTTTTCAAGGGATTAGGCTTGAAAGCAGGTTGAGGAATAACTTCTCTAAAGTGAGAAATGGATTGTGCCCAATTGATATCAGATGTCTGAAGTTAAACACCAAGTAATCTTTCCATTTTACTTTTCATGATAGCGACAGGCAAATCAGAATCTATTTTTGATTCTCTTTCATGGCAGATTCTGGAGACTCTGTCCTGCCTTTGTACACTGGGTGTTTATGACAGGTCATATTTTCTTTGAAAGCCATAGGAACTGAATATATGCTACCCCAATAAGTGGCATAAATGAACCAATAGAGATTGTATCTCCAGCTTTGAATTCTGCCAAAGGACATTTTAAAAAAAGCATCTTTCCATACAGGTGCATTTTCCCTTAAAGTGAAAATTGTTTAAGTGTTGTTTTACTCATTGCAAAAATTACATATATTCACTGTTAGCTGGGGTTCTCCAGGGAAACAACCAACAGGAGTTATATGTGTGTGTGTGTGTATACACATAGATATATATAATGTAAATATTACGAGATTTATTATAGGAATTGGCTCATGTAACTCTGGGGATTGGTAAGTCTGAATTTCATAGGTAGGCTGCAAGCTGGGAACTCTGATGATGGTTTTCAGTGAAATCCCTGGGAGAAACTGACTGTCTAATGTAGAGATGGAAATTCTTCCTTCTAAATGCTAAAATCAGTAGTTCTCTTTTAAGGCCTAGAACTGATTGGATGAGACTGCTTTCATTGTTGAAGGCAATTTCCCTAGTTGATTATAGATATAATCAGTCATAGATGCAATCAACTTACTGGTAATTTAAATCCTTGAAATATCCTTACAGCAAAAGGCCAGTGCTTGATTGACCAGACAAATGGACACCATAAACTAACCAAGTTGTCACATGAACTTAACCATCACATTCACTGTTAAGAAAAAGATCAAAAGTGAAGAAAAGTGCAAAGAATAAAGTAAAAATCACTTGACAGGCTTTCACTCAAATAACCACTCTAAACTTGTAAGCATCTTTTCATCACCATGCATACATAAGCACATATAAAATTCTGTATCCAAGTTTATAGTTGCATACTATATTTTCATTTCACATTATATTGTGAATATTTTCAGGCCAATAAGTTCATGTCTAAATGACTGCATAGAATTCTATTGGATGTATGTACATTTAGATTGATAGATATTTGGGACATTTTCCATATTTTGTTATTGTAAATAACACTTCCATGAGCAACTTTCAGCAGATTTGAATAATTATTTCAGATAAATTATTAGATGTGGAATTTCATACAAGCAAGGACTATTCATTTAAATTTTTTATACATATTACCTTTCTGCCCTCTAGAAGAGTCATCAGTTGATACTCCCAAAACAATGTATGATTGAACTTATCTACTTTGCTAACACTGTTTACTATTTCAAACATCAAGTCCCACCAACATTTTCATAGTTGCAAATCTAGTGGATGAAAAACGTTATTTAATTTGTTTGTTTATATTAATTTCTTTGATTAATACCAAAGTTCAAAATATTAATTTAAATTTTTTATTCTTTTGTGAATTGTTAGTATATTTTGTCCTTCTATTTTTCTACTTTCGATGTTTTAGGAGCATTTTTTTATATGTTAGGGCTGTCCAAGTTTGTCTACCATGATGAGTTCAAATATTTTCCTAGTTTGTTATTTATCTCTTGATTTAGTATATAGTTTTTTTAATTGTACAAAATTTGTAATTGATATAGTTAAACTTATATATAATCAATTTTACATTTCTGTTTTTTATGTTATACTTAGAAAAATACCCAACCTTAATAATTTTATGTTTCCACTTTTTGCATTTACTTATTATGATTCATGAGAAATTTTTTTCTGTATGAGGATAGAGATTGGGATTGAGAATATATATATATATATATATATATATATATATAGTTAAATGACTAACCAGTTGTATCAATACTCTATTTTGAAAAAAAAATCATTCTTTTGCTCAGTAATTTAAAACACCCATGTATACATAGGTCCCTTTTTAGTCTCTCTTCAGTTCAATTGTCTTGTCTTTTCCAACAGAAATAGCCCTAGCTTCAGTTACTATAGCTTTATGATATGGTTTGATATCTAGTAAAGAAAGAATGCTTTATTAAATTTTAAAGATTTTTCTCATTCTTAGTCTAATGTTTTCTTCCAGAAGAGCTAATGGAAACATTGTCAAGTTCCAAAAAAATTTCCTGGACTTTTAGTTGAATGAATAGGTGAATTTAAGACAAATGGATTTTTGCCCTCTGTGGTAGCTTTGTGATGTGTCAAGTTGGCCACACTGAACAACACTTCCCAGAATTCCCTTTTATCTATGTTTCTCATTAGAGTGGGCCACAAGAGAGGTTCTTGGATGAGACTTGGAGGGTGGACATGAGGCAGCAGCCATTTTGTTGTTCACACACTTTGTTGCTTATTTCCTGAGGAGTCAGGAAATAAGGCATGAAGCAGCAGCTGGGTCTGGGTCTGCAACTGCTCCATATTCTCCTGGATCTTCCTTTAGCACCTCTGAATCCTGAGCCAGTTTTGCATGACTCTAGGTCCGTGACAAAGGGCCCCAGCTTCTGTAGAATACCACACCACCAAGATCTGAGGCAGAGAAAGGATAAGGGTGAAGAAAACCAGGCACTTAATCTCTACCCACCGTGACTATGCCCCATGAACACTGGAACACATTTATATGCCTTGCACATATGCCCAGGTGAACCTCCTCCCATACATCACCCATCACTGAAATCTGCACCATTGATCCTCCCCTGCCACAGTTGTAACCCTTCTGTGATCCAAAACTTCTTCAAAAATGAAGCTAAGAAAATTACCAACAGTATTAATAAGAAAATGAAATAATAATGATAGTTTAAAAAATAAATAAAATACCAAAAATTTAAAATACTTGTAATAGTAAAAAATAATTAAAAGTATAAATTAAAATTTTTTGGAAAAAAAAAAAAAAGAAAACCAGGCACTTAGAGCATAAAAGTTAAGGAAGGCAGCCTCAGAGTCATGCAAGTGACATCCTGTACTTGCACAAACCTGAGTGCGTGTGCCTACTTAGCATCTGCCCCATAATAGCCTTGCTTTTTTCACCCTAGTTCCAGCCTTTTATGAGGCAACAAGAACACACCCCAGTTTTAGTTATTACTTATGGGCTCCAGATTATTCTTGTTCTCTCTCACCTTATTTTCAGCCTCCCATCCCAACAGCCTGCTCTTTGGATCTCCAAGTGCCAGCATCAGATGCAAAGACAGCAGCTTTATAGAGATGGTTTAGCTCCCACAATTGATTGCCTATTATTAAATCCCTAAAACAAATTCCCTCATATATGCACATACACACACACACAGTCCAGTAAAATATTTGAGCCAATTATGTCAGCTAAAATCAAACACCCCTAATATATATATAAATGCTCTAAAGAATCAATAATATAACTGCCACAGTAAACAAGCCTTCAAATAAGAGTGCTCCCAAGGGTTCTAGGGACTTCCAGACACTGTAGGCAAGGTACACAGCCTCATGAAATCAACACTCATTCTTTGAACCCTATTTGGGAATATGTGATAATCTATTTCCCCAATATAACATAGTTACACTCATTTATAATTCCCCTACTCATGATTCTTTTCTTCCTTTTATTTGAGCATATAATTTTCAATATACTCATTAAATACATCTCTCAGAGATTTAAATTGTTGTGTTGTTCATAGCCTTTTGAGCCCACAATCCCATCAGAGTTGTAGCCAACTCAGTCTCTCCAATTATTCAGGCTTTCTCTGGACAACCAATGAAACGATGATAGACATGTCTCTTCCCAAAAAATAAGGAGTATCTACAACTGCAAGCAAAACAATTCCTTCCATCTGCTCCACAATATCTAAGTCCCCTCTCAGCGTAAAGCAAGTCATCACAGATATTATCCCCAAATTCCTCAAGACTGAGGAATGAATAAACATAAGGGAGGGAGTGTTATGACAGACCAAAGTAGGTTTATTGTTATTGTAGTTACTATCTTACATTAACAGAAGGACTTGTAACATAGATATAAAAATAGTGGTTGTCAGGGGTTCAGAGAGGAAAAGAAGGATGAATAGGTAGAACACAGAGCATTTTCAGGGCAGTGAAATTGTTCTATATGGTACTGCAATGACAGACACATGACATTATACATTTGTCAAAGTATAAACCACAATGTAAACAATAGACTTTAGTGAGTAGCAATGCTTTGATATCAAGTGTAACAAATGTACCAGAAAATGTAAGATATTAATAATAGAGGAAACTATGTGTGTGGGGGATGGGTGGGTACAGGGCTGTGTAAATGGGAATTCCCTATACTTTTGGTGTAATTTTTCTGTAAATCTAAAACTTCTCTAAAATTAAAGTTTATTTAAAAAAAACAATAGAAAAATAGATGATCAAGGACACAATAAAACAACAATTCACAAAAGAATTAAAATTTCAAGTTATTAATTGAAGCTTCACTATAATCAAAGACATAAACACAAAAATTAAGTATTAGTTTTCACCCATCACATTGGCAATGATATGCAGCTATTTTTCCAACTCTATTCTTTCTCCTTCCTCCTTCAATAACCCCAAATTGGCGGCGGACTTGGCCCAGTGGTTAGGGCATCCGTCTACCACATGGGAGGTCCGCGGTTCAAACCCCGGGCCTCCTTGACCCGTGTGGAGCTGGCCCATGCACAGTGCTGATGGGCGCAAGAAGTGCTGTGCTACGCAGTGGTGTCCCCGCATAGGAGAGCTCCACGCACAAGGAGTTTGCCCTGTAAGGAGAGCTGCCCAGCGGGAAAGAAAGTGCAGCCTGCCCAGGAATGGTGCCACACACACTGAGAGCTGACGCAGCAAGATGACGCAACAAAAAGAAACACAGATTCCTGTGCTGCTGACAACAACAGAAGTGGACAAAGAAGACGCAGCAAATAGACACAGAGAACAGACAACGGGTGTGGGGGGGGCTGGGAGAGAAATAAATAAATAAATAAATCTTAAAAAAAATAACCCCAAATTATTTGATACACATTATATAAATTGCTATAACTCACTATTTCATCCCATTACAGTCATCTATAGAACTTCAAACATTCTTTCCTGGGCACTATTTTCTCTACCACCAATTCTGTCATTATTCTTACAAATTATCTGTTCAACACTGTAGACTCTCTGTTCTCTGAAATCTTCATTCTCAAGGATCTTGACCTTCTCCACCCCTCAGTCATCCTTTTCCATGGTCACATCTTATACTGTGCTACCAATGGACACTGCCATGTCAGAAATCTTGACATCAAGCATCCTCCTGTCACTAAATTACTGATCAATCAGATGTATAAGGAATATAAAAAGAAGGGGTTAAAAACCTAAGCTAACATGTTACAGAGAAATTTGATTGAATTATTAATTAAAATTTTATATTAGGATAAAATGAAAGAATTAAGTCATGATTTCACAACAGTAGAATTCTGCCTACTGGTTTTCATTTGTAAGAATCTGATAAGCTTCCAACCACCCACATTTTGGTCTCCACTCAAAGGAACCAGAGTGAATATGATAGTGACTGCTCTCTTTCTTGAGTCAGGAATAAATTCAGATGAAATAAGAACATATTGTTGCTTACAGAAATCAAGATTACTTTTTTTCAAAGTGCTTAAAGTACAAAGGGTCTATTTTAAGGTGCTCTTGAGAGCTGAGTTGCCACAATTTGAATTTTAAAAAAACATGATAAATGTTTGAAACAAGGTGATTCTGTGCAAATCCATTGGTTTATCATGAAATCCATAAAGGGAAAATTTAATGTGAATCAGGTTTTTTTTAAAAGGTAGTTACAATAAAAAAGAAAAATGACAAAAATAGAACATGGTTACTTTTTACACTTAATAAATTTACAGGCTAAATTTAATAAATTTTGTGATTTTTTTACCCATATCTATATGCCTGCCAATTAAGTGTACTAATAAAACCTAAAATTATCATCATTTGACTTTCTTGACTTACAGAGGTGGCAATTTCATATAATTCGGTTAATAGTTGTGAATTTGTCTCTGTGTAAGATATAAAGGATGTAAACAGATAAATGTGAAAGCCATAAACACTAGAAGTATAAGGAATTATTTACTCCAGGGTCACCCAAAATAACCTGTAAGGGAGAAACTGTGAAAGGCCAAATGACAAATGAGCCCAGTGTCCAGAAAGGAGAGCTCCCTGCACAAAATTACCTCCTTTTCTACTGGAAATGACTCCTTTGGATGGTCCTACTCTTTATAGTGAAAGCATTAGAAGTCAACAGTGAACTGAGAAAGAATATCTACAACAAATACTTGATGGGAGGAAGAGAGGCATTGGGATGGTTGAGTTCATGTGTCAGCTTAGTTAGGATCTGGTGTCCAGTTGTTTTGTCAAGCAAGCACTGGCTTAATTGTTACTGTGAGGGCATTTAATGGATTTAAATCATCAGTCAGTTGATTGCTTCTACGGCCAATTGCATCTACAATCAACAAAGAGATTGCCTTCAGCAATGAGAGAAGTCTCATCCTATCTTAAAGGGAGAATTAAGGATTTCAGCAGTTAGAAAATAGATTTCTATCTCTGCTCCAGTCACCTTCTCCTGGGAAATTCAACATCACCATCATTGGCATTCCCAGCTTGCAGTCTGCCCTACCAATTTCAGACTTGCCAATTCCCAGAGTGACATGGGCCAATTACTATAATAAATACCTTCCCCCCCCCCCCCCCCCCATATATATCCTCTTGGTGGTTTTGCTTCTCTGGAGAACCCTGACAAATATAGGAGTGTCACCAGATGGCAAGGAAAGATCTGATTTAGAATGCACCATAGAGTATAAAAGACATCCATTTGAGGTAACCCCAGGTGCTTCTAGGGGGATGGCTCCACATAAAACCTTGGCGTGGTGACCTTGCAAGTCTCCACACAAGTCATGTAGGCCAGGCCTGACTGCAATCTGACCAGTCTGAGTGGAATGCCCTTTAATTTCCCCTAGAGCAAGGAGAAATAAGCCTGGTGAAAAACTGCCAGAGATGGTGTGTTATCCCTATTTTGTGGGAGACTGACACAAACTGTTTCTCATCTCCCTAGCTCCAGTTGAGCGCAGGACTTTCCAACTCAACCCCCCTGCTTAAGAAACAGCTGCAGACTTCTGTGTAAGTCAGTAAAACTGTTTGGCTGTAGTTTTGGAGTTGGCTTCTCTACAGCGGAGATACCCACCACTCATCTCCTATGTCATCTGGCCTCTGTGGTGGGGTGCCATCTGGTGGGACTAGGGATGCAGGGAGCTGAGACCCGCTGCTTGCTTTTGCTTTCTGAATCCATTGGGGCTCATTCTTTTCCTAACCAGCAGAAGGTACATGGGTGTGGCCAACCAATTTAACAATTATAATATTAATATTTGCAACCCTGTTAACTACTGTGCTGCTGCTTTGGGAACACTGGACTGCTTGACTGTCCTCTGGCTCAACCAAGAGTCAATTGTTCAGTAGGTAAGAAACTAAAATCTCAGTGAGTCTGAAATATTATCCTTTCTCTTTTGGGCCTGGAATGACTAATGAAACCTTGAAGAAGTAGAGAAAGAAGTGCAAAGAGAATGAAGAAATGACTCAAGCCCAGAATTTTGTTGTTTTGAAACAGCATCGATGAAATAAGTTTTTATCATTGTAATAATTTGTGTATACATTTAAGGTAGAAGAAGCATTTAAGAAACTTTGATTTATTAAATCATGTTTTCCTAATATTAAGAGGATTTCTGTTAGTTTGTATTGGTTTCTAAATGTTTAAGAAATATTTATTTAAAATATTAAATATTTACTTATTGATTTATTAGTTGTGTTAGTGTGTAAATGTTTAAATTTTTAATTTTTAATGGATCTATAAATTATTAGATCAAACATTAAAAGAATTAAAATTAGTAGCAAGTGTTCTTTCCCTCATATGAAGAAACACAGATATTATAGATCCCAGTTCTGTCACCCTCTCCTGTCTATCCAGTGTACTCCCTACTCTAGTGCACACTCACTCAACAATTCTTTGACCCTGACAGCACTTGGAGGCCACTGATCTCACTAATTAACACTGCCATCACCCGCTTCATGTTCGCACATCTCTGCTTCTTGGCTTAGAGTCCATAGTCCATCAAAATAATTTTTACATTGCAAACATGCTCCATTTCCTTGTGTCCCTCTTTTTCTACATATTCAACTGGTAAAAGACAGTTCCAAGTTCAACTGTCTACCCCATCACCACAACCGGCTCTCTGGTCATTATTTAAATTTATAACCACAGCTCTCACGTGGGCCTTCTGCATTGCTCAGCAACCCTAGAAAATTCACACTTTCTCTGAGATGACAAACTTTATACTTTCTTTACCATTTCAAATTTCCAGTACCTACTCCTCCTTTCTCCATTGCAGCCAATGATTTTGCTTTTTATTTCACCAGGAAATTAGAAGCAATCAGAAGAAAACGACCTCATCTACCCACCAACAAAACTACCAATCTAACCATTTATGTAGCCATAAACTTTGTCTTCCTTCAATTGTTGGGGATCATCACTACTTTAATTTATGTATGGGATTGCATCCTTTCTTGATTGTTCGAGGACATTGCTCCTGCAATTACCTTCTCTTTCTCCTGCAATTACTCGATGCTCCTTTCAACAGCATTTAAAAATGCATTAATTTTTCACATAAAAAAACAAAACTTCATCAACTACAAATCCATCGCCAAGCTCCATTTTTCTGCTCTGTTTTTCATCAAAACACCTCATAAGGGCTTTCTATATGGTTGTTTTTCTTTTGTAGCACTCGTTCTGTCCAATTATTTATTCTAAGTCACTTCACTTCAAGGCCACCAAGGATAATCTTGCTAGATTTAATGTTTTGTTTTCTGTCTTCATAGACCTCCAACTTCTTGGCATGGGTAATTAATCCTACCACCTTCTCAGCTTTCCTCACTTGGCTCCCAGGATGCCATACTCTCCTGATTTTCCTCCTGACTATTGCTCCTTCTCACTTTCCTTGGCAGACCTCTTGGCTCAATTCTAGGCCCCTTGCTCTTCTCCTTGTCTTACTGCCTATATCATCTTATCTAGCTCCATGACTTAAAACACCATGTATACACCAGTGACTCTCAAACTTATAGCTCTATCCTTAACTCTTCTTTGATTTCCAGATAAATTTATCCAGCTGCCTACTCACTTCACTTGGATGTTTCAGATATATCTTCAATTAAACATGTTCTAAATGTGCTTCTCCTTCAGGCTTCTGCATGCCAGGGAATGGCCCCTCCACTTACCTATTTGGTCATATCAAACACTCAAGATTAATCCTTGATTCCTCTATCTTATTTTTATTCATATCCAATTCTTCATCATATCCTGTGGAGTCTTTGCTCAATATGCCCCGCATCTGTACCTTCTCACCACCTCTACCCTGGTCCAAGGCATCATCATCTCTTGCTAGGGTGATCTTTTTAAAAACCACATTAGATCATGCGCCTCCCCTGCTCAAAACCATCAGGGCACTTCCTCTTACACTTGGAATAAAATCTAGAGTCCTGACATGGCTTAAGGCCCTACACACCCTGTTCCTGCCTACCTCTCCTTATTTCCTTATTTTCTACCACTCACCTCCTCAATCATTCCATTCCAGCCATGCTTTCTTCTTGCTGTTTCTTAATTAGTTCAAGCTTGCTTCTCTCTCAGAGTTGTACTCTGGTTGTTTCTTCCACCTACTGTGTTCTTTCCCTACACCTACCCATGGCTGATTCTTTTATATCATCCTGGACTTTACTCACATCTCCACTCCTAGGAGATTTTCTGATCACCCTATTTACAATAGACCTTCCCTATGCCCCTATGTACATTACTCTACATTTTTCGATCTTGATTGTTTTCATTTTATTTTCTTATCCCTATCTCAGTAACACTTACTTAGTTTTTTTTATTATTCCAGTTGTAGTTTTACAGAAAAATTATGCAGAAAGTACAGAGTTCCCACGTACCTGCCTCACATGCAAAAACCATTTTCCCAATTATTAGCATTTTCATTTATGTTAGCGTTCACTCTTTGTGTTGTACAGTTCTTTATCTTTCTCTTTTTTTAAATTTTTATTCTGGTAAAATGTATACTCTGACTTTTCCACTGAAATGTAAGTTTCATGAATAAAAACTTTATCTTTTGTTCACTGCTGTATCTCTGCACCTAGAACAGTGCTTGTCCGTGGTTGGCACTCAGCAAAGATTGCTGAATATGAAAACGAAGTCCAGCAGCAGAACAAGTTTCAAGCTGACTCAAGCAGTGGTCCTGGCCATTTTCCTGGAGTTGTCCTCTCTTTGCCTTTCTCTTTGTGAAAGCTTTATCCTCAGGCTTGTGGCAAGATAGCTTCACCTGAAAAAGAAGGGAAGAGAAACCCTCCCAAAGGAGCAAAAAATTTTTCCAGAGGTGCTGAGCAAACTCTCCTCACCTCACTCTTCTAAATAGGGTCACAGGCCCATACCTGAGCCAGTGATGGAAAAGAAAGATGGGATTTGTTTTAATTGAGGCAAGCACACTCGTGGTACTTATAGAATGAACTCCACTAAGACAAATTGACAATATGGCAAGAAGAGAAAGATTTAAAAATATCTTCTTTCAGGAATGTGGAAGGGAACTAGAGGCTGGGTAGGCAGCCAGCAATGTTCACAGCAAGGTCTCCTTGTAACACAATCTCTCGAAGCACAGTAAACATTTTCTTCTCATCACTTATTTCAACTTGTAGTTAATGTTTACTTACGTAATTATTTCATTTCTGTCTCCTCTACTAGACCACAAACTCCACGAGTGCAGGACAGGGTTCATATCTGTTTTGTTCACTTACCACATGGCCTGGAAGACAAAAGCCATTAAATAAGTATTTGTTGAATGAACAAATTTTGGGTGATTTTTGTAATTTTCTTCACAGTGTCTTCCAATCTACAGGCACAAAGTCCATGGTCTTCCACACTTCTTCACCTAGTTTGAAAATTGAGCAACAGGAAAAATGGGGCCCTTGGCATTTACAATTGCTTCTGCACACCTCTCTTCACTGCTCATCTATGGTGTGATAGCAATGGGCTCTTTCCTGTCCCTTCTGTAGCCCACCTAGGCCTTTTTTAACTTCATTTTTGAGAAGTTTAGATAACTGAAAAGTTACATCAAAAATATAAGGGATTCCCATATAACCCACCTTCTCCCTCTCCCACATTTTCCCCTTAATAACATCTTTCATAGTGTGGTACATTTGTCACAATTGATAAACAAATATTGAAGAATTGCTACTAACCATGGTCTATAGTTTACATTATGGTTTACACTTTGCATCATACAATTTTATATGTTTTTGACAAAATGTATAATGGCCTGTATCCATCATTGCAGTATCATGCAGACCAATTCCAGTGCCTTAAAAATGCCCTAAATTCCACTTATTCTTCCCTTCTCTTCCTCTCAGAACCTCTGGTAACCACTACCTTTATATCAATGTTACAAGTTCTTCATTTACTACAATAATAAGTCTACATTGGTCCATGGTTGCATTCCCCCACTATGTTTTTTTATTCCTCAATTTGAGGATTTTGGGATGGTGATGCTCATTCTACTTCATATTGAGAGGAGGCTTAGCTTTAATGGTGCAGATGGAAGGAAATTATTTGCTTGCAGTTGGAGATACTCCTTGATTTGCAGGGTGGTGGTTGTCCATAATCATCATTTTGTTAGTTGTCCTGGGCAAGTCTGATGAACTGGAGAGTAGGTATTGGCTGCAACTCTGCTGAGATTCAACAGCATATGAACAGACCAAAAATTTAAGTCTCTGGGACACATATCCAACAGGTATCGTGCTAATTATCGGTTCAAATGAAAGGGGTACAAGAATCACATGTAGGGTAATTATAAATGAGTCTAACTGTCTTACATTGGGGAAATAGGTTATCATATATTCCAAGGTAAGGTCCACTGACAGGGTGCTGATTTCATAGGGTTATGTGCCTTGCCTATAGTGTCCAGATGTCTCTAAAGCCCTCAAGAGCACCACTATTTGAAGCTTTGTTTACTGTGGCAGTCAGTGAGATCTGCCTGAGATGTGCATAAGCGTAACTTTGGGAATGACCTCCAGACTCACTTTGAAACTTAGCTTTCCACCCAGGCTTTGGTCCCTGATCTCTAAGCTGGGAAATATGCACACGAGTCCTTTAGACTGGCTTTCTTCATCATTCTACCTGAGTAGGAGAGCTTGGGGTTGGCTCCTGGCAAGGTCTTTCCTCTGGTTCAAACAATATTACGCCTAAGCAATACTTTCTATGACATTCGTGCACATGATCACAAGGGATTTTCTAGATTCAGCATAGATGAATTCTTCTCAACAGAGGTCTCCTGTTAGAGTGTTGCTTTTGGTATTTGATCATGTGTTTATTTTCTGAATGACCTCATAAGAAACCCTTAACTACATTCTCATAAAACATTATATCAGTGTTTTACTGCACTATTTGAAATCACATCTTAATTTGATCTCCTTGCTAACATTCTTGCTAGACTTAAATTCAATTTCTGAACTGCAGTTAATGCAGTCTTCCTAAAGGCAAGAGTGCTCACATTCCCTTGATATTTACATGCCTTTGGTGATTCCCCCATTGCCTTTAGAAAAGAATAAAACACAGTAAGATATATACTAAGCTTGTATGACCTGGATTATGCCTACCCTTTCACCTGTATTCATTCATTAATTCATTTAATCAGTGTTTACTAGTTGGCAGAGAGAAACAACCAGCAAAATTAGTAAGTAAATATAAAGTATGTCAAGTGATTATAAGTGCTTCAAAGAAAAATAAAGTAGGGAAGGGCAATAGTGGGTATAGGAGGCAAATTTAAGTTTAGTGATCAAGAAAAGCCTCACAGAGAAGGTATCATTTTAGTTAATACTCGAGAGGGATAAGGGAGTGTGCATATATCTATGTGGGCGAAGAGCCTCCAAGCGAAGATAACAGTGAGTACAAGGTCCTGAGGTCTGATGGTGCTTCAAGGAAGCCAGTGTAGTTGGAATGGAATAAGCAAAGGGTTAATGGTAGAGATTGATTTCAGAAAGGTAACAGGTATAAGGTTTTGTAGGGTTTTATAGGTTAGTAAGCATTTCTGATTTTACACCGAATGAAAGGAGAAGCCATTAGAAGGTTTTGAAGAGAGGGGTGACATCATCTGACTTACATTTTTGACAGGATCACTTTGATCACTTAGGCTGCTGTGTTGAGAACAGACTGAAGAGGCAAACTAGAAAGCAACGAGTCCAGTAAAGAAGCTCCTGGAGAAGTCCAGTTGAGAGAGGATGGGCTCTTCAACCGGCAATGGTTGTGAGAGGTGGCTGGATTCTCAACATGTTTTGAAGGTAGGACCTACAAGATTCCCTAACAGATTGATGTGGTGATGTGAAGTGTGACAGAAAGAAAAGATTCCAAGTATAATTCCAAGGTTTTCAGGCTGAGCAATTAGTAGACTAGAGATGTAACCACCCAAGTTCAAAGAGACTATGGAGGTACCAGGGTTTAGTTTTGGACAGTTAAGTTTGACATGACTCTTAGACACCCATATTAGTTTCCTAGGTTTGGTAACAAAGTACCACAAACTTGGCGGATTAAAACAAGAGACATTTATTGTCTCAGTTCTGGAAGCTAGAAGTTTGAAATCAAGATGCTGGCAGAGCCATGCTTTCTCCAATAACTCTAAAGAAGAATCTCTTACTACCTCTACGATGTATGGCAATCCTTGCTGCTCCATGTCTTGTAACTGTGCAACTCTTGCCTCTGCCTCTGTCTTTCCAAGACCTTCTCCCCTTTGTGTCTCTGTCTTTGCATCTTTTCTCCTCTTCTTTTAAGAACATGTATCATATTGGATTAAGGGCCCATTAACTAATTACATCTCCAATGACCCTATTTCCAAATAAGGTCACATTCTGAGGTTCTGGGGGTTAGGAGTTTAACATATCCTTTCGGAGAGTGCACAATTAAACCCATAGCCATGCCCAAATGGAGATGTTGAGAAAGAAGTTGGATGTGAATCTGGAGTTCAGAGGAGAGAACTGGGCTGGAGACAAAATTTTGGAAGCTGTCTGTTTATAGATGGTAATTAAAGCCATGAAATTGGAAGAGATCACACAAGAAGAATGTATAGAGAAATAAGAAGAGGGGGACTAAACTCTGGGCTAGTACAACCTTAAAAGGTCAGGAAGGTGAGAGTAAACAAGCAAAGGAGGCTGAGAAGCAGCAGCAAGGAAAAAATAAGAAAATCAGGAGAGATGGGTGTCCTAGAAGAAAAACAAAGAAAGAGTTTCAATGAGAAGGGGTCAAATGCTGAGAGGATCAAATAAGATGAACAGTATAATTTGGCAATTAGATTTCACAATATGTTACTAATGACTCTGCCCAAAGCAGATGTGGTGGGATGGAGGGAGTTATGAGAAAAGAGGAATTGGAGATAGCAAGTATAGATAAAGTATAGAAAAAACTTTCGAGGAGTTTTGTTATTAAGGGAAGGAGAGAAATGAGGTGGTGGCTGGATGGGAAGTAGAATCAAGGCAGTTATTTTTCTTTGAGAAAACAAAAATAATACATTTGTATGTTGGTTGGAATGTGCAACAGAGAGGAGAAATTGATTTTGCAGAAGAGAAAGGGAGAATTGCTGGAGTTGGTGAGCAGCTGTGGAATCCAGTGCTCAGATGACTGGACTGTCCTTGGGAAGGAGGATGGCATATGGCAGCACATTCACAGTACTAGGAGAGATGGTCAAGTGTACACGAACAGACATGGCTTCATCTGCTAAAGCCATGCAAAATTCATCAAATGTCATGAAATTATCTAACATCATAGCAATGGAATTTTTTTAATTTTCAGTATTTTCAATAGTAGCAAAAGCAGACTTAAGTCATCAATAGCATATAACCAATCCACTGAGCAACTCTTTTTCCTTACCTTACAGTTACCAGCTTAAGATATTTCATTACAGGTTTTCGCAAGTCTTAATTCAAACCTTTAATCTTTTTACAATAAAGTAGATTGGCATATGAAATAAAATACACAAATACTCATTTCCTATATGGTGTTTTATAGCCAGGCATCCATTTTACATACATGAGATGACAATCTCTAGAAATTCTGTTAAATACCAATGTTCCTTCCCAAGAAGGGAAGGTCATTTATGGGCCCCTTCAAGCCCTGACATCTAATGTGTTGGCCAGGAATCTAAATATAAAAGCAAGGAATGGACCTTGGGGACCATGGTTTTCTGTGTTTGAGGTTTCTGGTGTTTCTTGATCAGCAGGCTTTAGGAAGGTTTGAAACAAGGGAATGTTTACCTAGCACCTCACTGAAGTTCAAGGTGGCTTTTTCCGCAGGTCAGTGGCTGTTTTTTCCCCCCTTATGTGGCTTTTTGCTTGCTGTCTGCTCTCTGTGTCCATTTACTGTGCATTCTTCTGTGTTTTTGCTTGTCTCCCTTTTTGTTGCGTCACCTTGCTGAGTCAGCTCTCTGCGGTGCTTGCCAGCCAGGGCTTTCCATGGCACCTGGGTTCGCGGCTCTACACAGCATGCGGGTGAGCCTGCCTGCACAAGGAGGCTCTGGGACGTGAACCCAGGGCCTCCCATATGGTAGATGGGAGCCCAGCTGATTGAGTCACAGCCGCTTCCTGTCAGTGGCTATTTTTAATCTTTGTATTATATCTCCCCTCTGGGTTTATATTTCAATTTGGGATAGAGTTTATTAATTAAGCCCATTCCAGTGATTTGTATGGGTTTATATGGGTAGAATCTGTACTCTCCCCTATTGGTCCTTTTAGGATACCCTGAGGAGGCCCAAAGTTTGGCATCTGAGAAGTAGCCTCATCACCAGGGAGCTGAGCTACCCTTAACAACTGTTGATCTTCACTCCAAAGAAATGGATCTGGGTTAACCCTGAACTTAATTGTTAAAGCCAAGGTATTAAGAGGAATCAATCTGGGAAATATTGTTGGTTGAGGGCACATTTATACTCCTCTTCCTTGTCATTTCCTTCCATGTGGAGGGTCACAACGCTCTTAGACTGCTCTATCCACTCACCTACTTATCCCCGTGAGCTATGGAATGCCTTATCTAATTAGTGAGTTTGTAGGGAAAAATTAAATATGCAAATCCCAGTTAACCTCCCCTTCCATTTTTGCAGCCATCCAGTCTGCCAGCAAAGCCCATGTGAACTCTTTTAGTCTGCTGCACTGCCAGAAGCAATATACCAGAAATGGGTTGGCTTTTACAACACGGACTTTTTAACTTACAAGTTTACAGGTTGAGGCTGAGAAAAATGTCCAGATCAAGGCATCAACAGGTGATGCTTTCTTCCTGAAGACTGGCTGTCAGCAATCCTGGACTACTCAGTCACACCGCAAATCACATGGTGGCGTCTACCCTTTTCTTTCAGGTTTCAATGTTTTCAGCCTCTGGCTTTCATGGCTTTTTTTTTTTTTGATCTCTGTGTCCATATTCATCCTGTTTATAAAGGACTCCATAAAAGGATTAAGACCCACCCTGGGCCACGGCCCAACTAAATAACCTAATCCTAAAGCCCTACCTGCAATAAGTTTATAACCACAAGAATGGATTAACATTAAGAACACACATTTCTGGGCTCTATTCAGCTTCAGACCATCACATGATCTAAGTAGCATGGGACCTGTGGTAAGCTCACAAAGAAAGTCCCCACCCTCTGGTAATCTAGGCCTGCCTGTGATTAGGAAGGAAAAGTCTGCCTAATTCTGGGATTCAGATTAGGAAAGTCCAGTATCTGAAAGATATAAGTGACCTCTTCCATTTCAGTAAAAAGTGTGATTTTTTTTGTTTTCTATCTGCCCTACTTACTCCTTGTCTATCTTCAAATTTTTCTAAATTCAGGTGGGGCTGAGGGTTACCATTTACTGAATCCCTTTAAGTTCCTAGCACTGGCAATTTCACTCATGAAGGCTCAGTACAAGGCTATGGCTACTTTGGATATAAGTATTTAGGCAGAGTTAGGCATAACTCCATATATAAGAATTCCATCTGTTTTCATTACTTTTATGTTTATCTTGAAATACCTTGAAATATTTAATTATGTATAAATTGATTTGACTATTATTGTTTAGTTTCAAAAATTAGTCCATAGAAAGTGAACTATACAAAGAGTAAAATTAACATAGGTGTTTGTTAATTTACTATTTTATTACTGGTAATAACTGTGAATATATTTCCTTCTGTTATATTTTAAATTATTTTTAGCATGACCAATCTCTAGAATCTATTTGCGTGGATACATTAAAATTAAGCCTGCAATATAAACCAGACTGAAAATTTGTAATCTGTTATGCAAAGAATGGAGTTGCTTGGTATTGCACACAAGTCAATGACAAAAAATAGAAAAGCAGCTCTTTAATGAGGATTTGCTAATTTTTAAAATAATTAGATGCCAAACTGACACCCACACACCAAAAAATCTGTGTTCTCAGAAAGGAGTTATCACACACCAACATCAAGGGAGCTTCATAAATATTGCTTCTTCATATTGGCCTTCTAGTCCATTACAATGTAGTGGTTTCAGTCATGAAAAATAATGTTTGAGCAAAGAGTTATTTATAAATGAAGTACAAATGAGCTTCCAAAATTTTTCTGAAAATAAAGTGTATGACTTTTCTCAGAGAAGAGATATTAGCCGTTTGACTAGGTTCTAATAATTTTAAGTTTTAATACTTCCCTAAAAATGCAAAGCATAAGCTTCACTTGGCATAACTTTGTTTGTAATGTTAATATCTTTTTTCCTTTGTTCATCACACACCAAAAAATCATTTCTAGAATACTGTATCAGATACAGAAATTTCCATCATATTTTTATCATCCTTATTATTTAAGTATTACTATCGCTCTCACATCAAAAAGATAGTGGAACAGTGTTTAAAAAAAAAAAAAAGTATCTTTCCTGACTGTCCTAAGCAGTCACTAAAGTGAATATATTTGGCACTAAATCAGAAACTCCAGATATGTGATGTGGGCATATTAATTCACCATTGGGAAAGCTTAAATAATTCAACTGGCCAGACAAAAATATCTGTCCTTTCAGTAGAGAGGACTATGGCTGTGTTCAAGCTAAAAAGAATATTCTCATCTTTGAATTAAAGTTGAAGCCACACGTAGATTTACTCTTTCAGTAGTAAAAATAGCAACCATTTATTGACGCTATTATATGCAGGCACATATCAGATGCTTTACATATATTATTTAATGTAATTTAATCCCTACAATAATACTGAGGTAAATATAGCATTATTCCAGTTTTGTAACTGTGGAAACTGAGTCTGAAAGATTAAGTAAGATAACACAGCTTGTGGCAGAAGAGCTGGGATTTAAACTTAGGGATGACTGCAATGCTGTTCTTTGTGTCTGCCCCGTGAAATATTTCAGGTGAGGCTCTATTTGTGCCTAAGCCTTTGTTTGTGAAATAGCTAGCTGGGTATGGGGTAAAGGCCTTGGAAGGGCTTTAGGGCAGGGCTAGCCCTTCACTCTCAGGGTGAACTCTAAGATCTTTCCCTTCACTAATATCAAGCACTAAGAAGTTAGACTAACCAGTCATAGACATCCCTAATGTCAGGATGAATTTGACATGGAATCATCAACTCTAATCAAGCCAGGTCTACTCATCTCCTAAATATCAAATGCATTTATGACCATTTACCATTGAACTAACGCTGTCCATGTAAGCTTACAATTTGCTGATCATTTACATTTACATTTATCGATACTGGTTAAGATCGATATTTTGTGCTTACAGAGGAAAATTTAGGAGACAAATAATTCATGCCTCCCCAACCAAAGGTCCTGTAAAGTAGAATTTCTTGAAGTTAACAAAGATTATTACATTTTCTGTCAATCTGTAAATCAAATGTTTGCACATCTATATTTACCAACTCAGACTTGTCTATGGTTTGAATTCCCAAATAATTATTGAATACAAATAAAAAATAAATGAAAAGAAATATTTTATATTCATTAAAAGTAAAATAATAATGGACCTGTAAGTTATGGGACAAGTAAACAGTTAAAAATGACTACAAATTGAAACTAAGAACTAATGGGAAATCTCAGAAAGAAACAACAGTTTGAGACAGCAAATGTTACTATTTGTCATGTAATCTTAACAGCATTACTCTTTCCTTCTGGTTGTCTACCTGTCCTAACAGTTGAGTGGTAATAGATTCAGGTTGCAAATCCCTGAGTTCTAAAGATACCGAATTTATGTAATCTAGGTATCTTTAAAAAAATAAAAATACATATTTTTAAAAAATAAAGATGCTGAGCATGCTAAACTTTCATCATAGACTTCCGTAATTCATCTCCATTAGGGAGAATAATGCATGCAGATAGCAGCTGTAAATGTCAACAAGCTGCTCTCAAGAACTCAACTGGGAGGTTTCAAGGAAGTCAATTTTCTCAGAATCCTCCAAACTTGAATATGTGCATTGGCCCAGTATTTCTACTTCTAGGAAACTCTCCCACATATATATATAAGATATATTTACCAGGACATACACTGTAGTATTGTTTGTAATAAAGAAAGAGTAAGAGGATGGGGAAGTTAAACCCTTATCAATAAAGGAGTGATTAAGTAAATTATTATTACTAGTGAACTATTAGAAAGAATAAGGTAAATTTTTTTCCTATGGATATGAAAAGCTCTCTAAGATACATTGTCAGGTAAAAATAAACAAGTTAAAAGATAATATTTATAGTATGATAACATCTTTAAAAATAAATATTTCTATGTATGTGTTTAAATGCATAGAAATGGGACTGGGAAAACATATGACAAATTTTTAGTGTTAGTTTCATTTGTGAAGAAGATGAGTAAGTGAAAAGGAGTTTTTGCATTTTTCTGACTATTTCTACATTATTTGAATATGTTATCATGAGAATCAATTTCTATATTATTTATATAATAAAAACAAAGAATTTGCTTATATTACTGGGACATCGCCCTTTAATATTCAGTATCACTGAAGGACATATGTACTTGGTGGTGTGCTTTATGTATGTGTGTATACTTAACAATTTGTAATTAATATGATTCTCTGGTCTGAGATATATTTAAAATTTCACTTCATCTTTAAATCTAAATTAATTTGAAAATTTGTATTTGTTGAAATCAGGTGGAGAAAAGAAATGCATTAAATCCACGTAACAAACCAAGCCAATCCAGGCACTATCAGCAAGCAAAAATATTCTTAAGTATAGAATCCCAGAACCAACATTTTCTTGAAACACATTGATTTCCTCATGATTGTATCTTGAGTTTCAATAATAGCATTTATAGCTTCCCTACACCTGAATAATCAAATAGAAGATAGGGTTACCTAGAATGACAACAAATGGTGAGGTGGCAGAAGACTCTGGCCTTGATCTGAATTTAGAAATTAATCACAAAATCCACTTTGTGAACAGCATGTGCTGCTTTATACCCTATCACCTCTGTACAGCTGCATGTGGTATAACACCTGCATTTATCATCTCAACAGTTGTTGTGTGGAAGGAGCAGGTAAGAAATTCCTCTTTCATTAATCTTTCATTAAAATGCCTAATTCAAATGAAAAATACTCTGCATCTCTGTATTTATATTTCACTGTTCCTGATGAAGAAGGCACTATAATAGAGGAACTGCTGGATCAGAAGATACTAAGAAATTAATTAACCTTAAATATTGTGGTCACTGATATCAATGGTTACTAAGTATTATGAAAAATACAAACACTAACAAATCCAGAAGCTCATCATAAAACTCTGATACCCTGAAGTACCCACAGCTTTCTGTCCTTTTGAAACTTCTAAGGTATATGCATGACACAACTCCTCTTTGCTCTCCATTCACTAATTTTTTGTCATTTCCAATCAAAATATTGCCTAAATTAATCCCACTTCCTTTTATTTGGTCTATTGCAAATAATCATAACTGTTTCTTTCTCATAAAATCTCTATAAATGTTTTACTTAGGCAAAATGACAGTACTTTTCTTATGATGCCTGAGATTTACATGAGTGAAACTTATATAATCTCATTATCTACAATTCCTCATGAATTATAACCCTAAACATCTGGAAGGGCCAGTTGTGTTGAATATTTCTATCCTTATTCCTCCCATAAAGACTATGGGTCCTACTTGATTAAATTTTCCTTTAGGGAGGGTAGAAAAGTAAAGAAGGAAGGAACATATTGAGTGCCTACTACCAGTTAGGCATTGTGCTGGATGTTTTTACAAGTTCTGTTTAATTCTCCCAGCAAACCACTGAAGTAGGTATTATTTAATTCATTTTGCAAGTGAGGAAACAAAGACTAAGAGTTTAGGTAAATTGTTGAATATTATATAGTCGGTTAAAGACAGAGCCTGGATTCCAGGCCTGGGAGATGCCATACCACCACTGAAATACAATTCTCAGAATATGAAATTCCAGATGCAGTTAATACTCATTGCAAAACTGGTACCTCCAAAATACACCTGTTCAATCCTTTTTGGACTTTCAGGCATTACACATGATCTTTATTCTCAGAACTCTCTAACCCTTTCCTCACCTCGGAGGAAAACTGATCCCACTAAACAGGACTATTAAATGAAAGATCATCTTAGGCTGGATTAGTTCAGACAGTCAAAGAAAAACAACATTGAATCACAATACAGAAAGGACTCACGTGCGTGTTTTGCTACAAACTCTCCACAGTTGAGAGGTGCTTTTTAGACAATGAACAAAGGTTACACAAGTTTTTACTGGGAGGGCTGTTATTTAATACAGTGTGAACAAAAAGCCCTCCTGAAAGAAAAGATTTTCGGGAAAAGATCACTCACTGTGGGAAGAGTGTTTGATAAGTGTCAGTGTTTGATCCTAATCTAAACATTTCATAACTTTAGCAGAGACTCTTGCTTAACTGATTCCAACACTGTTGAACAGCTTTTAACAGCCATTCCTCCAACCTGAGTTGTGGCTAACTACAGGGTTTCCTGGAGGGAAAGTATAGATTTAGACTGTAGAGAAAGGGGGAAAGTGAGCTGGTAAGGGTTTTGGAGTGGGCAAAGGGAAAAATGAAGACTATGGGTATTTAGTTGAAGACTATAGATAAATATACAAATTCATGTTAATGATGCCCTGAATTATTTTAGTAACAAAGCAAGGAATAAAATGAAGAATTTAATAATTCACTTTTGAAGCCAGTATATAGCAGTATCATATAATAATGTTTACAGCGGGAAAGTGACATGAGAATTCAGCCTTCAGAGACTGGTTGAGAAAAAAAGGAGGACACATTTAGTATGAAACCTTTTCACAAAGGTTAGTATTTGCTCTGGGAAAAATTAATTTAATTTCTATCTGTTTTCTTTTTTAGTTCTTGAACAGAAGATGCAATTTCACAAGTATATTATAATAATAACTACATCTTTAAACATTAATATCAGCAAAATGTTTTTGGATTTCAGATATTTAAAAGGTAATACTAATTGTTCCTACAAGGGCTTTTGATTTTTTTTTTTAAAGATTTGTTTTTTATTTATTTCTATCCCCTTCCCCCCGCCCCAGTTGTCTGCTCTCTGTGTCCATTTGCTGTGTGTTCTTCTGTGATCGCTTCTATCCTTATCAGCAGCACCGGGAATCTGTGTTTCTTTTCGTTGCGTCATCTTGTTGTATCAGCTCTCCGTGCGTGCGGTGCCATTCCTGGGCAGGCTGTACTTTTTTCCACGCTGGGCGGCTCTCCTTACAGGGCGCACTCCTTGCGCGGGGGGCTCCCCTACACAGGGGACACCCCTGCGTGGCACGGCACTCCTTGCACACATCAACACTGTGCATGGGCCAGCTGCACACGGGTCAATGAGGCCTGGGGATTGAACAGCAGACCTCCCATGTGGTAGGCAGAGGCCTTATCCATTGGGCCAAGCCCGCTTCCCCAGGGCTTTTGATTTTAACTTAAAAAACTATGCTTATTGTAAGAAATTTTTTTTCTACAAATTTTTAAACTTTATTTTGTACTTTTAATAACTGAAAATATAAGGAATCATTTAAAAATAAAAAGAAAATAGTTGAATAAAAACATACATTTCTCAATTAAATGTATTGATACAGATGAATTTTATGTTTTTGAATCATACAATATGTTACACAGTATATTGTGTTCACACTTTGTTCAAAGAAATGCAATCATACAGTATTTTTCATTTAGTGTCTGGCTTGCTTTACCCAACCTAATGTCCTCCAGGTTCATCCATGTTGTCATATGTTTTATGACTTCATTTATTCTTTTTTTTCCTTATTGTAAGAAATTTAATCATAACAGAAGAATAGACACTAAAAAATGAAATTACACACTGTATCTGTATCCCAAAGACCACGTGCTTAATTTTGAGAGGTAACTGCTATTACCTCTGATGAATACCTGTCACTATCATAAAAATATAGTTTTGCAACTAGCTTTTTTTCCTACTTGATTATTTTCTTCCATGTGGGTACATACAAATTTTCATTCTTTTTAACAATTTTGTAGCATTTCATATTATCTACCATAATTGTACTATAGTTTGTGTACACTTATTATGTTACCAACATTTTTTAATCTCTCCCTTATTGATGAATCTTTAGGTTGTCTCTAGTTTTTTGTATTTTATATACTGCTGTGATAAACAATCTCTGTGTGTATATGTATATGCATATGTATGGAATTTTTATTATGCCATTAGAAAATAACAAATCTAACATATAACAGCTAATTTTTAGTCAGGGCTATTATTTGGGCTGAGTCCCTTTATTTCTACCTCCATTTAATGAACTTAATGATGATAGGACAGCTATTTTTTAAACTTTTAAAATTGCAGTTTATCATTCATACGTGAACATCCATAAATTATAAGTGTATAGTAAAAGTTGTGAATTTATGAAACAAACATGCATATCATCATACAGGATGGCCATACATCACTCTACCGCCAACACCTTGCATTGTTGTGAAACAATTGTTACAAACTATAAAAGAGCATCATCAAAACATTACTATAAACTATAACCAATATCTTACATTTGGTGTATTTTTTCCCTGTATTAGTGGTATATAACACCCTGTATTAGTGGTATATACTTGTAATAGTTCATGTGAGAATGTTCTCATATTTGTTCTGTTAACTACAGTCCATCTTCCTCCACAGGATTCATTGCATTATACAGTCCCATGCTTTATACAATCTATTCAAAGAGTACACTCAGTGATTATCATATTCATCATAAGGACAGCTATTTTTTTAAAACGTGTTTAAAAAGCACATAAGGGAGGCTCTCATTGTATGTACATGCGAGTATGAAAATAAACTTACACAAGGGAAATATTGGAGAATGAGCTATGTGGCTCTGTGGCTATGGATTAATGGCGATGTTTGAGAGTGGTGATCATATATATCAAAGTATTCAGTCTTCAATCTCAATTACTTATGGGAGTGGCAGAAGAAATAACGGGTGCTGCTTCATGCACATTGTGTGTGTATATGTTGTGTGGTGGGAACAGGGGTTTGTGCTTTTATCTAGAGTCCCAAAATTATTTTTTTTGGAATTGTGTGTTTCCCAACATAAAGCACACTAGTGTACTAATTTAGACTCTGAGGATTCAGGGTTTTTTTAAAATAGAATGGAATTAAATTTTTTTTAATGAATGAGCATGAACAAATTTGCCTATATACATAGATGTCTACAGAAGTGGATTTTGAGAATCCCAGCACATTTGAGCTGAAAGAAACTATAAAGGTCATTGAGTCCTTATACTACAGAGAATGAGGTCCAGAAGGCTAGGTGATTTGCCCAAGTTTATACAGCCAGTGAGTGCAGAAATAACCAGAATCCAGATGCGTGTACCTAGTGCAGGGTCTTTTTCACCATTTTCAAGAATGGACTAATCAATAAAAATGAATCAATTAAGCATGGTTAGCTCTTTACATCAATAGAGTTGGAAGTAAAAAGGAAAGTTGGTAAGTCTTTGGCTTGTTGTGATTAATGATAAGAGACTTAAGGCCTAGTGTGGGCCCTGAATTGTCCTGATCTGGATACCTTTCCTATACTCTGCACCAGAACCCCTGCTGAGGGAAATCACAGCTGGGAACTGCTGAGTCTGGAAGTTAAGACTGCCATTTGGCCACTTTGGACTTCTCATGCCTCTGAATCAAAAGGCAAATAAGGGAATTACTATACTGGCTGGAATGATTGATCCTAATTATCAAAGGGAAATAAGATTGTGACTACACCATGGAGGTAAAGAAGAGTTTGCCTGGAATACAGGAGATCCCCTAAGGTGTCTCTTAGTACTACCATGCCTTGTGATTAAAGTCAGTAGAAAACTGCAACAACCCAATCCAGGCATATCTACCTTGTGTCAGCTCTCCGTGTGTGCGGCACCATTCCTGGGCAGGCTGAACTTTCTTTCGCGCAGAGAGGCTCTCTTTATGGGGCACACTCCTTGCGCGTGGGGCTCCCCTGCACGGGACATCGCTGCATGGGGACACCCCTGCGTGGCATGGCACTCCTTGCGCACTTCAGCACTTCACATGGGCCAGCTCTACATGGATCAAGGAGGCCTGGGGTTTGATCCATGGACCTCCCACGTGGTAGATGGATGCCCTAACCATTGGGCCAAGTCCGCTTCCCTTCTTCCCTCTCTTATTCCTTTGTTATATAACATAAGTTATATAAACTTTATGTCATAGCAGTTAAGTTACAGGATAAGAGTAAATATTACCCAAGAACTTGCATTTTCTTTTAGGGAAAGAGTTAGTGTATTTTCAGTTGTATGCAGGGCAGTTGTGTCATGTTAGAAAGAAGTATGACTATGTTACTGTCTTTATTTGAAGATTAAGTATGGTTATGGAGATTTGTATGAGGGCCAAGTTGACAAGCAGTGGGCTGTAATAGTTGCTTTCATGTGTCAACTCATTTAGGTTATGATGTCCATTTGTTTGGCCAAACAAGTACTGGATTGATTGTTACTGTGAAGGTATTTTGTAAATGGATTGATTGCAGCTATGGTTGATTGCATCTAAAATCAATGAAGGAGATTGCCCTCAGCAATGAAGGGAGTCTCATCATCCAGTCACTTGGAGGATTTCAGAAGTCAGAAAGAAGAATTTCTACCTCTATTTCAGTCAGCCAACTTCTAGGCAATTCAATTTCATCTTCATTGGAGTTTCCAAGTTGTGACCTACTCTGTGGAATTTGGAGTTACCAATCTCTCATGGTCACATAAGCCAACTCATGAATTAACTCTCTTTATATCTATATCTATATCAGCTATATATCATTGGTTCTGTTTTTCTGGAAACACTGACTAACACAGCAGCTGCCCACATAACAATTAACTATTAACAAACAGGCTATATGGAAGATGATTTGAAGCATAAAGATTGTAGCCTGAGCTCCTGATGAATAATGGAGCTGCTAAACCAGCCCTGGAAATGCTATCCCTGGACTTCATTTATATGAGAATGAGAAAAACCTTCCCTCTTGTTTAGTCTACTGTTATTTTTTCTTTCTGTTAAATGTAAGTGAATCTAATTTTAACTGGTAGTCATATAAGACTGATGATTTGATGGAGTGAAAAGGTGGACTAATCCAAACTTTCTCCTCTAACAACTTGCCTTTATGCCTCAAATTATCAATACTAAAATTAAGTTTTTTTGGAGTTGAAATAATTAGTCCAGTGCTGGTTTGGCTCCACTATTCATCAGGAGCTCAGGCTACAATCTTATGCTTCACCATCTTCTGTGCATGGCTTCCAGATTCAAAGTCACCTCATTGACTAAGAGATTTGTTAGGGCTTTTATCCTTATGTTCCAAGTCAGTATTCCCCACTCTCACCCCTTTTAAAGGTCCTTCCCAAAATTCCTAACCCTTTCCACTTTTACTTGATCACATCTAGCCACATGAGGTTGAAAGATAGTCTGAAAAATATAGTCATTTAGATGGCCACATTCCTAAAGTTTACATTATAGAGTACAAAGGGGAAAATGACATTATGAGGCAATACCAGTTCCTACAGGGTGGAACTAGATAGTTCACTTCACAGTGGAGGAACCATCCTGTAAGGATCAGAGGTCTAAGGTCAACGAGATACTTTATTTGCCCCTTAAATTCAGATAACATCTGAACTTTAAAATCCCAAAGTCCCCAACTTTTAAAGAACACTGCAACATAGTCATTGAACAAAAACACATCTCTTGATTTTTCTTTTGAGAATATGTGCATGTGTCAGTGTGTCAATGTAAGGTAATCTTAGCTTACTCTGTGTACAAAAGCATTACTTGAAAATAACAATAAACATTGAGACAGAATTTTTCAGAAAATCTATAAGAGGCCATTCTTGAGGGAAGGTTAAATCTAGCACATATGTGCTCATGCTGGAAAGGACGGGGTGGGGACTGGGTGCTAATTGTGGTAGGGCTGTGATTTGGCCAAGTTCCTTTAAACGTGATGAATTTACATGTAATTTCCAAGTGAAGCATTGAAATTTTTTTGAAAATAAACTCTTTAAAGTGTTGGATAATCTATGTTCAAAATCTATGACATAAAGACATTGGCTATAACTATTTATAGTATCTTAAAAACCAGGTCTTTTTGGTTTAGATTGATTAAAACTTGAGAGACCCCTGCTCTCCCTTTCAATATTCTTAGAATCTCAGTATAAACCTATATGATTTTAAAGTTTAATGTAAAATGAGCATAAGGTTGCCCTTATTTTAAAGATTTTAAATAATTATATTTCAACTTTGGCTTTAGCTTCCTATCAACCACTCATATCTCCAGCTACACTCTGGTGGTGATTGACATCTCAGAGGTCTAGGCCACCTGTGAAAGTTTTAAATATCATCTTCTTGAATTTATTATGCATAAAGCTCAAAATAGGTTTGGATGGCACCTACTGAAGCAGAATTAAATGAGAAAAGAGTTGCAGTGGCCACAAAAAATATACATTTATCTTTTGTATAAAGGCAATTATCAGTATTTTTTAACTATCAAACATAAATTGAGATATTCACAATTAAATTCATATATTTTGTGCTAAATATATCAATTCATGAAATGGTTAAGTATAAATAAGCTAACTCTATATACTCATGAAGGGAATTATTAGGCAATGTCTTTTTCTTTCCTGCCAACATGTTATTCTAATTGGTCCTAACTCTCTAGACCCTCTGAGAAAATGCAAAATTGAACAAAAGGCATGATATTTGCCCCAAGGCAATCTTCAATGGGTGATATAGAAAACATACACATTAAAGAAATGCAAGCATGCAAAGCATAAATACTTAATTTAGATCCAACTCATTCATATTTTGAGGTAATCCAGATACAATATGATATAATTTTTGAAAGAATGTATTCATTTGGATTTATACTTTTGATATATTATTTTTCATACTGTTATTGTGAACTTTGATTTCATGGAATTTTATCTTTGTCTAACATACTTCTATTACTCTAAATCACATTACTTTTTTTTTTTTTATTGATCTTTTTTTTTTTTAATTGACTTTGTAATAATATTACATTAAAAATATATATGTGAGGTCCCATTCAACCCCACCCCCCCACCCCCCCTCTCCCCCCCCAACAACACTCGTTCCCATCATCATGACACATCCATTGGGAAATCACATTACTTTTATTTTTTTAAGATTTTTATTTATTTCCCCCCCCCTCCCTCCATTGTCTGCTCTCTGTGTCCATTCACTGTGTGTTCTTCTGTGTCTGCCTGTATTCTCATTAAGCAGCTGATCCTGGGATCTTCTGGAGTGGGAGGGAGGCAATCATTCTCTTATATCACCTCAGCAACCTGGTCTGCTGCATTTCTTATTATCTCTCCTCTGTGTCTCTTTTCATTGCGTCATCTTGCTGCGCCAGCTCTCTGCATGGGCCAGCACTCCTGTGCAGGGCAGCACTCCTGCACAGGGCAGCACTCCATGTGGGCCATTACTCTGCATGGGCCAGCTCGCCACACGGGCCAGCTTGCCCTCACCAGGAGGCCTTGGGTATCAAACCCTGGACATCCTATATGGTGGATGGGAGCCCGTTTGCTTGAGCCACATCTGCTTCCCCACATTGCATTTAAATAGGTTATAGTTATATTTTTCATGACTTTAACTTATCCCCCTCCACTTTCATGCTTACTTCCGATATTCATATTCATTCAACATATACTTATTGAACTTATTGTGTGCAAGGCACTGTTCTAAGAAAAAACTAATTAGGTTTTATTTTATGACCTGCCCCGTATATAGAAATATGCCCATATCCAATTATTGAATCATTGATGAACCATCTTTAAACCTCAAGAAATGTTTAACTCATTCATTCACTCACTTCTTTTTGTTCCTCATTCTTTCCCATGAACTTCAAATTTTGCCTCTAGGAAGATGGCCTCTAATTCTTTTCTACATCCTTGATGCCCTACCTGAATTTTATTTCAATGTTACCACATACGTACAAAACACATTTGGATACCCTTCCCTAAACTGATCTTTCTTCCCTCCCTCCCCCCTCCTTGCCTAGAGTATTACAGAACATTCTAGGTGGTTGGAGTATAACAGTGAAAAAAACTTACATTCTACTGGAGGGAGATAGACAATAAACAGTGGGCATATTAAATTACTAAATTATAGAATATGCTAGAGGTAACTCTGTGGTAAAAATAAAAAGTAGAGCAGGATAAGCTAAAACAGGAACTTTGCAATTTTAAATACGATGGTCCAGGTAATTCACATAGAAAAGGTGGCATATATGCAAACTTTACAGTGGGTGAGGAAATTAATTGTGATTATCTGGGGGAAGAGCTTATCTTGTGTATATCCAAAGTAAAAGCAAATAAGGAAGTGAGAACAGCCTATAAAAAGATTCTAAGGAAGCAGCTTATCTGCCTTCTTCCAGGAAGAGCAAGGAGGCCCGAGTGTCTGCAGCAGAGTAAGCAAAGGTGTGAAGAGTAGATTAGATTCCAGGCGTAGCTGAGGGGAGGGGACTGGCCTTGTAGGGCCAGTGTAAGAACTCTGACTTTGATTCTAAGTGAATTGGGTGACTTTGGAAGAGGGGCAGTATCAGTCTTATGTTTTAGAGGGTCACTCTGGCTGCTGTGTTGGGAATAGAGGGGACAGGATAAAAGGAAAGAGATCCGTGAGGAGCCTATTGCAAAAATCCAGGAAGAGATGATGGTGGTGATAGCCAGTAGTGGCTGGAGAGGTTTTAGAGGTAAGGAAATGGAGTCTTAGAAAGCAGAATTAGCTTGTCCTGCAGACTGACTCTAGAAGTTGAGCTCTTTACTGTGTTTGCTGCCTCTCACTGGGACCCTTTTAACCTCAAATAATATCTCATGAAGTAGGTATGAATTGTACCCTAAAAATGACTGATCATTTCACACAGTCAGCTTTCAGATTGTTAAAGGAAAAACTACTTTTACTAGTCAAATTTCAAGTCCTGCCCATCCTTCAAAGCCCATATCAACTCTAGAGATCTACTTACTTAAAATCCTATTACATTATATAGATTTTTATCATTCCTCAACTGCATTGTGAATCCTTGAGGACAGGAATCAAGATTGCATCTGTCTCCTCAAAATTTCCAGGAATAGACTACAAGTATAAGTATTTTTAAATATTAGTTAATTGATTGACTGATTTTTACCGGCATCATATTTTAAAAGTAATCTACAAATAACGAAAATGTTATTTAAAAATTCTGATAAGGAAAAGAGAAGATATTAAAAAAAAGTCTGTGCTATTATGCTTCAATATGTGTTCATCAATTGTAACAAATGTACCACACTAATGAAGGATGTTGTTAATGGGCAAAAGTGTGGAAGGGGGAGGGAGTGGATAATATGGGAATCCCCTATATTTTTTATGTGACATTTATGTAATCTAAAGCTTCTTTAAAAATAAAATATTAATACTAAAAAAGGTCTGTGCTATATATATAAACCTCAACAATAATATGTGGTATTTATATAAGGAATTTATTATCAAAGAACACAATTCCTCTTATTTATATAGTACATTACCATTTACTTAACCCTTTTACTCAAATTATTCAATTGATCATTGCAGTGACCATATGATTTTATTCTCATGCATTTTTTTAAAAAATTACAAGATAACTTTTGGTAAGAGTTGCATAACGTATCAAAGGAAATATCAATCCAAAGCTAAATTTAAATTCTATTCACTGTACCTTTAGAATTTATATTTTATAAGAACTAGTGAAAAGCAGAAAAGATAATTAATCAAGAGTACACTCTGCTGACCTGAAAGTGACATTAATTCTATCGTAAATATTCCTACTTTCATCAAATATTTTCCATGCACAGATCTGCACACAGTCCCTTTTACAGGTGAATTAATCACATACTTAAAGCTGACCTCTCTGTCCTCTTTCAGCACCTCGCCATTTGATGTGGGTTTTAAATGTCACCTATTACTAGTATATCCTTTTTTCCCCAACCACACACAGATCATTAATCATGCTCAATTCTATTCAACATTTTAGAGAGTGGTATTAACTCCTCTGCATGCCTGGAGCTCCCATCACACTCAGATAAATTACCACTTCTAGGTTCTCAACCTTTCTTCAGATTTTCACCATAAATTCTTTCAGTTGAACTCAAAATACCTTACTACAGTTCCTTCTCTATTATCTGTGCTAATGACTCACTGGAGTAAGTGAGAGCCACAGAAAGCTTGTAACCTCAAGGTAGCCTTTGATCCTCCCCCCTACTGCCCTTTACATGAGTTGCTAATGAGCAATGAAGTTGACAGATTGAAATGTCATCTCTTTCTGCCCACTGATGTAAGTGTTAATGAAAAGGAATATGACAAGGGGCTGACAGGACATTAGGAAAGAAAAAGTGAGGGGCTGGCTGACCCATATGACAGCCAGCTCTCCTTGATAATTGAGTTTATTTTAGTTATTTCCTTTACAAATTATCCTGTGAGTTGGAGTTGAATATTGCACTCTTCTTATCTTTGCTTTGTGACCAAGTAAGTCATTGAGTACTTCCCAATCACAGAGTTTTCATCTATTCAGATAGGTCAACAAGAATTTTCCTGGCAATTTCATAAATCAAAAGTATAGGAAATGGCTTGCTATTTAACTAATAAATCCTTAAAAACACACAAAAATGTATTACAAGTCACGACTCAAATCCCCTCTATTGTAAGGAAATGAGAGGATTTTCAACGGACTGTGAGGTCAATGGCCCTAACTTCAAGATCCCACATGGTGCCTCATACATACTTTGCTGCCATAAATGGAAAACACTTAGTAGTCTGAAAACAAATAGAGGAGAAGTTTACACAATCATAACTTCCTGTCTCCCTGACAGAGACAAAGAGAATGCAGTAAGCAGGAAACCCAGTACTATCCAGTCATCCTTCTGGATATCATACTTTTGGAAACATCCTACTTCCCCAATGCCTCATTTTCTAACTCTCTTCAGAATCCGTAATTTCTGGAAACAAATAAATCAGGCAACAGGAGGTGAAGAGAGCTAGCAATAATACACTGCAACTTTAGAGATCTGGCATTTTCCTTGTTAAAGTCAAAGCAACAACAACAAACTACAGAAGCAGGAAGAGCCTGGCAAAGGCATAGACTGAGATGGAGAGAGATAATGTCCCTCTCAAGGGAAAATACCACCAAATCCAAAGAAGAGATACCTGCTTGATGTGAGATTTTGAAGAGAAGCTATAAAAGACCATCATGTTCTTCAAGTGAAGATCTAAGAAGGGGATTTTACCAAAGACCAAGTAGGCAGGGAGCTAGAAGAAGAGGAAACCATTTACCCTGCCTATTGGCAAATATGAACATTGGAGAGAACTCATAACATTCCAGAGTGGGTAAATGGAGAGAAAATAAGATGAGATCCTGAACCTGAAAATATGGAGCATTGGGAGTAATGGAAGATCCTTCTGAAAGTTTAGAGTAAAAGCGTACTTTTAAAAAATTTAACACAGTAACCAGAAGATACATTTTTTAGAAGAGTAATATCATCAATAAGGGCAAGATTTTATTATTTTTCTGAAAAAGGAGAAGAAAGTCATGAAGAGATAACACAAAGATAAAATGACAACCCACTAAGTTATAAAGACAATTTGCCAAGATGAAAAGGAATATGAGTGAGATAAAGAAAGATTAAAAGGAATTAAAAATGCAAAGTGAGAAGATAATATTAAGGAGAGAAGACAACTGAGTATAGCCTCCAAGAGATAGGTTTTCCCAAGTAAGAAATTAGGGTGGGGGAAACAAGGTAACATTGAAAGACATAATTGAAGAATGGAATTCCTGGAACTGAAAATATTAGCTAAATATACAAAGTGAAATAATTCACTTTATTGCTAAAAAAAATATTAGGAATAGACCCATATTTAGATATGTGCATTACTTTATTTTTTAAATAAAATATTTCAAATATACAGGAAATTAGAGAACATTATAATGAATATCCCAGTACCCACCATTCAGATTTAGCAAAAATAAACATTTTGCTTATTTATATAGGTCCTTTTTTTTAAAGAAGTAAATTATGGGTACAGTTAAATCTACCCAGGTATGGGGCATTTTCAGGACTTGGAGTTGTCCTGAATGATATTGCAGAGAAAGATGCAGGACACTGTATATCCTGCCATAACCCACTGGACTGGGGAGAGTGTGAACTACAAATGTAAACTAAGGTCCATGTGGTGTGGCCGTGCTCCAGGGTGTATTCACCAAATGCAGTGAATGTGCCTTACTGATGAAAGGGGATGTTGATGTGAGAGGAGCGGGGGGGGGGGGGGGGGGGGGGGGGGAGACAAGGAGTGGGCAATATAGGATCCTCTTATTTTTTTTAACATAATGTTTGTATGATCTATTTATCTTAAAAAAAAAAAAAGACAGTAAAACATACACACACACAAAAGCTACTCAATCTCATTTCCCTTCTCCTAAGAAATAAAAACTAAACTGAAGTTGGTATGTATCTTTCCAGTTTATGATTTTGTATTTTCTTATATTTGCATGGATCCATAAATTATGCCCAAGTTAAAACTTAAATTTTAAACTTTACAAATATGGGATAATTTGTGTAGCATCTTTTAAGTCATTGTAAGGAAATTTGATTTCCACATTGAATGAGATGAGAAGCCATTGGAGGGGTCTGAGCAAAGGAATAGCATGATCTGACTTATGTTTTCAAAATGTCTTTAACAATAGACTGTAGTAAGCTAAGGGTGGGAGCAGATGACAGTGGTTTAGACCAAGAGTGATAGCAGTGCAGAAGTAAGTGAATGAATTCTGAGCATATTTTTGAGGTAGAACCAACCAGATAATTTCTATCTTATTCATACATGTATCCCTATTATGCATCACAGGGCATAGCAATTCTCTACATTACCTAAAAATTTACATTCTACATGTAGCAGGAAGGATTGTTAGGAAGCAAAGACCACTAACTATAATGCAATAGAGTGCCAGCGCCTCTTGTATTCATGAAGGAAAACTTTCTCCTGCTTATATTCCATATGCTACTGATGTTATAAGATTCTGTTGATTAATGAATTTGTGGGAAAGTTGCCCATTTAAATTATATAAATTAGTATATCTAAAATATATTCCATTTGGAAGCATTTCTCAATGATACCTGTCAAGGTAAGGGAGTTAGTTGCTCCTTATCGTGGTCCCCAAACCCTTGGAAATGTTTTCTTGATACTTGAAGGAGAGTTTGGCTGGGTATAAAATCACATTCATAATTTTTTCTTGAGTGTTTTTAAAATGCTGCTCCATTGCTGCCTTGTTTTGTTTTTGAGAAGTCCAACAGCCAGTCTAATTATCTTGCCTTTGTGAGTTACTTGATTTTTTTTGACCTAGAGACTTTTTCTTTACCTTTAATATCTAATTGTTTCATTCCACTTTGTCTCAGAATTGATCACTGCAGGTCAATTTTCCCTGGATATATTTCATTTACAGAAAGCTTTCTTGAGTTACAGTTTTAAATATTAGATTGTTGCATCATTTTGTTTATCTTCTTCAGGAACTCCAGTTACATTTTAATTGTATCTTTTTCTATCTTCCATTTCACCCAAATTATCTGTGACCATTTTTACTTTTGTCTTTATCTAATTTTCATACTCTTCATTGTTTTTCTTCTTTTCTTCAATATCCTTTACTGAGTTTTCATATGCATCTTCTTGATGTTTATCTTGTAGTTATTTCTTCATATCTAATATGATTTTGTCTTTTTCTTCTATTTATTTTCTGAGTTCAATGCAAGTTCCCTTCATTTCTTCTCTGTTTTCTTTAATTCCTGTCCTTAGTTTTCAATTTCTGATTTAAGATTTATTTTTTTATACCTCAAAGTGCTTGATTGAAGATATTTACTTCATTTTGGAGCATTGTGTTGCAAGGGTTTTTTATTCTACTCTTTGTTGTTTGCTTGATTTTTAGGAATTTTCATCAGTTGAATTGTTTGGATTCTCATTTTCTGTAGCTTCAGAGAGCTAAAGACTGTACACCTTACCTCTTTGGACAAGGTTGGCAGTTTAGTATGGTTCATAAAATTCTTGGTTTAAGCACTGTTTTCTGCCAGTGTAGCAAAGTATGGCCTATTTATTGGATGACTCTTTTGGGGAAGTGGTTGGGAGAGGGTTTGTGTTTCATTGGTATTTTTATTTTCTTTTGTCTTGCAAGTTCTAAATTTCCTACTCTGCTTGCTTTTTTTTCTTCACTGCCTGGCTTCCAAAGAGTGCTTCTCCCTTCCTTTAGCCTTTTGCTCAGCACCCCCACTCCACCAAGTTTTACCTTTCTAGGACTGTCTCTTCTATCCTGCACACACGTTTAAGTGCCTTACCTATAATATATGTGCTCTGAAATCACAGTACTTTTTTTCAGTATTTTCACATTTATGGAGAATTTTCTTCCTTTCATAGTGATGTTAGATCAATCTTAGGCCTATCACTAGATCCATTATCTCTTGTGTTTTTTTTCCAAACTACCCTTACTCTGTGCAAAGTATTGAAGCAGGTACAGAGGAGATAGCTCACTGGGATTTAATATTTATTTTTCTACTTAAAAGTAATTTCAAGTTTGGTCATTCTCTGTCTTTGCAGAAGGTATGGGTTTTGTGTAGTTTTATTTATTTTTAATGTGCAATTTTTAAAAGAGAATATGTGGGAAGATTCAGATTTATGATGCTGATATTATTTCAACTACCCAGAATTCCCAATTTAATCCTTTTGAAATTAATTTCTGAGATTGCTTTGATTCTTGAGAATCATTTGATTGGCTAACTACAAAAAGTGCTGATTAGCTGACTATTAATTAAAGCAATGGGTTCTATTGGTTGAAAACTCTCTTACCCTATTGGTTGACTCAGGATCCCTTTCCCTATTGGTTAGTTCAGGATCCCTCTTCCTAGGAGTCCCAGGCTCAGTTAGCTGCTCACTCCTTCAGTTTTTATAAAGGGTGTTTATTTGGGGTAGAAGCTTACAGTTACCAGGTCATAAAGCATAATTTACTTCCTTCATCAAAGTCTATTGCCACCTGTTGGAGCAAGATGTCTGCCAATGTCTGCCAGGGTTAAGGCTTCCTGGGTTCCTCTCTTCCCAGGGCTCATTTCCCTCTGGGCTCAGCTCCTCTGTTTTCTTTGCAAGGTCAGATGAAGACTATGAGGCTTTCTAGGCTTTGCCTCTCTCCACAAGGCCAGCTGTAGACTATAAGCTGACCGGCCCAGCTCTGTCTCTTTTCCCAGGGCTTGATTTACTCCAGGCTCAGCTGCTCTGCTCCTCTGTGCACTTCCTTCCTGGGCTCCAGCTCAAAACTCCAGCATCAAAACTCCAACTCTCTTCTCTGCTGTCTAGTTTTCTCTGCGAGTCCCCGCCCCCTGAGGACTCAATGTCCTACTGACGTGGCCCAATCAAAGCCCTAATCATAATTTAACAATATCCAGGAACAGACCAGTTTACAAATAAAATCCAATATCTATTCTTGGAATTCATAAATAATGCCAAACTGCTACATTATCATTGGAAGAGAAAAGGAAAATGCAAATTTTTTCTTCTAAACTAACATTCATTTCCTTTCCAAAATCACAGTTATACTGACTTAGCATAATTTGGCTTATCACATTTTATATAAAAAACACAAAGATCATATGTATTTCTAAAAATAAAAGCAAACATAAAGCAATAGGAAAACCCCTCTAATTCCTGATTTAAAAAAATTTATTGTGCATAAATCCCAAACCAACAATTTTATTGAATATAATAATTCAATATAATATTGAATATAATATATTCAAAATATATAATTTTGGTGACATTTTTGTAGCCTTTGAAATAATTGATAATTTTAAGCAGAATACTGAAGTGCTCTGCATTTTGAGATGCTTTAGTTTGTTATTGTATTTTTCAGGCTCTATTTCCCAATGCTGAATTATTACCTATAAATAACTCTCCACTTCCACAGTAGACTTCTAATAGTCTTATATTTTAAATGACATTACTATTCCTATTCAACAGATTTTCATGTTAACCAAATCTCTCAGAAGATGGGTGACATGAAATATTAATTAATTTATGGAATTTTATAATTAACTTTAATTGAAACTACCTCAACACCGTGCCACATTACTTCAACACAATTGCTCTTCCATATCTATCAATGAAAATGCTTAGCCTGAGCAGCCAAAAATGTGCTTATGACTGTCACATAACAAGGTTACTGGGAAATCAGTGTCAGAATTTTCCCCTTATTAATCTAGTTCAATAGTCAAGATACACTCAGAGTAACATGAAGTCTGTAAAATTCTAATATCTTCCTGTTATAACATGAGGGAATTCCCAATTCAATCTTTTTGACTGCACTTATGATTAAGACATTTTCCCCATCTACTGTCAAAATTCACTTTTTCTTTATTTTCCAAACTTCTTCCAAAGATCAAGTCTATAAATTTGGCTAAACTTTGCCACATTTCCAAATTAAACCCAAATTGTTTCTGACTAGAGGAATAATACTTGTGTCAGATCTGAATTAATGGATGAGTCTGTGACGAAAACGAAAACATCAGTGGAATAAATTAAAAAGACAGTGCCACTTAATTTTGTTTCTTCACACCCGTCTTTATATAACTGACAAAACATAGATTATTTCCTTTCCTACTGAATTAGGCAGGGAAAGAAATGGCACATTCAAACTAGGTAACAGAAGAATTTAAGAGAGGGAATAAATGCAAAGTTGTGATTAGGGTTGGCGAGGCCAACAAGGCATCAAGACATTCAGGGACCATCACCTAGGCCTGCAAGGGCAATAGAAGAGAGTGGTTTCCAGAACTCAGTGGGGGGATGAAGCCAACCTGTAGCAACCTATTATGAAGGACCTAGGGAAACGTCCCTGTAGCAGTTTGATATTATTGGTGAATTCCAAAAAGAAATATTGGATTATGTTTGTAAACTGGTCTTTTCCTCTGGGCATATGAGATGATATTGTGTCAGTAGGGCATTGAGTCCCTGCCCCTTAGTGGGTGGGGGCTTGCAGATAAAAGGCATGGCAAAAGACAGAATTGGAGGGTTATTAATGTTGGAGTTTTGATATTGGAGTTTGATGCTGAAGCTGGAGCCTTGGGAAGAGAGAAATCCTGAGCCCAGGAAGAAGCAAGCCCTGGGAAGTGAGAAACCCTGAACCCAGAGAGAAGAAAGACCCCGGAAGGGAGGAACTCAGGAAGCCTGAACCCCCACAGATGTCGGCAGCCATCTTACTCCAACACATGAAAATAGACTTCGGTGAGGGAAGTAACTTACGCGTTATGGTCTGGTATCTGTAAGCTCCTACCCCAAATAAATATCCTTTATAAAAACCAACCAATTTTTGGTATTTTGCATCAGCACCCCTTTGACTGATTAATACAACCCCCAATCTTACCTCCTGGCTTCTTGTCATCTGCCAGTGCTGCCAGTTGTCTGATTTCAATTGGAAGCCAGAACAAGGGAGCCCATGGATGCAGTCCATACAGCCTTCTGTGGCAAAGAGCAAGGTGAATTAGAATGGTGAAGAGATATGGAGGAGCAAATGCAAAACATCCAACAGTTTTCCCTATTTTTAGTGACTCTGTCTTTGCCATCCAGTTATAAGTAACAGAAATACTGGGAAAAACTAAATAAGTTAAAATGTACTTTACATTCAATGACTATAACAAATCTCAAATTTTAAACATACATGAAACTTCTATTAATAGAAAAACTATTTTTCCTCCCACCACACAAACGTGAAACTAACAAGAATATTGGTTAAAACGGGTGTCAATTATTCTACTTGTGTTTCTAATATGCCAAGATCCAGTTCTCTTTGGGCTAATCTGAAAAGAACCTGACGGCCTTCCCAGTGTGCATTGTTTTGACACTTTTGATGCAATGAGGTGAACGCTTTTTATAAATGTTTGTGATCAGTTCCATTTTGATTATCAACAACAAGATTCTTAAAATTCTTAGCCAATAGCAGATTTTCAGCTTAGACATTGTAGTTTTCATTTCTAGATGTTTGATTTAGGTCTTGTTTATATCTCCTATGTCTCTACTTAATTTTTTGAAGATATGGAATACAATTGAAATATTTTGGTTTTGTTAGCAAATTTTTTATTGTCTTTTTTTAAAGATACATAGATCACACAAAACATTACAGGAAAAACATAAAAGGTTCCCATATACCCCACTCCCCACCCCACCCTCCGCTCCTCCCACATCAACATCCCCTTTCATGAGTGTGGCACATTCATTGCATTAGGTAAATACACCCTGTAGCACTGCCACACTGCATGGACCATAGTTCACATTGTGGTTCACACTCTTCCCCCAGTCCATCCAGTGGGTTATGGTAGGATATAAAATGTTCTGCATCTGTCTCTGCAATATCATTCAGGACAACTCCAAGTCCCAAAAATGCCCCCATATCACACCTCTTCCTCCCTCTCCCTGCCCTCAGCAACTCCCATGGCCAACATCTCCACCTGAATGACACAATTTCTTCTATTGCTAGAGTCACAACAGTTCTATAGTAGAATACCAGCAAGTCCACTCTAATCCATATTTTATTCTTCCATCCTGGGACCCTGGGATGGCAATGTTCACTCCACCTCTAAATTGAGAGGGGTCTTAGATCCCACACGGCTGATGGATATAATTCTCCTGCTTGTAGCCATAGACTCTCTCAGTTCCCTGGTGTGGTGGCTGACCATCCTCACCACCCTGTTAGCTGACTTGGGTAAGTCCAAAGAACTGGAGAGTAGGTGTTGCAACTCTGCTGATGCTCAGGGCACAGCTGGCATAAGGACAGTCCAGAGATTCAAGTCTCCTGAGCATACACCAACCCCAGCACCAAGCACAGATTCAGTTAAAGTGTCCAGAAGGGGCATATGTAGAAAAACCACATCTGAGTTCAACTCCATCATACTCAGGAGCACAAATTCCAAAGTGGGCCCACTGACTCTAGAGTTAGATGTAATATTGTTTTAATGTGCTTGTTGGCTAATTCTAATATCTGTGGCAGTTCTGGCTTAGTTTCAAATTGATTGATTATTATTCTCAATATGTATCATATTTCCTACTTCTTAATATGCTGGTGATTTTTTATCAGATGCCAGAAATTGTGATGCTTATCTTATAGGATGCTGGATGCTCTTATATCCCTAAAAAATTCTTGCACTTTGTTTTAGGACATGGCAAACTTACTTGGAATTACTTCGATCCTTTCAGATCTTGCTTTCAGCTCTATTAGGTGGGACCAACACAGCCTTTAATTTAGGTCTAATTTTGCCCCACTACTGAGGAAAAACCCTTCTGAGTGCTCTACATAATACCCTCTGATTTAAGAGGTTTTCCACTCAGGTTGGTGGGAAAAGAATTTTTCCCAGCCACATGCTATCTCCAAAGAGTATTTCCTTTAGTCTAGGGGTTCTTAACCTTTTTTGTTCCACGGAGCCCTTTGCCAGTCAGGTGAAAACCACGGACCCTTACTAAGTCCACACTAAACTGTGTATTATTTAATAAATATATCACACCTGCACCAATATGTCCCCCAAGAATAATGTTTTTTTTTAAATTTATTGAAATATATCACTCACACATAAACATACATAAACAATAAGTGTATAATAGTTGTGAACTTGCGAAACAAACATATTTAACATCAAACAATTTCAGTTCAAGCTCACGGACCCCTGGTTAAGAACCCCTGCTTTAATCTTTTCAGGTGGTTCATTTCTCAGTCTTGGTTAGTTTCCTCACAAGCATGTATTCAGCTGAAGACTCAAAGAAGTCCCTCTATAGATCACAACTCTGTCTATGTAATTCTTCTCAGGCGCTCTGCCCTGCAAACTCTAGCCATCTGGTCTCCCTGGACTCCCAGCTCCAGCTCCTCAACTCAAGGTTACCTCCAGACTTTCCCTGGGCCATCCTTCTCCTGTGCCATGGCCTGAAAATGCTCTCCCAGAAGTAAGGTAGGGCAATCAGGCTTGCTTTGTGTCCTCTTTGTGATTACTATTCTTCATTCTGTGATGTCTAATGTCTTGAAAACTATTGTTTCATATTTTCCCAGTTTTCAGTTGTTTCAGGTGTTAGAGCAAATTCAGTCCCTGTTACTCCATCTTGTCAGAGGTGCAAGTCTTTGCCACTTTTAAGCACTATTGTTAAAGCAAATTTTATGTTTTAACTAATATTTTAAAAATAATTACCAACTTTCCTTCAGACTCATGATCTTTGAAATATAATGCAAATTACCTCTCATCTGATAACTCAAAAAATTACCTATCAAAATAAGTACCAACAGTCATTACCATTTGATTTCAAATCACTTTTATTTTAAATGTTAATCTGAGGACACTAATTTTCATTTGAATAAGTACAGGAAAAATCATGCTTATTCCATTTCCAATATTTTTTAACGTTCCATTGAAATAGTTTTCCCAAACCGAATGGAGAAAATAACGAGTAGTTTCAGAATTTTGCAACAGGTCTTTGACTACGGCCTCCACCATAGCAACACCACTTTCATTTACCTTGAAGATAAGCATTTGTTCTTTATGCCTGCTTCCACAACCAGTATATTAGAGCTCCCCTAGTCTTTTGAAGACTACTAGGTTGAACTAGTTACAACAGTAAACTTAGATCAAAGCAATGTCAACTAATAAAATTATGAATTTGCCAACAATTCAAACATTCCATACATCCCCTCTTCTCTCAAATTCCAGAGTATGCTGGAACTTAGAAAATGGAGATGGGTTCTGTCCCTGGAAAATGCCAGAAGTGTGTAATGATAACATGATATTTGAGAATAAGAAATTCTTACACAAACACTGATCCTTAATAATATTTAACTACCTACTCTTGTCAGTTAACACAAGATGTTCTGCACGAATATCAGGACTTTGTCCACAATCAAAATTCTTTAGATTTCTCTATTATAACCTTAAGAACTTGGTGTCTTACTTGCAAGTTCAAAGGTAATTGGGATTTTGGTAGGAAAATTCATTTGTTAACCAACACGTGGCATTAGGATTAAACAATTAAAGATGATTAAAAATATATTTTGCATTCCAGTTTTCTCCTTCATTTCTGGTTTTTATATTTGTAGAATCATACACATTGAAAAAATATTCAGTGCTGCAATAAATACTGGCTAAAAGTTGACTGCATCTTTCCCTTGGTAACTACTGAAAGAATGAACAACCCTGATTCTTTAAAACAGAGACAATTTCTTATCCACTTACACTCTAGACTTAATGTTTTATAGATAATAAAATATGTATTTTACCTTTGGGGTGAATAAGTTACAAGGTCACAAAACTAATAAAATAAATGAGAAGGCAAGATGAAAATTAGTTTGAAATTCATATGTCACATTTGCCCAATGCTGTTAAATAAGTCATGGAGAAATGAATTCTTTTTCTGAAGAAAGAATGGATTGGAAAGTATCAACCAGGGCCTCTCATCTGGTGAATTTCTGTCAAAGATTCCTCCTGCTGGAGCACACTAGACCTTTCCGACACAAGATAAACGTCCTGCCCCTTGCCCTGCCAGACTCTGCGCCACCCCCACCGCATCCCAGGCTCCTCATTCTACACGCAGAGCCTCAGCGGACTTTCCAGTCTCAAGAGATCTGAGCTGGCACACCCCCAGCGCTTGGCCGACTGGGCTGGTGCCTCTTCTTTCCATTCTCCTTTTTTTAACTTTCTCTTTAACAGTGTTGGCAAAGAAGGATTTCCAAAATCCTAGACCACACTCCTCCCCCGCAAACTTTCCATAAGCCTGTCACCCACTTCTGGTGTCAAGTGTTGTCCAGGAGCAGTCAAGCTTTCCAACAGGTTTCTTCTTGCTCGGTTTTCCGTAATATATGTAAATCCTACCTTCAGAATTCCACCATTGGGATTGTAACAAATTCAAAAGCACACAAGTGAGACCAGCCCTCGAGCGCTGGGGAAACACTGATTTGTGGAACAGAGTTCATCAGACTGCAGGGCTTTTGGGGACAGATGTAGGTGCTCAATAATATCAGCTGGATTATGCAATTAATGCCAATAACTTAGTGTTTTCATTATTAATCTGGTTATCAGTGTCATATAGACATGTAGATTAATGCTACAAAAGAAATTGTATAAAATTCTAGTTAAAATGTAATACCTAAAATAGCTTCATTTAATTAAAGTTTGATATGTTTCAAAATCTCCAAAGATATCTCTGCATTAGATGCAATAACTTTAAAACATCACTGTTTAAGTCTGTGATTAGGCCAAAGTCTAATTTTTAGTTTTTAAATATGGTCTTTTTTCAAATAACTTGGAAAACATATTTTTTTTAAGGTATGAATCTCTTCTAATTAAGCTCTTTGGCCTTTAATTTCTTGGTACTTTTAGGGTGTAGTGACTATATTCAACAAACTATTAATTAGATTCTATAGTGTATAATATATTTATTTAGTTTTTATAGTAACACATTTTTTGCATTCATCAGAATTAATATTCTCTTTTAATCTAGCTTAAACATACCAATTCCAATTTTAAATCAATCCTATATTGCTTTTATATATTGTGGTAACCATTAATTTCTCATTAAACTTTTCATAAAAGTCACAGTACTGCATGTGTGTCTTGATTCTCAAGGATACATCTTATACCAGCACACACCTCCCTCCAGCCTTATTCATCTCTTAGTTTGTAAATGCTCCCTAAACGGAGCTAAGATTGTTTCAGGTCAACCAGGACTCAGTTTCCATGCCCAAGTACCCCCATCTATAACTGATTCAGTACTTTGCATTTTCTATGTGTTAATCAATGATGATTGGATTGTAAGAAGACATGAAATTTCTCTCATAAAACAATATGCAAACTTATGCAATATGCAGAAATTTATCAAAGCAATCTGCGAAAATGTGCAATGTGTTCATTTTTTTCAGGATACCAAGGAATACTGTCTTATTGTTAAGAAAGGGGAGTGGAATGGGAGGTCCCCGGTTCAAACCCTGGACCTCCTTGACCCGTGTGGAGCTGGCCCATGCACAGTGCTGATGCGCGCAAGGAGTGCCCTGCTACACAGGGGTGTCCCCCGCGTAGGGGAGCCCCACGCGCAAGGAGTGTGCCCGTAAGGAGAGCCGCCCAGCGCGAAAGAAAGTGCAGCCTGCCCAGGAATGGCGCCGCCTACACTTCCCGTGCCGCTGCTGACGACAACAGAAGCGGACAAAGAAACAAGACGCAGCAAATAGACACAGAGAACAGACAACTGGGGGAGTGGGGGAATTAAATAAATAAATAAATCTTTAAAAAAAAAAAAAAGGGGGAGTGGAGAAATAATTTCTATTATGATGGTGTTTAAGTTGAAGATTTATGGAAAAAGAAATACATAAAGATAATCAATATTGAGCTTCTTACTATGCTTTCCTGAACTTGTGATGCATCTATAAGGACTATTCTGTGAATAAAAGGGTTATGGTCTTAGTATTTATGAAGGATCTTTAAATGTACCCAGCTCTGCTTAAATGGTTTAAATGTTATAATGTTTTTATATACACCTTGCTTTCCCTTAAACTATTTATATATTTATATGTTATAAAAATTTCATATTTTAAATGTCAGTGAAAATAATTATAATTGATGTTAATGGTCTCTACCATAAATAATTAACTTGGGTTTATAAAATTAAAACTGTAAATCTGATTATAACGGGTTCTACTGGTCAGGCTGTGCACACCACGAGAATAGACTAGGTGGCCCCATAACTGCAGCAACTGGTAAGCACCTGACCAGCAGGTGGTTACCGGCCATGGGAACACACTGACATTTGACATTCTGTTCTCTTCCTCTGGTTCTTTCTCCCAATGCCGGGAATGTCCTCCAACCTCCTACTCAGCTCATTAGTCTTCCATCTACTCCCATATTGGCTCTTTCTCTTCTGCCAGTCCCTCGTATTACTCGTATTACTAGGAAGGAGGCCCTTCCTAGGTGGATACAGGTTATTACTGGAGTGACCAAATCAACATGTCTATCTCTGATATGAAAAGTTCCCAAGAAATATTTATTGACATACTTAGATTATCTAAAGCAGAGACTTTCCTCATTTCATATTGTTTCGGCTCAGCACAGTAGAACCTTGTGAGTTCTCCCTCTTTCATCCCCTCCCCCTATTCCCTTGACCCATTTCCACCCGTTCTTTTGCATTCCTCACTTGCCTCATGTTTTCCCAAATGAAATTAATTAATTATGGACTGTTTTTTAAATTCTACTCAATTTCAGAATCCTCATTATAAGCATGAACATTTTACACATTCTCTTTGTTGAATATTCTATTGTCTATTAGGTAAAAATAGGTTTACAAAATATTTTAAATCACCTTTGTGATATATTACCAACTAATTTTTTTTTCACACCAAAGTGATATGAGAATCTGCTTTTTTCTTGAGACTAATTAAAATGTAAAAGATTATATTATCATGACAATAAAGATCCCATGGGCATGTCCTTAGCTCCACACCATTTTTATGTGGTCTTGGTCCAATTTAGATAGATTTGTATTATGTGACCCTGAGACAAGAATGAACTACCAGGTATCTATGAACAGATTAAAATCTCAAAGGTTATTTCTAAGTCTGTTCAAGAGTATACAAGCATCCACTAATCCTACCTGCTGGGCAGAGCAGACCACATCTTAATTCAACACCTATTATGTAGCACCTACTATGTTTCCAGAAACTGATCTAGACATGGGATACTGGAAGAAGATGGGTAAGGTCATTGTTTAACTGAAGCCTGTATTTTTATGGGGTGGCACAAAAAAAGAAAAAAACAGTGATTTCAGATAGCTGTAAGTATGATGAACAAAACAAAACAGGTTAATAGGATAGAGATTGACATTTCTAAAGGCAAATTAGATGGAGGTCAAGGAAGACCTCTTTGAGGAGGCTATACTTGAGCTGAGACCTGAATGAGAAGAGGGATTCTGTCATTGGAAGATGTCAGTCAGGGAAGCCCATTCCAGGCAGAGGGACCCGCAAGAGTAAATCTGCAGTTGTTACGGACTTGGTCAATTCGAGGGATAGAAATAATTCCAGTTTAGCTGAATCATTGTGAGAAAGGATGTGAGTGGTACCCAGTGAGGTCAAGGAAGTGTACATATCTCAAGTAGGGCCAATATGGTCTGGAGTTTGTCCTTTATTCTGAATACATACTGGAAAATTTTAAGCAAGAGTACAACCTGATCTACTTTAGGTTTTAAAAAGATGACTCTAGCTTGCAGTATAGAGAATGTATACATTAGGAATCTTTGTACAAAACCCAAAACCTAACACAAACTGGCTTAGAGGGAATTTATTGGCTCATGTTATTGGCATGGTTGGATTAGGATTTTGCTCCATTTGTCTGATATTCCTCTGGCTCTACCCTTTGCTCTGGCTTCATCCTCAGGTGGCTGTGCACAATGGTCACCAACCCATATGCCACCTCATGCTTGCTTGTTCTCTTCCAGGAGTGCAGAGTAGGATGGCTTCCTTCAACCATTTGACAAACGTTCCCAGCTTTGTACTAATTGGACCACCTTGAACCTATTCTTTAGCTAGATGAATGTCAAAGGTTGGTTGTGTCAGTCCTGGGTTACCTGAACCAGTTACTATTAAAATAGGGTTTGGATTTTCCTGATGGGCTATCAGTTTTCAAAGCCTGTCATTTAGATCAGGGTGGGGTCAATTTCACACAAACCACACAGCTACCACAGTAGAGAGAGGTGCACTAGAGATTGTCAAGACAATCCCCATGTCCACTATAGGGAGAAAGAGAGAAAAGAAAAGAACCAGATAGGGCACATTTGACCCCATTGTCCAATCAGAAGATGAGAATGGCTTGGACTGGGATGGTGGCCATGGAGGTAGAATGAAATGATTTGACTCAGTACATTTTGAAGAGGGGGTCAAGAGGGTTTGCAGCAAAATAGGCAGTGGGATGTGAAGTATAAAGATAATAGAAAACATTGTGTCTCTCCCACTTCTACTCCCAGTTCCTCCTCCAGGCCAAGAAGGAGAGCAATATCAGAGGCAGGCGCAGTTCCCAGACAATTTACACAAGGGAATAGACCTCTCTGCTTTTCAATCCAAGTCCCTTCTAGGCAACAATGTCACCATCGAAGTTGGATGTGAAAATACTTGATTACTGGCACCTGATGCCATTTTCAAACCAAGACAGAAACAAAATGTATGTGTTATACCCACAGGTTCTCTACATCCAACCTTCGTTTAACCCTCTTTTGCACAACTCAGATTATTTTCCTAATGATCTGGGTCTCTGTCTGAGGCACAAATTCCTCCCATTTTCCTCCCCAGAACTTTCTCACTGTTTTATTATAGTAAGGTTGGAGCTGGATGAATTAAGTATATTCTATTAATTAATAATATTAATATGTGCCATTAATGTTGCCTCATTAATTTGAATAACTCCTCTGTCTTTAAGATAATTCACGACCCCCATTCCAAAAGTGAAGAAACTAATGTCACATGGCGTAGAGATTTGAAGCGAAGGAATCTGCAATTTCCACTATGTGCTGTTTCACACATTCTGTATTTCATACTATCCTAACAATGCTAAGTTATAAGAATAAGTAAAATGAGACTTTGAGAGATTCAGTATTGTGTACAGGGCCATATACCAAAAAAGTGGTAGAGTCAGGATTCCAGCTTTGTCTTTCTAGAGTCATAGTCTTTCCACTCCACTATGGCTTCCCAGGTAGGGTTTCCCTTGACAGAGTCAGACAGGGAAATCTGAGCTGGCTTTGGTGAGTATAGGGAGAGTGAGGAAGTTCTTCTAAGAAGTGGATCTCTTTTCTGACTTTAAAGAAATGTCCCAGGCCCACCTGGGGCACTTTCTGACCCCAATTAATAGACATTTGTCCTTTATCACCTCCACCAGTCTATTATGTGCAATCCAAATGTTGACACTCTTGATGACATATTATGTGGGATATATCTATATATCTATATCAATACAGATAGTGGGCAGGGAGTCAGAATAAATTTCCTGGCACTTTCATACACATTCTCTCATTTGATCTTTGAGCAACTCTGAAAGAGTTGACTATATTAGTTCCTTTTCCATTTACGAGGAAAACTAAACTCTATGAGGAAAACATTTTATGAATGAGAAAACTAAATCTCAGAGAGGTGAAGGGACAATCCAATACTGTTTGGTGTCAGAAGGGATACATTTTTTCTAAATGTGTGTAAAAGTATGTTGCAACATGAGACCTCCATGTAAACAAAAAAAATGGGTAATTTTAATCTTTTCGTCTCTAACAAAAGCATAATGGGTTAGGCAGTTACTTCATGAGTGAGTTTTAGAAAAGGATGAGCATATAAGTGGCAGTATAATTATCATAAAAACTCTCTAAAGAGCCTCAGATTTCCCATCTGCAGACAGCACTGGAGGAGGCAGCGCTTTGAAGCAGCTGGCTCTGAATGCTAATGCAGTTATTGTTTTCTAGTCCCATGTACATCCTGGGAACAACTTCCCCCTGTGTGGTGGTGTTGGGGGGGGCTGTGTGAGCCTCACACTCCTGCTGTCATTCAAGGGCAGCCTTAAGGTCACATTATTCTCCACCAGGCTGGCACAGCTCCTCTTCTCACCCTGCAGGGTCCCATACTGTCATCTGTCAAGGGCTTCCTCCAAATTTCTATGCAGATGAAATTCACCCAGGCCGTGTGTGACAGCAATTTGAAAATAGCAATATGCACAGAACAAATTTGAGTTCATTCGTGCAAAAAGCATTTATAGAATGCCTATCATATTTTGCACAAGATGATAAATGATGTCTATTTTAAGGCCATAGTTAATGAAGCATTTAAAATAAAAGGTAATATCCACAAAAGTTAATATATATACTGCAAAAAGTGGAAAGTAAAAAACATAGATCAGTGTGTTTCTCTTATTTATACTCTTAGAAAGCAAAATTTCCAAAGCAGTGACCATACCTGCCATATTTTCTTCATCTTTTCTCAGCACCTAGTGCAGTAAAACCAAATAAATGCCATTCACTGATTCAATGCAGCATATCAGTCTGTTTAAATGAAAAGAGAATTGGTTTACATTGATGTCTGTTTTATTCCCTGCCCCCCAAAAAAACACCCCACAAAAATGCATGTTAATTGCCTGTCCATCATGTCAAAAAGATGATATTGTATAGGAAAAGTGAATAAGATTCAAAATGCTTCTTTATCATACTTTTTGACTATTATTAGCATAAGTAATTATTAGCATGTAGGCGTGGTCATCTTATTCCAAATGTGTTCACGTGTAATGTTTGTTGAAAGCCTAAACTAAAAATGTCATGATTTAAATATAGAAAACATATTTTTTAATTGTAGTTATTATATTTCAGAAATAGTTTTAATGGAAATTTCACCTAGTAATTTTGAAAAGAAGATATCAACAAATTCTAGATGATTAGTTTTTTATTGAAATAGCTGTTTTTTTCGTGACCATATGGAAGGAGGCCCTCTGTCCTGTGTGTCTGATGAAATTGCTCCTCATCTCTCTATGACTGGCATATGTGTCAGAAAGCCAGGTTCCCTAATACATCCTTGTCAAATAAAAGGGACCTTGGCCACATGTTCTTAATTCATTTTACAACATTTTATAAGCTGAAGAGTAGATGAATCCAGAATGTGTGCATTCTCTAAGACCTTCAAATAAGTCAATGACATGAAGAGTGAATAAAAGGAGACAGTGGACTGTTCCAGGTTACAGAACTTAAAAGAGACATGGGCAAATGCAATGCACAAAACCTCACTAGTTATGGGATTGAAAAAAGCCCTAAAATAAGACATTTGGGGGACAATTGGGGATATTTAAGGGCATGTTCCATGGTAGGGAATTATTACTAATTTTATTAGGTGAAAAGAATATGGGTATTCATTATTTTGGGAAAAGGGAATAACTTTTCTGACTTTTCTTTCCAATATTTAAATTTTAATTTTAAATTTAAATATTTAGATTTTTAAAACTTTAACATAAGTTGAGAAGGGGTGAGTAACACAGTGAGAGAGGAGGCCCTCCAGTCTGCGGGGAAGGGGGCGGTTCTCTGCACAACTGCACCAGGGTAGAGTTAATTTACCCAGGTGCTGAATGTCCACATCCTGCCATCAGGAAAAGGGTTGATGTCAGGCTTTGCTTCCTCTTACCTTTCCATTAGGGGTGGCGCCATTGACTACATCACAGTCTAGAATATACCATCAGTCATTGATCCCCCCCAAAAACATTCACTAAATGCCTGCCAAGTGGCAGGCCACGAGCTAGATGCTGGGATACAATGATGAATAAAGAACTGGTGCCTCCACACAGGCTGCTTGGGGAGATGCGTACACTGAGTGACTGGAGAATTTATAATCCATACCAGAATACGTTTGAGAGTGAAAGCAGCTATGTTATCAGTAGATATAATTACATAAATTTTGAAATATTTATTGAAAAACACATTGTTTTTACTATACTGGTGGTTCTTTTTTAAATTATATTAGTAGTTCTATTCAAATTGTTTTTTTTTTAAATAAAATCACTTCTAAAAATAAAAATAACATACCATACACCTTAAAGAATTTTTTAAAAATGTTATTTTATTTGAATACTAAAAAATTAAACAGAGCAAGAACTTGTGGTATGTTCATCTGCTTCTATCAGTTTCTTAGTTGGATCTCTTTCTAGTGTCATGTCACTAGTAATTTCCTGAGGAAGGTATTTTTAATATAATCTTATTATTTTTATAATTTGTTCATTAAATTTTAATCTTCTTGAATGTTTTATTTTGGTGGTTTTTGTATTCGATTTTTTTTTACCACAAAACAAATATTTTTCTCTCTAATGTTAAACATTTTATCTAAGTTTACAATAGCATTAGAAAGTTATCATACGTTTAACTTTTGTCAGAATGGATTTCCAAAAGCTTTACTTTGAGTCCATGAATTTTTTTAGAAAAAAATAAACCATTAAAGGAATTAACTTAATGGCTTACTGATTTTGTTTGAAATGCCTAATAACACTGATATAAATCTTTCAATAGCTAACCCCTTTGTGAGGTTCTTCTCTTCTGATACCTTTAGAGTGTTCTTTAAATTTTTTTACATGCACAAGAAAACTTGGAATCAAAATGAGAAAAATTAGAAAAATAGCTCTTTGATCTAAATGAAAAGTTATGCTTCACAGAGTGACATGAAAATGTACCTTCTGCAGCTGTGTTCAGTCTTCTTAAACCAGATGCTTTAAAATGCTTATGCTTCTTCAGCAGATGGGTGTCTGCTGGTTTTCACGAGAACAAAAATCATATGGACCCCATAATAAATGTCACAGTGTGCACCTTCATCATCAACTTATTGAGAAATGCCAGTTTAGTACCTAATTTTTCATTTAACACGAACCTTCATTTTTTAACTCATTGCTACTGAACAGGCTTACTGCAAATTAAAAAACAACCAAACAATAAAATAAATAGTGGTTGACTCACACCAAATAATAAATGGCAAAAACAATATAGAAAGAACCTCAAATTATTTTGTATACTTTGTCACCAGGCTGCTCAGCCATTATTCCTCACACGTATTTCATGTACATCTGACCTTTAGTCTCCCATGTTTTCACTAACAGTCCAACTAGCAACTCAGCAGCTTTGCGTATCTTGCAGCCTACATCTGACTGGTCTATCAAATGGCTGGAAGGGGATCCATGCTGAATAATTACCTCAGTGCCACCAGAAACAGAAGGAGTTAGATTTTCATTGCTAACAACACACTTTTTGGTTTTTTATCGGTGAGGGATATGCATGGTGTCCTTGAAAGAAAGGAATTAATTATACTGAGTTGAAAAGGATTTTCATTGGTTGTCTTTCATATTTAACCTGTATAAAAGTGAGAACTGTGTTAACTTCACATGTCCCATATACTAGCAGAAAAAAAATACACAGGGGAGGTCTACCAAACCCAACATAGCTTATTTTAATACAATTAAAATTGTATTAAAATTGTTCTTAATCTTAATCCACTTACCTGTGGTTGTGAACCCATTTGTAAATAGTGTCTTTGAATATGTTAAGGTGAATCAGGTTGTAGACTCATTTGTGAATAGAATCTTTAAAGATCCTATTTAGGTGAGGCCAGATTTAATGGGGGTGGGCTTTAATCTGTGTTTCCTGAGGCCGTACAAAGAGAGAGAAGTTGGATGCAGATGATAGTGGAAGCTATACACCAGAAGTAGAAGCCTGAAGTCAAAGAAGGCCACAGGAAGAAACCAAGGATATCTCCCTGTGCCAAGGGACTCCCAGAGCTGGTAGCATTCTGGTGAATGCTTTATTTAGCCAACACTGGGAGAAAGAAAGCATGACCTTGCTGACATCTTGATTTTGGACTTTAAAACAATGACAATAAATGCTTGCTATTTAAGAAAACCCACTGTGTAGTATTAGTCATAGCAGCTCTGGCTGACATAGAAGAGATACTAGTATAAGGAGTGGAAACCAGTACTGTCTTGAGCAAACAAAAATGTATAGTCATACTACACATAAATAAACACCACAGTTACAAAAGAATGGAGCAGGTGCTGTGATAGAGCTATACAAAGGATAATTTGGTAACACCAGGGAGGAGCAACTCACCACAGCTGTGTCCTGAAGAGCCAATAGGTGTGATTTTGGCAAAAATTAGAGGATCTAAACGTGTGTAAGAGCAGGGGAATTTGAGAAAATGAAAGCAGCTCTCTGTGGGAGATGGTAAGGTACAAAGGGAGAATGTTTAAGAGGTCAGCAGGAGATAGTTCTTGAATGGAACACTTAATGAGCATTTTCTCTATGGCAGGAACTATGCCAAGCTCTTTATGTGTGTTTTTTATTTAATGAGATAATAATGCCTAGGTGGTTATGTCAAATACTATGATGATCCATAAAAGATGTTAAGTAAATCAAATTTTCATTTTTCAATTCCTTCTTGTAGTAGTATGAAGAATGGGTACGTTGAGCGCACAAAAATGATCTTAGGAGAAGTATTTCAGTGACCTAGGTGAGAAAAGAGATGAGATCCTGAATTAACTCTGTGGCAATAGAGATGGAGAAGTGGGAAATGTCAATAGATGTTAAGGTATTACGTTCAAACAAATATAGTATTTGCGAAGATGTAGGAAGTGAGAAAGAAGAAGTCAACTATGACTAACAGGTTTCTGACTGGTAACTAAGTGGTTAATGGCACCACTATTGGGATGTAAAGTAAAGGATAAGAAGACTTGAGGGAAGAGGAAATGAGTTCAGATTCAGACAGTCTGAGTTTAAGGAGCATGTGTCTAGACACTGACTTAGGAGTATATACTCCATCAACATATCATTATTAACTAAAGGCATAGAAGCAGCCCTGTGTGGTTGTAGAGAGAGAAAAGAAAAGGCAAAGAAAGGAAGAAATATTTAAAGGATCTTGAAAGGAGTCTGGGAAAGTGTGGGCCAAGATATAAAGAGAAAAACCAAAAGAAAAAAAGTCACTAAATTCAAGGTGAGTAAACTTTTCAAAAAGGAGGAAGTGACAGTACCAAATGCAGAAAAGATGTCAAAGAAGATGAAGACCAAAGGAGCCCATTAGCTGTGGTCACCTCGAGGCTATGATTGGTGCTGGCTGCAGCAGATTCTGTGGGATGTTGGGGGCAAAAGTGCAGGGATTTGAGAAGTCATGAATGGAAAGTGAGCACATGTATATAAGTCAATGTAGACAAGAATTTCAAGGAGCATGATTGTGAAAGGAAAAAGAAGATCAGGCAGTAGTTTGATAGGGTCAAAGCAGTTTTGTGCTGTTGTTATTCTGAAACAGGAAATCAGCATGATTATATTTTGATTAGAAAGAGTGATGGGGAAGCGGGCTTTGCCCAGTGGTTAGGGCGTCCGTCTACCACATGGGAGGTCCGCAGTTCAAACCCTGGGCCTCCTTGACCCATGTGGAGCTGGCCCACATGCAGTGCTGATACACGCAAGGAGTGCCCTGCCATGCAGGGGTGTCCCCCACGTAAGGGAGCCATACACACAAGGAGTGCGCCCCATAAGAAGCGGCCCAGTGCGAAAGAAAGTGCAGCCTGCCTAAGAAAGGCGCCGCCCACACGGAGAGCTGACACAACAAGATGATGCAACAAAAAGAAATACAGATTCCCCTGCTGCTGGCAACAACAGAAGCGGACAAGGAAGACGCAGCAAATAGACACAGAGAAAAGACGACGGTGGGGGGCGGGAGTAAATAAATAAATAAATCTTGAAAAAAGAAAGAAAGAGTGGATGGAGAGGGGGCATTTGATGTTTCAGGGAAACCAAAGCAAATTTGATGGAGTTAAGTCCCATTGAAGTTGAAGATCCAAGGCCCAGGGCAAGTGGAAGGATGAGATGTGGATAAAAGAAGGGAAGTAATTCCTTTATGACAGAAAGTTAAAAGGTTAGAATAGAAAAGCTCCAAGTAATTATATTGTTCAGGAGGCAGGAAGTTGAAGGATTATTTTCTGACCCTTTTTAAATTTTCTCTGTGGAATAGGAAGTGGGGGGCTAAGAAGTGGTTTTAGGAAATAGTTGAAAAAGCTGCTAGGAAGAGTAGGAGAGCCAACTAGGGGTGTGAAAAAAAAAAGATTACTATAGGCAATGTGAGGGTCGCTCTTAAGAAGAAACCAGTGATGCTATGTAATGGAGCTGTGCAATGTATGTTGTTTATCTCAGGCGGCTCTCAGTCTGCCAACATGGAGGAGACAGAGTTGAGTTGATCTAGGGATGGGGTTCTCCCAGATGGGTGCTGTATTATTTAGGGTAATGGTTGAGGTACTGTGATTATGAAAGATCCCAAACTACCATAAAGTGGTAAATAGTAAATAGAAGTTTACTTTTCTATCACATGTTAGTCCCAAGATGAAAATTCCAGGTTGGCCAGGAGGCTCAGCTCTATGAGTTTATTCAAGGACCATCTTTTCCTCATCTGGTTGGTCAAAGTTGGTTTGTTGGTTCATCTATGTTCCAACTCATGGCCAAGAGGGAAAACAAAGCCCAAAGCAAGCAGTTTTCTTTTAAACGGGAGAGGTGGGATTTGCAGGCATCATTCCACTTATGTCCCATTGGTCACATGGCCACCCCTCACTAAGGGAGGTTGAGAAATTCTGAAGTAAGGGAGGGATTGGTACCTGCAATTTTACATGGGTACTATAGTGGTTTGGAGCTGTATGTGCCCCAGAAAAACATGTTCTTAAACATAATCCATTCCTGTGGCTGTGAACCCATTGTATGTAGGACGTTTTGATGACGTTACCTCAGTTAAGGTGTGGCCCACCTCAATCAGGATGAGAATCCTTCATAAGCAGAATGAAACTCAGGCAAAAAAGAAAGCCACAGAGGAAGCAGCCAGAAGCCGAACATCAGTATCAACCTCCACTGATCCCAGAAGAGAAAGGAGAGACCAGATGCTAGTGTGTGCCGTGTTATGTGACAAGTTAAGGATGGAGGATCACAGGCAGCCAGCTCCAGCATGCCAGTCTTCAGGAAGAAAACAGTGCCTTGACGACACCTTGATTTGGATTTTCTATTAGCCTCAAAACCGTATGCTAATAAATCCCCATTGTTTAAGCCAAACCATTGCATGGGTATTTGCTTGAGCAGCCAACAAATTCAAAACAGTTACCAAAGAAAGACAAGGGTTTAATGGAGGAATTGGGTGCAGAATGGACAATGGAGAGTGTACAGAATTAAGGAGTAAATAAAAGGCTCAAGAGACTGATTGGTGGTCCTTGAGAGAACACAACATTTGGAGTGGCAGTGAAGAGAAAGCTAGTGTTTACTGTCAGAGAATAGTTTAAAATTTCAGAGGTGGAGAAGTTCAGAGTGATAACTGGTTCCAGATGTGGCCAGGAAAGTGTGTGACTGATGTGGCGTTGGGGTAAGGATTATTAACAGGCACTGTGGAAATTTTCATTGTTCTCCTTTCTAGGTGTTACCTATGGGCCTGCTGTAACATCATAAACTACAGCAAGATATTTATTTTAAAATTTTAAAATAGCCTCTCTTTGAATTAACAACATCCACTCCAACCCATGTGTTTGGCTAAAACTTCTTGTAGTTCCTAAAAATTGAATGGATCAAGAGGAGTTGGGGACCACACATTTGTGTACCCCGACCTCTTGAGTTGTTACTGCCACCAAGTGGCCAATGGTGAGAATTGCATTCGTTACTAGATGTAATTAATGAAGCATTTAAGCCTCTGAAGGCCACCCAAGACTCAATTCTTAAGCTGCAAAGGTTTTACTGACTTTGCAGGGTAATATTTGTGAGATGTCTTCCCAGTGGAATGTGCAATCTGTCAATCCGTTAAATGACAAATTGCACAAAAGATTCGTTCTGATGGATGATCTATGCACATCTACACTTTTCTCTTTGACTATTCGGAAAAAAATATTGTTTTTAGAATAATTGTGCACTTCTGATAAAAGAAACTCCCAAACATTGAAAAATAGAGAAAGGAAGAATGTTCGAAGACACCATGGCTATAGACAGACCTGAGTCTTCAGATCCTTGCAAATTTCTCTAAGTGGATGGACAATGCAACATGATGGATGGCAGGGATATACAAAGGAGAAACATCGGGAGCATGACCTACTTACATTCCTTTTGTCTTTTTCCTCTATAATGGAGCTATGTTTGTTCAATACACAAAGACACCGTGGGGTTTTGAAATACCCATTTGGAAGATAAAGTGATGAAACTGATCAGGATTGAGAAGCAAACAGTAAACTTGTACATCCTCTCCAATCTCCGCTCGAATTTATTGTGATTTTTCACTAAAACTGGGGCAGGGGAGATGAGATTAAGACTGGAAGTTAAACAGCTACCTTCATTCATTCAACAAATTAAACAATTATTTATCGAGCATTTCCTATGGGCCAGGCACTGTTCTGGATGCTCCTGGAGGTACATCAATGAGAAAAAATGACAAACGTCCCTGCCCTCATGGAGCTTATGTCCCTGTGAACTGGGGTAGTTATTGTCATTCCTGTTTTACAGATAAGGAAGCTGAAACTCAGAAATATAGCAAGTAATTAACAGAATGAGGTTTCAGGCACAGGTCTGTCTTACTGCAAAAACCAGTGCTTGTTATATTTACACTACAAGCAAGGAGGTGTAGCCTCCATGTAATTTGCAAGTCCTGTGAATTCTACTACAGGAGTCTTCGCAGAAGTCATTTGGACACATGTGATATCCTTGGCACCTCAAAGATTTGTTTTAATTTACCTAATGAGAATCAGGTGTAGCTATGTGTCTTCACATTCACCTGTGCCTATTTTTTTTAATTTTTTAAAATTCTATTTATTCCACTATCCCCCCACCCCCACCTGTGCTCACTGTTTGCTCTCTGTGTCCATTCACTGCATGTTCTTCTGTATCTGCTTGCCTTCTCCTCTCATATTTTCTTCAGGAGGCCCTGGGAACTGATCCTGGGATCTCTGATATGGGAGAGAGTCACCTAGTTGCTTGAGCCACCTCAGCTCCCTGGTTTGTTGTGTCCCTCATTATCTTTCCTCTGTGCCTCTTTTTTGTTGTGTCATTTTGTTGGATCAGTTTGTGGCACGGGCCAGCTTCACCTTCACCAGGAGGTCCCAGGAACCAAACCTGGGACCCCCCATATAGTAGACGGGAACCCAATTGCTTGAGCCACATTCTCCGCCCATATCTTTTTTATTACACTATTCATTGCATTACATTGAAATTAATCTGTGTTTGTGTCTGCCTTCCCCTCTAGATAGTGAGCTCCATAGGCAGGAATATGTCTTCTTTGATCCAACACTAAGTTCAAACACTAGCAAGAGAAGGAACCAGAGGTATAGAATTTCAAAGGCTGGCATCTTTGAATTACCTCCATTGATTGGCACCTGGGTCATATATCCCGCTCTGCGCACTCCACACCGCCCCCCCCCAAAGATTCTCAGTAAATTCTTTCTGAACTTTTTTACTTTAGTCTCCAAAGGAGGAGTAGAATGGTCAATAGAGGAAGAGAGGCATGAAGGAAGTCCAAACTTGCAAATAGGTATTTTTATTCCATGGGTGCAATACATCTGAAACAGGGGTTCTTAACAAGGGATCTGTGAGCTTGAATTGAAATTTTTAAAAAATTATTCTTGTGAGTACATGTTGGTGCAGATGTGATATATTTATTAAATAATACACAGTATAGTGTGAACTTAGTAAGGAGTCAGTGGTTTTCACTTGACTGGCAAAAGGGTCTGTGGAACAAAAATGTAAGAACTCCTGCTCAAAAGTGACTGAAGGACAAACCCTTCTTCTACCACTCATCTTCACATGATGCTTTGCAGTTGGTAAAGCTATTTCCTGTATTTAATCTCACTTGTTTACCTTGTGATGTATGTAGGACAGTTTTAATTTTTCCCATTTTATCCATAATGAAGTTGAGGCTCAAAGACTTAAATGACTTGTCCCAAAGCATACAACTTATAAAACACTCGAATTCAACTTATTCCTAGACCCACATTGAGACCTGTCTTCCTTACCATGCTGCTGCCCTGAATCTTAATATCAATTCTGCTATAAACATGTTTTGTAATCTGGAAATAATCATAGACCTGATGTCTTTTTCCTACATAGTGGAGTTATTTTTGCTTAATGCACAAGAACACAGTGTACCTCTGAAATAAATTGGTAAGGATTGAGCAATACGTAATAAACCAATAGTTTCTTTTTAGTCTCTCCTTGGTTTTATCATGTCTTTTCACTAAAACTATAATAAATTAATCAATTTTCTGAGTATCTATGCCAGTATACTGGAATGGTTATAAATTACTAAAATAATACCTCAAAAATGTAATGCCATAAATATTAAAATGTGAGCATTTAAAAATTTGCTAATTTCTCTTAAAAATTAGTTCAATACAACTTACTGCAATTATGTGGAAATAAGAACTGACCCTTTCTAAAAACCGAATTGTGAAAAACCAAAGACTGAAGAGATAGCTCTCAATGGGACACTTGCAAATTCACTGTTCCTGCTGTCTACCTAAAGCCTGGAAGGAGTGAAGCTGTTACTTCTGAGGATAGACTTAGTGGGATGGGTCCCTTTGCAGAAATTTCTTTTGGTATCCAAGCTAACTCTACATTTGAGCATGTCTGTGAGCATATTTCTTTACAATTGGTTGTAAGTTTGCTACATTTGATTCATAGGAGGTAACAATATGGTCAGACTTTCACTAAGGAGACATGGCTAAATGGTTGCCTGTGGACACTTTAGTACTATGGGATGACATGTTTTTTCTTTCCTCTTCTCCATTCATCCTCCAAAATCCAGCTTAAAATACCACTGCCTTTGTGAGTCCCATTGGATCCCTCCAACCGTAGTTATACCTTCCTCTGTATTCCCAGAGAATGAATGAGTGTATGTGTGTGAACATGCTTTAATGAAGTTCACTTTGTGGGGACATGAAATGATACAACCTTAGAATTAGGAGCTACCACCACCAGGGAGTATGGTTTTTTTAAAAAGATTTTTAAAATTTATTTCTCTCCACCCCCCAAGTTGTCTGTTCCCTGTGTCCATTTGTTCTTCTTTGTCCACTCCTGTTGTTGTCAGTGGCACGGGAATCTGTGTTTCTTTTTGTTGCATCATCTTGATGTGTCAGCTCTCCATGTGTGCAGCACCATTTCTGGGCAGTTTGGGCTTTCTTTCGCGCTGGGCTTTCCTCACGGGGTGCACTTCTTGTGTGTGGGGCTCCTCTACGTCGGGGACACCCCTGCGTGGCACGGCACTCCTTGCGTGCATCACCCCACAGGAAGTATGGCACCCACATTTCTGCTCTATTTCCATCTCAGACCTAATTGCAAATGCATAGAGAGTGAACTATGACACACCTGTCCTTTCCCCACAAGATGAGCAGGACATGTAGGTGGCTATCCCAGGAGCTCGCAATGCTGACATCAGACACTGCTAATAATCACGTTGGGACAACAGACATAAACTGGGATTGTACAAAGTAAGCTTGGTATATGATCACCCTCGCAATAAGTAGCATGCACTTCTCAAAGCATTTTGGAAGATAATTCACCCTACAAACTCTGAACTCAATATGAAACTTGCGAAAGTGAATTTGATAAGACTGAGAACAAGACCCTAGTATTATTTCTCACTCAGCGCAGAGAGCCCTGTAGGCATTGCAGGTCACTGAACCTGATGCAACAGAAGACAAGACTGAATTAAACTAGAGAGAGTTGTCATAAATTTATTTGGTCAAGGTTTTTCACAAGTTCTTAGTGAGGGAGTTGGATATCAACATTCACTTTCTCTTTCTGTATTTTATATGGTTTCTTACAAATAACTGTGCTTAAATAACTATTTTATATATAGTATATAGTACTCATTCCAAAAATTGAATGCAGTGGTTCACAATGAATCTTTGTGGTTGTTTTTCCTAAGATCCAAGTTAAAACACCTCTCCATGTTTTTCCAAAGAATAAAAGCCAGGCTGGATGGACCATACGTCACTATTGAAGTCAAAATTCAGGTGCTCAGAATGGGGAAATCCCATTAGACTCCATTAGAGAATGCTGAGTTAACATGTTTATTTCTATCTGGAAACATATACCATACCTCCATTTCCTATTGTACTTTAATTATTTATCCATCTTCACTACAAGATTGGCAGGGATGATACCTTGTTCATTTTGTAACCCTAGTTCATGAAATATTTACTGGTGTGCATATATTTTCAATATATGCTGGTTGGCTACGTTGACTGCTTGGTTGACAAGCTGTTAGTTGATTGGTTAAATATTTGACTACTTGGCTGGCAGGCTGATTGCTGGATAGGTTGGCTGAGTGGCTGATTGGCTGGTTGGTTGGTTGGTTGGCTGGCTGGCTAGCTAGCTGGCTAGTTGGCTGACTGGTTGTTTGATCAAATGAATGAATGAATTAGCTCTGAAGGAGAATGAAAGTCTTCAGAGTAAATTGAAACTATTCAACCCATTACTCTCTAGATCAGGGGTTCTTAACCTTTTTTGTTCAGTGGACCCCTTTGCCAGTCAGGTGAAATGAATACTAATGTAATTTATTTATTGCATACATTCATAAGTGAAGGAAATGCTAGATTTTAGTTAGTGGTCAGAGAAAATAAAGATAATAAGTTGATTTTTTTTTTTCAATTCAAGCTCACGCATTCCCTTAAATCTTTCCATGGGCCCCTTGGGGATCTTTGGACCCCTAGTTAAGATCCCCTGCTCTAGATGAATTATCCTAGGCAATTTTTTTAATAGTATGGGTAAAATTCCAATTAAATCAAATTTCTTCTTTAGTATAATATGTTCAATTCCTAAATGGCTGAAAATTTGCAGTTGTCCATTCTAAAGATTTCCAAAGTTTATATTGGCATACCTTTATTAAAACACAAGGTTCTAAGAAATGCAAATTAAGTATAAGTAGATAACCACTTTTAATAGCAAAGTATAACCCCTTCAAGGTATGAAATCCTAATTTTAGTATAGGCCTTTCCCCAAGAGTATTTACCAAGGCTTGCCAACTACACACATGATATGCTTGAGAGATTATTGAGCAGAATATTGTCAATATTGTCAATTTTATCACTTGTATTTCTACCCTCATAGACTACTTTCATCAAATGTTTGAGTAATTTATTGGAGATAGATGTTCCTAATAAGTGTGCCTGAAAAAAAGCACCACTTAAATACAAAAAGCAATAATAAAGCTGTACTAACATCTTAGTTAACAGATAGCACCTTACCAGCTAGGGGCAAATATAGTGTGAAGAAAGACATTTAGCTAAGAGAAGGAAAAGACATAAAAGGTCAATGGATTTGCACTTGGGTTTAGGCTTCCCAGTCTTCATAAGTATTTATGGTTACTGAGGCAGCTTACATAATAATTTATGACAATTCTTCAAAAAGCTAGAAAGAAAGTATAAATTGTTGCACAGATCTCATTGCCAATGGCAAGTTTTGAACATAAACACCTCTGCAAGTTTGAAATGGTATGTGTTAAGGCCCCTTACAGAATGTAAATAACTCATATTTACCTGATTAAACAAAAAGGGGGCAGTTTCTTACATGTTTCCTGAAATGCCTGTATTTTTTTTTTGGTGCTTAGGAAGCAGCCCCAAGCCTTGGAATTGTGACTATGCTTGAATGTGCTCCACATTTCTAAAAATGAGAAGAAATAGAGACTAACCAAGCACTGTTTCAGGCTTTTCATTTCCATCATTGGCAACTGCATGCTTCTGAATTACTTTAATAGCTGATACTAGGTATGTGATTTTTAAAAAAATGAATTTGAATAAAATTCATCAATTTTGTCACTTATTTAAAAACAAATGTTCTTATGGTGGTTACAAAATCGGTCTGAACTATGACTGGCATCAGGAGTGAAAAAATAATTCTTAATCCTTTAAAAATTTGAAGCCATACGGGACAAGTTACTGAAATGAGTTGATATGACATGAGATAGTAAGTGGGGGCTCACTAATAACCAAACATTTTATAGAATGTAACTGATTGGTAAGGTTTGAAAAGCATTGTTAACTGTGTCTTAGAGTTCATCTCAGGCTTCTTAATAGCATGTCTAGACAAGCTGCCTTTAATTTAAAAAATAAATTTCCAAAGTGTATGTTCTATAGGACATTGAGCAAGATAAAAAGAACAGGCGTGAAATAAGTTTGGGAAGGGATATAGTAATAAAGTCCTTCACAGAGCCTTTATACAGCAATGTGAGTTATAATCTCAAAGATGGGATAATATAGTGTCCAACGTGTCCCATACTCTTCTGACCATGGTATTGACTATTTATTACCACAGTAATTCTGGATGACAAGTCACACCAAAACTCGGTGTGTTAAAACCATCATAGGCTTTCTGACAGATCTGCAGTTTGACTCAGGCAACTCTTCCTCACCCTTCAGGTCTGTGCATCTGGGTGTTTTGTCCCTCTGTCATCCTCCTCAGCCCAGCAGGCTAGCTTCTCAGGCAATGGCAATCGTGCAAAAGAGGCAGTGAAAATGTGTGATGTCTCTTAAATCCTAGTACTGGAATTGTCATACTATCTTTCTAATCTGCAGTCAATTGGACAAAGCAAGTTATATGGCCATGCCCAAAGTCAAAGCGATGAACTACTCTCTGTCCATGATGAGGCCATTGCAAAGAAGTGATCCACATAGGGCTGAAAGAGCTGAGACCAATAGGTTAGTCTACCACAATCATAAAATAATTTGTATATAGGGAAGCAGATGTGGATCAATTGATAGGGCTTCTGCCTACCATTTGGGGGGATACGGGTTTGATCCCTATGCTTCCTGGTGAAAAAGAAGAAGAGAAAGTTTGCTTGTGTGGCAAGCCAGTGCCTGAATGGTAAGCCAGTGCTGGTGCAAGTGAGTCATGCAGCAAGATGATGACACAACAAACGAGAGACGTAGGGGAGAGTCAAGGTGAAGCATAGCAGAAACCAGGAACTGAGGTGGCGTAGCTAACAGGGAAACTCTCTCCACATCAGAGGTCTGCAGGATCAAATCCTGGTGAATCCTAGAGGAGAAAAACTGAGAAGACCGAAAAAAGAAATAGATACAGAAGCTCACTCAGCAAATGGATACAGACAGCAAAAATAGCAGGGTGGGGTGCAGGATGAGGAGAATAAAATAAATGAATAAATAAATCTTTTTTAAAAAATATCTGTATATAGATCTTTCATAAGACTATACTTCCAGCAACACTGCAATATCTCATTGGTGTTTATACAGTGCTCATGCTAGTGAACACAAAATAACACAAAAAAGTAACATCCTAAGATGCTGCAGCCTGTTTAAAAGTATTATTGTCTAAATGGGCATTCACTGCTACATTACCAGTAGAGATTCTTCCTGATAATGGCAGTTTAAAAATTCCTCTTGTTGTCATAACTCACTGAGAATTCTGTGCCTAGAATGAATGTGGAAACAGTGTATCCAGGTCAGAGAGAGAGCACATCTAGATAGTCCCGGCAGAATTCTGTAAAACATTTTGGAAGGAGACAAATCCTACTTTAAAAGAGGCTGTGCAATGAGCAAGCTCAGAGCTAAAGATCAAGCTCAGCAGCTGGTAGATAGTGTTGAAAAGTGGCACGCCAGCCCAGGCCACGCTGGCAGCTCAAGAACAGCATGGATCCTCAGAAGAGAGCCAGATCAGGGCAGCACAAAGATGTCCCTCAACAGGTCCCTGATGAGAAAGAGTGGGCCCCAGGGCCACGGTGAGCCCTCTGTAGTCAATGGCATTCCTATGTGTGTGTGGAAAACAATGACTACGTTTTCATCAGTGTGTGGGGCCGGTCATCTCCCCAGTTCCTCACCTTACTTTTATAGGACCAGAATTAATGGGTGCCACCATAAATTCTTGAATCAGATGAAAGTTAATCTGACAATCATTCAGATGTCTATTCCCAGAACGGGACAAAACCAGGGCAGCAGCACCTACCCCCACAAATCACCAGGTAACATAGAGTGGTTTGTTTCCAATCCCCCTGACCATTTTCCAACTGAGAGAAAGGAGGCCCAGATGTAACAGGGCAGAAGCAGGGTTTTAACTCAGCACTTCAGCGCTCCCTTCATGAAGAAGCTCAAGGCTCAGGGTGAGAAGTGCATGGGATTCTTATCCTGGTTCTGCCTCTACTTCACTGTCTATGGTTTATTCTTTTACCTTTTACTTCAATTTATTTATTTATAAAATGGGATTAGTTCCATACTGTGGGACTTCCAGAGTTATTATAAAAATAAATAGTACATGTAATGATACTTTAAAAAGTATATATAAAAGCCGACACCAAAATGTAAGATGAGGACACATATCTTCTACTGACATCTCCAGAAATTGTCAAACATAAATAAGGATATATTTAAATCTCTTATGAAAATATTTTCCTGTATGGTAGTTTATAGCACAGGCCTTTTAGCTACCAATGCCTAGTAAAACACAATGCAATGTGTTGGGCTAGGAAAAAAACAAAAAAATGGCCTTTCCACTTTTACAACATGGGAAAAAAAAAAAAAAAAGAGTGACATTTAGCCTTCATTTAGATTACATGGAGTATATACAGCTTGATTGTCATTATTTCAGTTTGCTAAAGCTTCTGGGAGAAAATTACCAGAAATGGGTTGACTTTTATAGTAGGATTCTATTAGGGGGAACTCTTACAGTTCTGAGGCTATGAAATGTCCAAATCAAGACATCATCAGAGATACTGTCTCACCGAATTGCAACTGAGGGCAATCCTGGACTCCTGCCATGTGGCAAGGCAAAATGGTGGGTCTGCCAATCACTCTCTGCCTTCTCTCCAGGCTCACCTTTTCTTACAGCTTCAAGCTGCTCCATGGGCCTAGCCACTTGGAAGCCTCATTGCTTCAGCTTCTCTGCTGATTTTAGCCCCCAGTGTCTCCCTCAGCCTCTCCAAGTTTCTCTGTCTTTCTGCAAGTGTAGGTAATCCTGGAGCCCTCTCTCTCTAATGGCAGGGTAAAAATGGCAGTTCTGTGTCTCTGTGTGTCTCTGAATGTTTCTCCCAGTCTATAAAAGACTCCAGCAAGAGGGCCAAGACCCACCCTGTGTCATGCCTCACTGAAATACTCCAATCAAAGGTTCCCACCTGAATTCAAACCAAGGAAAGGGCCCCACACTCCACAGTCTAATCAAAAGTCCTTAACTGAAGTGATCTGATCAAAAGTAATCTAGTTAAAAGGTCCCACCACATGCAATAGGTTTATGTGCACAAAACTGGGTTAGCTTACCAATATAATTTTCTGAGGTCCACGAAAGACTCAAACCAGGACAAGTCATCATCATCATCAATCACTGGACCAAAGGACTGAAGTGGAAAAAGTTAAAATTGCAGATACCTCTGCCTTTTTAAGATGAAATGCCTACAAGCCAGATCTGCTAGACAAGTCATCCTTGAGTTTACAGGGAAGAGACTCAAAATCTGGTCAGGGATAGAAAAATTGAATAGAGAAACAAACATCAAGAATTTAAGCTGGGGAAATTTTAAAAACTACGAACTCATAGTGGACTGCATTTTTGTTTTACCAGAGAAATAGAAAATGCTTTTCAGCAAGAAGTATTGAAGAGGAGGTGTAGACAACAAATAGGAATTATCTTTAGTGATGGATCAGAGGGGTTTTCACCTTTCCTCAGAGAGGAAGTCATGAACTCTCACTTGCCACACTTACTAACAGTCCCACCCATCTTGACTCCTAAATCTCCCATGTTGAACTGCAAATTCTTTTTTAAAGTCTGTGTTCCATACTCTACCCCTTGATTTCTCTGTGAGAGATTTTAGAACACATAGTCATTTAGAGATGATATCTTTTTGCCTGAAAACTAACTTGAAGCTACCTTCCATTTCTAAAATGTATAATCAATAACTCTCCACTTGCTCAAAAAATTCTGATCTATTGAAATTTAGAACCAATTTCTTCAATCTTTGGGAGTTCTTCTGATTTTTCTAATTCAATATGTAATATGTGGCATTTCCCCATGCCATTCTGATCTCAGATTGCAGAGTAGGAATGATACTGAAAGTTGCCATGTTGAACATAGTATCAGAGAGACCTTTTATCAACTGCTTCCTACCTATGAGGTTCTAGTTTAAATGCTTTTGCATATGCCCTCCCAGTGAAGCTTTCCAGCGTCCCTGGGAGATCAGTATTACAATCCTCAATCGGCAGAAGGAGCAATCGAGGCTTAGGGACATTAAATACTCTCTCCGGGGCCATATGCCTAATAGCAAAGGCTGAAGCTGGGATGGAATCCATAGCTGGTTGTCTCCAAAACCCCACGAGGCTCCTTTTGGGGAGAATTAATCCAGTTCCTCTTTTATAAATGCGTCACCTTTTTTGCTGAGTGGCACTTGAAGAAAAATACACTTGGGCCAACAGATTTGATCAAGGAGCAAAGATGCAATTAAGGTCACTATTAAGGCGTTCCACTAAGTTGAATTAATAGTTTTTGGGCTACCAAAGAGATTTAATGAGGCTATAGTCAAAGTTTGAGGAACAAAACTTACTAAAGGTTTTCTTCCTTCTATGTCGTTCCTATCCTTCCTTAAGTCTTTGGGACTTGAGTACATATTCGTTAAAATGAAAAGGTCGGATTACTATTCCTTAACTCTTCAGTTGAAAATACGTAGAAATGTTGAAAGGAACTCATGTGACTATTAGAGTCTAGAGAAGCTCTTGGCAAAGGGGGGAGAGGGGGCACAAGCATAGATATTCCATCAGTTCATTCGTTAAGACATCCCAAGCTCCGCGAAGAGCTCCAGGCACACAACAGGCGCCCAGTGAAGATCTGCTGACTGGACAAAGCGTGCTTTAAATGGCAAGGTAACCCCAATGTTTGTGGCGTGCAGCCATTCCTCTCCTGACACTCCGGAAGAAAGCAGGGAGAGGGTGGGCTGCGGCCCGGGGTCCAGACCCTCCCACTGCTCCCTCCACCTTCCAGCAGCTGCAACCAGTTGCGAGGCTGCTGCGACCAGGGTTCGGGGAGGTCTCCAGGCCCGCCGCGGAGAGAGGCGCTCGGCGCGTGGGCCGCCGCGTCGCTGCGCCCAGGGAGGAGGGTGAGCCCGCAGGGGACGACTCCGCGGGGCGCGGGGGCGGGCGCGGGGGCGGGCGCGGGGGCGGGCGCGGGGGCGGGCGCGGGGGCGGGCGCGGGGGCGGGCGCGGGGGCGGGCGCGGGGGCGGGCGCGGGGGCGGGCGCGGGGGCGGGCGCGGGGTGCCGCGGCGCGGGAGTGGGGCCGCCGGGCCGCCTCGCCGGTTTCACCCGCAGGGCCTGACGTTGGCAAAGCTCTTCCTCCGCCCCCGCAAGGGGCAAAGTTCGGTTCAGTGGAGCAGTTGGCGGGACGTAGCGGGGCAGGTTGCCGCCGGTTTCATACTCAGTCAAGAAAATGGAAACAAAGGTGGGAAAAGAAAGGGAGAATGTCTTTGCGGGAAAGTCGCGGCTCAACCCAGAAAGCTGGGGCTAGCGGGGGGCGGCGCGTGGATTCGGCGAGGCCGGGCCCGAGCATCCCTGGTCTTACGCGAGTAAATAGGATTACAATGGGGAAGGCAAGGCCGTGATCACTGGTTTGTGTTTCCTGGGCGTTCCAGAATGCCTTTTCTGAACTAGAAAAGTCAAATACAGTTCCTCCCGATACTTCCGGGTACCCCCGTGCCCCCGCCTTTGAGCTGCCCTCTCTGAAGCTGCCTTGGTTAACTTCGATACTTCATATGTCACTTGATCAGTGCAAGGTGCAAGGTCATCTGAACTCCTCAGATACCCTTAGGAAATTAGAGGCTGTCAGGAAACTGGGGAGACTGGGGAGGAAGGAGCCTGGGATTTCCCACATCAGCCCGGGGCTTCGAGCCTTTGAGAACTTTTTGTAAAATTCTTTATTTAGCAAGGAGAGACAAATATGCTTTCCTGCACTTCTTAATGGGGTTATGGCCCCAAACCTATATCTTTATTTAAAGTGGAATCTTCTTATTAAAATGCCCCTGGAACTACTCTTTAAGAATCAGATATAAGCATGAAATTGTTTCCATTTGAGGCATCATGCAGTGATATTTCTCCTTAGTTCACTGCAAATTGGGAGGGGAGGTGTGTTGCGGGGAGACGTTGTCCTTATGTGTTCCAACTTTTTTAATATTGCATTTTCTACTTAACTAACAACCTATTTGTCAGTGTAATTTAGTGGGTGGGGATGTTGTGGGGAGCTGACTGGCTGGTTAGGACTGGGTTTGTTGCATAGCCCGTTATTTGTGTTCTGTTTGTCTCCTGACATCTATTTAATGTCGCATGGGATTGGCCTTTTGCAGAGCAGACGTGCCCTCATCTATCATCTCGTGGCTATGGCAAGATAATTACAAGAGCAATGTTATTTGACTCTTAGTCCCGGACAGGTTGTTAAGCTGCACAAAGCAATCCAATTCCAAGAAAAGTGTTTTTTCTAGCCTGGGGAATAAAGAACCATCGATGTGCAGGTCCCCTAATGTTTCTGAAATATTAATGTAGATTGGTAAACAGAAATTGAGTACGGAAGGAAAAATCACCAGGCATTTTGAAGAGGGTCAAAGAATAGTCCTATGGGTCCAAGATGCTGTGAGAGAACCAATCTCATTTTTAGTGTCACACTGGATCGCCTCAAATACCAAAAATGGATTGGGGTGGGGGAGGGGGAGGTGGGATGGTGGTGTCTATTGCTGTGTAGGCCCCACTCAATGGTAAGTCCATCTCTTCTGAGAGGCAGCCTATAACACAAGTGATGGGCTGAATGTGTCAGGTGTAGCAATTGTCCCACCAAGTTCTCCAAACTCCCTGTTTCACTAGTTTTGTCCCTGAGTGCAGGGAGAGGGGGCTGTTTGGGTCTGTGTCTGGTCAGAGGCCATAAATGCATTGTGAGGGACAGTAACAGTTTCTACACAGGAGCAGCGGTTCCTTCACAAAGGACAGGAAGTGCTTCTGTGCCCTAAAGAGAGTGGGGATGCTTCTGCCACCCCCCTCTCCCTCCAACTGAAGGAACCAAATGCTATCATTTAACTTCCCAATCCCTTGTGCATTTGTTTTTAACATTCTGATTCTCAGGAGTGAAAATAAATAAATGTAGGTGGGGGAAATTGGGGAAGCTCCAGATGGAGGAGGAAATTGGGGGCATCTCCCTTTTTCTCAGGGCTGAAGCAAAGAAAACAAAGAACTTCTGTCAAGAGCCTGTTGTTTTAGGCAATGTTTGGATGCTTTGTTTTATTAAATCCTTCCAATAACTCCCTAAGGTAGAGAGTATTATTCCCACTTCACTGATGGGGGATTCGAGACTGAGAGAGATTGGTGAAAGCCTCCAGTCACACAGCTAGAACGTGACAGGCCTAAGGTTAGGCCTAATCTGTTTAATTCCTCCCAGGTGAGTGTGCTGTATTTTTGAGGGCTGTTGGGCAAGGGCTGTACTCTGTCCTCCTTTTCCCACTGCCTCTAGGCTCCCCCACAAAAAATGAGCTTGGTTAAATCTGCCAGCAGCTATGCCCCAAAGGCATGTACAAACACCTTGAGGGCTCTTACAGAACCACTGCACCCACAGGCTGCTCTGCCCCTCCTCCCTGCCTCATCTCCATCCCTTCCCCCTCTCATTCCCCTGGCCTCAAATGGCCAAATGCTGGGATTCCAAAACCTGTGACACGTGCCTTTTCTCCACCCTGGGATACCCACCCTTTCACCTCATGTTTGGTTTCTCCTTTCTCTCCCACCCCCACATGCTAAAGTTCAAAAGGATCCCTCCAAATAAAGCAGGAGACGCATATCTAAGATCCCAAACTAGGGGCTTGAAGGTCTGCAGAAGGCAGGGCCTGGTGCTACCGGAGCTGGTGCATCCCCAGGTCAGGGCAGGACAGGTGAGAGGGCGGGCAAGTGGGAATGCTGGAGCAGACTCAGGGCCCCTCTATCCTGGGAAAGGGCAGGAAAAAAGCAGTGGAAAGAGAGAGGGTGAGAGAATTAAATGGTTCTTAGAATCCAGAGAAAACTTTGATTATAGAGACGTTTTTTAAAAACTAGTCGACTATGTAAAATTAATGCTAATGAAATGCCAGTCTTTTGTAAACTCCTTACCCCTTACAGCTAATTACCATGCCAGCATAGTAACAATTAGGTATTTCATTAATACCTATCAGAATAACTTTGTGATATATTTTATTTGATTAAAATAATAAAATTCGTAGCTCTTCCTATATACTTCAGCCTAACTGAGTTGCTCATGGATCTCAGCATTTGGTATGGTTATCAGATTACCTATTACAATGAATGAGTGAATGAATGAATGAATGAAATGCACACACACACGCAGTAGATAGTGTCTATCCTGTGACTTTAACATTCTGTGAGACCTAGCTGGAATTCATGTTTCATGACTAGAAGTTCTTATTTTGGGAGGGTTTATATGAAGCTTGGAAATTATTGGCAAAACTTTTGTCACACTCAACTTGAGTCTCATATATTTAGTAGCTTTTAACCCCAATTTTGATTTGTGTAACCTAATTACCAGTGGATCCAAAGCTCTGGAAACACTGAAGTCTCATCAACTGGGTTTCAGCCCATCCTGAATATATCTTATGTCTTGAACCTTCTAAATAATTGGACTATCATTTTACAAAGTGCTGGTCACTCAGTCTCATTAAGGTGGATGAATTAATTGGGTTTTTTAAAATTATTTTTTAAAGCTTATGACCAGGCAGATATCCTTAAATGAGAAATGTTTTCTAATCTTGAAATTTAAAAAAAAATCATTGTAGTACCATTATTTTTTATAAGGCAGTTTTACTGAGAAGTACCACTGTTTTTAAAGGTTTTATTTCATAGCACACCTGGAAAACATCTTTTCAAATAGAAAAGGTATAAAATTGCATATTCTTAAAACATTTTACTGCATGATTTCTGTCTAAAATGTTTTATATTTTTGAGAGATTGGGAGTTTATACTGTCTGTCCTTTGTGGAAAGCATCTATATCAGAGACACATGTAATTTTCTCAAAATATTTCTTGATTCTTTCAAGCAGAAGTGATAACCTACTAATGTGATGTCTGAGCAGCTCTTTGGATGCAGTTTGCGCCCCTAAAGAGACTTTTCAGGGTAGACCGTTGTTGCCACCAACTTTTCAGGGTAGAGGTCAAAGATCAATCACAGAACTCTGGAGGCAGACACACCTGGGTTCAACTTTTGGCCCTGCCACTCATTGGCAGGTGACCCAAGCAATGTCCTCCTCTCAGCCTTTGTATCTTCGTCTATCTTTGAATGTTATTGTGAGAATTAAATAGCATAATACATATGAGAGGCTTGGTATGGTATCTGGCACATAGCGAGCACTCAATAAATTTTACTTATTATAATCAATACTTCTCTGTATTGGTTTTGTGTACCTCTTTTTTGTCATGAGAATCTAAGTAATTTTAAATTTGGCATGTAGTTCTTTAAACAAGATCTTGGATCCTCTTCAGCTCTTGGAAACACTTGCTTTTAACATATGCTTGAACCCACATGCTTATGTTTATTTTAATTATTGAAGTTATAGGCGTGTTATGTGATTGTTGATAGGACTCTGTGTGTGTGTGTGTGTGTGTATAAATATCAAGCTAGCTCATGAATCATTAAGCCTGGTCTGTTCATTGACTCTTAAATACTTGGAGAATTTAACATTAGTCATGGTAATTTATATTAAATAAATAATAAATATTTCATTATGGCTACTCCTGAAGAGAAATCCAGTGTGTCATTAATTATATGGAAAAAGCTATATGCCTAATGGCAGCAACTCGTGCCTCCCCAAAACATCAGCCATTACAAGCTGCATGTACAAAAGATGGAGTGATGTGTCTTCCCCCACCAATCTCCCCCTCACCCTCTTTATCTGAGTGGTCAAAACTGAGAGGCAGAGTGGTAGAAGATGCAGGGTGAGCTCTTTCTATTCTCAGTCCCCACCTAAGACAAATGCTGTTGGTGATTATTACCGTCTTCCTTACATTAAGTTTGGGTATTTTTGTGCTTCAGGCAAGTCTGTCTGTATCCATCCTGTATCCATCACTAGCCCTAGGGAAGGTCTAGATCATTTAAACTCTTGTTTGTAATTACACTTCTACCAACGATTTGTTTAGAATGACCTTGTGGCACATTTATACTTGGGGGGAGTTCTGCAGGGGAGGCCACTGAGGAAGGATTGCACTTGCTCTAAAATGTTCACAAGGAGGAGATGTTCTGTTTTCTACACTTTATTCTGGTTCTGGGAAGAAGTGTTTGAAGCTGTAGCAGGCATATTGTATCCCTGAGGGGACCAGGCTGGGGTAAAAAGCTTATGCAATGAAGATAGCTGTACCACAGAAAGGCAAAAAGGACCTGGAATTTTGATATCACCTTTAGGCCACTAAAATAAACAATCTTGAAACTTCCATCCTATCTCTGGACTTCTCTGTTATGTTTAAGCTATTTAGGGAGGGTCTTGTGAAACTGGCGGTCAAAGGATTTATATACCAACCAAAGAAAATCAAAACAGAAATCTCTTGCAAGAAACCCATCCCTTGGGAGATCAAATGGGATAAATATTCTGATGGAGCCTTCAACTTCCAATGTTCAAGGGATACAGATCATCTCTAATGAGTTTTAACTTGACCTGCTATTTTAATGCCATATTAAAAAAAGATTAACTCTCCATAAGCTTTTATTAATCTCTTATTTCCTTTTATTTTATTAATTACATACTTATCAAAACTTGAAAAAGGAAGAGAGAAAGAAGATGGGAGGTAAAGTAGATTCACTTATTATCTTGTATAATAACTCTTAGTAAAATGATTTTTTATTCAAGTTGACAAACCAAGTATTATACATATAAGAACATTAAAAAGCACAAAACTAAAACTAAAACCTATATGTATGTATAGGACTGTACAACACAATGAACCCTATTGAAAACAAAAGAAAAAGATTTTTGAAAACTCTAAGTATAATATTTTTGGCCAAACTTTTGGTGTAGAGGGCCAGAAGGAAAAGAGCAAGGAAGAGGAAATACACAATGCTACCATTGCCAGTTTTAGAAAACTAAGAGATGATGTCTAAAGAACTAGATTCTAAGCATGGTATATAAAATTAAACAAAGGTAACCTATAAAACAAAAATGCACATCTTCCTAAATGTACAAAAAAAAAAAAGGATGAAGAGTAAAAAATATAGATAAATGATAGAAGATAGATAGATGATAGATTTCTTTCATCTTTCATATATATGTGTGTATGTGTGGAACTGAAGGCATAATATGAAAAGTTTCTGGACTTCTTTGTTTTGTGAGATAATAAAATCCTTTTGTTTTTAAGCCATTTGGGTTGGGTCTTCTGGAAATAGCAGTCAAAAGCATGCCAAAAGATTCACTTACCAGCTAAAGAATACCTTACCCGAAACTCTCTGCAAGGAACCCAACCCTCCTTCTAGAGCTAAAACCAAACATACCTGTCATAACAATACATGTAAAAGGCCTAAACTCACTTCTATTAGAAGAGTAAACTTTCATATGGGCTTAAAAGCAATATTCAACTCTAGTACTGTAGACAAGAGACATTATTTAAAGTGATGCAGAAAGGTTGAAAAATAAAAGTATTGTCAAAGATATATCAGATAAATATAAACAAAAATAAAGCCCAAATATAATATATATACAGCTGCTAAAATGATATTTATGCTGCTGATGATGTGTATTGATATGCCAAGCATTTAAGAATATTACTTGTTGTACATACGCAGTTTTCACTGATATCATGGAGTGGAGAGTATGGGGATGGGAGGAAGTGGTAGTGGTTTAGGACAGAACACTGAGTTTCCACATTTAGGATTGGCAGGGAGAAAAAAGAGTTATCCAGCCAAAGTAGATATAACCCTAGGTACTGGTGCTCCTGAGGGCTATGGAGACATGCACGTTCTATGGTCATGGCAGATGGCTCTGGAGTTCAGTGCCTTGCCAGTGGGCTCTACTTTGGAATTTGTGCTCCTGAGTGTGCTGGAGTTGGACTCAGATGTGACCTTTACACATGCCTCTTCTGTTACTTTAACTGAACCTGTGGTTGGCACTGGGGTTGGTGTATGCTCAGGAGATTTGAATCTCTGGACTGTCCTTATGCCATCTGGGCCCTGAGCCTCAGGAGTGTTGCAACACCTACTCTCTGGTTTGTTGGACTTACCCAGGTCAGCTAACAGTAAGGATGGTCAACCACCACACCAGGGAACCAAGAGTTCCCTGCAAGAACTGCAAGCAGGAGAATCACATCCATCAGCTATGTGGGAGCTAAGCCCCCTCTCAATTTAGAGGTGGAGTGGACATCACCATCCCAGGGTCTGCAGGATGGAGGAATAAAATATAGATTAGAGTGGACTTACTGGTATTCCACTATAGAACTATTGTGACTCTAACAATGGAAGAAATTGTATCATTGATATGTAGGCAATGGCTGAGGGCAGGGAGAGGGAAGAAGAGGTGTGATATAGGGGCATTTTCGGGATTGGAGTTATCCTGAATGATATTGCACAGATAGATGCATGACATTATATATCCTGCCATAACCCACTGAATGTACTGGGGGAGAGTGTAAACGATGATGTAGACTATTAATCCATGTGGTGCAGCTGTGTTCCAAAATGCATTCACCAAATGCAATGAATGTGCCACAATGATGAAAGAGGTTGTTGATGTGGGAGTAGTGGGGGTAGGGTGAGGGGTGGAACCTCTTATATTTTTTAATGTAACATTTGTTGTGATCTATGTATCTTTTTAAAAAGATAAAATATTTTAAAAGGGAGAGTCATCAAAGGAAACTGAGCAGGAACAGTCAGAGAGTAAGAAGAAAACCAGGAGAGTGTGATGCCAAAGAAGTCAAGAGAAAAGAGTATTTTAAGGAGGACATTGGCTGATGATATATATGTTGCCAGGAAATCAGTTAGAATAAGGAGGGGAAGAGTTTGTTGCATTTGCCAACAATGAGATTATGTAACCTTGACAAGAAGAGTTTCACTGAAGTGATGAGGCAAAAGATAGACTGTGGTCACCTAAATTTTTTCTTTTGGAACAATTAGGGTAAACTTGCTTCTGAAAGTTCAGAGTTGGGGACAGGGCTTTGTAGTAAAATAAGATAGGGCCCTAATCACAGGAAAGATGGCTGTCATGCATATTCTGCTAGTTAAGGTGAGGCTTTGAAACATAATTCTACTCAGGACATCCTTGATGAACAAACATCCTACCAGGAGGAGGAAGCCAAATCCTTTCCAGGAGGAGTCACTGACATCATGGCTGGCACGAGCCACATAAACCTTGAGGGAGACCAGTCTGCCTGTGAGAGTGCCTTGCCTTGAGTATCGAGGTGCTACTCTTGGCCCAGCTACTAGTAAGTAAGCTTCTTGCCCTAGCATCTAGTGTGCCAGTGCACAATTTCATCAGTCCGCATCTGGGGTCTATATCGGACTGGAAACAGCCACTTCCTTCTCAAGACTTCATCCGTACAACCCAGATGTCACCATTAATGGCACCTCAGTTGAGACTGTTGTTAAGTCATAGATGTTACATATCTCAATACTCATCTTGAGTGATATTGGGGAAGCTAGGTTGATAAGCATTATCAACTAAGGCTTAGTTTAGGAGGTAGCTTTCAAATGTATACACTGAGAATAAATTGTGTTGAGGTGGGAGAGAAGGCTCCGTACATTTAGGGTTACATTTAGGGAAGAAAGCCTGAAGAAAGAAGTGGAGCTGGAAGGAGGAGAACCAAAGAGGTTCATCTGAATAGAACACATGGCCAGGTGGGGAGCAAGGTGTCAAGGGGGCATAAATACAGCATCTAGAATATGGAATAGATGCAAGATATATGGAAAGTTTCAGGAGGATTAAGAGTTGGAGGGAAACGGACTTTGGCCCAGTGGTTAGGGCGTCCGTCTACCATATGGGAGGTCCGCGGTTCAAACCCCGGGCCTCCTTGACCCGTGTGGAGCTGGCCATGCGCAGTGCTGATGCGCGCAAGGAGTGCCGTGCCACGCAAGGGTGTCCCCCGCGTGGGGGAGCCCCACGCGCAAGGAGTACGCCCGTGAGGAAAGCCGTCCGGTGTGAAAAGAAAGAGCAGCCTGCCCAGGAATGGCGCCGCCCACACTTCCCGTGCCGCTGACGACAACAGAAGCGAACAAAGAAACAAGACGCAGCAAATAGACACCAAGAACAGACAACCAGGGGAGAGGGGAATTAAATAAATAAATAAATCTTAAAAAAAAAAAAAAGAGTTGGAGGGAAAATATGTCCATTAATTCAATCAACAAGCATGTATTGAGCTTAGGCCATGTGCTTACCAGTAACTTACAGTTTGGTGGGAGGGGGCACCTAAACATAGAATTTAAAATCATGAGGTATGTACAAAGCCTGAGAGGATAGAGAAAGGAGAGATTCACAGTGTACAAAGATTTAGGAACTATTTCTGAGAAGGTGAGCCACTTCTGGAAAGAAGAAGGAAAAAGACCTTGATACAGAGAAAACATGAGCAAAGGCACAGATCTAAAATTAATAGTAACTGTAGTAATAAACAACCAATAAGCAATTGCCTGGTTATTGTGTTCCAGGTGCTTTACCTACACCGCCTCTTTTTCTCACAACAATCCTACCTCATTAAACAGGTAGCAAACTGAGTGCCTTAGTTTGCCAGGGTTGCTGTAAGAAATGCCACACAACAGGTTGACATAAATGATAGAAATGTGTAGTCTCATAGTTTAAGGGGCTAGAAGTCCAATATCAAGGTATTGTCAGGGCTTGCTTTCTACCAGATTATGTAGCATTCCAACAATCCTCTATCACATGGCAGTCTCCCTCTCTCTATGTATCTGCTCCTCTAATTTCCACTGACTTCTGGCTTCTGTTGACTTCTGCCTTCTTCTGGCTGACTGCATCTGAATTTCCTGTATCTTATAGACTCTAGCCATTTGGATTAAGGCCCACCCTGGTTCAGTGTGGCTTCATCTAATTAAAATCTTCAAAGGTCTCATTCACAAATGGTGTTATTTACCCTAACTAGTAATAACATCATCAAAGGTCCTATTTAACAAATGGGTTCATGCCCACTGGAATACAGATTAAAACTTGAACATGTCTTTATGCATGTGATTCAGTCCTCAGTAACGAGGCAATGATGTCATTTGCCCTACCAAGACTCTTACTTATGACAGGGCAGAAGCTGGCCTGAGTCCCAGCATCCCCAGCCTCACCCACACACCCACTGGCCTTATCCCCATGAGAGTAAGGAGGCTTTCCCAGAGGCCAGGGCCTGGGTTTGAGGAAAACAGTGCTGACAGTAAGCCAATGCCCAGAAATGTAACTTCCTTCCTTGTAGTCATTGTAGTAGTTTGAATCCTAACCCTTGGAATGTGTGAATGTGACCGTATTTGAAAAAGAGTCTTTGCAGATGTAATTAAATTGAGGCTGTCAAGATGAGATCATCCTGGATTCTATGATGGGCCCTAAATCCAATGACAATTGTCCTTATCAGAGACACAGAGGATATAATAATTTCTATTATATGAGAATTCTATTATATTAGATTATTATTTACATTTATAAATGTTTGTTGCTATACCATTACAATTGATTATATTAAATCTAACCTGGCCTTGCAAAAACAAACAAATAATAATCATAATAACCAGCAAATGAAGTACTATGTTTGATGTACAAGTTAAGGATTCACTGCTAAGAAAACCCGCAGACTCTTGTTTTTAACGCCGTAGATTTTTCATTGTTAAACTAAGTGTCCCATACTTTAGGAGCCTTTGACCTATTTGAAAGAAGTGCAGATTATCTGAGTGTTTGTTTCCTTTGTTAAATTCACAAATCTATCTTGACATCCACTGAAATACATAATAACTTTTATTGTAATACCTGCAGCAAAAATGAATACTAAATTTTTCATGCAACCCTTCTGGGATTGTATCATCTACATGGTTATCTATTCTTGATGTCTTTGAAATTAATTGTATGTAATCGGCATCTGTCAGTGAAACAATGAATATTGACAGAAAAATGATTCTTTTCCCTTCTCATTGATATTGTATACCTCAGTCCCAATTTTTACAATATTGGGATGTTTGATTCAGCCCTGAAAATTCCAATGTAGATGGTATTTTATATTAGCAGTATTGTCCAGTGCTTGGAAAGGTTATGTTCAGAAAATTCTGGATCTCTTTTGGTCTCCCTCTGTCTCTTTGTCTTTCTGCCTTTCTCTTTCCCTCTCTCGTTTCCTCCTTTCCTTTTTTTTCTCTTTCTCCACATATACACAGACATACACACACATACACATCCAAACTTCCATACAAGATTTTCAGATGCATTTCATTGAATACCTGGGCAACTCCTCTTAGCATCTTTTAAAAGGCCAATGATGACCTGTAGTTCTATAGAACTCCTCCAGCCACCCCCATTCTCTCAAGCTGGAGCTGGCTAGGGTATTAATAAGAGTAGCTGCAGTCTCATGTGTCCTCATGGGTGAGTCTTTGGTGCTGAGGAAAATCCATATACCTGAAAACTAGTACTTAACAGGAATCTATATTTTGTTGAGTAAAGCCTGCTAGTGTGCTTTTAGAATGTTCATTTTCTCATTAATTTATAGATAAGCTGCAAAGCAGAATGATTAGTATGTAAATTGAAAACAGCAAATGAAATGAAAATCTGTAGAAAACATGAGTCACCATGTTCATAATGAGACTTCTTAAATAATGCTAGTGTATTTTTAGTACAAACCTCCTTCTCCAGATGAAAGCCTGTAGGTGAGCTGGGCAAAGTACCAAGCAATAAAACCAATTTTATTATTTTTCTCTTTAATCTATCTCTACCAAGAAGATACATAAATTTTTCAAAAATTTTTTGCCTTAACTCTACCTGGGAATTATTCCCTCATGTAATTCTAAAATAGGATATGAGGTAGATCAGGATTATATCAATTAAAGGCTATTAAATTAATAACAATATAATCGTTGTATGAAGTTGTTGTCAAGGACATTTTCTCTAGTCAGCCTTCCAAGGCAGCTCTGCCCAAAAAGAATATAATGAGTCAAAAAAAACCACAACAATGTGCATATGTAATTTTAAATATTTTAGTAGCCACATTAAAAAAGTAAAAAGAAATACATGAAATTAATTTTAATAATATTCTTTATTTAACTCACTATATCAAAAATTATCATTTCCACATGTAGTCAATAGAAACATATTGTCAATGAGTTATTTTATACTTTTTTTCATATTTAGTTTTCAAAGTATTGTGTGTTTTTTATATCACAATTCAAATTAGCCACATTTCAAGAGCTAAATACCGTTTTTAGACGTGACACCTTTGAGCAGTGCACAACCTCCCCAATTGTACCAGGAGCCCTGCTGGTTTCCTTGGCCTAGTCTTGACTGTTGTACCTTCTCCTCTTCCCAATTCCTTCCCTGCCCATGGCCCAACTAACTCAGAATAACAAGTCCCTCAAATTTAACATCCCACTTCATAATGTCCACTGGCCTTCTTACTCTGATTGCAGCCCAAATGCTAGGTGCCAGCAACCTCCTTTTCTGTGTCCTTTCTCATGTATGCCATCTTCCTCCATCAGGAGGGTGAGTGGATGGTCTGTACTTCTAAAGAACTGTCATGATTTCTCATCACCTCTTCCAAACTCTAAAAGCTGGTCAAGACCAGGACATTTCCCCCTTAACACAACCAGCTTTCAGGAAAGGAGCAGATGGTCATCCTTAATTCTGCACATAATATGATACTTCATCTTTCTCAGGAGTTTTCATGTTATAAGCATTATTTATAATATGGAGATGAAAGTCTGCATTCTCAGTTAAATTAATTTCAAGCAGCAGCAAGTAAGTACGAGGAGGGGCATCCAACTGGCGCTGCTGAAATGCGGCTAAGTGGAACCTTAACTGGCATTTGGCCATGCCCTCAGACAGGCCCTTCAGTTGCAATTTCTTCCTTCACATTCCTCCACATAGTGATGGAATCTCTGCTTAAGTTGATTCTTAGGTTTAATATTTCCTGTCTTTCAATATGCGGGTGTAATTCTTGGGTTTACCAGACAGTCAATTATTTACATTCAGATTATATTAATTTCCAGGAAAGCAATGATATGGCCCAAGACTAAATGTTAACATGATAAATCATATGTATCTTCTAATAAACTTCATTGTGCTTAAATTAACTTGTAATAGTCTAGTTTTGAAGTGAGTCTTTTTCACTCTAAAGCTGAGGAAATTGCATTGCATTTTTCATTTCTACTTCAATACTTTGCTACATTAAAATAGATGATAGAGACCATAGATATACAGATGATAGAGATAGTGATAGCTATAGCTATAGCTGTAGATATAGGTAAGCGGAACAGGGCTGTATCAGTCAGCCAAAGGGGTGCTGATGCAAAATACAAGAAGTCTGTTGGCTTTTATAAAGAGTATTTAATTGTGGTAGAAGCTTACAGTTACCAGGCCATAAAGCATAAGTTACCTCCCTCACCAAAGTCTATTTCCACATGTTAGAGCAAGATAACTGCCAAGTCTGCCAGGGTTCAGGTTTCCTGGGTTCCTCTCTTCCCAGGTCTTGCGTCTCTCCAGACTCAGGTTTCCTCTCTTCCCAGGGCTTGCTTCTCTTTCCTAACAACCAAGCTCCTCTGTGTCCTTACTTCCTAAGGCTCCAGCTCAAGACTCTAGCATCAAACTCCAACATCAAAACCTCAGCTCTGTCCTTTGCCATGTCTTTTATCTGAGTCCCCACCCACTAAAGGGTGGCACTCAACACCCTACTGACATGGCCCAATCAAAGCCCTAATCATAATTAAATCATGCCCAGGTACAGACCTGTTTACAAACATAATCTGATATCTACTTTTGGAATTCATGAACCATATCAAACTGCTATAAGGGCCGATCATGTTACTCTCAGGGCCCATGTTTCTTCAGGGCCCACAGAAATGTTTGAATTCCTTTTAAAATCAGAAGGAAAGCAATTACATGTGATCCAGCCTAGATTATATTTGTCTTTATATACCAACCAGTTGTAAAACATAATTTTTAATACTTTTTATGGAGGAAAGGTCTCACTAAGGCAAAAGTGTCTAGGGCCCATGGAATTCATAATACAGCTCTGCTTGGGGATAATATCACAGTTTTCTTATTACTTTGGCCGATTGAGCAGTCACACAGATGCTCTGTTCTTCCTAAGCAAAAAGTAAATTTCCTTCGAAATTACTTGAAAGTTAAAGTTTTATAAAAACCCTTTGTAGCAAAGCAATGAACTAGACTTTTCCTAAAACCCTCAAAAGAAGTCCTGGAAATAAGAGGCTCATTTCTCTAAACTGATTCCTAATCCACAAAGAACAATTCCTTCCAGAAAATACAGCTCAGAGTCAAAGGCAATTTTAAACGTGCTAATTAAAACATTAGCTACTGCTTCAGCACAAGAAAAATAATTTTTATTCACACATTTTGTGAATGATTCATGAATGAGTGGGATATGTATCCCAGACCCTAATCACTTATTGAAAGTTAAACCTTTACTGTGCTCACTTTGGCAGAACATATACCAAAATTGGAACAATCCAGAAAAGATTAGCTTGGTCCCTATGCAAGATGACACATAAATTCCTGAAACGTTCTATATTTTTATTGATATAGAATAAAATATATGGTTTAGTACCAAAAAAATAAGCATTTAGATACATTCACTAAATTACTTAAATTCACTAAAACATAACTTCATAATAAAAGCAAAGGCAAGGCTAAAAGAAAATCAACAGGTCAGGTAAGTACTAACATTATGGTTGTGGAATATGTGAGTTGCCAGCAAAGAAATGTATGTGGCAGGGGGCCAGGAAGAGTATGGAGGCAAGACCACTAGTGAAGGAGGAAAATCCCTTAAATTACAGGCAAACTGGAATTTGGGCAACATGCCCTGGATCCAAGCCAACACACCTTACCTTACCTCACCTCACCTCACCTCACCTTACCTGGGCCTGGAAGGACTTGTTGTGAAAAACATAGCCAGTGATGAGCTGAAATAGGACTCAGGGGCTTGAAGACAACTGGAGGTCAGATGGGTGCATCAGCAAAATGAGGTAGCTGGGGAGCACTGTCCAAATGCCATAGGTGATGCTTCATGAAATTTGACAGACTTAGCTAATTAGCAGCAGCCACATCTGGCTAGCTTATTTTGAGCAAAGGCATGGAAAGGTGATGGTTTGAGGGCCTGAGTTGTGGAGCAGCTGCGGCTATACAAATAGAACCCACAGCAGCCGTGTCCCTTTCCACCATAAATCACCATGAGTGGTTTCAGTGTCTCCTAGGGCGCTAATGCATCTGCACAGGTCCCAAAGCCAAGGCCTTTGTGCAGAGTTGGTACCCACCAGGTTATAGCTGGTACTTTTTAGAGATTTTGTTTTTAAAGTTTTATTTTTTATCTTTAGACAGAAAGGGAGTAAAGTGTGCTGAGCCGATGCCCCAAAGGGCAAAATCTGTGATAAGGTGGAAGGGTATGGTTGGGCAGTGGATGGGTATGAGAGTGGTGCAGTGATGTGATTGAGTTCATCGGTGCTGGTCTGTGAGGGGGAAAAGGATGGGGGAGTTGGGTTGGACTATCCATAGAACTGGGAGAGGGTTGGAGCAAGGAGCAGGTGAACTCTAGGGATTTGCAGGTCTGTGGTTAAAACCACAATGGTTGGAATATTCTTTTGGCAAATATGGCAGAAGAGAGTTATTGCTGTAGGGCAGGGGGATGTGTAGGATAGAGCACACATGGGGCATTCCTCTGCACTATGAAAGTGTTCATCTTGTCATAGTGTGTTATCTCAGTGGATGGGAACCCACACAATAAAAAAGAAAATACTGGACTCCCATCCTGGGGAGTCCTGCTGTATTCTCAATTACAGGGACAAGAATCCTTTGAGAACATAGGCAGTGCCTAATAAAAGAAAACGCCAATCTATCAAGCTCTCGATATTAACGCATGTAACTATAAATCTTATTCTTCAAAAATTTAAAATTAGCAGTTACCATAGGCTGTAGGGGAGGGGAATGGAAGCATAGAATTGATGTAACACAGGGCCTTTTTAGGGCAATAGAATTGTTCTGCATGATCTCTCAATAATGGATACAAGTCATTTTAAATTTCATCAAAACCTATAAAAGTATACAGTGTAAAATGTAAACCATAACATAAACCATTGACCATGATTAGCAGCAATCCTTCAATATTTGTACATCAACTGTAACAAGTGTACCACCCACATATAAAATGCTATTAATAGGGATAGTGGAAAAGGGAGAGGGCATTGGGTATATAGGAATCCCTATATTTTCTATTTGACTTTTCTGTAACCTAAAGCATCTTTGAAGATAAAATGAAAAAAGTAAGATACTGTGGGAATGTATGGAAGAAATTTTCACTGTACGTTCAAACAACAGATCTTACAGTGATGAAAGACACAATGTCAAAAAATTTTTTATATACTTGGGCAGTGCCTAGCATAGGAGGACTGACCATTATACCAGGCCCTTGATATTGATGACTTGATATTGAAACTTAGCCTAGTATTATATATTGCCTAAGAGTTACCTCCTGAAAACATCCTTGTTGCTCAAATGTGGCCTCTCTCTAAGCCAAACTCAGCATACAAATGCACTACCTTCCCCCTGGCATTCAACAGGACTCCCAGGGATGAGCTTCTCTGGCACCAAGGAATTATTACCAAAGGCCAACTAACAATGCATCTGGAAAAAGACCTTGACCCAGAGAGGGAAATGTTAAACACAAAGAAGTTTTTATGGCTAAGAGATTTAAAAGTTGGTTGAGAGGGTTACCTTTATGCATGACTCAGCAGGATCTCATTGACTGTCACAGTAAAATGTGCCTCAAACAGCAGGGTTCCTGAGGGCTCTAGAGACATCTAGACACTATAAGCATGGCAGACAAGCTCAGGATTTGGCACCCTGTCGGTGGGCCTTACTTTGGAATTTATGCTCCCCAATGTTAAATGAGTTAGACTCATTTATAGCTTCCCTACACATGGCTCTTCTGCCTCCTTTTATTTGAACCTATAACTAGCACTATACTTGTTAAAATATATGTCCCAGAGACATATCTTTGATTCATTCATGTGCCAGCTGAGTCCTGAATCTCAGCAGAGTTGCAACACCTACTCTCAGTTCATTGGACTCATCCAGGACAACTAACATTGAGATGATGATAGGTTATATAAATCTTAAATAAAAAATCTAGGAGATTCCCATATATCCTACCTCCTCCCCCTCCCACACTTTCCCACATTAACAGCATCTTTCATTATTGTGGTACATTTGTTACTATTGATTAATACATATTAAAACATTGCTACTAACCATGGACTCTAGTTTACATTATAATTTACACTTTGCCCCACACAATTTTATAGGTTTTGACAAAATATGTGATGGTCCAGATATGTCTTCACAATATCATGCAGGACAATTACAATATCTCAAAAATGCCTCCATGTTACACCTATTCTTTTCTCTCCCACTCCTCAAATCTCTGGTGGCCACTTCCTTTATATCAATGATACAAGTTCCTCCATTGCTAGAATAATAATACATTATTATAGAATAATAATTAGTCTACTTTAGTCCATTGTTAATTCCCCAATCTTGAGGATTTGGGGATGATGATGCCTAGTCTGATTGAGAAGGGACTTAGATCCTATGCGGCAGATGGATGGAACTGTCTTGCTTGCTTGTGGATACACTGTTTTGGGGGATGAGTGTTCTCCAACATCATCATTTTATTAGTTATCCTGGGCAAGTCTAATGGACTAGAGAGTTGGTGTTGGCTGCAACTCTGCTGAGATTCAGGTTCAACTGAAATATGAACAGACTGAAGATTTAAGTCTTTGGGACATGCAATTAACAAAGTACTAATTATAGGCTCAACTAAAAGAGCCATGTCTAGGGAAATTATAAATGAGTCTAACTCTGATATATTGGGGAGCATATATTCCAAAGTAAGGCCCACTGACAGGTTGCCAAATTCCTGAAATTGTCTTCCCTGCTTACGGTGTCTAGATATTTCTGGAGCCCTCAGGAGTTCCACTGTTTGAGGAACATTTTACTGTAACAGTCAGTGAGATCCTCCTGAAACGTGCATAAAATCTCTGGAATGACTTTCTGACTCACTTTTAAATCTCTTGGCCTTAAAAAATCATTTGTTTTTAATATTTCCCCTTTTTGGTCAAGGTCTTTTTCCGGATGCATTGCTAGTTGTACTGATTCCTCAGTGCCAGTAATAATTCCTCAGTGCCGGGGAGGCTCATCTCCAGGTGTCATGTCCCACACCAGAGGGAAGGTAGTGCATTTATATGCTGAGGTTGGCTTAGAGAGAGGCCACATTTGAGCCCAAGGAGGTCTTAAGGAGGCAATGCTTAGGCAATATATAATGCTAGGCTAAGTTTCAATTTCACAAGAAAATATTCATGAGTATGATCATCAATATCAAGGGCCTAGCATATTGGTCTATCCTCCTTCTCTAGGTACTGCCTATGTTCTCAGGGGATTCTTGCCACTCTATTAGAGAAGGTAGTAGGGATTCCCCAGGATGGGAATTCAGTATTTTTTCGGTTATTGTGTAGGTCTCCACCCACTGAGACAATGTCCCATGAACACTTGGACATATTCATCTGCCTTAGAGGTATGCACCAGGTGCACCCCTCTGTATACATCCCTCCATCCCAGACACCCTGCACCAATGATCCTGCCCTGCCACAGTTTTGATCCTTCTGTGATCCAAACCCTCCCAAAACAAAGCAAAAAAAAAAACAAAACAAACACCAAATAACAAAGAAAATAAAATAATATTAATAAAAAATAAAATAGAAAAATAAAAAATAAATGAAAAACTTTTCTTGTGTCTTTCATCACTGTAAGATCTTTTGTCTTTTATGTACAGTGACAAATTCTTCCATATGTTCCCACAGTATCTTTTTTTTTTTTGCCTTAACTTCAAAGAATCTTTAAATTATAGAAAATATAGAGAATTCCCATGTTGAAACATTACTACAAACCATGGTCAGTGGTTTATATTACGGTTTACATTTTACACTGTATACTTTTATAGGTTTTGATGAAATTTAAAATTGCCTTTACCCATTATTGCAAGATCATGCAGAACAATTCCAGTGCCCTAAAAATGTCCTGTGTTCCATGTATTCTATTTTTCCCTCCACCTCCACTCCCCTTGGAAGTTTCAGTTTTTAAAGTTACATGCAGTGATACTGAGGGCTTGACATATTGGTCTGTTTTCTTTTATTAGGCACTGCCTATGTTCTCAAGAGATTCTTGCCCTTCTAACTGAGAACATAGCAAGACTCCCCAGGATGGGAGTTTAATATTTTCTGGTTTATTGTACAGGTATCCACCCATTGGGATAACACATTATAACAAGATATAACTGTTTTTTTAATAGATTGAAAATACTGACATATAAAAGTTGGGATTTGTGCAAAATCTCATAATTTTGCAAGCATCAGTTCTGTATTGTCAAGTAGACATTACACATTGTCATTTGAATAGAGGAGAAAAGATTATGCAGCCAAAACATGAAGAGAAAAGGTATTAAAGAGACCTTTCAGACAATTAATAAGAATATGTTATTTTTCTGGGTTTTTCTAGCTTTTTAAATTTGTAATGTGTTGCCATTTCTTTTCTCATTCTAAATAAAAATTTGCACTTAAATTTGTATTCATAATTGTGTATTTTTTTGAGGGTTCCCTCCCCCAATTGTATATACTTACAGGCCCACAAATCCTGCTTCTCCTATCTATATACCCGCTCCCAATTGTAAGTTCCAATTCCTGCATCATTGAGTTGAGAACACTCCTCTCTCTTCTCTTAGAAAAAGAATTCAAATGTCTTTGTATCAATCAAGAATGATCATAAAGTTAAGTTGTTTAGGCTATATGGCTATATTGATTACAGTGTTTAGCCACTACTTAACCTAAGGAGATTGGTGAAAGGCAGAAATGAAATGGTGGATATGTTTGAAATATACTTCCAGCCGACTCGACCATATTTTTGCATCAACATCAACAACTCAGGGTGTATTTGCCATTAGTCTATCTTTGCCAGCTTCTCCTCACCACCTAGAAATGTGTAGGAAAGTGAGAGAGGTGAGGTGATCCCTAGAAGGTTTTCTTTCTTGTAGTGAGGTAACCAGGCCTGGTTTCCCCATATCTAGACCTGGCCACATAGCTGCTTGTCTGGACAACAATCAGAGATAATGTGAGGTCATGGGCATGATCTCCTTTCCTCTGGTTCTCTTCACTCTCTGAAGTGTTTTGAGCTAAAAGCAGGTGCTGTGTATCTAAACCCACTCACTGTAGATTAAAGACTACAAAATGAGAGCCTTAGCCTCAGCCCTGCCTCTGGTCACAACTCTTATTCCTACAACTCTCCCCACCCCATCCCAAGGTTCCATACCCCAGGAGAAAAACTCAAGTGCATGCTGATGTGATGAGGATGAGGGTGATGATAGTGATTTAGAGGATGATGATGATAATGGTTGATATTAATTGAACAACTATTAGATTCTCAGCACCTTCTTTATTATCGCATCAATCATCACAACAATATAGTGATATGGTTATTATTATTACTGTTCTACCAAAGGGAAACTGAGACTGAGATGATTAATTAACCAAAGCTATAGGTTGCAAGTGGCAGAGCACGTACACTTTATAACCTAAACTATTATATAGTTAAATATAAGCTCCATGCCGTGGAGGTCTTGTTGTTTGCTCTAGACACTATAATGTGTATTGAACAGGTGAATTATATAAAATAGAGCATGCTTGTAGGCCATTAAAATATACCTTCTGCAGTAGAGAAGCTCAGCAAGATAGAATGAGCTGGGGGGATGAAGTGAGCTGACAATAGTGAAATCCACAGTTAGGTGGGTCATAACTTGGAGAGCAAATCTATATAATTTGGATGATAGGCATGCAGGGAGATTGTAGGCAGGTAAATGTAATTGCTATATTTTGTGTTTTGTGGGTATTGAAATGTCTTTGATTACTTTACTAGTTAGCAGCAGCAGATTTTTTTCTAAGGTGATTGTTTTTCCCTGATATTTAACTTGAAAATAGTTAAGAAGACAAGCATCCTTAAAGGTGGCTCATCAAATTCATTTTATCCTTTCATCATGAATATATTTACAGAAAAAGAGTTGAAGATTATTATTTGAGTTTATTTTTAAAAATAATTAAAACTGTGTGAAATTATCACTGTGATGTAAGTAAACCCATCATCTGTTAGTTCTTTTGATTTATTCTCTACACTATGCTGTTCTTGGCCATATACATTGTCTTATCACTTGTCAGCCCTCTTAACACTCTTCTTTTTTTCTTAAAAAAATGTCTGATTTCCTCTAAATTCATTCCTCCTTTTCCTTGTCCTAGTCATCATGAATAAATTTTGTATGTATGAAGATGTCAGTGTATATAGATGAATGATGTGAATCAGAATATATTAAACTGACACTGTCAGTCTTCTCTCAACACCAACCTTACCAGCATAAATCACCTTATTTTAATGAAAAAAATCTCCTTACAAGGAAAGAAAAGCATGCTCACTACTTAAGACCAGTTTTCTAGGGTCATATTACAAATAAGTGTCAACACTTGCAATTTATGGAATGAGAAAGAGTTTTATACTTAGAAAAGTTTCATGGGAAAAGTCCTTTAACAGGAAGAGTGAATGGATTCAATCAAAAGGTACCACACAAATGTAAAACCATAGAAGTGGTGCAGGGGGTTTCTGTAAAAGAGTTTATATGAAGTTAGTCTTGTTTAGCATCGGCTTCCATGATAAAACTGAGAGCTGTCCTGGGAAAGAATAGTCCTTCAATTTAGTGAAATCATACTTAAGAATTGACTAACTCGAGATAAATAATTTTTTAAAAAACTGAGTAAATATTTACAATGTTTAAAATATGAACACAATTAACGACTAATGCTTAAGCTTTTTTCAAGCTAATATTTAACAACGGTCAATGATATATGATTTTGTTTCTGTGTATTTAGTTAATGAGTAGTCTTTATTAAGGACAGAGAGAGAAGATTATGGTACTTGTTGAGTCTTATGAAGCCCCAAAGATTGTTGGGCATTACTTCTTAGAGTTTAGCAGTCAAATACCTGAAGGGAAATCAAGCTACCACACGCCACTGCTAACAGGACAAGATAAAGGACGGGTGGGGTAAAGGGAGAGTCCTTGAAGTGAATGTGTTTTTTGATGGATAAATTTCCCAAATTTGAATTTACTTAAGTGAATTGGTAAAACAAGGAATTCCTTATAAGTATCTCACAAGGATCACAAAATTTTACCTATATAGAATCTTTATCAATACTTCCATTTGGAAAGGGGGCAAGATGGCATCTGAGTGAGTGCACATCATAATCTCTCCTGCAAAGAAGCAGCTGAGTAGGGTTGGAGTCTTGCTGGACCGGGCTGTTTCGGGTGCTTGCAGGGCAGAAGGTGTCTGGATGTCGATTTGGTGAGACAGTGACAAAAGAGATTCTTGCAAGAGGTGGAAATTTCAGTTTCTGACACAGAGGTCAGAGGTTGTGAATGGGACCCTTCCCCCTAGTGCTGGTGGCCCAGCTGCAGTGATCCCTGAAATCTTTGTTGTGCTGCAGTGTTCCCAAACCCAGTGTTAACCGGATGCATGCTTCCCAGGTCTGTATCCCCTAAACCCTGGTAGCCCACGGTCCAGAGACTCACACACCTTGAGTCTGCAATATCATGGACTTCCCATTCCCAAATCCACCCCTCCCTGAAGTCCATCTGAGATCCTTGATTACCTTAGCCCTCTGCATTTTGTGTTCTTTTGTTTTGTTTTCTCCTTGAACATGACCTGGGGGGAGTTTGGGAAGAAAGAACAGGCGAATCTGCTGAGGAAGCCCAATTTACCAAAAAGTCCTGGGATAGGAAACTTGGTCTGGGAGAAGGTGGAGGCACAAAATCAATTAGACCTACCCTAGCACACCTAAGGGGGAGAGACTGTAGGACATGCTATCCAAGCTCCCAACAGCATATTTGGGGTTTCTGGTAAGGTATAGGTGCTCTCATGGTGGAAATAAAGAGTCATAGTCTTCTGTGTTGAGTTGGTTCAACAAGGAACCACTTGAATCTCCTACTGGACCTCTCAGGCAGCTTTTTCGCTGCACTGGGAGAGAGAGAAGTGAGGAAGGGAGAAAGGGGGAAGGTCAGATCCCTAAGTGTTTTATTTAACTGCAAAGATGATTCCTAGCTTGAAACATTGGTTCTTTTCTTTTTTTCTTTTTTTTTCTTTTTCTTTTTCTTTTTCTTTCTTTATTGTTATTTGTCGTTATTGCAAATATGACATTGTCTCCTGGTCTTTCCTCCCATTTTATCCCCCAAGGTCCTTTCTGATTTATTTAGTTTTTTTCTCTTTTTCTTTTTCTTGCATGTTTCCCCCCTTTTCTTTGCCCCCACTTTTGTCTTCTTTTTTTTTCCTTTTCTCTCTTTTTCTTCTTTTTTATTTTATTTACTTTCTTTGTATTTAATTTTAATATTACATTAAAAAATATGAGGTCCCCATATACCCCCCACCCCCCTCACCCCACTCCTCCACCAATAACAACAATCTCCTCCATCATCATGAGACATTCATTGCATTTGCTGAATACATCCTTGAGTACCTCTGCACCTCATGGTCAATGGTCCTCACCCTAGCCCACACTCTCCCAGGTTCCACCTAGTGGGCCATGGGAGGACATACAATGTCCGGTAACTGTCCCTGCAGCACCACCCAGGACAACTCCAACACCCAAAAATGCCCCCACATCACATCTCTTCCTCCCACTCCCTACCCTCAGCAGCCACCATGGACACTTTCTCCACACCAATGCCACATTTTCTTCGATTACTAATCACAATACTTCATGTATAGAATATCAGTAAGTCCACTCTAATCCATACTCTATTCCTCCATCCTGTGGACCTTAGAATGGTTGTGTCCACTCCACATCTATGTCGAGAGGGGGCTTAGATTCCACATGGATGCTGGATGCAATTCTCCTACTTCAGTTGCAGGCAAACTTGGCTCCCTGGTGTGGTGGTTGACCTTCTTCAACTCCATGTTAGCTGAGTGGGGTAAGTCCCATAACCCAGAGTGTAGGAGTTGCAAGTCTGTTGAGGCTCAGGGCCTGGCTATCACATGGTCAGTCCAGAGACTCAGGTCCCCTGGGTATATACTAAACCCCAGCACCAACTACAGATCCAGTAAAAGTAACAGGAGAGGCTTGTGAACAAAGATCACATCTGAGTTCAGCTCCATCACACAGAAACACAAACTCCAAAGTAGGGCCAACTGACATGGCACTGAACTCCATCTGCCATGACCATAGAACCTGTGGGTCTCTGTAGCCCTCCGAAGAACCAATACCCGGGGTTATAACTACTTTATCCATCTCTGGCACTCTGCTGAGGTGTGCATAAGGGCAACCCCTCTGATAACCTCCTGGCTCTTTTTAGAGACTCATAGCCATATAAACTCATTTGTCCTTTCCATTTTTCCCTTTTATTCAGGTAAAAAGCATTTTTAACTACTGGTATTATATGTAGATTGAGATATTCTGCTGGTCCAAGTTGACCCTTTTATTCAAGGTCATTTTCTAGTTACATCATCAGCTGGAACTTGGTAGTAATCCCTCAGCGCCAGGGAGGCTCGTCCCCGGGAGTCATTTCCCACGCTGGGGGGTGGGGGGGGGGAAGGCAACACATTTACATGCTGAGTTTGGCTTCGAGACTGGCCACATTTGAGCAACACAGAGGCTCTCAGGAGGTATCTCTTAGGCACCCTGCAGCTCGAAGCCTTGTTCTTACTTCAGGTGAACAGGCTCACAAGCATAGTCATTAGTATCAAGGGCTCATTGTTGGACCTTCCTTCTTTTTTGGTCTTGGCCGTTGCACTTGGGGGGTTGTTGCTCTTCCTTTAGGGACAGTGATAGAGCTCCCCTGGCTAGGAACTCAGCACTCCCTCAGTTTTTGTTTTTAATTGTATCCACTATGAAAATATACAAACATTTTTATGTACCCTGGATATATGCCCTGTAGAACTCCCTGCCAACCATGTGTCCCCTGTCAATAACATCCCACACCAGTATTCCTCTGCTGCCATTGTTGAACCTCTCTGTGATCCAAAACTTCCTGAAAAGTGAAGCCCAATATATTGCCAGGTTCCATTAATAGTAAAATGGAATATAGTGATGAGTTTAAAGGTTAGATATAGAATACATATTAATTTAGAAAAATTGAGGTAAAAATAAATTGGGGTATCAAAAAATTTAAAAATGCAAAAGCTTTATTTTTGATATTTTGCCTTCCATCACTACAATAAGTGTTGCCCTGTATGCAAATTGGCAAGGCAATAACTTCCATCTTTTCCTCAGTGTCTACGTCCTTTCTTATTCTTTCCTTTTTTCCCCTAATTATTAAGCTTATCTTCACAAAAGTTTTAGATCACAGTAATTCATATATACAACATACAGTACTCCCACATATCCAACGTAAAACCCCTTTCCCTTCCACAGCAACAATCTTTTTACATGTTCATACTATATTTACTGAAACTGATGTACAGATATTGAGACAATAGCTTTCAAACAAGGTAACATTTGGGTTTGCATTGTGGTTTATATTTTAGACTATACAATTTTCTAAATTTTTAGTTATCTTATGTTTTAAATTATGATTTGCATTTTAGTCTATCAGCCACTATACATTTTTGGTGTAATTTAACATGTCTTATATCCATTCTTGTGTAATTTTGTGGAACACTTCTATTGCCCACACAGTTACATTGATTCCATCTATTCAATATCTCTTTCCCCCTCCCCTCAGGGCCCAGTGACAGTCAATCTTCATTGCTTGAAGGGCCATGTTCAGAGATACTTGCAACAGTGTTGAGGGCTTGACATGCTCAACTGCCCTAATGCATTGGGAGCCACCATTTCTCTTGAGAGATACAATTCCCTCTATTTGAGAACATCAGTCCTCCCCAGGATGTGGGTATACCTTCACTCTCACTATATGGGTCTCTATCCAAAGATATAACCCACTATGGCAAAATAGCACTCACACACTCCCCAGGAGCCTTTCCTGCCTCAGATTATCCCCTTTAAGCATCTTAAACAGGTAACCTTCCTTATTATATTTTTGAAAAAGTTTTCTCAGCATTATACTCTCAGCCAAATACCTGACAATCTCCTATGTTCGTATGTTGCCCCACCCTCCCCCCAATTTCTTGGGCTATATTCCCCATCCTCCCATCCCTAGCCCCCCTCAAGCCCGCAAAGCCCCACCCAAAGGTAACCCTATGCCCCCATTTTATCCCTTCCTTGTACAAATACTTACCTCCAGCTTATCATAGAATTCACCCATGTAGATGTCAGCTTACATCCTTCCTCTACTCCCCAATTTCCTTTAAGCCTATCATCCACTCTCTAGCTCTCTGAGGCAGCTTGGTTTACTTATTTCATATCATTGAGGTCATGTAGTATTTGTCCTTCAATGCCTGGGTTGCTTCACTCAACATAAGGTTCTCAAGATTCACACATGTTATCACGTGTATTTGTAGTGTATTCGTTCTTAAAGCCGAGTAGTATTCCATTGTATGTATATACCCCATTTTATTTATCCATTCATCTGTTGATGGGCATTTGGGTTGATTCCAACTTTTGGCAATAGAAAACAATGCTGCTATGAACATTGGTGTGCATATATCGGTTTGTGTCCTTGTTTTCAGTTCTACTGTGTATATACCCAGCAGTGGAATTGCTGGGTCATATGGCAAACCTATGGCTAGTTTTTTGAGAAACCGCCAAACTGTCCTCCAGAATGGCCAGATCCTTCCGCATTCCCACCAGCAGTGGATGAGTGTTCCCATTCCTCCACATCCTCTCCAGCATTTGTAGTCTTCTGTTTTTTTCATAGCTGCCAATCTTATGGGAGTAAGATGGTATCTCATTGTAGTTTTGATTTGCTTTTCCCTGATAGCTAGAGATTTGGAGCATTTTTTCATGTGCTTTTTGGCCATTTGTATTTCTTCCTTGGAGAAGTGTCTGTTTAAATCTTTTTCCCATTTTTTTCAATGGGTTGTTTGTCTTTTTATTTTCGAGATACAGGAGTTCTTTATATATGCAGGTTATAAGTCTCCTATCAGATATATGGTTACCAAATATTTTCTCCCATTGTGTAGGCTCTCTTTTCACTTTCTTGACAAACTCCTTTGAGGTGCAGAAGGCTTTAATTTTGAGGACGTCCCATTTATCTATTTGTTCTTTTGCTGCTCGTGCCTTTGGTGTGAAGTTCATGAAGCCATTTCCTATTACAAGTTCCTGTAGATGCTTCCCTACATTGCTTTCCAAGGTATTTATGGTCTTGGCTCTTACATTGAGGTCTTTGATCCATCTTGAGTTGATTTTTGTATAAGGCATGAGTTGGTAATCCTCTTTCATTCATTTACATACGGATATCCAGTTCTCCAGGCACCATTTGTTGAAGAGGCCATTCTCTCCCAGTTGAGAGGGTTTGGTGGCTTTATTGAATATTATATGACTATATATATGAGGATCTATATCAGAACTCTCAGTTCGGTTCCATTGGTCTGTGTGTTTCTCCTTGTGCCAGTATGAGGCTGTGTTCACTACTGTAGTTTTGTAGTATGTTTTGAAGTCAGGTAGTGTGATTCCTCCAATTTCGTTATTCTTTTTCAATATGTCTTTCGCTATTCGAGGCCTCTTTCCTTTCCAAATAAATTTCATAGCTAGTTTTTCTAGTTCATTAAAGAATGCTGTGTTAATTTTTATTGGGATTGTCTTGAATGTGTAGATCAGTTTTGGTAGGATAGACATCTTAGTAACATTTAGTCTTCCTATCCATGAACAGGGAATATTCTTCCATTTATTTAGGTCTTCTTTGATTTCCTTGAACAGTGTTGTGTAGTTCTCTGTGTATAAGTTTTTACATCTTTAGTTAAACTTATTCCTAGGTATTTGATTTTTTTATTTACGATTGTAAATGCTATTTGTTTCTGCTCTTCAAGAAATACTAAAGGGTGTTCTGCAGGAACTTGCTCATTATTGGTGTACAGAAATGCTACTGATTTTTGCACATTGATCTTATAACCTGAGACTTTACTAAACTCATTTATGAGTTCTAGAAGCTTTGTTGTAACTTCTCAGGGTTTTCTATGTATAGGATCATTATCATCTGCAAATAATGAAATTTTGACTTCTTCCTTTCCAATTTGAATGCCTTTTATATCCGGTTCTTGCCTCAGTACTCAAGCAAGTACTTCTAAGACAATGTTAAATAGAAGAGGTGATAGTGGGCATCCTTGTCTTGTTCCTGATCTTAGAAGGAAAGATTTTAGGATTTCACCATTGTAAAGGATGTTGGCTGTGGGTTTTTCATATATACTCTTTATCATGTTCAGAAAATTTCCTTGTATTCCGATCTTTTGCAGTGTTTTTATCAAGAAAGGGTGCTGTATTTTGTCAAATGCTTTTTCTGCATCTATAGATATAATCATGTTGATTTTTTTCCTTCAATCTGTTTATATAGTGTATTACATTGATTGATATTCTTATGTTGAACCATCCTTGCATACCCAGAATGAATCCCACTTGGTCATGGTGTATAATTCGTTTAATGTGTTGTTGAATATGGTTAGCAAGTATTTTGTTGAGGATTTTTGCGTCTAGGTTCATTAGAGAAATTGGTCTGTAATTTTCCTTTCTTGTGGTGTCTTTGTTTGGCTTCGGTACTAGGGTAATGTTGGCATCATAGAATGAGTTAGGTAATGTTCCTTCTGTTTTGATTTTTTGGAAGAGTTTCAGCAGGATTGGTGTTAGTTCTTTCCGGAATGTTTTGTAGAATTCACCTGTGAAGCCGTATGGCCCGGGGCTCTTCTTAGTTGGGAGGTTTTTAATGACTGATTCTATCTCTTTACTTGTGATTGGTTTGTTGAGATCATCAATTTCTTCTTTCATCAATATAGGCTGCTTATGTGTTTCTAGGAATTTGTCCATTGCCTCTGAATTGTCATTTTCAAAGTATCCTCTTATGATAGTCTTTATTTCTGTGGGGTCAGTGGTGATAGCTCCTTTCTCATTTCTTATTTTGTGTATTTGCATCTTCTCTCTTTTTTTTTTTTTTTTTTTTTTGGTTAGTCTAGCTAAGGGTTTGTCAATTTTATTGATCTTCTCAAATAACCAGCTCTTGGTTTTGTTTATCTTTTCAAGTGCTTTCTTATTTTCTATTTCATTTAGTTCTGCTCTTATCTTTGTTCTTTCTTTCTTTCTTCTTCCTGTGGGGTTACTTTGTTGTTTTTTTACTAATTCCTCCAAATGTGCAGCTAGTTCTTCAATTTTTGCTCTTTCTTTTTTTATGGTGTATGAATTTATGGCTATAAGTTTTCCTCTCAGTACTGCTTTTGCTGCATCCCATAAGTTTTGGTATGTTGTGTTATCATTTTCACTAGTTTCAAGGTAGTTATTAATTTCTTTTGAGATTTCCTCCATGCCCACTCTTTTTCTAAGAGTGTGCTGTTTAATTTCCATATCTTGGTGTGAAATCTGGCCCTCTGGCCCTTGCAGATTTCCAGTTTCACACCACTGTGGTCAGAGATATTATTTTGTATGATTTTGATCTTTCTGAATTCATTGAGCCTTTCTCTGTGGCCTAGCATATGGTCTATCTTGGAGAATGATCCATGTGCACTTGAGAAAAATGTATATCCTGCTGTATTCGGGTGTAATGATCTGTATATGTCTATTAGATCCAGCTCCTCTAATATACTGTTCAAAGTTTTTGTTTCTTTATTGATTCTCTTTTGAGATGTTCTGTCCAAAGTTGATAGTGGTGTATTAAAGTCCCCCACTGTAACTGTAGAGGCATCTATTCTTTCACTTAGTTTTTCCAGTGTTTGCCTCACGTATTTGGAGGCGCCCTTGTTAGGTGCATAAATATTTATGATTGTTTGTTCTTCTTGAAAGATTATCCCTTTCACTAATATGTAGTATCTTTCTTTGTCTCTCACAATTGTTTCGCATTTAAAGTCTATTTTGTCTGATATTAATATAGCTACTCCTGCCTTTTTTTGGTTATTGTTTGCTTGTAAGATTGTTTTCCAGCCATTCACTTTCAACCTCCATGAATCCCTGGGTCTAAGATGTGTTTCCTGTAGACAGCATATAGATGTGTCATAATTCCTTATCCAGCCTTCCAGTCTGAATCTTTTGACAGATGAGTTTAATCCACTGACATTCAGTGTTATTACTTTCAAGGAATTATTTATGTGAGCCATATTTTGTTTGTTTTTTTCCTTCTCTTTTTGCCTTTTTTGTTGCTCTTACACTGTCCTCCAACTCTGCCTCTCCTGTTTTTTTTCTTTCTTCCTGCAGAACTCCCTTTAGTATTTCTTGAAGGCAGGGTTCTTGTTGGCATACTCTTTTAATTTCTGTTTATCTGTGAATATTTTGAACTCTCCATCATTTTTGAATGCTAGCTTAGCTGGGTAGAGTATTTTTTCTTTTTTTTAAAGATTTATTTATTCATTTCTCTCCCCTTCTGTTCTCTGTGTCTATTTGTTGTGTCTACTTTGTCCGCTTCTGTTGTTGTCAGCGGCATCTTTATGTTGTGTCATCTTGTTGTGTCAGCTCTCTGTGTGTGTGGCACCATTCCTGGGCAGCCTGCATTTTCTTTCACTCTGGGTGGCTCTCCTTAGAGGGTGCACTCCTTGCACGTGGGTCTCCCCTATACGGGGACACCCTTGCATGGCAGGGCACTCCTTGTATGCATCAGCACTGTGCATGAGCCAGCTCCACATGGGTCAAGGAGGCCCGGGGCTGGAAATTTTTTCTTTTAGTACTTTGACTATATCATACCACTGCCTTCTTGCCTCCATGGTTTAGATCAGAAATCAGCACTTAATCTTATGCAGTCTCCCTTGTGTGTGATGGTTCTCTTTTCTCTTGCTGCTTTTAGAATTTTCTCTTTGTCTTGACCATTGGGTAATTTGACAGGTATATGTCTTGGGGTTGGCCTGTTGGGATTAATGGTGTTTGGGGTGCATTGGGCTTCCTGGACATGTACATCCATCTCTCTCAGTAGATTTGGGAATTTTTCAGCCATTATTTCCTACAACACCCTTCTGTCCCCTTTCCCTTCTCTTCTCCTTCTGGGATGCCTATAATGCATATGTTTGTGCATTTTGCATTGTCATTCAGGTCCCTAAGTCCTAGCTGGATTTTTTCTATCTTTTTATTAATCAGTTCTACTATCTGTTTGATTGCAGATGTACTGTCTTCCACGTCGCTAATTCTCTCCTCTGCCTCTTCTAATCAGCTGCTATTTGCTGAGAGTGTATTTTTGATTTCTTGAACTGTGGTGTTCATCACCATCATATCTGTTATCTTTTTGCATATGTCTGCAATTTCCTCTCCAATGTTTTCTTCATATTATTAATCTCTTTACTTCATAAAGTTGGTCTCTAGTATATGTTTTGAGATCTTTAATTACTTTTCTGATGTTCTGTTCCCCTTCCTAGTTTTTAGTTTGTTCATTGGATAATTGGTTTGGTTTGCAGTTTTTTGTTGCTGTCTGGTCATCATTTCATGTTAACAGGTTTAATCAGTTCCTTAGCTTCTTAGCTTAGTTGTTGTTCGTGTGTAAGTGTTATGTCTTCTCTTTACCACTTTGTTCTTCTTACTCTATTTCCTTGTTATGGCTAAGTTTACTTGGAAGGAAAATATTAGGGCCAGGGAAAGCAAAATGAGTAAGAAAAGAAAATGCATAAAGTAGTATTGTTAATAAATGTTAACAGAGCAACAATGTGAGATCTGGGAGAATGGATATTAGACTCATGTAAGTTGTGTAGAGTTATAGCAGTAAGTAGAGTACCTATAATGAGACAGTCAACTGAATATGGGGAGGAATATAGGATGAATTAAAAGGTCAATGTTTTCATGAGAGAGAGAATGAGAAAAGAAAGACAATAATATCAAGAGTGGATAAAAGACAGAAAACAAAACAAAGGTATTAGCAATTAAAAGTGAGACAATTTGGGGGCCAAAGAAAGAGAGGTGGAATATAAGAGAAACAGTAGATGATGGAGGATAGAAAGATGTGGGTGATTGGAGGTAGTGTAGGTGGTCAAAATCAATACACACAGTAAAGAGGAAATGGAGGAGGAGGAAACACAGCAAGTGTGAAGCGCCCCCTGTAGTACCTATTATATAAAGAAAAGAAAAGAAAATAAGAAGAAAGAGAGAGAAAAGAAAGGAAAAAGAGAAGAGAAAAGGGGTGGGCAAAGAAAAAGGAGGGGGGAAGAAGCAAGAAAAAGAAAAAGAGAAAAAAAACTGAATAAATGAAAAATGACCTTGGAGGATAAAACAGGAGAAAAGACCAGGAAAGAATTCAATATTAGCAACCAAGAAAAAAATAAAAAAAAGAACCAATATTTTAAGCTAGGAATCCTCTTTGCAGTTAAATAATATACTTAGGGATCTGACCTTCCCCCTTTTTCCCTTCCTCACTTCTCTCTCTCCCAGGGCAGCAGGAAAGCTCCCTGAGAGGTCTGGTAGGAGAATCAAGTAGGTCCTTGTTGAACCAACTCAACACAGAAGACTATGGCTCTTTATTTTCAGCATGAGATCACCTACACCTCACCAGAAAACCCAAATATGCTACTGGAAGCTTGGATAGCACCTCCTACAGTCCCTCCCCCTTAGGTGAGTTAGGAGAGGTCTAATTGATTTTCTGCCTCCACCTTCTCCCAGACCAAGTTTCCTATCCCAGGACATTTAGGTAAATTGGGCTTTCTCAGCAGATTCACCTCTCCTTTCTTCTAGACTCTCCCCAAGACAGCTGGTATACTCCTCCAATTTAAAGGAGAGAGAGACAGAAAAAAACAAACAAACAAACAAAAAAAAACACCAACACTGAGGAAGGGGAGCAGAACATCAGAAAAGTAATTAAAGATCTCAAAACATATACTAGAGACCAACTTTATGAAGTAAAGAGATTAATAATATGAAGAAAACATTGGAGAGGAAATTGCAGACATATGCAAAAAGATAACAGATATGATGGTGATGAACACCACAGTTCAAGAAATCAAAAATACACTCTCAGCAAATAGCAGCTGATTAGAAGAGGCAGAGGAGAGAATTAGCGACGTGGAAGACAGTACATCTGCAATCAAACAGATAGTAGAACTGATTAATAAAAAGATAGAAAAAATCCAGCTAGGACTTAGGGACCTGAATGACAATGCAAAATGCACAAACATATGCATTATAGGCATCCCAGAAGGAGAAGAGAAGGGAAAGGGGACAGAAGGGTGTTGTAGGAAATAATGGCTGAAAAATTCCCAAATCTACTGAGAGAGATGGATGTACATGTCCAGGAAGCCCAATGCACCCCAAACACCATTAATCCCAACAGGCCAACCCCAAGACATATACCTGTCAAATTACCCAATGGTCAAGACAAAGAGAAAATTCTAAAAGCAGCAAGAGAAAAGAGAACCATCACACACAAGGGAGACTGCATAAGATTAAGTGCTGATTTCTGATCTAAACCATGGAGGCAAGAAGGCAGTGGTATGATATAGTCAAAGTACTAAAAGAAAAAATTTCCAGCCCCGGGCCTCCTTGACCCATGTGGAGCTGGCTCATGCACAGTGCTGATGCATACAAGGAGTGCCCTGCCATGCAAGGGTGTCCCCGTATAGGGGAGACCCACGTGCAAGGAGTGCACCCTCTAAGGAGAGCCACCCAGAGTGAAAGAAAATGCAGGCTGCCCAGGAATGGTGCCACACACACAGAGAGCTGACACAACAAGATGACACAACATAAAGATGCCGCTGACAACAACAGAAGCGGACAAAGTAGACACAACAAATAGACACAGAGAACAGAAGGGGAGAGAAATGAATAAATAAATCTTTAAAAAAAAGAAAAAATACTCTACCCAGCTAAGCTAGCATTCAAAAATGATGGAGAGTTCAAAATATTCACAGATAAACAGAAATTAAAAGAGTATGCCAACAAGAACCCTGCCTTCAAGAAATACTAAAGGGAGTTCTGCAGGAAGAAAGAAAAAAAACAGGAGAGGCAGAGTTGGAGGACAGTGTAAGAGCAACAAAAAAGGCAAAAAGAGAAGGAAAAAAACAAACAAAATATGGCTCACATAAATAATTCCTTGAAAGTAATAACACTGAATGTCAGTGGATTAAACTCATCTGTCAAAAGATTCAGACTGGAAGGCTGGATAAGGAATTATGACACATCTATATGCTGTCTACAGGAAACACATCTTAGACCCAGGGATTCATGGAGGTTGAAAGTGAATGGCTGGAAAACAATCTTACAAGCAAACAATAACCAAAAAAAGGCAGGAGTAGCTATATTAATATCAGACAAAATAGACTTTAAATGCGAAACAATTGTGAGAGACAAAGAAAGATACTACATATTAGTGAAAGGGATAATCTTTCAAGAAGAACAAACAATCATAAATATTTATGCACCTAACAAGGGCGCCTCCAAATACGTGAGGCAAACACTGGAAAAACTAAGTGAAAGAATAGATGCCTCTACAGTTACAGTGGGGGACTTTAATACACCACTATCAACTTTGGACAGAACATCTCAAAAGAGAATCAATAAAGAAACAAAAACTTTGAACAGTATATTAGAGGAGCTGGATCTAATAGACATATACAGATCATTACACCCGAATACAGCAGGATATACATTTTTCTCAAGTGCACATGGATCATTCTCCAAGATAGACCATATGCTAGGCCACAGAGAAAGGCTCAATGAATTCAGAAAGATCAAAATCATACAAAATAATATCTCTGACCACAGTGGCGTGAAACTGGAAATCTGCAAGGGCCAGAGGGCCAGATTTCACACCAAGATATGGAAATTAAACAGCACACTCTTAGAAAAAGAGTGGGCATGGAGGAAATCTCAAAAGAAATTAATAACTACCTTGAAACTAGTGAAAATGATAACACAACATACCAAAACTTATGGGATGCAGCAAAAGCAGTACTGAGAGGAAAACTTATAGCCATAAATTCATACACCATAAAAAAAGAAAGAGCAAAAATTGAAGAACTAGCTGCACATTTGGAGGAATTAGTAAAAAAACAACAAAGTAACCCCACAGGAAGAAGAAAGAAAGAAAGAACAAAGATAAGAGCAGAACTAAATGAAATAGAAAATAAGAAAGCACTTGAAAAGATAAACAAAACCAAGAGCTGGTTATTTGAGAAGATCAATAAAATTGACAAACCCTTAGCTAGACTAACCAAAAAAAAAAAGAGAGAAGATGCAAATACACAAAATAAGAAATGAGAAAGGAGCTATCACCACTGACCCCACAGAAATAAAGACTATCATAAGAGGATACTTTGAAAATGACAATTCAGAGGCAATGGACAAATTCCTAGAAACACATAAGCAGCCTATATTGATGAAAGAAGAAATTGATGATCTCAACAAACCAATCACAAGTAAAGAGATAGAATCAGTCATTAAAAACCTCCCAACTAAGAAGAGCCCCGGGCCATACGGCTTCACAGGTGAATTCTACAAAACATTCCGGAAAGAACTAACACCAATCCTGCTGAAACTCTTCCAAAAAATCAAAACAGAAGGAACATTACCTAACTCATTCTATGATGCCAACATTACCCTAGTACCGAAGCCAAACAAAGACACCACAAGAAAGGAAAATTACAGACCAATTTCTCTAATGAACCTAGACGCAAAAATCCTCAACAAAATACTTGCTAACCATATTCAACAACACATTAAACGAATTATACACCATGACCAAGTGGGATTCATTCTGGGTATGCAAGGATGGTTCAACATAAGAATATCAATCAATGTAATACACTATATAAACAGATTGAAGGAAAAAAATCAACATGATTATATCTATAGATGCAGAAAAAGCATTTGACAAAATACAGCACCCTTTCTTGATAAAAACACTGCAAAAGATCGGAATACAAGGAAATTTTCTGAACATGATAAAGAGTATATATGAAAAACCCACAGCCAACATCCTTTACAATGGTGAAATCCTAAAATCTTTCCTTCTAAGATCAGGAACAAGACAAGGATGCCCACTATCACCTCTTCTATTTAACATTGTCTTAGAAGTACTTGCTTGAGTACTGAGGCAAGAACCGGATATAAAAGGCATTCAAATTGGAAAGGAAGAAGTCAAAATTTCATTATTTGCAGATGATAATGATCCTATACATAGAAAACCCTGAGAAGTTACAACAAAGCTTCTAGAACTCATAAATGAGTTTAGTAAAGTCTCAGGTTATAAGATCAATGTGCAAAAATCAGTAGCATTTCTGTACACCAATAATGAGCAAGTTCCTGCAGAACACCCTTTAGTATTTCTTGAAGAGCAGAAACAAATAGCATTTACAATCGTAAATAAAAAAATCAAATACCTAGGAATAAGTTTAACTAAAGATGTAAAAACTTATACACAGAGAACTACACAACACTGTTCAAGGAAATCAAAGAAGACCTAAATAAATGGAAGAATATTCCCTGTTCATGGATAGGAAGACTAAATGTTACTAAGATGTCTATCCTACCAAAACTGATCTACACATTCAAGACAATCCCAATAAAAATTAACACAGCATTCTTTAATGAACTAGAAAAACTAGCTATGAAATTTATTTGGAAAGGAAAGAGGCCTCGAATAGCGAAAGACATATTGAAAAAGAATAACGAAATTGGAGGAATCACACTACCTGACTTCAAAACATACTACAAAACTACAGTAGTGAACACAGCCTCATACTGGCACAAGGAGAAACACACAGACCAATGGAACCGAACTGAGAGTTCTGATATAGATCCTCATATATATAGTCATATAATATTCAATAAAGCCACCAAACCCTCTCAACTGGGAGAGAATGGCCTCTTCAACAAATGGTGCCTGGAGAACTGGATATCCGTATGTAAATGAATGAAAGAGGATTACCAACTCATGCCTTATACAAAAATCAACTCAAGATGGATCAAAGACCTCAATGTAAGAGCCAAGACCATAAATACCTTGGAAAGCAATGTAGGGAAGCATCTACAGGAACTTGTAATAGGAAATGGCTTCATGAACTTCACACCAAAGGCACGAGCAGCAAAAGAACAAATAGATAAATGGGACTTCCTCAAAATTAAAGCCTTCTGCACCTCAAAGGAGTTTGTCAAGAAAGTGAAAAGAGAGCCTACACAATGGGAGAAAATATTTGGTAACCATATATCTGATAGGAGACTTATAACCTGCATATATAAAGAACTCCTGTATCTCGAAAATAAAAAGACAAACAACCCATTGAAAAAAATGGGAAAAAGATTTAAACAGACACTTCTCCAAGGAAGAAATACAAATGGCCAAAAAGCACATGAAAAAATGCTCCAAATCTCTAGCTATCAGGGAAAAGCAAATCAAAACTACAATGAGATACCATCTTACTCCCATAAGATTGGCAGCTATGAAAAAAACAGAAGACTACAAATGCTGGAGAGGATGTGGAGGAATGGGAACACTCATCCACTGCTGGTGGGAATGCGGAAGGATCTGGCCATTCTGGAGGACAGTTTGGCGGTTTCTCAAAAAACTAGCCATAGGTTTGCCATATGACCCAGCAATTCCACTGCTGGGTATATACACAGTAGAACTGAAAACAAGGACACAAACCGATATATGCACACCAATGTTCATAGCAGCATTGTTTTCTATTGCCAAAAGTTGGAATCAACCCAAATGCCCATCAACAGATGAATGGATAAATAAAATGGGGTATATACATACAATGGAATACTACTCGGCTTTAAGAACGAATACACTACAAATACACGTGATAACATGTGTGAATCTTGAGAACCTTATGTTGAGTGAAGCAACCCAGGCATTGAAGGACAAATACTACATGACCTCAATGATATGAAATAAGTAAACCAAGCTGCCTCAGAGAGCTAGAGAGTGGATGATAGGCTTAAAGGAAATTGGGGAGTAGAGGAAGGATGTAAGCTGACATCTACATGGGTGAATTCTATGATAAGCTGGAGGTAAGTATTTGTACAAGGAAGGGATAAAATGGGGGCATAGGGTTACCTTTGGGTGGGGCTTTGCGGGCTTGAGGGGGGCTAGGGATGGGAGGATGGGGAATATAGCCCAAGAAATTGGGGGGAGGGTGGGGCAACATACGAACATAGGAGATTGTCAGGTATTTGGCTGAGAGTATAATGCTGAGAAAACTTTTTCAAAAATATAATAAGGAAGGTTACTTGTTTAAGATGCTTAAAGGGGATAATCTGAGGCAGGAAAGGCTCCTGGGGAGTGTGTGAGTGCTATTTTGCCATAGTGGGTTATATCTTTGGATAGAGACCCATATAGTGAGAGTGAAGGTATACCCACATCCTGGGGAGGACTGATGTTCTCAAATAGAGGGAATTGTATCTCTCAAGAGAAATGGTGGCTCCCAATGCATTAGGGCAGTTGAGCATGTCAAGCCCTCAACACTGTTGCAAGTATCTCTGAACATGGCCCTTCAAGCAATGAAGATTGACTGTCACTGGGCCCTGAGGGGAGGGGGAAAGAGATATTGAATAGATGGAATCAATGTAACTGTGTGGGCAATAGAAGTGTTCCACAAAATTACACAAGAATGGATATAAGACATGTTAAATTACACCAAAAATGTATAGTGGCTGATAGACTAAAATGCAAATCATAATTTAAAACATAAGATAACTAAAAATTTAGAAAATTGTATAGTCTAAAATATAAACCACAATGCAAACCCAAATGTTACCTTGTTTGAAAGCTATTGTCTCAATATCTGTACATCAGTTTCAGTAAATATAGTATGAACATGTAAAAAGATTGTTGCTGTGGAAGGGAAAGGGGTTTTACGTTGGATATGTGGGAGTACTGTATGTTGTATATATGAATTACTGTGATCTAAAACTTTTGTGAAGATAAGCTTAATAATTAGGGGAAAAAAGGAAAGAATAAGAAAGGACGTAGACACTGAGGAAAAGATGGAAGTTATTGCCTTGCCAATTTGCATACAGGGCAACACTTATTGTAGTGATGGAAGGCAAAATATCAAAAATAAAGCTTTTGCATTTTTAAATTTTTTGATACCCCAATTTATTTTTACCTCAATTTTTCTAAATTAATATGTATTCTATATCTAACCTTTAAACTCATCACTATATTCCATTTTACTATTAATGGAACCTGGCAATATATTGGGCTTCACTTTTCAGGAAGTTTTGGATCACAGAGAGGTTCAACAATGGCAGCAGAGGAATACTGGTGTGGGATGTTATTGACAGGGGACACATGGTTGGCAGGGAGTTCTACAGGGCATATATCCAGGGTACATAAAAATGTTTGTATATTTTCATAGTGGATACAATTAAAAACAAAAACTGAGGGAGTGCTGAGTTCCTAGCCAGGGGAGCTCTATCACTGTCCCTAAAGGAAGAGCAACAACCCCCCAAGTGCAACGGCCAAGACCAAAAAAGAAGGAAGGTCCAACAATGAGCCCTTGATACTAATGACTATGCTTGTGAGCCTGTTCACCTGAAGTAAGAACAAGGCTTCGAGCTGCAGGGTGCCTAAGAGATACCTCCTGAGAGCCTCTGTGTTGCTCAAATGTGGCCAGTCTCGAAGCCAAACTCAGCATGTAAATGTGTTGCCTTCCCCCCCCCACCCCCCAGCGTGGGAAATGACTCCCGGGGACGAGCCTCCCTGGCGCTGAGGGATTACTACCAAGTTCCAGCTGATGATGTAACTAGAAAATGACCTTGAATAAAAGGGTCAACTTGGACCAGCAGAATATCTCAATCTACATATAATACCAGTAGTTAAAAATGCTTTTTACCTGAATAAAAGGGAAAAATGGAAAGGACAAATGAGTTTATATGGCTATGAGTCTCTAAAAAGAGCCAGGAGGTTATCAGAGGGGTTGCCCTTATGCACACCTCAGCAGAGTGCCAGAGATGGATAAAGTAGTTATAACCCCGGGTATTGGTTCTTCGGAGGGCTACAGAGACCCACAGGTTCTATGGTCATGGCAGATGGAGTTCAGTGCCATGTCAGTTGGCCCTACTTTGGAGTTTGTGTTTCTGTGTGATGGAGCTGAACTCAGATGTGATCTTTGTTCACAAGCCTCTCCTGTTACTTTTACTGGATCTGTAGTTGGTGCTGGGGTTTAGTATATACCCAGGGGACCTGAGTCTCTGGACTGACCATGTGATAGCCAGGCCCTGAGCCTCAACAGACTTGCAACTCCTACACTCTGGGTTATGGGACTTACCCCACTCAGCTAACATGGAGTTGAAGAAGGTCAACCACCACACCAGGGAGCCAAGTTTGCCTGCAACTGAAGTAGGAGAATTGCATCCAGCATCCATGTGGAATCTAAGCCCCCTCTCGACATAGATGTGGAGTGGACACAACCATTCTAAGGTCCACAGGATGGAGGAATAGAGTATGGATTAGAGTGGACTTACTGATATTCTATACATGAAGTATTGTGATTAGTAATCGAAGAAAATGTGGCATTGGTGTGGAGAAAGTGTCCATGGTGGCTGCTGAGGGTAGGGAGTGGGAGGAAGAGATGTGATGTGGGGGCATTTTTGGGTGTTGGAGTTGTCCTGGGTGGTGCTGCAGGGACAGTTACCGGACATTGTATGTCCTCCCATGGCCCACTGGGTGGACTGTGGGAGAGTGTGGGCTATAGTGTGGACCATTGACCATGAGGTGCAGCGGTGTTCAGAGATGTATTCACCAAGTGCAATGAATGTCTCATGATGATGGAGGAGGTTGTTATGGTGGGAGGAGTGGGGTGAGGGGAGTGGGGGTTATATGGGGACCTCATATTTTTTTAATATAACATTAAAAAAATTAAAAAAGACCAAAAAAAAAAAAATACTTCCATTTGCCTTTTCTTCTAATTCCAGGGGATTTTCAGTGTGCAGTTTTGACACTGAAAAAGACCAGTGGCCGCCAAGGTACCAGGGGTTTTACTCTGTCCGTTTTTAGTGGTATCAGTAAAGGTTATAGGTTAAACATTGCAGTTTACTTTCAGAGTTCTTTCCATACATAGCATTATTTTAGAGATTTCTTCCTTTTCTACTCTGAATCTCTCATGTTCCTCAGAGGACCTGAGAGCTGAGTGACAAATCAAGAAACACAGAGAGATAGAAGGATAAGACTGAAGAGCTTGGGTCTGTAGACTAGAAGCTGTCTATAACAGGTAAGCCCTCTGAGTTTGCAATTGTTTTGTTAAATATTAACAAAATGAACATGTAGCCAAACAGTTTATACTCCCAAATCTTACATATGAGATTAACAGTCTTAAAAACACACTTATTAGTGTACATGTAAGATAAAACTTGGGGAGCCCAATTCCTGCAGATTTGGAGAATTGATACAGAAATACACAATGATTTGGGAGATAATAGTTACTGCTATACATAATTCACTGGGAAAAGCTTATCTATGTCTTAAATAGAAACCATCATTTCCAAAAATGCATGTATCCCCCAAACCTATTAATTTGAATATTAAAATCCATATTTCCTTTTTAAGCTCACAGAAATGCTTAAAACCCATTTGTCAAAAGGTTAATTTCCATGTCTTTAATTATAATTCTTAAACACTGGATTTTTATGTGTTCCTCAAAGTCTCTCCTAAACACTAGTTTTCAATGATGCTAAATAGCAAGATGAAAATGAAAATCAATCATCTTGGCTTTTTTGAATAGCCACATTTGGTGTTTTCAAAACAACTTGACATGATTGACTGTGAATATGTTTCTCCATATGAAACCCTTCCATGAGTTCCCCCAATCAGTCGCGTACAGCTGTTTTGCCTGAAAACGCCTCTTTTACTAAATTTCACATACGTTTTGGCATCAGTTTTCAGCATAACAGAAACATAATCAAAGTCAATATTTATATTAGCTGATTTTTGAAGTTTAAAATAACTAAAGAGAAAAGTAAAAGAACAGAGTCAGAGTAAGAAAATTTAAAAGAAGATAATTACAGTATTAAAGAATACACAACAGGGGTTTAGATTATTGCCTTGAAACTGTATGGTCTGCTGTTAGACCAGTTTTTTAAAAATATTTTTACTGTAAATATAACCTTCAAAATCATGCATAAAATACTGACCATCAAGGGCAAAAAAATTTAAAAATCACCTCTTGGTCCCCGATGAATCCTTTACCAATCACAACCTGCCTTCAGAGCTAACCATTATTTTGACTTTTGTATTAATCTTTATATATTTCTTTAAACATTTACTATCTTTACATGTATCCCTAATAACAGAGACTAGTTTTAAAATTCTGTATAAATGGAGTTATACTAAATGAGCTCCTGCTTTTTGTCCAACGTTAGTTATTAGATTCATCCAAGTATTGTGTGAACAGTGGGCATTTTGATTGTTTATGGTTTAAGGTATTTAAAATCAATATTTCTGTGAACATTCTGGAACACTTTTCCTGATGTACATAAACAGGTATAGCTCTAGGTATATCCCACCTGGGGGGTTTCAAAGTCATATGATAATATGTAATTAAAAATAATGCCTCAGTGTTTTTCACAGTAGTGTATCAATTTATTTTCCCACTAGGGTGGGAGTTTCTGTGTTTCCACATCCTTACCAACATTTGGAACTTTCAGACTTGAAGATTTTTACCAATCTGCTGTATATAATCAGATATATATAATCTGATAAGTAGTAGAGGTGTCCTATTGTGATTTTAATTTATCTTCTCTTACCACCAAAAATTTCAATATTTTTGAAGATGTTTATTGACCTTTTAGATACCTGTTTTGTAAATGCCTATTAAAGACTCTTGCCATTTTTTTCTGTTTCATTGTCTTTTCTATTGGCTTCTGTAGATTTTTAAATATATTCTGAACAAGAGCCTTGTGTTATGTTTTAGAAATATCTCTTCCATTCTGAGGCTTGTCTTTTCTCTTTCTTAATGATGTCCTTTGATGAACATGGTTTTCAATACTGTCCTAAACCCCTATTTTTTTTGCATCTTGTTTAAAAAGTCCTTTTTACCCCAAGATCATAAAGATACTTGTCTATATTCTCTCCTAAAAGCTAGGCAGTTTTGCCTTTTAGATGTAATTTTTAACCCTCCTAAATTAACTTTTCTGCTTGTGGGTATTTTGAATCCTTCTAGCTGTCATATCTATCTAGATATCCTCCTATCTAGCTATCTTTTTTCCAACCAAATTATTTTATTTGCTATTGTTAGCCCTTTATATTTTAATTAAATTTCAGAAATAACTTGTCACCCTGTTTCACAAAAGCTGTTGGGATTTTTGTTGTGTTGAATCTATAAATTGATTTGGGAAGAAATGACATCCATAGAAAAATAAATGTTCTAATCCATTAACATGGTATTTTTCTCCATTTACTTGGGTTTTCTTTATCTCTGTCAATAAAGTTCTATAATTTTCTGCAGGTATCTTACGTACTTTTGTTAGATTTTTTTTCTAGATTTTTTATTTTTTGTTTATTTCTATAACACTTTTCCCTTTCCCCAGTTGTTCTTGTTGAACTTAGTTTTCCTCATCCTTCAAGATAGGTCAGGAATAATCTTGAAGCCTTATCCCATTCCATTCCTAAACAATCAGAGTTAGATGTTTCCAGTGCTCTTCAGTAGCAGATATAGAGGATATATTTAACAGCCAATACCATGGGAGTATTAGCCAACAAGAATGGATACACAAGCCAATAAAAACACATGCCAAAAGTACACAGCTGGTACTGATGTGTGCTGGGTGACTGTCAGCTATGCTCAAAGCATACACAATGATAAAATGTACATACTACATGATTCTTCTCATATGTTTTGTAATCTGTTTACGTATCTCCTCTAGTACTCTGTGAAATCCTTACAAATAGAGGCCAACCATATTCATCCTTAAATTTCATGCTGCATGTTTCTTGGTACAAATTAGGCCCCAAAAAATGTTTTTTAATGAAGTAAAGGAAAGCTTTTTTTGAGAGTATGCCTTTGAAAGTAAACTGCTTTTACTACCATATTCATTAAATAAATCACTATTACTTCAAAGCTTTAACCGCTGGAAGTTCATGAACAATGAGTTCACTTCACTCATCTTGTTGGAACACCTCAGCTGAAACTTTGAACAAATCCTTGAACAAAGAGTCTGCTTATCAAATACCCAGCCTCGTGGATACAGTCATCCTCCCTTCCATGCTTGGGATTATCTGTTCAACAGGGCTTGTTGGCAACATCCTCACTGTAGTCACTATAATAAGGTAAGGGCTTTTTCTTTTGTTCCATAATTTAGGGAGCCACATTCTGTACTCCCTAAATGGATTCTTTTCCCCTGTACTGTTTAGTTTAAAGAAATCAGGTTTTGATAACGAAGATTTTGTAGTTACTTTTATTGTATATGAAGTGAAATCCAACTGGCAGATTTCAGATTGGTAAAACTTAGGCCAATGCTTACTGCTGGGTCAGTGAATTTTTAGAGCAATGATTCCTAGCTGCATATTATAATCTCCTGAGGACTTTTAAATATCCTAATGTACAGTTGCACCCCGGACCAATTAACTCAGGACCTCTGGGAGTGGACTCCAGGCAGGTGTTGAAAACTGCAATGAAACCATATTCTTTTCTGGCAATAAGAGTTTTCCCAGGAAGCTGGCTTATTTTGGCGATGAAAGAGACTCTTTATCACTCACATGGTCAGACAGCTTCTGCCTGATGATAAGGAGATGCATGGGCTCTTAGACAGTGGCTCTTCCCCTCAAAAAAGACCATCCCCTTATAGGCCACGCAGAGAGACAGCTGCTGCCCAGTACATCCTGCCTTCGCTCCACGTCCCCCTTCTCCCTCAGGTAAGTTCCTCTGTTCTCTCAAACCCAGAATATAGTGTTTAGCCTGGAGAATAAGAACAGATGACATTTTCCCATGGATTTGGCAAAATGGACTTAGAATTAGTGCAGGGGCTCCATTGCTACTTGATGTCATTGCTATCTTGATTATTTTTACATGTAAGCTTTACTGGCCTTTAATCAATACAAGACATTCCCATTTTTTGTCCTATACTTCAATCATACTTATAACCACCATTTTAAAAATGTTTTCCATATTTATATTTTATAAAAGATATTATTCTCGAGTACTATCTAATAGTGTTTTGTAGTATTAGCACATAATTACAGCAAACATTTGTGGAACCCATTACATTTACAACCTTACTTGTAAAGTCACTTACACCTCAAAACAGAAGTTCTGTTATTATCCCTATTTGAAGAAAAAGAGTCAGGAAAGTAACTCATCCAGCATCACCCAGCTAGTAAGTGGTAGTCCCAGCACTTGAATGCAGGTCCTGGGATTCCAAATTCCAGGCTATTTCCTTCAAACAAAGAAATGATGAAAATTAGAAAGGTAGTAAGTGGATTCACCATGTAGTTAGAAGAGTCCTCCCAAGGCCAAGTGGGAGCAAGAGTAGTTCTCAGGGTGTTGCTGGTGGCTAGCAGTTACTGTCATTGTTGCTTGGAAAGCTCATAAGGTGGTCCCTGTCCCCCAGTGGCTGCTCATTAGCAGTCCCTTTACAAAATTCATTATCACTCTCTCAGGTAAGTGTATCTACAGGTAAATGCAGAGGGCCAAAGCTCTTATTGTTTTTACACCATTCATAATTGAAAAATATTTTCACAATATTTTCACAAAAAATTATGGATTCTATTTTTAATGAATTCAAGTTGTTTCTTAATATGTCCAGGAAAATGGTTTATGAATCTACAGCCTTTTAAACAAAATAATTAAAAACAGTGTTGGGGAAAAATAATGTCAACTCAATATGTATAATTAAATACCCATTGCATATCCATCACGGTCCTATGTCCTAGGGATTATGAAAATACTAAAGAAATATTATGGCATTGTCTGCCTCCAAAAAGCTTATAGTCTATTAAAGAAGATAAGATTTAAACATGGGAAATAAGTAGAAAAATAATACAAGTCATTAAAAACAACCAAAAGGAAAACAAGAGTAGGTTCGAATAGTAAGTCCCAGGAAAGGAAATGGACATGATCAAAGATTCCTGAGAAGACTCAAGGAGACAGGAGTGCTAAGTAAAAAGGTAAGAACCTGAGAAAAGGGGAACTGGCTTTCTGAGATGGTGCAGCCACAAATGTAGGGAGAAACCATGGCATATATAAGAGATGTTAGATCAGCTCACTAGCCCTGAAGGCATGTTTTATGGGGCACTGGAAACCAGCCAGTCCTTAGGGCAGTTTCAACCTCATCCATGTTTGTCTGGTGCACCTGCCTACTTTTCCTTCTATGGAGACACAGTTGGAAAAAAGGGAAGGAATGTGGAATATGAACTCTCCTAAAAGTCAATGCTGAGCTAATAATGCAAGGAAACAGATTCTCAACATAGAGTTAATAGTCACTTAGGTGGACAAAGAAAACCCGAGGCATTATACTAATTTGTTTGCAATGATTGTAAAATATCTATCATTTTTTCGTATCATTACCATTTTAGAGTTATGTGAGAAAATAGATAAAAGAACATTAATGGACTCTTTAAAATGAATATTTTAACCTTTCAAAAATCATTTGGAAACAACTTAATTTTAACTTTTTATTGCTAGGCACTTTATTTTGCAAGCAAATCTCCAAAAATTTTGAGGTAATTTTTATTTATGTTTTTATTTTGCCTTCCCATGATTTTTTGTTACCTTCTTAATAGATGGGTGGCACAATTAAAATAATCAAAACTACACTAAAACAAGGGAAAATAGATACTGTTCAAATAAGATTTCATGAATTTTTCATCTATGGTAAGACTTTTGTATCAGAAGAGGATTAATAGAACCATAAGTAAGATCAATAGTCAATAGAACTAAGACAGTAAGATCATTAGTGATGTGAGTGAACTAATTGATGAATTTGCTCAATGAAGACCAGAAACATGTAAAAAATTTAAATTTAGGAAGTAGAGCATCAAGAATAAGCTGTTCAGTGTGACACTTTTAAAAATCAAGAAGCGATTGGGTATTTAGAAGGCGACTAAAAAGAAGTAAGGCCAAATCATTACTAGTCTGCCATACCTTTGAGAGACACAAATGGGCCCTGGGGAAATACTTCGATAAAGGAGGTAAAGGAGATGACATTTTTTCTTCATAGGTCCCCACCTCCATGTCCTGAAGACATCCTTCTCCTGTCTACTGAGGGGCCTCTTCAAATGGACAGAGACTCTCTAAGGAATGTCTTATCCTCTGATAAATAAAAAGTTCCCTTTCTGTCATTCCCTGCCCTCATCTCCCTGTCATAATTTGCACTAAGTTACAAATTATGAAAACACCCTACTTTTTAACCCTCCCAATGGCATCAACATCTTCTGCAGAGATTACAAGAGGGACAGTGTGAATATTGTCTAATGGTGGGGTTCCAGTTGCTGAGACAGACAGAGAGGGGAGATGCTTTAGAGCAGAGGTCTCTTCCTTTTTCTCACCTAGCTTAAATCATAACTAGTAATCTCTCTCTCTCTTGTTCCCAGAGTGTCAGTCATACACAGGCTCTTGTTGGGGTTGAGTCAGCTCTACATTTCAGATACTAGAGCACCACACAGCCACATCTGTTCTAATTCACTGGAATGCAGATGGGAGGATCTCACTGCTGTGGTCCAGCGGGCCATTGCACAAAGTGAAGTTTGGACTCTAACGGGGTTGAACAACTTGTCCAAGGATGCAATAAGTGAAAGCACTTAAATGAAAACAGAATCCCCAGTTGCGTTCACTTTCCCTTATATCATACTATGTATTTAGACAAGGGTTGAACAAATATGTTACTCCACTCTAAACTCTCCCACTCTTGCTGGGCATCTCTAATCACACAAATCTCTTTTCTAGTACCTGTGTGAGACTTCAGAATTCTGCAACACTGAGCTTCAGGAAATCACTACTAAACTGTTGGAGTTGGCTCACAAAAGTTAAATGCCAAACAGGAATTGTTGTGGCAACCCAGAGTTAACCAAATTAACAAGAGCACTGCTACATTCTTTCACTGTCTCCACCTCTACCCCTCCAACCCCATCCATGCCCCAAACTGGAGTGACCAAGAGTGAAGGTGGTTTTACAAATCCCATGAGTCCAGGCTGCCTGGTGGGAGCTGTCATCACAGTGGGAGCTGACTTTTGGGAGCCAGTACCATGGACTGAGTGCTGCAGGAGGAAGCCAGGGACATAGAATGCAGCCACAGCCTGAGATACCAACAGCAGTGATGGGAATAGAAATAGTCTGGCTTCAAGCCTGGGGAAGGGTGGGAAATGGATTTTAGATCAAGCTGGCAAATGAATGGCTCAACAGCCTGGATGTGTGGCTTTATGTTTTATTAGTTTTATTTAATTAATTTTTTTTCTGATTGCAAAAGGTAAACATGTTTTTAATAGAAAATTTTTAATAGAAAAATACAAAGGAATAAAGTAAAGATCAGTCATACTACTATTAATAGCAAATAGATGATCACTATGAAACCTTGACATATTACTCCTGCATAATTGTTTTCATATAATAAACTTTATTTTTAAAGATGTTTTAGATTACAGAAAAGTTACATGAAAAGTATAGGGGTTCCCCATATACCCCACCCTCTCCCCCCTCACATTTCCCCCTATTAATAACATCTTACATTGGTGTGTTACATTTTTTACAATTGATGAACAAATATTGAAGCATTGCTACTAACCAAGGTCTATAGTTTACCTTATGGTTTACACTTTGCTCCACACAATATTATAAGTTTTGACAAAATGTCTAATGGCCTGTATTCATCTTTGCAATATCATGCAGAACAATTTCAATGTCCTAAAAATGCCCTATGTTTCACCTATTCTTCCCTCCCCATCCCCCCAGAACCTCTGATAACCACTATCTTTATATTTTAAAGCAAATGTTTAAACAAATTTGGAATCATGCTATATACATGGTCAATATTCTTTATTTTGCTTAATACTGTATTTTTCCCATTTGATAGATATTTTTCCAAACTATGATTTGTAACAACTATATCATATGTTGCATGGTACTCTGGACTATCATAGTTTATTTGACCATTCCTCAAATTATTGAGCTTTAGACATAGCCATGATAACCATATGGAAACGTGTTAGCCAGAATCATCACTAATCTACATTTTTTATTTAAAGTGTTTGGGTTATGAGAAATCTAATGAAGTCTAGCAACAAGAAATCTGAACATAAATTAGACCTAAACATGAATGCAAGTTGTAGAGTTAGAAATTATATACTTTCTATTTAATTTATATATTGTCACTTTATGTTAAAAAAAGCAATAATAAATACAGTGTGTTTTCACTGCCCTAGGACCTATGCCCAAATAAATACACTGTTTGCTTCAGTATTCTCTTTGTAGTATACAGAATATCTATTGTCTAGAAACACTTTATTTCTTTTTAATTGCCAGTTAACATCATGAATTATCCTCAACAATGGAATTACCATAATTCATTATCAGTAAATGATGGGTGTCTGTCTAGGAGAGAGCAAAGGCCACAGATCTAATCACTGATAATTAAGACCTGAACTACCACTTAATGGTTTATATGCCATTCAAATGCAAAATCATCTCTTTATAGACTAATGGGTTTTTTACTGTTTTTGTTTTTTGTTTTTTATTTTTACTGTGGAACTCTTTCTACCTGACCTCTAGTGTATAGCACCTCCCCTGTCTGCTCTCCATCCTCCACTCCCAGTGGCCTGGAGAGGACAAGGGATGAGAGACCAAGGACCATTACTTGACTGCATTTTTGGCGACCTGATCTTTTCCTCAAAGTTCTTCTCTCTTGGTCATTTTAACGTGAGCCAGTAGTCTCCAGGGGGCAGGAAACCAACCTGTTTTTATTAGTGCCCAGAGAATTACTGTTGAATAAGGACTCAATAACTGCTCCATAGAATGTGCATTGCCCAGGCATGGGTAAAATATCCTCTCCCAGTCTGATGTCTCACAAAAGGACTTGATGGCTTAGAAATGAAGTTCGCAGGCTATAGAATTTGCAGCTAAGGAGTAATAAAAATACACATGGTAGCTTCCAACAATGGAGCAATAGCCCCGAATCCAGAGGGATCTAACAACTATGGCATAAGTTCAGGGATAATGCCTACTTGTTCTTCAAATTCTTATTTGTCCTCAGCTCAGGTGCCTCCTCTGTCAAGAAACCCACCTTGACTGCCCCTACAGGGGGAAAAGAGACTCTTCTATGTGCTCCTTGTGCTTGTCTCTAGCTTTCTCTCATCACATTGTAATGTGATCATTTATTTATACATGTCTAGACTATAAGCTCCTTGATTACAGTGTTTATATATTATTTAGAGTTGCAGCCCCAGAGCACAATATTGTACCTGACATATAATTGATATTCAATAAAAATGTTGAGTTAATGAATAGCATCTCCCAGATAAAGATAATACCTGATTACTATTGAATGTCCCAGCTCCTTGAAGACAGAACCAACTGAATTTTAATTTAAATGTCTGCTTCCAGAAGACCCTTTTACCAACAGATGAGTATGCCTCATCTGGTAGTGGTGCATTCATTCCTACCAGCAGGAAACATGAGCCCATTCTCAGTGCACCCTACCAGTTTATTCGTTTAGGATTTCTCCTCACTGCTGGATTTCAACGTCTTCATTAACAGGCTTTGCTATGGGGGTTAGATTTTACCAGAATATTTCTAAGTAATTGTTGAAAATTTTTCTTAATAGTGGCCTAGAATTGGAACTTTAGCTGCAGTGGATAAAATTGCTTTGCACAACTGAAACCACTCTTTTACCATGGTTGAGCTGCTGTTTTAGGTATTAGTGTAGTGGCAGAGAAAAGTCAGGTGATCACAGTATTGAAGGCCAGGACACAAGAAATCTCTGAGAAGGAAGATTTATTATGACTGGCTAGGCCCAGCAGACTCCTGTCCAAAAGCTGAGCCGAAACAGGATTTTTGGGTCCCTTTTAATACAGAGGATGTAGGCATGGGGAGACAAATGGTGCTTTTATACAAAAGGACTTTCTTTGTTAGTTTCTTAGAGTTTTAAGTGTTTGAATTAGGCTTTGAATTAACATATCCCCCACATTCCAGGTAAGCTTGAATTAACATATCCCCTGCATTCCATCTGGTCAAATACACATTCAGTAAGGTCAAATACACATTCAGTCTGCATCCTCCCTGAATATCCAAAGCCTATAGAGCCTATATCACTTAATGGGCTTTCCAGGAAATAGGCATACTTAGATACAGAATAAGATAAGTTTCAATTCATGCACAGGCCATATTACTAGAAGGAGCAAAGACTAAGCCCTTTACCTGGGTGAGTTTAGAGTTAGTGTAATCTGTTGCTGTGTAGCAAATTAACCCAAAGCTTAGTGGCTTAAAACAATAAACATTATTATTATCTCACATAGTTTTTCTGAGGATCAGGAATCTAGGAGCAGTTTAGCTTGGGGATTCTGGCTCAGCACGTCTCATAAAGTTGCAGTCAAACTGTGTAGTCATCTAAAAGATTGACTGGGACTGGAAGATCTACCTCAAGGTAGCTCACTCGGACACAGGGCAGGCTGGTGCTGGTGGCTGGCAGGGTACCTTCGGCTCTGCGCCCCATGGGCCTTGCCATGCTGTTGTTTCAGGACCCTAACAACATGGCAGCTGACTTCCAGTGATCAAGAGAGAGCATGATGGGAAACAGACTTTGGCCCAGTGGTTAGGGCGTCCGTCTACCATATGGGAGGTCCGCGGTTCAAACCCCGGGCCTCCTTGACCCATGTGGAGCTGGCCATGTGCAGTGCTGATGCACGCAAGGAGTGCCGTGCCACGCAAGGGTGTCCCCCGTGTGGGGGGAGCCCCACGTGCAAGGAGTGCACCCCGTAAGGAGAGCCGCCCAGCGTGAAAAGAAAGAGCAGCCTGCCCAGGAATGGTGCCGCCCACACTTCCCGTGCCGCTGACGACAACAGAGGCGGACAAAGAAACAAGACGCAGCAAATAGACACCAAGAACAGACAACCAGGGGAGGGGGGGATATTAAAATAAATTAATTAATTAATTAATTAAAAAAAAAAAAAAGAGAGAGCATGACGAAAGTCCCACAGTGCCTTCTATGTCCTAATTTCGGACTGCGGTCACCCCTCGGGCTGAAGTGTGGTTTGCTGGCCTGGCGGGGGAGCGGCCGCGGCAGGCCAAGCCGCTGCCCCCATAATAGGGTGGCTGGTCGGACTCACCGCCACCCCTGAAGGAAGCTCGGCATGGGCGCAGAGTGCTCTCGGGTCTCCCCTTCTCGGCAGCCATGCTTCCGCGGCCACCCCTCCTCCCGGATGGCGCCACACGATGCCTGTGGGGCGGCACCTTTCTTCTTCCTTCTCCCTGCGCAGGCGCAGGGCGGAAAATTCCAGTCTGCCCTTTTCCCCTCCCCCGACAGCAGCAACAGCCAGGCGTGGGCGGAGAAATCCAGTCTGCCCTTTTCCCCTCCCCCGACAGCAGCAACAGCCAGGCATGGGTGGAAAAATCCAGTCTGCCCTTTTCCCTTCCCCAGACAGCAGCAACAGCCAGGCGGGCGGGAAACTCAAGTCTGCCCTCCACCCCAGCAACAGCAGCCACCAATCCCTAAACCCTGCCCCTTCCCCCAGCAACAGCGACAGCCAATCCCTAACCACCACCCCTCCCCCGTCCAGCACCTCCCACTGACCTTTCTCCGGCAACCAATCAGAGCAGGGTGTGGCTTCGACCAATCAGCCTTCCCCAGCCCCTATAAAACTGTTGCCTCTCCCTCAATAAAGTGGACTTGCGTGTTTACCTTGTCTCCACGGTAGTTCTTCTGCCGTGCGCCCTCCAGTCCTGAGAGCCCCCGACAAGGGCCTGGCCTCCCTTGTCCCCAGTTCGTCACCTCCTTCTCCGGGCGACCCCTTCGTCGCCGGCTTTGCCGGGCGACCCCGTCAGCCGAACCGCGCAACCCCTTGTGAGACCGATCCCTCGTCTGCTGCCGGACCGACCCCTCGTCCCAGGCGGGACGGACCCCTCGTCCAGAGCTGGACCGACCCCTCGTCCGCAGCCAGACCCCACCTCTACCGACCGAGCAAGCCGCCGCATCGGACATCTCACACTATCACTTCCACCACTTTCTACTGCTAGAAGCCAGTTGTTCACTCCAACCCACACTCAAAGGGAAGAGATTCTACCTTTTTTAAAAAATACTAACCTTTATTTTAGATTACAGAAAGATTCCACCTTTTGAAAGGAGGAGTATCAAGGAATCTGTGGACACATTTTTAAACCACCATAGCTAGTTATCAGATAAATAGATCAAAATACTTAAATATATATAACTAGGCATCCATATGTGCATATGTATAGATTTTACATTAACGTTCAAAGCTCATTACATCAATTGAAATTTTGCAACAGGTGGCATAAATTGAAGAAAGTGCATACTTTTAATAACAATCAGTTTCTCTCTTTCTTTTCAGGTCCAGGGAAAAAAACAATTCCTGACATTTATATCTGCAACCTGGCTGTGGCTGATCTGGTCCATATCTCTGGAATGCCTTTTCTTATTCATCAGTGGGTCCGGGGCGGGGAGAGTGGGTGTTTGGGGGGCCCTCTGTGCACCATTATCACACCCCTGGATACCTGCAACCTGTTTGCCTGTAGTGCCATCATGACTGTAATGAGTGTGGACAGGTAAGAGACTTTGAACTACCTCAATTAATTCAGAGCGCCCTGTCCTTCCCCAAGGTCATTCCAATCTAAGCAGCATCATTGCTGATTTAAAACAGCAAACTCCTCTTCCTTTGTTTGTTTCACTATAGGACTGATTACTTAATATTTTCTTCAACTTTTACAGAGGTCTATTTTTTTAATGGAAAACATAAACATTAAAATCTATTTTCTAATCATTCTTTCTGAGTTAGTTTTGTTTGTGATTCACTGTAAGAGAAAAATTGCAAACTCATGAAATATTAGAAACCTTAATGAACCTCCCCCCCACCCGCACCCGCAATGATTATTGCAATAGGAAGCTCAGGCCCAGAGAATGGAAGGGATTTGCTGGAAGGACATGAAAAGTTAGTGGCAGACCTGAGAGCCAAACTAGGCCTCCTCACACCCTGTCAGGGCTGTTTTTTCACCTGGCAGCTCTCTCTAGAAATGAGTGGGCTAGATATGGGTTCCTCTGCAGCTATGAAGAAATTTCCAGTGCCAGGAAGGCCATCTTTGACATCTTTTACTCTCATCGATATGATTGGTTAATGTAAACATGGCCATTTTACAGCATAGCCATGTTCAGTAACCATATAAGCTATTGATATTTGGGATGATGATCATGATGATGTCAGCACTTACGGAGTGAGCCTGAGTGGGGAGCCTGGTTCAGATCTGGGCCATCCCCCTCTAGAGAGATGGCAGGTAACTTGTAACTGCCTCATTACTGGGCCTCTCTAGGAATCACACAAGATTCCTGCATCACCCAGATGCCACCTGGTGTTAGCCAATATCCCTATCCAGAAATAGACCCCAACAGCAGCCATAATATGCACAATAATAATATGCTGTCTGGAGGAACAACCCAGTTCAAGTCTAATTCACCTTCTACTTCCCACCCCAGCCCCAGCCTGGCACTCCTGACCCCTTTGTCATGATACATTTTTCTCTATCCCTTGCTTCAAATATATTACATAATTTACTTGTATTCCTTTTCCCCCCTTACTTTTTATTTCTAGGTCCCCCTACTCTAGAAACATAAAGGCAAAGAACAAAGGCAAGATCTTTGTTCACTGATGTGTCCCAAGTGTCTATGTAACGACAGTACATGGCTCATAATAGAGGCTCGAAAAATGTTTGATGAATGAATGAGCATGGGTCTTGTATTAAATTTCCCTGGGTCCCTCCAGAGCTTCTTCCTGTGCACTGCCTCCCTCACCCTTCCAAGTAGTCCTTTGGGGTAGGGAAATGATGAGCAGCTCTTCAGAGGGATAAACAAAGGAATGGCAAGGTTAATATAAGTTATTCCTTCTGGCAGAAATGAATAATGATGGTATCGTTTTATGTATTTGTGTATCCTGCTGCTGCTTTGCAAAAGAATTCTCAAAATATAGAGCATGTGTCTCAACTTATAATCGATGCCATACTTTTTAACTAATGTACAGTGTGAGACAGGTTAGCTCCGCTGATGCCAGCCAGTGCTGACAACGTCTGAATAAAGCCAGGTGAGCGTGCCAGGGTTCAGACTCCAGGGAGACACCTCATACAGGCCAGTCCCACTTCAGAAGAGCAACCTAAAGTACAGGCCCTCCTGATAGTAACCCCATTCTCCAGAAAATAAAAGCTTCTTCCTACCTGTACCTTATAGGCAGGAAAGTACTGGCCTGTTTTAAACAGGGCATTTGTCCCCCTGAAAATCTTTTACTGCAAAGAAAATGAATGGGTGTTTTCTGTCTTGGAACAGGCCAACTGTATATAATTCTTAATGCTGACAACCTTTTCTTCTGTGTGTGTGTGTTTTGTTGTTTTATTTTTACATGCCTGCATAACATTTTTAAAAATCTTGAATGGACACAATATGCTAAAATCATACTTTAACAGTCAGACACTTGAGCTCTTTCCTTCTCCCTGCCCTCACTACAGAGGGTCATGTGGCCAGAGACAAATGATGATTTTGTAAAACTGAGGTAGAACTGTATCCTCCCTAGCATTTATTAGGAGAATTCTATCCCTCCTCAATTCAAAATCTGCAATATTTTATATTGTTTGTAGAGGAGAAATAGAGTTTTTTGTGTAAGCTCATAACCAAATGTCAGTGCCATCAGTATGCTTCATTGTTTATACATTTAAGTAAGTCTAATTGCCATAAATTCCAAGTATTTCTGATAACTTTCATTTTTCATTCTCTGATTAGTGATAACTGCAAGCATGTGGAATATTTTAGGAGTAGTTCCTATCTCAATAACAATATGTCAGGAATTTTATAAATATCCAAAATACTAAACGTATAATAATTGTCTCAAGATAAGTTGCAACTTTCATAAATAATTCTCTAGAATATCTTAAGTCAGGAAGTAGGAGCCAAAATTCCTATCCATTCTTTCATTCATTCATTCACTTAAATATTCATTGAGCATGGACCATATGCCAGGGACTGTGCTGGATGCAGGGGATATGGCAGCATTAAATAATCAAGGATCCTGCCCTCATGGAGCCTCCATTCCAGCAGTATAGACAGACATGAAATGAGAAGCATGGGTTAATGCATAATTCCCCACAGTGATAAGTACTTGGAAGGAAAGCAGAGCTCCCCTACCATCCACTTTTATAGTTATAGGCCCTAGGAAAGACTGGGAGGTCAGGGAAGGCATCTCCAAAGAGAAGGAACCTAAGGGCAGAATAGGAGGAGGCAGAGAACAGGCAGGCAGAACAGCATGTGCCCAGTCCTGAAGGGGGAATGAGCTTTGGACTGAAGGGAGGCCAGGGGAGACTGGCCCCAGCCCCAGCCCAGGCAGCAGGCTGAGTAAGTGGTTAAAAACTTAGTGGGTGGGAGCAGGTGTAGCTCAGTGGTTAGGCACCGTCCCGGGCTCAATCCCCAGTACCTCCTAAAACAAAAAATCAAAAGCAACTTAATAGGTCATCATAAGAACTCTGACTTTAACTGAATGCAATGAAAAGCCATTGAATGTTTTTCACTTGGGAGGGAAACAATCAGAGAAGAGGTTCCTAATCAGTTGATGCCATGACTCCATCAGCTCTTTAACCCAGTGAGAATGATGGCTGGGCTGCTGTGCCATCACCATTTCATCCCCTTCCCGCGGGGGGCACCTCAGATCACAACTTAGGGACCTTCTCTCCTTAGCCACAGGTTATGCAGTTATAAGGTAGCAATGGAAGAAGAGCTGAGGCGTCCTGAGCTAAAAACCTCCTACTATATGCCAAGCAGTCCCTTGACTGAATGTAAAATTGCAAAATTGGAACAGCAAGAGGAAAGGGAATTTTTCATTTTTATGACTCATCATTAAATACCTCTACAAAAACCTGAAGAAAATTAAGTGACCATTGAAACCACCTTTTATCATTTCTACTAATTTCTGGCAGTACCCAACCCTCAGAAAAACTAACTTCTTCTGAATCATAACTCTTTTTCATCCTTTCACTTTCAGTTGACTGGGTTCTTGGATTTGCTGGAGAACTAAATATATTAGATATGTTATAATATCAAGTTTGATTAATGATTACCCTTTCTTCTGGTTCTAAAATGAATTTTTAAAAAAACAAAAAACATAAAATTAGCCCATTTCTTCCCTCCCAATTCTAGCCGAAGTGCCCTGACGAATTTGCATTGTCTATACTAGTCACGATCCAGTGATTTCTATAAACTGAACTTCCCAGAGCCTGGGACCCTATTGGAAAGCCATCCAGGCAGAATGTCTGATCAATGGGCCTAAGCCTCATCCTGCTGGGGAATTCTATCAGCGCCCACATTTTCCTCATTCCTGCCTGTATGTCAGTAAATCCTTCTGAGAAAGGGTCACTTCCTCCTGGAGGAAATCCCTGTTCAGAGATAAAGTTTTCCAAAGCCTCATCTACAAGGGAAGCACCTTTGTAAAGACAGAGCATGCACTAGAGAATTTGAAAATTATCAGTGTATTCTTGGAAGTGACAGCTGTTTCAGTGAGTGGTTTATTCAGACTTTCAGGGTCAAGAGTTGTTTTCTCTACAGGTACCAGCCAACTCTTAAAAAATATAACTTTCTTTTATCCAGATAGATGTGTGCTTCAGGAAGGATAATAATACTAATAATTTACTCTTGTCATGAACCTTTCATCCTTGGAGCTCAGTGCTTTTATTGATTGTTTCCAAACCCTTCTTATCTGGCTTTACAGGTACTTGGCTCTCGTCCAACCATTTCAACTTATGAGTTGGAGAACGAGGTACAAGACCATCCGCATCAATTTGGGCCTTTGGGCAGCTTCCTTTATTCTGGCGTTGCCTGTCTGGGTCTACTCGAAGGTCATCAAATTTAAAGATGGCGTTGAGAGTTGTGCTTTTGATTTAACATCCCCCAACGATGTACTCAGGTAAGTTGCTAAAACTTAAGAAAAATGGAATTGAATTAAGTTGTGAAGTACTTCACCCTGCTTGTCAACACATGAGCAGGCTCATAGAGAGTCCTTGGGTATCCTCTTTTTGCCAGTCTCCCACCTAGTTTTTGCTTTCCACAATCAAGTTGATAGTTTGATTTTAAGGAGAAGGGTGCCTTCTCTCCTGTAACCTTTATTAAAAGATTTTGAATTTAAGCATTTAACCTCCATGTTTGAAGATATATTTAAAAATGGATTTTAAAGATACATGGCTGCCAGACTAGCCAAGAATGCAGCAATCAAGAGGCAGAGTTTTCTAAAAGAACCTAACAGTTACCAAGACTCAAATTTTATCAATATGCAACCCACATAGCCATTTAGGTTCTTACATTTTACATTGAAAAGAAAACTTGTGTTTGAAAATTTTGAACATAGCATTGCAGGCCCACAACTAAAAGGTTTTGAACACCCATATGCCCCATAGCCAGGTACTGTGCTAGGTGTTTTTACATACATTACCTCAAGCCAGCCTGATCGATTCCTTTTCTGACTCCACACCTTGTCAAGTAGATAAACCACTTCCTCACCACGTAGATACAGCCCAAGAAGGATGGAGGTGCAGGCTCTCCAAGGCCACAAATCCAGGGGGAAAAAATCTTCATATGAGGGTAGTGTACATAAGATTGTTCATTCATTATTTCTCTCACCAATGTTGGCTGCTGTCACAGAGAAATCTATCAGCCAATGGAAAGGAAGCAAATGGTGAAATGACACTTAATCACTGGTGGCTGATATGCTAATATGTCCCCTGCCTATTTAAAAGGAAAACACAATCCGAGCTTCACTATGTGACCTTGGCAGGTGTCAGTAAAATTAAAAGAAAGGGGAAAATGTTAACTGTTTGTACTGGCAGCTGCTTCTGCTCTTTTTGGGTGGTCATCATGAAGGACATTCTGAGGTTAGGGCCTCTGTTGTTCCTCCTAGGATTAAGCCCTTAAGTGAACCGAGAAGGAAACATCAATGCTCTACAGCAATGCCAGGATCCATCTGGGTGCACGTTTTCTCCCTGCCGTCCTGCCCACAGTTACCCGAGCAGGGCTGGCCTTCTTTTCCCAAGGCCAAGTTTCTGCCAGGAAGGAGGACACCTGAAATCTAGGCAGGAATAGAGTCAAGGCACCCCAGAATTCCCTCTAAAGGTGCATCGATGATGGACTGGGTGATTTTATAGTAAGGCTCACTCATGCCCATGGAGGGACCATCTAGTGCTATTCTGGGTTCAAATCCTACCTCTGCCACTTGGCAGCTGGGTAACTTTGGAAAGCCATTTAATCCTTTTGTGCCTCTGTTTCTTCTTCTGTAATATGAAGATCCTAATGACATCAACCTCATAGGTTGCTTAGATTCAATGGATTAGAATACATAAAATTCTAAGGTCTGTGCCTAGTGCATAGAAAATGCTGCCTTCTGCTGTGATTATTCCTGCTGCTTTCAATGACACTAATGATAACAACAATAAGTAGCCTCACCTATTCTGCACTTAGTAGCACGGGCTCGCTGAAGAACAGGACTTTACACAAAAGCATCCAAAGATCCTTATCTTCACCCAAGGACTTTTATCCTGGACCCTGAAAAATCAGAGAATTATAGCTCTCAAACTGTAAAAGCTAATTCATAGCAGAGTGAAGGTTAACAGTGATGTCCTCTCTCTCTCATTTTGCAGATATAATCTCTATTTGACGATGATGACCTTTTTTTCCCCTTTACCTTTGATTCTGGTGTGCTATATTTTAATTTTATGCTATACTTGGGAGATGTATCAACAAAATAAGAATGCTGGATGGTAAGCATTTGTCTTATTTTGCTTTATTTGTTAACAGAACAATTCAGATATTCTAAAACACCTGGAAACTTAAGCAACAATCACTTAAAACATGCCACACTTCCACATAAAGACATAAATATATGCCTATGTAAGTAAAGCATTTTCTCAAAATGAGACATGTTCTGAAAAAGCTACTTGAGAATCTCTCAGTAATAAATGTTGAAATCACTGATGTAATGATTTCTTTAAAATGTTAGCAGAACTTGAGATCTATTTAAAGAATAATTTTATATTTGTCAACAATAAATGTCATTTAAATGTTTTTATTGGACATTTTGCAGATTTTTGTGCATAGGCATATATCAAATGTTATGTGCCACCTTCTAATTTTTGTTATATTTTTTTTTTATTTAAAGGAGAAGAACCTAATTGTTGAATACTTAGTAGGAGAATAACTAGGAGTAAATAAAACCAAAATGTTACCTGAAGGCAATAAACTTGGGAAGGAACTTTAAAGATTCATATCTCAAAAAAGTCACAAATAAATCTAAAATATTTTCACTTGAAATTATATGTGCATTTTATATATCAAATCGTTCACAAGAGTAATACAGTAATTGTGTAACATGTTACATACAATTGAAATTTGTCTTTTGGATAGATTTTTGTATTTCTTTGGAAAGGTGAGTTTGCCAGGGTTTTCCCTGCACACTGTATGTAACACTGTGAAAACAGAACAGAATGTGTTAACAATATAACTCCCATTTGTCAAAATCTGTGGCAAAACCAACAACTTAGGTGGTCAGTTGGCTCACAACTATTTTCCGCATTTAGCTTCTTGAAATTCTTTGAAAGTGTTATGTTATTTAAGGGTGGTCTATTTAGAATAGTTAAAGGAAGCAGCCAAAGTTAGAGAAAAAGACAAAAACTTTCAGCTTCTAAAGGCATCCCAGGGAGCTGAATTTGTGAGAAGGTTGAAATGGAATCATGTGGAACATAAAGACACTGACAGCTGGAGCGGATGCTTGAGGCCTTTGAAAATAGTTCTCCAAATCAATCATTTTGGCCCTAACATTTTCCCCAGAAATGCAAGACCATTTTATGAAACAAACCTTGCATGGTTCAGATACACCTCAAAATGCAAGGAGTTGGTGGAATGATAGTGCCTGCTCTCATAAACTGCAGAAGAATTGTGTTAGATTGATTTTCAGCTACCAAACTTTCTTTTCATATTATTCCCAAGTCTTATTCATCTGACTCAACCATGACCACAGAGAAATTTGTTACATGTCTAAATATGACAACATGATCAAATTGGGAGATATTTAAAATAATTTTTTTTAAATTTTGGAATAAGTTTAAATTTATACAAAAGTTGTCAGGACAGCCCGTGCACTCCTCACCCAGTTCCCCCATTATTAACATCCTACATTTCCATATTACTTTTGTCAAAACAAAGAACTGACATTGGTATGTTGCTATTAACTAAACTCCAGGCTTTAATCGAGTTTCACCAGTTTTTTCATTAAAGTCCTCTTTCTGTTCCAGAGTCCATCCAGGGTACCACATTGCATCTAGTAGTCATATCTCCCCAGTTTCTGCTGGTCTGTGACAGTTTCTCAGTCTTTTCTTGTTTCCCATGACTTTGGCAGTCTTGAAGAGTACAGGCCAGATAGCCTACAGAATGCCCCCTGTCTGGGTGTTTTAGTTTGCTAAAACCTGCTGGGAAAGATATATCAGAAATGGGTTGGCTCTTATAATGGGAATTTATTAGGTTAAAAGCTTACCTTTCTGAGGAGGTATTCAAATCAAGGCATCACCAAGACATGCTGTCTCACCAAGTTGCAGCTGTGGGTGATCAGGCACATGGCAGGACATTATGGCAGCTCTGCCTTCTCCTCCAGGCTTACTTTCTCTCCAAGCTCAGCTGTGGGAAATCAGGCATATGGCTTATCTCTCCTTTCCTCTCTGGGCCTTATCTCTTTCAGGTTTTCAGGGCCTCTTCCTGTGCCTCTGTGCTCCGATTCCAGCCTCCAGCTTCCAGGCCCCCTCCCTCAGCCTCTCCCAGTTTCTCTGCCTCTGCCACTTTTCTCTCTCTGTGTCTGTGGCTTTTTAGTCCTCCATTTATAAAGTACTCCAGTAAGAGGATTAAGACCCACCCTGAGTCCCACAATCTTGTCATAACCTACAAAATTGTTTGGGGCAGAATGTAAACCATAATGTAAATTGTATCCCATGATTACTAGCAATGCTTCAATATGAGTTCATCAATTGTAACACTAACAAAGGATGTTGTTAATGTGGGAAAGTGTGGGAGGGGAAGTGGGTGGGGCATATGAGAATCCCCCATATTTTTTATGTAACATTTATGTAATCTAAAGCTGCTTTAAAAATAAAATAAAATAAAAGTGATCTAATTGAAAGGTCCCTTAACTGAATCTAATCAAAAGTTCCCATCTACATGGGAACGAGTGTTGTTGGGGGGGGAGAGGGGGGGTGGGGGGTGGGGCTGAATGGGACCTCACATATATATTTTTAATGTAATATTATTACAAAGTCAATTAAAAAAAAAAAGTTCCCATCTACAATGGGTTTATAGGCACAGAAATGGGTTCAATTTAAGAACAAGATTTTCTAGGGTCCATAAAAGACTCAAACCAGCACATTAGGTCTATCTGATTTTTTTCTCACAATTACTGTGGTTATGTGTTTTTTGGAAAAAGTTAGCTTTCCTCATCACATCATATCAGTGTGCACATGATTACCACATGCCATCACAGGATGTTCACTGGGTTAAGGTAGACTTTGCCAACTTTCTCCACTGTAAAGTTACTATTGATCCCTTTCTCTACTCTATTCTTTGGAAGTACATCCCTATGTCTAGCCCACCCTCAAGGGGGAGAAGGAGGGAGTGAGAATTAAGCTCCACCTCCTGGAAAGGAGAGCCTCTATGTATCTTATTCAGAATTGTTCTGTAAAGAAGGCTTGTCTATTTTATTCATCATTTGTTTATATCAGTATAGACTCATGTACGTTTATTTTAGATTTTGGGTTATAATCAATCCTGTGTTATTTTGTTTCTCAAAATGTTCCAGCTTTGGAAAATTTGGGAAATTTTTAATAGGAAAAAAGAGAATCTTGTGACAATGCCTTGAATAAGTAGGAACAAAAAAGAACTTCAAAGATCAAGGAAGGATGGTACAGTAATGAGCCCTTGATACTGATGACTATGCTTAGGAGCCTGTGTACCTGAAATATGAACTATGTCTAGAGCTGTAGGGTACCTAAGAGTTACCTCCTGAAAGCCTCCATGTTGCTTAACTGTGGCCACTTTCTAAGCCAAATTCAGTATGTAAATGCATTACTTCCCCCCCACAATGTGGGACATGATTCCTGGGGATGAGCCTCCCTAGTGCTGAAGGATTACTAATGGAGAAGCAACTAGAAAGAAACCTCTAATAAAAGGGTCAACTTAGACCAGCAGAATGTCTCAGCCTACATGTAGGATCAAGTGTTAAAAACTGCTCTTTGAACTTGAATAAAAAGGGGAAATGGCAAACACAAATGTGCTGATATGGCTAAGAGTCTTCCAAAAAGAGTCAAGGGGTCATCAGAGGGGTCGTGCTTACACACAACTCAGCAGGACCTCAGAAAAAGCCAAAGTAGGTACAACCCTAGGTACTGGTTCTCCTGAAGGCTACGGAGATGCACAGTGTATATAGTCATGGCAGATATATCTGGAGCTCTGTGCTATGTCAGAGGGCCCTACTTTGGAATTTGTGCTCCTGAGTGTGATGGAGCTGAACTCAGATGTGACTTTTCTACATATGCCTCTTCTGTCACTTTTACTGAACCTGTGGTTGGCTAGGGATGGTCCATACTCAGGAGACTTGAATCTCTCAACTGCCTACATGCCAGCTGGGCCCTGAGCCTCAGCAGAGTGGCGACTCCTACTCTCTGGCTCATTGGTCTTACCCAGGTCAGCTAACAGGGAGGTGAAGATGGTCAAGCACCACACCAGGGAATCAAGAGTGCTTACAACTGTAAGCTAGGAATTTCATCCATCATCCACGTGGAATCTAAGCCCCCTCTCGATGTAGAGGTGGAGTGGACATCGCCATTCCAGGGTCCACAGAATGAAGGAATAAAATATGGATTAAAGCGGACTTATTGATATTCTACTATAACGCTATTGTGATTATTAATAGAAGAAAATGTAGCATTGAGGTGGAGAAAGTGGCCACAATAGTTGCTGAGGGCAGAGAGAGGGAAGAAGATATATAATGTAGGGACATTTTTGGGACTTTCAGTTGTCCTTAATGATATTGCAGGGTCAGATGCTGAACTTTATATATCCTGCTATAACCCACTGAATGTACTGGAGGAGAGTGTGAACTACAGGGTAAACTATTATCTATGTAATGCTGCAGTGCCCAGAAATGTGTTCACCGAGTGTGATGAGTGTGCTGCAACGATGAGGGAGGTTATTTGTGTGGGAGGAGTGGGGTGAGGGGGCGGGGGTATACAGGAACCTCTTATATTTTTTAATGTAACATGTTTTTGTAATGTATACATCTTCAAAAAAATACAATTTACAAAAATGTAGTGGGGGTGGAGAGTGGGTTATATGGGAGCCTCTTATGTTTTTTGTTTTTTTATATTTTTTAATGTAACATTCCTTGTGATCTATTAACTTTAGTTTTTTTTAAAAAGTTTTAAAAAGTAATTGTGGTTAAAAAAAAAAAGAACTTCATATTTCACTGCAAAGCCACTATCAACTGTGCTAAAAGTGCTTTATCGTTTCTGTGGTTGTTTATGTTCATGTCTATCCTAATGCTTTCTTCACAGTTACAATCCCAGTGTTCCAAGGCAGAGGGTGATGAAGCTGACGAAGATGGTGCTGGTGTTGGTGGCAGTCTTCATCCTAAGTGCTGTCCCCTATCCCGTGATCCAACTAGTGAACGTGCAGATGGAGCAGCCCACGCTGGCCTTCTATGTGGGCTATTACCTCTCCATCTGTCTCAGCTATGCCAGCAGCAGCATTAACCCTTTTCTCTACATCCTGCTGAGTGGAAATTTCCGGAAACGCTTGCCTCAAATCCAAAGGAAGGTGACTGAGAAGGAAATCAACAGGATGGAAAACACTCTGAAATCAAGTTTTTAAGAGTATGTGCATCACCGGAAGTCTAGATAAGCTTATCTATATTATTAGTATTATTAAAAAGGGCTGGAATGACAGTATGTGTATGCCCATTATTCTTGTGTACTTGTGACACTTAGCAGCATGTAACAGAATTATAACCATTCCAATGCAATGAATTTAATGGGTTAATTTGAGTAAGATATAAAATGTTGATCTGTCTTGGGGGTAAGAAATGGAATCACTCAGTTATGGCTTCTCTACATGTGGCTTATCTGTCCCTTCTATTTAAACCTATATTTGGCACTGGAGTTTGTAGGTGTATGTCAAAAAGACTGGAATCTTTCAGCTGTCCATGTGCCAGCTGGGCCCTTAGCCTCAGTGAAGTTTCAACACCTCCTCTCCCAGGACAACTAACAAGGAGATGAGGATGGATAATCACCATACCAAGAAAATGAGAGAGGCTACAACTGCAAGCAAGAGAGTCCCATCCATTGGCTGTATGGGATCCAAATCCCTCTCAGTTAGAGGTGGAGTGGACATCACCGTCCAAGAATCCTCAGGATTGGAGAATGAACTATGGACTAAGTGACCTTACTATAGTAATTCTACTATAGAATTACTGCGATTCTAGCAATGGAAGAAAATTATAATATTGATGTGGAGGCAATGGCCAGGAGGTTCTGGGGGCAGGGAGAGGGAAAAATGGGTGTAATACAGGGGCTTTTTCAGGACTTGGAAATCATCCTGAATGACACTGTAACAACAGATACAGGCCATTTTATATTCTCCCATAACGTGCAGAATTGTGTGGGAAAGAGTGTAAACTGCAATGTGAGCTATGTTCCATGCTCACTGGTAATGCCCCAGGATACATTTATCAATTGCAATGAATGTGCCACACTAATGAAGGATGTTGTATATGTAGGAGGGTGTGGGAGGTGTGTGGAGTGGGGCATATGGGAATCCCTATATTATCTCTGTAACATTTATGTAATTTAAGTATCTTTTAAAAAAACAAAAAAATACATATATTATTTTTTAAAAAGAAATAAGAAATGGGATCACCTTAGATATCCAAGCTCCATGATTGTGTAGGCTACTAGAGCATATTATAGACTTGTCTCTGATAAAAACGACTGTCCATAATCATCTACTAAAATCTCACCAAGGAGACTGCAACTACCGACTTTTGCTATCCACACTGTGGCCTGATTACAACAGTGCCCTCAAGATTCCTGGGAGGGGACCACCTTAGGATTAAGTCTGATATACAGTCATTTGGACCTACAAGAGTAGCAATTTCATATGGACCAATATAATAACTTCAATAGCCAAGTCCCACTTTTTAGAGTAACAGTCACCATTTATTAAATACATGCTATGGATAAATTTACCTGTAACAAATCTGTTTGGTAAATACTAGTACATCAGTATACCAAGACTCAGAAAGGTTAAGTGACTGGCTTAATGCTGCGCAACTACGTAAGAGAGGGGATGAAATTCTGGTCTGCCTGATTCTGTCTTTTTCCAATGTCACACCTTGCAAAACCATACCTAGCATTCAGGAGAGAGCCAATAACTTGGGGTTTCTTTTGCTTTCTCCTGCAGCCCCACACAAAAAGAAGTAAAGTCCAAAAGAAACAAGTTGATGGTTTAGGCATATTCTTTTGGATGTAGCTTTTTTCTCATGTATGCTGATTGGAGAAACCAATGTCAGCATTTTAACAATAGTAATTTTTTGCTTCAGATGTTAAGCATACAGAGTATGTTTGTTTAAGGGCAAATACAACATTAAATAACCCTCAGATTCATAGGTATTCATTACAGCCATCTTGTCCTTTTTTGACATGTATAAAACATGCATTTTTATATTAGGAAAGAAAAAAATTCTTTTAAAAGTCTATGTTCTCAAAAACGAAATGTTAATTTGTTTGTGGACAAAATCTGTAAGCTCATCTCCTTCATATAAATAGATAAAATTTCTAGTTTCCTAGATGTATGTACCAGATAGTTGTACCAGAGTCACGGAGATTAGCTTTTTAAATAACATGATCATCCTTTGTATATCCCAATTGCATTTGAATCAAATTTGAAAACAAATCATGTAACTTTTAACCCAATGTATTTGGTTGTTTCTAGATCTTCCAGACACTGTCTTGGTACAAGGTAATATCTAATATGCATATGAATGGCCACATAAAACACATAAGAACTACAGTCTGTGACAGGTCACATCTGAGATATTTTAGTTCTGGAGTTGAGGTCTGGAGATCATCGCACAGAGGCTGGATGGTCTTTTGTAGTTTTGATCAAATGCTGTGTCATGACTCCAGTTCCAGGGTCTTCATTGTCGGCCTTCATTCTCTAAAGTGCATCAGTCAGGGTTCCTTGAGGAGGCCCGACAGCAGGACCAAACACAAAGGGTCAAAAACTGATGATAGAAGTTGAAAATTGAAGAGCAATTTTTACTTCCATTTTCTTTTTTAAGACAGAAAATATTATTATTTTAAATATTTAAATGGTTTTAAACCAAAACATTTTTCTAATAGTGTTCTGATGAGGACTACAGCCATGACGCTTTTATGACTTCAGTCCAGCAGGGATAGTATCTGTAATAGACTGAAAAATGGCCCCCGCAGGTATCCTTTTCCTAATCCACAGAACCTGTGAATGTTACTTTATGTGGCAAAAGGGACTTTGCAGATGTGATTAAGTTAAAGATCTTGACATGGAGAGATTATCCTGGATTATACAAACAGACCCAATGTAATCACAAGGATCTTTATAAGAAGGAATCAGAGGGAAATATGATGAAAATAGGAGATGCGACAACAGAAGCAAGATGTGGAAGTCATGAAAGAAAGAGATCTCAAGTCAAGGAATGCAGGCAGCTCCCAGAAACTCAAAACAGCAAGGAAACATGTTCATTTTTGTGCCTTTATATAACTTTTCTATGCATAAGCACCTTTATACACAGATATGTAGAGGTGGTTTCACAGAGATTCTCTAGGTATTTTGTTTTTGTCCATGATTGTATACATGTTTATTTTCAAATGAAATGAATATTGTTCAGCTTCATGTATCTAATTTATACCTGAGTATTTGTCATTATATGTTATATGATATTATAAGCATATACTCTATACTTATTCAATTTTAGATGCCTCATTTAAACTTTGATCATCAATTAATATACATCAATGGGTGAAATTGCTTGTATGTTTATTTATTGGCTTATAGCTTCTACTCTTACGGTTTTCTTTTATAAAGGATTCAGATTTCTTTCTCAGAAATAGCTTCTCCTCCTCAAAGAATAAAAGATTTCAGGACTCATGAAATGTGTCCTAAGTATAGCCAATAGTATGAAGGCATTCATTATCATACTATATTCTCAGAAAACTAGGCAGCAGTATTCTCTTGAAGTCCCAGAAATTTCTGCTTTTTTGTGGCTCTCCACGTCATGGAACTTTAGATCTGAAAGAAAATTTAGAGATTGTCAAGTGTTACAGTCAGGATGGCAGAGATTAATTTTCCATTCCACAGAGTTCTATGCAATCAGCCCAAATCAAAAGAAAGAAAGTAACAACACTTCTTTTTACTGCCCCCAATTTTATGCTGACCCCTCTCTCCACTGAGAATTTAGTTCATTATTCAGGGAGCTTTCTCCCTCACCTAAGATTAGGATGAGGCCTACAGCCATGACGCTTTTATGACTTCAGTCCAGCAGGGATAGTATCTGTAATAGACTGAAAAATGGCCCCCGCAGGTATCCTTTTCCTAATCCACAGAACCTGTGAATGTTACTTTATGTGGCAAAAGGGACTTTGCAGATGTGATTAAGTTAAAGATCTTGACATGGAGAGATTATCCTGGATTATACAAACAGACCCAATGTAATCACAAGGATCTTTATAAGAAGGAATCAGAGGGAAATATGATGAAAATAGGAGATGCGACAACAGAAGCAAGATGTGGAAGTCATGAAAGAAAGAGATCTCAAGTCAAGGAATGCAGGCAGCTCCCAGAAACTCAAAACAGCAAGGAAACATGTTCTTCTCTAGAGCCTCCATATCTGTAAGAGAATAAACTTGCATTGTTTTAAGCCAACAAATTTCTGGTATTTTGTTACTACAGTTTTAGGAAACTAATACAGTGTCAAATTATTTTGTTTGCCCTTTCACCAATTAGCTCATCTACAGCTCTAGTCCATTCGAGAGACTTGCTTAGCCTGCAAAGCCCAACTAGGGTCAGGAGAATGGGTCAGATGGTCCATGGAATTGAGGGGAGAGTTGGGGGTAGCAGGTAAACACAGGAGATTGTCAGGTACATGGTTGAAACTACAATGTTAAGAAAACTCTTGAGAAAATAAAATAAGGAAGGGTTACTGGTGTAAGGTACTTGATGGGGGACATCTGGCACACGGTGCACCTGGGGCAGGCTTCTAGGGAGTGTGTGAATGCTTATCTTGTCATAGTGTGTTATATCAGTGGGTGGAGACCAAACAATGAATGGGAAGGTGTTGTAACCCCCATCCTGGGAAGACCTGATGTTCTTAAACAGAGGGGAGGGTGTCTCTCAAGAGCATGGGTGGCTCCCAGTGGGGAAGGACAGACTAATGTGTCTGAGAGCCTCCATGTTGCTCAAATGTGGTCACTCTCTAAGTCAAACTCAGCATATAAATGCATTACATTCCCCCAAGCATGGGACATGACACCTGGGCATGATTACTACTGGCTGGTGATGCAACTAGAAAAAGACCTTAAATGAAAGGGGGAATTAGTAAAGACGAATGAGTTTATATGGCTAAGAGACTTCAAAATGAGTCAGGAGGTCATCAAAGGGGTTGCACTTATGCACGTCTCAGCAGGATCTCAAAGATAGCCAAAGTAGATACAGTCCCAGGTAGTGGTGCTCCTGAGGGCTATGGAGACACCCAGGTCCTATGGTCGTGATAGATGGCTCTGGAATTCAGTGCTTTGCCAGTGGGCCCTGCTTTGGAGTTTGTGCTCCTGAATGTGATGGAGTTGGAGTCAGATGTGATTTTTCTACACATGCCTCTTCTGTCCCTTTCACTGAACCTATGGTTGGTGCTGGGGTTGGTGTATGCCCAGGAGACTTGAATCTCTGGGCTGTCCATGTGCCAGTTGGGTCCTGAGCCTCAGTAAAGTTGCAACACCTACTCTCCAGTTCATTCGACTTACCCTGTCAGGTAACAAGGAGGTGAGGATGGTCAACCACCACACCTAGGAACCAAGAGAGTCTACAACTGTAAGCAGAAGAATCCTATCCATCAGTCATGTGGGATCTAAGCCCCCTTTCAATTTAGAGGTGGAGTGGGTATCACCACCTCAGGGTCCTCAGGGTGGAGGAATAAAATATGGATTAGAGTGGACTTACTGATATTTTACTTTAGAATTATTGTGACTCTAGCAATGGAAGAAATTATATCATTGATGTGGAGACAGTGGCCACAGGAGTTGCTAAAGGCAGGGAGAGGGGAAAAGAGGTGTAATATGGGAGCATTTTTGGGACTTGGAGTTGTCCTGAATGATATTGGAGGGACAGATGCAGGATTTTATATATCTTGTCATAACCAACTGAATGAATGGGAGAGAGTGTAAACTACAATGTAAACTATAATCCATCCTGTGGAGCAGTACTCCAAAATGAATTTATCAAATGTAATGAATGTATCACACACACAAAAAAGACCATGCTTAATTGGTGTCTTGATCGCTGGTGTTTGTAAATTCATCATTTAATGCCTATTTATAGAGTACTCACCTTTAAGGTGCCGTGGTGGACTCCACTGGGGATTTTAAAATGCCCAAGACATTACCCTTATCTTAAGAATGGAAAATCCATAGTCTCTTGTGTTTTCTGAAGGTCACTTCTACCCACTGGTGCATACCACAGAATAATCTGCAGTGTTTCTCACTTGCAAGATGCAGTTAATTGTAAAATGCACCATTAAGTTAAGAACTATTTTTTGGGAAACAAAAACACTACATTAAATATACTCAGTAACAGTAAAATGTACCCTAATTTCAGAAGCACTAATATGTGGGAAAATGTACAACACATAAATGAGAAAAAACAATATCTACAACTCACCAATACATTTTCTTATGAGATAAATGTACTCAGATTTATAATTCTCTGAAAGGATTCTCCTTCAAGTGATGGCATCTTTCCTAATAAATGTCTAAATCCAAGCACAAAAATGAATCCTGGAAAAGGATCAAAATTGATTAAACATCTTACAAAATGTTTTCATTTTTCAGGCACAGTATTGAAAAAAAATGTGAATAATTTTTAAATAAATTGTGTTTCTAAAGCAGCAAAGCCACAAGAACTTGTTACCTTAGCAATGGAAAAAACCTAACATTACATTCTGAAAGTGAAGTTTTGAGCTTCTTGGGGATGACAAGATATCTTGGGTTTCACTGTTGAGAAATAAAAAGCACAACCTTGCAGAAAGATATCTAACGAGCCACTCTTGCCCCCCACTTCTGTAAATCAGCCCATGAGAACATGGCCTTGCAGAAGACTATCAAACGAACCATTCCTGCTCCCTGATTCTGTAAATCAGCCCATGAGAGCATGACCTGGCACCTGCCTTCTGCTTCTGTAACCCTGCTGCAAAATTTCACCTAGCAACACATTAGCCAAGGAGTGAGAGCCATGCTAGTTCCACATAAAATCCTATATAAACCTATGAAAACTGAGAAATGGGGCTCAGAATTTGAAGATTGACTCTCCTCTGGGTCCATGCACAATAAATCTGTTCCTCCGCCTCTCTGAGTGCCATTTGGGTTTTCCACCACTTAGAACTCCTGGCTTTGCTGCAACGTTTGGTTCCCTGATGGTAAAACCCAACCACACTGGCCCTTTGAGTCTTCAGTTTGGGACTGACAGGTGCGGCAGGTGGAGATCTCCACACGAACAAGGTGACACCACCTTTCTCTTGATGGGGCCTCCTTTGGAAGAAGGATCCCTGTGCATCACATCCTCCACCCCAGCCTGAGTCGGTGGAGAGGTGGATTGAACAACATCAGATGAGGCTGAAAAGGTAAGACCTCGGGATTCTGAGTCCCAGTCAGGCCCATCTCCAGATGGAAGTGGAGACTGATCACCTCCCAAAATCTCAAAATTCAAGATTCCAGGATAGGGTAGTCCCTTGGGTAGGACTGTAACTTTTGAGTAATTGAGTGAATGAATGGAGACTACAGAGGCTTGCCTCTGCTGATCCAGTTTGTGGCTCCATGGCCTGTGCTACAGAGTGGAGTGGGCCCCAACCTGCACTCTGTGGCTATATGATATGGCGTAACTACTAATCCAGACTCTACACAGACGCCTTAGCTAAGATGTGCCTAAGTTCTTGCGAGAGACGCGGACAGGCAGGCATCTGAGTGGCTTCGTGAGAGGTATCCCTCCTTTGTTTGTCCTGTGACACCAGTTCAGGGATGGGATTATCACAGTCCAAACTCATAGACTTAGATTGTATGTTAAAAAACTTCAAGAAGGGCTTTTCCAGGGACTATGGTATACGTATGTCCCCCAGAATTCTCTGGACTCTGTGTGAATAAGAGTGGCCTAAGTTTGATGTTAACTAGTCCTTAGAGGGAACCCTAGAGGTGGCCAAGGTTCGTGCAGTTTGGCAGGCAGTCACTGAGACCCCCAGCCACCCCAATCAGTTTCCCTACATCAATCCCTAGATAGAAATCACCCAAACCCTGCCCCCTTGGATTCAATTCTGTACTGCAAGGTAGGGTCAGAGTAGGGTCTTAGTAACTCAAATGGCCAGACCTCAAAAACCTACTATTCTACAAAAATCTCCAGAAGAAAACCCACTACCCCTGCCATATGTTCCAGCCATTCCAGGACATCTCCTTGCTCCAGAGCCTCCACAAGCAGATCTCCCAGAGACTCCTCTACCTTCAGCCTCCCTGGGCCCGTCAGCACCAAGGGGATCCTGAAACCCCTTTGGCCAGGAGACTTCAGTCAGTGCAGACTGCGCTTCAGATGCCCCTCTGTGAGACACAGAGTCCAGCCCAGATCGGTGCAGATGGGACTGTCCAACCCGGGAGGTCAATCCTGTTCTATCAGCCCTTCAAACTGCAGATCTCTTAAACTGCAAGCACCACACCCCTTCATATTCAGAAAAGCCTCAGGCTCTTATCCACCTCATGGAGTCCATTTTCCAAACCCACCGTAATGATTGCCACCAACTCCTCCTAACCCTGTGCAATATGGAAGAGAGACACCGGATCCTCATGGAAGCCAGAAAGTGGTTTTAAGAACAGGCCCCTGCAGGTGTCTTAGGGCAAAGAGATATCACCAGAAGCTCAACTGGCCTGGAATTTAACACAGATCAGGGACAGGGTACAGGAAGGAGCAAAGTGGCCCACAAACATGTCCAAAATGGCCTCCATCACTCAAAAGCCTAAAGAATCTCCAGGAGATTTCTATAAGCAACTCTGCGAGGCCTTTAGGATCTACACCCTGGAAAGCCGGGGGATGGTCAACGCAACTTTCATTGCCCAGGCAGTGCCAGACATTAAAAACAAACTTCAGAAACTAGATGGGTTCGCAGAGATAAACATCTCCCAGCTCCTTGAAGACACAAGCAAACTGCTCAAAGAGAAGCAAAAAAGCAAATGAAACAGCAGGTTTCCCTGTTAACAGCAGCCTTAGGAAATCCAGACCTGACTAATTGAGAAAGGCCACCCTGAAAAGGGGGTAACACTTCACCCTGGACACTCCGCTGCTGCCAGTAAAAAACCTGATGGAATAGCAACCTGTTCAAGACTTGCGGGCCACCAACAACACTACCATCACCCTGCGCCCAGTTCCTAACCTATGCACCTTAATGGGGCAATTACCACCTGGGGCCACCTGGTTTACTTGTCTGAACTTTAATGATGCTTTTTTCTGCCTGCGGGTGGCTCCCCGAGCCAATCCCTATTTGCTTTTGTTTATGTTTTTCTATGTTTTTTTTATTAATGTTAATAGGTCACAAAGAATGTTACATTTAAAAACATTAAAAAAAAAAATAAGAAGTTCTCATATAACCCACTTCCCACCCCCACCTCATTATTTGTATAAATTGTGTTTTTTTGAAGATATATACATCACCGAAAAAATGTTACATTAAAAAATATAAGAGGTTCCTGTATACGCCCCAATCCCCCACCCCACTCCTCCCACACCAACAATCTCCCCCATCATTGTGCCACACTCATCGCATTCAGTGAACACCATTTTGGGGCACTGCTGCACTACATAAATAATAGTTTACCCTGTAGTTCACACTCTCCCTCAGTACATTCAGTGGGCTATGGCAGGCTATATAAAGTCCAGCATCTGACCCTGCAATATCATTAAGGACAACTCAAAATCCCAAAAATGCCCCCACATCACATCTCTACTTCCCTCTTCCGCCGTCAACAAATACTGTGGCCTATTTGCTTTTGAATGGAAGAATATCAAAACTCAACAAAAGACTCAATTAACTTGAACTCTGCTCCCACAGGGCTTCAAAAACTCCCCCACCCTTTTCCGGGAAGTCCTGGCAGCAGATCTCACCTTCTACCCATGGGAGGACTTAAAATGTACTCTTCTTCAGTATGTAAATGACCTCCTGCTGGCTAGCAAAACAGAAGAAAACGGCTGGGGGAAAACTCAGGCCCTTCTACAACTTCTAACGCAAACTGGCTATAAAGTGTCCTGGAAAAAAAGCTGAGATTTGCCAGCTACAAGTTAGGTATCTAAAGTTCATCATCTCAAAAGAGCACCAGACCCCAGAGGGAATCTGGCTACTCCCGGATGGCTGAGTCTTCATCCCAAAGAGGGCCACCTACAGCCTTGTTCCACAACACCACCAGCTCACCCACCTGGGAAAAACTGCTTTAAAAGCCCTGCTCAGAAAATACTACATTACCCGGATGGCCTCGCTCTGCACCACTGTTAACAGAAGATGCCAGACTTGTCCTAAAAACAACCCCTCCCAAGGACCCCAGGCCCCAACCAGCAACCAACACACCAAAACTGCCCCTTTTGAAAACTTAACAATGGACTTTACAGAAATAAAACCAAGTTGAGGGTATAAGTACATACTAGTAATAATGTGCACCTTCTCAGACTGGGTCGAAGCCTTTTCCACCCACACTAAAAAAGCAAGAAAAGTAACTAAAGCTTTTCACTGAGAAACAGTTCCCCAGCACAGAATACCCTTATCCATAGGGAGCTACAATGGCCCGGCTTTCGTAGCAGCCATCATCCAAGAGCTAACAAAGTTGTTGAGAATTAACTATAAACTCCACACAATATATAGGTCTCAGAGCTCAGGGAAAGTAAAAGGCAAACCCTCAAAAGCACCCTAGCCAAGTTCTGTCAAAAAACTGGCCTCCTGTGAGCCTTCCTTAAAGCCATTAATCAAATTACTTGATTTTATGGAACAGGAAAGTGGGGCCCAAAGAGGATAAAGTGATGACCCAAAGGTACACAGCTTTTTATTGTCAAAACAAGGGCAAGATTTTGAAGCTTCTGACTCGTAGTCCTTCCCGTTTGTTTCCACCATGCGCATGCGCTTCCCTCTCATATAGGGATGAACTGGGAGAGTAGAGGGCTATAGATGTCATGACCAGAAGTTTGGCTTATAATAAAATGAGATGCCCTGAAGCTTTTTGAGAAGGGTGGTATCACAATCAAATCCTGCTAATGGAAATAACTGGCACTAAAGTATACAATGGAATGAACGGGAAAAGCCTGGAGCTGGAAAAGTAGGTAGGAGGTTATGAGAAGGATCCAGGCAGGAGGAAATAATGCCTTCAACCAGGGCAAGGACAATAACATTGTATACCATTTTAACTACCATTTGTTGAGCGACTACAATGTGCCAGGCATTATGCATAATTCCATATAATCCTCATGTCACCCCCAAGAGCTGCATATTATTGTCCTCATTTTAACATGAGAAATCTGGGGCTTGGAGAGGTTAAGAAACCTGCCTGAGTTAACTCGGCTAGTAAGTGGCAGACTTAAGGTTCCAACCCTGGTCCGATTGTCGTATTCACCATGCCCAGGCTTCTCAAACTTTACAGTGTCTGCAAATTATCTGGGACTCTTGTTAAAATCCATATTTTGATTTAGAAGAACTGGGGTGGAGTCTCAGAGTCTGCATTTCTAAAAAGCCCAGCATGGATGCCAATGGTATCGATACACAGACTTTGAGGAGCAAAGAATTATTTATAATAGAAGTGCAGAATGAGAGAGAGATAGGAGAAACCTTGCAAAAATGAAGCTGGTGAGGAAGTGGGAAGGGAAGGAAACAATGGTGTGGTTTCTAGCCCGGGGAACTGAAGATGGGAAGCCCAGGAGGAGAACTTTAAATGGAGTTTCTGTCTCCATTTTAAAAAGAAGAGATGAACTCCTGTTTCAGCAATTATCAAAACCAAACTAGGAATGACAGTTAACAGAGCTTACATATCTATTTACTTTTCAACTCTATTGTTTATCTACTCAGTCACAACAATCATTTCTCAGTTTTCATAAAATGATTATAAACCCTTTATAGTTTTGTATCATTATTTAAAGTGAGGATTGATGTTGAGATGGGAAAAGCATAATACAGATGGCTGGGATTAATTATTGCATAAGGGTTACAGAGAAATTAGGGGTGGTATGGAGAGAAAAACACTGTCTATCAAATCAGTCGATCTGTATTCTCATTCCTAAATTGCCACTTACTAGCTGCATAACTCTGGGCAGTTGTTTACCTGCTCTAACTCTCAGTTCCCCATCTAAAAGTTGAGGGTGATATTATCCACTTCATACTGTTGTCGTCAGATTTGAACACCGAAATTGTTTAGAACTATTTAGTGTTTTAGTTTCCTAGTTGCAAAAACAAATACCATACTATGCATCTGTTTAACAACAGGAATTTATTGGCTCATGGTTTCACAGGCTAGAAGACTTGCTTCTTCCAGAGTAGGTATCTTCTAGCTAGCCAGCAATCTTTAGGGTTCCTTGGCTTTTCTGACACAGGGCAGTGCAGATGGCAGCATCTTTTTTTATTCCAGGTGCTTTTGACTTCCAGCTGGTAGCTCCCCAAGGCTTCTCTCTGTATCTGACTTTCACTCTGTTTATTAGGGAATCCAATAATCCACATTAAAGCCCAGCCTAATTCAGTTGGGCCACACTTTAACTGAAATAATATCTTGAAAAGATTTTATTTGCAATGGGTCCATACCCACAGCATCAGGAGTTGGGACCTGAAAATGCCTTTCTGGGGGCACACCATTCAATCCCCAACAGATAGGGAAATACTCCTTACGTTTAGTATCATCATCATCCTCATTACCATCATCATCATTTCTTAAGGATATTTGACAGATTGAAAGAGATGGCCACAGTATTTTGCAAATCCTTTCACTGAAAAGTGGAGTCTCTGTCCCCCTCTTTGAATCCAGGCTGGTCTTGTGACTTGTTTTGACCATTAGACTGTGGCAGTGGTGAGACTGTGAGTTCCACAGCCTAGACCTTGACAGGTCTTGTAGCTTCTACTTTTACCCTCTCGCAACTCTGTCCTGAGACACCATGTAAGAAATCTGTCTAGCCTTCTGGAAGATGAAAAGCTACATGAAAGAGAACTGACGCACCCCAGATGGTCTGAGCACCAACTGCCAGGAATGTGAGTGAGGTTATCTTGAACCTCACAGCTCAGCTGACCATCCAGCTGAACGCAGCTATTTGAGTGACTCATGTGAAGCCAGCAGAGGACCCACCCAGCCAATCCACAGAATCGTGAAAATAATAAATGGTGGTTTTTTTTAAGCCATTTATTTTGGGATTGATTTGTAGATAATTGGAATAGCATCCATGAGAGTAAAATTTAATAAAATAATCTTTGTTGGTAAAAAGAGTTTTGAGTCTCTCAAGTACAAATCATTGCAGCTATTATGACTCTCGATGCCCTCATTTCTTACTTTATTCTATAAATATTTATTGACTAACTACCATATTCCAGGCAATACATTAAGTTTCAGATTTAGTTTGATGAATAAAACATTTTCCTGCCCTTACAGAGTTTAAAGCCCAATTAGCATCAAGCATTATGCTATCACATAAGTAAGTGTATAATTATAAATTATAACAGGTCCTATAGGACTGAATAACAGAGGAGACACACCTTAGCTGCCTTAGCTGTGCTGAGCCGTTTATCATCAGTGCCTAGGCACAGAACAGGTGTGAAATCAAGTTCTCTCCCACGATTTTATTCTAAAAGAAGTGGCTATTACAGAGGTTTCAAAATGTTTAGAGTATGAAGAAACTGTTATTCTGTCTTTTTCTATTCAAAAGAGTAGATATAAATAAATTGCCTTCAGAGATGGGGAAAACAGATGGATTTGAAAATTCAGCTCACACTGAATATAATTAACTTGGCAAGGGAGAGAAGCCAATGACGCCTGAGATCATAAGTGCCAGGGAGACAGGCAAAGGGCTAACTTATTTTTAACACCACAGTAGTCTTAGCAGTAAGGAAAATTCAGACTCTATTAGTGTCTCTATAAAAGTGAAAGAGCAAATGAAGAGAGGGGGGAAATGTGGCCATTGGAGAGTAATTAACATTGTGAACCAGTTACCAATCCGCAGAGGTATTCTCTGCTTATTAACAGAATTTGGGTTTCCCAGATTATTGCAAATGAGAAAATCTTCTAAAAGCAGACTCCAGGTGTTGTTTACCATTCAATTGTGAAAGAAGTGTACCTGAAAAGACAACTGTTTTTCTGCCAAGCCCTTTCTTAGCAAGAATGGAGAGCTGCTTTCTACACAGACAAAGTCTAATTGCATCCCTCTGTAGAGTGTTCTGGGAATAATTGGACCAGAAAGATACAAAATGACCCTTGGCCTTGGAATAACTAGGGTTTGGTGAAGGTCATGTCCCAAGCCACTAGGATTGAGATTTAAATATAGCCTGGTGTAGCGCCCTTCACAATTGAACATCTCCACCCAAGCAACTATTCCCTTCTATTCACCCTACAATTTTAGTCACTGCTAAACAAGGAATGTACATTTACAAATCTATGGTTTTTTATGTGCCAATCCTGTTACCTGGAGTTCCCATTTCCCCTCCACCTAATAAATTCTTACTCATTAGACCCCATTTAAATGTTATTTTCTCCTTCTTTGATACTCCAAGTAAACTCCAGTTAGTCATTCCTTGTTAGCATTTACATCGTACTTTGTACCTCCTTCTCTTACAGCATAACCAGTCTGATGATTTGTATACTGTTTTACCTACTTCATTGCAAACTCTTCAAACCCAAAACATATCTGACTCATCTTGGTATCTGCGGTGTCTATGTATTTATCACATAGCAAGTACTCAGGAAAAATGTAATTGATGGAATAAATGAACAGACGGATGAGAAAAGAAGAGAGACAAAGCATACTCCAAGGGATGTTATTGTTACATGTGTGTGCACGCATATGTTGTGTATATATTTATACTCACATTTATATCTATATTCATGGTTACATATGAGTGTGGAAGGATATTGTGGCAGTTTGATATTATTTATGAATTCCAAAAAGAAATATTGTTTATGTTTGTAAACTGGTCTGTTTCTCTGGGCATGATACACCTTGGACTGTATTAAATTCAGAGGTTTCACTTTTACTTTATTAAATCAAGATTAGGGCTTTGATTTGACCATGTCGTTAGAGCATGCAGAGTTGAGTCCCCACCCCCTCCGTGGGCTATATAAATAGATACTCATCAAGAACAGAGAAGATGATACATGGAGAAGAACAAAGAGGAAGAGAGACAGTTCCATAGACATAGCAGGGGCCCCAGGAAGAGAGATGAGCCTGATAGTCTATAGCTGACCTTGTAAAGAGATCAGAGCAGCTAAGCCCAGAAAGAAACAAGTATTCCAGCCTAAAGCTGAGATCTGAAGAAGCTGGGCCCACACAGCCTTAAGAGGAAGAGAAAGGCTGAACCCTTGCAGACATCGCCCACCATCTTGTTTCAACACATGGCAACAGAGTTTGATGAGGAAGTAACTCTGAATTGGACTCTAGGGCCTTGTAGCTGTACACTTCCTCCCCAAATAAATACCCTTTATAAAACTCAACAGACTTCTGTTACTTTGCATCAGCACCCCTTTTGGCTGACTAATATCTAGGTGTTAGCAAATAAGATTTCTCATATAAAGTAAAATGCAAGAAGACTTTTGAGTTTGAGAAGCCTTACAAATCTATTTAAACCTCCTTTGTTCACTTCTTTGTTTAGAGCATAGTAATAAAGTACTGACATATCACATATTAATATCCTTGCAGATATTTTGCCTTTATTTAGATTTTAGCTAGGGTTTTCTAAAAGGTAACTGATTTGTATTCCTTAAGATTTAATGTGAAAAAATAAAAATAAATGAGATAAGAAGACAATGTGATTTCAAATATCTATGAGAAAGATATTTAATAAATGATACAAGTGCTTAGCCTAAAGCCTACACCTCTGAAAACCAATTTTTAAACTTCAAACAGGGGAGCAAGTGTAGCTCAGTGGTTGAGCACCTGCTTTGCATGTATGAGATCCCAGTTTCAATCCCCAGTACCTCCTAAAAATAAAAGAAATAAAAGTGTCTCGCACACTTTAAGTATATTTGTAAGTTTGAAGATTATCCTTTTGAAAATTATATGATTAGATTAGGTATCAAGTGGAAAATACTCAGCTCTGGTTTTTTTTCCAATGAGTCAAAAATCCCATAAAGTTTATCAAGCTGAGTGACTACAGGTTCTAAAGACCCATTTGTCTACTCGTCTTTCCTACATGAACAAGCATGGTCTTGCTTCCATATAATTATTGTAACTTTTCAAGCATCTGAAAATTTTTAAATTATATTCTTACAGTCAAGATTTGTTTTTAGGGAAACGGACTTTGGCCCAGTGGTTAGGGTGTCCGTCTACCACATGGGAGGCCCGGGGTTCAAGCCCCGGGCCTCCTTGACCCGCGTGGAGCTGGCCCATGCACAGTGCTGATGCGCGCAAGGAGTGCCCTGCCACACAGGGGTGTCCCCCGCGTAGGGGAGCCCCACTCGCAAGGAGTTCGCCCCGTAGGGAGAGCCGCCCAGTGAGAAAGAGAGTGCAGCCTGCCCAGGAATGGCGCCGCCCACACTTCCCGTGCCACTGACGACAACAGAAGCGGACAAAGAAACAAGACGCAGCAAAAAGACACAGAAAACAGACAACCAGGGAAGGGGGGGAATTAAATAAAAAAATAAATCTTTAAAAAAAAAAAAAAAAAGAAATACCTATTAAAAAAAAAAAAGATTTGTTTTTAAAATAATTTTTTCCTCTTAACTTCTAAAAGGTATGAAGATGTTCCTGGCTGAAATTTGAAAAGCAAACACATAATTTTCCTTAGAAGAAAATAAAAATCATACCTAATTCAGCAACCAGAGAAAATCATTGCTAGATATTTTATTTTAATAACATTTCACTGCAAAAGTAATACAAATTACAAAGAAAATTTAGAAATACAAAAACAAAAAATAAAACAAAAATCACAATGATTTCTATATTAGTTTTTTAAAGTATATATGAAATTTTAACACAGTTTGGACCAGGATAGATATTCTTAAATAGAATTTAGGTTATTCCCAGGTTTTTGAGGTTATAAATAATTCTTCAATGGGCATTTTTGAATGTAAATATTTGTCCAAATATTTACTTCTTTTCGAACAGATTCCTAGATAAGGAATACATAAATCTGAATCTAAGGACTCAATACACATTGCCAAGAAAAATTTTCTAGAAAAAATGTCCCAATGGAACCCCCTCCTATATGGATAAGAGCATCTGTTTCCCATCCCCTCAAAAATATACAGTATTATTATTTTTTAATCTCTGTAAATATGAAAGGCCAAAATTGTTTCTCAAGGATTTTGTGAATTTCTTTGATTACGAAGTGAAGCTGGGCATTTTTCAGATGTTAATTGGACAATTGTGTTTCATTTACTGTGAATTAAGCTCCTTGAGGAAAGGGGCTTAATTTATCTATCCCAAGACCCTCTGTGTCTGTCACTTGATAACCATTTAACTGCTATAGGAAACAATGATATTTTCATATAGTTTGGCCAGTTTTTATATTGGTTTTTAATGTTTTTCTCATTGATTTGAAAAGCCATTTATATACTAAATGTTTTTACAATTATTTTCCCTCAAGTTCTCATTTTCTTTCTAATCTTGTTTATGCTGTTCTTTGATGAACAGTCTTTCATTTTTGTTAGAGGATTGCAATAATTAACAAGCTGTAGCTCAGTTTCCCCTGATATGCACTGGGGAAAGGCTAGCCCCATCCCCCATAAGCCTACGTGTCCAAAGGCATGGCACTTCCCCACAGGTTAAACAAAGAAACCACATAAAAACAGGAATAAAGAAAAATGGAAACCTTCCCTACCCACATATCAGAGGAAAACAAAATCCCTACAGAACAAAAAAGAACATCTGCTCCTGCAGCATTCCAAAAAACTATAACTCTCTAACCCACTATCTTCTAATCACTATCAGGGAAAAATTTCACCTCTAGAGCTTCCTATTGGCCACTGCACCTCACTCAACTCCTCAGCCCCCTCCCACCAACTATCATTTCCCTGCCTGGGAAAGTTCTGTATAAATTCAAGCCCTCCCCTTCCAGGAGTGAGCTAAAATCGCTCTTCAAACCTCCACCATGCTGGTGGGGGGGGCTAAAGTCTGTTCTTCAAACCCTCTCCTTTGGGAAAGCTTCTCAATAAATTCTTTGCTTATGGTCATTCAGTCTCTATGTCCCAATAAATGATGTATTTTCTCCAACAATTTTTGTGCAGTCAGATCTGTTACATTTTTTTTCCTTTGTGATTTCTTCTATTCCTTGTATGCCTACAAACTCCTTTTCCATGCTAAAATTATTTTTAATTCTCTTCACTATTTCAGTTATTGTTGGGAAGGGAAGAGTATAGCTTCTGTTAATGTGTTTTATTTGCACAGATTCAGTGCTTCATGAGAATAACTTGAAGATTTATTGCCATGTACAAGCAGTTACTAAGAAGTAAGAATGTAAGACTCTTACAAAGATTCTTAATCTGGGTTGAATCCTCTGTGCCTATAAAATTCAATGTATACTTTTCTAGGTAGGGTCTCAATATATCTGTGACCCCAAAATGGTTAAGAACTAATATTAGAGCTTCTTCCAAGAATTTTCACACCTGACACCATCTAGATTCCCTAATGTTTAAACTTTAACAACTATTCTGTACATCCAGAATTTGATATCCCACAAAAAGGAAAAAGAATGAGGCTGAAGAATTGTGGCTAAAGTTTTAACACTGAATAACAAATTCAACACAAGCTTTTCTGAAACTGCATTCATGCTGAATCCAAACCTAAGCAATAACTTAGAACTTTGAAAGCCAGCTTTTCATGGGCACTAGCCTACTTGCATGTCATTGAAAAATCAATGTATCCAAAGGTCAAATATGTCAATATTTTCACATAATTTCCTGATTCGATGAAATCTTAAAACCACCTAATGCTATTTCACCATCCAAGTCACAATGTCTCCAACAAGCAGTCACCAAGTCTATTATTAAACATTTCCAGAGACGGGGAACTCTTTGCTTCTTAAGGCAATTCATTGCAGAATTTCTCCTTCTAGTCCTATTTCATGAAGATCTAAGTTTTCCATTTATCTTACTGAAGCAATGGAGCCCAGGTAATCAGATACACCTGCAGGAAATCTGGTGAAACAACTTTTCAGCCTTCTTAAATGGATGAGCAGAGACATAATCAAAACAGCATGCCACTGTTCTGTGTAGATTCTTGCTGAAAGGTTTATGAAACAGCGTGAGATTCTGAATATAGAGTACTCTTTAAAAATGAAAGCAGAAGGTAAGTTATCGAAAGCATGTGGTGAAAAATGAGCTATACTGGTTTTTAAACATCCTAACTTGGGGAAACAGGGATAGTGGTTCATTTGTGTATAAGTTATCATTAAGGGATGAAGTTCGACTAGGTACACAAAACAGGTCAGATATTTTGACAAAGCTAAGCAGCTGAGCAGAGATGTTCTCTATTTTGACTTGAGGAATTGTCCCAACACAACACAGGCAAATGTCTAAATGCTCTCTTGGATTGTCCAAGTCTGGATGCTGTCTGATAAAAAAGTCTGTTGTCCAGATTACTGTAGAACAGTGGAAGAGGGTCAAGGACTGAGTATGCCACTTATCATTTAGTATAAAGTACATATGTATGCAAAAATGTATGTGAAATAACTTTAATCTCTTAAACTTATACTTAAAAATAGTAACAGTCCTTTACAGTTTGTAAAAAAAAAAAAAAAGTTTGGGAATTAGCCTGTTGATATCTACATCATTCACAGCAATGAAAAGAGCTAAGTTCAATTAGAAACCCCATGGAGGAGAGAGAGCGCAATTAGGGTGAACTCAGAGGCAACCTTTTATAGATTCACCACTCCCTCTGGGTCATAAAGAAAATAACTCTGCTCTAGTTAAATACTTTTCTATGGCTTGGGTTTGAATTTCTTATTTTGAATTATTTTGATAGAGGGTTTTAGCATATGGATTTTTCAAAATGCATATCTGTTTATGTAGAATAGGTACTAATGTTTTTCAACCTACACATTGCAACCAGAGTGCCATGAAAACAATCTAGTGGTTCTCAAATATCTTTCCTCCTTTTTTCCTTAATTAACAGAACATAGCAGAACCTGCATATGCATGCATGTCTGTGTGGTATGTGCATAAGCATGCACTTGTGTGTGATGAAAAACGTATTTCTTTTTTTTTTTTAAATGTCTTTTTTTTTTTTTTAAATTTAATTCCCCTCCCCTCCCCCGGTTGTCTGTTTTCTGTGTCTTTTTGCTGCGTCTTGTTTCTTGTTTCTTTGTCCGCTTCTGTTGTCGTCAGCGGCACGGGAAGTGTGGGCGGCGCCATTCCTGGGCAGGCTGCTCCCTCCTTCGCACTGGGCGGCTCTCTTTATGGGTGCACTCCTTGCGCGTGGGGTTCCCCTACACGGGGGACACCCTGCGTGGCAGGGCACTCCTTGCGCGCATCAGCACTGCGCATGGGCCAGCTCCACACGGGTCAAGGAGGCCCAGGGCTTGAACTGTGGGCCTCCCATGTGGTAGACGAACGCCCTAACCACTGGGCCAAAGTCCGTTTCCCCAAAAAACGTATTTCTTACTCTAGGTCAAAGTCAAACATATTTGAAAGGATTCTTCTATAGGAGAGAAAAATGACAGAGAGATGGCTGGCTGGGGAGATAGGGGTAAAAAATGATAAATGATAGCTAGAAAGATGATGATAGATTAGATAGAGAGATAGAGAGATTGAGAGAGAGAGGTGACTTCTAACGTATTTAAGAAAAGATTACAACCGTATCACCAAAAATCAGACATGATACTATTTTGCTTAAAAGTCTTTTTTTTTTTTTTTTACCATATGCTATCACGTCAGGAGAGCCAATGTGGTGCTCAGTGGTTCCAGGCTGGCTTCCCATATACAAGGTCCTGGGTTCAATTTCTAGCCACTGAACCTCAAAAAAAAAAAAAAAGAAAGAAAGAAAGAAATAAACAACTTCATTAATCTTCACAACTCTCCTATGGAGAAGAATTGGACTTACAATAAATGGTGCTGTCAACTTTATCTCAAGGGCATAGATTTTTACAGGTAGAAGCTGCCAGGTTTTATTTGCCAAACCAAAGATGTTTCAAGCACACAGAATAAGATTTCAGTGTTGTGACTAAGAATGAAATGTCAGTGGTAATTTATTTTTGATGATAACAATTAAGACCAGGTCAAAGCACACACTCAGAAAGCATTAAACACCTTCTACAAAGTAGGCCTTCTTAATTTTCTTCTCTGTACAGCCACCTCTCAGTTTTCTACAAATAAGCTATCTACGTTGTGAATTATACATTACATTTCTAAAACTTTCACCAGGTGCCAATGGCTTGACTAAACCACAGCAGGGAATCAAGCTCCTGATAGCCATGATTTACTTGTCCAATGGAACCTGTCATCTCAGTCAAGCTCTCTTCCAGCCCTACCTTATACTTTCCGAGGAAATAGCTTTCTGCCAAGACCTGTGCTCACTTCCTGACTGTCCTGTTTGCCTATATCACACTGTCATTCACCAATAAATCCTGGGGACATTTAATTGCTTGGTGGTGTGCTTAGGAAACAGAATTAAACACATTCAACTCTGTTCTATAACTCCCTCAATTATAACGTACCCTCAAAGCTACAACAACCCCAATGAGTGCACAAAAGAAAGAGCCCCTTAATTAGGGACCGTAGGAATGTAATATCACCTATGTTTTGATCCAAAATCCTAGCATCCTACCACTAAAAGTGATGCCTGTCTAGGTATTCATAAATAGGCACTGCAGTTGCCAAACAGAAGAGCAAGAGGAAGACAAAGACATTATGGGGATTAACACTGGGAAAAGCTATGGCTGAACTTAAAGAGATGACTTTATAAAAAAGGTAATAAAGGAATAAAAGGTATAAGGAAAATGTGGTAGCAATGATCTGCATTTCAAGCAGGGACTCTATCTTGGATAAATCTTTAGAAAAATTTTAAGCTCTGGTAGTTATCTGGTCACCTAAAACAAAGTTTTTGCAAACTGATTTTCTGTAATTCAGTGGTTACGATTAAGAAATGGAGTTATGCACTGAAGTGACCATTTTTATTTAATCAATCACTCGTCTGTTAAACATCTGGTCAATTTAGTGAACAGGAAAATAGCCAGGTAGTTATTTGGTTTAACTGATTAGTCAAGCCTATTGAAAAGGTTGCTTCTTTAGTTCTACATAGAGCCATCTCCCATCCACCTCTAAAAGAGTGACAAAGCAAAGATTAGATTTGCAAGCATTTGTTTCTGAGGTCAGTGAATCAGGACCAGTTCTACCTAACTTTGAGCAGAAATGGGTGGTGTCCACCCCAGTTTTTCAGGAATAGTAGATGGAATAAAAAAGAATGGAATAGTTCAGGAGGGAGAGATCTTCATAGTAAAAGGATACTGGCAGGAGAAGGAACCAGTACAAGTCATCAACATGGAGATCAGCCGGCAAGGATGTGCTGGAGTTCCATTTCTCTTGAACACCTGCAGCGGAGGAAAAACAAGAAGACTAACTCACAGACCAGTAAATTATGCTTTGAATCATATGAAGAGGGAAACTCCAAGGAAAAGTTACACATGGGATATATGAAAGAGTTTGTGTTTTTATAACTAAAGGAGACATAACCACCTATTCAAGTGAAATAGAATGTGCTGATTATATTATCGAAAGCAATTAATTTCCCATGCTGTTGAGTGGGCTACAACATCCATTTTTCAACAACTTTCTGTAAAAAATTTATCTATCTCCTTCAATCCTTCTCATTTATGACAACAAATACAGAGCCATCATCCTCCAGATCATCATTGGCTCACCCTTCCATTCCTCTGAGTACAGGTGTCACCTAGGCATCTTTTACAGGTCAGCTAGAACATCACTTTCTATTGCTTCCTGATGGTAACCAGCAGCAGCAACATTAACAGAAATGTTGGTGGCAGCTCCAGCATCAACAGGAACTCAGCAGCACAGTTCCAACAGCAGTGGCTACAGTGGCAGTAGCAGGGGAAGGGGGTGGAGGAGAAGGGCACAGCAGTTACCTGATCTCTGGGTAGCATGCTTTATTCTATTTTGCTCCTCTATCTTTCCAGAAACTTTTCAACCAATTTCCTGTATTAAGTCGTCTCTGTTTGAAATACCTAGAGTGATTTTTATTCCTGATTAGTCCTTGACAAATACAAAAAATATCTACCCTCATTGCTCAACTTCCCCCATTTGTTCCTCATATTTTATTCACTTAGAACTTAAATGTTTAGTTTAAATTCATAGGATTTCTATGAGACTTATAGTATCAAAGATAGGGACATTTCCTTTTCCCTGCCCTTATTATATTATTTCCTGAAACATTTTCCAAGGAGCATTTGGCATCTGAGTACAAATGTGATCATATTTTCCACTATATATGCAATGTTATAACTAAAAGAACTTGTTGGGTCAAGTTAATAAATTATTCTTGATGCTGCCTTTCTTCCTTGAAATTGAGGTGACCTGAGTTACTTGCAAAAGGGCCACTTAGAATACAATTAACAGCCTGAATATGTGTTCCTCTTGACTTAATATGGTAGTTCTGATTAAAGAAAGAGAAAAGAGGAGAGAAGAAAACCCATGCTGAGTGCTTAATGTTAAGCATCTTGGTCTACTATTCAAGATGACCTGGAAGGACTCTTTTTCCAGCAGAGAAAAGTTTCATCTTTACAGCACATCTATTATCATTCCATTTATATAACCTACCTCTTAAATACCATAATAAGAAATGATTATTTTTACAAGTAAAGAAACTTTACCTAAATAAATTATTCCTTAGTTTTATAACTTTCAAATAGCTATCATATAACTCATATTATCCATTTATACCCAAGGGGATTCAATTGATTGGTCTGAAAATCGACTAGTGCCTGTTTTGATCTTCTGATGATAAGATAACCACTTAACAAAGTAAGACCTTTATTGTTACCAATCCAATATCTTCTAAAGAATCTACAAAGGGACCAGCTGGCAGAAGTGGCAAGAGTGTTTAGAGATTAATCCTTCTGAATCAATTTAGAATGCTAGCTTGGAACTGTGGCAAAAGCAGATCGTGTAAGTGAACAGTAAATGAAATATAGTATTAAGTTATTTCTGAGACACATGTGGACTCTGAAACTATTGAAACCAAGGCTAAACGTGTTTTGGGTTGAGCATGAAAACGTCAGTTTGGTAAACATAAAACCAGAAAAAGTTTTTTTTGCTAAAATGGCAATACTACATTTTCTAAAGACATCCTTTAGTCCTCCTGAGGTTAAAATCACTAGCAACTAACAATATTGCTGCCTGTGGAATCAGAGATTATGCTCAGAGTCTTGATAAGCAATTACTACCTTTCTCTGAACTGTTGAATTTATTTGAAAATAATTGGTCAGAGCATGGTAACAGACTCATGGTCTCTTTCTCTGTAAGCACCAGCTAGTTCCACTCAGTTTCCCGGCAGTGGGCTCCTCTCTAACCCCGAACAGCCACCCTGCAAACATATTCCACTGGACTCAAGAAAATAGAGTGCAAGAATCAATAATAGCGGCATGCCCCAGGTGCACCTTTCCCCACACATCCCCCCACCACAGACACCCTGCACCAGTGACCCTCCCCTGCCATAGTTGCCAAAAGAACACTCCCACAACTGAGTTTTCAACCACAGCCCTCAACCTCCCCAGAGTTCAGCTGTTCCTTCCTTTAGCCATCCCCCCAGCTCTATGGATAGCCCGAGCCACCCCCCAACCCCACTCACACTCCAGCACTGTAGACCCCACTCATATCAAACACCACCTTATTCCAAGTTTCCACAGACCTTTTACACAGATTGAGTTCATCAAGGTAAAAATAATGCTATAGTAAATTAATTAATACCAAAGTTAATGAGTAAAGCCAAATACAGCTTACAGTCATAAGTGAACAAAATTCATACAACAGCACTCTAGTAAAGGTAGATTCTTACAACAAGCACGGTAGTATAGAAGTTATATATCAACATTTTGGAGAACTATTAAACCAAAAACTTTCATTGTTACAAGAAAACCCTGATTTGCAAAGAAGCTTTGAGAAAAAGGTAACTTTAATAACGATGAGATACAAATAAATATTGATTAAACTTAAACTTTTTAGTGACAGGTATGCAAATACCCACTAATCTTGTTCTTATCTAGCAATAGGTAATGGCTTGCAATGTGCTTTCCTTCCAAAGCACCTGTGTCAATAGTCCCCATTTTTCCAAGGTTCCTCATCTACAGCTGCTAACTAAGGCTGGCAGTACCTGCTCTAAAATATTTTCTAAGCAAGGGGGAGGTAAAGTATATGAGGTTGATGGTTTTATGTTTCCACAACCTCTTCTTTGTATTCTCACTGTTCCAGGTTCTCATCATCCCATTACCTGGATATAGCAAAGAAACTGTAGGAATAACCTCTCCCAGCCATCTTCTCACCTCCCCATCCCTGAAAAGGAGAAATCTATTCTCACTGAAGCCGGGCTCATCCTCAAACACCACATCACAACCCCATTGGAACCTCTGTCTTTTCACTTGTCCAAATCCTGCCTTTTCTCCAGACTTAGGTCAACGAAACCTTTTGTTACTCCTCAGTGATAACTCCCTCCACTGACTTTTCTTGTCATTGATTGTCTTTAAGGCTTGTGTGGCTTTTATATGCCACTTTGTTGTTATTTGTCATCATTCATATTCATATACCCAGAGGTCTTATTTTATACCTCTGCACCTGGCCTTCTGCCCTGCTCAGAGTAGGCAATCATTATTGCTGATTTGGGCAGCCAACTGGTGAAAAGTATCAGCTTTGAGCCAGGCTGGCTTGGTATAACCTCACATGACTCCTCTGAGTTACAGTTCTTCTCTGTAAAATGGAGGTTTTAACACCTACCCTGAAGATCACTGGGGAAAATGGAGAGAAATACTAAAGTGACCAGTACAATCACTGGCATATACTTAGTGCTTAAGAGCAGCAACTCTTATAAAATTTAAAAATGTCATATTAAATATAACAGCCAGATATTATATTAGACCATATTTATAATAACCATAAGTATTGTTACAAACAGCACTATTGATTCATCATAAATGATAATAAAAGCTTGGATCTCTCTATTTCTGTCCTTTTTCACTATTCTGTAATTATATTGCTATCAAAACAAAATATTGAACGTTTTAGGCTTCATTCACCAAGATCTACATTATCTACAGTATCCATGAAACCTTTAAAGAAAGGATTTTTATATTTTTAGTTATCATACTACATTTGTTTGAGTCCTTCCATTTATCATGGGCATTTTTTTATTTTTATTTTTATTTTTTATTTTTTATGACAGCAAAGTAACATGTGACTATAGCCTGACAATTGTTCTAACTTTGATGTGCCAAGTTGTAATCAGGACATTCTAAATCTTGGCCTTAACACCTACATAATATTTCAATAAGGCACACAGAAAATCATCGATTTTTCAGTAACGGAAATTTATTTTGCTTTCAGAAATTGGCAGATCAAGTGATCTATTGCCAATGACTTTATAAATGAAAAATAAAAGATTAGATGATTTCTGGATTTTCTTAATCCCCCCAAAATGACAAGTAGACTTTATGGCAACTGAAGCATTAAAAAAATAGGTCTGTCATCAGAAACTTCCATTTCCTAGTCCCAAGAATATATTTCTTGTACCGACAAAATGCATTTTTAAAGTCAGTTCCATCCATCAGTTTCCAGCAAATCTCAAAGAAGTTCCTGAGACTGTAGAAATCTTCGAAAGCTCACTGGTTCACGCACAGAATCACACCAGAGCACTAATCACTCTCCTTTACTGCCTCCAAGCCATCCACAGCTCCCCACCCAAGATCCTGCCTGACCTCCCTGCCTTCTTTTGACATTCATCCCCAGTCAACCCAGGGTTCAGCCTCTCCCCTTCCCTGGCCTAACAGCCCTGTACTTGATTATAGAGCACTAGGCTAAATATTGTTTTTTACACTATCCCAAAACTTCCCAAACATCAAATGTCACCTGTACAGTAGACAAGTAAATAGAAGACAGGTTGCGGCTCTGCGGCTTGGGCCCGCGGCCGGCCTCAGTGAGCAGGGTCCACCTGCGCCCCTTGCCGGGTCTCTCCCAGGCGTCGCCTGAGTGGTGGCTCGCTATTGCGCCGCGGTTTACTGTAAGAACCGCCGGGGACCAAACGATAAAGGCCGGAAGCTGAGTTTTTACCTGTTTCCTCGACGTGACAAAGAAAGACTTGAAAAATGGTTAAAGAATATGAAACGCGATTCATGGATTCCCAGTAAATACCAATTTCTACGTAGCGACCATTTTACTCCTGACTCTCTTGACATCAGATGGGGTATTCGATATTTGAAATAAATTGCAATTCCAACAAGATTTTCTTTGCCAGAAGACAATCAGGAAAAAGACCCTTCCAAAAGAAAAAGTCTCAGAAGAAAAAACGGAGGATAAGAAGGAGGAATCATTTGCATCAGAGGGAAAGAAAAATGCAGTTAACAAGGATGTGCACCCTGAATGTGCAAAATTACTTGATGCAACTGCCTTGACACAGCCACCAGCTCCAAGAACAGAATATATACAAAATAATATGTTAACTCTTAACCTGGTTAAACAAGATGCTGAAAAACCAGAATCAACTCTGGAAACATCAGTTAACCAAGATATAGATGTAGGTGTATTTCACACATCTGTTGACAATCTAAATTCTACAACTATTACTTTGACAACTTCAGATTCAGAAAGTATTCAGCTGTCTTAGAAAACTCAAGAAGTGCTTGAAATAGCTATCAATCATTCTGCTAATTCAAATTTTACAAATAATTATGTGGAAATTAAGTCAGCACAGGAAAATCCAGACTTATTCAGCACAATTACTCAAACGCTTGAAGAATTAAACACAAGTAAGGGAACTGTTATTGCTATTTTTGTACCCACTGAAAATTCTAGACCTACAATTAATTCTTTTATTCCTGCCCAAGAAACTATGGAAATGGAAGGCATAGACATTAGATTCCTTATAAGGATAAAGACTGTGAACAGAAGTTTTACAAATTGAACATTGTTACTGCAGACAAGACATAAATAAGGAACATCTATGAGAGAAGGTTTCTAAGCTACATTCAAAGATAACACTTCTTGAGCTACAAGAGCAACAAACTCTAGGAAGATTGAAGTCTTTGGAAGCCCTTATAAGGCAGCTAAAACAGGAAAATTGGCTATCTGAAGAAAATGTCAAGATTATAGAAAACCATTTCACAACATGAAGTTACTATGATATGAAGAAGTTTCAAAGCTATAACAAGCTTTCTTCAACCAAACCACAAACCAAAATTATATGTAAAGTGAACTTTTTCCTATATAATCTTCTCATTTTAATGAAGCAATAAAAGTGCTCTGTTATGAACTGCATTCTGTTCCTGCAGTGCTCATTTCTGAAAAAAAAAACTAGAGAATTATTGAGCTGTGGGGGAAAAATGTTTTAATCCTTGCTAATTTTCCAAATTAAAGTTAGAATATAGTCAATAAATAATATGATTAAGTCATAAAATGAGAACCAAGTGATATGGTTTTAAAAAAAAGAGCCCAGAATAAAAATTAGATTTATGAATTATGAAATAATAATTATGAAATAACCATTGGCATAGGACTTAGGTTACTTATCAAGCTTGAATCTCAGTCCCTAATCTGTAATGGAGGGCCTTTACTACATCTCTGATGTAGTCTGTTTCTTTATAGTCCTTCACCTTTCTATGAGGACACTTTTAACAGGACAGGTTTTCTATAACGTTATACTTACATATTACTAGAAATTGCCTAGAATTTGTTATCAGTAAATATTGGAATATCCTCAATATTTATTGAATGTTGCTTCTTTCATCTTTTGGCTACTTATTCATCTGTACTATAAAGGAAAACACTCCTTTTATAGTTTTATTTAGTTGAACTAAGTAACCACTCATTAGGCCAGTTCTAAGGAGAGGTACTTTAAAGAATATATATTTCAGTACCTTATATATGATTTTCCATCTTAATACATAGTCACTTAAGCTTTTTAGATCCTGTATTTATAAGATTATATTTATAAACCAAAAAGATGAAAATGAGGTTAAAATACATAAGTATATTTTAGAAGTCATACTTTGTATCTTTTTCTTAATAGGTGTAGCTTTTTAAAAGTGTGCTTGTAATTTTTAAATAACAGAATGATACGGTAATACCTAATACTATAAATTTCTACTTCTGCATATTTTAGTGAAGTTTATAAGCAAGAAATTATAGATATTTGATGACCTTAGGGTTATAAGTAGGAAAGAGAAGTGACAATATAAATAAAACTATGGCTTAGGTCCACAAGAATTTTTTTAAAAGATTTATTTTTATTTTATTTCTCTTCCCTCCCCCTTCCCCCCCACCCCCATTGTCTGCTCCCTTGTGTCCATTCACTGTGTATTCTTCTGTGTCCACTTGCATTCTCAGCAGCACCGGGAATCTGTGTCTCTTTTTGTTGCATCATCTTGCTGAGTCAGCTCTCTGTGTGTGCAGTACCACCCCTGGGCAGGCTGCACTTATTTCACAGGGGGCAGCTTTTCTTCCGGGGAGCACTCCTTGCACATGAGGTTCCCCTATGTGGGGGACACCCCTTTGTGCCATGGCACTCCTTATGTGCAGCAGCACTGTGCATGGGCCAGCTCACCACACGGGCCAGGAGGCCCCGGGTTCAAACCCTGGACTTCCTCTGTGGTAGGCAGATGCTCTATCAGTTGAACAACATCTGCTTCCCACGTCCACAAGAATTTAAGAAAAATGAATGTAAAAGCAAAGACTTAGTGGAGTAACACAAATGTGAAAAATGGGTGATATGTTTTCTTAAAACTGGCAGTCAGTATAATTAAATAAGACAGCCTATGGTTTTCCTCTTGCATATGGGCAAGTTCCTATTAGTGTGAGTCTTAGTTTTCTCATCTGTACAATAAAAGATACTATTATCTATCTTGTAGGATGGGTTTGAAAATTCATTAAGGTAATACGTTTTGGTCCTAGAAAATAGGAGGTGCTCAATAAATATTAGTTGTCTCTGAACAGTGAATAGAATACTACTTGTTTTGTAAATGCATAGTGATTATTTTTGGCCACATTTTACTTATTTTTGTTAGGCTAATAAAATTGCTGTTAAATAAATGTGTATTGTCTAATTATAAAAAGTTGCTTAGAAGTATCCTTATTGGGTGACCAGAGGGAAAAACAACTATTAAAGTTTTTCATAAATCACGTGCAGATAATTGGTAGAGTTGATACACTATTTTTAAGTATTTCTATGGTGTATTTTGCTAATACTAAGTAGTTTAAATTCAATTTTTAGTAGTGTACACCTTAGTAGTTTTCTATTTAAAATTATAGTTTACTCAGGAATAATTTAAACTGTATATAGTTGTATTTCTTTGAATGTAATAAATTTTAAGTATTTAAGACAAAAAATAGTAGGTAAATAGGTAGATGGATGGTAAAAGATGATAAGATGGATAGATGATAGATAGATATAGATAGATAGATAGATATTCCAGACCTTCCCCTGAAGATTCTGGTTTAAAAGTTCTGGGAAAAGTCTTGAGAGTCTTGCTTTTAACCAGACCCCAGGAAAATTTATGACCATATGCCTAGTCTGATAGCACCATCTTAGTTCAGAAATTTCACACTCCTTTAGCCCACAAGGAGTCTTCCTAGCCTGGTTCAAGAGGGGTAACCAAGGAACTTGGGAGCCTGATATGCCCAGGGTTCCTTCCACAGCCTTGGAAGCACTGGGAATGGCAAACTGATAGGTGAAGGAATAGTCTGGACACCATCCACTTCCTGTCCATCCAATCCAGATCATCACCTGTGCTGGAAAAGCTTGTGGTAAGGGGGGTACATGGGTCGCCTCAGCTACTGGTTCATATAACTTGGCTCTCTAGGACCATTTCTGAGGCACTGATGTGAAGAAGGCAGAAACCAACCACTGAGTTCAGGGACAAACCAATCAAAATGTTGGCATGTCAACCTGAGGACAATCCAGCTCACCAGCCACTTCCTTCTGGATCTCCTCCTGTGGCTTGGATCACTACAGAAAGCTGAGCCTTTCTCTCTCCTCCTCCTCCTTCTTGAAACATATTCTCCTGCTTCCTATAGTTGATATCACCTCCTCACCAAATTGATAACACTGATAACAACGCATCATTAGCCGGTTCCTACCCATAAATTCTTTTGCATCTTACAGTTCCAAGGACAATGCTTGGCACAAAAAAACCCATTTATTTGCAGATTCATCCATCTGACTTTGCATGCCTTGCTTTGTATACCTGTATAAGCATATATTTATGTAAACTTCTTTGTGATTCTATTTCTAGGCAGAATGTATTTCTATGTTAACTATTTTTATATAAGCTTGAGCATGTGTAAATGAAACTATATTCTATCATTTAAGATGTTTATCTGAAAGTCAGAAAAAAAAAAGAGGTGTTTTTAAAAATTTTGAATTTTAAGCTTTTAGGTGGGATACACACTCATTAATTTCCTCAGTCTTGCCCCTTAAAAGTATTTTTACTTGGGGCTTCACCCCTTTAAGTCACCTGCCTCACATATAAAGTCATCTAAGTTTGTAAACTCTGCTTTAGTTTTATCTATATAGTCATGTTTCTCTTGCATAAAAATGTAATTGCTAAGAATAAATGCAATGGAAAAATAAAGTCTTCTTTTTGGCAATACACCCAGCATTTCAGGGAGGGCTTTTTGGGGTTTTTTTGTTTTGCTTTGATTTGTTTTGTCTTTTTGTGGGTTGTCTTAGAGTGCAATCTAAAGCACTCTCTGGAACACTATGTGAGTCTTTGGCGTACACAGAGAGCAGGCAGATGGGCACAGGATTCTCATTTCACCGTAATTCAGGTCTGGAGCAACTGAGTTTTAGAGCTGTGACAGTGAGCGCCTCTGTCTTGACCTATCAAATATTGATTGCTCTCTGAAAGCAAAGAAGCTGACCGAGCAGATATGCTAAAGCCATTAGCATCCCGCTGAGATGATGTCCACTGCCCATTTATTTGGGGTGTTTACTCTAGGAAAGTACCATCCACTATTCTCTACACTAGTGGAGAGACTAGGTATTTCCCTTACCCTGCATAAAGCTCAGAGGATTGACCCCATTTTTACACATGGCCTTTTCTACAAGAGAGTTATAAGATCAAGCTCACTTTTTGCCCCCAATTTAACAATGCTGTTTTATAGGATCCAGAAAAGCACAGCAAAAAAGAAGGAAAATGTCCTAACTCCATGAGGAACATAATGGGCTTGGGCTATATATGTGTTAAATCAGAGCAAAGTTTCAATTGAAGCATGAGAGATTTTAGTTGACTAAAGAAAAGTTGTCAGCTAAGAATAAGTGACTTCTTATATTACCAGGCAAAGGGCTCTCTGTCTGATGCACATAGCGGCCAATACTGTGACATCAGGATTTTGAGAAAAGAAAGAGTTTTTTTTTTAATTTTTTTATTTTTTATTGACTTTGTAATAATATTACATTAAAAATATATATGTGAGGTCCCATTCAACCCCACCCCCCCACCCCCCCTCTCCCCCCCCCCCCCAACAACACTCGTTCCCATCATCATGACACATCCATTGGATTTGGTAAGTACATCTTTGGGCACCTCTGCACCTCATATACATTGGTTCACATCATGGCCCATACTCTCCTCTATTCCATCATGTAGGCCCTGTGAGGATTTACAATGTCCGGTGATTACCTCTGAAGCACCATCCAGGGCAGCTCCATGTCCCGAAGACGCCTCCACCTCTCATCTCTTCCTGCCTTTCCCCATACCCTTTGTCCATTATGTCCACTTTTCCCAATCCAATGCCACCTCTTCTATGTGGACACTGGATTGGTTGTGTCCATTGCACCTTTATGTCAAGAGGAGGCTCAGATTCCACCTGGATGCTGGATGCAATCCTCCCATTTTCAGTTGTAATCACTCTAGGCTCCATGGTGTGGTGGTTGTCCTTCTTCACCTCCATCTTAGCTGAGTGTGGTAAGTCCAATAAATCAGATTGTAGGTGCTGGAGTCTGTTGAGGCTCAGGATCTGGCTATCACATTGTCAGTCCAGAGATTCAAATCCCCTAAATATATCTTAAACCCCAACATTAACTGCACCTCCAGCACATTAGCATGAAAGTCTTATGAAGGGAGATCCCATCTGAGTCCAGATTCATCACACATAAACACCATTTCCAAAGAGGGGCCATCTGCCCTGGTAGTTAACCCCATCGGCCATGACCATAACTCCCATGGGTCTCTTTAGCCCTCAAAGGAACCAATATCTGGGGGTTGTATCTGCTTTATCTGTCTCTCTGACTCTGCTCAGTTGTGCATGAGGGCAAACCTTCTGCCAGCCTCCAGACTCTTTTTTAGAAACTCGTAGCCATATAAACTCATTTCTCCTTTCCATTTCCCCCTTACTTTAGGTCAAACAGCATTTTAAAGTCATGGTATTTTATGTAGACATGGATATTCTGCTGATCCGCATTGAACCTTCCATATAAGGTCATTTTCCAGTTGCATCATCAGTTGGTAGTTGATAGTGGTCCCTCGTTGCCAGGGAGGCTCATCCCCGGGTGTCATGTCCCACGCTGGGGGGAAGGCATTGCATTTACATGCTGAGTTTGGCTTCGAGACTGGCCACATTTGAGTAACATGAAGGCTGACAGAAGGAAATTCCCAGGCACAAAGTTGCTCTAGGCCTTGTTAAAAGAAAGAGTTTTATTGCGAGATCAATGGGCAAGGATACAGGAGACAAGGCTCTAATGTGTCTTTCAGATCTGAGAGTTCAGGGAGGTTTCATGGAAATGGGAGGTGAGAGGTGGGGACAGAAGTGGGGAGGTTTGACTTGGCTTAGTCCAATTGGTTAATTTCAGAGCTGTTCATATGTGGTAGAGTGGATTTTAGGCTGGATCACCTCTATGGAAAGACATTTTGCATTTGATTTGCTTCCAATGTCTCCTTGTTTTCATAACCTTCGTTCTGAGGGTGGCAACCTTTGTTCCTGGTATCTCAAAGTCCGTCTAAAGGAAAAGAATCTATGTTTCTGCACATGCTCAGGTTATATGACCTGCAGCTAAGCTTGGAAACCTGCAAACAAACCCAAAAGAAAAGATCACAGGAAGAGGACATCCCACAAAACCAGCTTTGGCCTGCTGATGGTTTCACTGATGTGAGTCATAATTTTGCTCTTCCCAGAACCTTCCAAGGGAAGTGCAAAGAACCCTGGGGTTGGGATTTTTCAGACTTTAATCTACCAGAAAATAGCAAAAGAATGGAGACAATTTATCCTGAGTTCTTTCAATAAACATGTTTTGAGGGTTTATTAATACTTTGGGCAAAGACAATTTTAAGCACTAGGATCCAAAGGTAAATAAGTCAGTGTCCTCAAAGTCAAAACAGCCCAGTAAAAAATTAATAAAAATAATAATAAAGCAACATAATAAATGTTTTATATATTGTAGATAAATGCAAGGAATTTGGGGAACAGAAAATAAATTTTAACTTTGTCATCAACAAGGAAAGTCATCAGCAAGGGCTCAAAAAAGAGTACCACCTGGGTTAAGTTTTGATAGTTGAGTAAAAGCTCACAGAGTAAACGAGATGGGGCAGGACATGCTAGCAGGGCAAATACATGTGCATGAAGGTTTTGGAAAGTATAGTGTGGTCGGGTTTGGCTAGAACTTGGGTCAGGAGAGGTGGGACGAGTGGAGGTAATTCAGATAAGTAGCTGGTCCGGTGGGAAGACGTAGCGTGAATGACTCAGAAGCGAGGCCATCACCTTCATCAGGACAGCCTTCCATACAAACCCACATTTTGATTAGTAAAAAGGATGCACATCCAGGCATCAGGCTCTGTCCAAGATCTGAAAGTCATCATGAGGATTCAGTTATAGGAGTCTAATTTTCAATCTTTGATGAGGATTCCAAACTTGAGGAATAACTGAGTTGCCTCTAGCTCTTCCAGCTTTTGAAGGTTAACAAGGTTGGTCAAACAGTTCTTTTAGAGAATAAATAGCTTTTATTTTGCAAATGCCTATTTTAGAATAAGGAATAGCCTTTTGCTTCTCTTATAACAATAGTTTTCATGGGATTTTATGCCCTAAAAAAGAGAGGGGGAGGGCTTTTCCATAGTTTCCAACTTTTTATTTTGTCAAATAAGAACATTTTAGAATAGCTACCTTTCTCACACTAGACTGAGAGACAATGAAAGCTTTGTTGTAGTTTGGCTTTTGTGATTCACTGCTCTCAATGTAAGGTTGCAGGTACACAATTAAGAACAGGATACAAACAATTATCTATATGAAGAAGCAAGGCTAACAATTGCATTGTTACACAAGCAAGTTATTTACGAAACCTAGATTCAGACAAAAATATGTGCAAAGCAGCTTCTCTTCCATAAGTGCCTTCCTCAGAAAAAAAAATTGTAACTTTTGTGAAAGAAACCTGTATACATATCACAGTACAAAATTCAAATAAAAACCAAAAGCTTATTTTAATTCTGGGCATCAAAATGAGCAATATGCATGAAAGCCAAAGGGCACAGTTGACAATACATTTTCTTCATTAAAAAGGCAATGTTTTTCCAGTGGGTGGAAGCAAGTTTTATCTAGCAGGTTTTCAATAAAGTAAAGTACAGAAGCTAAAAACGAAAAGAGGAACAGTACCAGCAAGGTCATTTGCAGAAAGCATATTTTGAGAGCTTATACAATTTGGTGTTTATTTATCTTGAATATATTCTCCTCTGACCTATCCCATCTCCTCCACTCTTCCTACCAACCACCACCCACCCATCATCTCCTAAAATAAATTAATCTGTGGCAAACAGTCAAATGCAGTTGTATCATTAAGATTGTGGACTCACGTCTAGAATATCAGTACTGTAAAACAAGACACAGTGACTGATGCCAAGCAACTTACTGGAACTTTGTGAATGGTCAAAAAATGGAAGGGCACTTTTGAATGTTGAAAGATGGAAAGAGTTTTACTTTACATGTACAAGTACATATTCAAAGTCAACCAATAAATATTGTTAACAGGTACTTGAGGCATCCAAACCCGAACAAGATACAGTCCCAGCTCTCAACTAACTCACATTACAGTAGTTAGAAACAACACACAGTCCTCCTTGGTGGACATTCAGGTTGGCCCAGTGCTTGGCTATCCCATAGGCAGATTAGGTCCATACTAAGGACCTCTGCAAAGCAGGGCCACCAAAAAAATTCTGAAAGTTCAACTTTGAGAAATTCTGTCTAGGGTTTTATTCTCAGAAAATCTGCAAAGAAGTGAGTTTAATTTTAGCATGTAAATAAATTTGGTATCATGGTGAAAAATATAACTTTATTTTAGAATTGTACATGGGGGTAGCACCATGGTCAGGAGATTTTAGGGACTCTGTGCTCATGGGCAATTGTGGATTCTCCTGAGATCTTTGCAACATGTTGAAGAATTAAATCTTTGCTTTATTGAAAATTTACCTATGATAAGAATTGGTTATATTTCTATTCTGATTATGAATCATTAACTTCATAGCTAAGAGTGTTGTCTGTATCACCCATCTCTACACTGTTTTCTAAACAACCTCACACTATCTGTACCATTTGTGAGTCTTGGATTTCTAACTCTCCTACTTGATAAACAATGGAAGGCAGTGACTGTACCTTGTACAGGACATCTGTGTGATGTCAGTCCTTCATGTCTCACCTTCCATTGATGCTACCCACTTTTACAACACATTTATTATTTATGAGCCATCATATTGATAATCCATCCAATGATAAGTCAAACTGTGACTTTGGCTTCAACTTTGGCATATTACCATATGGATCATCATAAGGGAAAGAGAAACTGTGGTAGGTTATCATACCCCAAGGAAAGACATATTCTTAATCTTAGTCCACTTCCCTATAGATGCAGACCCATTATAAATAGGACCCTTTAAACATGTTCTTTTTTTTAGTTAAGGTATAGCTAACTGAATCAAGGTGGGTTTTATCCATATCACTGGAGGCCATATAAAGAGAAAAAAACTGGAAGCCAGAAGTCAGAGAAAGCCACAGGGAAGAGAAGAGCCAGAAGCCAGAAGTCAGTAGAAACCCATGGAACAGACACAAGGACAGAGAGATGGCCGTGTGATGGGAGGCATAGATGCACGCCAAAGAACCCCAAGGACTGTGACAAAACAGCACCAGAATGCCACAGATTTCTGGTGAAATCATTTCAATGCCAGAGCCTTGAATATAAACTTCTAGCCTCAAAACTGTCAGCCAATAAATGTTTGCTGTTTAAGCCAGCCCATCATGTGGTATTTGTGTAGCATTGCTAGCAAACTAAGATAGACAGTGTATTAGAGTTTTACCGTCCCAAGAAAGAACACAGGGAGACAAAACCTTCAAGTGTTAAATAAAGAGCAACTTCTCTCTTTCACCCCTCCTAGGTGTGGATGTGGAGTGATGGAGCTCTAGGTAGATACCAATGTCAGCTCTCATCCTGGGACAAGCTAAACCAAGATCCCTAGCAGTGGGCCCAGGCATCACTATTTTTTGAAGATCCCAGGTAATTATAATGTGCAGCCAAGGTTGGAAATCAGTGATATTGGTGGTTCCTCTGTCCTACCCGCTCCTTCCATCGAGTTCATTTTTAAGATTAAGGATAATCATACAAATTCTTTTTTTGCTTTATCAAGCATTTAACATATTTATTGTGAATGCAATATTCAAGAGACAATATTAATGGGAAAGTATTTAGACTTTTTATATGGCATTTCACATACACTATAATTTGTCTCAATAGAACTTTTCACTCTAAGCGGTACTTCCTGGAACAAAATCTCAACCAACCCCAGTGCTACTTCTTTTTTTCATTACTTCACTCCTAGAATGGTGTACAGCCCAGTGCTGAGCTCACAACTGGCCAAATGATAAGTTCTTATCGAACTGGTTGTATTTTTCAGTCATTTTCTCAAACAATTGAAGTAATGTATAATTTCCTATTCTGAGTGTATCTCTTTGGTTATCTCGTAAGTGCCTCAAATTAGACTCGTCTTCCCCTATCCAAAACTATGTTTCCTTTATTCATTTGCTCACTTAAGAAGCACAGAACACCCAGCAGTGTTGATATTTTGGATGACTGAGCTAGTTAAAAAATGGAAAAATGAGATGGGGAAACAGCTTATCTCAGAACTCCCAGTCTCACTCACATGGGTTGATTAAATTGAATATCAACGTTGACTATTTTTTTTTTTAGCTTTTATACAGGGTATTTAATTGGGGTAGAGCTTAGAGATACCAGGCCATAAAACATATGTTACTTTCCTCACCAAAGTCTATTTCCAAGTGTTGGAGCAAAATGGCTGCCAATGTCTGTGAGGGTTCAGGCTTCCTAGGTTTCTCCCTTCCTCAGGTTTCTTTTTCCTGGGTTCAGGTTTCTCTCTTCCTGGGGCTTGCTTCTGTTTCCTCTGTGAGCTTACTTTCTGGGGCACCCGCTTAAGGCTTCAGATCAAACTCCAACATCAAAAACCCTCAGCTCTGTTCTTTGCCTTGCTTTTCATCTGTGAGTCCCCACCCACCAAGGGGTGGGAGGGACTCAATGCCCTAACCATCACTCTATCATGCCCAGGTACCCTTCAGATTACAAGCATAATCCAATATCTATTTTTGGAATTCATAACCATATGAAAATGGTACAAGGACACTCAGTCTAACACATAAGCCCTTTCTTGCATGATTGCAACTTTCATTTCTAGTCCTGAATTCCAAACCCTCATGGTTAAGCTGTAGGAACTCAGAGAGTCACCAGAAAACCCCACTTTCAGACTCAAGCATTTTGGTCTACAGGAAAAAACACTTCTTTCTTTGAGTATATGGGAACCTTTTATGTTTTTTATGTTTTTTAATGTAACGTTCCTTCTTATCTATTAACTTTAATTTTTAAAAAGTATATTAAAAAAAGTAAGATGATGATCACCAAGTAAAGAAAGAATTATTTTTGCCTATAGATCAACGTTGACTTTTTATAAAGAGAAATAAGGAGTCCTTCATATTGAATTCAGTGGACAAAGAAAGAGGTAACACACATACCTTCCCCTTTTTCTCCCACCCTTGCTCCAGGTTCAAGCAACCTCTTTAAAACAGAGAGTTGATGGAGAATGTGGTGTTAATGACTCCTCTAGAAACTTGCTCCCTACCTTCCACTCCATCCAGTTTTCAACCCAGGGAACTTCAAAAGGGTCATTTGGGTCTGCCAACATTGCTCAAACAAGAAAGATGTACCTAATAATGCAATGCTGCCTCATGGTCTGGGTTCTATCTTTATAGGGCTCCTTCTCCCCTGCTTCTAGTTGGACTTCTAAGAAAGAAACATGGTCTCACTCCACTGGTCTACATCCTCCAGGTTGTTATATCAACACAGTGAATGGACACAGAAAGCAGACAACTGGGGGCGAGGTGGGGAAAGGGAGAGAAATAAATTTTAAAAATTTTAAAAAAGAGGAGTGCTTAGTTTTCATTGTACAATTGAGGTGACTTGAAAAGCGTACCCCAGTTTGGGCATGTTCTTGGTCTTGGTCCACATTATAGTGGGTGTTAAACTATTGTAAATAAAAGCTCTGTAGAATGTTTCTTCAGTTAAGGTGTGACCCAACTGAATCAGGTTGAGCTTTAACCCCAGTTAATGGAGTCTTTTATATGCAGAGTGAAATTCAGAAAGAGAAGCCAAGAGAACAGCCAGAAGCTTGAAGTCAACAGGAGAAAGGAGAAGACATCACTATGTACATTACCCATGTGATGGAAAAGCCAAGGAACCCCAAGGATCACTGGCAGCCATCCCCAGAATGCCAGAGCCTTTAAAGAGAAAGCATCACCATACTGATGCCTTAACTATGAAGTTCTCCTAGCTGCAAAACCATGGGCTAATAAATTCCTGCTGTTAAGTCAACCCATGGTATTGTATTTATTTTAATAGCTAGAAAACTAGAAAAATAATTTATTCCTTATATCTGCTTGTTAGAACCTGAAGTTTTTGTTTCAATTTCCTTATATTGCTTAGGCAGATAACATTTAGTAATACTAGAAATTAGAGCATTCTTTTTGCCAGGTCTGGGGATAATTGTTGTTCATTATTGTAACCAAAAAAAAAAGTGACACTTGTTCTCCTTTCTACGCCACTCCAGTTAAGATTATTACAGACAGAAACTAAGAAACCCTTTATCCAAACAGATGCTAGGCAAAAGGAGACATCAGTGAACAAAATAGCCACAGGTCTACCTTCACAGAGTCTAGAAACCAGAAGTCCCCTGGCCTCTCCTTCTTCCCTACTCTTCATATCACTCAGGGCTGAGGTTTCTGATTCTCCTGCCCAGACCCGCTCCCCTCCATCCACCGCCCTTACCTTGGATTAGGCTTCATCATCTCCAGCATGGACTATGGTAACAACCTCTTTTCTGATCCCCCTGGTTACGCATGGATGGGACACAGAAGAAAGGTAGCTAAGAAGGCAATGTAGAATTCACTAAATCCAAAGGAGGAAAACCAAACTCAAGCACTGATGTGGAACAGAAGGAGGGAGAGTGTATGGAAGGGGCAGGTGCCCTACAGCGGTGCCTGCTGCAGAAAAGCCAGTAATAGGCTATAGAGGAAAGGCCATGGTTATAACTAAGGTGTCAGTGCCCTCTAGAAATGTCATCATAGTCAAGGGGTGAAGTCAGATTCCAGAGGGTTTAACAAGTAAGCAGTGGTGCAAAAACTACAGTTCTTAACAGAGTAAAGAATGAAGGAGAGGCACTATGACTGTTTTGCTGACATACTTTCCAACTTATTGAGATACTTTTACATCCCTGGACTTTAATGAGGTAGGACTCATCATGGTCCCTCAAACACAGAAGAAAACCCAGCAGTCCTTCTCTGTGCCATCTTTATGTGGAATTCTTCCATGCCATGCACTGTTTTAGTTTACCAGCCCAGGCCCCATAACCTTGGAAGGGAGGCAAATGTTAATCTGTGTGATTCCACTGTTCAAAACAGACTTATTTACACTTGCTTTCATTATTTTTTTCCAAAATTCATGTTTAGTTTATTAAATCTAGCGCGAATAAGAGCATAAAGCTGGTATGGTTTCATCACAGAGTCAGCATTCGATAGATGCTGATTGGTTATAATCATGATTATCATCATCTGGCTACCTCCTTCATCATATAGCGACACGTCAAACTGTGTCTGGGTACATGGGGAACCCTAGGACTAAAGAGAAAAAGAAGATTATTAAATGGTTTATTAAGTGCTTCCTTAGGTTGAAACCTTGCTCAATAGTCAAATCTGTAACTCGAAAATCAGCTGTGGGGAAGACATAGAGATAACAGTACATTACAATGAGAAATTGGAGTTCAGAACCTAGTGAAGTGACTGCACACAATGGTGTTTAGGGCCCATTGTCTGACTTCCAGTAGCTCACAAGTCCAACCCAAAGAACTCAAGTGACTAGATGCTTCTGATCTTTTTTATATAATTTTAGAATGATTCTGAATGATCAATGCTTTAGAAGTATTAATTCAGGACAAAACGACATAACTAAAACATTTTAGCATTAATTTTCACATAATGAATCTGTCCTCATATTCCAAAACCCAAATTTATCGATTGGGTTGAAATTCTTCAAAAAAAGGGAAGAGTTCACCTCTTTCTATTCGACATTCTCAACCATCCAGAACAAAGCAAAGAGGCAGGAGATGAAGTGATTGGACTGCTCTTCAGTAGAAAAATTAGTATCTCAAAGCCTAAACACTGAAATTGCTGACATTTTCCTACCTTAGTTTACACAAAAATCTAAACAAGTTTGGTAATAAGGCTTTCGAGCCCACAAAAATTAATAAATGATACTTTAAAAGAGATGCAGTACTTCTTTCAGGCTTTATTTGAGATTAACTGCTCAGTGTGAGATTACTTTCCCACCTGTCTGTCAGCTAAGGGCCAGCTTCCATTGGAATTGGTCACTAAATAATACCTCCACTTGAGTGAAGAAAGCAATTCCTGACGAAGGATACTGACCCAAAGGGGAGGGGAGGGGTTGGCTGGGAGCTGGCAGTGGGAAGGTTTTGAGGGAATTGTGAAGTAAGGAAGGAAGGGGAGGTGCAAGAAAATTAGGGGCTAGGCATCTCAAAACTGCCCTAGGGACAACAAAAATGAGGTTTCCCTAGTTTTAAGGGTACTTTAAAAATTAATAAAACTTAGATATCTATATATGAATAATCATTTTTAAAGAGAAAATAGTCTCCTTTCTATGTGACTGGCCAAAAGAAGCCAACATGCACCAGCCACTTACTGAACGCCTCCAGCCTGCTCTCTCTCCTCTGCCCTCACCCCTCTCCTTTCCGGTGGAGCCAAGGCTGTCAGTGCTATCCCTGGTATTATTTGGGGGACAGCCAACTTTTGTTGCAGCTACCCAGTTTTGCAAACTTGCAACAATCAAATAAAAAAATAAAAGCTTCCAAAGTTACAGTAATTCTACCCAGAGTCAGGTAAGTACGAAAACTCCACAAATATTTCTTAGATTCCTGCTATTTGCAGACATTGTTTGATGCTGTGGAAGATACAAATACATGTAGAACATAGCTTGTGCCCTCAAGGAGCTCACAGTTTAGTGGAAGAGATGAGTTGGTCTCCAAGAAGATTTTGGTATTGTGAAAGTAACAATGGGAATTAAAACTCCATTAACAGAAACAAGAAGATTGCAAGTAGGACTAGTTTAGGAAGAAATATATTTTGGATATCCTGGATTCTGAGCCTAGGAAACAGGTTAGGGATAGAACTAAAGGTATGGGAGTTATGTTGGATACATGGTCTTCTCCTCCAGATCCACTTCCCATCCTACTATCTGCTTCAGGAGGCTGAACTATAAATAGCCACCACAGTGTTTTCTGGTTTCCTTTTGGGTTCCACCAGCAGGAGACTGGAGGCAGCTAGGAGAGCGAGGTCAAGTATTTATCTCTGTCGTCTGGCCATATTCCTCACAGAAGGTCACTGCTTACTCTACTCCCCTCTCTCCTTCTAGGTTCCAATCACCTCTCTCCCTCCCCTGCCACTTCAGGTTAGGAGAATTATAGCTGTACTTATACCAGCCTCATATACCTGCACCATCCCTTGAGGCTCTACTACATCCCACCTACCCCTATGTAATAAATCCTTTGTTAACCAACTCTCCTAAAATTATCCTAATTTGAGTATGTCTTCAGTTTCCAATTTGGACCCTGAGAGAATCAGGAATCTCGGAATAAATAATAGCTTCCCCTAGAAAGCAGGGGTGCAGAAAGAGAGAACTCAGCAAAGAAAAGACCTTTCAGAAACCCTTCATACTTAAAAGGAAAAAGAAGCCACAACACAGGAAATAACTGTAAGAGGGGTGGAAATCGAACGGAAGTTCAAGAGGTGTATAGACTTCAGTCAGTCCTCATCCTGGCCCAGACATGAAAAATTACGTGATGATACCAGTTATAAAAAGGCAAGCAAAAATGAAGGTATCTATTTTGATGCTGAACACATGGTCTGCATCCTTCTTAATCATACCTACTCTACTTTCTCTTAAGTGAGCACTGAGCAGATTTAGTGGCCTGTGTACCCGTCCCATCAGCCAGGGCCCAACAGCTCCTGCTCTACAGACACCAGGCAAACACCCTCCATCTTGCCATCCTACCCTCCTATAATGACCGAGGCTCTCCTTTCGGTTTGAAAGGCTTATTCTCCAGCTGCTGGGAGTTATACCATTTGAAAGCCCTCAGCTGACAGCCCACTTTGGAATTTTCTAGATCATTTTATACAATCATCATTGTCTATATTGCCAGACCAGTTTAGATAATGCTTCCATGTTCTATATAATGATTCTGTCAAGTAATTGATTTTTTCAGTCCTAATGCATGAGATTTAGTGAATAGTAGTTGATATCCCAAAGTTACATTAAAAAAACACATTTGCTAGGAGCAGATGTTCTTAAGTGGTTGAGGGCTTGCTTCCTACATGGGAGGCCCTGGGTTTGTTTCCTGGTGCCTCCTAAAAAAAGAACAACAACAACAATACATCATAATGCAGTGTGTCATTTGCTACAGATAAAATAATATCATTTGATTATTGCCATGTCCATAGTGTACGTTTGGCTCACTTTTTCCATACTGCCTCAGTGTCAACACAGTACATCTTTTGCATAGATGGAAGAATATATTATTATTATTATTACTACTAACTACAGTCCATAGGTCACGCCAGCTGCACCTTTCCCATGCTTCTCCACACTCCCAACACCCCGCAGCAGTGATATACATTTGTTCTAATGTTATATATGTTTGTTTGATGTTCTATGTTTGTTTTGTAAGTTCACAACTATTGTATATTTATTGTTTAAGTATGTTTATGTATGAGTGATATATTTCTATTTTTTAAGAAGTTAAAAAAAAAAAAAAACAACAACAACAAACCAATAAGCAAAACAAATAAAAAAACAACTCAGAGAGGGCTGATGTGGCTCAGTGGTTGAGCACCAGCTTCCCATATATGAGGTCCCAAGCCCTGCTCTGGTACCTAAAAAAAAATTGCTGACTGTTTCCTAAGTTGTACAATGGTCTTTCTAACTGGTCTTTCATTAATTAGAAATGTTAAATGATTCATTATAGAATATTTGATATCAATCTCTATCTTCATAAAATAAGCATTTCTATTTCTAATCTGGATAACTCTGCACCTGAAAATTGAAAATTCTCCCTAGATTTTCACAATAAACACTGTTGAATGGCAGCACGTGTTAAAATTTTGGCTTCCATGGTATTGATATGTCACTGAATGACATCAGCCCAAAGGACTCAGAAGTTTTAAAAGTCTTTAATTTGTACCTTTATCCTTAAAGAGTCCAGGCATGATTTAACCTGAAACTCATAACCACTAATTAAGTACCCACTCTGATGCAGACGTTATGCTAAACATTTTATATTCCTGCATGCATTTGAATAATATTTATTACTTGCTAATCCTCATAAAAGCACCTTAAGACTAATTGTTTTCCATTGTTCATTCTTTGTCTTTTCAGTAAATAAGCTTTGGCCACCTGCTCCCTGTTACGGCTCAGAGCAGGGGCAGGGGATACAAAAGACGAACGAAAACATAGGCAATCTCTACACATGTGGAGCATAGGGCCTTGTAAGGCAACCGACAGTATTAAATGCCACACAAATAAATTAATAGCTGTGATAAGTGATATGAAGGAAAATTATACCTTGCTGAGAGTTGAAGAATACAAGGGTCCGGGAGATTTAGCAGTGTTGTGGCATCCTGCCTCCTCTGGTGAATGATGTGGTTCACACACTACAGCTTGGCTGGGCTTTGCTCACCCGCCCTGCCCTCACCAGCAGCAGCCTGCAGTGCCTGCTGTGCCAGGACACCCACCCAGACTTGCTCTGCACATGCCACAACTCACCTAGCTTTCAGCCATCCCTCTGAAGTATGATTAAGTTGGAGGAGATGCTTTCTAACTCTTAGGACAAGAAATCTGGCACCAGGACAATAATCTAAATCACATTGGTTGGGAACTTATTTTATAGAAATCTTTCACACTGAGAATCCCAGAAGTACATTATATTAACTCTCAAATCAGTCATCACTTCATGGTTTATATTATGGTACTCTGTGTCCACATCAACTTAATCATTTTTGTGGCTCCACCTTGTCTAAATAGATCTTTATTGACAGAAAGAAAGAAGAGGGAAGGAAGAAAGAAAGAAAGGGAGGAAGGGAGGGAGGGATGAACCAAATATGCCAATATTACCACAATTAACACAAAAGAAAAAAATGTAGCACAGCAAAAAACAACAACAACAATAAAAAACAACAACAACAACAACAAAACCCATCCCAACAGAGAGGGTAATTTTTCAGGGAAAAAAAATCAACAAAAAACAAATAATATCAATATTTACATTCTGCAAAAAAAGTTATAAACCTAATTAAAGTATAAATAATGTAGGTGGTATGGGTGCCAACTATATATACTCAGATATATTCCTCTATTGTAACCAATCTCTCTGTGACTAACATATGTGAAAAATGTAATAATAGATTGATTTTGTAAATGTCCTATCATTTCTCAAAAATAAACCTTACCCTTTCCCATTTTCAGCTTTGCCAGGTAAGCTACAGATCTTATTTCATAAGAATTTTCAGGCTATAAACGATCTGTTCTTTGGCAAGTTGCCTAGTATGACCATGACACTGAGCAGACCATGACACAGGGAATTATTCACTGTGAAAAGCATGTGTCTTAGTGGGCACCTGGCTATAAAGCTCACTGTCAAGTGCTAGACCCAGCAAACTAGGATGGGACAAATCACAGCTTCTGCTAGCTTGGTAATGTACACTGCATCTCACTATATTATTATAATATAGAAAGTATTACACTTGTTCCCAAAACAGGAAAACATTAAATTATGATGAATTCCACCAGGCAAAGAATAAGAAAAATTATCAGCACTTCCTCTGAGTTGCACATATTCTTGAGTTGTTAGTGTGAGCATTTCCCTGTGTATAAACTTGCAGATAATAACCACAAGTCTCCTTTAGATGACCTTAAATACTTGAAGATGCTGAAAACTCTGGAAGAGTTTCTATCACTTACTGGTTTTATAGAATTTCTTAGTTGGTTCTCTTGTGAGAAATAGTAGAGTAATAATCATTGAATTATTCTGACCCACATCCATTTGAAATTACAGGTTATAAATCTGTGTCACACTGCGAAGATTTCGCCATCTGTTTTAATCACTTGTGAAGGAATAAAAATGTAATTATAAGATTGATACCTTAATGAATAGTTCAATAGGGGGAAAATGGAATCTTGTGTTATGAAATATTCTTCTTACAAAATATGATTTTAAATGTGATACCAACTTTGTAACTTTCATAATCTCTTTACATTTGTGTGGGTCTTAATTTGTGAACCAGGTTTTACTTTAGCAGGCAGCAGAAAAATTAGACTTCAGACTATACAAAAGCAAAGCCAAACAAACACAACAACAACCAAGAAGTCCCACTACAAACCACAAATTCTTCCTAAACTGCTCCGAGTAACTCCTGATCTGGCCAAGCTTGGAGTATTGCAATCCAACCCAAAAGCTCGTGCTCAAGGGAGGCGGACCTAACTCCTTGAGGGGAAACGGGACCTCTGAAGAGTGTACCTTTAGGCAGAAAAAGAAACCTCTTGAAGGAAGTCATTCTTTTTTTAATTTTTCCCTGGAGCAACTTCCTAGGAGTGGTAATCTACTAGGAAGAAGAGTGCTGTAATTAATCATTACTGTCTTCCTTGGGGGTGAGATGCCAACAAAATCTGTCAAACTATGAGTTTGTGTCCATTATGTGTTATTTCTGATCTTTTCCCAGAGTAGCTCCTCTCTCCTCTGGTGGCTTAACTAGTGGTGGCTATCCATTCTCATCTCAGCTGCTAAGAACCACTTGTGAAACATTTCTATTATTCCTTCTTCCTTACTCTTGAAGAGAAAACAAAACAAAACAAAACAAAAAACTTCCCACTAATTATTGTGAGCTTTAAGACAAGGGCTAAAACCTAATAGGATCTCTCTCTCTCTTTTTTTTTTTTGAAGTACCCAGGGTCAGTGGTTGAACCCTGGACCTCATATGTGGGAAGCCGGTGCTCAACCACTGAGCCACATCAGCTTCCCTGAGTTGCCTTTGTCATTTGTTTAGCGTGTTGTTTGTTTTTGTTTGTTTTTTCAGGAGGCACTGGAAACCAAACCCAGGACCTCCCATGTGGGAGGCAGGTGCTCAACCACTCGAGCCACATCCACTCCCCAAGGATCTCTTAATAGGAAAAATGCCATGAAAGCCAAGGAACTCCATCAACTGTTTGAAGAAAAGGGAGGAAATATGCATAATATCCATATACTATCTCAATTAATCTTCATAATTCTTCAAAAAAGGTATCAGCCTCTTGCAGTTGAAAAAACAGAGGCTCAGAGAAATTGAATAAATTCTTTAAGATGTCAGAGCTAAAATATGAGCCCAGTTCTTTCAGTCCCCAAATTGCTGTTGGTTGAGCAAATTACATGCAAGTTTGGGGGAATACATTTTACAATAATATAGCACATGGGAGCTGGTTTACACAAGTACTTGTGGCAGCAGTACAAATTTTAGTAGTATTCTTTTTCTTTTTTAAATGTCTTCTCCTTAGGTCTTTTTACAGTCTTAACTCTTCACCTGGCTAATTACTGCTGGACCTTTGCGACTCAGTTCAAATTGCTCTTCTTCCAGAAAGCCCTTCCTAAGTATGGCAGGTTGAAGCTTTTGTAGGCCCCAGAAAATCACATCCTTCAGACTAATCCATTCCTGTGTATGTAAACCTACTGTAGGTGGGAGTTTTTGTTTAAATTACTTCAGTTAAGGGCCTTTGATTAGAACCCAGAGTGGGCCTTAATTTTTTTACTGGAGTTCTTTATAAATGAAGGAATAAAAAGCCACAGACACAGAAATAAAAGGTACAGAGACAGAGAGGAACCCAGAAGCCAAATGAGAAGGCCCTGGGAGCCAGAAGCTGAAATTGACAAAACACAGAAGCTGAGAGGAAGCCACTTCAGCCAGAAGTTGAAAGCAAACAGGCCTGAAGGAAAGCAGAGAGAGAAGCGGCTATGCCGTATGCCTGATTGCTCACAGGTACAACCTGGGGAGAAAGCGTCTCTGATGATGCCTTGACTTGGATGCTTTCAGAGTCTCAGAACTGTAATCTCATGTTAATAAATCCCAATTATAAAAGCCAACTCATTTCTGGTATATTGCTTTGGTGGCATTTAGCAAACTAAAATCCAAGCTTCCAAGAATGTGCCCGTGTAGAACCCAGTACTTATCTCTGTCACCATTTTAACAATTGCCTTTTGTCTGTATTCTCCACCAGAAAGTAAACTCCTTGAGGGCTGGTCTGTGTCTTGTTCAACATAGTATCTCCAATGCCGAGCATTGTACCTAGCCCATAGTAGACACAATATTTGTTAAAGGCTACTAAGAAAGCATGGAAAACGGTGTTTTAATTACAATATTTAACTATACAAAATTGGATGCACTCTGTCAGCATAAATCTAAGAGAAGCTGGGTGGCCCTCAGCTGGATTTGTATGCTCAGCACAGGAGAATAGGCAGACATACCAAACGAGAGTTAGGAAGGAAAGAGGATTTATTCGCCAGTGGGAGACTGGAGATGTACGATCTCAAATCAGCCTCTCCAAACTGCAGAAAGTATATTTTATCCCATCGGGATGCTAATGAATAATTGGAGTAGAGCTGGACACAGGCTCCTTCTCAATAAACATTAAGAGGTTGAACATGGTGGGGTGGGTTCCAAACCAGGGTGAGTACAAGGTTAGACTCATTATCAGATCAAGGTTCTGGAATAGGAAAGCACAGAGCAGAGGTCAGTCACAAGGTTTTCATATGGGTATTAAACACGAGGGTGTTTACACTCACAATGGCAAGTACAAACTATGACAAGCCTAGTTCAGAAATAACCATAAACAAAGGTAAGTTCAGTCTAGAATTACCATGACAATGGTAAATATATACAAGAGAGAGGCTAAGATTTGAGTAACCATAAACAGGGGTGAGACTTGTTTAGAACGACCATCATAATAGCTGGTCTAGGTTAAATTCAGCCAGTTTCAACAATTTTAGATATTAACATTTTGCTATTGTTTTTAATATAAAGGTATCTATATAATTCTTAATCCTCGGTTACAAATAGCTTACAGTATCAATATTTAAGTTATCCTGGGTTTTTCCAGTAGTATGAAATAATAAAGTAGCTAATGATACCTGAAAACTGAAATGAAGACCAATGTTTAGTAAGTAATGTAAGGAGTGCCCCAAGCCCCTTCTCAGTATATAGGGCCTTGGGGATCACATCATTATTTAAAAGAAGACAAGTTTAACCATACTCACAACTCCTAGATGGAATTAGCACCATGAGCCCCAAAGCACAAAGAGAGGTAGGTATGAGTGTAGTCTGCTAAAACAGTCTTTTTTTAATAAGAAAAGAGGGAAGGCCTCTTTTTCTAGTCTCATATTCCAGTTTTCTTTAGTTCTCTCTCCCAATATAATACCCAAACTACCCTCATAAGATGAGGGGTTGAGAGAGATATGTGATTAAATGAGTGTAATGGAATTGCAAATTTGCTCACAATAACTACCACTGTTTAGCAAAACCGTAGTGCTTGTTGTTTCCAAGTGATCTGGTCTTCCTCATAAGCCCCAAAGTATTGGTGAATAGTCCAATCCCATTTATTAGGTCATCCAATTTAATAAATAAAGCAATCCTTTATTAGGTCTCATTCATCCTTTGGGCAAAATGTTCAGTCTGCCTTAATCCTGGACTTTCTTTTCTTTACACATACTTTTCTGCTCCAAGTTGACATATGGGCTCATAGAAGTTGTTGAATGAATGAATGAATGAATGGCCTCATGTGTGGAGAGTAATTGGACCCTGTTATTATCATGGTGACCTCCAGAGCCTTGCAGGCCCCACCATGGAATGGCTGGTCCATCCACGGGCATTCTGCCGGTAGTGCCCATGGTTGGTATTTGCAGCTGTAAATTCATGTAAATTTCTTCCTTAGCTTGACCGGGGCTGTGTGGGATATTACCGCTGACTCAGCTTCCTTCACCTGCACTTTCAATGGCTATAGCGCACAGTGAATCTCTCACCTACCCTCCATTTGGCCCCACAGGCTAGGGTGTTCCACCCTCAGCTTCTGCTGGGGAGTCAACCTGACTGTACAGTGTGGGGCTGCCCAAGCCCACATTCTGACTCTCAACTCTTAAGTCTAAGCCACACAGGAGTTGAGGAAAATTTATGAGCCAAAGAAGACCCTCTGACTGATCACACTGGTCTGGAAGGCTGCCACGAGTTGATCCTGGGCTCCCTCCAGGGTGGCCTTCTCCCAGGACCCTAAACAGAAAAGGTGAGCACATCACCTCTAACTTTGGTGTCCCTCAAATTTTCAAAAGCCTGGATCAGGGAGCTGTTCTCCTTCTTTTGTCTTCTCTTTCTCACCACCTGTGGTAGTTTAAAGCTGTATGTAACACCCAGGAAAGCATGTTCTTAAATTTACCCATTGTAAACAGGACCTTTGTTGAGGCTGCTTAAGGTGTGACCCACCTTGATCAAATGGGTCTTAATCCTATTAGTGGGATCCTTTGTAAGAGAATGAAATTCAGAGAGAGAAAGACTGGGAAGCCAGAAGATGAAATCAACTAAACCAGGACTCTCAGACCTTTACATCTGATGGAGTATGTCCTGCAGGCTTTTGAAATTGTTTGGGACCTGTGACCCCTGTTTTCTTTCCAACTTTTCCCTTAGGGAAAAGGAAATGTTTATCCTGTGATTGTCCTTTATTGAGAGCAGATAACTTGTTCTCTAGGTTTCACAGGTCCACAGACAGAGGGGAATTATGCCCCAGGACAGACCACATGCATAACTGAGTTTGAGGAGACTTTGTTTCTGAAATGACTTAAGGCTCTGGGGATATTTTGTTGGAACGAATGTGTTTTGCATATGGGAAGAACAGGTATTTTTGGGGTCCTGAGGGTAGAGCAGTGGTGATTCAAAGCTGAATGTCCGCAGAGAAACATGTTTTTAAATCTAATCTATTCCTGTGGGTGTGAGCCCTTTGCAAGCTGGTTACTTTGATGAGGCTACTTTAGTTAAGGTGCATCCCACCTCAGTCAATGCAGGTCTTAACCCTATTACTGGAGTCTTTTATAAGAGAATAAAATTCAGAGAAAGGGAACACCCCAGAAGCCAGAAGCTGAAATCAAAGAAACCCAGAAGAGAAGGCAGAGACCAGCACGTGCCCTGCCAGGTGACGGAGGAGCCAAGGATCTCAAATCAGCCAGTCTTTGGGAAGAAAGGATACCTTGATAATGCCTTGATTTGGACATTTTCCCAGTCACAAAACCATGGGCAAATAAATTCCCATTGTTTAAACTGACCCATCTCAGGGTATTTGTTTTGAGCAGCCTAGGAAATTAAACACCACCTTTTGGGTCAGAAGGGACGGTCGTTCCCATTTCCTCTTCCTGTTACTCTTATACCATGTCCTCAAATTCTATGTTCAAGTTCACCAAGCAACCTGTTGTTATGCTAAAGAAGGAGATCAAAATACAGATGGTCTAAAATATCTTCTTTCCCTTTCTTTCTCTCTTTCTCTCTCTCTCTCCCCCTCTCCCTCCCTTTCTCCCTTTCTCCCTCCCTTCCCTTCTCTTCCCTTCAACATCTAGCTTTCTTATGTATCATAGCATCCTGTCTTGCCACAGAAGGGTAGGCTTTCATGACTTAGACCGAAAATAGGCGATCGAATAGAAGAAGATAATACAAGTAGAAAATGTAAATGAATGATTTTCATATTGGCAAAAATATGATCCCTTTTATATATTATCTTGTGGTTAGTCTCTTAGATCTTAACTCAGAGGTATATGTCTTAAAATCAGGGTACCTTATAATTTTTTTTTTTCCCTAAAGAGCTCCAAGAAGTGAATATGATGCCAAGAAGGGGAATCTCTCTCCCACATCTAGCAAAGGTCGAAAAGACAAATATCCCAAATTACATAGAATTTATCTAACACCTAAATGAAAGTTAAAGGTGTCATATAAAAAAGGAATATAGGTTTTAGCGAGTGGTTCTGTCCATTATACAAGGGAATGCTAGATACAAGACTGTAATATTTCATAATCCTAGAGCAGCTATAACTCTGGTCCCAATTTTTAGATAGAACCTAGAAATTCCATCTAATTCTGACTTATGTCATCCTCAGAATGACATTAATATCTTCCTTTACTTTACACTTCAGCCATTTTAATAATTATGGAAGATATTCTCAAAGTTCAGTAGGTGAACAATATTATTTAAGACTTCTCTTAAATTTCTGACAATCTAAGATATCATACTCCTCCCAAATATATTCAAATCTGTTTCTGAGAGCGTTTTCACACATTATCATCCAGCTATCACTTTCACTTTTTTTAAGCTGAGAATTGCCTAGAAAATAGATAAGCTAGGGTGTAGGTGTGAAAGCATAGGAAATGTGAGAAAACTGAGATTTAATATTAAAGTCAAGCAAAGTGAAGTCACCCCCCCATTCTGTAAGTGTGTGTGTGCATGTGACAGCATGCCACCCTGTGTACATGGGAGTCCCTGTGTACGGGTTCATATTCTTGCATGAGATGTGAGGAAATATAACTGATTTCTTAATTTGTTTAAAAGTCCACAATAAGAAGTTAACATGGATATCCACAGTAAGAAATACCGAAAGGAAAATAACACAGAATGTTCGGAGTTAGTTGCCAATTATGTTCCTGTTGCCTCTGTTTTCTAATTTTCTGCCATGTTATAGTAAAACATACAATTTTTAAAGTAAAATACTTTAGGAATTCCAAAATGAAAGCTCCCACTGAAGTTTTCAAATTCTGACTTAAGTTATTCATGAGGATGTACAGGTAGGACAACTTGGGGTTAGCCCCAGTCTTCTCTGAGACACCAGCTTTTCAATATTACTTCCTAAAAGCAAGATATAGAATTTTATTCTTCCAAATCATAGCATAGAAGCTGGAAATGAATAGTGCAGCTGTTGTGAAGCTTCTTGAGAGCAGAAATTCCAGTTTTACAGTATACAGTATACCTCAAAGCAGTGTGTTTCAAACTGCTGTTGATGAGATCAGGTTGGAGGATTAGGACTAGCACTTTTAAATAAATGAAATAGAATATGAAATGTCAGAATATAGCCTTTTTAATAAATGTATTGTTCTGTATAATATAGAAATACGCCACGCACACATACATATATTCCTATAGGTTGCGAAGTAAAATTAATTCCCTACTGTAGTTCCCATATATCATGGGTTATGAAGTAAAATGAGTCCATTACTATGGTTCGAAAAATGTTATCCTAAAATATCTATTGCAAGGCCTTATCCATAACAAGTATAGCAAAGTGGAAACTCACACGCATAGCAACTACTTCTATCTCCTGACATTTTTCCCTAGAGGAGATGGCTTTTTACACCATTTGCTTACAAAAGAATGAGCTTCTGTGAAGGTGGAGACAAAGCTCTACATAATGAAAGAAGCATATGGGGTTCCCAGGTTCCAGCTCTGAAAAGGAAGAAGACTTTCTTAAGAAAAAGGGGAAGAGATGGGGAAGGACAGCCTGGAAGAGGATGGGGGTCTATGGAGAAAGTCCACAGGGAGGAGATACCCAGCAGCGTGAGTGAACAGAGGACAGAGCTCAGTGCTCAGTTTTAAAATTACCTTCATTCTGACTGTGTGGTTCCAAAACCACCAGTAAAGTCAGCTCCAGGCAGAGCCTCGAGGAGGCTCAGAAACAGGCATAAGACATCCTCTTTCCAAGATGCTAGAAGGGGCTGATTCTTAAGTATCATAATGTGCAAATATTTGCTGAGCGGAAGAGACATCATGATGGAGAGCAACTGCCTCACTACTGCCTTTCGGACACCTCATCTAGAGAAGCCAGTTTTTCCAGCCTGGACTGCTGTTTAGTGGGAACCTTGTTGGGATAACTTGCTGCACATATTCAAAACACAGAAACCATGGCCTGGGACGACCCAGATGCTTCTATCCGACTGCCTCCTTTTCTGCCAAGCCCTTTGACCCCTCCTGAGCAGGGCAGAACCTCCTGCACAGCCAGTTAGGTGGTAGGTGCCCCATGAGGCAAATTCTGAGGGGCAGCCACTTTGTCTATGAAAAGGATTGTTAACAGCATTGCTAAGCACACTTTATTGCTCTAGTTTTCCATGGAGAATGACAATGACAGCAGTTACATAAAGATATATAATGAGAAATAACAGAATCATAAAATGCTAATTTATCCAGCCAGCACCTAAAAGAAGATGAATAAACAACCAAATTATTCATAATCTTCATTTTCATCGGCTGCTACCTCTTTCTCCAAAATTCAATCTCCTCATCTACTTCAACCCTACAAACTCCACATCTTACAAGCAGCAAAGTAGACATGAATTGGTTTCATCTCCTTTTATTTCCAGTTTCATCATGGGAAGAAAATGGAGGAAGACTGTAAAATGGTTAGAAGGCAAGCAGTAAAAGTTAGAAAAGGAACTAAGAACTTTGAGAGTCGAACTGTGACATAACCTAGAGTAATTTAGAATTTAAACAACTCACGGAAGTGGAAAAGTACTCTGAAATAAATTTAGGAGCAAGGAAATATAAGTATGCTTGTTTTTTATGGCTGAAGAGGAAACACTTGCTAAATGTAAAGACTGTCCACAAGGAGCACACTAAGTAGCTGATGGCATGAGATATGAATGTGAAAAAAACCATATTAAAAGTAAATAATTGCCAAGGATATTTTTCAGATAATAAGCATTATAGAAGTTCAGAGGACAGAGGAGGCTTCCCAGAGAAAGCAGGATCTATCATTTCTGATGCTACCTAGCTCACTCCTAGACACCTGCCACCACGTGTGAGTGCTGTCATCACTTACACCAATGATGTCCCACCAAGACATTCATCGCTTTGTTCTAAACCTGCCATCCCAGTCCACCATTTTCTCTAATCTGTTATGGCATTTCATATTAACTATCATACAAATGAGGGAAGAAGAAAGAGTAGATCAAAGCGGGGAGAAAAATTCAGTGGGAGGAGTTGAGAATTATACTTGAGCTATTTTGTAAATGAGAAGGCATAGCTGCCAGATGAAGACTGATCATGGAAGACAGAACCAGGGAAAAGGTGAACCTGGACTGCTGGGGCCACCGATGGGAGCAGAGCTCCTGCAGCTAGAAGCAATAGCTTTGTCACCCCCACTGTCTGCACTGGATTAGTCCACTTGATAAAACCTGCATTCATGGAATGGGGAGGCTATGGGCTGTAGGGGAAGGACAGGGGCCTTGGAGACAGAAATGATCTTGAATCCCTGCTCTGCCACTTGTTGAACAGAGCAGTAGCTAGCTACGCATTTGCTTCAACTTCAGAGACTAACACTGCTCTCTGGGCCTGCACTATCTTCTGCCTTGGTTGTTTCTTCCCTTCCATTCCTTAATTGTCATCCCTCTGTTATCACCTCATCTGGTTTGCTCTCCTCTCTAAATTGGCTTTGTTAGGGATACATCTTCTGTAGTGCCTTCATGTCCCCTTTCCAGGGAACCGTAGGCGGAAATTGGAAGCAAAATCATAAAATCACAGAATGTGGGTGGTGGAATGCACCTTAGCTAGCCATCAACTGGTCCAACAACCTTGGACAACAGACAAGGAAGCCAAAGCCTTAAGAGGTGAAGTAACTTGCAGCAAGTCACACAAGTACTGAACTTGACTGCCAATGCAGTTTTCTCCAAAGCATCGCACTCATCCTCAATTTAGTGTGAAACATGTTATTGCAGTAGACTACAACACCTGTGCTGGAATTGAGGAAAACAAAGTCAAAATCCGAGATGAAGCAGAATAATCACTATTAAATCATGAAGTGCTGTTTTTGACACTTTCCTATGTTGAGGATTTGCTTCGACACACGGAAAGCAGAACACCTTGGTCGCAATTCCTACATAAAATGAACGCAGAGCGCCATCTGCTGGATAGCTGGACCAAAGGCCACCGGCCACACTTCAGAGTAAGGCGTGTATTTTAAATAGGTTCTTTTTGACTGACTCCCCAAAATAACTAGTCCTATATGTTTACTTTTTTAAAAATTCCACTTAATATATCATGTTACTCTTTCCTTATTAACAATATGAACTGAGTTCATTCCTCTTTTTAACGTAGGCTGCTAAAATTGTTTTATGAACATTTCCAAGTATACACTAAAGAGAGAATGGAACAATAAACCCCCATATACCCATCCCCTAGATTTTAAAATTGTCAACATTTTGCCACCTTTGCTTCCTCTATCCACCCATTTTTCTGTGCTGAAGTAATCAGGGCAAATCCCAAGCATCATGTGTGTCTCAAATTTCAGCATGACTTCCTTTTAGAGATGAGACGTTTTCTTTCATAAACACACTATATTTATCACAACTAATGAAATCAACAATAACTCTTTGTTGTTGTTTAATGCCCCGTCCATATCAGATTTCGCTGCTTATCTCAAAGAAAAAACTTACCGCTGAGTTTTTCAAAACAGAATCAAAACAAGGATTCAATCCAATTAAATATATGAAAATCCACGAAGTCTTATTTTAAATGCAAAACTGTTATAAGGGATGAAAAAGGTCATTATATGTTAATAAAAGAGACAATTTAGCAAGAAGAAATAACTATACTAAATATTTATAAATCTAACCTGAGTGTCCCAAGATACATGACATGTACTCTGGCAAAGCCCAACGGAGAAATAGATGTCTGTACAATAATAGTTGGAGACTTCAATATATCCCTCTCAGTATTTTAGTATTGGATAGAACATCTGGACAGAGGATAAATAAAGAAACAGAGAGCTGGAATAACATTATAAATGAACTAGACCTAACAGACATCTATAGAGCACTGTACCCCAAAACAGCAGGATATACATTCTTTTCAAGTGCTCATGGATTCTTCTCCAAGAGACCATATGTTGGGTCACAAGACAAATCTCAATAAATTTTTAAAGATTGAAATTATAAAAAACACTTTGAATATAATGGAATGAAGCTGGGAATCAATAATGGACAGAAAAAAGGGAAAATTCATAAACATAAAGACATTAAACAACACACTCTTAAATAATCAGTGAGTCAAAGAAGAAATTTCAAAAGAATTTAGCAAATATCTGAGATGAATGAAAATGAGGACACAACGTATCAAAACCTATAAGATACCACAAAGGCAGTTCTGAGAGGGAAGTGTATAGCCCTTAATTTACATTTAAAAAGAAGAAAAAGCTAAAATTGATGATCTAGAAAAAGAACAGCAAACAAATCCCAAACCAAGCCGAAGGAAAGAAAGAGTAAAGATCAGAGCAGAAATAAATGAAATCGAGAACAAAAAAACAATAGAAAGAATAAACAAAACCAAAAATTGGTTCTTTGAGAAGATCAACAAAATCGACTAAGTATTAGATAATGTGACAAAGATATAGAAAGAGAAGACACATAATAAAATCAGAAATGAGAGGCGGAACTTTACCACTGACCCTACAGAAATAAGAGTGATCATAAGAGGATACTATAAACAACTAGACAATGTACTAGACAGGCAAATTCCTAGAAACTTACAAACCACATACACTGACCCTAAAAGAAATAGAAGAGGAGAGACAGCAGGACGGCGGCAGAGTAAGGAGCTCCTAGAGTCAGCTCCCGCTACAGGGCAGTTAGTAAACACCCTCTCTAGAGCTAGCTGAAGCACCTGTTTGGGGGCCTCAGGAGGCCAGAAGAGCATCCTGCAACATCCTCGAAGGAATGAAAGAAGGAGGCTGCCCATCTGCAGGGAAGACTCATAAGTTGAGCTATCCTCTACCAGGGGCACAAGCCACCTCAGCTCGAGCTGTTCCACAGCTGGAATCGAAAGCTCCACTTCCCCAAAACGGGGGAGGAAGAGATGGTTAGATACCAGCTTCAGCTACTGAGGAGTAAAATTCAGCGGGCTAAAGTATAATCCTGAGAAGAGCTAAAGTTCGAGCCTGTCCAAGTCAGAAAGGGGCCAAGAGCTGCCATCTTAACTCTGCACCTGGCACGAGGGAAAGTGGGGTGGACTGAAAATCCCAGTACTGGTGGGGATCAGCTTCTTCCCATCCAGGTCAGTATACCCAGTGCCACCTCCAACAGGGAGGAAGCTGCAAGGACCTGTGCCAGCCTCTCTGGGAAATTGCTGGCCAAGCTGCAGAGGCCAGTGATTGTCCTACTCTGGTGGTGCAAGCCACCCCAGGAGCTGTTCTTTGACCAGAATTGGAAGCTCCATTTCCCAGAAACAGGAGAGGAGGAGACGGCTGGCTACTGATTTCGGCTATTGATTGATAGACTTGGATGGCTAAGGAATAACCCTGGGAACAGCTGGAGTATGAATTTGTGCAAGTTGGAAAAGGGGCCAGTGGCCACCATTTTTACTCCACTTCCAGCCTGAGGGGAAGGCATTGTGACCAAATATCAGTGATGGTAGGAACAGGCTTCTTTCACCTGGATCAGCCTGGAGCCCTAGCCTAGGCTTCAGTCCCACCTCTGGCAGGGAGGAGGCTGGCTAGCTCAGCATCAGTCTATCCAGGTAACTGAGGGTGCCTTTGGCTGGCACAAACTGAATAATTAAAAGTCTACTGGGGCAACAGCAGTCATCTTAGACCTGCACTGCACAGATTGCTGCCCACCCCTGCAGCTCCATCCATGCCCCAAGCAGGGGAAAAAGAGGCATGAAGCTTCATCAGTCTCTTTGGGCAACTAAGTCTAGGCCTGCATGACTTGGATTATTCCACACAACTGTAACTCTGTCCCTACCTCTGAGAAAGGAGAAAGTTGGGAGAAGCTTCATCCATCCCTGGGGCAATGAGGGCAGCTTGAGTCTCAACAGTTTATAGCACTAATTACATCCTTGGCTCTTACTGCAAAACCAGCAAGGGAGAAAGGGCAGGAAGCCCTAAACTAAAGAGAAAAACTGCACCCAGAATAAATACCCTAGTAATCCAGATGTCAAGACACAAACCAAAAATTACAAGCCACACCAAGGAACAGGAAGCTATAGCCCAGGTAAAGGAACAAAATAAGGCTCCAGATAACATAAAGGAGTTGAGACAATTAATGATAGATGTTCAAACAAATCTCCTTAATAAATTCAATGAGATGGCTAAAGAGATTAAGAATATTAAGAAGACACTGGGGGAAGTGGATTTGGCTCAATGGATAGAGCGTCCACCTACCACATGGGAGGTCCAGGGTTCAAACCCAGGGCCTCCTGACCCGTGTGATGAGCTGGCCCATACATAGTGCTGATGCCCACAAGGAGTGCTGTGCCACACAGGGGTGTCTCCCACATAGGGGAGCCCCATGCACAAGGAGTATGCCCTGTAAGAAGAGCCACCCAGCATGAAAAAAATGCAGCCTGCCCAGGAGTGGTGCCGCACACATGGAGAGCTGACACAGCAAGATGATGTAACAAAAAGAGACACAGATTCCTGGTGCCGCTGACAAGAATATAAGCGGACACAGAAGAACACACAATGAATGGACACAGAGAGCAGACAACCGGTGTGTGTGGGGGGGAGGTGGGCAGGGAAGGGGAGAGAAATAAAAAATATATTTTTGTGGATGAGCACAAAGAAGAATTTGAAAGCATGCATAGAAAAATAGCAAATCTTATGGGAATGAAAGGTGCAATAAATGAAATTTTAAAAACATTGGAATCATATAATAGCAGATTAGAGAAGGCAGAAGAAAAGATTGGTGAGCTTGAAAAAATGGCCTCTGAAAGTGAACATACAAAAGAACAGGTGAAGAAAAGAATGCAAAAAATTGAACAAGGTCTCAGGGAACTAAACAACAGCCAGAGATGTGTAAACATATGTGTCATGGGTGTCCCAGAAGGAGAAGAGAAGGGAAAAGGGGAAGAAGGAATATTAAAAGAAATAATGGTAGAAAATTTCCCAACCCTATTGAAGGACATAGATATCCATGCTCAAGAAGCACAAAGTACTCCCATCTGAAAAAATCCGAATAGACCAACACTGACACACATACTCATCAGAATGTCAAAGGCCAAATACAAAGAGATAATTCTGAGAACAGCCAGAGAAAAGCAATGCATAACATATAAGGGATACCCAATAAGATTAAGTGCTGATTTCTCACCAGAAACCATGGAGGCAAGAAGACAGTGGTCTGATATATTTAAGATGCTACAAGAGAAAAACTTCCAGCCAAGAATCTTATATCCAGCAAGACTGTCTTTCAAAAATGAGGGCAAGATTAGAATATTCACAGATAAACAGAAACTGAGAGAATTTCTAAGCAAGAGACCAGATTTTCAGGAAATACTAAAGCGTGTGCTAGAGCTGAAAAGAAAAAACAGGAGAGAGGCCTGCAAGAGAGTCTAGAAATGAAGATTATATCAATAAAAGTAGCTAAAAGTGTCAAAAGAGTGGTGAAAATAAAATATGACAGATAAAACCCAAGTAGTCAGGAATAAACTTAGCCAGTGATGTAAAGCACTTGTATTCAGAAAACTGCAACCCAATGTTAAAAGAAATCAAAAAAGTCCTAAATAACTGGAAGAACATTCCATGCTCATGAATTAGAAGACTAAATATCATTAAAATGTCAATTCTACTCAAATTGATATGCAGATTCAATGCAACCCTGATAAAAATTCCACCAGCATTTTTTAAAAAATTAGAACACACTTAGCAAATTTATTTGGAAGGGTAAGGGGTCCTGAATAGCCAGAAACATCATAAAAGGAAAAGCAAACCTTAATCTCAGGACTTTAAATCATACTACCAAGCTATAGTGGTAAAAAAACAGCATGGTACTGGCATAAAGACAAATACATAGACCAATGGAACCAAAGTGATGACTCAGAAACAGACCCTCACATGTATGGTCAAGTGATTTTTGACTAGCCTGTCAAACCCACACAGCTGGGGCAGAACAGTCCATTCAGCAAAATGGTGCTGAAAGAACTGGATATCTATAGCCAAAAGACGGAAAAAGGACCTCTATCTCACACCTTGTTCAAAAATTAACTCAAAATGGACCAAACACCTAAAAATAAAAGTAAAAATCATAAAACTTCTAGAAGAAATTGTAGTAAAATATCTTCAAGACCTGGTGGTAGGTGGTGGATTCTTAATGGAGATAGGAGAAGGACTGAGATGGACTATTGATGTTTAATGTATGTAGAAGTTTTAATTAGCTTTACTGTAAATGTGTGGAAATGTATAGAATGGATGGTAAAAATAGTAATAGTTAGTTTATAAATAAGGATGTGGCTGAAAATGGTAGTCTAGGGATGTAAATGCTAATTGACAGAATGCTAGAAAATAATCTAGGAACTGAATAGCCCAGTAAACCAAGAGGTGGATGAGAATTGTGGTTGATGGTACAGATGCAAGAGTGTCCTTTTGAGCTAGAGCAAATGTATATCACTACTGCAGGGTGTTGGGAACGCATGGGAAAAATACAACTGGAATAACCTATGGACTGTGGTTAGCAGTAATAATATAATATTCTTGCATCTATACCAAAGATATACTGTGTTGATAATGGGGCAGTATGGAAAATGTGAGCCAAATGTATACTATGGACATAGTAACAGATGTATCATCTTATCTGTAACAAATGTTCTACCACAGTATGGTATGTTGATAGAAGGGTGTTGCTTGAGAATTCTGCATATGTGCATGATTGTTTTATAAGTTTACAACTTCTATCATAAAAAATACATTTAAAAAATAATAATAAGGTGTGTTGGGGAAAAAACACACCAAATGTAAGATAAGGGCTATAATTAGTAGTAAGATTTTGACAATATTCTTTTATAATTTGTACCAAACATCTCACAACAATGTAAGGTGTTGGAGGAGGATTGATGTTTGGGACCCCTGTATGATGTTATGCATGTTTGCTTTGTAAGTTCACAACTTTTCCTATACACTTAATTGTTTATGTATGGTCATATATAAATGACATAAAAATAATAATAATAGGGAGGGTTGGGGGAAAATACTTTGGTTAGTAGTAATGCTTTGACAATGTTCTTTAATCATTAGTTAAAAAGGTTTAACAACAATGTAAGGTGTTGGTGGTAGGGTGAGTTATGAGAGTCCTGTATGATGTTATATATGTTTGTTTTATAAGTTCACAACTATTACTGTACACTTATTGTTTATATATGTTTGTGTATGTGTGATCTATTTCAATAAATTAATTGAAAAGGGGAAAAAAGAAAGAGTAGAGCTCAACAAACCAATCACAAGTGAAGAGATTGAAACAGTCATCAAAAACCTAAGATGAAAAGCTCAGGACAAGATGGCTTCATAGGTGAATTTTACCAATCATTCAAAGATGACCTAATACCAATCTTGCTCAAGTTCTTCTAAAAAAGTGAATAGAAAAGAATGCTACCAAACTTATTCTATAATGCAACATCACCCTAATTCCAGATAAAGATACTACAAGAAAATAAAATTACAGGCCAATATCTCTAATGAATACAGATGCAAAAATCCTCAACAAAATACCTACAAACCCATTCCAAAAGCACATTAAAAGAAGTATACATGACTATCAAGTAGGTTTTATCCCAGGTATGCAATGGTGGTTCAACATAAGAAAATCAATTAGTGTAATAAACCACATTGATAAATTGAAGAAGAAAAATCACGACCCTCTCATTTGATGGAGAAAAGGCATTTGACAAAATACAGCACCCTTTCTTGATAAAAACACTCCATATAAAAATATAAGGATGCTTTCTGAATATGGTGAAGTGCATGTATGAAAAGCCTATAGCTAGCATTCTACTCAATGGTGAAAGATTGAAAGCCTTCCTGCTGAGATCAGGAAAAAGGCAAGGAAGCCCACTGTCACCATGATTATTCAATACTGTGCTAGAAGTTCTAGGTAGAGAAAACTAGGCTAGATTAAAAAAATAAAAGACACCCAAATAAGAAAGGAAGAAGTAAAACTTTCACTCTTCACTGATGATATGATTCTATACCTAGAAAATCCTGACTGATCTACAACAAAGCTACTAGAATTAATTGCTGAGTTCAGCAAAGTGGCAGGATACAAGACTAATATGCAAAAATCAATAGTGTTTTTATATACTACTGATGTGCAATCTGAGGAGGAAATCAGAAAAAAAATTCCATTTAGAGTAGCTACTAAAACAATAAAATATTTAAAAATAAACTTAACCAAGGACATAAAGACCTATATTCAGAAAACTACAAAACATTGCTAAAAGAAACTGAAGAAGACTTAAATAAATGGAAAGACATTCTATATCCATGGATTATAAGACTAAATATCATTAAGATGTCACTTCTACCCAAACTGATTTACAGATTCAATGCAATCTCAATAAAAATTCCAATAGCCATTTTTGTAGAAATCAAAAAGCCAATAATCAAATTCATTTGGATGGTAAGGGACCCTGAATAGTCAAAGATATCTTTTTAAAAAAAGAAGAGTTAGAGGACTCTCACTTTCTGACTTTAGAGCATATTACTTAGCTATAGTCATAAAAATATGGAACTGGCATAAAGACAGATGGAACCAAAACAAGACCTCAGAAATAGACCTTCACATCTACAGTGAAGTGATTTTTGACAAGGCTTTTAAGCCCACCCTCCTGGCCAGAAGAGTCTATTTAACGAACAGTGCTGGGAGAAATGGATATCCATATCCAAAATAAAGAAAGAAGACCCCTATCTCACACTGTATACAAAAATTAACTCAAAACAGGACCTAAATATGAAAACAACCATAAAACTCCTAGAAGAAAATGTAGGAAAACATCTTCAAGATTTTTGGTAGGTGGTAGTTTCTTAAACCTTACACTCAAAGCACAAGCAACAAAAGGAAAAATAGATAAATGGGACTTCCTCAAAATTAAACACTTTTGCACCTCAAAGGACTTTGTCAAAAGGGTAAAAAGACAGCCAACTTAATGGGAGAATATATCTGCAATCATATATCTGATAAGGGTTTAATCCATGACATATAAAGAGATCATACAAATCAACAATAAAAAGACAAACTATTTGATTAAAAATTGGGTAAAAGACTTGTAAAGACAATTGTCCAAAGAAAATATACAAGTGGTGAAGAAACACCTGGAAAAATGTTCAACATCACTAGCAATTAGGAAAACGCAAATCAAAACTACAATGAGATATAATTTCACACCTTTCAGAATGACCGCTATTAAAAAGTCAGAAAACTGTAAATGTTGGAGAGGATGTGGAGAGGAAAGAACATTTAGTCCCTGTTGGTACAGCCACTGTGGAGGACTGTCTAGCAGTTCCTAAGGAAGTTAATATAGATTTGCCATGGGGCCTGGCAATACCATTGCTAAATATACCCAGAAGAACTGAGATCAGTGACACAACTAGACTTCTGCACACCAATGTTCATAGTGGCATTATTACAATAGCCAAAAGTTGGAAAAACCCAGATGTCCATCACCTAATGAATGAGTAAGCAAATTGTAGTATAAATACGTGGTGGAATATTATGCAGCAGTAAAAAGAAATGAAGTTGTGACAATATGAGTAAACCTGGACAACATTATGTTGAGAGAAGCAAGCCAGACACAAAAGGACAAATACTGTATGATTGTGCTATTATGAACTAAATATATTATGAAAACTCATGGAATTAATAATTAATAGGGGGAAGCAGACTTGGCCTAGTGGTTAGGGTGTCCGTCTACCACATGGGAGATCTGCAGTTCAAACTCTGGGCCTCCTTGACCCGTGTGGAGCTGGCCCATGTGCGGTGCTGATGCGCGCAAGGAGTGCCGTGCTACACAGGGGTGTCCCCCGCGTAGGGAAGCCCCATGGGCAAGGAGTGCACCCTGTAAGGAGAGCCGCCCAGCGCGAAAGGCAGTGCGGCCTGCCCAGGAATGGTGCCGCCCACACGGAGACCTGACACAGCAAGATGACGCAACAAAAAGAAACATAGATTCCCATGCTGCTGACAAAACAGAGACAGACAAAGAAGAACATGCAGCAAATAGACACAGAGAGCAGACAACTGGGGTGGGGCAGGAAGGGAAGGGGAGAGTAATAAATAAATAAATAAATCTTTTTAAAAAGAATAATAGGTCAGCAGAAAATAGTGAGGATAGAGAATGGAAAGTTGTCAGTTAACCTGGGCAGAAATGGTTAAAGTATTGTTTGTAAATCTTTGTAAATAAGTGGAAATGGTGAGAACACATCATGCTTTTTGTGACTAGCACAATTATTATATGAGTATGACAATGGTTGAAAGGGAAAGCCTTAGAACAATTACATTACGAGAAGGAGAACTAAAAAATGTAACATGGGACTGTATAACAGTGAAATCTCATGTAAAATACAAATATGGGTGATATTGCATATATGACTTTTTACAAAATATATATACAAATATACTAGAGAGAAGGAAATAGAATAGCAGCTGTGTATAGCATAGGAAGCATAGAGAGATTGATAGGTGAAGAGTTTTGTTTATTTGTAATTTAATCAGGGCTGAAAAGTCCCTTTTGCCATGTAAGGTAACATGTTTACAGATTCCAGGGATTAAGATGTGGCCGTTTTGGGGAGGCCGCTATTCTATTTACCACAATCATCAAAAGGAATACAAGCACCAGCTGGTGATGTGAATAGAAAAAGACCTTGAATAAAAGGGTCAACTCAGACCAGCAGACTATCTCAGCCCACATGTAGAATCATGAGTTAAAAACTGCTTTTCGACCTTGAATAAAAGGGGGAAATGGCGAAGTCAAATGAGTTTATATGGCTAAGAGTCTTCAAAAAAGAGTCAGGAGGTCATTCAGAGGGGTCACGCTTATGCACTCCTTAGGAGAACCCCAAAAACAGCCAAAGTGGATACAACCCCAAGTACTGGTTCTCCTGAGGGCTACGGAGGCCCACAGGGATATGGTCATGGCAAATAGCTCTGGAGCTCAGTACCAGGTCAGTGGGCCCTACTTTCGAATTTGTGTCCCTGAGTGTGATGGAGCTGGACTCAGATGTGACCTTTCTACACATGCCTCTTCTGTCACTTTTATTGAAACTTTGGTTGGTGCTAACGTTGTTGTATTCTCAGGAGACTTGAATCTCTGGACTATGCATGTGCCAGCTGGGCCCTGAGCCTCAGTAGAGTTGCAACTCCTACTCTCTGGTTTGTTAGACTTATGCAGGGCAGCTAACAGGGAGGTGAAGATGGTCAACTACCCACCAAGGAATCAAGAGTGCCTACAGCTGCAAGCAGGAGAATTGCATCCATCATCCATGTGGAATCTAAGCCCCCTCTCAATACAGAGGTGGAGTGGACATCACCATCCCAGGGCCCACAGAATGGAGGAATAAAATATGGATTAGAGGGGACTTACTGATATTCTACTATAAAACTTTTGTGACTACTAATAGAAGAAATTGTATCACTGATGGGGAGAAAATGGCCACAGTAGTTGCTGAGGGCAGGGAAAGGGAAAAAGAGATGTGATGAGGCAGCATTTTGGGGATTTTGGAGTTGTCCTAAAAGATACTGCAGGTCAGATGCTGGACATTATATATCCTGCCATAACCCACTGAATATACCAGGGGAGAGTGTGAACTGCAGAGTAAACTATTACCCATGTGGTGCAGCAGAACTCCCAAATGTGTTTGCTGAGTGTGATGAGTGTGCCACAATGATGGAGGAGGTTTTGGTGTGGGAGAAGTGTGGTATACAGGAACCTCTTGGGTTTTTTATAATGTAACATTTTTGTGATGAATGTATCTTCAAAAACATATAATTTACAAAAATGATGGGGAAGCAGACTTGGCCCAGTGGGTCAGGGCGTCCGTCTACCACATGGGAGGCCCGCGGTTCAAACCCCAGGCCTCTTGACCCCTGTGGAGCTGGCCCATGTGCAGTACTGCTGCGCGCAAGGAGTGCCCTGCACACAGGGGTGTCCCCGTCCTAGGGGAGCCCCATGCACAAGGAGTGCGCCCCATAAGGAGAGCTGCCCAGCGCAAAAGAAAATACAGCCTGCTCAGGAATGGTGCTGCACACACAGAGAGCTGACACACAAGACTGTGCAACAAAGAGAAACACAGATTTCCGTGCTGCTGACAACAACAGAAGCAGACAAAGGAGACGGGCAAATAGACACAGAGAATAGACAAGGGGGAAAAGGGGTGAGAAATAAATAAATAAATAAATAAATCTTTTTTTAAAATGATGGGGTGAGGGAGTGGGGTGTGGGTTATATGGGAACCTCTTATTTTTTTTTAATGTAATGTTCTATGTGATCTATTAACTTTAACAAAAAATAAAAAATTTAAAAATTTTTTAAAAAGTGATACAGGGTCTATCTGGTGTTCTTGGACATTCTCTTTTGGAGCTCAACTGCTGAAGCCAACATCAACTGTCTTCCATGTAAGTGAATGCGCCTTCGGATTCTAGCTCCCAGCCTTTGAGGCAGCTGCCCCAGCTGCTATGCAGCAGTGACCAATCATTGGGCCTGAGCCCTGCGGCATTACAGATTCATGAGCAAAATAAATGTAACTATTTAAGCCACTAGGGGAAAAAAAGCAAGCAAGCATAGGGTATTCCCCTACAGCCCACCTCCTTCCCCTCTCACATTTTCTCCTATTAATAACATCTTACATTTGTGTGGGTTATTTTTAAAATTTTATATTTAGACTTCTATTCTGACTTTAAAATGTTATACAGTATCTATCAACTCTCCAGTATAAATTATTCCTCTTTCTACCTTCATTTCCTTTCTCTATTGTTGTCTTTTTTTTTTTTTCCTTCTGGTAAACACCTTAATAACTTTAGTAAAATACTAGGCATGTTTTTGCAGGCATTATCTACTGAATTCATCTTAAAAAGACAAAGAAATTAGCACTTTACACTTCCTCCATCTTCCTCCCATTGTGTATATGTTGTCTTCTTTTTCTTTTTCTTTATTTTTGTTACCATATTCCTATAGTTATTTAGTCTTCATTCTAAATTTGAATAAATTCAACACTTAAGGGACAATCTTTTTAACACAATGTCTTCCTTAATTTTCTTAGTTGGAGTGATTCTGACATTGAGTTTTGGTTTTGCCCAAGGGCTCATGAATTGTATAAACCATGGTATTTTTTGTGTGTGTGTGTGAGAATTTCTACCTGTTTATATTAGGGCTTGAAATTTTTTGGAATTTGTAGGGAATGATATTCTTAGTGGTACCTTCTTCTTTCCCTCAAAACTTTGCAGACATGGCTCCTTTTTGGGGGGAGGGGAAGGTTGGGGGAGAAGTATCAGTTGAACCCGGGACTGGGACCTTGTACATGGGAGGCAGGTGCTCAACATTCAGACATGGCTCCTTTTTTGACTGATGTTTAATGCTTCTGTGGACAATTCAGATCAACCTTCATAAATTACTTGTTCTATCTGTCCTGAATACCTGAATGATTCTTTCTTTTTAGGGAGTGGAGGGGGCAGTGGGGAGAGAACATATGTGAGGCAAAGTAGAGAGAGGAGAGTCTAAAGGTTTGGGCAGCCACAAATTTCTTCAAAATTCTTCCTCATCTTATCCTGTCTTTTTTTTTTCTGTAGCCTTTACCACATCCTAACATCATATCTATCTCCTTTTTTAAAATTTTTCTCCTCCCTCTTCCCACCTCCCACCCCAGAATGGGACCTCCAAGAGCAATAACTTTGTCAATTTTTTAATTTTTTAAATGAATGTAGTTTCTTTTTCACAAACATTCCCCTCCCCCAGTAACCTCCGATCTGCCTGTCCCACTAAGTTGCTATTTCTAGTTTCCTATAACTAATATATAATTTTTGTCCTTATATGTCTTGTTTATTTCACTGAGAATAATTTTTTCAAGGATAGGATCTTCCATGTTGCAGCATGTCTCATAACTTCACTATTCTCATGACCGAATAATATTCCTTTGTGAGTTTGTACCACATTTTGTTTTTCCATTCATTTGTAGATGGACACTTGGGTTGTTTCTGGCTTTGGGCTCTTGTAAATAATACTGCTGTAAACACTGATGTACAAATATCTGTTTGTGACCCTGTCTTCACTATTTTGGGGTATCTACCTAGATGTGGGATTGCCGGGTCAAATGTAATTCTATATTTAACTTTTTGAGGAACTGCCATATTGCTTTCCACAGTGTACCTTTTTACATTGCCAACAACAATGCACTAGAGTTCTGATTTCTCCACATCCTCTCCAACACTTGTTATTTTTCATTTTTTTAAATAACAGGCATCCTTGTGGGTGTGAAGTGGTATCTCACTGTAGTTTTAATTTCCTTTTCCCTAATGGCTATTGATGTTGAGCATCTTTTCATGTGTTTATTGGCCATTTTTATATCTTCTTTGGAAAAATGTCTCTTCAACTTCCTTGTCCATTTTTAAATTGGATTGTTTGTCTTTTTGTTACTTCTGGACATTAAACCATTATCTGGTATATGGTTGTCTTTTACTTTCATGATAAAGTCCTTTGATGCACAAAAGTTTTTAATTTTGATGAAGTCCCATTCATCTATTTTTTCTTTTGTTGTTCATGCTTTTGATATAAAGTCTAATAAATCATTGCCTAACAAAAGGCACTAAGCATGATTCCATATGTTCTCTTCTAAGACTTTTATAGTTTGGGTTCTTATATTTAGGTCTTAGATCTATTCTGACCTGATTTTTTGTATGGTATGAGGTAGGGGTCTAATTCATTTTTCTGCATATAGATACCCAGTTTTTCCAACACTACTTGTTAAAGAGACTTATTATTTCCCCACTGCATGTACTTAGCATCCTTGCTAAAAATCAATTGGCCATAGATAAATGGGTCTACCTCTGGACTTTTGATTCTGTTTCACTGAACTATTTGTCTCTCTTTTTGCCAGTACCACCTTTCTGTTTACTGTCACTGTGTAATACAATTTGAAATTGGGAAATGTGAGTTCTCCAAACTGTTCTTTTTTTCAACATTGTTTTGACCACTTGGGGTTTCTTAGAATTCCCTATAAACTTGAAGACTTATTTTTCGATGTCCACACACACACAAAAAAAGGCTCCTGGAATTTTAATAGGGATGCATTGTTTATATATTTCTTTGGGTAATATTACTATATTAACTGTTAATTCTTACAGTCCATTGACATGGGATGTCTTGACATCTATTTAGGTCTTCTTTAATTTCTTTCAGCAGTGTTTTGTAGTTTTCCTTTTTTTGTTTGTTTTGGGGTTTTTAAACAAAATGTTATTGAAGTATATCATTTACTACATGAACATACATAAACAATAAATGTATATAGTAAAATCTGTGCGTTTACAAAACAAACATGCATATCATTATACAAGGCTCCCATACATTTCCCCACCACCAACACCTTGTATTGTTGTAAAACATTTGTTACTAACTATGAAAGAGCATCATCAAAATATTACTACTAACTATAGCCCATGTTTTATGTTTGCTGTATTTTCCTCCCAATCCTATATTAGTATTATATATTTTTTATCATTTAAGAGAAAACATTCTCTTATTTGTCCTGTTAACCACAGTCTGTCATCCACCACTGGATTCCCTGTGTTATACAGTCCCATTCTTTGTACTGTCCATTCAAAGTCGGTATACAAGTCTTTTGTATCCTTAGTTAAATTTATTCCTAGATATTCTTTTAGATGCCATTGGAAATGAAATTGTTTTCTTAATTTCCTCTTTTGACTGGTCATTGCTAGTGACCAAAAAACAATTGTTTTTTGCATGTTACTCTTGTATTCTGCCACTGCACTGAATTCATTTATTAACTTTAATAGTTTTCTTGTGGATTCCTTTGGGTGTTCTATATATAAAAAAATGTTGTCTGCAAATATAGTTTTACTTCTTCCTTTCCAATTTGGATAGCTTTGTTTCTCTTTCTTATCTAATTGCTCTGGCAAGAACTTCTAGAACAATATTGAATAGAGTGGTAAAAGTGGGCATCCTTTTCTCACTTCTGATCTGAGGTGGGGATTACTGTAAGTCTTACACCATTGAAAAGGATGTGAGCTGTGGGGTTTTTCAAATATATTCTTTTTTGTAGTTAGGACATTTTCTTCTATTCCTACATTTCTGGGTGACTTTATCAAAAAAGTGTGCTCGATTTTATAAAATGCCTTTTAAAGATCTATTGAGATCATCTTTTTTTCCCCTTCATTCTCTTTAGGTATTGTATTACATTAATTGATTTTTTTACACTTTTTTTATTAAAGTTAATAGATCACTAATAATGCTACATTAAAAAACATTAAAGAAACAAAAAAAACATAAGAGGTTCCCATATAACCCATGCCCACCCCCCAGGCCATCATTTTTGTATATTGTATTTTTTAAGATATATACATCACAAAAAAATGTTATACATTCAAAAATATAAGAGGTTCCCGTATACCCCCACACCCCCCCACACCCCACTCCTCCCACACCAAACAACCTCCCCCATCATTGTGACACACTCATCGCACTCGGTGAACACATTTTGGAGCACTGCTGCACCACATGGTCGTTCACACTCCCCCCAGTACATTCAGTGGGTTATAGCAAGATATACGAAGCCCAGCATCTGACCCTGCAATATCACTTAGGACCACCCAAAGTCCCAAAAATGCCCCCACATCATATCTCTTCTTCCCTTTCCCTGCCCTCAGCAACTACTGTGGCCACTTTCTTCACCTCAGTGCTACAATTTCTTCCATTACTAGCTATAGTAAAACTATAGTTTTATAGTAGAATATCAGTAAGTCCACTCTAATCCATATTTTATTCCTCCATTCTGTGGGCCCTGGGATGGTGATGTCCACTCCATCTCTATATCGAGAGGGGGCTTAGATTCCACATGGATGATGGATGCAATTCTCCTGCTTACAGTTGTAGGCAGTCTTGATTCCTTGATGGGTAGTTGACCATCTTCACTTCCCTGTTAGCTGACCTGGATAAGTCTAACGAACCAGAGAGTAGGAGTTGCAACTCTGCTGAGGCTCAGGGCCCAGATGGCCCTGATTTTTGTATGGTGAACCACCCTTGCATTCCTGAGATGACTCCCACTCGGTCATGGTACATAATCTTTTTTAAATGCTGTTGAATTCTGTTTGCTAGTATTTTGTTAAGGGTTTTCTTAAAATCTATATTCACAAGGTAAATTGGTCTATACTTTTTCTCATATGATGTCCTTACCAGCCTTTGATATCAGAGTAATGCTCACCTCAAAAAAATGAATTAGGAAATATTCTGTCCTCTTGAACTCTGGAAGAGTCTGAGAAGGATTGATATTAATTCTTCTTTAAATGTTTTGTAGAATGCACCAGTGAAGCCATCTAGTCCCAGGCTTTTCTGTGGTAGAAGAATATTGATTATTGGTTCAATCTCTGCACTTGTCAGAAGTTTGTTGATGTTTTCTATTTCTTTTTGGCCAATTTTGGTCATTGATATATTTAGGAATTTTTCTATTTCTTCTATATTATCTAGGTTGTTCGTGTATAATTGTTCATAATATTCTCTTACAATCCTTTATATTTCTGTATGATTGTTAGTGATATCACTATTTTCCTTCCTGATTTTAGTTATTTGAATCTTTTCTCTTTTTTCTTTGTCAGTCTAACTAAAGGTTTGTCAATTTCATTGACTTTTTCAAAGTCACAACTTACTGTATTGTTTATTCTCTCAATTTTTTTCTAGTCTCTAGTTCATGTATGTCCAATCTAATCTTAATTTCTTCTCTTAAGTTTGAGTTTACTTTGTTCTTGTTTTTCTAGTTCCTCAAGATGTAAAGTTAGGTTATTAGTTTGAGATATTTTTAATTTAAGATAGGCATTCATAGCTATAAATTTCCTTCTGTCTCTGCCTTCATTGCATCCCATAAATTTTTATATGTTATGTCTTTATTTTCATTTGTATCTAAGTATTTTCTAATTTTCCTTGTAATTTCTTCTTTAACCCATTGGGTTTTTTTTCTTTTTCCTTTTTTTTAATTTATTGAAATATATCATTCATACATAAGCATACAAGAACAGTAAATGTAGAATAGTTGTGAACTTACAAAACAAACATATATAACATCAAACAAACATATATAACATCTCACCCTACCGCCAATAATTTGCATTGTTTTTAAGTCTATTTAACTAATGATTAAAGGGCATTGTCAAAATATTACTACTAAACTAAGTATTTTCCCCTAACCAATCCGATTATTATCTTTATATCATTTATATGTGAACATACATAAACAATAAAGTATATAGTATAAGTTGTGAACTTACAAAGCAAACATGCATAATATCATACAGGGGTCCCATACATCAACCCTCCACCAACACCGTGCATTGTCCTGAGACACTTGTTATGAACTATGAAAGAACACTGTCAAAATCTTACTACTAATCATAGTTCTTACCTTACATTTGGTGTGTTTTTCCCCCAACCCATCCTATTATTATTTTTTAAATATATTTTTTATGACAGAAGTTGTAAACTTATAAAACAATCATGCACATGTGCAGAATTCCCAAACAACAACCCTCCATCAACACACCACAATGCAGTATGTCATTTGCTACAGATAAAATAATATCATCTGATTATTGCCATGTCCATAGTGTACATTTGGCTCACATTTTCCATACTCCCTCAGTGTCAACACAGAACATCTTTTGCATAGATGCAATAATATTATATTATTACTACTAACCACAGTCCATAGGTCACTCCAGCTGTATTTTTCCCATGCTTCTCCACATTCCCAACACCCTGCAGTAGTGATATACATTTGTTCTAGCTAACAAAGGACACTCTTGCATCAGTACCATCAACCACAATTCTCATCCACCTCTTGGCTTACTGTGCTATCAAGTTCCTAGATTATTCTGAAGCATTCTGGCAATTGGCATTTATATAGCTAGACTACCATTTTCAGTCACGTCCCTATTTATAAACTAGCTGTTACTCACTGTGTTACCATCCTTAGAGTAAGGCTAATTAAAACTTCTACATATAATAAATATCAGTAGTCCACTCAGTCCTTCTCTTACCTCCATTAAGCATCCACCACCTACCATCAGGTCTTGAAGATATTTTCCAATAATTTCTTCTAGAAGTTTTATGGTTCCTGCTTTTATTTTTAGTTTTTTGATCCATTTTGAGTTAATTTTGGATAAGGTGTGAGATAGGGGACCTCTTTCCTTCTTTTAGCTATGGATGTCCAATTCTTTCAGCACCATTTGTTGAATGGATTCTTCTGCCCGAACTGTGTGAATTTGACAGGCTAGTCAAAAATCACTTGACCATACATGTGAGGGTCTGTTTCTGAACCATAAATTTGGTTCCATTGGTCTATTGTGTCTGTTTTAGGCCAGTACCATGCTGTTTTTACCACTATAGGTAGATATTATGATTTAAAATCTGGAGATGAGGGTTCACTTTTCCTTTTTATGATGTTTCTGGTTATTCAGGACTCCTTACCCTTCCAAATAAATTTAATGATTGTGTTTTCAATTTTTGCTTTAATGTTGGTAGAATTTTTATTGGGATTGGATTAAATCTGTATATTAATTTGAGTAGAATTGGCATCTTAATGATATTTAGTCTTCTAATTCATGAGCATGGAATGTTCTTCCAGTTATTTAGGATATTTCCTGAAATTCTGATCTCTTGCTTAGAAATTCTCTCAGTTTCTGTTTATCTGTGAATATCCTAATTTCACCCTCATTTTTGAAAGACAGTCTTGCTGGATATAAGATTCTTGGCTGGAAGTTTTTCTCTTGTAGTATCTTAAATATATCAGACCACTGTCTTCTTGCCTCCATGGTTTCTGGTAAGTAATCAGCACTTAATCTTATTGGATATCCCTTAAATGTTATGCATTATTTTTCTCTTGCTGCTCTCAAAATTCTCTCTTTGTCTTTGGCCTTTGACATTCTGATGAGTATGTCTTGGAGTTGGTCTATTTGGATTTTTTTGGATGGGAGTACATTGTGCTTCTTGGACAGAGATATCTGTGTCCTTCAATAGGGTTGGGAAATTTTCTACCATTATTTCTTTAAATATTCCTTCTACCTCTTTTCCATTCTCTTCTCCTTCTGGGACACCCATGACATGTATGTTTGCCCACCTTTTGCTGTCATTTTTTTCCCTGAGACCTTGTTCAATTTTTTCCATTCTTTTCTTCATCTCTTCCTTTGTATGTTCACTTTCAGAGACCATTTCTTCAAACTCACCAATCCTTTCTTCTGCCTCCTCAAATCTGTTAGTATATGATTCCAATGTTTTTTGAATTTCTTTGATTGCACCTTTCATTCCCTTAAGATCTGCTATTTTTCTATGTATGCTTTCAAATTCTTCTTTGTGCTCATCCAATGTCTTCTTAATATCCTTAATCTCTTTAGCCATCTCATTGAATATATTAAGGAGATTTGTTTGAACATCTATAATTAGTTGTCTTAACTCCTTTATGTCATCTGGAGGCTTATCTTGTTCCTTTACCTGGGCCATAGCTTCCTGTTTCTTGGTGTGGATTGTAATTTTTTGTTGGTGTCTTTGCATCTGGCTTACTGGAGTATTTTTTCTAGGTGCAGTTTTTCTCTTTAGTTTAGGGCTCCTATCATTTTTCCCTTGCTGGTTATGCAGTAGGAGCCAAACATGTAGTTGTTGCTATAAGCTGTGGAGGCTTAAGCTGCCCTCATTGCACCAAGGACCAATGAAGCTTCTTCCAACTTTCTCTTTTGCCAGGGGTAGGGACAGAGTGACAGCCAATCCATATGCAGGCCTAGACTGTAGTTGCCCAGAGAGACTGATGAAGCTTCACATCCCTTTCTCCCCTGCCTGGGGCAGGGATGCAGCTGCAGGTGTGGGAGGAAATCTATGCAGTGCAGGTCCAAGATGACCATAGTTGCCCTGGTAAACTTCTGATTTTCAATCTATACCAGCTAAAGTTCCCTACAGTTACCTGTATAGTGTGGTGCAGGGCTCCTCAGCCTCAGCCCTGCCAGAGGCAGGGCTGAAACCTAGGCTAGGGCTACAGGCTAATCTGTGTGAAAGAAACTTGTTCCTGCCAACACTGAGAGTTTCAATCAGCCTGGCTTCCCCTCAGGCTGGAGGCAGTGTCAGAATGGTGGCAACTGGCCTCTTTTTGACTTGGGCTGGTTCTCACCCCAGCTGTTCCCTGGATTATCTCTTAGACAGCCAATTCTCCCAATCAGTAACCCAAAGCAGCAGTCAACCATCTCCTTATCCCCTGTTTCTGGGAAAGGGAGCTTCCAATTCCCATCACAGAACAGCTCCTGGGGTGGCTCATGCCGCCAGAGGAGGATAATCACCAACCTCCGCAACTTGGTTGGTAATTTCTCGGAGAGGCTGGCGCAGGTCCCCGCAGCTTCCTCCCTGCTGGAGGTGGCCCTGGGGCCTGGGCTAGAGCTGCAATATGATCTGGATAGGAAGAAGCCAGTCTCCACAGCAATGGGATTCTCAGGTGGCCCCGCTTCCCTTTGTGCCAGGTGCAGAGTTAAGATGGCGGCTCCCCGCCTCTTTCTGATCTGGACAGGCTCAAACCTTAGCTGTTCTCAGGATCATACTGTAGCCCCCTGAATTTCCTCATCGTAGTTGAAATTGGTGCTCAACTGTCTCTTCCTCCCCCATTTTGGGGAAGTAGAGCTTTCAATTACAGCCGCAGAACAGGTCCCGAGGTGGCCTGTGATTCCAGTGGAGAATGGGCACTGGCCTCTGTGGCGTGGAGTGCTCTTCTTACGAGTCTTCTCTGCAGATGGGCAGTCTCCTCCTTCCACTCCCCCAAGGACATTGCAAGATGTTCTTCTGGCCTCCTGGAGCCCCCAGACAGGCACTTTGGCTAGCTCCAGAGAGCTCTGGGTATTTGCTAACTGCCCTGTAGCATGAGCTGACTCTAGGAGCTCCTTATTCCACCACCATCTTGCTGGTTCTCCTCTTTAACCCATTGGTTTTTTAGGGTATGCTGTTTAAGTTCTACATATTTATAAATTTTCCAGTTTTCCTTCTGTTTTGAATTTCTGGCTTTACTCCATTGTGGTGCAAGAGATTACTTTTTATGACTTCAATATTTTTAAATTTGTTAGGGCTTCTCTTATACCTTAACATATGATCTTTCCTAGAGGAGGATGATCTGTGTACACTTGAAAAGAATGTTTATTCTGCTGTTATTGGATGAACTGCTCTTTATTTGTCAGTTAGATTTAGTTGCTTTTCAAGTCCTTATTTCCTTATTGATTTTCTGTTTAGATGTTCTATCTATTATTGAAATTGATATTCATTCTCCAATTGGTCAAGGGGGATGCACAACTAGGATTTCTCTGTTTATTACGAAGTTTAGCCTCTATTTACATAAGTACATTTAAATTTTTGAACCATACTAAATGGTACATACTACTGCTGCTACTATAAATACTAATAACCCCTTTAATTCAGGATTACATAGGCAGGTGACAAATAAGAGCTGGATGATGCTGAGTTATAGAAGTGGCTTTGAAAGAGTATCACTCAATCATGCCTAAAACAAAAGTAAACTGTTCTATTGCTAATGGAAAACATGGGGAAAATTGCCTGTCCTTCCCAGAAGGGGTGATCTAATAGTCCTCCTTACTTGTCAAGCCTTAGGTCCCACATTCTGTCCAAGTAGACATCTCGGCAGAATGTCTTCTTGCTGAGTAAGAGGGTAAAACTCTAATACAGTCTAGATGAATTTCCCATGATAGCCATTTTATTCATCCAAGGGTCAGAGCTTCCCAAAGCCTCAAGTTGGGTTTTCCTGTACTACCCAACTCATTAGTTCACCTTCAGCTTTCTTATTAAGCCCCCTGATTCACCAAAGGTGGTCAATCCCAGAGCTACTCTTAGTCACATTCATCAGTCTTGCACATCTTCCCTGTTTCAGTTATCCACTGAGGAGGTCTTACTAACCATTAATTTATTCATGGAAATAATTGAACAATTACCTTGTGCTTATCAGTCTACAAGGCCCTGGAGCTATAATATGAAACAAGTCCATTAACCTTCCCTGACAGGGCAGACAGTCTAGAGATAGCAGAAAGATCATTAAAAGGCAATTATCAGTGTAACTAGGGGGCAGTGGAAGTGTTCCACAGGATCATGCAGCGATGGATATAGGACATGTTAAATTACACCAAAAATGTATAAAAGTCTATAGGCTAAAATGTAAACTATAATGTAAAACATAAGGTAACTGAAAATTTAGAAAATTGTACAGTCTAAAATATAAACCATAAAGTAAACCAAAATAGAACCATGTTTGAAAGCTATGTTTCACTATCTGTACAACAGCTGCAGCAAATATAACATGAACATGTAAAAGATCATTGCTGGAGAAGGGGAAAAGAGTTTAATGTTGGATATATGGGAATCCTCTGTATTGTATATGTGAATTGCTGTGATCTAAAACTTTTGTAAAGACAAAATTAAAAATTATAAAGAAAGAAAAAAGAAAGAAAGGATGGAGACACTGAGGGAGAAATGAAAGAAATTGCCTTACCACTGTACATACAGGGGAACACCTATTGCAGTGATGAAATGCAAAACGTGGAAAACAAATCTTTATAACATTTTTCATTTTTAATACTCCAATTATTTTTACTTTATTTTAGTTTTTCTAAATTAATATGTATTCTATTCTAATCTTTAAACCCATCACTATATTTCATTGTCCTACTAATTGAATTCGGTAATATATTAGGCTTCATTTTTGAAGAGAGTTTTGGACCACAAAGAGGTTCAGCTATGGCAAGGAGAAACACTGGTGTGGGGTGATTGATGGGGGACACATGGTTGGGAGGGTGATCTCCATGACATGTATATAGGGTACATAAAAATGTTTGGATATGTGATGGATATTTTCATAGTAGTTATAGTTACAAAGGATAACTGAGGGAGTGCTGAGTTCCTAGCCAGGGGAGCTCTATCACATTCCCCGGTGGAACAGCAACAATCCCCCAAGTGCAATGACAAAGACCAACAAAGAAGAATGGTCCAACAATGAGGCCTTGATACTGATGACTATGTTTAAGAGCCTGTGTGCCTGAAATATGAACTAGGCCTAGAGTTGTACGGTGCCTAAGAGTTATCTCCTGAGAGCCTCCATGTTGCTCAAATGTGGCCGCTCTTTAAGCCAGACTCAGCATATAAAAGCATTACCTTCCCCCCAGCTTGGGATGTGACTCCCGGGGATGAGCCTCCCTGGAGCCAAGAGATTACTACAAAGCACTAGCTGGTAATGTAGCTAGAAAAAGACCTTGAATAAAAGGATCAACTCAGACCAGCAGAATATCCCAAACTAACACATGTAGGATCATGTGTTAAAAACTGCTTTTTTACCTTGAATAAAAGGGGGAAATGGAAAAGATAAATGAGTTTATATGGCTAAGAGTCTTCAAAAAAGAGTCGGGAGGTCATTAGAGGGGTCTCACTTACACATGCCTCAGCAGGACCCCAGAGACAGCCAAAGTAGATACAACCTGAGGGCTACGGAGTCTCAGGTTCTATGGTCATGGCAAGTGGCTCTGGAATTCAGTGCCATGTCAGTTGGCCCTACTTTGGAATTTGTGTCCCTGAGTGTATGGAGTTGGACTCAGATGTGACCTTTCTACACATGCCTCTTCTGTCACTTTTACTGAACCTGTGGTTGGTGCTAGGGTTGGTGTATATTCAGCAGACTTGAATCTCTGGACTAGCCATATGCCAGATGGGCCCTGAGCCTCAGCAGATTTGCAACTCCTACCCTCTGGTTCATAGGACTTATCCAGGCCAGCTAACAGGGAGGTGAAGATGGTCAACCACCACACCAGGAAACTGAGAGTGCCTACAACTGCAAGCAGGAGAATTGCATCCATTATCCATGTGGAATCTAAGTCCCCCCCTCTCGATATAGAGGTGGAGTGGACATCACCATCCCAGGGTTCACAGGATGGAGGAATAAAATATGGATTAAAGTGGAGTTACTGATATTCTACTATGGAACTATTGTGACTAGTAATGGAAGAAATTGTAGCATTAATGTGAAGTAAGTGGCCATGGTAGTTGCAAGGGTCAGGGAGAGGGAAGAAGAAATGTGATGTGAGGGCATTTTCAGGACTTGGACTTGTCTTGAATGATGTTGCAGGGACAGATGCTGGACATTATATATCCTGCCATAACCCACTGGGTGGAATGGGGGAGAGTGTAAACTACAGTGTGGACTGTTATCCATGTGGTGCGGCGGTGCTCTGGGGTGAGTTCGCCAAGTGCAATGAGTGTGCCGCGGTGGTGGTGGGGGGTTGTTGATGAGGGAGGAGCGGAGCGAGGAAGGTGGGGGGTATATGAGAACCTCTTTTTTTTTAATGTAACATTAAAAAAATAAATAAAGAGATCACGGGGGGAAATTCTTTGGGTCCAAATCCAAAAAAAAAAAAAAGGCAATTATAATATGAGGTTAGAAGAACTTGACCTGGCCAAAGAATAGCTTTCTGTTACTTTTAGAATAAAGACAGTACTGCTTACTAACTATAAGGCCCCACACAGTCAGACTCTAATACCATTCCAGCTTCATTTCATACCCTACTTGTTTTCTCCATTCTGGCCATAATAACAGTCTTTGGGTTCTGTTCCGATGTCACCATCCCTAAACTTTAGGAACTGTCCATAACCCAAAATCCTTTTCACTCTTCTTTCTGCCTGGTTAACCCTTACACTTATTTCAGAGCTCAACAGAGAGTTGATTCCTTAAAAAAGACTTCCTTGGCTTCCTCTACATAATGAATATTTGCCTTCTCTACTAAACTGTAAGCTCCACGTAGACAGGGATTAATTTTTTTCTGACATCATACCTGTGTATTTAACATACTTGTTTGCCATACAATAATAGTAGACAATTGATAATTATGTTTCATGAGTAAGTTAATGAATATTGAACCTGAAAATTAAAGGAAAACAGAATTTAGAATAAGAACAAGAGGGAACAGGCATTCCTTCACCTGTTGGAGTGACTTCTCCTCTTTCTTCACTGATTTTCTCACTAAAACTGGGCAAAGTTTAAAGAGGCAGTTTCTTTCAACCTAAACTTACAGAAGCCATATGGAGAAAAATGTTGATGTTTTACTGTCACAAGAACGAATTGAGACATGATAGCCAACAGCTGCAAAGTTTGGGGGGGAGGGAAGGTGAAACTTTGCTTATGGTTGAAGCATGTCCCCATTGTGCTAGTAGCAAGTCAAAACATGGCAAGTGATTCAGATCGTGCTCAGTTTGCATTTTGTAAAGTAAAACATTATCAGCTTCTTTTCGAGGGTTTTTTTAATCTCCAGTCTCTTTGGGATCATAATTTGGGTCACAGTCTGTATCAGTGATGACTTTTGTGTGGCACATCATCAAATGGTAGTTTATGGAAAAAGAAATTATGTTACTTCAGGCTCAAAAAAAAACAAAAAACAAAAAACCACTACACAAAGTATTTCATCCTTCAGACAGGATATCTTTCCTCCCAATTGTAGGAAAATGGATGCTCTCTCTCTGTGAAGGAGTATCCTAGACATTGTGTCCTGCCCAGTCCTTCTCATAACTTTTGACATATAGCCACCTCTATGCAATCACATCGTCTTTCCAAGACCTAAAGAACTGCCTGGCCACCTGACAGAATTGGGAGAATTGATAAATTGTTATTTTAGGCCACTATAGTTTTGGGGTGGTTTGTTATACAGCAATTGATGACTGATACAAATGTCATTTGTTTTTCTATTTTTATTACATTAGCCAGAATCTCCAGAACAATGTGAATGGTGATAGCAGACAATCAGCATGTCTATCAAAGTTTTAAATATACCTACCCTTAGACTCAGAGATTTGGAATCCATTTTATAAAATGTTTTTACATGTATAAAAAGATAGGAGCACAAAGGTTAATACTTCATTATTTGTAATAAAAAGTTGGAAACAAAATAACTAGCAGATAAATCTACATATAAATACTGCACACTTTATACTTAATGATGAAACTTCAAAGTATTATCATTTAAGTCAGGAACACTGTAAGATGTCTGTTATTATCATTCAGTATTTTTCTGGAAATTCTATCCCACATAATAAAATATAAGAGTAAATGCCATCTATAAAAATTGGATGAAAGGGGGAAAATTATTATTTGCAAGTAATACAATTCCATACTTAGAAAATCCAATGCAATCAACTATTAGAAAAATTAAGAGTTCAGTAAAATGACTAGAGTTAAGATAGACTTGCAAAATAATAGCTTTCCCAAATAGCAATAACCAATTAGAAATTCCTATTTACAATAGCAGCAAAAAAGTCTAACAAGATTTTCCCCAAATTAATTATAGTGTTTACCTCTGAGAAGAGTTCTTCCACTTCCAGGCCCTGCCCTGACTCAGGGTCTATCACAGGCAAGCTTGTTAAAGAAGTTTTTCTCCCTAAAAATGTAGGACTGTTCCTGAAAAGAACTTTGAAAATCAGATTTCTTCATCTTGTTACAATTATTTATAACGTTAAACACTGTTGAGAGCAGTGGTTCACAAACTTGGCTGCACATTGGCATTACCTCGGGAGCTTTAGAAATTCCTAGAAGGAAGCAGATGTGGCTCAGTGATAAGGACTCCACCTGCCACATGGGAGGACCCAGGTTCGATCTCTGGGGCCTCCTGGTGAAAAAGAAGAAGAAAAAGTGTGCCTTCACGGCAAGCCAGTGCCTGCATGGTGAGCCAAGTGCCTGAGCGGTGAGTCAAGTGCCCATGCAGTGAGCCAAGTTCCTGTGTGGTGAGCCAAGTGTCCATATAGGTGCCCACACAGCAAGCCAAGGGCCCATGTGGTGAGCCAAATGCCCACACGAGTGCCCACATGGGGAGACAGTGCCCATGCAGTGAGCCAGTGCCCATGAAGTGAGTCATGCAGCAAGATGATGATGCAACAAAAGAGATGAAAGGGAGAGTCAAGGTGAAGTGCAGTGGGAGAGGCAGAAAAAAAAAAAAGAAATACCTAGAGATCCTGATGAAATTGGTCTGGGATGTGGCCTGGTCATTGGAATGGTCTAGATCCCTGGACAAGAGCATCAGCATCACATGGGAACTGCATAGAAATGCCAGATCTCAGGCCACACTTTTGACCTATTGAATCAGTCTCCCCATTTTAACAAGATCCTCAGGTGGTTCCTATTCATCTCAGAGTTTGTAAAGGGTCATTCTAGGGCCAAAAGTAAATCAGAGCAAACACTTGTCTGCAACCTGCCCCCTTACTTCAGCTGCTAACAATCCCTACCTGTTGCTTGCACACCTCATCATCTAACCCTGGAAGCGATTGTTGTTTGAGGATGATTCATAGGTTCTAAAGGTCATGGGGGGATTTTCAAAAGCTACAGTGTTTTCCAACAATTTTACTCATTAATTCATTCTTGGTAAATCATTTTGTCAACATATTTATATTGAGTGCCTTCTATGTAAGTAGTATTGTGCTAGGTTCTGGAAATATCGTATGATTCTGGTCTCAGGGAGCTTACCTTCTAGTAGACAAGACACGCAAAACTCAAGTAAACAAACAAATTTACTTTTTAAAAATTGCAAGCCATGATGACTACCAAAAAGGAATCCAACCAAAGACTGAGATAAAGAATAAAAGGGGCACTCGCAGCCTCCTTCAACGTGGCCAGGTATAGCCTCTCTGATGAGGCAGGGTTTAATCTGAGACCTAAGCATGAGAAGTAACCATAAGAAGAACATGGGGGAGGAGCAGTCTAGGCAGACGGCACAGCTTGGGCAAAGGTCCTAAGGTGAGCAAGTACTGGGTGTTCTAGAAACAAATGAGACCAGTGTGGCTGAACCAGAGCGATCAAGGAGAGAAGCAGTTCACAGGATTATAGGAGAAACAGGGACAGCTCAGTAAGTACAAATGGAAACCTTTGAATGTTTCTAAGTTAGGTCAATAAGGGGACTTTATTAATATCCTAGAAGCCTCCCTCTGGCTGCTGCACAGAGAACTGGCCAAAGGTTACCGATATCCAGGCTGCTTAAGTTCAAAGGGCAGGGCCGTACCTTTCCTAGGAGCCAGATGCTGTGATTTGTGAACTTGTTCACATTTTCAAAGGGAAATTTAGCTGCTTTATTTTTTAAACACAAAATTAAACAAATGAAAGTAAAAAGCTTGGACTCTCTAGAGCTCTTTCCCCGTTGGAGACAGACAAATAGGAAATAGATATTTAGAAAACATGTATCCATTTACCTGCAAACCAAGGGGCCGAAATGCTGGTTAAAAACCTTGTGGAACAGCACTATTCACAAGAGCCAAAAGGTGGAAACATTCCAAATGCCCATCAGCAGATGAGTGGATAAACAAAAGGTGGTTCATCCCATACAACGGTATATTATTCAGTCATAAAAAGGAATGAAGTTCTGACACATGCTACAACATGGATGAATCTTGAAAACATTATTCTGTATGCAGACACAAAAGGACAAATATTATATGATTTCATTTTTATGAAATATCCAAAATCTTCAGAGAAAGAAGCAGATGGGTGGTTGTTATGAACTGGGAGGAGGAGAGAATGGGGAGTGGCTGCTAATGAGTATGGGGTAATGAAATGATCTGAAACTAGATAGTGGTGATGGTTGCACAATGTTGTGTGTATACTAAATGCTACTGCATTGAACATCTAAAAATGGCTAAAATGGTAACATTTATGTTGTGTGTATATTAACCACAATAATTTTTTAAAATTACTGTATGACTACAAAATATGCCTACTCTTTTCCTCTTTATCTGTCAGAAATGTTTCCAGAAGATGAAATATATTCATTCATAGTTTTTATCTGAACTATTTAAAATACATTGAGGCTAGGTATTGTTTTTCATGGTGGATAATTGGGGGATCTGACCAATGGACATTTCTTTTTTTTTTTTTTTTTTTTATATTTATACGTGTATCTTTTTTTTTTTTCATTCACATTTTTTTTATTGACTTTGTAATAATATTACATCAAAAATATATATGTGAGGTCCCATTCAACCCCACTACCCCACCCCCCCCTCTCCCCCCCCCCAACAACACTCGTTCCCATCATCATGACACATCCATTGGATTTGGTAAGTACATCTTTGGGCACCTCCGCACCTCATAGTCAATGGTCCACATCATGGCCCATACTCTCCTCCATTCCATCCAGTGGGCCCTGTGAGGATTTACAATGTCTGGTGATTGCCTCTGAAGCACCATCCAGGGCAGCTCCATGTCCCAAAGACACCTCCACCTCTCATCTCTTCCTGCCTTTCCCCATACCCATCGTCCACCAGGTCCACTTTTCTCAATCCAATACCACCTCTTCTATGTGGACATTGGATTGGTTGTGTCCATTGCACCTCTATGTCAAGAGGAGGCTCAAATTCCACATGGATGCTAGATGCAATCCTCCCATTTTCAGTTGTAATCACTCTAGGCTCCATGGTGTGGTGATTGTCCTTCTTCAACTCCATCTTAGCTGAGTGTGGTAAGTCCAATAAATCAGATTGTAGGTGCTGGAGTCTGTTGAGGCTCAGGACCTGGCTATCACATTGTCAGTCCAGAGATTCAAATCCCCTAAATATATCTTAAATCCCAACGTTAACTGCACCTCCAGCACATTAGCATGAAAGTCTTATGAAGGGAGATCCCATCTGAGTCCAGATTCATCACACATAAACACCATTTCCAAAGAGGGGCCATCTGCCCTGGTAGTTAACCCCATCGGCCATGGCCATAACTCTCATGGGTCTCTTTAGCCTTCAAAGGAACCAATATCTGGGGGTTGTATCTGCTTTATCTGTCTCTCTGACTCTGCCATATGACCCAGCAATACCACTGCTGGGTATATACCCAGCAGAACTGAAAACAAGGACACAAACCGATATATGTACACCAATGTTCATAGCAGCATTGTTCACTATTGCCAAAAGTTGGAATCAACCCAAATGCCCATCAACAGATGAGTGGATCAATAAAATGAGGTATATACACACAATGGAATACTACTCGGCTGTAAGAACAAACACACTACAAACACATGTGATAACATGGATGAATCTTGAGAACCTTATGTTGAGTGAAGCAACCCAGACATTGAAGGACAAATACTACATGACCTCAATGATATGAAATAAACAAGCTGCCCTAGATAGCAAGAGACTGAACGATAGGCTTACAGGAAATCGGAGGGTGGAGGAAGGATATGAGCCGATGTCTGCAGGGGGGGAATTTAAGAGGACATTTCTTATTCTAAGGGCTCAAAAACAACCTTATTTTTAAGCGTCCATTCTCAATTTTTGTTTAGTCAAAAATAAAGCTATAGTTCTCAAACATCAACCCTCAAAAAGAAGTCAGTGTAGTATTTGCTTATATTAAATCTTCCCCTAAGTTTCCTTAGATTTTCTCCAAGTTTCCTCAAAGATTATTCACAATAGTTCAAGAATCATTTTAAGCTGGTGAGTTTTGATATTGGCCAGCAATCTAACTCATTTAGAGCAGCAAATATTCTTCAATCTACTCATCAAGCATGGGATTCCATCTCCTGCTAGAAATCATGCTCTTTCCAACCTAAAGATTGTGTTCCTCCAAGAGGTAATATAGGGACAAATTAGAAATTATGTTCCATCCTCATTTTTAATCTTTCCTTAACATTATATTTTCCACCTCAAACAATGGAAATATCCATTCTCTTTTTTCAGATTCTTATTGTTTCTGTAAGTCCATATTGACACATTTGCAATTAATTATGTAAGCATCCACCCATCTCCTGTGCTGTCTTGCTCTCTCTCCCACCCACTTCCTACCCAAAAATAATATCTTTTTCCCCTAGTTAAAATATTGTTGGGAAAAGCAGATGTGGCTCAAGCAATTGGGCTTCCATCTACCACATGGAAAGACCCAGGTTTGATCCCCAAGGCCTCCTGGTAAAGGCGTACCCGGCAGCCAGGGTAAGCCAGGCCTGGGGGGTTGAAAGACACAGCAAGTTGATGATGCAACAAAAGAGAGACGCAGGGGAGAGTCAAGGTGAGATGTGACAGAAACCAGAAACTTAGGTGGTACAAGCGACAGCATACTTCTTTCACACACTGAAGTCCCCAGGATCAAATCCTGATGAAGCCTAGAGGAGAAAACAAGAAGACAAAAAAAAAGAGACACAGAAGATCACACAGCAAATGGACACAGACAGCAAACAGCAGGGTGGGGGATGAGGGAGAAAAAAAATAAAAGCAGCAAATTCTGCATCCATAAAAAATTTTTTTTATTAATATCATTGTATTTTACTGTCTGATTTTCATTTTCTCAGGCTCTTCATTCCCCCCTATGCTACCATAGCAGTTTGATATTGTTTATGAATTCCAAAAATAGATATTGGATTATGTTTATCAACTGTTCTGGGCATATTAGATTGTATTGGATTCAGAGGTTTCACTTTTACTTGATTAAATAATGATTAAAGCTTTGATTGGGCCACTTCAGTAGGATGTTGAGTTCCCACCGCCTAGGTGGTCAGCGACCCACAGAGAAAACAACAAGGCACAGGAGTTAGCTGGAGTTTTGAGCTGGAGCCCAGGAAGCAAACACACAGGAGAGAGCAGAGCAGCTGAGCCTGGAGAGAAACAAGCCCCAGGAGAGAGACAAAGTCTAAAGAGCCTGATGGTCTACTGCTGATATTGGAAGAAGCTAGGATCATGGAGCCTTACGAGGAAGATAGCAGCTAAACCAAGAGGGAAATGAACCCTGGGAGAGAGATGAGACTTATCCTAGCTTGCAGCTGATATTGGAGGAAGTTGGGACCACGGGGGCTTAAGAGGAAGAGAAAGGCTGAATGTCAGCAGCCATCTTGCTCCAACAAGTGGCAACAAACTTTGGTGAGGGAAGTAACTTATGCTTTCTGACCTGATAACTGCAGGCTTCTACCCCAAATAAATACCCTTTATAGAAGCCAACAGATTTCTGGCTTTGACTGACAAAACAGCTACCTTCCTTACTTAGTCATTTATTCATTCAAGAAAAATATATTGAGCAATTACTACCTGCCATCAATGTAGTATGCCAGGAGATCTCAAAGACTGAAAGATCCCTTCTTTAAAAGCTTACTGTCTAAGGGGGAAATAAACACATAAACAACTAAGAAACACTGAGCAATGTGAGATATTTGAAGAATAAGCAAAGTGCTGAGGAAGTGGGCATATGCAAGCAAATGATTATAGTGATAACCCACTAAATTTAAGGGAGGTAAGAACAGTGAAGACCCAAGGGGAAGCAAGAGGTGAAGGCACTGAAAAGACAGTAGGGTCATTCTCAGTAATGTGCTGGAGTCGACATGTTGGCTTGGGAGAGCCACATCTTTTCCCAACTCTGTCTTCAGTGAAGTCAAGTGGGTACTTTAAACTGGGTGTGGTGGAAGTATTTACACAACAGAAATTCACAAATGCTACAAATCAAGATTATGTTTTGTCTGTTGGAATCAGAAAGCCAATTGTTAAACATTTACCATTATATCACAGAATCAATGTACTGGAGGAGCTGTTGCAGTTTTTAAAAAATAGTTGGGATCATTGTTCTAAATGGAGTGAGCTGAGAAGCTAGGATGAGGAGGTCAGGGAGTGGGATGCTGACAATGAGATTTTGGCAACTGGTCCAAAATTTCTGCTCTTTACACCCCACACCCTCCTCACCACACCCTCACTTTGTTACATTTCTCTTGGCTCTGGTTTGCTCCTCTCCACCTGTTCCAAAGCTTTTATGTCCCAGTTTCTTTTCCAGGAATGTTTCTTCCACTCTACCCCCAAAATTAACTGAAATCTAAGATGATAACCCTTATGATTTTTAACACTTTGAAATTGATTTCTGCATTTGGGCAGAATTCCTCTGACCAGACTCCCGCACAGAGGTCTAAGCAAACTCATTTGTAAAAGGGACTTTCTTTAGAACCCCCTAATTTGACAACAAATAACTGAACTAAGCTTAACAATACAGAGGGAGATGAGAGAAAGGGTGCACATGGTGGCTTCTAAGTGATTACAGCAGGACCAGTCAAATCAGTCCAAAGAGTATATATATTAAAAAACTGGCATACACCTCTGTTGATAATCTAAGTGAACTCACTACCTGTGAAGCACATCACTAATTAAAAATTATTGCACAGTTGCAAAATATACTGTGCATGAAAGAATAAGAATATCAAATCCAATGCCTTGCATTAGCACTTGTCCTGGTATCTGATATTTCACTAATTTTCACATACTTCTTTGTGCCCATGGGCATTCAGAAATATTTTCTTTCTGCTTATAAATATGTCAAGCAATCCCTTCTGTTGCTTTGAGAATGTACAGCTGTTAAGTAAGGGCTAGTTCCAGAAAATGGCCCTATAGGGTGAAAAGAACTACATTCAGACTTTATCAACCATCTGGAGTCGGAAGCTGCTTTAGTGTCCTAATGTCTCTTACTGGATTTCTACAAAGTAGGAACATTTCTAGTAAAAAAAAAAAACATTGGCATGGATGTCATTGAAAGATGCTCCGACCTGCAGAAACGTTTGTGCTCACTGAAGAAAGCTCAGTCTTTGCTGCAGCCATGTTTACAGGCTTAGCAAATGACCCTCCTTTAGCCCATTCAACAAGCATTTACAGGAATTTACAGTCTTACAGGGACTTCATGTTGGGTCACAGTTACTGCTGATACAGTCATCTTCCCTGCTTCCCGTTCTTTATTTCAGATCAACAAGGAAAGGCCCTGGAGAGGTACTCTGTCCACTACATCAGGGTTCTTAACCTTTGTTGTTCCATAGACTTTGCCAGTCAGATGAAAACCATAAACCCCTTCTCAAAATGTAGTGGCAGATAGTTTTATGACACTCAACATCAGCATGTCTTTAAATTTTCAGATTATTCAAAATTACACTTTACAACTTTCCATAATTTCAATACCTGATAACTTAACACGGCTCAACGTCAGTTCAAATGATCATTTTCAGCAAACATTTGAGTTTCCCCACAGCATCACAAAACCATCTCCACCATCCTTACCAGCTTTTTTGCAGGCAATTATCCATTGCACTCAGATAAATACATCAAAATAAAAATCATACTATGTCCACATTACACTGTGTATTATTTAATAAATATATCACACCTGCACTATATCCCCACAAAAATACTGTTTTTAATTGTATAAAATAAAATTACAAAGGAAATCAGTTACATATATTGAAAAAAAGTTACTAAAATAAAAAACATATGATATAATGCTTTACATATGTGCTTTCTTAACACATTCAATAATAATCCAATACATTAAAAATATAGGAAATTTAAAGTTAAAATTTATTTTTTAAAGATATGCTAGTGTGCAGATTATTGTTGTTCATCTTGAACAAGAACATTAAACTGTGAGGTAGTATTTGACAAAGCAACACACATATCATGTTGGACATCTAATTGAGTTCAGTTTTTTGTTTTCATTATTACAAGTCCCACATCACAAAGATATTTTGTTGTAAATGAAATCAAAGCTTCCATAGCTCACTTTACAAGACAAGGAAAGGCTTCTTTCAGGGAACACCAGAATTCTCCAAGGCTTTTGAATTAAACCCCTTTGTAACAGGTTTTTTTTTTTCCTAGGATCAATGAGTTCATCTTTGGTATGTCAACATCTTCAATACAGTTTATATCAGGAAAAAAAAAGGATTGTGGATCCATGTTTCCACTTTCATACCATGAAGATAGAAATAACTTTTAAAAGAGTTGTTATGTTTCTAAGTGTTTGCAGATATCTCTTTTTTTAAAAATGGCAGAGAATTTTGTACTTCAATTCCATCTTGATAAAGCACTTCCTCAAACATTGGAAAGTTTGGTGGCCTCTACTCTCTTCTTCCATATTGGTAACTTAGCCAAGAAAGCTTGTAATATTTCGGTTGCATCCATAATGGTAACTTTGCAAACTTGAATGGAAAGATTTATCTCATTCATATAGTAAACGTTCTAAGAGTAGATTTTCTTTATCTTTCAGAAAAAAGTGAAACTTCTACCCTTAGGTCAAATAAACGCTTCAAGGCTTGTCCTCTTGAAAGGCATCATACTTCTGTGTGGTAGAGAAGGACTTCATATTCTGTTCCTATTTCTTGACAAAATCTTTTAAAATATGATGATTCAGAGAACTTTTTTTATAAAGTTGATAACTTTTATGGCTGTTGACAAAACTTCTTTCAGGGTTGTTGGAAGAGTCTTTGTTACCAGGGGATGCCTGTGAAAAAAGCAATGAGTGACAATGATTTGAGGAGCTTCTTTTTTTACTAAAGTAGGAAAACCAGATGTATTACCAAGTATCACAGAAGCTCCAATACTTTGACTTTTTACCATTTTGGAATCGTCTATGACCTTCATAGTTTTCAAAAGAGACTCACAAAATAAGAATTCTTCTTTAATGGCATCAGCATGCACATAGCAAACAAAAACACAAGACTTGACTGCATTAAGAGATGGCTGTAGTTTCATCCAATTGCACAGTGAAGGGGAATGGCAAGGCTGCCAGTTCCTGGATGACCTGTTTTAAAACAGTAAAAGACATTTCAACTATTGTAGAATATATTACATCATTTGACAAGGAAACTGCTTCCAGTTTCTTCCTCTGTTTGAGTCCACACACCAATTGACAATTTCCAGTACACAAGGCTTTACTAAAGTGTCTCCAATAGTGTAGGACTTCTTTTGCTTGCAATCCGGTAAACAATTTTGTAGGATGTTTCAAGCAGAGGCCTTCCTGAAATGGCAAATCAAGTTTTGGAAGCATCCCTTCTTTTTAAAATTGAGGTTTTTTTTTGAACGAAAAAAAAATTGCATCTTTAGATGGATTCTCAACATGGACAGACAAAAGATAGTCTTTCAGTTTTGCTGGCTTCTTCCGTTCACAAGAATCTTTCTGCACAAAAAACTGCAGTTTTTTAGTTCTGTCATATTCATTAATACAAGTAAAACCAAATAATACATAATTTTCATCTTACTTCCTTTTCAGTTTTTTAGTTCTGTCATATTCATTAATACAAGTAAAACCAAATAATACATAATTTTCATCTTACTTCCTTTTCTTCGACATTTCAACTTAAATTGGGTCTGTAAAATAAAATACATAATTTAATTGACAGTTTTAACACCCAGTGTTTTGTAAGGTTTTTAAGTAATTTGTTTGATAAATATGCTTATAAATAAATAATTTTTAACTCTCAGATAGACACATGGGTTACAGCTGTAGATCAGGATTCATGTCCTTTCTGGAATTCAGTGTCTTTCCTGGAATTGCACGTAAAGTTGCATGGATTTCAGAACCTTCCTAGAAACCCAGCAGCAAAAGAAACACTTAAAATGCCTGGGGACGTTTGCAGACATCACTAGGATCACAGACGGTTATACTACGCAACATCAGCAATTAAAAGACATAAACGTCATTGCACTTGGGGGATTGTTGCTGTTCCATTGGGGAATGTGATAGAGCTCCTCTGGCTAGGAACTCAGCACTCACTCAGTTTTCGTTTTTAACTGAAACCACTATGAAAATATCCAAATATTTTTATGTACCCTGTACACATGTCCTGGAGAACTCCTTCCCAACCATGTGCCCCCTATCAATAACAGCCCACACCAGTGTTCCTTCCCGCCATAGTTGAACCTCTCCGTAGTCCAAAATTTCTTTAAAAAGGAAGTCTTATGTATTGCCAGGTTCCATTAATAGTAAAATGGAATACAGGGATGGGTTTAAAAGTTAGACATAGAATACTTAGTAATTTTTAAAAATTAAATAAAGGAAAAATAAATTGGGATATCAAAACATGAAAAAATGAGAAAACTTTGTCTTTGACATTTTGCCTTTCATCACTGCTATAGGTGTTGCCCTGTATGCACAATGGCAAGGCAATTTCTTCCATTTCTTCCTCAGTGTCTACATCCTTTCTATTTTTTTTTCTAATTATTAAGTTTGTCTTCACGTAAGTTTTAGATCACAGTAATTCACATATACAATATATGGCACTCCCACATATCCAACATCAAACCCTTTGTCCCTTCCCTAGCAATGATCTTTTTACGTGTTCATAGTATATTTGCTGCAGCTGATGTACAGATATTGAAACAGTAGCTTTCAAACATGGTTCCATTTGTGTTTACATTATGGTTTATATTTTAGACTATACAATTTTCTAAATTTTTAGTTATCTTAGCAAAGACCAATAAAGATGGATGGTCCAACAATGAGCCCTTGATATTGATGGCTATGATTATAAGCCTGTGTGCCTGAAATATGAACTAGGTCTAGAGCACAGGGTGCCTAAGAGTTACCTCCTGAGAGCTTCCATGTAGCTCAAATGTGGCCACTCTCTTAGCCAAACTCAGCATGTAAATGCATTACCTTCCCCCCAGCATGGGACATGACTCCTGGGGATGAGCCTCCCTGACACTGAGGGATTACTACCAAGCACCAGCTGATGATGTAACTAGAAAAAGACCTTGAATAAAAGGGTCAACTCAGTCCAGCAGAATATCTCAGCCTACATGTAATATCAGGTGTTAAAAACTGCTTTTTGACTTTGGATAAAAGGGGGAAATGGAAAGGACAAATGAGTTTATATGGCTATGAGTCTCCAAAAAAGAGTCAGGAGGTCATCAGAGGGGTAATGCTTACAAACGCCTCAGCAGGTTAGCAGAGACAGCCAAAGTAGATAGAAACCCAGGTACTGGTTCTCCTGAGGAATACAGAGACCCACAGGTTCTGTGATCATGGCAGATGGTTCTGGAGTTCAGAGCCAGGTCAGTTGGCCCTACACTGAGTGTGATGGAGTTGGTCTCAGATATGACCTTTCTACACATGCCTCTTCTGTTACTATTACCGGACCTGTGGTTGGTGTTTGGGTTGGTGTATACTTACTTAGGAGACCTGAATCTCTGGACTATCCATGTGACAGCTGGGCCCTGAGCCTCAGCAGACTTGCAATTCCTACCCTCTGGTTTATTGGACTTACCCTGGCCAGCTAACAGGAAAGTGAAGAAGATCAACCACCACACCAGGAAGCCAAGAGTGCCTACAACTGCAAGCAGGAGAATTGCATTTATTATCCATATGGAATCTAAGCCCCTCTTGATGTAGAGGGGGACTGGACATAACCATTCCAGGGTCCACAATATGGAGGAATAGAGTATGGATTAGAGTGGACTTACTGGTGTTCTGCTGGGGAACTATTGTGATCAGTAAGGGAAGAAATTGTAATATTGATGTGGAGAAAGTGGCCACGGTAGCTGCTGATGATAGGGAGAGGGAAGAAGAAATATGATGTGGGGGCATTTTCAGGATTTGGAGTTGTCCTGGGTGGTGCTGCAGGGACAGATGCTGGACATTGTGTGTCCTGCCATGGCCCACTGGGTGAACTGGGGGAGAGTGTAAACTACAAAGTAGACCACTGCCCATGTGGTGCAGCAGTGCTCCAAAATATATTCACCAAGTGCAGTGAATGTGCCACGATGATGGAAGAGGTTGTTGATGTGGGAGGAGTGGGGTAGGGGGAATGAGGGGTATATGGGGACCTCATATTTTTTTGAATGTAACATTTAAAAGAAAATAAAGAAGAAGAAGAAAAAGAAAAAGAAAAAAATACATAAACGTCAATTGCATAGATCAACAAATTCAGTGTGTGTGCGTAATTTACACTTGTAGCCGGCCTGTCTACTCATGTTAAAAGTAACCTACTTATGAAGTTATGAATTCTCATTTAAACTGACCAGTTTTGTAAAATTTTAACAAACAATTGTAGACAGGGAAACACTTCAATGTAACCCAATCACTGGGCAACCAAAATGATAATGCTCCACTTCACCATTTGGTAGCTGAATAACTACTTTAGGGGCTGAGTTGCCAGCACAGATTAGGTAACAAATAGATTTTTCTGGCTGGCAGGAAAAGTATCCACTTTTTCTCTGCTCAACAAAAGCAGCCGTGTTGTCTAGATAAAGTGTACAAGCATCTTTGTTGCATAAGACAAATTTGACCTGTCATTTTTCATGTTTTGGTTATTAATTATAGCATCATAACTGTGTTTCTTTTATATGATTGGCTAACTAAAAATGTGGCTGATGTCATAATTAACAAATTTTCAACACAAGTGGCTTGGTCGAAATTGCTAATAATCACTCAGCACATGTTGAATGTGTTATGCATTGCAGGTGTGTTTTATTTTGTGAGGTTACATTTTTCACTTTGTGTCTTTTTATTTTTTATCATAGTTACATGATGAATTGATTAAAACTGTGCTGAGTGAAATTTTCAACATCTATAACTTGTACCTACCCTGTAATTTATCCTCGAAAAGTGGGGTCCCTTACTTCAAAAGATCAAAGACACTGCTCATGAGATCTCCTACTGTGTGTTACCTATTTCTGTGTTGCCAGATAGTTGGCCAACTATATCACACAATGTTTGTACATAGCAGGACTGTGATCACATATGAACTAGCATCGGGTCTAACAACTACCACAATTTTGAAGATTTTTCGAGATATTCAACAACTATATAAGTGAAGGAAATGCTACATTTCAGTTATAGGTCAGAAAAAATAAATTGATTTTTTTTCAATTCAAGCTCACAGACCCCCTGAAATCTTTCCACAGACTGCTTGGGGTTCCATAGACCCCTGATTAGGAACCCCTGCTCTACATCAGGAAATTCTGATTCTACCTAATAGAAAAGAAACTTGCAGTGTGGTACTTTTAACTCTTTCAACCGTACCTCCTCTATCCCACTACTAAGAGTACCTTGAGAGAGGTAGAAAACACAAATTCTAATGTTACAACTGAATTATTTCATTCCTTTTCCTTAACAATGCAAATACATTTACATAAATAACCTGGTCTATTAAGAATTTCAATTATTACCATACATGTAGATGGTGTCATTAGTTTAAAATAAAAATGCAATTATAAAAAAATCTTTTCTGTGTAATTTTAGAGAAGTAAAGATGTCAAATATTATGCTTTGATTTATTTGGCTCTGGTGATTTACAATACTGTTTTATGTGTAAGATGTTTATGTATGTTCTGAGCATTGTTCATTATGAAATAGATTTCTATAGACATAACAAATAGGTAATTACCTGTAACAATGTATCATTTGGAATATTTTCAACTTCATATAGTAGAAAAGCCCAATTTACCTGGATTAAATAAAAAGGAAAATCAGCTATCTCACGTGACAAGTCCTGAGGTTGCATAGCTCCAAAATTTGTTGATTCAAATGATGTCACATCAAAAAAAGATTATTTTCATCTTTCTGTCCTGCATCCTTTCCATCCCAGCTGTGTCTCTGGTATCTTCACCCATGATCAGAAGGTGCCTGCTACTGCTCTAGTCATCATGTCCACACAGAGCAATCTCTAGCAGACAAAGGACTTACCTTACATATATGTCCCTATAAGAATGAGGAAATATCTTCTAGAAGCTTCCATCCAATCACCTTTCATGTCTCATTGGTCAGAACTGGGACACATGTCCTACCTTAAAGCAGTTTACCCTTAAGTCATGAGTAGGAGGTTCCCCTAGAACTCAAAATCAGTATCTTCCAGCAAGTAAAAATGTTTGCACAAAATCAGCAAAACTCTGTAGTGATGGAGTTGTCCCAGACTCTATCCTCTGTTGTCTTTTATTTTCACTCTGTTCAGATTGCATGATTTTATATCTTTCCCTGCTACTTATTTACCAATGACACAAATTTACATCTGCAGCCCATGATTATAGCCCTTGCTTTAGAATCAAAATTCGAACTGCAGACTTCAAAAACTCAACATATAAATGAAGTTAATTACCTTCTCTCTGATATGTGGTCTGCAGCCAATATTATTTATCACTACTCATAAATTAACTATAGCTATTTTGCCAAGCTACATAATTTCATTTATCAACCTTACCTCTCCTTAAACATTTATTTGATTTCCAAAATGATTTCTCCCTATTCAGTTCATCCTCCATTGTTATTAGAATTACCATCTTCAAACCAGAGAAAATAAATCAGTGTCCTTCTTAAGAGTTCTGTGTAATCTCAATTGTCTACAAGAAGAAAAGACATTACCTTAAGACACTTCACAATTTATTCCTAGCCAGCACAGCCTTGTCTTCCAATCCTTCCAACAAGCACACACTAAGCTCCTGGGCATTGAACTTCACACCATACTCTGGATATGTCAAGTCTTATATGAGACTTGTGCTTATATAAAATATAGTTTTCACAATCTTAAATCCTTTTGCTCAATTCTAAAAGAACATTTTCAAAAACAATATTAGTTAAAAACTTCAACTATTAAATTGGCAAAGCTTTAGAATCTGTACTTACAAATATTGGTAAGAATTAATTGAAATATGTATTCTCCTACATGTCTGGGTGGGAGTGGTGCTTGATAGAACACTGTTGAAAAGCAATTTAAAAATATGTGTCAAGAGACTTGATTCTTTTCATTATCCTTTAATCTGATCATTTAACTTATGGGGATATATTCTAAGAAAATAATCTACAGCACATAAATTTTACATGTAAATATGCCCATTAAAATATTAATATATCAGAACTCAGAAACAACCTAAGTGTGCTACCAGAGGGAAATAATTAGATAAATTATTGTAATTTTATTTCTTTTAATATCATTTACTCAAAGAGGACTTCCCAAGTCTCCCTGGCAGTCTTCCCAGTCCTGATGGTTCCATGGCCCCATGTCCATGTCCTTGTTACAGCACCGTTCACTTGGTATTGCACTTAGTTTTATAAGTGGTCATTCCCATGAGACTGTGACCTTTCCAGAAGTACATCATATTCACTTTCAGAGCCCCACTGCCTAGCACAGTGCCTGGCACCTAGTAGGTGCTCACTGCAAGTAAATATACAACTTTTACTGGAGAACATTTGGCTGGTATGTGACTCTTTCCAAAAGGGCAGTATTGGCTGTTGTGTCATGTTGTTTGAGATTATAGAGTTTTTACATTCATCAACTTGATAGACCAAATTTAATATTGTCTTTGCAGTCTTTGTGTTCCTCATCTATTTTTACCAGTAGATGTTTAATTATGCTAATACAAGTATCTAAAGGATCGCAGTAAAATTTTTCTGTAAATGGGATTTAAAGACCAGTTTTTGTATTGCAACTTTAGTCGGATGCCTAAGGTGGGTTTACTATTGTCATTCCTGGGATCTAGCAGAAATTTTAATTCCAATCCAACCATGCCATCCCATAGGTATCAAATTCAGTTTGCTTCCAGCTGTTGTTTTAGAGCTGAATGTTTCTCTCTGAATGTTAAAAGGAGACCAAGTACTCCCAGAAGTCCATTGATTCTGTGTAAATGACTTACCTGGTGACCATAACTTAGGCCTTAAATTATCTTATATATCACAAGATGCAGAACACTTTATGTTAATGATGAGTTTGTTTATTCTAATTCTCAATTCTAAAGACTATTTGAGGTCTGGGGCTATGTCTATTCCTCTAAATGTAGTCTCAAATATCTACTAGAATGTTCTGCATTTTGAGAGACTTTACCTGACTGACTGGTAATTGTTAAATATGGATAACATTTAAAGTAATTATAGATCATATTTATAGTACTTTAGAGTTCACTAAGCACCTGCACAAAATACAGAGAAAGAAATAAGATTATACACGCCAACATTTCCGGAAAAATCTGGCAGATAACAATGCAATGTTTATATACATTTGGATTTACTTTTTATTAAGATTTATACCTCTTTTTATGATGAAAAGGAAAGTAAAAATAAATGATAAACCCTATGATTTCAATCAAAAAGAGTAATAGTAATTGTTTTTCTTGTCTACACATTTGTTTTAGTTTTCTAGGCTGCTCAAGTAAGCACCATGAATTGAGAATTTATGAGCTTAGAGTTTTGAGGCTAAAAGAAAGTCCAAATCAACATGTCATCGAGGCAATGCTTTCTCCCTGAAGACTGTGGCATTCTGAGGTTGGCTGCTGGCACTCTGTGGCTCCTTTGCCACACGGCAAGGCTCATAGTAGCACCCTGGTCTCTCCCTTCTCTTCGAGGTTCCATCAATATCCAGCTCCTTGTTTCCTGTGGCTTTCTCTTCTCCATTGGTCTGAATTTTATTCCACTTATAAAGGACTACAGTAATAAGATTAAGACCCATCCTGTGAGGTAGGCCACACCTTAACTGAAGTAACCTAAGCAAATTTCCTACTTACAATGGGTTCACACCAACAGGAAAGGATTATATTTTAAAACATGTTTTCCTATGTTACATACAACTTCAAACCACCACAACTTTACTATAACAGTAAAGGCATGTTATATCAAATTACAAAGGATTTTGGAAATTACAATTCTGTGTTTTCTCAGCACAAAATAATGTTAAAAGGCCTTACACAGAGTTCCAGTTGACAAAGATGGCAGTTTAAGACATTTCAAGATGATATTCCTCCACAGAAACTTTCAACCAGCCAAACCTGACAGAGTCATCATCCTCAGAAGTCCAGACAACATTGAAGGGTTTTAGTAACAGGGAGAGTGTCAAATAAAGAAAACGCAGCTTTAATAAATAATAGGAGAAGCTCATGAAGTTTTGCTGGCTTCTCCCCCACTCCCCTGTAGTGCAGTGTGGAGATAGCCTGTGCCACCATTGTGGGTCTCTGGCCTTTTCCAGAGGGAGCAAAGTAACTCCTATGCATATACTGCACTACTGCTATGTCAGTGTCAAGTCTATTAGGTGGCAGCCTGAAAGCTTGAACCAAGAAATTCATCTCTGGCTCACCTTCCCAGAACTTGCCCTACAGGTAAAAGCAGCTTGTCAATAGCTAAAGCAGTGTAAGAAAGAATTAATTCAAAGCAGTCTTGGACAAAGAATTACCTTAGTCATACAATAGAACACCCAGAAGGGGGAGAAAGTAGAAGGGATATTTGAATAACTGTAAACAGGGGAATACTTAAGGCCACAAGCAACTACAAACACAGCACAAGTTACAGGCTCAGAAAAAATATATAATTGGAGAGGGCATTGCATCTAACTTTTGCATCAGGCTCATCTTGTTGATAGGAGGAATGAATTTTGAAGGAAAGCACCAGCCAACATAGAACCAGTTTGCATAGATGTGAAGGTTGTTTTTGCATGGGTTTATTTGTTTTTGTCAGTTCCCAGAACTCAGGGAAATCTGTCATACAACTAGCTAGATACAAATTTAAGGAACAAACAGTTCAGGTACTAAATCCCAGGATTAACACTTTAAAATATTGAAATATACAGCATATAATAAAATATTATAAGATAGAGAAACAGGAAGTGATGGCTCATTCTAAGGACCAAGATAAAAATCAGAAACCATCAACAGAAAGACCAGACTGTGGACATACTTGACAAAGATTTTTTTAAATTATCCTCAATATGTTCAAGGAGACAAAGGAAAACATGGAGAACAAATGAAAGGATATGAGGAAAACAATGAATGAACAAAAATGAGAATCTCAAAAAAGAGACAGAAATTTTTTAATCAAGAAACAAACAGAAACATAAGAGCAGGAGAAGAAAATAAATGAAATGAAAAATTCCCTAGAGGATTTCAACAGCAGATTGGAGCTGGCAGTAGAAAATAATCAGTGATGTCAAATACAAGACAATTGAAATTATTCTGACTGAGGAGCAGAAAGAAAAAAGAATGAAAAAAGTTAACAGAGCTAAAAAGACCCATGGAACATCATCAAGCCTGAGGTATGCCTAAAGGAGCTTCAGAAGGAGAGAAAGGGGTAGAAGGAATATTCAAATAATGGCAAACATCTGCAAATTTTTCAAGTAATAAGAGACAAGAATATGCACGTTCAAGAAGCTAAACAAAACCCAGACAGGATAAACTTGAAGAAAACCATGTTAAGATACACAGTAGTCAAATTGTGATTGCCAAGGACAAGGAGAGAATTCTGAAAACTATAAAAGAAAAGCAACGTGTTATGTACAAGGGAATCCCAATAAGATTAAGTGCCGATTTCTCATCAGAATCCATGGAGGGAAGAAAGCAGATGAACAAAATATTTTAAATGCTGACAGAAAACAATTTCAAACCAAGAATTTTATACAGCAAGATTGTCTTTCAAAAATTAGGGAGAAATTAAGACATTCCCAGTTATCAAAAGCTGAGGGGGGTTGTCAGCACTGGATATGCCCTACAAGTAATGCTTAAGGGAATTCTTCAGTGACTCTGAGCAAAGTGGGCAGCAAGATGGCATCAGTTTATGTGGGCACTCACCATCTCTCTCATAATAAACGGTTGAGTGGGGGCAAGATCCTGCCCAAATGGAGCTATTTTGGGAACCCACAGAGCAGGAGGTTTCAGGGCATCAATCTGGAGGGAGTTGGACAAAGAGGTAAATTGCTAAAGGTAAAACCGTGAGTTTCTTGCCCCTGTGACTGGAAACTGTGGATAGCTAAACCCCACCTTCAAGGCAAAAAGCTGCTTCGAGCCCTGACTCCTGCTGGCCACCCAGCAGGCGGGAGCATTCTCCAAGACTGGAGGGTTCTGGCAAAGGGTGGAGAGGAGTTTCCTTTCTGAGGGTGTGGTTGCCTGGACACCCCTTTGAGCTTTGGGGAGCATACCAGCCACCTCATTGTGGAACCAGGAAGTGGGGAGAAGTGAAACTGCTGAGGCAGCCTGATTTGCCTAACTGCCCTGGGATAGAGAAATTTGGCCTGAGAGAGGGCAAAGTCAGGCAATTGACTATTCCCATGAGGAAAACTATCAAATTTTCAACTCCCATAAGGGAGGCAGTTAGTAGAAAGTGCTTAATAAGCTTCTAAGAGCCTATTTAGGGTCCCCTGGGAGGGAGGGGGATTGGAAGAGAGTTGAGAATCATTTTTCTGTGGTGAGTTTAGTCACCAGGGTCTCATTTGAATTTCAAAAGGGAACTCAGCCTGACCGGGAGAGGTGAAGGGGGATCCTCTTACACAGGTTATTGCATCCTGCTGCCCTGGGAGAGAAAAGAATAGAAAGGGGCAGGAATCTACCCAACTGCAAAAAGTCAAACCTGCCCAAGAGAAAGTGACTAGATAGCTAACTGACTGAAAGAGATAGTTCAGTGGAGGAGTTTCCACCTTGAATATATGAGGTCCCTAGTTTGATTCCCAGCTCCTCTTAGAGTAGTGATCCACCAGGATATCAAACATCCAGCTGATACTTTAGGACAGGGAAAACATGTACATTATTTTTGTATTAGCTTCTCTTGGGTCACTGATTTTTCCTTAAAAAAAAGGTTACTTTAAAAAAATTTTTAATCTAAACTACTAGATAAAACCCAATTCAAAAGCTGCAGAGGGCAGGCTGCAGGGTAATTGATTGATCAATAACAGCAGCCTGAGAAGCTCCTCAGGGGCCTAAAAGGGAAGGCTATTTTTCCTTAGTTTTTGTTTGAGCACTTGCTTGTGTGTTTGGTTTTTTTGTTTTCTTGTTTTTCTGTCCTCTTTCTCCCCCCACCCCACACCTTTTTTTTTAATTAGGTGCTGTTGGCTTGTTTCTTGTTTGCTGTGTTTCCTCTTCCTTGATTTCCCCTTTTCTGTATATACCGATATTGTCTACCAACGCTAGCTTTTTTCCGTCCTTCATCTTTCTATCTTCTGCTTTATGTTGGTGTCCTTACATTCTACCTCTTTTTGTTTAGGTCCTTGATTTTTCTGGTTTTTATTTCTATTTCATCTATTCTGTTTTCTTTCTTTTATTAACTTTTTTCCTTTTTTTTGTCCTTTCTTTTCTCTTTCCCTCTCTCATCATCCTTCTGGCCTTTTAATTCATTCTATATATTTTCTCAATTAAGTTTCCCATTTTATTGTAGGTACTCCACTTTTTTATTCCTATTACTTTACACTGCTTACCTGAGTTAAATATTCATTTTCCTAGGTCTTATATGGTTCCTTTTCTAACTTTTACTATTATTATTGCTATTATCCTTTCTTTTCTTACCTCTTTCACTTTCTCTAGCCCTCATCTTTTTGCTTCAAGGGAACATGGACAACAGCGAGGAAACAAAATAAGAGGAACAAAGTGTCAAAGAGAAAACTTAACATACACACAAAACAGCAACTAAATAAAACCCTAGAGAGAAAAGCTAATAACTGAATAAACCCATCAAGATAAAAAGATGACCAGACAAGTTGGGCATCCAAGGCATTCAAGGTAAATTTGTTATTCCAGGTAAACAATGAATGGCTCACCTGATTCTGTCTGCAAGCGTCCTCTCTAAGTCGTCTGGTCATTGATCAAGCGCTGCTGCTCTTCTTCCTTTGTCTTAAGTTCACTCAATTGGTCCTCTAAAGTGCAGCACATCTTTTCAAGGTTGCCCTGCAGGCAAAAAGTGATAGAAGGCATCTCACGCAAATATTTGGACCATAGAATGTTTTAAAAATAATCCAAACATTCCACAGGAGCTGCTGTATTCATTTATATCAAGAATAAGGTATCTTTACAAACAAACACAACAGCAGAGCCCTTAGAACATGATGGAAAGAGTAACAGATGAGTAGTCTAAACATAACTGTCACTAAATTGCCATGTGAATTTAACATTTTTGATAAATTGACTTATCTATGATGTGAAAATGATGATATCTGCATTAGCTCCTGAGTTTTTTTGGTTTTTTTTGAGAAGCCAATTATATGCTTGTGTTTAAGGGAGAAACAAAAGACCTAATCAAGGTGAAGTGTTCTAAAAAAAAAATCTCAGGATATGTAGTTGAATTGTGTTTTTATTTGAAAGAGCTCAAGTTTTTGCTATCTATATTATTTACTCTCAAATAAAAAGTGAGAACCTTGCCCTGACAAAATAAATAAATAAATAAAGATGACCAGACAGCAACAAAATATTACAGACCATACCATGAAACAGGAAGACATGGCCCAGTTCAATTAGCAAACTGAAAAACTGGAAGAGATGTAGAACAGCAAACAACTAATCAAAGCTGTCCAAACAAATATCATAGACCAACTTAATGAAATGAAACAACCACATGATCATCTCTATAGATGCAGAAAAAGCATTCAACAAGATACAGCACCCTCTCTTGATTAAAAAAAACACTGCAAAAGATAGGTATAGAAGGAAACTTTCTGAACATGATTAAGAGTATATATGAAAAACCCACAGCTAACATCATATACCATGGTGAAATCTTAAAAGCTTTCCCTCTTATATCAGGAACAAGAGAGGGATGCCCACTATCACTGCTCCTATATAACACTGTGTTAGAAGTACTTGCATGGGCACTGAGGCAAGAAAAAGATATAAAAGGCATCCAAAATGGAAAGCAAGAAGTCAAAATTTCATATTTGCAGAAGACATGATCCTATACGTAGAAAGCCCTGAGAAATCTACAAAAAGCTTTGAGAACATATAAATGAGTTCAGTAAAGTTCAGGTTATAAGATCAATGTGCAAAAGTCAGTAGCATTTCTGTACTGATAATGAGCAATCTGAGGAGGAAATCAAGGAAAAAATACCATTTACAATAGTAACTAAAAAAATCAAATACCTAGGAATAAATTTGACTAAAGATGTAAATTACTTATACACAGAACAGTGCTAAATGAAATCAAGGAAACTTAAATAAATGGAAGAATAATCCCTGTTCATGGATAGGAATACTAAAAATCATTAAGATGTCTATCCTACTGCTGAGGGTAGGGAGGGAAGAAGAGATATGATGTGGAGGCATTTTCAGGACTTGGAGTTGTCCTGGGTGGTACTGCAGGGACAGATGCTGGACACTGTAGGTCCTGCCAAGGTCCACTGGGTGGGCTGGGGGAGAGTGTAAACTACAATATAAACCACTATCCATGTGGTGCAGCAATGCTCCAAAATGTATTCACCAAATGCAAAAAATGTCCCACCATGATGAAAGAGGTTGTTGATGTGGGAGGAGTGCGATGAAGGGGGTGGAAGGTATATGGGGACCTCATACTTTTTGAATGTAACATTTAAAAAAAAACAAAGAGGGAGAAAAATTTTGCATGAGAGTTCCGTTAAAAAAAAAAAGAAGTCTATCCTACCCAAACTAATCTACAGATTTACTGCAATCCCAATAAAAATCACAGCATTTTTTGCTGAATTGGAAAAACTAACTATGAAATTTATTTGGAAGGATAAGAGGCTCCAAATAGCCAAAGACATATTGAAAAAGAAAAAGAAAATTGGAAGAATCACGCTACCTGACTCTAAGACATACAAAACTATAGTGGTCAAAACTGCACGGTATTAGCACAAGGAAAGACATACAGACCAATTGAACCAAATCAGGAGTTCTGATATAGATCCTCACATACATAGTCATCTGATATTCAACAAGGCCACCAAGCCCACTCAACTGGGAGAGAGTTGCCTCTTCAACAAATGGTGCTTGGAGAATTGGATATCCATATCCAAAAGAATGAGAGAGGAACACCATCTCACACCTTCTGCAGAAATCAACTCAAGATGGATCAAAGATCTAAATATAAAAGCCAAGACCACAAAGACCTTGGAAGATAAGGGAGGGAAGCATCTACAGGACCTTGTAATAGGAAATGGCTTCACAAACTTCACACCCAGAGCATGAGCAATGAATGATAAAATTGATAAATGGGACCTCCTCAAAATTAAAACCTTTTGCACCTCAAAGGAGTTTGACAGGAAAGTGAAAAGACCACCTATCCAATGGGAGAAAATATTTGGTAACCATATATCGAATAGGAACCTAATATCCAGATATATAAAGAAATCCAATATCTAAAAAATAAAAAGATAAACAACCCATTCTAAAAATTGGCAAGTGAGTTGAACAGGCATTCCTCCAAAGAAGATATACAAATAGCTAAAAAGCACACAAAAAGATGTTCAACATCACTAGTCATTAGGAAAATGCAATTCAAAACTACAATGAGATACTGTCTTACACCCATTAGACTGGTGGTTATTAAAAAAAGAGAACGCTACAAGTGTTGGAGAGGATATGGAGGAATAGGAACCCTCATCCAGTGCTGGTAGGAATGTAGAATGGTCCAGCCATTGTGGAGGACAGTGTGGTGGTTCCTCAAAAATCTAACTGTAGATCTGCCATATGATCCTGCAATTCCTCTGCTGGATATATACCCAGAAGAATTGAAAACAAGGACACGAACAGATACATGCACACCAATGTTCATAGTGGCATTATTCACTATTGCCAAAAGTTGGAATCAACCCAAATGCCCCTCAACAGATGAATGGATAAACAAAATGTGGTATATACATGCAATGGAATATTACTCAGCTGTAAGAAGAAATAGAGTACTAATACACAAGATAACATGGATGAATCTTGAGGACCTTATGTTGAGTAAAGCAAGCCAGGCATTGAAGGACAAATATTACTTGGCCTCTCTGATATGAATTAAGCAAATTGAGTAGACTCAGAAAGCTAGAGTCTGGAAGATAGGTTTACAGGACATAGAAAGGGAGAAGAAAGTTGACAGCCAATGCCCATTTGGGCAAAATCTGTGATAAGGTGGAAGTGAGTGGTTGTGCAGTGAAGGGATATGACAGGGATGTAAAGATACTATTGGGTTGGGCAGTGCAAGCTTGACAGGGAGATAGGGCGGGAGGATGGGTTAGATAGTTCATGGAAATGAGGGAAGGGTTGGGCGAGGGAGCAGGTGAACACTGGGGATTTGCAGGTACATTGTTGAAACTACAATGTTGAGAAAACTCTTTTAGAACTATGACAAGGGATACTGGTTTAGAGTGTTGGATGGGAGGCCTTTCGGACAGGGCACACCTGGGGCAATCTTCTAAAGAATGTGCGAGTGATCATTTTGTCATAGTGTCTTGTACCAGTGGGTGGAAACCCACATAATGCGTGGGAAGGAGTTGGACTCCCATCCTGGCGAGGCCCAATACATTCTCAAACAGAGGGGAGGGTGTCTTCCCTCGAGAATATCAGTGGTTCCTAATAGGGGAGGGAAGACTTGTGTTTCAAGCCCTCAGCATTGTTGCAAATATCTACGAATCTTGTCCTTCAAGGAGTGAAGCCATGTGGCCACCATGGGCCCTGAGGGGTGAGGGAGGGAGGAATAGAATACATGGAAAAGTGGATATTTAGGGGGCAATGGAAGTGTTTTGCATGATCTTGCAATGATGGATACAGGCCATGTTAAATTTCATCAAAAATTTGTAAAAGTGTGTGATCTAAAATGTAAACCATAATGTAAGCCATGGTTAGTAGCTATAGTTCAATATTTGTACATCAGTTGTAACAAATGTACCATCCACGTGTTAAAAGGTTATTAATAGAGGAAGGGGGGAAAGGGGGAAAATGTTGGGTATATGGGAGTCCCTTATATTCTGTATGTGACTTTACGGTGACCTAAAACTTCTTTGAAGACAAAATGAGAAAAAGTAAGACACTGGGGAAGAAATGGAAGAAAATGCCACTGCACATACAGGACAACAGGTATTACAGTGATGAAAGGCAAACATCCGAAAAAAAATTTTTAATATTTTTCATTATATTTTTCCTTAAAGATTGATTGGTTGATTGATTGATTTAATTTCCCTCCCTCCCCCTCCCCTCCCGCTGCCCTGCTGTTTTTGCTGTCTGTATCCATTTGCTATGTGAACTTCTGTATCTATTTTTCCTTTTGGTCTTCTCTTCTCATTTTTTCTGCTCTAGGATTACCAGGATTTAATCCTGGGAAACTCTATTAACATCAGAGCTGTGCCACCTCAGTTCCCAGTTTCTGCTGTGCTTCACCTTGACTCTCCCCTTCATCTCTCTTTTGTTGTGTCATCATCTTGCTGCATGACTCATTTGCGTGGGCACTGGCTCACCACACAGGCACACAGCTCATGGCATGGACACTCAGCTCACCATATGGGCACTGGCTTGCCATGTGGGCACTGGCTCACTTTCTCTTCTTCTTTTTCATACGGAGGCCCCAGGAATAGAACCTGGGTCCTCCCATACGGTAGGCAGAAGCCCTATCACTTGAGCCACATCTGCTTCCCTTTTTACATTTTAATGTCCCAATTTTTTTTACTTTATTTTAGTTTTAGTTTTTCTAAATTATTATTTATTTTTTCTTACGTTTAAGCCTATTGTTATTTCATTTTCCTATTAAATGTATTTAATGATATTCTTGGCTTCATTTTTAAGAAGTTTTGGATCACAGAAGGGTTACACCTATGGCAGGTGAGGATCATTGCTGTGGAGTGGCAGTGGCAGGAGATACATGGGAGGAACTTCACCTCGGCATACATATAAGGCATATAAATGTGCTCAGATGTTCATGGGGCATTGTCACAGTGGGTAGAAATTCACACAACAACCGAAAGAATATTGAATTTCCATTCTGGTGATCTCTGCCACATTATCTAATGGAACAGGAACAATCACCCAAGTACGGGGGCAATGACTAGTGAAGAAGTATGGTGCATTGATGGTCCCTTGATATTGATGACTATGCTTACAAGCCTTTGCTCTTGGAATTGTAACATAGCCTAGTGTTGCAGGATGCCTAAGATTTACTTCCTGAGAATCTCTGTGTTGCTCAAATGTAGCCTCTCTCTAAGCCAAACTCAGCATATAAATGCATTACCTTCCCCCCAGCATGGGACATAATTCCTGGGGATGAGCCTCCCTGGTGATGAGGGATTACTACCAAGCACCAGCTGATGATGTAACTAGGAAAAGACCTTGAATGAAAGGCTGGTGAGGCAGCTGGAAAAAGACCTTGAATAAAAGGGGGGAAAGGTAAAGACAAATGAGTTTATATGACTAAGAGACTTCAAAGTGAGTCAGGAGGTCATCTCACAGGTAACACTTATGCACATCTCAGTAAGATCTCATAGACTGTCAAAGTAGATACTCCAAACAGTGGGGCTCCTGAGGGTTCTGGAGAAACCCAGGTCCTACAGTCATGACAGAAAGCTCTGGAGTTTGGTGCCTTACCAATGGGCCCTACTTTGGAGTTTGTGCTCCCAAGTGAGACAGAGTTGGACTCAGATGTAACTTCTCTACACATGCCTCTTCTGTCCCTTTTATTTGAACTTACAGTTGGTGCTGGAGTTGGTAGGTATACATCCAAGAGACTTGAATCTCTGGGCATCCATGTGCCAGCTGGGCCCTGAGCCTCTGTGGAGTTGCAACACCTACTCTCTAGTTCATTGGACTCACCCAGGACAACTAACAAGGAGGTGAGGATGGACAACCACACACCAAGGAACTGAGAGAGTCTACAACTGCAAGCAAGAGAGTCCCATCCCCCAGCCATATGGGATCAAAGCCCCCTCTCAATTAGAGGTGGAATGGGCATCACCATCCCAGAATCCTCAGGAATGGGGAATAAAATATGGACTAGCATGAACTTACTGGTATTCTACTATAGACTTATTATGATTCTAACAATGGGAACAATTATAACATTGATGTGGAGACAGTGTGGCCACTGGAGGTGTTAAAGGCAGGGATAGGGGAAAAAAAGTGTAATATGGGGGCATTTTTAGGACTTGGCATTGTCCTGAATGACATTGGAAAGACAGATACAGACCATTATATATCCTACCAAAATTACAGAACTGAGTGGGAGAGAGTGTAAACTACAATGTAAACTATAATCTAAGCTTAGTGGCAATGCTCCAAAATGTTTTCATCAATTTCAATGAATGTACCACACTAATGAAAGAAGTTGCTAATGTGGGAAAAGTGGGAGGTGTGGGGAATGGAGCATATGGAAATCCCTTATATTTTTTATGTAACATTTTATGTAATCTAAGTAGCCTTTAAAAATAAAAAATATAATAAAAAATCAAAATAAAGGGAATTCTTCAGACTGAAAAAAAAGGACATGGACAGTGGATCAAAGCAACATAAAAAGTACAACAAAAGGTAGAGGTAGAAGGGTATAGGAGTATTGTACGCTTATACTATTGAAATTAACTTAGTGTCAAATCATATGTGATTGTTATAGATTTAGGATGTTAAATTTAAGCTACATGATATTGTATGAAAAATAAATTCAGAAATAAATAAGGGACTCAAAATGGTACAAGTTTTTTTTTAATTTTTTTTATTGACTTTGTAATAATATTACATTAAAAAAATATATATATGAGGTCCCATTCAACCCCACCACCCCCACCCCAACTCTCCCCCCCCCCCCCCCCCCCCCAGCAACACTCCTTCCCATCATCATGACACATCCATTGCATTTGGCAAGTACATCTTTGGGCACCTCTGCACCTCATGGTCAATGGTCCACATCATGGCCCATACTCTCCCCCATTCCATCCAGTGGGCCCTGTGAGGATTTACAATGTCCAGTGATTGCCCCTGAAGCACCATCCAGGGCAGCTCCATGTCCCAAAGATGCCTCCACCTCTCATCTCTTCCTGCCCTTCCCCATACCCATCAGCCATCATGTCCACCCTACTCAATCCAATGCCACCTTTTCTATGTGGACATTGGATTGGTTGTGTCCATTGCACCTCCATGTCAAGAGGAGGCTCAGATTCCACATGGATGCTGGATGCAATCCTCCCACTTTCAGCTGTAGTCACTCTAGGCTCCATGGTGTGGCGGTCGTCCTTCTTCAGCTCCACCTCAGCTGAGTGTGGTGAGCCCAATAAGTCAGATTGTAGGTGCTGGAGTCTGCTGAGGCTCAGGACCTGGCTATCACATTGTCAGTCCAGAGATTCAAATCCCCCAAATATATCTTAAACCCCGACACTAACTGCACCTCCAGCACATTAGCATGAAAGTCTTATGTAGAGAGATCCCATCTGAGTCCAGATTCATCACACATAAACACCAGTTCCAAAGAGGGGCCATCTGACCTGGTAGTCAACCCCATCGGCCATCACCATAACTCCCATGGGTCTCTTTAGCCCTCGAAGGAACCGATATCTGGGGGTTGTATCTGCTCCATCTGTCTCTCAGACTCTGCTCAGTTGTGCATAAGGGCAATCCCTCTGACAGCCTCCCCACTCTTTTTTAGAGACTCGTAGCCATATAAACTCAAAATGGTACAAGTTTTAATTTGCCAAAGGCTGCCAAAGATACATACAACATATCAGTTGACTCTTGCAATGTGGATTTAATAATTTAAAAGCTTACAATTTTGAGGCCATGAAAGTGACCAAATCAAGGCATCATCAGAAGTTGCTTTCTCCACAAGCTGCAGCTGTGGGTGATCAGCCACATGGTAGCATGTGCTCATCAGTACCCTCTCCTCTGGGCCTCATTGCTTTCAGTTTCTGTCAAAAGTGGCTTCGTCTCAGCTTTTGTGCTGTATTGATTTTAGCCCTGGCTTCCAGGCCTTTTCTCTCAGTTTCTTGCCATTTCTCATTGAGCTACTGTGTGCCTCTGCATGTTTCTCCAGTCTATAAAGGATCTCAGTAAGGTGATTAGGACTCACGCTGGGGCACATAATCTAATCAAAGGCCCTTAACTTAAGTAATTTAACCAAATGTTCCCACCTACAATAGATTTAGACACACAGGAATGGATTAGCTTTAAGAACAGGATTTTCTGGGGTCCACAAAAGCTTCAAACTGCCACAGTACACTACAAAATATTCAAATAAATATGATAGCAAGCGTTAATGGAAGAACTGAAGGATAAAAAAGGTATAAAACTTACAATGATCAGAAAGTAAAATGGCAGAAAGTAGACTGGCCTTGTCAGTTATTACTTTAAATATAAGTGGATTAAAATCTCCAGTCAAAAGGCAGAAACTGGCAGAATTGATTTTTTAAAAAGTATGATCAAACTATTTGCTGTTTTAAAGAGATGAACCTTAAATTGAATGATACAAGTAGGTTGAAAATGAAAAGGAAGAAAAGCATATACCATGCAAATAGAAACAAAAAGAGAGCCGGGGTAACTATAGTAATATCAGATAAAATAGACTCTGAGTCAAAAACTGTTTTGAGGGACAAAATAGGTTCATATATACTCATAAAGGGATCAATTCAACAAGAAGACATTTTAAATTATAAATATATGTGCACCTAGTGGTACAGCCCCAAAACATATGAAGCAAGTATTGACAGATTTGAAGGAAGGTAGGTGGCTTTACATTAATTAGGGGACTTCAATACACCATGCTTAATAACAGATACATAATCTAGAAATATCAATAAGAACATAGAAGATTTGAACAATATGCCCCAATATATATTGAACACTTCACCCAACAGCAGTAGAATATGCTTTCTTCTATAGTGCATGAGTCCAGATAACATGTTAAGTCATAAAACAAGTCTCAATAAGTTTTAAAATATTGACATTATACAACGTATCTTCTATAACATTGGAATGAACCTAGAAATCAATAACAGAGGGAGAACTGGAAAATACACAAATGTGGAGATTAAATAATGCACTCTTTTTTATTATTTTTCTATTTTTTCTCTCTGTTTTTTTAAAATGTTACATTCAACATATATAAGAGGTCCCCACATATCCCCCACCCCCTCATTCCACTCCTCCCACATCAACAACCTCTTTCACCATCATGGGACATTCATTGCATTTGGTGAATACATTTTGGAGCACTGCTGCACCACATGGATAATGGTTTACACTGTAGTTCACACTCGTCCCAGTCCACCCAGTGGACTATGACAGGACATATAATATCCAGCATCTGTCCCTGCAGTACCACCCAGGACAACTCCAAGTCCTGAAAATGCTGAGGGTAGGAGGAGGGAAGAAGAGATAAGTAATGCACTCTTAAGCAACTATAGCAGTTTGATATGGTTATGAATTCCAAAAATTGATATTGGATTATGTTTATAATCTGATCTGTAGCTGGGTGTGATTGAGTTATGAGTGGGGATTTGACTGGGCCATGTCATTAGGGCATTGAGTCCCCACCCCTTGGTGGGTGGGGATTCACAGATAAGGGCATGGCAAAGGACAGAGTTGAGGGTTTTTGATGTTGGAGTTTTGATTTTGGAGTTTCATGCTGAAGCCTTAAGCTGGAGCCCCAGGAAGTCAGTACACAGAGGAAAGAGAAGTCAGCCCAAGGAAAAGAGGAAGGCTGAGCCCAGGTTGAAGCAAGCCCTGGGAAGAAAGGAACCTTGAACCAAGAGAGAAGCAAGACCCTGGAAGGGAGGAACCCAGGATGCCTGAAACTTATATCCATCAGCAGCCATCTTGCTCCAACACATGAAAATAGACTTTGGTGAGGGAAGTAACTTATGCTTTATGACCTGGTCTCTGTAAGCTCCTACCCCAATAAATACCCTTCATAGAAATCAACCAATTTCTGGTATTTTGTATCAGCACCCCTTTGACTGACTAATACAGCAACCAATAGGCCAAAGAAGAAATCAAAAGTAAAATTAGGAAATACATTGAAGCAAATAAAATGAAAAAACATAAAAAATAACAGAACTTATGGAAAGTTCTGCACTGCAAAGGCAGTGCTGAGAAGGAAATTTATAGCTTTAAATGCTTACATTAAAAAAGAAAGATTTCAAATCAGGGATCTAGAGAAAGAAAGCAAACTAAACCCAAAATGAGAGGAAGGAAGGATGTAACAAAGATTACAATGGAGAAAAATGAAATACAGAATTTTTAAAAATCAACAAATCCAAAATTGGTTCTTTTAAAAGATGAAGAAAATTGACAAACCTTTAACTAGACTGACAAATAAATGAGAGAGTTTGCAAATAACCGAAATCAGAAGTGGAAGGGGACATTGCTATTGACCCTGTAAAAATAAAAAGGAGTCTAAGAGAATAATGTGAACAACCAATTAGGTAACCTAGATGAAACAGACAAATTCCTAGAAACTTACAAACTACTTGCACTGATTTGAGAAGAAATTAAAAATCTTAACAGACCAATAACAACAAAAAAAGATTAAATCAATAATCAAAAACCTCCCAACAAAGAAAAGCCCAGGCCCAAATGCTTCACTGACCTTTACCAAACATTTCATGAAGAATTAGCACCAAACCTGCTCAAACTTCTCCAAAACTTTGAAGTGGAGTGATTAGTTCCTACCTTAATTTGAGACCAACCCCCTCATACCAAAGCCAGATACAGAAACTATAGGAAAAGATTATAGACCAATTCTGTATTAGTCAACCAAAATTGGTTGGTTTTTATGAAGGGTATTTATTTGGGGTAGAAGCTTACAGTTACCAGGCCATAAAGCTCAAGTTACCTCCCTCACCAAAGTCTGTTGCCATGTGTTAGAGCAAGATGGCTGCCAACATCTGCCAAGAGTTTAGGCTTCCTGGGTTCCTCTCTTCCCAGAGCTCATTTCTCTCCTGGCTCAGCTGCTCTGCTCACTCCACAAGACGAGTTGCAGACTTTCAGGCAACGGACTCTGTCTCGCTCTCCCTGGAGCTCAATTCTCTCTGGACTGAGCTGCTCTGCACCTCTGTGTGCTTACGTCCCAGCTCCAGCTCAAAACTCCAGCCAACCCTGTGTTCTCTGCCATGTCATTTTCTCTGTGAGTCCCCACCCACCAAGTGAGTGGGGATGCAACATTCTACTGACATGACCTAATCAAAGCCTTAATCATTATTTATTTAATCAAGTAAAAGTAAAACCTCTGAATCTAATATAATATGCCTGGAGGGACAGACCAGTTTACAAACATAATCCAATATCTATTTTTGGAATTCATAAACAATATCAAACTTCTAGAAATATCTTTATGAATACAGGTGCAAAAATCCTCAACAAAATATTAGCAAATCAAATATAACAGCTGTCTTAGTTTGCCTCAGATCTGCCAATGCAAAGAACCAGAAATGTGTTGACTTTTACAATGGGAAATTTAGTAAGATAAAAGCTTACAGTTCCAAGGTTGTAAAAATGTCCAAATCAAGGCATCTCAGAGAGGCTTTCTCACTGAGGTCAGCTACTGGTGATCCTGATGTCTTACCATTTAGCAAGGCAAGATGGCAGCTGATCTCTGCCTAGGTCATGCCTTCCCCTCGGGGTTCACCATTTCCCAGAGCTCAGCTGTGGTTGGTCAAACATACTCTCTTTCCAGGCCTCCTCTTTCAGCCTCGACTGATCCACTTTCTGCCCAATGCCAGTTGTGCGTGATCAGAAATATAGCTCTTCTCTTCAGCCTTGAGCTGCTCCATGCTTCAGCTGCTAGTGATCCTCAAGTCCTCTCTCACATGGCAGGGCCAAATGGAAGCTTCTTTTTTGTGTCTCTCTGTGTGTTCTCAGTTTATATAAGACCCAGCAAGAGAGTTGAGATCCAAACTGTGTCACACATCACTGACATAGTCCAATCAAAAGTAATCTAATCAAATTTCTTTAACTGAATTTAATCAAAAGGCCCCATCAACACTGCCCTTACAGGTATAGGAATGTGTTAGTTTAAGAATATAATTTTCTGGGGTCCTCAAAAGACACAACAGGACAACAGCATTTAAACATTCATATGTATTAAATGAATTATACACCATGACCAAGTGGGATTTATCCCGCATATGCAAGGATAAATTGCCATAGGAAAATCAATTAGTGTACTATACCACATAAATAGAATGGAGGAAAAACTATGCATAATCATCTGAATTGATGCAGAGAACACATTTAACAAAATTGTGCAGCCCTTTTTGACAAAAACACTTAGAAAACTAGGAATGGTAGGAAATTTCCTCAATATGAATAAGGGCATACATGAAAAATGCACAGCTAACATCACACCCAATGTTGAAAGACTGAAAATTTTTCCTCTAAGATTGGCAACAAGGCAAGAACTCCACTGTCACCACTGTTATTCAATATTACACTAGAAATTCTAGCCAGAGCGGTTAGGCAAGAAAAAGAAATAAAATACATCTACATTGGAAGGAAGAAGTAACATTTTCCCTATTTGGAGATGGCATGATCCCATATATAGATAATCCTGAAAAATCTGCAACAAAGTTACTAGAGCTAGTAAGCCCATTTGGCAAAGTGGTAGGGTACATGATTGACATGCAAAAATAAGTAGTGTAGCTATACACTAGCTGAACAATCTGTAGAGGAAATCGAAGAAAAAATCCATTTACAATAGCAACTAAAAGAATCATATATCTAGGAATGAATGTAATCAAGCATGTAAAGGGCTTGCACATGGAAAGCTACCAAATATTGTTAAAAGAAATGAAAGAAGACCTAAATAAATGAAAGGGCATTCCATGCTCATGGATTGGATGGCTAAACTTTGTCAAGATGTCAATTCTACCCAAAAATGGTTTACAGAGTCAAAGCAATCCCAATCGAAATTCTTACACTACAACACAAAAAAAGGAAAATAAAAAGTGTTAAGAGAGGATGTGAAGAAATAGAAACACTTGTTTCTTGTCAGTGGGAATATAAAATAGTGCTGCAATTGTGGAAAACCATTTTGTGGTTCCTCATAAAATTAAGTATAGAATTATATGACCTGGAAATCCCACTTCTAGGTATATATCCGAAAGAATTGAAAGCAGGGACTTCAATAGATATTTTCATACTGATGTTCTTTGTGCCATTATTCACAATTGCCAGAAGCAACCTAAGTGTGCATCAACAAATGCAAGGATAAACAACATGTGGTATATACATACAGTGGAATATTAGAAGGCTATCAAAAGAAATGAAGTTCTGATGCATGCAACAGCATGGATGAACCTTGAATACATCAGGTTTATTGAAATAAGTCAGACAATCAGACACAAAAGGACAAATATTATGTTGTCTCGCTGATTGAAATCAGTAGAATAGTGACTTCATAGTCAGAAACTATAATACAGGTTACAGGTGTTTGAGTTTGTTAAAAACTGCTGCGAGCAATATACCAGAAATGGGTTGGCTTTTACAATGAGAATTTATTAGCTTAAAAGTTTACAGATCTGAGGTTGTGAAAATATCCAAATCAAGATATCATCAGAGATGCGTCGCACCAAAGGTCAGCTACTGCCAATCATGGACTCATGCCACATGGCAAGACATTGCAGCTCTGCCATTTTGGGTCTCTGATTTCTCCTTCAGGTTTACTTTCTTCCAGAGCTCAGCTGTGGGTGATTAGGCTCATCTCTCCCCTCTCCTCCAGACCTCTTCTCTTTCAGCCTCTCGGGGTTCTCTTTCCAAACCTTTGCGCTTTGCTGATCCCAGCCTATGGCCTCCAGGATGGCTCTCTCAGCTTCTCAGGGTTTCTCTTTTTCTGCAGCTTTTTTCTGTGTATCTGCTGCTTTCAGTCTTCCATTATAAAGGACTCCAGTAAAAGAATTAAGACCTACTGTGGGTCCTGCAATCTAATCAAAGGCCCTTAACTGAAGCAATCCGATCAGAAAGTTGCATCTACAATGGGTTTGTTTACAGGCACAGGAAAGGGTTTGCTGGAGTCCCCAAAAAACCTAGCACAGTGGGGGTAGGTAATGGGGAGTTAATGCTTAATTGATTCATAATTTCTGTTTTGGGTGATGGAAATGTTTTCATAATGGATGGTGGTGATGATAACATAACATTGAGACTGTAATTAGAATCACTGAATTACATCTTTGAATGTAGTCCTATGAGGAAATTCTAGGTTGTATATGTTACTAGAATAAAAACTTTTTAAACAGGACTTTTTAAATAGGACTGTACAAAACAGTGAACCTTAATGCAAACTATGTACTATAATTAATAGTACAATTATAATAACATTGTTTCATCAATTATAACAAAGGTACCACACTGATGCAAATTGTTAAAAATAGAGAAAACTGTGTGTGCGAAGGAGGACTTTATGGAAACTGTATTTTCTGCATGCTTTTTCTGTAAACCTACAATATTTCTAATAAAAATTTAAAAATAATAAAAATTTAAAAGGCTTTACACAGAAAAAGAACAAAAACAAACTTTTTCATTCTACCCAAACCCAAATTCATTACATAACAAACTAAACTTCTTATTCACCCCCACTAACCTCTGCTCAGATTCCTGCTCCAGTCACTCAAGCCTGGAAACATGAGGATCCATAGAATGGCAGTTAAATGTATGATTGGCATTTCAAACTTGAAATGCTTAAACATATGCAAAATATTCATTTGAGTTACACATTTGAATAATCTGTAATTAAGAGAAATATTTAAGAAATGTACTGGATTGAAAATAAATTTGAAGAAAACCACCATTTAAACACAATCTTTGACATTCTTTCCTGCCAGTTCAACACTTGATGAAATGTCTTTTAGTATACTAACTTTATTCACTCTTTGATTTTACATTTAATGAAAAAATATTAATATATTACTATTCACTACAGTTCAGAGTTTGCTTTAGTTGTATTTCAGCTCAGTTACTACCCTATTATTAACATCTTGTAAGAGTAACATACATTGTTATGATTCATTGAAGAACATTTTTATATTTGTACTATTAAATATACCCATTGTCTGACACAGGGTTCACTATGCTATGCAGTCCCATGTTTCATCCTTTAGCTTTTCTACTAGTGACAGAGACAACCCTAAATTTTCCCTTTCAACCACAATCATACCACCATATTGGTACTGCTATTACATTCACTCTAATGTTATATCATCGCCTCTATCCAAATATCAAGCATTAAAATCAATCTTATTAACAATTCTGCAAACATTAAGCTGCTGTTCCCCATTCTCTATGCTCCTTCTATCTTCTAATGACTAATCTTCTATTAACTCCATGACTTTCTCATTATATTTATGTCATATCAGTGAGATCATACAATATTTGTCCTTTTCTGTCTGGCTTATTTCACTGAACATAATGTCCTCAAAGTTCATTCATGTTTTCATGTGCATCACAACTTCATTTTTTCTTATAGCTGAATAATATTCCATTGTATGCATATACCACATTTTTTTAATCCATTCATCTGGTGATGATCGCCTAGGTTGCTTCCCTCTTTGAAAATTATGAACAAAGCCACTATTTATGTCAGTGCAAAAATGTCTGCTCATATCCCTACTTTCAGTTCTTCTGAGTATATACCTAGGAGTGTGGTGTATTGATCGTGTGGCAACTCTATATTTAATTTCCTAAGGAACTGCCAAACAGTCTCCCACTGGGCTGCACCATCTTACATTTCCACCAACAGTGAATAAGCATTCCTATCTCTCCATGTCCTCTCCAACACTTGTAGTTTCCTGTGTTTTTAATAGTGGTCATTCTAATAGGTGTGAAATGATATCTCATTGTAGTTTTGATTTGCATTTCCCTAATAGCTAGTGATGTTGAACATCTTTTCATGTACTTTTTTGCCATTCGTATTTCCTCTTTTGAAAAACATCTATTCATGCCTTTTTCCCATTTTTTAATTGTCATTTGTCTTTTTATCATTTAATTGTAGGATCTTTTTGTACATCTTGGTAGTATAAAAAGTATAGTAAAGCCTTATCAGAGATGTGGTTTCCAAATATTTTCTCCCACTAAGTAGGCTATCTTTTCACCTTCTTGATAAAGTCCTTTGAAGTGCAAAAACATTTTATTTTGAGAGAGTCCCATTTATCTATTTTTTCTTTTATAGCTTGTGCTTTGGGTATAAGGTCTAAAAAACCACTTCCTACCACAAGATCTTGAAGATGCTCTCCTACATATTCTTCTGGGAGTTTTATGGTGCTGACTTTTAAATTTATCTTTTGATCAATTTTGAGTTAATTTTTAAATAAGGTGTCATCTGGGGGTCAGTTTTCAATCTTTTGGATATGAATATTCCCTTCTCCCAATACCATCTGTTGAAGAGACTGTTTTGTCCCAGTTGAGAAGGTGTGGTATCCTTGTCAAAAATCAGTTGAGATTTCCATGAAGATGGAGGTTTAGAAAGACAGGGGATTCTCTTCTCTCCCAGAAAATTAGCTAGAGAACAGAGAGAGACAGCCGGGGGCGGGGGGAGATGTTGTAGGATTTAGGATGCAAGGGGAAGCCTGGATACCATCCAAAAGAGAGGGACACAGGGATTAAAAATCTTGACCTTAAAACCATGATAGCCATTGCAGGTGCAGCCAGCAGTCCCTTTCCCCACCATATGAACAGACTATTTAAAATTATCCAGCTTGGGCCGATAGCTATAGACAGAGGAGGCCTCAGGGATCCACCTCCCCAGAAAACAGCTCTGTGGCCAACATGTTTGCTCTGTGGGCCCCACAAGCACTTCCAGACCAGGTGGGCCATGCTACTGTTAACCCTGGGAGCTGGCTCAGGGCTAAAGAGATCCAACCTTCTTCATCATTCTCCCTCCTGACCAGGACTGGTTGTTGAGAATGCAGAGGGGAGTGGGATTATTTTCTACCTGCAAAAGGGAGGGGGCTACCAGAAAAGTTTGGAGAACAGCCTCTGAGAAAGTTTGAATTGCAAGGCTCTGAAAAGCCTCCAGGCAGAATCCTCTACCACTTTGTTGCTGTCCAGTGTTGCAAGGAGCACATTCCAACCAGGCTTTGAACTGAGGGGGGATGCTGAAGAGCGTCATCTGCTGGTGGACCAAGGATATGCATGGAATTAAAAGTAAAGCAAGGGAAACGGACTTGGCCCAGTGGTTAGGGCGTCCGTCTACCACATGGGAGGTCCGCAGGTCAAACCCCGGGCGTCCTTGACCCGTGTGGAGCTGGCCCATGTGCAGTGCTGATGCGCGCAAGGAGTGCCCTGCCACGCAGGGATGTCCCCTGCGTAGGGGAGCCCCACACACAAGGAATGTGCCTGTAAGGAGAGCCACCCAGCGTGAAAGAAAAGTACAGCCTGCCCAGGAATGGCGCCGCCCACACTTCCCGTGCCGCTGACGACAACAGAAGCGGACAAAGAAACAAGGCGCAGCAAACAGACACAGAGAACAGACAACCGGGGGAGAGGGAGGAATTAAATAAAAATAAATAAATCTTTAAAAAAAAAAAAGTAAAGCAAGAAAGGTTTTTTCCAGCCTTTACTGTGTGCCTCCCCAAGGCCCTTGGAAGCAGGTCAGCAAGCTATTACTGGGAATGTGTCTCAGATCTGAGAAACTAACAGGGACAATCCTAAAGACCTAAAACAAGTTAAACCAAGAATCAAAGAACAGCAGTAACACACAGCCCCCCCACCAAAATAATGCCTATGAAAGAAACTGAGCATCAGAGTAAACTCGCCATCTGTGGCAGTTTTAGATTATTTTATGAATCCCAAAAAGAGAAACATTATTGTGATGGTTAGACTATTGTGTCAACTCTGCCAGATAATTGTGCTCAGTTGTTTGGTCAAGCAAGCACAGGATTAACTGTTATACAAGGGCTTTTGTGGACTTTAGTTACCATTGACGTTACTGGTAAATATAAATAGCTAGTTATAATAACATCTATCAGGGAGATTGCCATCAGCAATGAGTGACGCTTAACCCAATCAGTTGAACCCCTTAAAAGAGGAAGTGATTCCAGCATTGTGAGAGAATTTCCCAGCTTTTTTTGGGCAGCCAACATCTCCCAGAACTTGTCATTGGACTTTCATTGCAGCCATTGGTTGCAGCCTGCCTGCAGAACCTGGACTTGTGCATCCCATGGCTGTGTGAGAGACTCATATAGAATCGCATACTATTGACAGATATCTCTTGTTGATTCTGTTTCCCTAGAGAACCCTGATGAATACAATTATTTTTGTAAATGAATCTGTTCTGCTGGGTGTGATACCCTTTGATTGTATAAAATTTAGCTGAGGTGTCTTTGAATAGATTACCTGTTAAGATTAGGGCTTCTGATTTGACTATGTCAGTGGGCATGACTCAGATTGAGTCCCCAACTCCTTGCACACAGACAGAAACACAGGAAGAGAGAGCTCTGTCATTTTTGATTCTACCATATGACAGCAAGGTGAAGGCTCAAATGCTGAGACCCTAGGCAGAGATAAATCATTTTGCCTGAAAAAATATAGCTGACCTTGGGAAGAGAGAGGGACAGCTGAGACTGATAAAGGAAGCCCTGAGAGACAAGCCCTATGCCAGCTTGAAGTCGAAATTGGTAAGAAGCAGAGCAACGAACCTGAGAAAGGAAGCCCAGAGGTTTGCAGAGACTGCACGCCATCCTGCTTCAATACATGGCAGATGACTTTGGTGAAAAAGTACCTCTTATGGTACCTTGAATTGAACTAGGGAGTGTAAGCTTTTACCCCAAATAAATACCTTTCATAAAAGCCAACAAATTTCTGGTACTTTGCATCAGCACCTCTTTGACAGACTAATGCACCATCATAATCAGATAACTAGACACCAGCAAAAAAATTACAAACTATACTAAGAAAATGGGAGAAATGGCTTAAGCAAAGGAATCTATCAAAGCCCCAAATGAGACACAGGATTTGAGACAACTAATCAAGGAGATTCATTCAAATTTCCAAAATCAAATTAATGTGTTGAAAGACTATATGGCTAAAAAGATAAGGGACATCAAAAAGACACTGAGTAAGCACAAAGAAGAATTTGAAAATCACAATAGAAAATTAACAGAGCTCATAGGAATGAAAGACAAGATAGGTGAGACATGGCAGACAGCTCAGAAATTCAGCACCCTGTCATTGGGCCTTACTTGGAATTTATGCTCCCCAGTATAATAAAGTTAGACTCATTTACATGTTCTCTACACATGGGTTTTCTCCCATTTTATTTGAATGCATAACTAACACTAAACTTGATAAATACATGTCCCAGAGACTTAAATCTTTGATCTGTTCATGTGCCAGTTGAACCCTGAATATCAGCAGAGTTACAAAACCTACTCTCCTGTTCACTGGACTCACCCAGGACAACTAATAAGGAGGTGGTGATGGACAACACCCATCCCAAGGAACAGAGAGTGTCTGCAACCACAAGCAAGAAAGCTCCATCCATCTGCCCCATGGGATCTAACCCCCCCTCTCAATTAGATGCAGAATGGGCATCACCACCCCAAAATCCTCAATATTGGGGAATGAACAATGGACTAAAGTAGACATTATTATTCTACTACAACTTATTATTATTCTAGCAATAGAAGAACTCTTATCATTGATGTAAAGGCAGTGGCCACAGAGGTTCTTAGGGATGGGAGAGGGAAGAATAGGTGTAACATGGGGACATTTTTGGGACACTGGATTTGTCCTAAATGGCATTGCAGTAATAGATACAGACCATTGTATATTTGGCATAACTTACAAAATTGTGTGGGCAAAGTGTAAACTCTAATGTAAATCGCAGTCCATGATTAGTAGTAATGCTTCATTATGGGTTCATTAATTGTGCCAAATGTACCATTCTAATGAAGAATGTTGTTCATGTGGGAAAGTTGGGTGGGTGGGGGAGTGAAGCATGAGAATACTTTACATCTTTTACATAACATTTATGTAATCTAAAGCTTCTTTGAAAATAATTATTTAAAAAACACATTAGAGGCATTCAGCAGCAGACTCAAAATTATAGAAGAAAGAATAAGTGATACAGAAGACAGACAGCTGAAATTGAAGAGACAGAAGAACAGAGAGAAAAGAATGGGGGGAAAATTGAGCAGGGACACAGGTAGTTGAATGATAACATGAAGTGAAACAACATATGTGTCATGGGACTTCCAGAAAGAGAAGAGAAGGGAAAAGGAGCAGAAAGAATATTTGAGGAAATAATACCTGAAAATTTCCAAACTCTCATGGAAGAAATGAATTTACATGTTTAAGAAGCACAGTATACCCCAATCAGAATAAATCTGAATAGACCTACTCTAAGACACATACTACTCGGAATGTTAAACATGAAAAATAAAGAGAAAATTCTGAAAGCAGCAAGGGAGAAGCAAACCATTGCATACAAGGAATACACAGTAAGAGTTAGTGCAGATTTCTCATCAAAAGTCATGGAGGCAAATGGATGTGACTCAAGCAAATGGGCTCCTGTCTGCCATATAGGGGGTCCAGGGTTTGATTCCCAGGGCGTCCTGGTGAAAGGTAAGTAGGCCCGCATGATGAGCTGGCCCAATCAGAGAGCTGACCCACATGGATTGCTGGCCTATGCAGAGCACTGGCCCATGCATGAGTGGTGGTCCATGCAGAGAGCTGGCACAGCAAGATAATTCAACAAAAAGAGACACAGAGGAGAGACAATAAGAGACTCAGCAGACCAGGGAGATGAGGTGGCGCAAGAGATTGAGCACCTCTCTCCCATGCTGGAGGGTTCCAGGATTGGTTCCCAGTGCAGCCTAAAGAAAAGACAAGCAGACACAGAAGAACACACAGAAAGCTGACAGTAAGAACAAAACAAAGGGGGAGAGGCAGGTAGAAATAAATAAATAAATCTTTTTAAAAAAAGAAAAGAAAGAAACCATGGAGGAAGAAGACAGTGGTCTGATATAATCAGGATACTGAAAGAGAAAAATTTCCATTCAAGAATTCTTGGGAAGCAGATTTGGCTCAACTGATAGAACGTCCACCTACTACCTGGGAAGTCTGGGGTTCAAAACCAGGGCCTCCTGACTTGTGTGGTGAGCTGGCCTATGCACAGTGCTGATGCACGCAAGGAATGCCGTATGCAGGGGTGTCCCCCATGTAGGGGAGCTCCATGCTCAAGGAGTGCTCCCTGTAAGGAGAGCCACCCCCCATGAAAAAAAACAAAGCCTGTCCAGGAATGGCACTGCACACACAGAGAGCTGACACAGCAAGATGATGCAACAAAAAGAGACACAGATTCCTAGTGCTGCTGACAAGAATACGAGCAGACACTGAAGGACACACAGTGAATGGACACAGAGAGCAGACAATGGGGAGAGGTGGGAAGGGGAAATAAATAAATAAATGAATAAATAAATCTAAAAAGAATTCTTTATCCCGAAAAATTATCCTTCAAATATGAAGGTGAGTTTAAAATATTTACAAATAAACATAAAATAAGAGAGTATGTAGAAATGAATCTTTCTTTTGCAGGAAGTATTAAAGAGAGCCTTGGAGGTGGACTTGGCCCAGTGGTTAGCGTGTCTGTCTACCACATGGGAGGTCCACTGTTCAAGCCCCGGGCCTCCTTGACCTGTGTGGAGCTGGCCCATGCGCAGTGCTGATGCGTGCAAGGAGTGCCCTGCCACACAGGGGTGTCCCCCGCGTAGGGGAGCCCCATGCACAAGGAGTGCGCCCCATAAGGAGAGCTGCCCAGTACGAAAGAAAGTGCAACCCGCCCAAGAATAGTGCCACACACACGGAGAGCTGACACAACAAGATGATGCAAGAAAAAGAAACACAGATTCCTGGTGCCGCTGATAAGGGTAGAAGTGGTCACAGAAGAACACACAGCAAATGGACACAGAGAGCAGACAACTAGGGGTGGGGAGGGTAGGGGGAAGAAAAATAAATAAAAAATTAATCTTTAAAAAATAAAAATAAAAAAAATAAAGAGAGCCTTATAGCCTGAAATAAAAAGACAGGAGAGAGGCTTGGAGGAGAGTGTAGATGGCAAGAATAACAGAAAAGATAAACAAAAGAGTAAAAAGACAGACAAAAATAAGATCTGACACATGAAAACCAAAGAATAAAATGGTGGAAGTAAATAATACATTTACAGTAATATCATTGAATGTGAATAGATTAAACTCCCCAATCAAAAGATATAGGCTGACAGAATGGATTAAAAGAACATGAACCGGGAAGTGGACTTGGCCCAGTGTTTAGGGCGTCCGTCTACCACATGGGAGGTCCGCAGTTCAAACCCTGGGCCTCCTTGACCCGTGTGGAGCTGGCCCATGCACAGTGCTGATGCGGCAAGGAGTCCGTGACACGTACTCCCCACGTAGGGGAGCCCCACGTGCAAAGAGTGTGCCCCATAAGGACAGCAGCCCAGCACGAAAGAAAGTGCAGCCTGCCCAAGAATGGCACCGCACACACAGAGAGTGACACAACAAGATGACGCAAGAAAAAGAAACACAGATTTCCATGCCTCTGACAACAACAGAAGCGGACAAAGAAGAAGACACAGCAAATAGACACAGAGAACAGACAACTGGGCGGGGGGGGAAGGGGAGAGAAATAAAATAATAAAAAAAAAGAACATGAACCATCAATACGCTGCCTACTCACCTTAGACCCACGGATACAAACCAACTGAAAGTGAAAAGTTGGAAGAAGATACTCCATGCAAATAGTAACCAAAAAAGAGCAAGGGTGGGAAATGGACTTGACCCAGTGGTTAGGGCATCCGTCTACCACATGGGAGGTCCGCGGTTCAAACCCTGGGCCTTCTTGACCCGTGTGGAGCTGGCCCACGCGCAGTGCTAATGCACACAAGAAAGCCCTGCCATGCAGGGGTATCCCCGCATAGAGGAGCCCCACGCGCAAGGAGTGTGCCCCGTAAGAAGAGCCACCCAGCGCAAAAGAAAAGTTCAGCCTGCCCAGTAGTGGCACCGCACACACAGAGAGCTGACAGCAAGATGACCCAACAAAAAGAAACACAGATTCCCGTGCCACTGACAACAACAGAAGCAGACAAAGAAGAACATGCAGCAAATAGACACAGAACAGACAATTGGGGGGGGGTAGAGAAATAAATAAAAATTTAAAAAATCTTTGTTAAAAAAATAAAAGAGCAAGAGTAATTATATTAATATCAGACAAAACAGACTTTAAATGCAACAAAGTTATAAGAGATACAGAATGCCATTATATACTAATAAAAGGGACAATCAACAAGGAAGAAATAATAGTCCTAAATGTCTCTACAGCTAACCACAGTGTCCCAAAATACATGAGCAATTCTGGCAACACTGGAAGGAGAAATAGATGTCTCTACAATAATAGTTGGTGATTCAACACACCACTCACATAATTAGAACAACTAGGCAGATCAACAAGGACACAGAGAAATGGAACAATATGATAAACAAGCTAGACCTAACAGACATATACAGAATATTGCATCCCAAATCAACAGTTTATATATTTTTCTCAGTTGCTCATGGATCTTTCTTCAGGATAGACCACATGTTAGGTCATAAGGAAGGTCTCAATAAATATAAAAAGACTGAAATTATACAAAACATCTTCTCAGATCATAATGAAATGAAACCAGAATTCAATAATAGACAGGAAAGGAGGAAATATGCAAATGTATGGAAGCTAAACAACACAATCAGTGGGTCAAATGAGAAATTGTAAGTGAAATTAATATCTATATTGAGACAGATGAAAACAAGAAAACAACTTATCAAAATTTATGGGATACAGAAGAGGCAGTGCCAAGAGGGAAATTTATAGCCCTAAAGGCCTACATTAAAAAAAGAAGAAAAGGCTAAAATCAAAGTTCTAACTGAACAACTGGAAGAACTAGAAAAAGAACAGCAAACCATTCCCAAAGCAAAGCAGAAGGGAGGAAATAATAAAGATTAGAACAGAAATAAATGAAATTGAGAACCAAAAAAAAATAGAAAATCAATAAAACCAAAGCTGGTTCCTTGAGAAGATCAATAAAATTGATAAACTCTTAACTAGACTAATAAAAAAAAAAAGAGAGAGAAGATGTAAATAAATAAAAAACAAAATGAAAGGTGGGAAGTTATGACTGACCTCACAGAAATAAAAAGAATCATAAGCTGATATTATAACAATCTAGACAACCTAGATGAAATGAACAAATTCCTTGAAATGCACAAACAACCTACATTAAAGCTACAAGAACTTAAAAAACCAACCACATTTAAAGAGACTGAATTGGTCATCAAAAACATACCAACAAAGAAAAGTCCAGGGCCCAATTGCTTCAGAACATGAACTCTACCAAGCATTTTGAGAAGAATGAACACCAATTCTATTTATTAAATTCTTCCAAAAAAATTTAAGAGGAGGTAAATTTACCCAACACATTCTATGAAGCCAACATCTCCCTAATACCAAAGCCAGATAAAGACACTACAAAAAAAAGACTATTGCAGATCAGTCTAATGAACATCAATGCAAATATTCTCAACAAAATTCTTCTAAATGGAATCCAAAAGTGTATCAAAAGAATTTTACACCATGACCAAGTGGGATTTATTCCTGGTAAACAAGTCTGTGTTACAACCCAACTCCTGAAGGGCAGGAGTTGGTGAGGCTGTGAGAACAAAGAACACAACTGGCATTTATTCAGACATGAGCTTTATTGGTACTTATGGACAGGAGAGAATCTCTGATGGCAGCCAGTAGAAGAATGAATGAAGTTAGCTCACAGCAAAGAGATGAGAAAATAAGGGGTGATTAAATAAGGGGTTTTAGAACAAGGACATTCCATAGAGTATGAGAACAGAGTTCCTGCTACAGTCATGTGAAGCGTACATATGGGGTGTGGTGATGTTTTCACTACACTTGTAGAAAGGACGTTAACCAAGGACATTTACTGCTTTGGGAAAATTATAATTTATGATAACATCTACACATTCTCTCCCCTCTGGAGAGGGTTGTTAACCTTTAAGTCTAGGTCACACAGGCAGCCATGTGCTGAGGCCTTGGTGGGGCCTGGGTCCCCACAATCCAACTCCATGTGGCAGCCTATGTTGGCCATAGGACAAGCATTGCACCCACATTCCACAGCAACAGTATAGAAGACAACAGAATAATAAAAGTAATATATACACAACATTGAAGATTAATGAGGGCACAGATTGCACTTTGTGAAGCAGTGAGAGTAGTCAAAGGCATTCTATTTTGTAAAACTACCTTTTGCATTTGGGCAGTATTTTGTTTGGTAAGGAAATTGCTGCTTTGGAGTAATTAAGAGCTTGAGCAGTGTGATTGGCTAAAGTCGTTATGTTTTTCAGTGACAATTGCAGCACCACCTACACAAAATGGCCAATGGGTAGAATCACCAGGGGGTGCACTTTACTCTATATCCAGCCTTGATAGTAAAATTACATAACTCAGGGGGTAACCACCCCATATCATGGAATACCATTTGTCATTCCATGCAGACAGGGGCGATGCAACCTATGGTGACAGAGTCAGCCATTAACCATCCTAAACCATTATATACAGTATATCCTAATGAAGAGCTGGACTTATTCACCTTTCCTCTTACAAGGGAAAAATATAATTACAAATCTCACTGAAAGTCAGCAGCTGAATCTCAGTCTTAAATGAGAAGGTCTTGTTCCAAACTTGTTGATGGGTCACATTCTGCCTTGCCAGAAAGGTGTTCCATGCTGTCCAATGCAGCAGTTATGGTCCAAGGAAGGCCAGTAGCACCTGAGTATGGTAAGTCTGTGCAAACCCAACATTGGGTTCAATTGTGGGCATGAGTTACTGTTGAAGCCCACTGTAGGAAGGTTTTGACTAAGGTGCTACAGATGGAAATAAAAATGTTTATGAGGAACAATGAGGGGCAGATTGTGCTGGTCTAACAGTATACAAGCAACATTTCCATTAGTAGATAACAAAGGAGAGTCCTATGAAGAGACTTCCAACACGATACATTTTCCCCTTCTAAATTCTCTGAGTTTCCTGCAGTGACATCAAAAACTAGTTTAGGGGGAAGCAGCTGTGGCTCAATCAGTTTGGCTCCTCTCTACCATATGGGAAGTCCTGGGTTCACATCCTGGGGCCTCCTTGTGAAGGCAGGCTCACCCGCACACCATGGAGAGCCGCCGGCCCACAAGCGTGGTAGAGTGCCGTCCAGGCTGCAAGCTCCGTGGAGAGCCAGCTCAGCAAGGTGACACAACAAAAAGGGAGACAAGTAAAAACACAGAAGAGCGCACAGCAAGTGGACACAGAGAGTAGACAACAAGCAAGCCACAAGGGGATAAATAAAAATAAATACAGATACACAGAAGAACACACAGCAAATGGACAAAGAGAGCAGACAGCAATCAAGCTGCAAGCGGGGCAGCGGAAGGATTAAAAAAACAACTAATTTAGGTGTAAGGAGAATCCACAAAGACATACATAAAACCCCAGCTATTTGCTGTCTTGATTGGTTGCCTTTCTACCATCACCTGTCAGCTTAAAGGGAACCAGTGGGGAGACCTTTCTGTTTGGAGCTAACCAGGACTTCTTTTGAGTCTGGGACTTTCAAACTGGACCTCAAAACCAAGGTCTTTGGCAGGCTTTATTCTGACCCAACTGCCTTCCCTGTTTCCTTTACTAGCCTGCCTCAACTCCTCCCTCAGAAAGTATACACCCATGGCGGCGGACTTGGCCTAGTGGTTAAGGCACCCGTCTACCACATGGGAGTTCCACTGTTCAAGCCCCGGGCCTCCTAGACCCATGTGGAGCTGGCCCATGCACAGTGCTGATGCGTGCAAGGAGTGCCGTGCCACGCAGGGGTGTCCCCCGCGTAGGGGAGCCCCACGTGCAAGGAGTCACCCTGTAAGGAGAGCCGCCCAGTGCGAAAGAAAGTGCAGCCTGCCCAGGAATGGTGCTGCACACACAAAGAGCTGACACAAAAAGATGATGCAACAAAAAAAGAAACACAGATTCCTGTGCCACTGACAACAACAGAAGTGGACAAAGAATATGCAGCAAATAGACACCGAGAACAGACAGCAGATTGTGGGGGGAAGGGGAGAGAAATAAATATTTTAAAAAAAGAAAGAAAATATATACCCTTATTCTCAAGGAAGGGCTGAAGGGCTACTGTCATTTTTCTGTAGCTACTTCCTGCTAGTTAGGGGCAGAAGACCCTGCCTGATGAGGTATGAAACTCTCTGGCTATTCTACTGATGAGGTATGAAACTCTCTGGCTATTCTACTGAGCTTGAGGGAAGGCAAGTCCGGCACCATGGTTTGAACTGGATTCAATGTCCACATGATTAATACCTTATTCTAGAAGGTGTTGGTTCTAGAAGAAATAAACTTAAGTTAGAATTTTGAAGATACACAGTCCTACTAAAAGGATACAGAAAATGGTGGTAAGCATCCCCTAAAAGGGGGCCAGCCATGACATACTGGACCATGGGAATGAGAAAGGCAAGGTGCACCAGCATCTACAGCCTCCTGAAGCTGATGGGCTTCACCTTGTAAGTCTCAAATGCTGTCTAGGAAACTGCCACCCCTAATTCCCACAGCTGTTGTTATGCCTAAGACAGCTAGGAGAGGTACAAGGAGAGGCACTGCCCTAGACATAAACTCACAGACAATATAGGCAACAACAAGATAAGCATATGGCAAGCAAAAAAAGACCATACTTAAGAAAGCCAATTTTTATCTTATAGGTATGTTCATTAATTACTTAGAAAATGAATTCAATATCTTTCTCCATATGATCTAGAATAGAAGAGATATTATTATATTCATCAGGTATATAGGTAGAATACTTAACACTAATCAATGCACTAATCAATACACAAGTTCCTCTTTAAGCTACAGTTAATAGATCTAAGCTCCAGGTTTGCAATACCATACATGTCGTCTCTCATGAGAACAGGCCATAATACCAGTTGTGTCTCTCTAAGTTCTACTCACATCATTCTGGTAAGTATTGCCCCATTTGGTATTTCCTTCACACAGCCAGCATGCTACAGCACCACAGGCCCTTGGAGGGAAGCTTCAGTGTTTCACCAACCTGGTGTATAGTGCTTTCCAGCACAATGAAACAGTCAGTTAAATGCAAAGTCCATTGTAAATCTGCCCATATCAAACCATTGCTGACTGCTGTAGGAGTCCAAAACTGCAACATATTTCCCATCCACTTCAGAAACACAGCCAGAGTGGTGGCAGATACCATTATTGTTTTAGGCATTAGTGACCAACCTAGCCAATAACTCAAGTGGAGAGGCACTATGAAGTGTACTGAATAACTGATCTGAATGCACAAGAGAGTTTGACAATAATGAAGGCCATCGCTAAAATTTTCATACACTTTCCAAATGCTTCCAATGCAACCAATAACACATTAAATTAACTTAACTATTTTTAGTGCTTTACTTTTTACTTCTACACCTTTACCATGATTATGTTAATGAACAGATATTTTACTTTAGCAGTATAGGAAAAAATACTTTCTCCATTATTTTATGAAAACCTAAAATTCCCAATGGAATCAATATTATCTTCCCTTACCACCGCCTTAATATGCAGATTGAAGTGGCTTCTGACAGGTTTCTCTGTCATTAAATTACTTTCTGTTATCAATATCAATTTAGGTTTATATTTAATATTGGCTTCCTGAAATTAGCATTTAAGTACTTTAGTTTAGACAATGCTTTTACCAACTTCTTATAATTAACCATAAGTTACTTTCTGTTATCAATATCAAATTGGGTTTCTATTTAATAATGGCTTTCTGGAACTTAACTGCCATTTAACTACTTCAGTTTAGAAGACAATTTTTCAAACTTTCTATAACCAACCATAAACACATAAACTACTTACTTTATCTCAAGACAAATGTCACCTTTATAAAACTCATTCTCTTTTCAAGGCTACCTTTTACAATACCTTCTACAATTTTCTAAATTCATTCAAGCCTTGTCTAACATATTTCCACCCTTATTTTATGAAAACCAGCATCTTATCTTAAAACACAGCACATTCCCTTAAACAAACTTTATCATATTTCAACCAGCGTTGACTATGTATTCACTTCCGCAAACCTTTTACTTCTTTATGTGTTCATTTAAATCTTATACCCCTCATTCTGTTCTGTGAAGGAAAAAAAAAAACCTATTCATTTCAACATAAGCAAGAACAATTTTTTTAAAAAGAGGTTTATAATAATTTCATTAGTCAAAAGCTTACAATTTTCATCATCTTAAAGATGTAGTACATATAATGCTAATTTAGGACAGACCTCAATTTCATTAAACTGCAGTTTTTATCATCTTAGAGATTTAACACACCTAATACTACCTTATTTTATTAGTATCCATATAAATCTTGAGTGAGTACACCCAAGCTAAATAAAATTTGAACAATTATAGTTTATGTAAGAAATGGTCTTTTTTTCTTCCTTCCTCCTTCGGAGGTTAAAAATCTCCATTTTTTCTTTAATAAAATTCTAAAATTGTAAATAACCTTAAAAGCATACTGACTCCCAAGTTCTGGAGTATATTATAATTATTTAATTTGTTTAATCATAATTTAGAAAAATTTCCATAGCTTTCAAGGACTTTTTCTTTACTGAAATTACTGAAATTTGGTCAATGGATTATTACTGTCATCTCAAGAACTGTTAAAATTAAATTGAGAAATTACAGGACAGGGTATATGAAACAAAGTTTATTCTGTAATATCCCCTCTGTCCCTGTCATTTTAATTTCCAGGTCTAGTAGACAGAATTGTAGGCTAAACTCACATCTCCCCTATATTTCCACACCTAACCTATCTCCTTAGTTTCCTCGGTTAGTTTTACTGGAATTCAGTCAAGGTTAGGAGAAGACCCTTGAGGCACAATAGACTATAGAAAGATTATGGGGGAATTCAGGATAAATGTTTTAGTTTCTTTCCTTTAAATAGCTTCTTTTTCAGATTTCATATTACTTTTTATCCTGTTTGGCCTCTCCAATTTGGGTTTCAGGAGTTCTCACTTACTGATATAAGCATTTATTTAATTTTTGGCCATTTGAATAGAGTTCTTTTAAGAATTTTCATTTGCTAATTTAATATTACCATCTGGAGGTATGAAAATATACACTGAACAGACAAATGCAAAAAGAGTTAAGACACAGTAACAGAAACATAAAACTCACTAATTGACTCATAATTTTCACTCCCATGGTTTGGCCATCTCCAACCCTTCCATTATTTCACATCTCTGGTTTGTACTACTTTTATTTTATTTTATTTTATTTTATTTTATTTTATTTTATTTTATTTTATTTTATTTTATTTTATTTGTGCTCCAAGTTTTAAAAGCAGTTTTATTGAGATATAGTTATATACCATATAAGCTATCCTAGGTGTACTTTAGTATAATTACAGATGTGTGCATTCCTCACCACAATCAAGTTCAGGACATTTTCATTACTCCTAGAAGGAAAGCCCTATACTCCTTAGAAGTCACCTCTCATTCCCTCTATCATTCCCCAGCCCTACATAGCCACTATAAATTTCATCTCTATAAATTTATCTTTCCATTTTATATTAATGAAATCATAGAATATATGGTACTTTGCATGTAGTTTCTTTCACATAGCATAATGTTTTCTTAAATTACTACAATTTTTTAAAATGAGGGAAGTTTTATGTTTACAGAAAATTCATGTAAAAAAATACAATGTTCCCATGTATCCCTCTATTGTTGACTCTTTGCATTAGTGTGTTAGCTTTGTGAGGATTAATGAAAGAATATAAGATATTACTGATAACTATAATCCTTAGTTTACATTAGGTGTATTTTTTCCATCTACCTTCCTATTATTAACAATGTGTAATAGCGTCATCCATTTGTTATAATTCATGAAAGAGCAATCGTATATTTGTTAACCTCAGTCCATCACCCATAACAGATTCACTTAGTTAAACAATCCCATCTTTAGGCTTCTAGCTTTCCTTCTAGTAACGTACACGACCTTAAACAAGTTCTCTCAACCACATTCACAAACATATAATTCACAGTAAGGTTCTGCCATCACCACTATCCATTCCCAAACATTTATAATCAACCTAAATAGAGATTCTGCACAATTTAAGTATCAGTTTTCCATTCTCTAACCCATTGTATCCCTTGGTAATTTATATTCTAGATTCTAAATCTATGAGTTTGCTTCTTTTTTTTTTATTGATTTTGTAATAATACTACATTAAAAATATATATATATGAGGTCCCATTCAACCCCACCACCCCCACCCCACCAGCAACACTCATTCCCATCATCATGACACATCCATTGCATTTGGTAAGTACATCTTTGGGCACCTCTGCACCTCATGGTCAATGGTCCACATCATGGCCCATACTCTCCCCCATTCCATCCAGTGGGCCCTGTGAGGATTTACAATGTCCGGTGATTGCCCCTGAAGCACCATCCAGGGCAGCTCCATGTCCCAAAGACGCCTCCACCTCTCATCTCTTCCTGCCTTTCCCCATACCCATCAGCCACCATGTCCACTTTTCCCAATCCAATGCCACCTTTTCTATGTGGACATTGGATTGTGTCCATTGCACCTCTATGTCAAGAGGAGGCTCAGATTCCACATGGATGCTGGATGCAATCCTCCCACTTTCAGTTGTAATCACTCTAGGCTTCACAGTGTGGTGGTTGTCCTTCTTCAACTCCATCTTAGCTGAGTGTGGTGAGTCCAATAAATCAGATTGTAGGTGCTGGAGTCTGTTGAGGCTCAGGACCTGGCTATCACATTGTAAGTCCAGAGATTCAAATCCCCTAAATATATCTTAAACCCCAACACTAACTGCAACTCCAGCACATTAGCATGAAAGTCTTATGAAGAGAGATCCCATCTGAGTCCAGGTTCATCACACATAAACACCAGTTCCAAAGAGGGGCCATCTGACCTGGTAGTTAACCCCATCTGCCATGACCATAACTCCTATGGGTCTCTTTAGCCCTCAAAGGAACCAATACCTGGGGGTTGTATCTGCTTTATCTGTCTCTCAGACTCTGCTCAGTTGTGCATAAGGGCAATCCTTCTGACAGCCTCCAGACTCTTTTTTAGAGACTCGTAGCCATATAAACTCATTTCTCCTTTCAATTTCCCCCTTACATTAGGTCAAACAGCCTTTTAAAGTCATGTTATTTTATGTAGACAGGGATATTCTGCTGATCCGCATTGAACCTTCCATATAAGGTCATTTTCCAGTTGCATCATCAGTTGGTAGTTGATAGTGGTCCCTCGGTGCCAGGGAGGCTCATCCCCGGGTGTCATGTCCCACGCTGTGGGGAAGGTATTGCATTTACATGCTGAGTTTGGCTTCGAGACTGGCCACATTTGAGTAACATGAAGGCTGACAGGAGGAAATTCCCGGGCACAATGCTGCTCTAGGCCTTCTTCTTATTTTAGGCTTATCAGCTCACAAGCATAGTCATTAGCATCAGGGGCTCACCGTTGAGCCCTCACTCCCTCCCGGTCCCCGCCACTGCACCTGGGAGACTGTCGCTGCTCCCCTAGGGACCACGACAGAGCACCAATGGCCAGGAACCCAGTATCCCCCCTGCTGTGGTTTTTAATTGTTGCCACTATGAGTATATCCAAACATTACCATGCACCCTGGACATATGTTCTGTACAGCTCCCTGTCAGCCATATATCAACTGTCAATTGTATGCTATACCAGTATTCCTCCATTGCCATTGTTGAACCACTCTGTGATCCAGAACTCCCTGAAATTTGAAGTCCAATATAATGTCAGGGTCCCTAACTAGGAAATGGCATATAGCGATGGGTTTAAAGGTTAGATAAAGAATACGTGTTGACTTGGAAAAAATTCTACATCCTATCTTTTTCTTTTTTTTTTTTTCCCCCTTATTATTGAACTTCTCTTCACAGGAGCCCTAGACCACAGCAATGCATATATATAATATACAGCACTCCCATACATCCACCACAAAACCTTTCCCCTTCCACAGCGATACTCTTACACCCTATTCACATCATATTTACTTAACGTGATGTACAGAGTCTGAGACAATAGCTTTCAAACAAGGTGACATCTGTGCTTACATTGTGGTGCATACTTTAGGATACACAGTTTTTAAATTCTTAGTTATCCTATGTTTTACATTATGGTTTACATTATCAGTCTGTCATCTCCTATATGTTATGGTGTAATATTACATGTTTTATATCCATCCTTGTGTACTCTCACGAAACTCCTCTCTTACCCCCCATTTACCTTGGTTCCACACATTTAACATCCATTTTCTCTTACACCTTGGTGCCCACAGTGACAGCCAACCTCCGTTTCCCGAGGAGCCACTTCCAGAGATAGATGGAATAGTGTTCAGGGCCTAACTTGCTCAACTGCCCCAATGCCCTGGAAGCCACCCTTTCTCTCAAGGGATACAGTTCCCTCTATTTGATGGCATTAGTCCTCCCCAGGATGTGGGTCCACCCCCACTCTCACTACTTGGGTTTCTACCCCATGGTGTCACCCACTCTGGCAGAATGAGCATTTAGACATTCCCCAGGAGCCCGTCCTGCATCAGACCCTCCCCTCCGAGCATTCTAAACAGGTAACCCTCTTTATTATATTTTGATATGATTTTCTCGGCAATTTACTCTCCACCAACACCTGACACTCTCCTGTGTTCGTATGCTACCCCTCCCTCCCCCCACTTTTGGGCAATATTACCCATCTGCCCATCCCCAGCCACCCTCAAACCCACAAAGCCCCAACCAAAGGCAACCCCTTGCCCCCATTTTATCTCTTCTTTGTGTTCATACTTACCACCATCTCATCTTAAATTCCACCCCTGCAGACATCGGCTCACATCCTTCCCCACCCTCCAATTTCCTGTAAGCCTATCATTCAGTCTCTTGCTATCTAGGGCAGCTTGATTATTTCATATCATTGAGGTCATGTAGTATTTGTCCTTCAATGTCTGGGTTGCTTCACTCAACATAAGATTCTCAAGATTCATCCATGTTATCACATGTGTTTGTAGTGTGTTTGTTCTTACAGCCGAGTAGTATTCCATTGTGTGTATATACCACATTTTATTGATCCACTCATCTGTTGATGGGCATTTGGGTTGATTCCAACTTTTGGCAATAGTGAACAATGCTGCTATGAACATTGGTGTACATATATCGGTTTGTGTCCTTGTTTTCAGTTCTGCTGGGTATATACCCGGCAGTGGTATTGCTGGGTCATATGGCAAATCTATGGCTAGTTTTTTGAGAAACTGCCATACTGTCCTCCAGAATGGTTGGATCCTTCTGCATTCCCACCAGCAGTGGATGAGTGTTCCCCTTTCTTCACATCCTCTCCAGCACTTGTATTCTTCTGTTTTTTTCATAGCTGCCAATCTTATGGGTGTGAGATGGTATCTCATTGTGGTTTTGATTTGCATTTCCCTGATAGCTAGAGATTTGGAACATTTTTTCATGTGCTTTTTAGCCATTTGTATTTGTTCTTTGGAGAAGTGTCTGTTTAAGTCTTTTTCCCATTTTTTAAATGGGTTGTTTATCTTTTTATTTTCAAGATATAGGAGTTCTTTATATATGCAAGTTATAAGTTTCTTATCAGATATATGGTTGCCAAATATTTTCTCCCACTGTGTGGGCTCCCTTTTTACTTTCTTGACAAACTCCTTTGAGGTGCAGAAGGCTTTAATTTTGAGGAAGTCCCATTTATCTATTAGTTCTTTTGCTGCTCGTGCTTTTGGTGAGATATTCATAAATCCATTTCCTATTACAAGGTCCTGTAGATGTTTCCCTACACTGCTTTCTAAGGTTTTATGGTCTTGGCTCTTATATTTAGGTCTTTGATCCATCTTGAGTTGATCTTTGTATAAGGTGTGAGATGGTAATCCTCTTTCATTCTTCTACATATGGCTATCCAGTTCTCCAGACACCATTTGTTGGATAGGCCACTCTCTTCCAGTTGAGAGAATTTGGTGGCTTTATCAAATATTATGTGGCTATATATGTGAGGTTCTATATCAGAGCTTTCCATTCGATTCCATTGGTCTGTGTGTCTCTCCTTATGCCAATACCATGCTGTTTTCACCACCGTAGCTTTGTAGTATGTTTTGAAGTCAGGTAGTGTGATTCCTCCAATTTCGTTTTTCTTTTTCAGTATGTCTTTGGCTATTCAGGGTCTCTTTCCTTTCCAAATAAATTTCATAGTTAGTTTTTCTAGTTCCTTAAAGAAGGCTGTGTTGATTTTTATTGGGATTGCATTGAATGTGTAGATCAGTTTTGGTAGGATAGACATCTTAATAATGTTCAGTCTTCCTATCCATGAACAAGGAATAGTCTTCCATTTATTTAGGTCTTCTTTGATTTCCTTGAACAATCTTGTATAGTTCTCGGTGTATAAGTTCTTTACCTCTTTAGTTAAATTTATTCCTAAGTATTTAATTTTTAATTTACTATTGTGAATGGTATTTGTTTCTTGATTTCCTCCTGATCTTGCTCATTATTGGTGTACAGAAATGCTACTGATTTTTGCGCATTGAATTTATAATCTGCGACTTTACTAAACTCATTTATGAGTTCTAGAAGCTTTGTTGTAGATCTCAGGGTTTTCTATGTATAGGATCATGTCATCTGCAAATAATGAAATTTTGACTTCTTCCTTTCCAATTTGAATGCCTTTTATTTCTGGTTCTTGCCTCAGTGCTCGAGCAAGTACTTCTAAGACAATGTTAAATAGGAGCGGAGACAGTGGGCATCCTTGTCTTGTTCCTGAGTTTAGAGGGAAGGAGTCTAGGATTTCTCCATTGTAAACAATATTGGCTTTAGGTTTTTCATATATACTCTTTATCATGTTCAAAAAATTTCCTTGTATTCCAATATTTTGGGGTGTTTTTATCAAGAAAGGGTGCTGTATTTTGTCAAATGCTTTTTCTGCATCTATAGATATAATCATGTGATTTTTTTCCTTCAATCTGTTTATATGGTGTATTACGTTGATTGATTTTCTTATGTTGAACCATCCTTGCATACCTGGGATGAATCCCACTTGGTCATGGTGTATAATTCATTTAATGTGTTGTTGAATACAATTAGCAAGTATTTTGTTAAGTATTTTTGCGTCTAGGTTCATTAGAGAAATTGGTCTGTAATTTTCCTTTCTTGTGATGTCTTTGTTTGGCTTTGGTACTAGGGTAATGTTGGCATCATAGAAGGAGTTGGGTAATATTCTTTCTGTTTCGATTTTTTGGAATAGTTTCAGCAGGATTGGTGTCAGTTCTTTCCGGAATGTATTGTTGAATTCACCTGTGAAGCCATCTGGCCCTGGGCTCTTCTAGTTGGGAGATTTTTAATAACTGGTTCTATCTCTCTGCTTGTGATTGGTTTGTTAAGATCATCAATTTCTTCTTTTGTCAATATGGGCTGCTTATGTGTTTCTAGGAATTTGTCCATTTCCTCTAGATTGTCATTTTTGTTGGAATATAGTTTTTCAAAGTATCCTCTTATGATAGTCTTTATTTCTGTGGGGTCAGTGGTGATATTGCCTTTCTCATTTCTTATTTTGTGTATTTGCATCTTCTCTCTTTTTTTCTTTGTTAGTCTCACTAAAGGTTTGTCAATTTTGTTGATCTTCTCAAAAAACCAGCTCTTGGTCTTGTTTATCTTTTCAAGTGCTTTCTTATTTTCTATTTCTTTTAGTTCTGCTCTTATCTTTGTTATTTCCTTCCTTCTTCTTCCTGTTGGGTTACTTTGTTGTTGTTTTTCTAATTCCTTCAAATGTGCAGTTAGTTCTTCAATTTTTGCTCTTTCTTCTTTTTTGATATATGAATTTATGGCTATAAATTTTCCTCTCAGTACTCCTTTTGCTGCATCCCATAAATTTTGGTATGTTGTGTTATCATTATCATTTAATTCAAGGTAGTCATTGATTTCTTTTGAGATTTCCTCTTTGACCCACTGTTTTTCTAAGAGTGTGCTGTTTAATTTCCAAGTCGTGGTGTGAAATCTGGGCTTCTGTCCCTTGCAAATTTCCAGCTTGACTCCACCGTGGTCAGAGATATTGTTTTGTATGATTTCAATCTTTCTGAATTCATTCAGCCTTTCTTTGTGGCCTAGCATATGGTCTATCTTGAAGAATGATCCATGTGCACTTGAGAAAAATGTATATCCTGCTGTGTTTGGGTGTAGCGATCTATATATGTCTATTAGATCCAGCTCCTCTAATATACTGTTCAGATGTTTTGTTTTTTGGTGATTCTCTTTTGAGATGTTCTGTCCAGAGTTGATAGTGGTGTATTAAAATCCCCCACTATAATTGTAGATGTATCTATTCTTTCACTTAGTTTTTCCAGCGTTTGCCTCACGTATTTAGAGGCACCCTTGTTAGAAGCATAAATATTTATGATTGTTCGATCTTCTTGACAGATTTTCCCTTTCACTAAAATGTAGTATCCTTCTTTGTCTCTCACAATTGTTTCACATTTAAAGTCTATTTTGTCTGATATTAATATAGCTATTCCTGCCTTTTTTTGGTTATTGTTAGCTTGTACGATTGTTTTCCAGCCATTCACTTTCAATCTCCATGCGTCTCTGGGTCTAAGATGTGTCTCTTGTAGACAACATACGAATGGGTCATATTTCCTTATCCAATCCCAGTCTGAATCTTTTGATAGGTGAGTTTAATCCGTTGACATTCAGTGTTATTACTTTCAAGGAATTATTTTTGTTAGCCATATTTTGATTGGATTTGTGTTTGGCATATTTTATTTGTATTTTTTTTTGTCTTTTTTGTTGTTGTTGTTGCTCTTATACTCTCCTCCAACTCTGTCTTTCCTGTTTTTTCCTTTCTTCCTGCAGAACTCCCTTTAGAATTTCTTGAAGGGGAGGTTTCTTGTTGGTATACTCTTTCAGTTTCTGTTTGTCTATGAATATTTTGAACTCTCCGTCATGTTTGAATGCTAGTTTAACTGGATAGAGTATTCTTGGTTGGAAATTTTTTTCCTTTTGTACCTTGACTATATCATACCACTGCCTTCTTGCCTCCATGGTTTCAGATGAGAAATCAGCACTTAATCTAATTGAGCTTCCCTTGTATGTGATGGTTTTCTTTTCTCTTGCTGCTTTTAGGATTTTCTCTTTGTCTTGAGCATTAGATAATTTGACTAGTATATGTCTTGGGGTGGGCCTGTTGGGGTTTATGACTAGTGGAGTGCGCTGTGCTTCTTGGATATGCACATCTGTCTCTTTCAGTAGATTTGGGAAGTTTTCAGCCATTATTTCCTGCAACACTCCTTCTGACCCCTTTCCCTTCTCTTCACCTTCTGGAATGCCTATAATACATATGTTTGAGCGTTTTGCATTGTCATTCAGGTCCCTAAGTCCTAACTGGATTTTTTCTATCTTCTTATTGACCCCTTCTACTATCTGTTTGATTTCTGATGTACTGTCTTCCACATCACTAATTCTCTGCTCTGTCTCTTCTGGTCTGCTGATATTTGCTGCAAGTGTATTTTTGATTTCTTGAACTGTGGTGTTCATTCCCATCATATCTGTTATGTTTTTGCATGTGTCTGCAATTTCCCCTCCAAGTGATGTCTTCATGTTGTTAACCTCTTTCATTACTTCGTCAAATTTGTCAGTGATAAATGTTCTGAGATCTTTCATTGCTTGTGCAAAGTTTTGCTCCCCTTCATGATTTTTGGTTTGTTGATTGGATTCAGCCATGTTTTCCTGATTACTGGTTTGGTTTGTAGACTTTTGTTGCTTTCTGGTCATCTCTTTATCTTGACGGATTTAATCAGTTCCTTAGCTCCTTTGTCTACTCTTGGAGGTTAATTAGCTGTTATTTTTGCATAGGTGTTATATCTTCTGTTTGTCACTTTTTTCTTCTTATTCTAATTTCTTGTTGTTGGTTAAGTTCACTTTAAAGGAAAGTATTAGTGTTGGGGAAAGGCAATTGTGTAAGCAAGGGAAAAGTGTAAAGTAGTATTGGTGGTATATGTTAACAAAGCAAGAATATGAGATCTGGGAGGATGGAGGTTAGATTCATGTAAATTGTGTAGTTATAGCAATAGGTAGAGTACCTATTATGAGGTAGATGATTGAATATGGGAAGAATATGGTATGAGCTAAAAAGCTATTATTTTCGTGAGAGAGGGAAAGAGAAAAGAAAGGTAATAGTTTCAAGAGTGGATAACAGACAGAAAACAAAACAAAGGTATTAGAAATTAAGACTTAGACCCTTCGTGGATCGAAGAAAGGGAGGTGGGAGGTGGAATATAGGAGAGACAGTAGATGGTGGCAGATATCAAGATGTAGGGGAAAGAGGATAGTGTAGGTAGCCTAAGTCAGTTCACACAGAAATGAGGCAGTGGAGGATGAGAAAACCCAGCAAATGTGAGGTGTTTCCTGCCGCACCTATTGTATAATTGAGTTAAAATAAACTAAGTAGAATATGAGGGACAAGAGGGAGAGAGACAACAGAAAAAAGAAAAAAAAGGGGGGGGGGAAGGGACGAGAGGAAGAAAGGAAAAGGGGGTGGGCAAAGGGTGGGGAACAGGTAGGGGAAAGAAAAAAAAATAAAACAGATATACATGAACCAGAATTAAAACACCCATTACACAACACCTACCACAAAAAAAAAACCTTAAATAACTGAATAAAAAAAGACTTTGGGGGATACGCTGTGAGAGAAGACTAGGGGATAATGCGGTGTTAGCAATCAGGAAATTGAAAAAAGTAAAGAATAAGTCAAAATGAAAATAAAAACAAAACAAAATGAAACGATAAAGAAAAAATGCCAACATTGAAGGCTAGGGCATTTAAGGACCTCAGATGGACCTCAGTGCATGATGGATTCAGGGATGGAAAGTCTGAGATATTGAGGACTCAAGAGGTGTGAGTCTCTGTGGTGTGGGCCACCAGAGTTTAGGGAATTCAGACCTGGCAACCTCCAATCTGGTCAACAGGAAGCCTGGGAGCCCCGCAGTGTAACACAGCCCTCAGGGATCCCCACAGCTGGGTGCCAGCCCTATGGAGGAAGTCAGATCCGCAAACTCTATATTATGACTGAACCCTGCAATTCACTTACTTAGTAGGGCTCATTAGTGTGGGTATCTCTCACTTCAGCTTTTGGACAGCTCCCGCCCTGTGATTCCAAAACACTGCCACTAGAGGGCGCCTCTTCACCGCAGTCACTTTACTGGTACAGATCCGAAGCCCGGCCTGTGACGCCGAAAACAGATTCCCAAACCGGAATTCCCAAACTTCGCAAAATATTCCCTAATCGGCTTCCAGATGTGTCCCCCTCCCTTGCCGCAGCCTAAAACAACTTTCCAATTACGTCCCTTTATTGCCTACAGCCTATTTGGGTTGGAGATCAGCTGCCGGGCTTTTGGGGGAGGGGCTTCAGGCGGAAGCGGTATTGTTTGTGTTCACAATCAAAAGTTTCTCCCGCTTCACAACAAAACACCATCTATCTTCCCAAATCGATCCGCAAAGGCAACCCGTTGCATCAACCCGCCAACAGCCTGCCCAGAACTCACGAACTCCTTAGCACCTCAGAGCCATCTAAAAGTGGAGCCGCCGGGCAGGACCGCGGCTCCCCCCACCTCCAATAGGGAGGAACCTGTGTGTGGGTCTCACCTGCGGGCAATAGAACCCAAATTATATCTTCTAGACCAATCCTCTCCATTACCTTTCCACCCAATCGATGTCCAGGCACTTCTGCCCTGCAAAACTCCAGAAAAAGCCCCGCCTTGGAGAACCTGCAGCTGCTCCCAGCCATCTCTTCCCGGGACAGACCACAAAGGCAAGTTCACTCAGCGACCATCTTGCCTCCGTCTCTCTGTACTACTTTTAAGATCTCCTGTGGAATCAGTGTTGCTTATAATATGCAAACTTGTTCTTGGAAACACTTTTCTTAGTAATCAGCAACCAGTTAGGAATACTTGAGCAGTATAAATGTAGTTAAGCACTAATTTAGCAGTTTAGACAGACAGACAATTTAATACTTTTATATTCTGGATTACCCTTCAGGAGCACACTTAGACAGACTTGAAGTTCCAGAGCTATTGATTAAAAACTGAAAGTTCATTTTAACACCTTGATAAAAATTCTGATCAAAATAAAATGTGACTAAAGCTGTAAACATTGCTCAAATAACATCCCATTTAAACTCTCACAGTTTACACAAGTAAGAGTTTTCTGTTTTGTAATACATTTTTAATTGTAGGCTTACAAAAACTGCTAGCATTTTTTTCTTTTTCTTTTTTTCATAGAGTTGTCTGGTTCAAAGTCACTAAATTTTAACAGCACCAATTTTATTAATGTAACTATCCAGATCTAATTAGAACTAACATGGATAAAGAACAGAAAACATTAATGTTGCTAAGTTTTTCTACTTCTCCAGCAGCTAAACTAATTCTATCAGCCCCTACTAATCCCCAGTCACAACATCCAGACAGCAGGGGGTTTGCAGAATTGTTGCTGGAATGTTTTCCCTATCTTAGCTAACCACCACACCCATCAGCATTTTCAGGGCATTGCTGTACTCATGTGGAGTTCCACAGTAGTCAAGTAAGTGGGTGACCCCATATTCTCTTGTTGCTCCCCATTCATCCAGGAGGGTAGCCACCCCCACACATGGATGTAACAAGCCAACCCAGGATTTTCCTGGCAGATTCTCCTTTCCTCAAGCTCATGCCTGCTACTGCTGGTGGTCCTTCAGTCTCCTGGATTATGGCACCAATTGTTACAACCCACCTCCTGAAGGGCGTGAGTTGCTGAGGCTTTGAGAGCAAAGAACACACCTGCCATTTAGTCAAGCATAAGCTTTATTGGGACTTATGGACAGAAAAGATGGCAGCCAAAGAATGAATGAAGTTAGCACTCAACAAAGAGATAAGAAAATGAGGGGTGATATATAAGGGGTTTTAGTACAAAGGCATTCCATAGGGTATGAAAACATTGTTCCTGCAAGGGTCACATGAAGGATATACATGGAGTATGGTGATATTTTCACTACACTTGTTGGGAGAACATTAACCAAGGATGTTTACTGCTTTGGGAAGATCATAGTTTATAATAACATCTATACATTCTCTCCCCTTGGAGGAAGGGTTGTTAACTTTTAACATATGCCTACGTCATGCAGGTAGCTACGTGCTGAGGACTTGGGGGGGCCTGGGTCCCCACAGCTGGTTCAACATAAAAAATCAACTAACATAATACACTACATTAACAAATTGAAGGGGAAAAACCACATGATCATCTTGATTGATACAGAAAAGGCATTTGACAAAATCCAGCATCCTTTCTTGATCAAAACACTTAAAAGATAAGAATAAAAGGAAAATTCCTCAATATGATAAAAGGCTATAAGAAAACCCTACAGCCAGCATCAAACTCAATGGAGAAAGGATGAGCACTTTCTCTCTATGTTCAGTAACAAAACAAGGATGCCCACTGTCACCACTGTTTCTCAATAATGTCCTAGAAGTTCTAGCTAGAGCAATTAGACAAGAAAACAAATAAATGAAAGATATCCAAATAGGAAAAGAGGAAGTAAAACTCTCACTGTTTGTGGATGACATGATCCTGTATTTAGAAAATTCTAAAATATCTATGACAAAACTACTTGACCTAATAAACAAGTTCAGCAAAGCAGCAGGATACAAGACCAACATGCAAAAATCAGTAATGTTGCCTTACAATATTATTGAACAATCTTAGGAGGAAATCAGGAAAAAAATTCCATTTACAATAGCAACAAAAAGACTCAAATACCTAGAAATCAATTTAACCAAAGAAACACAGAACCTATATTCAAAATACTACAAAACAGTACTAAAAGAAATCAAAGAAGGTCTAAACAAATGGAAAGACATTATGTGTTCATGGCCTGAAAGGCTAAACATCATGATGATTCAATGCAATACCAATCAAAATTCCAAAAGCCTACTTTACAGAAATAGAAAAAGCAATTACCAAATTTATTGGAAGGGCAAAATGCACCCAAATAGCCAAGAGCATTCTAAAAAAGAAGACCTATATGGGAGGAATTTCACTGCCTGACCTTGAAACAAATTACAAAGCTACAGTCATCAAAACATCTTGGTATTGGCATAAAGATAGATGCTCCGATCAGAGGAATAGATTTTAGAATCCAGAAAGAAACCCTCACCTCTACAGGCAACTGGTTTTTGACAAACCTACCAAGTCTACATTACTGGGACAAAACAATCTCTTCAACAAATGGTGCTAGGAAAACTTGATGTCCATAACCAAAAGAGTAAAAGAGGACCCCTATCTCACTGCCTACTCAAGAATCAACTCAAAATGAATGAAAGACCTAAATATAAAAGCCAGGACCATAAAATTATGAGAAGAAATTACGAGATGTAGAGAACATCTTCAAGATCTTGCAGTAGGTGGTGGTTTCTTGGACCTTACACCCAAAGCTGCATAAAAAAAAGAAAAAATAGATAAAACACTTTTGCACCTTGAAGGACTTTGTCAAAAGGGTGAAAAGGCAGCCAAATCAATGGGAGAAAATATTTGGAAATCACATATACAATGAGGATTTAATATCCATGATATATAAAGAGATGGAACAACTCAATAATAAAAAGACAAATGACCTGATTAAAAAATGGGCAGAAGGCTTGAATAAGCATTTGTCCAAATAAGAAATACAAATAGCAAAAAAAATGTGATAAGAAGAAATGAAGTTGTGAAACATATGACAACATGGATGAACCTGGAAGACATTATGTTGAGTGAAGCAAGCCAGACAAAGAAAAGACAAAGAGTGTATGACGTGCTATTATGAACTAAATATATTGTGTAAATTTATGGAGTTAATAACTAGAGTATGGGTCACTGGCAAATAGAATGAGGTTAGAGAATGGAAAGATGAAGGGTCTACCTGTGCAGAATTGGCAACAGTTTATTTGTTAATCTTTAGAAATGAATAGAAAATGTGAAATCACAGCATAGTGTTTGTAACCCTAGCAGTGCTATTATATGGGTATGATAGTGGTTTAAAGGGAAAGTCTAAGGTCTTGTATGCTATTAAAAATTTTATAACATAGTAAAACCTCATATAAAATATTTTAAAAAATCAAGTGACCCTAGAGGTGAGAGTCTATTTCTGAACTCTAAATGCATTCCATTGATCTATAAGTCTATCTTTCTGCCAATACCATGCTGTTTTGAACAATATCTTTGTAATATGCTTTAAAATCAGGAGTAATTCCACTGACTTCATTCTTCTTTTTTAAGTTATTTTTGACTATTGAAGGTCCTTTTCACTTCCAAATAACTTTGGTGGTTGACTTTTCCATTTCTGCAAAGTTGGCTACCGGAATTTTGATTGGGCTTGCATTGAATCTGTAAATCAATTTGGGTGAAATTGACATCTTCAAGATATTTAGTCTTCCAGTTCATGAACCTGGAATGTCCTTCCACTTGTTTAGATGTCCTTTAATTTCTTTAAGCAATGTTTTGTAGTTTGCTGAATCCAGATCCATTACATCCATGGTTAAATTTAGTCTAAACATTTTATTCTTTTATTTACTGTATTAGTCAGCCAAAGGAGTGTTGATGCAAAATAGCAGAAATCTGTTGGCTTTTTAAAATTATTATTATATTTTTTTAAAGATGCATGATGGATCACAAAAAATGTTACAATAAAAAATGTAAGAGGTTCACATATACACCACTTCCCACACCCACCACTCCTCCGACATTGACAACCTCTTGCATTAGTGTGGTACATTCAGCTCATTTGATGAGTACATTTTGGAGCATTACTACACAGCATGGATTATAGCTTATGTTGTACTTTAGACTCTCTCCCAGTCCATTCAGTGGGTTATGGCAGGATATATAGTATCCTGCAGATGCAGAACATTCCAAGTCCCGAAATGCCATAATATCACACCTCTCTTTCCCTCTCCATGCCTTCAGCAACTCCTGTGGCCACTGTCTCCACATCAATGATATAATTTATTCCATCACTAGAGCCACAATATTTCTATAGTAGAATACCAGTAAGTCCACTCTAATCCATATTTTATTCCCCAATCCTGAAGACACTGGGATGGTGATGTCCACTCCACCTCTAAATCGAGAGGGGGCTTAGATCCCACAGGGCTGATGGATGGAATTCTCCTGCTTGCAGCTGTAAACTCTCTTGGTTCCTTGGTGTGGTGGTTAACCATCCTCACCTCCCTGTTAGCTGACCTGGGTAAGTCCAACAAACTGGAGAGTAGGTGTTGCAACTCTGCTGAGGCTCAGGGCCCAATTGGCACATAAACAGTCCACAGAGTCAAGTCTCCTGGACATACACCAACCCCAGCACCAACCACAGGTTCAATAAAAGTGACAGAAGAGGCATGCATAGAGAGGTCACATCTGAGTCCAACTCCATTTCACTCAGGAACACAAATTCCAAAGTATGGCCCACTAAAAAGGCACTGAACTTCAGAGCCATCTGTCATGACTGCAGTACCTGGGTGTCTCCGTAGCCCTCAGGAGCACCACTACCTGGGGTTGTATCTACTTTGACTGTCTCTGAGACCCTGCTGAGATGTGCATAAGCACGACCCCTCTGCTGACCTCCTGACTCATTTTGAAGTCTCTTAGTCATAAAAAAAATCATTTGTCTCTACCATTTCCCCCTTTCATTCAAGGTCTTTTTCTAGTTGCATCACCAACTGGTGCTTGGTAATAATCCCTTGGCACCAGGGAGGCTCATCCCCAGGAGTCATGTCCCATGCTGGGGGGAAGGTAATGCATTTACATACTGAGTTTGGTTTAGAGAGTGGCCACATTTGAGGCTCTCAGGAGCTAACTCTGAGGCCCCCTGCAGTTCTAGACCTAGTTGAAATTTCAAGCACACGGGCTCATAAGCAATCATCAGTATCAAGGGTCCATCACTGGACCATTCTTCTTCACTGGTCTTTGCTTTTGTACTTGGGGGATTGTTGCTGCTCCATTGAGGAGGCTGACAGAGCTTCCCAGAATGGGAACTCAGCACTCCTTCAGTTGTCATATGAAACTCTACCCCCTATGTCAATATCCAATGAACATCTGAACATATCTATATGCCCTACATGCATAACCTGGAGAATTCCCTCCCACCTATGCATCACCCATCAATCCCACATCAGTGCTCTTCCCCTGCCATAGCTGAACCCCTCTGTGATCCAAAACTTCTTCAAAATGTTGGCTTTTATAAAGGGTATTTATTTGGGGTAGAAGGTAACAGTTACCAAGCCATAAAGCATAATTTACTTCCCTCAACAAAGTCTGTTGCCACGTATTGGAGCAAGATGGCTGCCAACATCTGCAAGGGTTCAGCCTCCCTCTTCCTCTTAAGGCTCATTCCATAGACCCAGCATCTTCCAATATCAGCTTTAGACTATCAGGCTCTCTCTCTTCCCAGAGTCTGCCATGTCTTTGGAGCCATCTCTATTCCTCTGTGCTCTCTTTCTGCATGTTTACTTCCTGGGGCTCCAGCTCAAAACTCTAACTCCCTCTTCTGTTGCATAATTTTATGTCTGAGTTCCCATCTACCAAGGGGGCAGGGACTCATCATCCTACTGACATGGCCCAATCAAAGCCCCAATAATAGTTAAATCAAATAAAAGTGAAACCTCTGAAGTTAATACAATTAGGAACAGACCAGTTTACAAAAATCCAATATCTATATTTGAAATTTATAAATAATACCAAACTGCTACCATTACTATTGTAAAAGGTTTTTGTTTCTTGATTTCCTTGTTAAATTGTTCATTTATTGTGTGTGTGTGTGTATATATATATATATATATTTTTTTTTTTTTAAGATTTATTTTATTTCTCTCCCCTTCCCCCTGTTGGCTGCTCTCTATGTTCATTTGCTGTAGAATTACTACTGATTTTTGCATGTTGACCTTGTATCCCATCACTTTGCTATATTTGTTTATTAGCTCTAGTAGTTCCATTGTCAATTTCTAAATACAGGATTGTTTCATCTGCAAATAGTGAAAGTTTTACTTCTTCCTTTCTGAATGGATTCCTTTTATTTCTTTTTCTCATCTAATTGCTCTGGTTAGCACTTCTAATACAATGCTGAATAGTAGTGGTGGCAATAGGCATTCCTGTCTTGTTTCTAATCTTAGAGAGAAAGCTTTCAGCCCTTATCATTGAATACTAAATTGGCTGAGGGTTTTCCATATATACCCTGTAACATGTTTAGGAAGATTCCTTCTATTCCTATCTTTCAGATTGTCTTTATCAAGAAAGGGCATTGGATTTTGTCAAATGCCTTTTCTGCACCAATAGAAATAATCATGAGATTTTTCTCCTTCAGTCTGTTAAAGTGGTATATTACACTAATTGATCTTTTCGTTGTTGCTGAACCACCCTTGTATACCTGGGATAAACCCCACCTAATCATGGTGTATAATTCTTTTAATGTACTGTTGGATTCAATATGCAGGTATTTTGTAGAGGATTTTGCATCTATATTCATTAGAAGGATTACTCTGTAGTTTTCTTAAAGTATCTTTATCTGGCTTTGATATTAGGGTGATGTCAGAATGAGTTAGATAGAGTTTCCTCCTGTTCAGTTTTTTTGGAGGATTGGTAGAATTAACCTGTGAAGTCATCTGGTCCTAAGCTTTTCTTTTTGGGGAGGTTTTTGATGACTGTTTCCATCTCTTTACTTGTGATTGGTTTGCTGAGGTCTTCAATTTCTTCTCATGTCAGTTTGTATAATTTGTGTGTTTCTAGGAAGTTGTCCATTTCATCTAAGTTGTCTAATTTTTTGGCTTACAGTTATTCATAGTATCTTCTTATCATCCTTCTTATTTCTGATCAGTAGTAATACCCCTCCATTTTTTTATTTATTTGCATCTGTATTAGTCAGTCAAAAGAGGTGCTGGTGCAAAGTACCAGAAGTCTGCTGGCTTTTATAACAGCTATTTATTTGGGGTAAATATTACAGTTACAAGGCCCTAAAGAGTCCAACTCAAAGCACCGTAAGAGGTATTTTCTCACCAAAATCTGTTGCCATGTGTTGAAGCAAGATGGTTGCAGATCTCTGTGAGGGTTCAGCCTTCTCTTCCTCTTCCTATTCCACATAAGGCTCTTTGGGCCTAGCTCTTTCAGAGCTCAGCTGCAGGCCAGAGAGCTTGTTTCTTCTCAGCTGCTCAGGAATCTGGTCTCTTCAGCTGCAAACTATGAGGCAAATGGCTCAGCTCTCCCTGAGGCTTTAGCTCTTCGTGACTTCTCCTTTCTGTCACATGGCAGAACTGAAATGACCAAGTTCTCTCCTCTTCCATGTCTATGGAGCTCTCTTTCTTCCTGTGCCTTCTTCTATGTGAGTCCATTTATATAGCCCACCAAAGGGGCAGGGACTAAACCCTGAGTTATACCCTACTGATGTGGTGGAATCAAAGGCCTAATCTTAACATAATTTAATCAAAGACAGCTCAGCTAAATCTAATGCAATCAAAGGTGATCACACTCAGAGGAACAGACCAGTTTACAAACATAATCCTCTTTTTGAAATTCATAAATAATCTCAAACTGCCACAGTATCTTACCTTTTCTTTTTTTCTTTTCTTTTCCTTTGTCAATCTAGCTAAGGGGTTATCAATTTTGTTGATCTTCTTGAAGAACCAACTTTCATTTTGTTGATTCTCTCTATTGATTTTTTTGTTCTTAAATTCATTTATTTCTGCTCTAATCTTTGTTATTTCTCTCTGCATTCTTTGAGATCACTTTGCTATTCTTTTTATAGTTGCCCCGGGTGTGCAGTTAGGTGTCTGATTTTAGCTCTTTCTTCTTTTTTAATGTAAGCATTGAGGATAAATTTCCAAGTACTGCCTTTGTTGTGTCTCATAAGTTTTGATATATTGTGTTCTCATTTTTATTTTCTTGATATATTTACTGATTTTCTCTGTAATTTCTTCTTTGACCTAGGTATTATTTCAGAGAGTATATTGTTTAACCTCCATACATTTTTTAATTTTTCCTTTCCACAATGTTATTGATTTCCTGCTTCATTCTATTATGATCAGAGAAACTGCTTTGTGTAATTTCAATCTATTTAAAATTATTGAGATATGTTTTGTGACTCAATATATGATCTATCCTGGAAAAAGATCCATGGGCATTTGAAAAGAATGTACCTGCTGTTTTAGAGTGCAATGTTCCATATATGACCATTAGGTCTAGTTCATTTATCATATTATTCAAGCTCTGTTTCCTTATTCATCTTCTGTCCAGATGTTCTTTCCAATGATGACAGTGGTGTGTTGATATCTCCAACTATGTGACAGTTTGAAGTTCTTTTATGAATCCAAAAAAGAGAAGGATTGCATTTTTTAACTAATCCCTTCCTGTGAGTATGAGACCCTTTTTGATTGGACTACATCAGTGAAGTATGACTTTGGTTGAGTCTCCTCCCTTTTACTGGAGCTTATATAAACAGAGATACACAGAGAGAACCATATCGGAAAATGAAGCTGCCATATCTGATCCTGCAATGTGACAAAAATGACTCCAGTTTTGCCCACAGCTGAGCTGCAAGGAGAGAAGCCCCCAAGAGACTCAAAGAGTTAAGGCCCAGGGAGAGATGAGCTGTATGCCTGATAGCTTACAGCTGGACTTGGGAAGAAAGCAAAGCAGCTAAGATAGAGAGGAGGCAGAAAAGAGACAAGCTCTTTGCCTTTTTGGTCACAGCTGAGCTCCAGGAACTGGGCTTCAAGAGATGCTGAGAATGGAGGGCAAGGCAGAGACCCAGGCAGAGATCACCTACCATCTTGCTTTACCACATGGCAGCTGACTTTGGTGAGAAAGTATCTCTGCTGCCTTGATTTGAACAATTCATGACCTTGGAACTATAAACTACCCTAAATAAAATTCCCATATAAAAGCCAATTCAGGGAGCAGTTAGGTGTCCACCTCCCACACGGGAAGTCCTGGGTTCAGTATCCCAGTGCCTCCTAAAGAAGACAAACAATGAGCAAATATTGAGCAGAAACAATGAGCAGACAGATGTTCTGTCTTCTAATTCACTTACTCATTCTTCTGCCATTTCAAATCTGCTGTTGTATGCTTCTAATTTATTTGTAATCTCATCCTTTGTGCCTTTCATTCCCATAAGGTCTGTTACTTTTCTTTGAAAATTCTGCTTAATGCTTATCCAATGTCTTCTTAATATCCTTTATTTCTTTGGCCATATTTTCCTTAAACTCCCTTGAATTGATTTAGGAGATTTGTGTGAAAATTATTAGTTGTTTTAAATCCTGTCTTATCAAGATTTTTACTTTGTTCTTTTGGCTGAGTGGGCCATATCTTCCTGTTTCTTAGTATGCCTTATAATTTTTTGGTGATGTTTAGGCATTGATTCTGTTCATAAGTTTATACTGATGGTCACTTTCTCTCTCTTGCCTAAAATTTTACTGTTGAGTAGTTTTTTCCATGGCTCTTCTTTGATTATTGGTTCAGTTTATTCTAAATCTTTTAAATTGCCCTGTTTAATTATCAAAACAAGGCCAGGGACCTACTAATGGAGCACAGACCAGATCCAGCAGGCCCTGGGGATAAGGACAGGAAAGACTCCAAAAGACATTTTTTCCTTCACTTTCCCGGCCTGCCAGCAGATGGTGCTCTTTGCCAACCTTTCCATGGAGGTCTCTTCCAACCTCCACTGGCTAGTATTTTGGGGTCTGCTAGAGCCTGGATTCAAAGCCAGGTCCTGCTGTTTAAACTCGCTGAAGAGAAATCACACTTAGCCCTCTACTGCACCCTCCTCCTTCCCATAGTGGAAAAGAACGATTCCCCTCTCAGCAGGCAGCAATCAGCCATAGGTTTAACCAAGAATGTTCACCTCCAGGGTGGGGAATGGGTGCTGTTCCCTGCCATGAGTATGAGTAACTCACAGTTCTCTTTTAGGCCTCTTCATGTCTCTGTCTCACTCCTACTTTGAGGATGCTCACAGCCTTCTCCTGGTCTGCAGATCTCCAAAGTTCCTGCTTCAGATAGCTTCTGCCTTTCTTCTGCTGTTTTTGTAAGAAAGGTGAGCCCTGCTGACTTACTTCAATTTCACCTGCCCAGAACTTCTAAACTGACTTTTGGCAAATTAATTTCAGTGATCTTGCTTTCAGTGAATTAACCAAGAGATGATAGGTTCACTCTGAACACCTGAAGCATGGATGTAATTTTAAATCGGAATCCACCTAATTCAAGTGTCTGTCTTTTAAAAACCTAAAAATGAAATTTCACCTTGACACTTTCTAAAGACAACAGAGGGAGACTCTGAAATTGTCTAAATTCATACTACAGAAGAATTGTATATAGTAGTGTACTGAAGGGTCAACTGTAGAGCAGTTATGCATACAACAAATCACACTACAAGGAATTGTCAAAATGCTTAGCCAGATAGCTGAAGAAAATGTTTCAGCCCCAGTCTTGTCCAGATTTTCACTTCCTTTGCCAACCTAATTCTGCATTTTCTACTGATCCTCTTCTGTATTCAAAGGCGGCCCATAGTCTACTCTGTTTTATAAAAATCAGGCACTTCCTTCTACACAGGTACATCAGCTATTATTACAAAGAATTCTCTGTCTCTCCATCTGCATTTGGTCAGGATTCACTTTAAGTCCAGAGTGGTTCTGTCATTTCATATTTTCTGCTGCACCCCCTGGTACTCCTCTGACTGTGCTGTGCATTTTGTAGATGTCTGGTCTTCACTGTGATCCAGTGGGAGTTCTGTAGAACTCTGGGCTTTTGGAATAAAAAAGTTGCTTCTTGGCGGGAAACTTCTGTGTCACTCCAGTTAATGCGATGCCTAGCAGGAACATTCCCAGGCTTTTCAGTTCAATCACTGTTTCTGTGATATCCTATGCACTGGTTATTATGCAGCTGAGGTCTTTGCTGAACAGGTTGAAGCTTCCTTCATTAGCTCTTCCCATCTGGAGCTAGAAACTGTGTGGGGGTCAGACAGCATCCCAGTGAAGAATGCCTTTATGCATAAGGAAGAAATAAAAGAAAATTTGTAAGTTTTTTGCCTAGTATCAGAGTTGCTCAAAAAGCAGAATAATTGCAAACATTATCTCCAGTGGCACTATCTGGAATAAATCTAAATGTCATTATATTGAGAAAGCACTTGGGATGTTTTACTTTGAAAATTACTATGTAAAAGCCAGGGCTTATATTAAAGCGACTTGTCATCATATCAGTCATTGTTATGAGAACGTTTGCTTTAAATAAGGATGTTTGAGAAAATGTTATAAGCGGTGGTAGATACTCCTTAGAGCAACCCATTGACAGCACCAGTACCTCGGTCAAAAGAGACAATCCCTACAACCAGGTAGCTGGAGGGTCATAATAGTCTCACAGGTTTCCCTGGGTGAAATGATCTCGGGGCTTTCAATGTTTGAATGTACAGTCCATTGCTTTGTATCATTCTTGGCTCTGGACATACTGTAATGTGCCAGCCTTTCAACAAGGCCCCCATTTACAAAGGCACTTTGTGAAATTCCCAATCCATCCCAAGGTGCTGTTCTAGTGATGACCACTCAGAAATTCTAATTCTAAAAAGTATGCATAAAAAAGGAAGAATCAGATTTTTTCATAAGGAGTGCATAACACCGTAAACCATACAGACTTTCAGTAGAAACTAATCTCAAACACCCTGGAATTTTAATCCATTTTTATGAAGCTCGAAGCAATGATGCTGATACAGTGCATGAGTGCCACATGTGCACATTAATCCCAAATACACTTTTGACTTAGTTTGGGGAGCAATTTCCACTTTTAAACTTTGAGAAATGTATCAGGACCCAAAGAGATATTTGCATTTAAATTACAGTACATGCTTTCCATAACAATTACTCTGGGGAAAACGCAATCCTGATGAGATGACCATAATAAAGTTGGCAAAATACTATTTATACAGTTTGTTTTAAAGATATATAAGGAAAAGAAAAAAAATGCTGCCAAAGCAGAAAGTTTACTTAGGCCGCATAGAATGAACGTGCAATGGAAATAGCATCTTCAACCCATTTCCATATCTTTATCACTTGTTAACCAAAGTTTACCATGGAAAAAGTAAGCAAAACTGACTACACTCTCTTAAATAAAACACAGGTCTCCATCCTCACCTCACTCCACCACAAGAAGAGCTCCCTAGCACAAGCTAGACCCCCCCAACCGCATGATCGGGACCCTGCCTATGCTCTGCAATACTCTTTGCCATCATTAAGATGTCATTTTAGGCTACTAGATGGGAGAGAAGTGTGTTGGTTTGCCCAGGCCAGAGCTGGTCTGCAGCTGCTGAGCAAAAAGGAGGCAACTTCTCAGAAGCAGGCAAACTGCAGGCTGGCCTTAGTATTCCTGAAAGACTCAGCCATTGGCTGAGAACAGCCCAGGGGAAGCGTGACTTTAATAAAGAGAGGGGGACAGCTTTCAGATGGATTTCAAAACACAGCATCTAGGGCTATGGCTAATCGTACTCCCAAAGGTTAGAGATTATAAGGCACATTATCAAAGCCATCCACATCCAGAAGTGGTAATTTTGAGCTGTCACACATATTTTTTGATCATTTTCCTATATATAGGAATTATTTCCTATCACTTATAATTTCACTTGTTTTTTTTTTCTTCCAGGGCAGGGGTGATTAATTCTCTGTCTTATTTATTTAACTTTATTTTTCACTTATTTTCTATTTCTAGAGAAGTCAATTTCACCATTAAAATAGCATGGATATTTAATACCGATGGTGTTTTTAGCAATTTTTTCTCTTAAAAAGGGAAGATTTTTCAAAGTTAACCTCTGTTATGGATTGAATTGTGTCCTCCAAAAAGACATGTTCCAGTCCTAATCGCTGGTCCTGTTAATGTAAACTTATTTGCAAACAGGATCTTTGAAGGTGCTTTTAGTTAACATGAGGTCAAACTAGATTAGGATGAATCCTAATCTATTATGACTGTTGTCCTTATAAGCAGTTGAAGTTTGGACACAGTAAGCAGGGGAGCCATGTGATGGTGGCAAAGTGTGAGCCATGCCACAAGCCAAGGACCATTGTGGGATTGCTGGCCACCAACTCAACCCTACAGAGTTTAGAGAATGCTTCACCCTATCAACACCTTGATTCAGACTTTTATCCTCCAGAACTGTGAAATAATAAACTTCTGTTATTTAACATAACTAATCTGTGGTGCTTTGTTATAGCAGACCTGACAGACTAAGACAACTTCTCTGCAAAACATTCTGAACTCACAAAAGTGATACCACCTATTATGGCAAAAGCCTGAATTCAGAGCTCCAGAAATCAGAAAATAGCTCCTCAAACTTCATGTTCAAGGTCTCCAAGCTCCTTTCTGTAGGAATGAGCTAATGATGAACTCTTCCTCTCCCCTGGAAGACTCCAGCAATGTCCTTCAGAAGTTCACATCTCAGGTCCACCTTAGATAATATAATGCCTTATATTGCAGTGTGGGAAACAAAACACTTCATCTATTTTCTCTGAATGGCTAACAGATATGAGGCCAAAAAGTATAATTTTAACATCTTATTGAACAAAAATAAAAGACATCCCATTGATGACTAGGGTTTTCTAATCTCATCACCCATCTAACAGCAGCTAGGAGTTCAGCTAGTGAAAGCCAAAAATTTAAAGACTAGTCCGTTTATACAGCTCATGTGCCATTTGCTTCCTTGCCTCAACAGAAACCTACTTTCCCAAATGGCTGCTCATTTCCCCATAATCCATACATCACAGGGCAGGAGCCAAGGTCCCAGTTCTCCTAGCTTCCCACTGCTGCTTCCAGAAAATTCCTTTCCATCTTTTGCAAAACTCCATACCTTTAAAGTTCATATCACTTAATCATGAACTTTTTACTCCTCCACAAAGCTAACAGCCCCTAGCCACTTGGTCATCCATCCTCCATTTATTCCCTGAGATCTTTTACACTAGTCTCATAATATTCCCCCACAATACACTTCAGATGAAATCCCATACAGCCTTAATAACCATGTGGATGACTAATCCAATAGTGTAAATTCTAGGGTTTCAACTGTTTTCTAACCTCCTTAACATTAAAAATCTTCATCCTCTATTCTATTCCAACTCTAAGCCAATGGTCTTTATCTTTATTTTATGCATGAGAGTCATACGTCATTTGAGAATCAATAAAAGAAATATATATATATATATAATTTCACATATGTTTGGGGGGATTAATGGTCTCTCTTATGTCATCCACAAACTTCATAAAAGGCTGCAGCCTTCTAACCACTGCCTTAAAAGTTATAATCATCCAAAAGAGCTCTCCAAGGAAATTTTAGTTCCACTATATTCGTCTTTGTACAAACTTCTAACCTCTGTTTTCCTGATTCTCTTACTTCCCTGTTTCCATTGCACTTCTGACTTCAATGAAACCTTGCGTACTTTTAACCCCACCATTTTCACCTAGTTCTTCACAGCCACAGGTTTTCATTCCCTCTCTCAGGAACATCAATTCAGCTGTTCATGCCAGAATCCTCAACAAATTCCCTTCTACCGTCTTTGGCTAACAAACTGCTGCTCTCAGATCCATACATCATCTTGTCTTCTTTTCTTTATTTTTTTTTTAAAGATTTATTCCACCCCCCTCCCCCAGTTGTCTGTTCTCTGTGTCTATTTGCAGCGTCTTGTTTCTTTGTCCGCTTCTGTTGTCGTCAGCGGCATGGGAAGTGTGGGCGGCGCCATTCCTGGGCAGGCTGCACTTTCTTTTGCGCTGGGCGGCTCTCCTTACGGGTGCACTCCTTGCGCGTGGGGCTCCCCTACCCGGGGGACACCCCTGCGTGGCAGGGCACTCCTTGCGTGCATCAGCACTGTGCATGGGCCAGCTCCACACGGGTCAAGGAGGCCCGGGGTTTGAACCGCGGACCTCCCATGTGGTAGACGGATGCCCTAACCACTGGGCCAAGTCCGTTTCCCTATCTTGTCTTCTTTTCTCAAAACCTGAGCTTCAGGGAAGCGGACTTGGCCCAGTGGTTAGGGCATCCGTCTACCACATGGGAGGTCCGCGGTTCAAACCCCGGGCCTCCTTGACCCGTGTGGAGCTGGCCCATGCGCAATGCTGATGCACGCAAAACGTGCAATGCCATGCAGGGGTGTTCCCGCGTAGGGGAACCCCACGTGCAAAGAGTGCGCCCCATAAGGAGAGCTGCCCAGTGCGAAAGATAGTGCAGCCTGCCTAAGAATGGCGCTGTCCACATGGAGAGCTGACACAAGATGATACAACAAAAAGAAACAGATTCCCGTGACGCTGACAACAACAGAAGCAGACAAAGAAGAAGATGCAGCAAATAGACACAGAGAACAGACAACCGGGATGGGAGAGAAATAAATAAAATAAATAAATCTTTAAATAAATAAATAAATAACAATAATTTTTAAAAGCCTGAGCTTCAGGACCCTCACCACCCCTGGAATGCTTCTACGTGTCCAAATATGGTCTTTCTTGAAGTCTCCGCAGGGCTATTCCAAAGTCTCACTCTTCTCTTCAAATGCCCTGACCACGGCCACCCTCTTCCCTATTTATCACTTTCCACCCTCTCTAATAGCTGCTTTTGTCCTGGTTACACAGAGATAACTGAAGTTGTTAGCAAGGCTTTTCTATACATTGTGCCTCCACAGCTGTAAAATTCTTGGTATCTGTAAATAGTACCCTTCTTTCTAGTTCCTTTAGCACTGTGTTTCCCAAACCTGTCAAGAAAATAATCCATATATTTTAAACATCTTTAACCCCAGCCCAAATTTACTGAATTGAAATAGCTAGAAGAGAGGTCCAATATGCTGCATATTTACCTCTCATTCTAGGTGATTTGCACCTGGTGAGTTTGCAACAATGACTTGTAGTTAGTCTGAAGCTAAAATCCCCTTCTTGGGCTCTAGAAACCACTGCCTCCAGATCCCTTCAGGGCTTTTCCTCACTAGTATTCTCTTCCTTTGTCCCTTCCAATTTCATACTCATTAAATGTCATGACAGTTTGAAGTTTTTCGTAGACCCCAGAAAAGATCACGTGCTTGGAGCTAATCCATTACTGTGGATGTGGACCCCTTTGATTGGATTGGATTCAGTGAGGGGGCTTTTGATTGGATTGTTTCATTAAGGCATGACCCAGAGTGGGTCTTGATCCTCTTGCTGGGTCCTTTATAAAAGGAAGACTGACAGCAAAGACACACAGAGAAAAAGCCACAGAGATAGGAAGAAGGCACCCAGGAGCCAGAGAGGAACCTTGGGAAGCCACAAATGGAGCAGTCAGAAGCCGAAATAATAAGACCAGAAGAGATGTCTCCAGGTGCCTTGCCATCTGAGAAAGGAATCCAGGATCACCAACTGCCAACCTTCAGTGAGACAGCATCTCCAATGATTCTTGATTTGGATATTTTCACAGTCTCAGAACTATAAGCTTTTAAAATAACCAATTCCCATTATAAAAGCCAACACATTTCTGGTATATTGCTCCCAGAAGCTCTTAGGAAACTAAAACAAATTCCATGGGGAAAGGGGAGGAGGGATGAATGACAAGATAGAAGGATAAAAGGTGGATGGAAATGGATGTGTCTCAATCAATTGGCCTCCCATCTATCATATGGGAGGTCCAGGGTTTGATTCCCAGGGCCTCCTGGTGAGGGCAAGTTGGTCCATGCAGAGTGCCAGCCCACGTGGGAATGCTGCCCCACATAGGAGTGCCGCCCTGCATGGGAATGCCCCCCAGAAGTGGAAAAGCAACGTCAGCTGACGTGGAGAGCTGGTGCAGCAAGATGATGCAACAAGAGACACAGAAGAGAGAAAATAAGAAGACATAGCAGAACAGGGAGTTGAGGTGGCACTAAGAGAGTAATCGCCTCTCTTCCACTCCAGAAGGTCCCAGGATCAGTTCCTAGAGCCACCTAATGAGAATACAAGCAGACACAGGAGAACACACAGCAAATGGACACAGAGAGCAGACAATGGGGGAACAGAGGGAAAGGAGGGTGAGGGAGAAATAAATAAAATAAATCTTCAAAAAAAAGAAAGTATAATGAGAGAACAAATAGAAGCATGGATCACCTCTTCTAGTGGCTACTGCCTCATAAACATATTTTCTTTCCATCTTTAAAAATAAAAAATAACCGACTTTTCTGAACTCTATACTAGTGCCCTCAAAATACTCTGTTTCCTTCTTGTCTTCCTTTCATAGCCAAGCTGCCTAAATAACAGCCCCCACTCACTCAAAACCTATTCACTCTTTTCCCTGGTAATACTTTTCTATTTTAGTAATTTCAATTATAAAAGTAATAAATGCTTTTCAAGCCTCTGCTCTAATGTCAGTTTATATAGTACAGCCCCATCAGGCATGTGCCCTTCATTTCTGTGCCTCTCCTGCAAAGCTGTTGTTCATTTCTCCACAATCAACACACTGCAAGGCAAATTAATATGTAATAAATCAGTATGTACATTTCCTAAAAAAATTTTTTTTGTCTATATAAATATGAAGTGTTATTTTTAAAAGGAAATGTTATCTTTGTTATTCTATAACATTTATTTTTATTTATTTTATTTATAAATATCCTCTGCGATTTATTCCTTTATTTTATATTATTTCTCTCCCTCCCCCACCCCCCCCCCACCCCAGTTGTCTGTTCTCTGTGTCTATTTGCTGCGTGTTCTTCTTTATCCGCTTCTGTTGTTGTCAGCGGCATGAGAATCTGTGTTTCTTTTTTGTTGTTGTTGTTGTTGTTGCATCATCTTGCTATCAGCTCTCCGTGTGTGTGGAACCATTCCTGGGCAGGCTGCACTTTCTTTCACACTGGGCGGCTCTCCTTACGGGGTGCACTCCTTGCACATGGGGCTCCCCTATGCCAGGGACACCCCTGCGTGGCACGGCACTCCTTGCACGCATCAGTACCGTGTGTGGGCCAGCTCCACATGGGTCAAGGAGGCCTGAGGTTTGAACCGCAGACCTCCCATGTGGTAGACAGACGCCCTAACCACTGGGCCAAGTCCACTTCCCAATTCCTTTCTTTTTAATAACAGCATACTAGTCCATAGCACAGATGTACTATATTTTATTCAACCCTCTTGAGGAGCATTCAGGTTGCTTCCAGATTTTCACTATTATAACCATATTGTAGTAAACCTGCTCATGCATAATGTCCTCACAAACTCACACTTTTATTTATGTTGCTTGGATTCCCTGTTCAGTCTTAAACTTGCTGCAATTAAGCTTCTGCTTATCCTCTCAACTCCAGTCTCACTGTTCAGTTATCCCTACCCTGCATCCTTCCCCAACCCTTCTTGTCCTCTGAAATTCTGACAGGAAAATCAAACATGCAGGAATGTTAGCCAAATGTGAACCAGAATTTGACTATTTTGACAGTTAGATCAGCACTGTGTCCCCACTCCTCAATGCCTGTCTTCTCTAATAAAAGTTGAGTTAGTGAATTCAGCTTAAGTCAAGAGGACTAAAGGACTGTCAAGAATTGTGAAGGGTCCGAGATTTTACCCTACATGCAAACAACAAGCTAGCCTGCCACAATTCCATGGATACTGGTAGGAGGCATGAGACTTGAGACTCTTGGGTCAAAGACCAAAGATTTATTACTTACTGTATAGCAAACAGCATGAGCTCCATGGTCATGTCAATTCCCCTCGACCCCAAGTAGCATGGAAGTGATGCAAAGCAGCCAAAGTGTATGTTGCACATGCAGTGGGTTGCATCACAGCTGAAGAAACTTGAGCTTAGGGAACCCTAAATCTTTTAAAATAAACTGCAAGCAAACCTGCCCAAACTTTCCCCCAGAGGGAGATATTATCTTTTTTCTACTGGACAGTAAATTAACCTTCCAGACAGAAACTCTGTCTCTATCCTCTGACATCCTTAAAAATTTAGTCATTCCTCTTCTTGCAAGAAGTGCAGACATTCAAGAGATCCATATAGAATCATCTCCTAACAGAGGCTTCCTACTCTCTCCTTCCAAATTTAAGATGACCAGTTTGGTGTAACAAAACTGGCCTGACCCATCACCCCCATAAAGGATCAAGGATAAAGAAATAGAATCAAAGAAAGAGTGCAGGATAGCTGAAATTCCCTCTCGAAGACCAAACCTAATCAGATGTGCTTACCACAGTAGAGAACGCAAAAATGACAGGAACAAAATCTGCTACATAGTACCAGGAAGCACAAGTGCTCAGATATCTGAACCACAATCCTTTCTTCCAAAGCGTAAGCTTTTAGAGCCCAGTAAAGTTCATCTTTGCTGCCATTTTTAAAAAATATTCCAAACCCTGAATCCTTCACACTTTTTCAGTGGCCACACTTAAATTGCCTTCTGTCACATTTTCCCTATACCATCCCTCTTTCTTCTGTTCTTCCCAAAGTCCTTTCAATCAAAACGACCTTAGTTTTAAACTTTAAAAAAACCCACTGTTGGTACTTTTTTCTTGATTTGTGTAAAACTATCACAGTTTGCTGGATGAGATTCCATCCTTCTCTGTTATCTTTGCTTTTAGGCCCAGAAGTTTTTTGTTTTTTTTTTCCAAATATGTATCTCCAGATTTTGATTTTTGTTATTCCTTAGAGAGAAAGCTATGAGATAGATGAGTTACAGATCTGCCGAAACAAATCCTGTCCACCTTCCTCTCCCTGAAAAAGGATAATCCCACATAAGAATAAACCATCCATCAGTCCCATCCCTAATCCATGTCTGAACTCAATGTATTGAAATGCTGTCTGACTCCCATTTAATACATCTCATTATCCTGGAACTTTTTCAAAAAGTCTGATCAACATAAATTTCCCAAACATATTTCGTTAGAACCTGCACCAAACCTGCCTCTCCATGCAAGCTAACCACAACAACCTAACACTCTTTTATTAATAAATGAGTTATTCTACCCTGATATTCCCAGCCCTCCAATATCAAATTTACTAAATCTTATATAGCATCTAGTGGCTATCCCAGTCACCAAGTTTAGATGTCCTAATTTTCCTTTACTATTGATTGATTCCCTGCCTGAAACTTTCGAGGAATCTTTCAGTCATTTCTTGGGTTCAGGGCTCCCTGGGGGACTCATCCTAGTTCATTCTCTCTTACCTCTGGTCAACAGTTCAATCTCTTTGGGCCGTATTCCAGACTCACTTGTGTCAAACAATAAAAATATCCTCTTCCCTCCTAGTTCCATCTTTAAAAGTATTTAGAGATGAAAGCATTTTCTTTTTTTTCATCTATGTTTACGCTGGCCCCTAAGATAACATTCATCCTAAGAAATTCCCTCTCTTCTTCATTGTCTCTCAGTGTGCCTTTATTCCTCATTTTCATTTTTTCTTGATGCAAGACCTAAACTTTTGGCTTTATATGCATACTATTGTTCCCACTATCTCTGAATAAATCTGATTTATATAGACAGAGTTTCAACCACAGATTTTTTTTTAAAGATTTATTTATTTATTTCTCTCCCCCCCCCCCCCCCATTGTCTGTTCTCTGTGCCTATTTGCTGCATCTTCTTTGTCCGCTTCTGTTGTTGTCAGCAGCACAGGAATCTGTGTTTCTTTTGGTTGCGTCATCTTGTTGTGTCACTCTCCGTGTGTGCGGCACCATTCCTGGGCAGGCTGCACTTTCTTTCGCGCTGCGAGGCTTTCCTTACGGGGCGCACTCCTTGCGCGTGGGGCTCCCCTACACGGGGACACCCCTGTGTGGCAGGGCACTCCTTGCACGCATCAGCACTGCTCATGGGCCAGCTCCACACGGGTCAAGGAGGCCCAGGGTTTGAACCACGGACCTCCCATGTGGTAGACGGACGCCCTAACCACTGGGCCCAGTCTGCCGCCCCACAGACTTTTAAATTTCGCTCTTAACCCTTTGATTTGTAATAATTTCCTTGAGATTTTTTTCTACCCCAACCCAGTACTAACATCTTTGCTATATAATAAGGCTCCGCATTCCTCTTTCTTTCTTCATTAATAAAATTCCATACCACTCCTCAATAATTAAATCCATAGGCTGGGTTCCTGAAATCTACAACCCAGATAATACTCAGTTTAGAGGTCTGAACCAATATAGGAGTGGTGACTGCAGGCGCCTTCAACAGATCAGAACCCAAGTCCCTCTTTACCCTGGAAGTTGTGAAATGAAGATAAAGAGGAGCAATTTGGGAAACACAATCTTGCACTGCCTACTCCTAGTTGGCTATGCCTACCTATGTCTATGTCTAAAGATGAAATATTTCATAGAGCAGTCTGAAGACCTGGATTTGCAGTCTTAATTGAGAAAAGGGTAATGGAGAAAATAAACTTGAGTATCAAAATGTGATTCATTCCCAAATGACTTTTTTTTAAGGAGAGGAAGGGAACAGAACAGAAGGGGGGAAGAAGGGAAGGGAAGGAAGAAAAAAGAAAGAAAAAGGGAGGGAAGAGAAAGGGAAAGAAAAAGGGAGGCAAGGAAAAAAAAGGAAAGGGAAAGGCCTGTACACTGTTTTATGATGAAACTCAGAAGGAACTCAAAAAAATTCCCCTTCTCAGTAATTGACACCAGCAGTATCTATAATGCTAGCTGCCTCATCTGTACCAAGATCCCAGGTTTCTTTGGCCCTGTGCTCCAAAATTTTCTTCCTCGTGCATATACCTACTTGATCCCACACTGAGCACCAATATAATTTGGATTAATTGGCAGGCCTTTCCTATTTGACCTCCAAAGCCCTGAGATTTTACCTAATAAACAGAGTAACAAATTAATAAATATATAATTGTAAATTTAAAAGGGTGTTATAAAAATAATAGAGAATATGGAGGTAGAAAAAAACCTACTTTAGATGCTCAAGCAAAGTCTCAGGAGGAAATAGTTAAGCTGAGAACTGAAGAACACAATAGCTCTGTAGACTGAATCCATGTTTGCCTTCTGATTTTCACCTTAATTAAGATTTCACGCTATTAAAATATTAAATTTTTCAAGTACATTGAAATAAACTACTTTGCCAATTAGCTAGCTCTTCTTGGCAACTCAAATTTTGCAGAATCACAAATATAATTTATTATTAAATTCATTTCATATGTAAATTTTGAGATTGTTTAAATGATTAATTTCTTTAATTGTGCAACACTTGAATGCAAAATCTAAAAAATCTCCAAGTGCAATTGCTTTTAGTTCAAAGGCATGCAGTCAAATATCTTGACAACCATTTTTAAGTAAGCATAATGCATCAAAGCACCATTCCTTTGTGAAATATAAGCAAAGTCTAAGCATTAACAATACTTAACAGATTGAAGGTATTTATTAAATATGCACTATCAAAATCAATGTTAGAAAGCTCAGGAATTTGACACCCTGTGAATGGGCCTTACTTTGGAATTTATGCTCCCCAATATATCATATTTAGACTCATTTATAGTTTACATACACATGGATCTTCTGCCCCTTTTACTTGAACCTATAATTAACACTATACTTATTAAATATATGTCCCAGAGACTTAAATCTTTGGCTCTTCATTGACCAAATTGAGCCCTGAATGTCAGCAGAATTGTAGCACCTACTCTCAAGTTCATTGGGCTTACCCAGGACAACTAACAAGAAGATGATGATGGACAACAATCATGCCAAGGAACAGAGAGTGTCTACAACCACAGGCAAGATAGTTTCATCCATCTGCCTCATGGGGTCTAAGACCCCTCAATCAGAAACAGAGTGGGCATCACCATCCTCAAATCCTCAAGATTGGGGAATAAACAATGGACTAAAGTAGACTTATTATTATTCTATTATAGACTTATTATTATTCTAGCAATGGAAGAACTTGTATCATTGATATAAAGGCAGGGGCCACCAGAGGTTCTGAGGGGAGGGAGAGGGAAGAATATGTGCAACATGGAGCATTTGGGGGACATTGGAATTGTCCTGCATGGCGTTGCAATGATGGATACAGGTCATTATACATTTTGTCATAAAATATAAAATTGTGCAAGGCAGAGGGTAAACAATAAAGTAAACTATAGTCCACAGTAGCGGCAATGCTTCAATATGTGTTCATCAATTTTAACAAATAAATATACCACACTTTTTAAAAATAAAATTTTTTTAAATCATTGTTAGAAACACTGCATGTAAATGCCGTAAAAAAAAAAAAGCCAGAAATACAAATATGTGAAAATTACATGCTCAATAGTTGGTGACTCCAAATTAATAACATCTTAAATAAATATATATATATATGTTTTGCATAAATTTGGCAATATGGTCAGTGTAAGATTAAGTAAATGTACAAGAGAATTTTCTAGAGTTTAATATCCTACTGTTTTATGGGTTTTTTTTAAGATTTATTTTTTATTTATTTCTCTCCCCTTCCCCCCCCGCCCCCCACCAGTTGTCTGCTCTGTGTCCATTTGCTATGTGTTCTTCTGTGACTGCTTCTATCCTTATCAGCAGCACTGGAAATCTGTGTTTCTTTTTGTTGCATCATCTTGTTGTGTCAGCTCTCTGTGTGTGCGGCGCCATTCTTGGGCAGGCTGCACTTTCTTTCACACTGGGTGGCTCTCCTTATGAGGTGCACTCCTTGTGCATGGAGCTCCCCTACAAGGGGGACACCCCTGCATGGCACGGCACTCCTTGCACACATCAGCACTGTGCATGGGCCGGCTCCATACGGGTCAAGGAGGCCCGGGGTTTGAACAGCTGACCTCCCATGTGGTAGGCGGATGCCCTATCCATTGGGCCAAGTCTGCTTCCCAATATCCTAGAGTTTTACATAATAAAATAATCTCAGCCATATTCATTGCCATGATATTCTGGCATATATCCAATATTCCTCCAAGTAGATTCAAAACTCTTTCTTGAGGCAGATGTTGATCATGCTCACAACCACTCCTGTGCAGCTCTTTTTCAGAGATGTACTCATCCAAGTAAGATTGAAGGCTTTCTCAGTTGAATCCCCCCTCTCTACCAGATCATCTGGTCTACAAAAGATATGAGTCTCTTTCAACAGGCAACTCAAAAAACAATACTCCAAGATCAACCCAGAAAGATGAAACTTTTTTGTTTGACAGCTCCTGTTCAAAGCCTGTGATTTTCAAGGAAAAGAGTCTACGAGGCTATCCACCCACTTCTCCAGAACTATCTTCTTAACAGATGAATTACTGTTGGACTATATATACAGGAGTCTCTAAGTTTGCTCCCCACAAGAAATATCTTCAATCAATTACACTTTAATGCTTGGGGAAAAAGAACACTGGATTCTTATCCTGGTTCTGCCACCAATGAAGCCATTGAAACTCTCTGAACCCCAGTGTTCCCTCCTACATGACAAAAGACTTAGATTAAATACTCTAAAATCCCATGAGAATTAATATTCTAGAATCAGTGTATAATACCACTGCCTATGAAAAGGACAGATGGAGAAAATAAAAAAGTGCCAAGAACGTGACTGGGTACCTGGCCTGCCTGACTCTGAGCTGCTGATTGGCCTGGTTTTCAGCTGCCCTGTCTCCACCACCAGAAGAAGGACATCAACAAGACTCGTTAACGTCCTTCACCATCCTATTCCAACAACCCAGGCCTGCTGCAGTCCAAAGGAATCATCTAATTTAGACCAGTCTCCTCATTTTTTTGCCTCACAATTGAAATTTCTATTAGCTTCCATTTTCACATTAACAACCAAAGGGCTAATATAGTCTCTTGGCTTTTCTAATGCTTACCATGAAATGACACAAAAGCCATGTTATTTTTGCTTATTTTTAAAATCAGTTTATTTCAAATTCCATTATAAATGTATAATCTACTACTTATGTTGCTACAAAGGTTACTATATTTTAGAAGAACCAATTTATGAAAGTCCAGAACCAACAAATATTTAAGTGCCTGCATATGCAATGCCTTGGCTTAGTGCTGTGGATGATAACAAGAAAATTAGATAGCCGTCAAATTAAATTAGAAATAGTAATTCATTTTTTTAAAAAGATCCCTTCATAATCCTATACACCTCTGTATCCTTTGAGTAGGGGATTTTTACAATATAGTTTTTTTTGTTTTGTTTTGTTTTTAAAGATTTATTTATTTATTTAATTTCCCCCCCTCCCCTGGTTGTCTGTTCTCTGTGTCTATTTGCTGCGTCTGGTTTCTTTGTCCACTTCTGTTGTCGTCAGCGGCACGGGAAGTGTGGGCGGCGCCATTCCTGGGCAGGCTGCTCTTTTTTTTCACGCTGGGCGGCTTTCCTCAGGGGCGCACTCCTTGCGCGTGGGGCTCCCCCACGCGGGGGACACCCTTGCGTGGCACGGCACTCCTTGCGCGCATCAGCGCTGCGCATGGCCAGCTCCACACGTGTCAAGGAGGCCCGGGGTTTGAACCGCGGACCTCCCATATGGTAGACGGACGCCCTAACCACTGGGCCAAAGTCCATTTCCAACAATATAGTTTTAATCTTTGATTTTCTCACACATTCTTGAGAACAATTTATTTCATAAAGATATATCTACCTTGAGAATATTTTTTTCCCTACGTGAAGGACTGTATCCTCCCAGGGAGACAGAGCAACTGTCTCAGGGCATGACTAGTATCTTGAGAAGTACCCTGCTCCCCAGGGGCCCAGATTCATAACACTTAGGTAATTCTATCTGGGGAAATTCCAGCACCTGAACTGATGTTCCTCCAGAGAGAATTTGCTTCGGCTTCTGCTTCTGCTTCTGTTTCTGCTAGTGTTCAGGGCTACCACCACTTTAAAACAAATTTTCAGCTTGGGAAATTTTGTAACTATGCAAGTAGAATGAATTCTGGCACCAAATACACATGAGGACCAGCGTGTGGTTACAAATTTACAGTGAAGGAAAATGCCCCCCCACCCCCAAATCTAGGACCAAGGGTGAATTAGGCAAATTTTCCTGTCGTAGCCTTTACAAAATGGGTTGTTCATTTAGTTATCCTAGCACATTGCGGGTAGCCACACGAGGTCCTTGTTTTATACCAGAGTCTCCCATATATGTCCCCACCCAGCATGGTCTCTGGGTCTCCTGTCTTCCACACCATGGTAAAACCCAAAGCCCTTGGCATTCAGGATCTGCAGGTACCCTTTGAGCATCACCAGCTTCAGCACTCTCTTACTTTTCTGGATTCTGGCTTTCTCTCTGAGAACTTCTCTTTATTTTTATCTCAACCATATACTCAAATTATATTTTTTAAAGTATATCCTTCTATAAGCCACTGAATGGAGTGGGAGAGAGTCTAAACTACAACATAAACTATAATCCATGCTATGTGGCAATGCTCCAAAATGTACTCATCAAATGCAATGAATGTACCACACTAATGAAAGAAGTTGTCAATGTGGGCGGAGTGGGTGGTGTGGGGCGTGGGGTATATGGGAACTTCTTATATTTTTTAAAGTAACATTTTAAGATTTTAACATTGAAGATTTATGTATCTTTTTTTAAAAAGAAGATAATTTTTGAAAATTTGGTTAAAAAAAAAAGTCTATCCAGCCTCCCTGGCACCCAGGGATTACTACCGGCAGGTGATGCAACTGGAAAAAGACCTTGAATAAAAGCAGGAAATGGTAAAGACAAATGAGTTTCTGTGGCTAAGGGACTTTAAAATGAGTTGGGAGGTCATCAGAGGGGTCACACTAATGCACGTCTCAGCAGGATCTCATAGACAGCCAAAGTAGATACAACCCCAGGTAGTAAGGCTCCTGAGGGCTATGGAGATGTCTAAGTCCTACAGTCATGGCAGATGGCTCTGGAGTTTGGTGCCTTGTCCGTGGGTCCTACTTTGGAGTTTATGCTCCTGTATGTGATGGAGTTAGACTCAGGTGTGACTTCTTTACACAAGCTTCTTCTGTCCCTTTTGTTGAACCTGTGGTTGGCACTGGGGTTGGCGGATGTTTGTCTGGGAGACTTGAATCTCTGGGCTGTCCATGTGCCAGCTGGGCCCTGAGCCTCAGCAGAGTTACAATATCTACTCTCCAGTTCTTTGGCCTCACCCAGGATAGCTAACAAGGAGGTGAGGATGGACAAACACCTCACCTTGAAACCGAGAGAGTCTACCACTGCAAGCAAGAGAGTCCCATCCATCAGCCATGTGGGATCTAAGACCCTTTTAATTAAGAGATGGAGTGGGCATCCCCATCCCAGAGTCCTCAGGATTGGAGAATAAAATATGGACTAGAGTAGACTTACAGGTATTCAATTATATAGTTATTGTGGCTCTAACAATGGAAAGAATTATATCATTGATGCAGAGACAGTGGCTACTGGAGTTGCTGAAGGCAGGGAGATGGAAAACAAGGTATAATATGGGGACATTTTCAGGACTTGGAGTTGTCCTGAATGACATTGCAGGGACAGATGCAGGACATTATATATCCTGCCATAACCTACTGAATGCACTGAGAGAGGGTGTAATCTACAATGTAAACTATAATCCATGCTGTATGGCAGTGTTCCAAAATGTGTTCATCAAATGCAATGAATGTACCACACTAATGAAAGAAGTTATTGATGTGCAAAAATTGGGGGTGTGGGGAGTGGGACATGTGGGAATCCCCTGTATTTTTTAATGTAACATTTTGTGTGATCCATGTATCTTTTAAAAATACATTAAAAATACATTTTAAAAAAATCTATCCAGGGAGCAGACCCACCTCCCACATGGGAGGTCCTGGGTTCAGTTCCCAGTTTCTCCTGAAAAAACATAAACAAGCAACAAGCAAAACAAACCAAAAACCCAACTCAATGAAGCCAGTAGTGCTCCATCAGTGGTTGAGCATCAGCGTCCCACATACTAGGTCCCAGGGGTTCAATCCCTGGCCCCTGGTACCTCAAAAAAAAAAAAATCTATCCATCAATTTCCAGCGTTTTGTAGTGGAGATGGTTTCTCAGGCTATCTAGTCTATTTCATTGTCAGAACTGGAAGTCACTATTCATTTTTTAAAAATATTTATCCACTAACACCAATAATAAAATCATAGGAAACAATACTCTGGACAGGTGTAGTTCAATACAGCCCTGTAACACAGTAAGAGTCCTGGACATTTAGAACATCAAGATTCAAAAAGAACTGTCCAGTATCAAGGGATGAATCAGAGTACATCTACCACAGTCCTTGAGTCCATAAAATTTAATATTTAGTACTACTTATTATCTACCTTAGGTATTTACTTTAAGCTATGGTGATGATCTAGAAGAAAATAACCAGATTATTTTTCACCAAAAATGACAGTTAAAATTTATTTTTAACAGAATAACAAAATCAACTGGCACACCTGAAAGCAAAAGTGAGGATTTGACAGGATTATACACAAACAGTGGGGAACAACTCCTGCCTTGGCCTGGTCACCTCTTCTTCCAGGTTCCTGAGAGAGCTACCCCATGGGTTCATGATGCCTGGCAGAGGGAGGGGGCCCCCAGCACAAGCATCTGTAATAAATCTGAGCTGGATGGAGCACCTGGCTATTAAATCTCAAACCTTATTATCAATCACAGCCAGAAGCAATGAGGTCTCCCAAAAACCTAAGTGCTTGTGTAGAGGGAAAAGATCATTATAGCCAGACCCTAATGAGTCCATGACTCATCCTGTGTATCCTCTGGCTTGGGGACAACAGGAGGAGACCCAAAGACTGAACAGGGATGTATGCCCTAAATGCAGCCCAATCAGAGTCCAGAACTCTAGTCAGCTTAACACCTCCTTTGGTGAGTATGGATAAACAGGAAAAAGTCGTAGGAGGAAGGAGAGACCTCCGACCATTCACATATCCACATGTTCTTCTTTAAAAATCTCTTTCAAACAGAAACCAGCTGCCATGGCCATTTGATCAAATAGGTCATATTGTTAAATATATAATAATTATTTTAAATATGCATACATACATATAAACAATACTGTACACATAAAATTATTTTATTAAACAATTTATATCAAAGGCAAAGCTTTCACTAAATGGCTGATATCTAAATGAATAAGGATTTGTATATACAAGTGTTAGTGAGGAGGCATTTTGGTCCTATAGCCATATAAACAAACTGTCACTGAAGCTAAAAATACAGAAGTGGCCTCATTATACAGAACTGAATTTTACAATAAGACTTGTTAAAATAAGAAGCTACTGTATACCACTTTAATTTTCTGTAAAAAAAATGTAATGTTGAAATAAACATACAAAAAAATGACAAGATAAAAAATAATTTGAAATTTGAAAAAAGATATTGCCAGAAAGATGCATTTTCAAATAATCTCACATCTAGTTGTTAAAATTAATGTATTATATTGCAATTTGGAACATGCTTCTAACCAAATGACATTCTATTTATAAGTAGTCATGTTCATGTGCATGCATGTATTTTAATATTTTACAATAATACTTCTTATTCTAGTATTTCCCGAAATAGAAATACTGAAATTATTCCATGGAACAGATGCCTTCTCTTACAATTTTTCTTTGTAACAAACCACTAATTCATGAGCTAAAACTTTGATTATTTTGAATGAGGATCACAAAATAACTATTTATTAAACAACTGACACGTTGCTAGCATTTACATAAATTTTTAAAATAGTTGTCTATTAGGTGGGCATTATCATCTACATTTTACAGATTAAGAAAAAGAGGCTCAGAGAAGTAATTTAGCTAGCATCTCTTGTAGGAGCTGGGACTTGAACCAGTTCTGACTGCAGTCTTCCTTTGTCACCACACTGTGATAATGTGGCTCTGCAATAGCAGTCTTCAGTGTTTCATGAAGCCTCAATGGTTCCCCTGAGGTGCTTCCAAGAGAAAGCTGTCACAGTGGCTGGGCAGGCAATTCTCCCACTGCCCCAACCCAGCCTACATCAATCGAAGCAGCTTTCAATAAGTGCTGTGCCCCACTGCTCTGCACATCCCATTCTGATCTTGAGGATCCGAGCACCCCAGGCCTGACCTGACCTGACAGTAAGATTGCTGTGACTCTTCTGCCCACATCTCAATTCATCCATTTATTCAATGAGCAAACATCTGTGGAACTCACATATGTGCCAAGCCGTTCAGATATTTACATACACTCAGACCAGCTATCTTAAAGCCAAATGCCTTGGAAGTCCATATAGATAATACGAATGATTCAAGCAAGCCAGATGCAAGTAGTAGGAAGTGGTAAATGTAGGATGGTGAGACAATCAGAGATTAAAAACTGTAAGTAGCTGATACCTCCTGGGACTGAGAGCAAAGGGAGAAGATGATGTTTCTTCAACCAGAGCCTGGACTTCGATGGGAGCTGAAAGGCAGAGGAGGCCACAGCTGGAGTTGGAGCTGGAACTAAACAGGAGACACATGTAATGGCTTTTCCTCCCCTTACCCCACCTTTCAATCTACCTCTACTTCCTCCCAATGGCAGACCCTAAGTGACTGCCAATGAGAAAGGAAGTCTGAGAAACATAATTTGTAGAGGGCAGGCCCTATGACACAGAGCAGAGCTGAAGGGGAACAGAGAATGTTTTTGACAGCAAACCGGCAAATGACCTGTACGACACCAGTCTCTTTGCTGCAGGAATTCTTGACTTCCAGACCCCCACCCAAAAGCCCCCTCCAAGTCTTAACATTGTGCCTTACTCTGTCTTTGCTTTTCTTTGGTTTGTCTGTGTGTTGTTGCAATATCATTGCTCATTGACTCTCTGCTCCAATCCCTCTTTGGTTCCACCTGCTTCATTCTGAGGAACTCATGGGGCTCCAGATCCCTGGTTCCATCTTGTTATCTAGCTTTGGGATACTCCTAGACAGGCTCTACTTCCTTCTAGGCCTTGCCCTAGATTTCCGATCTCACCTCAGCTCCAAGTTAGTTCTCAGCACACTGCTAGGGCACATTGCTCAGAAGCTGAAGTTTTGGTAATATTCGTGAGTAATTGAAAAAAAAAAACAAAAAACTAATGCTCTCTGTCCCTCACCAGGATATGGTAGTGGGGAAAGTGGCAAAACATGATTGTTTGCCTTTAATGAATAATTTGTTTACTTTTCAAGCCAAATTTTAATCTGGACTGTGATAAATCCACTAATTGCACATTAAAACATTAAAATAAGGCTCACTCACTTCAAAATTGTTTCAAACTACTTAGCACAATTTCCAAATGAACTTTGACATTTGATCTTCCATTGAATAGCACTGATGACTCCTCCAAGCAAGAAATGTCACATTAATTATTTTACATTAATGAAACACTGAACCAGGAAGGAGAATGCAGAAATTATTTTTTTACAAAGTCTATTGAGTCAGAAATCTAAAAGCTTGTTAGCAAGTATATTCATATTTAGCATGTTAGAATAATATCATTCAACATCTTTTTCTAACAAAAAATCATCTGCTTAGAATTCTTTTCATTCCTTAAAGAATATCAAAATCAATTCCTTCTTAAATTGCCCCTCTTATGGACTGTTCACTTCCTAACAACAACCCTCCAAGTACAGACCACTTCTTCAAACTCCAATGTTACAGCTTTCAATTTTTAAGTACCCTTGGGTTTGTTTTTTTTAAACTTCCTTCACAGGTGCACTGGAATTGTGCCTAGTAGAAAAAGAACTTGAAAAATAATCATCAAAAAGATGCATGTACCATCAACAAATCCTAGGAGGGCTACTCACTGACAATTGAGAAAAACTGAAATTGATACAGTTACCTAAACATTTAAGAAACATTAGTGTCAAGTGACTCCTTGCATCTGTAAGTCTTAGCTGATGTGTTTGGAAGCTCATTTTGAGGAGATAATTATTCAATGGCATTTGAATTCTTTAATAAAATCATGATCATGGTACTTGGAACTCATATGATACAGCCGCAGATTAAATGTTAACTCCCTTGGAATCACATATGTTTTAGGATATAATGATTCAATTAGGTAATGAAGGAAAAATATTTCATTTGTTTCCATAAAGGCAGACCCACTGTGTATCCTGCTGTGTCTCCCCATCACTACTACTACCACAGTCCCTCTCGTGAATATAGGTTTTCCTGGAGTGAGAGGCTCATTATATCTCTTTGTGCAGGCTACCTGTGGGGAAACCACTCACCTACTCTTTGGGTCATTCAAGACAGCATCTCTCAAGTGCATTCCATGGAACACTGGTGTCTCAGGATGTTAACAGGTATTTCACATACACACATGCAAAGGATTATAGTCAGATAATTTCCAGAAATGCTGGACTGAATAAAGTTAACAGGATTGTTTTCCCTGCAAGACTTCCAAGAATTAAATATGCCAATGTGCATTGTGAATCTCCACAGATAATATATAATCAGCCTCATTTATTAAAGGTATGTGAATATAAACCTTGTCTCAAGGCATCTTTTAGGGCTAATGTGCTGTAGAACATACTTCCAAAAAGATGATCTACAACCTTCTTCAGGAATATCCTACTCCAAAATAAAAATACTCACATAAAAATAATGGAAGTCATGCTGGAGATATACCAAGTAAAAGGCACAGGAAGGATAACCAGGGCTGGAGAAAAATGTGGACATATTAGGAATAATGATAGTAGGAGTGACCATTCAGTCTATCCTACATGCTTAGTATTTTGTGTATGTTAGGTTATCAATATTTCCAAAGCACCTTGGTATAAATACTATCGCCATTTTAAAGATAAGAAAACTAGGGTTCAAAAAGATAAAGAGGACTTCCCAAGATCACACAGATAGAAAGCGGCAGACCTGGAAATTAAAATCACATGCATCTCAAATCTGATATGCCTTCTTCTCTATACTACACCCAGAAAAAAAAATTAGGAGGAATAAAGTAACAAATGGTAGTGAAGCACAAGGAAAAACTACTGCCCCATGGATGTACTTCCCAGGGATGGATGCCCTAAGGAAAAGCTGATTCTCAAAAGCACATGTAAATTGCTTATGGCTAGTCTGCTGGTTTCCAAGCCCTTCAGTGCTCTCCTTCTCTGTGGCAGCAGGGACACATGCTGCATTCATGGCAGCCTCTTCATCATCACAGCCATAAGCTAAGCAATACTTTGTCAAGCCCAAGACCCTGACAACCAAAGGGGACTCAGCTACTAGGAATATTCCAGTGATGTGCTAGAGCTGGCTCTTACTGGCTCACAAGAACTGTGTGTAGATTTTCCTAAGCCCACATCCAGTTACGGCAGGTTGGTAGCTTGAAATCAGCCATGGTGGGAGTATACACATCATGGAAATTAGCAAACAGTACACAGTGGGGATTGTGCAGTATTTTGTTTTTTCACCAGAGCAGGTTTACCAGCACACCGCCAACTGTCTTAACCAAAGAGCAGGAGTAAAAGAGATGAGTGTCAAGACTTCCAGCTAAACAAAATATCAAAGTAGTCGCCTTCCTCATGTCAAATTCAAAATTAGTAATTAATAATTATTTGTATATATTTGTGCTAATGAAAGAGACCAGTGTCATACATAATGTGAGATTAGATTATTCTCTACTGTTTTCTAATAAGTGTGTACAATGTAGGACAAAACAGGGAACTACCAGAACAACTAGTAGTCCCTGGCCCCAAACCATTCTGCCATGACTTTGTCTGGGCCTTGCAGGGTCAGGGTTACTTGTTCCACTTCCCAGTACAAGTAAACATGACTAGATCTCCCTTAGCTTTCCTATATATATCAATGTACTGCCAGGCTGCAATCCTGGAAACTCAAAAGATTACAGAAGCAGCAGAGAGGATGTAGGGATGTACAGGCTATTTCTAATATTCAAATAGTCTAATATAAATAACACATTAATTCTCTATAAGACCACACAGGCTAAGTAAATCTTAAATTCTTTGTATTTGTTGGTCGGTTGTTGTTGGCTCGCTTTTGCTAATATCGGTTTAGTTGGATTATTTTGGTTATCTGGAAGCCATTTTGAGATTTTTTTTTTTTTTGATAGATACACACTCCTAAACTGAAGTGAAAGTGAGGAACCATTAAACCCATATATGATGGCTATGCTAATGAGTTAGGGTTAGGGTTAGGGCTAGGGTTCGGCCAGGTAATGGTGTCCAGTTGTTTGGTCAAGCAAACACTGGGTGAATTGTAACACAAGGACATTTCATGGACTTTAATCATCAGTGAGCTGATTGCATGGGTGGCTGATGACATCTGCAATCAACCAAGGAGATTATGATCAGCAAAGAGTAATGTCTCATCCAATCAGCTGAAGGCTTTAAAAGGGTAGTAATCTCAGCATTCAGAGAGAGAATTCCCAGCTCTACATCAGACAGCCAGTGTCTCCTGGGAACTCATCAAGGACCTTAATTGGAGCCCATGGTTTGCAGCCTGCCTGCAGAATTTGTACTTATGCATCCCCACAGTCACATGGGAGAATTTTATAGAATCTCTTACTATTTACAGATACCTCCTGTCGGTTCTGTTTCCAGAGAGAACCCTGCCTATCACAACATATGATCATATTTTAAAAACTTGTTCTTTCAGTAAGTTAGATTCACCCAAAAGAACAGACATTGAAAGGACAAATCATCCATCCCTTTTTCTTCTTGATAAGCCTCTTGATAAGAGGCTTGGCATGCTGGACCTTGGTGATAGTATGTGGCAGTAGTCTTTTTTTTTTTTTCACATGTATAAAAATGTTTATTGAGTCTCTGTCAGCAAGAATCAATACAATATAACTTACGAAAATTTTATCCATGACCTCTTATACAAAAGACAGGAAGGAGTAATTTCATTACTTTGTGACTCCCAAAATATAATTACCTTCATTGGCTGATTGAATTCAAATTTTCAAAAGGGCTACTGTATAAAAAATAATAATAATTCTATGTGCATATAAATCACAGTGCCCTTAACTATTCTCACCTATTCCTTTTTTTTTTTTCCATTTCAAATAGTGGTACCTTATGCATTTTATTTTTCTTAATTTGCCTCTTTTTTTAGATAAATAGATCACATAAAATGTTATTTTAAAAAAACATAAGGGGTTCCCATGTACACCCCCCAACCTTCTCCTCCCCCATCAACATCCCCTTTCATCAGTGTGGCACATTCATTGCATTTGGCGAATACACCCTGGAGCACTGCCACACCGCATGGACCATAGTTTACATTTTTGTTTACTCTCTCCCCCAGTCCATCGAGTGGGTTATGGCAGGATATACCATGTCCTGCTTCTGTCCCTGCAGTATCATTCAGGACAACTTCAAGTCCAAAAAATTCCCTGTATCACACCTCTTTCTCCCTCTCCCTGCCCTCAGCAACTCCCGTGGCCACTGTCTCCACATCAATGATACAATTTCTTCCATTGCTAGAGTCACAACAGTTCTATAGTAGAGGATCAGCAAGTCCAGTCCAATCCATATTATATTCCTCCATCCTGTGGACCCTGGGATGGTGATGTCCACTCCACCTCTACACCGAGAGGGGGCTTAGAACCTGCATGGCTGATGGATGCAATTCTCCTGCTTGCAGTTGTAGACACTCTTGGTTCCCTGGTGTGGTGGTTGACCATCCTCAGCTCCCCATCAGCTGACCTGGGTAAGTCCAACAAACCGGAGAGTAGGTGTTGCAACTCTGCTGAGGTTCAGGGCCCAGCTGGCACATGGACGGTCCAGACATTCAAGTCTCCTGAGCATACACAAACTTTCTCTTTGACACTTCAGGAAATTCAGTCTTCCTAAGGAGCTTATTAGAGAGGCATAAGTCTTGCTAATTCCACTCCAAGAAACCTATCCAAGACAAATGAAATCATGTCTGTGCAATGAATCCTAAGGCAAGTTTATGGCACTACCACAGCCCAGGCGAGGTCCCGAGGCTCGGGGTGCGAGAGCTCTCTGCAGCCCTGCTGCCGGCCCCACATAGCGCCCCTCCTGCCCTCCAGGAGCACGCCAGTAGTCTTTTTATGGGAAACTTTTCACAGAATAAGATGGAAATGCTACTAGGTGCCAAAAACTGTTATACTCCTAATAAACTCACAGATCCCTTCTCTCCCTCTTCCCACCACCCCTAGTCTCTTTCGTGAACTACTGGAACCGTCCATAATCTTCCCTGAGGACTGGATAAGGAAAGCTGTAAACTATACTTGAACAATGTCTCTTGAAAGAAAAATCAGCATGAAGTTCTGCCCAGACCTCTCCATCAGCAGATGGAGCCCTTGCTAATGCAACAATCCTTCTGGGCCTGGCTTGGATGACCTGTCGTAGTGTGCATTTCTGGGTTTCTGGGGTTTCTGTGACCAAACCCCTGTCAGCATGAGAATTGATTCCTTGTTGCATTCTGAATGGGAGCATCCAGGAACTGTGCTTCTACAACTGAATGGCAGGAAAATTAAGATGAGTTTTCTTAGTAGTAGAGCTAAAAGTTGGTGTATTGTCCTCAGGTATGTGACTGTGGTGTTTTCATACATCATTCCATAAATATTAGGAGCCTATATGTGTTACAAGAAATATCACATGTATTTGTTCTCTATAAATCAACCTGATCTCAATTCTTTGCCCTATCTCATTATGCTAGGGGGAAATGCTACTTCAGTAAAAAAATAAAATAAAAATAAGGCTTCCTCAAACCCCCAAAATGTTATAAATCTACAAATTTCTTCACATGTTTTTAGATATCATCTTATTGTATGGATGACTATTTCTGCATGGATAAAATGATAAACTATTCATGTCAGAAATTCTGAGGAGCAAAACAAACAATCACTTAATAGTCTGGTGTAAGAGGTAAAAACTCTCTTTAGTTTGAAACATAGGAAAATGTGATTCTTCAGTCACAAAACATGTTGGGTAAGTACTAACTTCACCTGGTCATTGGCTTAGTTAAATATTTTACTCCATCTTAATCGACATGGTTAACTATAACACTGAAATGTGAGGGAATAATGGTAACGGGGAAGTTTTCTTCACCCATCTGTGGCTCTGAACATAAAACATGATTTCCTCACGTAAGCACCCTTCCCCTGTGCCATCCAAGTCCACTACTCTGCAAAACTCCAACCAATTAGATACTCTGGCCATAAGTATTATGTAATAATACAAGCTGCCAAAGGAGTAGTCATAATACCAAATACTGAATTTGAACTATTGGTTCCCAAGCACTTGTCCATTGATTGATATCCATATGGTTCTATAAAAATAATCAAGGTGGCTTTTGAAAAATACAAATTTCCAGGACACAAGCTGGAAATTGTGATTCAGAAGGTCTCAGGTGAAGCCTGTGGGAAACCAAAGATTTTTAAAATATGCAAGATAATTTTGATGGACAGTCAGGTTTGGGAACTCCTGCTCTATCAAATAAGACACCATCCAAGATTTTAAATGAAGATCACATCATGATCAGATTAAATTTTCCTTTTTAAAACTCTTTATAGATTTTCCAATACACATGAAGTATTAGCTAGTAAAAATTTTAAGCAGAGGAGAAGCATATAAAGTGGTGGTGAATTTTATCTAATTCCTTTGCGGCAATCTCTCAAAATTATCTTAAACTTGTTCTCTCTTAATCTAGTTATAGAATAAATTGCATTGATATATTTCCTAAATTGAACTACACTTCCTGAAATAAAACCTAATTGTATTAGTTTTGTAATACAGTGCTGTATCCAACTTTCTAATAATTTTTATTCTGGATCCTTACATCTTTATTCATAAGTGATACTCATTTTGCAGCTATATTTACTGTGCTATGCTTTGCTACTAGTGTCAAGGTTATGAGACCCTCAGAGAACACAGTGAGACTGTATTTTTCTCTTCTCTAAAACAGTTGGCATAGTGTAGGAATTTTCCATTCTTGAAGGACTGATGGATCTCACCATCCTTATTTTTAAAAATGATTAAATCTGGGACTATAGTTTTTCAGAAAGGGAGAGAGTTCTCTGACTACTTTGTAATTTCTTTTTTGCATGGTTATTGCTCTAGTTTTCTTCCTCTTTCTTCAATCAACTTTGATCATATATATTCTCTAAGAAAACCATTCTCTTCCTCGAGATTTTATATGTGTTTTCTTCAAAATTGTAAATGGTATTTTTTAATCTCTTCACTATCATTATATCTTTCTTATTCCTAGCATGTTTATTGGTGGAATGGGAGAACCTCTGGTTGAATGTTCTGCAAAAATCTGTAGGTTACTGAGCTTTGGGGATAACCCACATAGTATTTGGCTTTCTCCTGGAGGGTAGCTCTGAAATCAGAGAGCACAGGAGGCTATAACCAGACAAGCTGTGATTCCACCTACAGCCAGTCAGGAGAAGGTGGGAGGATGCTTGCGCTTCCCCTGGTAATAAGTGGAGGAGGTGTCATCCTGGAAAAGACCCTGTTCGACAAGGCAAGCTGAATTGGGGCAGTGTTCATTTGGATGCTGCATCATGCACATGAGGCAAGGGGGCCAAGGGGGTTCCAGTGCCCCACGAAAAAAAGAGCACCTACCGCAGCCAAAGGATACCAAAACAGGATCCAACCACACTTGCCAAATAAGAGTTCCTTTCCCACCTCCCCATCCAACCTTGGAGAAAGCAAAAGTCTCATGAAGGGAAGAGTAAGGTGGCGTAAGTGGACAGAAGCCTGCCTTCCCAGTGCTTTCATCCCAACGCTGACAAGTTGCTGAGCTGGAAAGTGGAGGAAGTTTCCATATCAGAATGGACCAGATTTGTTAATATCTGAAAAGCTATTAAGCCCTACTACTCAGGAAAACAAAAGAGAGAGAGAGAGAGGGAATTAAGGAAGAAAGAAGAGGGTTCTGTTTGTACTCCACAGAATCTATCTGGCTTATTGAACAAGCTAGATTCAGTGATTGTGAAACAAAATATTCAACATTTTTCCTTCAGAGGAAACCATTGGTACAAATCAAATGCAGAGAATTGGCTGAAACCTTACTGTAAAATAAAAACAATCACACAGACTCCTGTATGCATATGGAAATTAAGTAGATAACAAAGAAAGCATTTCAAAAAATGAGGAAAAGATTAATTTTTTAAACAGAGATTTTAGATAACTAATCATCCATTCCAAATCTAATCATAAGGATACAACATATAAACTCAAACTGAGGGACATGAAAGCCAAAAAAAAAGAAAAGAAGAATGAGGAAACAATCCACATTAAAGGAAATTAAAGAGATATGATAATGAAATGAAGCATATGATTTTGGTATGAATCCTGGATCAGAAATTTTTTATTTTTATTATAAAAGGATATAAGTAGGACAATTTGAGTAAGATCGTAGAAGAGGTAATAGCACTGCATCAATGTTAATATCCTGATTTTTGTAGTTATAATGTGATTATATAAGAAAATGTCTTTGTTCTTAGGAAATACACATTGAAGAAATTCAAGATTAAAGGAGCTTTATTTCTGCAACTTACTCTCAAAAGGTTTAGAAAAGAGGTGTGTGTATGTGTGTATGTATATATATGGGGGAGAGAAATGATAAAGCAAACATGGTAAAATGTTAACATTTGTGGAATCTGGTAAAGATATAAAGGAAACCTTCGTATTATTTTTGCAACCTTTCTCCAAGATGAATTATTTCCATGTAAAAAGTTAAATTTAAAAAAAAAACACCTCCCAGTGATTCTGGTATGGAATGATTCTGATATGTTGATTTGCATGCAACAAGTGTATCACACCAGACAGATAAAGAAACTCTGATTCATGACATTTAGTTTATTTAGACTATGACCAAATCAGCAGGAGATTCTGTAGTTCTGTGGGGCCTAAGAAGTCCCCCAGCATGCAGACTCAGTAAAATGCCTTCCATTTACCAGTCCACACAACCCTCTTGATTTCATTCTCTATCTTCATAAACTCCCACCAAATTCCTATCCACTCCTTTCCCCCAAAGTGGAATTAACCAGACCACATGTTTTTCTGTCTTAGCAGGTGTTCACTTCCCTTACGTATGGATTTTCTCATTACAATGAGGAGGGGTGACTATAACCAAGAAGACCAAGAACATTGCATGCACAATTCAAGTTCATGTAAACCCTCTGCTCTATTTCTTCAAACTCCAGTTGTGTTCCTGGCTTATTTCACTCTTGTGGTCACAATATAAACATCCCAGCTTCGCTTCTTTAGCTTAGCTGAGTTCCCACAATTTCCTGCTGACCTATGACACTTGCCTTGATTTCCTGACTCAAACTTTCATGCTGTTAAGGCTATATCTTCCTTCCTCAAATAAAAGAGAGGAATAAACAAAATTAAAAACCAAAGAACAGTAGATATTTTACCTTCAAGGACAGAGTGTAGTTCCCCACTACTTAAGTACAGACAGTACATAGTGACTTCCTTCCAAAGAATACAATATGGAAAGTAGGAAAAATTTTAACTTTACAGTGGAGAAAACTGACAAAAACAGTACTTCAAGGCAGCGTACTTGGCCCAGTGGTTAGGGCGTCCGTCTACCACATGGTAGGTCTGCAGTTCAAACCCTGGGCCTCCTTGACCCGTGTGGAGCTGGCCCACGCGCAGTGCTGATATGCGCAAGGAGTGCCGTGCCACACAGGGGTGTCCCCCATGTAGGGGAGCCCCATGCGCAAGGAGTGCGCCCCATAAGGAGAGCCGCCCAGCGCAAAAGAAAGTGCAGCCTGCCCAGGAATGGTGCCGCACACACGGAGAGCTGACACAACAAGATGACGCAACTAAAAGAAACACAGATTCCCGTGCCGCTGACAACAACAGAAGCAGACAAAGAAGACGCAGCAAATAGACACAGAGAACAGACAACCGGGGTGGGGGGAGAAGGGGAGAGAAATAAATAAATACAATAAATCTTTAAAAGCAAAAAAACAAAAAAAAAACAGTACTTCAAGTCAAGTGATTCAGATCAACAATAGTAGAAATAAGTCATATAAATTTTATGTGCCTAATGAAAATGACGCCTTACCTCTGTGGGCTTCCTCCCAAAGACATGTGATTCCAGCCTATTAGAAAAACATCAGACAAATCCCATCTGAAGAACATTCTACAAAATACCTGCCCAGTACTCCACAGAACTGTCAAAGTCATCAAAAACAAAGAAAGTCTGAGAAACTGTTACAGCCAAGAAGAGCCTAAGGAGACATGATGGCTAAATATATTATGGTATCCTGGAGGGATCCTGAAAGAGAAGAAAGAAAGGATACTAAGTAAAAACAAAGGAAATCTGAACAAACTAAAGACTTTATTTTTTAAGGACTTTAATTAATAAGAATTTATTAATATGGATTCACCAATTGTAATAAATGTACCATGTTAATGCAAGGTGTTAATAGTGGAAAATGAGCATGGGATATATAGGATCTCTCTGTACTAACTTCAAAGTTTATTGTCATTTAATACAGTTCTAAAATTAAAAGTTTATTAAAAAAAAAACAAAGGGCACAATACCAGTACCACGCACAAATATGTATGTGTATGTATGCATGTGCATAAGTATATATTTATATACATGTGTGTGATGAACCTATATTGGTTAGCAATGGAGGGCAACATTTTTATTTTTAAAATAACATATGCACATGGTAAAAATATATTTTCAAATATTACCAGAAGCTAAAAAAAAATTTTTAACTGGAAAATGAAAAAACAAATAAATACTCCTATAAGTAAAAGAATGAGGCAAATATAGGCTGTTTTAAAAAATAATATTTTTATCCTTAGAAAGTTTTATCTGCTATTTCAGAAAATTTGTGAAATTCAGAAGTGTATTTTTAAAAAGGTACCTGGACTCTAAATAAGAGGATGAGGGAAAAAGTCGCCTATATTCATACAAGTGAACTTTTTGTTTTTTTGAGGTACTGAGGGCTGAACCCAGGACCTCGTATGTGAAAAGCCAGAGTTCAACCACTGATGAACCACATCAGCTTCCCTGAGTTGGTTCTTTCATTTGTTTTGTTGCTGTTTGTTGTTTTTTCAGAATATATCAGGATCCGAACCCGGGACCTCCCAAAAAAGTGAACTTTTAACATAATGATTTATTTAATTAGTTTATTGTTTGTTTTCTTTTAAAAGTGATGTTTTTCATAATAGAAGCAATCCATGTTGTTTTAGGAAATGTAAATTCAGAAATGTAGGAGGAAAAAATCGCCTAAATTGTTTTTTTAAAATTTATGTTTTAGAAGTGTATATGGCTCAAGCAATTAAGTGCCTGCTTCCCACATAAGGAGGTCCTGGGTTCGGTCCTTCATGCCTTCTAAGGCCAAAGAAACAAACAACAAGCAGGCAAGTAAAAGTCAACTCAGAGGAGCCAATGTGACTCAGTGGTTGAGCACTGGCTCCCCACATACAAGGTCTGGGTTTCAATCCCTGACTCCTTTACCTAAAAAAAGAAATATATATATATATGTTTTATCTTTAAAATTACTTTACGTTGTTCAATTCCTGCTCAGAAGAAAATTTTACAAAATTCTGAAAAATATATAGTATGAAGGAGAATAAAACACTGGTATTCTGTGACCCTCTTTTAAAAATTTGGTGAACTTCCTTCCTTTCCCCCTGTATTTGGGTATGTATATGGGTGACCACAAAGTCATCTGGAAAAATGCTTATGATCGAATGTTAAGTAACCAAAGGACAATTCACTGATGTGCCTGTAAGTTATGATCCCAACTATATCGATGAAGTTACGTATCTTGTAAATGTACTGACTTCCATTTGTACTTTGCTTGACTCACTTAATTTAAAATCTTTCCATTTGCCCAGGTGATCAAAAATTCATTATATAAAAAAAGAAAAAGTTAAAGAGGGTTCTTCATTAAGTATGGAAGATTGAAAATGAAGTGGTACCTCTTACCCCTCCTTCCCCCATTCAGCCCTCAGACAGGACATCCCAGGGCCCAGGCATTCCTCTCCTCAGCTGGATCATCTGTGTGGCCCAGCCGAGCACAAGACTCACCTGCTCAGGACCCTGACAAGCTCCCGCCCAGAGAAAGTTGAAGGGTTATGTTGGTCTCCAAGGTATCAAATGCCCAGGAAGCACATGCCACAGCAGTTTTACCCAGCTGGAGAACTCGGTCCTTTTCTAGACTCTTCCCCAGGGCTTACCAGAGCAGAACTCGCTGCAGGCTCATCTCCCCAAGCTCCATGTCAGAATAGATGTTTTCTTTTTGTTGGTACATTTACTTCTAAAACCCCCTAGGAAAAATAATGTTTCATTGTTCTTAGCTCAACTACTTTATTTTGCTTAGAGCAATGAAGATTAAATAACACTAAGAATCAAAAGATTCTCTCTGACTAGGTTATGATGACCATTTCAAAATTATCTCTGATTCATATTTTCAAAAGCAATATACTCTTAACCAAACATATTTGGTGTGACTTTTACTTTTTACCCTAAAAAAATTAATATAACATTTTTTAGAAAATTCTTCCTCCATTATAATTGAACAAGTGCTTTCATTTGCTTGTGTTGTATCATGAGTATCTCAGTTTTGAATGTGTTTTCCTTCAATCCCATCTGCTTTATACATTCCCAAAATTCTTCGGTTATTCTTCTTTTCTTGTGATATCTTTCCTGTTATTTTTTAGTTTCATTTCTTCTGTTATTCCAAAGGGAAGGTGAGGAGAAGGAGAGATAAATGCAGACTCAATCTGCTGATTTGAACTGGAAGTGGTTGATTCTCATTTAGAGAGAGAGCTCTGAGAGAAGTGCACAGAATGAACCACTGGGTGTAAGACCAGAGGCCAGAAAACAGTGTCTACTGCGATAACCCAAATGAGAAATGATGACAGTCAGAAGGAGGGGCCCATCATTGAGATGGAAAGGTGAGAATGTTTTGGTCCCTGTTTTTGACAAAATTTACTGGAAAAGACAAGATTCAACCTGAGTTTTTCCAGGTTTTATCAGCCGTGGGTAATATAAAGATCACACAAAGAGTAATATTTCAAATTTCACTGGTTCCTCCACTTGCTCAAAGAAGACCTCCACCCTTAGTAAAGTGCCCCTTCCTCTTTCAAAGAGTTGCTAAAGGATGGCTCACGTGTACTCACAATGTGTCTATTCCTGCTGGACCCCACTGTTCCTGTGAGCACCTCCAAAGATAAACTGAAGTCCTCACATCACCAGTAGTAGTCTGAAATAAAGTGTAAACCATAATCAAGCTCAAGCCATTGACAACTAAAACTAAAAGGACTTTCTCCTTTTTCTTAGAATGAGTTCTCATTCAAGAGCAACTTCAGTTCCAAGTTCTCATGTAAACATATCTTTGGTATGATCATATCCACTCCCAGTCCCACACCTGTACTTTATGGATGTAGCTGAATCCCATTTGGATTCCTTACCTCCCTCCCCTCTCCATCAATATGCCCACAACAAACATTCTAAGTAGTGCAAAGTAGCAATTTATAAAATTCTAAAAGAATGATACAGACATCAGTTAATATCCATGTTCACAGACAAACAAAAGATAACTGTAGTTAAGGAGAAGTTATCTGAAATAAAGGAGAATTTTAGGGGAAAAGATCCCTAAAGGTTCTTGAGTGATTAGAAAAAAAGAAGGAAGGGGGCAATTACCAGGAAAATTGATCAGCAGAAGGAAAGCTGTGGAGACAGGACCACATTCACACACATAGTGAACATGTCCAAGGCACTATAGGGGCCTAGGGACATACAGATGGTTAAGGTTGATCTGCCCTCAAGTAGCTTAAAGCCTAGCTCTGATGATAAGGCCTGTGTTAAATACTGACAAGTGTTAATATTGACACAGTTAAATATGCAAACAGAGGAAAGCTCTAGGGAGAATGCAATATTTGAGCTGTGTATAAAAAAATGGGAATTCAGGTACAGACAAGAAAAAAGGGAATTTCAGGCAAAGGAAAGAGCATATACAGTCAACTGATATTCAACAAGGGCACCAAACCCACTCAACTTGGAGAAAATGGTCTCTTCTACAAATGGTGCTTGGAGAACTGGATATCCATATCCAAAAGAATGAGAGAGGAACACCATCTCACACCTTATACAAAAATTAATTCCAGATGGATCAAAGTTCTAAATATAAAAGCCAAGATCATAAAGACCTTGGAAGATGATGTAGTGAAGCATCTACAGGATCTTGTAGTAGGAAATGGTTTCCTGAAATTTACACCCAAAGCACAAACAATGAAAGAAAAAAAATAGATAAATGGGACCTCCTCAAAATTAAAAATTTTTACACCTCAAAGGAGTTTGTCAAGAAAGTGAAAAGGCAGCCTGCCCAATGGGAGAAAATATTTCTTAACCATATATCTGATAGGGGCCTAATAGCCAGCATATAAAAAGAAATCCTACACCTGGAAAATATAAAGACAAACAACCCATTTAAAAAATGGGCAAGTGGTTTGAATAAATACTTCTCCAAAGAAGAAATACAAATGGCTAAAAGTACATGAAAAGATGCTCATCATTATTAACTATTAGGGAAATGCATACCAAAACTACAATGAGATATCATCTTACACCCATTAGACTGGTGGCTATTAAAAAAACAGAGGACTACAAGTCTTGGAGAATATGTGGAGGAATGGGAATCCTTATCCATTGCTGGTGGAACATAGAATGGTGCAACCACTGTGGAGGACAGTTTGGTGTTTCCTCAGAAAACTAACTACAGAACTACCATATTATCCAGCAATTTCACTGCTGGGTATATAACCAGAAGAAATGAAAGCAGGGACACGAACAGATATATGCATACCAATGTTCATAGTGGCATTATTCAGTATTGCCAAAAGTTGGGAACAACCTAAATGCCCATCAACAGAAGAATGGATAAGCAAATTGTGGTATATACATACAGTGGAATATTACTCAGCTGTAAGAAGGAAAACAGTATTAACACATGGATGATAGCATGGATGAATCTTGGGGACTTTATGTTGAGTGTAGCAAGCCAGGCACTGAAGGACAAATATTACATGATCTCACTGATATGGATTAAGCAAATTGAGCAGACTCACAGAGATGGAGTCTGGAAGATAGGTTTGCAGGAAGTAGAAAGGGAGAAGAAGGTTGTGAGCCAATGTCATATGGGCAAAATCTATGACAAGGTAGAACTGTGTAGTTGTGAAGTGGAGGAGCATGACAGTAGTGCAGTGGTGCTATTGGATTGAGCAGTGCTGGTTTGTCAGGGGAATAGTGTGGGTAGGATGGGATGGACTGTCCATGGAACTGGGGGGAGCATCAGGGGAGGGAGCAGGTGAACACTGGCGATTGGCAGGTACATGGTTGAAACTACAATGTTGGGAATGCTCTTTTGGCAAATATGGCAGGAGAAGGTTACTGGTTTAAGGTGTTGGATGTGGGGTGCATTTTGGCCAAGGCACACCTGGGGCAGGCTTCTAGGGTGCATGTGAGTGTTCATCTTGTCATAGTGTGTTACATCAGTGGGTGGGGACCCACATAATGAGTGGAAAGGTGGTGGACTCCCATCCTGGGGAGGCCAGCTATGTTCTTAAAGAGGGGCAGTAGTCCCTTGAGAGCATGGGCAGTGCCTAATTGGGGAGGACAGATCACTGTGTCAAGCTCTCATTGTTGCTAGTAACTATGAATCTTGTACTTCAAGGAGTGAAGCCTGGTGGTTGCTGTGGGTCCTGAGAAGAGGGGGAAAAGGAGTGGAATAGATGGAACGGGGACATTTTTGGGGCAATGGAAGTGTTCTACACGATCTTGCTATGACGAATATAGGCCATGTTAAAACTCATCAAAATTTATAAAAGAGTATGACTGAAAATGTAAACCATAATGTAAACCATTGACCATGGTTAATAGCTATGTTTCAATATTTGTACATCGTTTGTAATAAACATACCATCCACATATACAATATTATTAATAGGGCAAGTGGAAAAGGAGGAGGATATTGGGTATATGAGATTCCCCTATATTCGGTATGTGACTTTTCTGTAACCTAAAACTTCTTTGAAGACAAATTGAAAAAAGTAAGACATTGGGGGAATAAACAGAAGAAAATGTCACTGTACATACAGGACAACAGATCCTACAGTGATGAAAGGCAAAATGTCAAAAAAAACTTTTTAAATATTTTTTCCTTATTTTTGATTATCCCAAATTTGTTTTATTTTTTTATCTTTTATTTTTATTTTTATATTTTTAACTTTTTTGTATTTTATTCCTTTTTCACTTTTTTATTATCTTTTTTTAAAGATACATAGATCACACAAAATGTTACATTAAAAAATATAAGAGGTTCCCATATACCCCACTCCCCACACCCCCACTCCTCCCACATCGACAACTTCTTTCATCAGTGTGGTACATTCATTGCATTTGATGAGTACATTTTGGAGCACTGCTACACAAGATAGATTACACTTTATGTTGTAATTTACAATTTCTCCTAGTCCATTCAGTGGGTTATGGCAGGATATATAATGTCCTGCATCTATCCCTGTGATATCATTCAAGACAACGCCAAGTCCCAAAAATGCCCCCACATCAAACCTCTTTTTCCTTTGCCTGACTTCAGCAACTCCTGTAGCCACTATCTCCACATCAATGATATAATTTATTCCATTGCTAGAGTCACAACAATTCTATAATAGAATATCAGTAAGTCTGCTCTAATCAATATTTTATTCCTCCATCTGAGGGCCCTGGGATGGCAATGTCCACTCCACCTCTAAATTGAGAGGGGGCTTAGGTCACACATGGCTGATGGATGGAATTCTTGTTTGCAGTTGTAGACTGCAACTCTCTCAGTTCCCTGGTGTGGTGGTTGACCATCCTCACCTCCCTGTCAGCTGATCTGGGTAAGTCCAACAAACTGGAGAGTAGGAGTTGCAACTCTGCTGAGGCTCAGGGCCCAGCTGGCACATGGACAGTCCAGAGAGTCAAGTCTCCTGAGTATACACCAACTCCAGTGCCAACCACAGACTCAGTAAAAGTGACAGAAGTAACATGCATGAAGAGATCACATCTGAGTCCAACACCATCACACTCAGGAGTACAAATTCCAAAGTAGGGCCCACTGACAAGACACTAAACTCCAATGTCATCTGTCATGACCATAGAACCTGTGTGTCTCCGTAGCCCTTGGAGCACCCCTATCTGGGGTTGTATCTATTTTGGCAATCTCTGAGATCCTGCTGAGATGTGCATAAGCACACCCTTATGATGACCTCTCAACTCATTTTGAAGTCTCTTAGCTGTATAAACTCACTTGTCTCTACCATTTCCCCCTTTTATTCAAGGTTTTTCCCTAGTTGCATCACCAACTGGTGCTTGGTAGTAATCTCTCAGCACCAGGGAGGCTCATCCCCAGGAGTCATGTCCCATGCGGGGGAAAGGTAATGCATTTACATGCTGAACTTGACGTAGAAAGTGGCCACATTTGAGCAACATGCAGGCTCTCAGGAGCTAACTCTGAGGCACCCTGCAGCTCTAGACCTAGTTGAAATTTCAAGCACACAGGCTCATAAGTATAGTCATCAGTATCAAGGGCCCATCACTGGACCATTCTTTTTCATTGGTCTTTGACCTTGTACTTGGGGGACTGTTGCTGCTCCATTGGAGAGTGCAACAGAGATTCCTGGAATGGGAACTCAGCACTCCCTCAGTTGTTGTGTGAAACTCTACCCCCTATGTCAATACCCAATGAACATAAGAACTTATCTATATACCCTATAGGGATGACCTGGAGAACTTTGTCCCACCCATGCATCCCCCATCAATGATACCCTACATCAGCACTCCTCCACTGCCATAGTTCAAACCCTCTGTGATGCAAAACTTCTTCAAAAATGAAGTTTAGGGAAGCAGACATGGCTCAACTGATAGACTGTCCATCTACAATATGAAGGGTCCAGGGTTCAATCCTCAGGACCTCCTTGACCAGTGTGATGAGCTGGCCTACATGCAGTGCTGACATGTGCAAGAAGTGCCATGCCATGCAGGGGCATCCCTGCATAGGGGTGCCCCACGAGCAAGGAGTGCACCCTACAAGGAGAGCTGCTCTGTGTGTAAAAAGTGCAGCCTGCCCAGAAGTGGTGCCATACACACACACAGCTGATGCAGCAAGATGATGCAACAAAAAGGAGATGCAGTTTCCCAGTGCCACAGGATAATGCAAGCAGATGCAGAAGAACACACAACAAACGGAAACAGAGCAGACAATGGGGGGCATGGAGAGAGAAATAAATAAAAATAAATCTTTAAAAAAATGAAGTCTAATATATTGCCAAAGTCAATTAATAAGAAAATGAAAGAGTAATGATAGGTTTAAAGATTAGAAATAGAATACATAATAATTTAGATAAACTAAAGTAAAAAATAAATTGGGGCATTAAAAAATGAAAAATACCAATAAAAAATTTTTTGACATTTTGCCTTGCATTGCTGTAATAAGTGTTGCCCTGTATGTACAGTAGCAAAGCAATCTCTTCCATTTCTTCCTCAGTGTCTACATCCTTTTTTTAAAATTACGTCTTCAAAAAAGTTTTAGGTCACAGTAAAGTCACATATAGAATATAAGGAACTTCCATATACCCATCATCAAACCCTCTTCCCCCTTCCCCAGCAATGATCTTTTTATAAGTGGATGTTACATTTGCTGCAACTGATGTAAAGATATTGAAACATAGCTACTAACCATGGTTCCATTAGGGTTTACATTAGGGTTTACATTTTAGACTGTACACCTTTAAAAATTTTTGGTGATATTTAACATGGCCTGACTCCATCGTTGCTAGGATCATGTAGAACAATTTCATTTCCGCCCAGTTACCCCCTCTTCCAACTATTCTATTCCACTCTCCCTCTCTCCTCGGGGCCCACAGTAACAACCAAGCTTCACTGCTTGAAGGACAAGATTCATAGATACTTGCAACAACACTGAGGGCTTGACACACTAGTCTGTCCTCCCCCATTGGGAGCCACCCAAGCTCTCGAGAGACACCCTCCCCTCTGTTTGAGAACATCAGGCCTCCCCAAGATGGGGCATAAAACCTTCCGCTCATTGTATGGGTCTCCACCCACTGATACAGCATGCTATGACATTATCAGCACTCACACACTACCCAAACTCCTGCCCCAGGTGAACCCTGTGCCAGATGCCCCCCATCAAACACCTTATACCAGTAACCCTTCCTTATTACATTTTCTAAAGAGTTTTCTCAACATTTATGTTAGATATATGGGAGTACTGTATATTGTATATAAGAATTACTGTGATCTAAAACTTTTGTGAAGATAAGCTTAATAATTAGGGGAAAAAAAGAAAAGAAAAAGATAGGCTGTAGACCCTGAGGAAAAGACAGAAGTAGATGCTTTGCCAATTTGCATATAGGTCAACACTTATTGCAGTGATGAAAGGCAAAACATCAAAAACAAAGCTTTTGCATTTTTTAATTTTTTGATACCCCAATTTATTTTTACCTTATTTTTTCCAAATTAATATGTATTCTATATCTAACCTTCAAATTCATTGCTATATTCCATTTTACTATTAAGGGAACCTGGCAATATATTAGACTTCACTTTTCAAGAAGTTTTGGATCACAGAGAGGTTCAACAATGGCAGGGGAGGAATACTGGTATGGGATGTTATTGACAGGGGACACATGGTTGGCAGGGATTTCTACAGGGCATATATCCAGGGTACCTAAAAATATTTGGATATTTTCATAGTGGTTACAATTAAAAACAACAACTGAGGGAGTGCTGAGTTCCTAGCCAGGGGAGCTCTATCACAGTCCCTAAAGGAACAGTAACAATCCCCAAGTCCAATGGCAAAGACCAAAAAAGAAGGAAGGTCCAACAATGAGCCCTTGATACTAATGACTATGCTTGTGAGCCTGTGCACCTGAAATAAGAACAAGGTCTAGAGCTGCAGGGTGCCTAAGAGCTTCCGTGTTACTCAAATGTGGCCAGTTTTGAAGCCAAACTCAGCGTGTAAATGTGTTGCCTTCCCCCCAACATGGGACATGACTCCCGAGGATGAGCCTCCCTGGTGCCGAGGGATTACTACCAAGTACCAGCTGATGATGTAACTAGAAAATGATCTTGAATAAAAGGGTCAACGTGGACCAGCAGAATATCTCAGTCTACATATAATACCAGAAGTTAAAAATGCTTTTTGACCTGAAGAAAAGGGGGAAATGGAAAGGACAAATGAGTTTATATGGCTATGAGTCTCCAAAAAGAGCCAGGAGGTTATCAGGGGGGTTGCCCTTATGTACACCTCAGCAGAGTCCCAGAGACAGATAAAGTAGATACAACCTCAGGTATTGGTTCTTCTGAGGGCTACAGAGACCCACAGGTTCTATGGTCATGGCAGATGGAGTTCAGTGCCTTGTCAGTTGGCCCTACTTTGGAGTTTGTGTTTCTGTGTGATGGAGCTGGACTCAGATGTGATCTTTGTCCACAAGTCTCTCCTGTTACTTTTACCAGAACTGTAGCTGGAGCTGGGGTTTAATATATACCCAGGGGACCTGAATCTCTGGACTGACCATGTGATAGCCAGGCCCTGAGCCTCAACAGACTTGCAACCCCTACACTCTGGTTTATTGGACCTATCCCACTCAGCTAACATGGAGGTGAAGAAGGTCAACCACTACACCAGGGAGCCAAGAGTGCCTACAACCGAAAGCAGGAGAATTGCATCCAGCATCCATGTGGAATCTAAGCCTCCTCTTGATATACATGTGGAGTGGACACAGCCATTCCAGGGTCCACAGGATGGAGGAATAGAGTATGGATTAGAATGGACTTGCTGATATTCTATTCATGAACTATTGTGATTAGTAATTGAAGAAAATGTGGCATTGGTGTGGAGAAAGTGGCCACGGTGGCTGCTAGGGGTAGGGAGTGGGAGGAAGAGATATGATGTGGGGGCATTTTCAGGGGTTGGAGTTGTCCTGGGTGGTGCTGCAGGGACAGTTACCGGACATTGTATGTCCTCCCATGGCCCACTGGGTGGACTGTGGGAGAGTGTGGGCTATGATGTGGACCATTGACCATGAGGTGCAGTGGTGCTCAGAGATTTATTCACCAAATGCAATGAATGTCTCATGATGATGGAGGAGGTTGTTATGGGGGCAGGAGTGAGGTGAGGGGGGTGGGGGGTATATGGGGACCTCATATTTTTTTTATTTTACATTAAAAAAATAAATAAAGACAAAAAAAATATATAGTTTGAACCACATACCTGACAACCTCCCATGTTCACTTGCTCCCCTCAACACTCCCCCAATTCCCTGGACCATCTGACCCATCCTTCCAACCCTAGCTCCCCTCAAGCCTGCAAAGCCCAACCCGATAGTATCCTTATGCCCCCGTCTTATCTCTTCACTGCACAACTACTTACCTCCATGTTTTCACAGATTTCGCCCATGTGGGCACTGACTCACAACCTTTCTCTCCACCCCTTATTTCCTGTAAGCCTATCTTCCAGAATCTAGCCTCTGAGACAGCTTCGTTTACCTAATTCATAACAGACATGTCATATGTATTTGTCCTTCAATGCCTAGCTTGCTTCACTCAACATCAGGTCCTCAAGATTCATCCATGTTATCCCATATGTTAGTATTGTATTCCTTCTTATAGCTGAGTAATATTTCATTGTATGTATATACCACATTTTGCTTATCCATTCATCTGTTGATGGACATTTGGGTTGATTCTAACTTCTGGCAATAGTGAATAATGCCGCTATGAACATTAGTGTGCTTATAAAGATTCATGTCCTCGTGTTCAGTTCTTCTGGGTATATATCCAGCAGTGGAATTGCTGGGTCATAGGGCAAATCTATAGCTAGTTTTCTGAGGAACCACCAAACTGTCCTCCACAATGGCTGGGTCCATCTATATTCCCACCAGCAGTGGATGAGGGTTCCCATTCTTCCACATCCTCTCCAACACATTCAGTCCTCTGTTTTTTTAATAGCCGCCAGTCTAATGGGTGTAAGATGGTATCTCACTGTTATTTCATTTTCTTATTAATTGTATTTGCCTATTTTATTGGCTTCATTTTTTAAAAGATTGGATCACAGAAGGGTTACCACTGTGGCAGGGGAGAATCACTGGTGCAGGGTGTCAGTGATGTGGGACACATGGGAGGAAGCTCACCTGGTTATACATATAAGACACATAAATGTGTTCAAGTGTTCATGGGACATTGTCATGGCAAGTGGAGATTCACACAATAACTGAAAGAATACCAAATTCCCATTCTGAAGAGCTCTGCCACATTCTCTAATGGAACAAGAATCCCCTGAGTACAGGGTTAATGACTAGTGAAGGAGAATGGTCCATTGACAGGCCCTTGATATTGATGACTGTGCTTATGAACCTTTACTCTTGAAATTGAAACTTAGCCTGGTATTGTAACATGTCTAAGAGTTACCTCATAAGAGCCTCTTTGTTGCTCAAATATGGACTCTCTCTATACCAAAAGAATGTAATATTTGAGCATATAAATACATTACCTTCCCCCTAATGTGTAACATGACTTTCGGGGATGAGCATCCCTGGCATTGAGGGATTACTACCAAGAACCAACTAGCAACACAACTTGAAAAAGACCTTGACCAAAAAGGGAAAATGTAGAGGCAAATGAGTTTATATGGCTGAGAGACTTCAATGTGAGTCAGGAGGTCATCCAGAGATTATGCTTATGCACATCTCAGAAGGATCTCATTGAATGACAAAGTAGATAATACCCCCAAATAATGGGGCTCCTGAGGGCTCTGGAGACATCCAGACACTACAGTCAGGGCAGATAGGTCAGGAGTTAGGTGCCTTGCCACTAGGCCTTATTTTCGAATTTATGCTCCCCACGGTGACAGAGTTGGATTCAGTTATGCTTTCCCTATACAAGGCTCTTCTGTCCTTCTATTTGAACCTATAATTAGTACTAGAGTTGGTAGGTGTATGTCCAAGTGTATGTGTAGATATATATTGGTTGGGCTGTCCATGTGCCAGCTGGGCCCTGAATCTCAACAGAGTTGCAAAACCTACTCTCCAGTTCATTGGTCTCACCCGGGACAACTAACAAGGAGGTAATAATGGACAATTGCCATACCAAGGAACCAAAAGAATCTACAAGTGCAAGCAAAAGAGTCCCATCCATCGGCCCTATGGGATCGATTCCCCCATCAATTAGAGATGGAATGGACTTCACCATCCCAGATCCTCAGGGTTGGGAACCAACTTGGACTAAAGTAGACTTACTGATATTCTACTATAGACTTATTGTGATTCTAGTAATGGGAAAAACTATATTGTTGGTTGTGGAGGTAGTGGCCACTGGAGGTTCTGATGGCAGTGAGAAGGAAAAACAGACATAATATGGGGGCATTTCAGGACTTGGGAATTGTACTGAATGACATTGCAATGACAGATACAAGCCATTATATATCTTGTCATAACTTACAAAATTTTGTGGGAGAGAGTGTGAATTACAACATAAACTATAACCCATGCCTAGTGACAATGCTCCAAAATGTGTTCATCCTGTGCAATGAAAGTACCACACTAATGAGAGATGTTGTTAATGTGGAAAAGTGTGGAAGATGTGGGGAGTGGGGCATGTGGAAATCCCCTATATTTTTTATGTAACATTTGTGTAATCTAAGTATCTTCAAAAAAAAAGAAGTCATACTCAGTGATTTGAATATAAATCATCCTAGAAAGGTCTTCTCAATACAAGCTTGAGAAGGTTCTTGAATCCACAAAGACCATGCAAAATTTTGACTGTGTTTTTTTTTCATTTTTTTAACTTTAAAAAAAAATATATATATATATATATATACATACAGCTTTCATCAGATTCTCAATCAGATTTGTACCCAGAAAATGTTTGATTCCACTAAACAGCAGGCTTCATGTTGAGGAGTGAATATTTAGAGATAAATATGAAAAGGTTGGGCGGGGGGGTGGGGGGGAAGGGGAGGGAAATAAATAAATAATAAATCTTTTTTTAAAAAATAAAAAGGATGAGGGACTTGAAGGAACTTAAAGCTTAATGAGGGGTTGTCCCCAAGAGGGGGTAACTGGAATTTTTGGAACTGGGGCAAGAAATAATGGTGAGTTAGAAGATTAATTTGAAATGGGGGAAATGGATGTGGCTCAACCAATTGGGCTCTCATCTACCATATAAGAGGTCCAGGGTTCAAAGCCCAGGGTCTCCTGGTGAGGGCAAGCTGGCCCATACAGAGTGCCAGCATATGCAGGAATGCCGCTACATGCAGGAGTGCAGCCCTGCATGGGAATGCCGCTCGGTGTGGGAAAGCTGTCCCACACAGGAGTGCGAGCCAACACAGAAAGCTGGTGCAGCAAGATGACGCAACAAGAGACACAGAGAGAGAACATAAAAAGACATAGCAGAACAGGGAGTTGAGGTGGTGCAAGGGAGTTGAGGTGGTGCAAGAGAGTAATCGCCTCTCTCCCACTCCAGAAGTTCCCAGGATCGTTTCCCGGAGCTGCCTAATGAGAATACAAGCAGACACAGAATAACACACAGCGAATAGACACTGAGAGCAGACAATGGGGGGAATGGGGCGGGGGGTGGTAGAGAGAAATAAATAAAAAATAAATCTTTTTTAAAAAACTGAAATTGAATGCAGAACTGATTGAAGAAAGATGAAATAGAATTAGAAAGATCAGGTAAGGGGCACTGCAACCGTCTGGTTAATGAGAGGTCACAGGTGAGAAGAGAAAGGAAGGAAAAGCTTGGAGATATTTGACAAGGACATGCAAGTGGCTGATTGAACATAGGGTTAGGAAAAAGCTAAGTCTGACCTCAGTGATTAGGAGCCACTTGCAGAAACAGGACATCAGGAAAAGGTGGATCTTAGAGAAGAGACATATGTTCTCAGTTTGAAGCAGTTTTGTGATGTGCAAGTGGCAATATTGAGGATATCTAGGTGTTAAAAAGTAGTCCCAGGGAAATAGTTAGGAACTGGAGGTAGAGATGTGGGCATCAACCACACCTGTAAAATCCTATTAGAGCAGCCATGAGAAATGCCTGTTAAGAAAAGAGACAACCTACAACTAGACTAAAAATGGAAACTATCAGAAACATACAAATAAAAACAAAATGGCAAAGATGATCCAAGCCTTGGTCCATGAACTTCTACTCAATATGGGCAGCAACATAGTGGCCACATTTGGTGCTATAACCTCATTTTACAGAGAAAAATAGCAACATGGTCTATCTATGAAAACTGATCAAAGCCACATTTTTTTAAAATCTTGATGTCTTAAAGCCTTAAAATAAGGTCCATGCCTCTGAAAGCCTTGCCTCCTGAAAACATCGTGGCTTTGGGGGGGTCCCAGGGAGAGCCACTGAATTCCACACATTTCCATCAAGCAGGGAAAATCTCTCTCAGTATTCACAGCTCTGATTTTACCTGAAAGAGAGAATGGTTCAAAATAACGGTGAGAAAAGTTGGAAAGGCTCCCTATTCCCTGGACCTTGCCCACTTCTGTCCCCTAACTTCTCTACCACTTGGCTTTCTCCCTCCTCTTCCTCTCCTATCAGCGTTCATCCCAGCACCATTGTCCATGCCCCGACAACCCACAAATAGCTCCAGCTTCAATCCTGTTGTAAGAAAACACCAAAAACCTTAAAGAAAGCACACTTAGAAATCTTTAGAGAAGATTAAAATATAGGCACAGGAATCATTTCAAGTGGCTGCAGCCATAACCCACATTTACCAATGGAATGATAGGGCAAAAAAGTCAACCTTGCTTTGTCTTGGCCCATGGATTCTTTTTAAATGTCTGCTGTGGAATCAAGGGGCAGGAAGAGGGAGGAGAGGAGGAAGAAATTCAGAAAGAGACAGAGAGAGTGCTTAGGGAAATGAAAAAGATCTTTCATTTTTCCTATGGCAGATAGCAGGAGATGAAGAATTCTCATCCAATCCACTGATCTTCATTTTCAGAGATTCTTTCGGGAGTAAGTAGAAGCTTTGTTTGTATACAACAGTTCTCTACTCAAGAAGAGCTGTTTCCTAGGTGAAATGAACTGATGGATTTGAAGAAGCCAGTTTAGCATTTTTAGACAACTTTAGGTTGAAGAGGCCAACTTGACAGTATGTCCTATTTAAATCATGTGAGAAAATACAACTTTTCGTTTTAAGGCTAGTTCATTGTTTTCCATATGAAAATACAGCAAGGGGTTCTTAAAAGTTTATTTTTTTATGGGCATAAATAAAACATGGGTCAAACCACGTCCTTGGTAGTTATTTTTCACTTTTTGTATATTTTAGAGCATTGTCATTTTTAAAACTTCTGATATGTAACTGCATCAAAAGATTTTGCCAACACTTTGTAAAGAGAGAAACAAAAGCAGCACATACAGTATAATCTTATTTTTTTATAAAAACATGGATAAGAAAAGGGCCAGAAAAAAATACACCAAAAATTTATTTGTGCTTATGCCAATGTTGTGGGATTAGAGTTAATTTTTACTGTTTTCTTATTTTTATTTTGTAAGTAATGATGAAATAATAATAGTTATTTGTAGAGTGCATCCTATATGCCAGATCCAGTACTACTACTGAGCTGTCTGAGGTGTTAGTAGTTGTATTTTACATAGAAGGAAATGAAGACTTGGACCACTAATTTTCTGTGGGTTCTTCAACTAGTGGGAACAGAGAGGAATTCCAAGACTACTCTGTCAGCCTTGAAATTCCCCACACTTAACTACATGTATTACTTTTAGAAGGAAAGGAAAAGAATTGCTTTTTAAAATGGATTGTAATGAATACATCCAAACCTCATAGTTAAATGCAATAAACGATTTTGTTAAATTACTTTGTTTGGTGAACTTCCTGTTTTAGTCTGCAAGGCTGCTGAAAGCAATATGGAAGAAATAGGCTTTTACAATGGGGATTTTTTTTTTTTTAGTACTTATTTCTTTATTTTGTTGTTTATTTATTTATATACTTTTTAATTTTTTAAAAGATACTTAGATTACATAAATGCTACATTAAAAATATAAGGGAGTCCCAAATGCCCTGCTTCCTACCCTTCCCACATTTTCCCACTACAATGGGGATTTATTAGCTCCTAAGCTTACAGTTCTGAGGCCATGGAAATGTCCAAATCAAGGCATCATCAAAAATGATACCTTCTTCCTGAAGACCAGCTGTTGGCTATCCTGGACTCCTCTGTCACATGGCAAGGCACATGGTGGAGTCAGCTGGTTTCTCCCTTCTCTTTGAGGTTTTATTACTACCAACTTCTTGCTTCCTGGCTTTCTTTCTCTTTCTCTCTCCCTCTCTCTCTCTTTCTGAATGTCATTCTTTTATAAAGGACTCCAGTTAGAGGATTAAGACCCACTCTGGGGGAAGCAGATTTCGCCCAATGGATTGGGCGCCTGCCTACCACATGGTAGGTCCACAGTTCAAACCCCAGGCCTCCTTGACCCGTGTGGAGCTGGCCCATGTGCAGCACTGATGTGCACAAGGAATGCCATGCCACGCAGGGGTGTCCCCCACACAGGGGAGCCCCACATGCAAGGAGTGCACCCCATAATGGAGAGCTGTCCAGCGCAAAAGAAAGTGCAGCTTGCCCAAGAATGGCACCACACACACAGAGAGCTGACACAACAAGACGACGCAACAAAAAGAAACACAGATTCCCAGTGCTGCTGATAAAGATAGAAGCAGTCACAGAGGAACACACAGCAAATGAACTCAGAGAGCAAACAACTGTGGGGTGGAGGAGGAAGGAGAGAGAAATTTTTCTTTAAATCTTTAAAAAATATATATAAATAAATAAAAATAAAATGGTAACCAAAGGAAGGCATTAAACAGGCTATAGGCCATCATTTCACTCACCAATAACCTCCTGGCTGGCTCACCAAATATGTAATTGGATTTAATTTAGATTCTTGGCTATGCTGTAGAAATGAATTTCAAGAGCACATTGGGGGAAGTGGACTTGGCCCAAAGGATAGTATAGTGCATCTGCCTACCACATGGGAGGTCCACGCTTCAAACCCCGGGCATCCATGACCCATGTGGAGCTTGCCCACGTGCAGTGCTGATGCGCACAAGGAGTGCTGTGCCACGCAGGGGTGTCCCCTGCATAGGGGACCCCATGCTCAAGGAGTGTGCCCCGTAATGGAGAACCACCCAGTGCGAAAGAAAGTGCAGCGTGCCCAGGAATGGTGCTGCACACACGGAGAGCTGACACAAGAAGATGACGCAACAAAAAGAAACACAGATTCCCGGTGCCACTGATAAGGATAGAAGCAGTCACAGAAGAACACACAGCAAATTGACACAGAGAGCAGACAACTGGGGGGGAGAGAAATAAATTTTTAAAAAATAAATCTTAAAAAAAAAAAAAAGACCCACCCTGGGCCATGCCTTGACTAAAGTAACCTAATCAAAATGACTCACAAAAGGTTTATATGCACAGGAATGGATTTGCTTTCAGAGCATAATATACTGGGTCCATATAGCCTCAAACCATCACAATTCCATTGATTCCAAATTATTAAGTGTTCTACTAATTTGACATGTATGGCTCCTGTAAAATACCATTTTCCAAAAGATTAGATCTCTTACTTTATGTTAAACTCTGGGGGCAGGGGAAGACCCTCCTTATGATTGGGACATTAATTTCAAAGCTTGCCAGTGCCACCAATGAAGCTGATAGCTGGATAAATACTTATTCTACCAGGACTGGCCATGTTACCCTTGAGATGCTGAGTGCAGCCTAATGTATAGCAGAAGATAGCTAAGGATCCAAAGAAAACTTCTTTAAAAGTCAGGCAATCATGACTGTTGAGAAAAGATCTCCCAACCCAGCACATTAGACTGGTAAACATCCACAATTTCTTCACTCTCTCTCCCCTCAATTCACCCACCTGTCTAGATTCTATTGGGTTTGTGAATTTTTATTTTAATTATACATGTACTGAGGACTTTTAACTTAATCAGAAGCAAATTAATTAACATGAATTGGTTTAAAACTGAAACATTGCCCTTTTCCTGGATTTCTTTATTAATTCCTCACTGGCTGCAATTAATACTGTTAATGCAAAACACATCTACATTTCCTCACAGACATCAAATAGATTGGGAAAGCATTAATTTAGAATGCCTAAATATCTCATATCCAGACACACAGAAATTAACAGAAGCAGTTTGAAAATGAGAAGAAAGCATTAAGTAGGAAAAACAACTCTGAACACTGTCAGTGCTCATTCTCAGAGTGTGATGAAAATAAATACTGCAGCATACTTTAGTCCCAATAAACAGATAAACCTGTTTTCATCTCGCTGTTAGAGGGTCAGTGGCTTTTCTGATTCACTAGTGGCATGCAAACATTGAACTGCATTTTACCTGTTTACCTTCCCCAGAGCTTAGAGAAAATGTTCCATTCCTAGGCCTCTTTGCAACATAAAGTATACTCTTAAAGTAATAGTTAAATAAACTCTTTTGAAATTTCTAAATTTCTGATTTACATTTGAGGAAAGGACTAAGGCATAGTGAGGTCTGTTGGTGTGATTTTCCCATTCTTTGTCATTGACCTACACTTGCTCCGACACTATGCTCCAGTTATCCTCTGAGCTCACAGTATAAGCCCTCTCCATTTAATAGGGAAATGGAGATGCATTTCCCTAATATACTGATAGAGAATTTATTAAATACAACTTGAGATTTTACTCATCTCATGGACTGTACAATAAGTTTTTAACTTTTGTTTTTGTCATTAATAATTGGTACAAAATTTAACAAATATTAATGAATACCTACTTTGTGCCATGGGGTATTGTAAAAAGAAATAGGATTTGCTCTTTCTTCTCAAAGGTTTATGTACATTAGCTGAAATTCCAGCAAAATATCATCTATGAACTAGGGAATGGAGCACAGAGATGACTGATGGTATTCATACGGAGGAAGTATTTAAGCTGAGCCTTGAAGCATAGGTAGAAATTAGAGAAGTAATTAAGTAGACGGAGTAGAGAAGAAAGGATTCAAAACAGAGGGATCCACAGCAAGCACTACATTAGTGAGAATGTATTAGCGAATTCAAGGAAGCATGCAGTTTACCTGAGCATAAGGAGCATGAATATATAGAAATGGAGGCACAAATAGAATGGCAGCATAGAGGATTTCTGATGAAGTCCTAAGAGCACAAGTATCTGAGCTTTGGTTCCCTTGTTTGTTAAGTGAAAATAGTAATATTTACCAAATAATGTTGAAACAGGTTAGTTCAGGGTAATGGAGAAGACAACCCAAAACATGGCTGACTGACAACTTGGCTACATACAACAAGACTGACAAACCACATGGCCAGCAGACAGCATGGCCAGCAAACAACATGGCTACAAGACCTTTCTGGGACCTTGAGCTTAACCTTGAGATCCCAGTTTCTCTTTCTGGGACCTCCCCTTGGCCCCGGATATTCCAAAAAAGGAATTGGATGGACCAATTGACTGAGGGTGGACCTTAATCTAGATTGCTGGAGTTCTTTATAAGCAGAAGAAATTCAGACATAGAGAAAGCCAAAGGAAGGAGCCAGAAGCCTGAAGTCAGTGGAAACCTGGAAGAGCAATGAGAGGACACCATGTGACAGGAAAGCCAAGTATTACCTGCTAGCCAGTATGCTACTGACAGGGAAGGAAGCCAGCCTTCTGGCTTCTGAAAATGTTCAGTAAATTTCTGTTGTTTAAACCAACCCATTGTGTGGTGTTTGTGATGACATCCTGGCAAAAGAAGATGGGTTTACAGAACTATCATGCATAAAATACAGGATTCTCATACACCATCCAATTATTAACACCTTGCTTTGGTGTGGTACATTTGATGAAAGCACATTTTTATAATTGTGCTGTTAATTATAGTCCATGGTTAACTTTTTCAACTAAAAATTGTTCTCAGTTTGATGCTGTAGAAAGGGTAATATCAGCTCTAAAAAATCAATTTGCATTTAATTATGCCTAGTTGTCAAAGAAGTGGGTAAAAAGTCCTTAATCTTTAAACGTTACCACTAGATTTAATTCATTTAATGACTAACCCAGAAACTATTGTGAGAGCTTTCTTTAGGAAATAGAGTATTCTATCTCATTTTTCTATAGAAAGTGAAAATTACCTCTGTTTCAACAAAGGCAATCAGAGTATTTCATGCTGAACCACCTGATACAGATACATGAGGCCAAACTCAGTGAAGGTGGGCCCTAATCCAGTATGACCAGAATTTTTACAAGGAGAGAAAATTTGGACACTGTAAGTGAGAGACAGGAACAGAAAGAGACATCCATGTGGTAGAGACAGAGAATGAATTACGCCACAAGCCAAGGAACACCATGGATTGCTGGCCACTGCCCGAACCCTACGGACTTCAGGGATGAATATGGCCCTGCTGATACCTTGATTTTGGATCTAGCCTCCAGAACTGTGAGATGATAAACTGCTGTGGTATAAGGCAACTACTCGGTAGTACTTTGTTACATGCAGCCGCTCTGGAAAACTAAGACAATCAACCTCATATAGACATGGCAATGTATTTAGAACAGGCATACTTCATTTTATTGTGCTTTGCTTTATTTATGTTTCACAGATTTTGTGCTTTCTACAAACTGAAGATTTATGGCAACCCTGTGTTGAGCAAATCTATTAGGGCCATTTTTCCAACAACATGCAGTCATTTCGTGTCTCTGTGTCACATTTTGGTAATTCTCCAATACATCAGACTTTTTCATTATTGTTTTATCTGTTATGGTGACCTGTGATCTGTGATCTTTGATGCTATTTTAATTGTTTTGAGGGGCCACGAACCATGCCCATATAAGATGGAGAACTTAATCGGTAAATGTTGTGTATGTTCTGACTGCTCCACAAACCGACTGTTCCCCCACCTCTCTCCCTCTCTTTAGGCATCCCTATTCCCTAATACACAACAGTATTGAAATTAGGCCAATAACCCCACAATGGCCTCTAAGTGTTTTAAGCAAAAGAGAAATTCACACATCTCTCATTTTAAATAAAAAACTAGAAAGGTTTAAGCTTATGAGGAAGGCGTGTCAAACGCCAAGAAAGACAAAAGTTAGACCTTTTGATTGAAAGGCAAATACTACTCAATTTCTCTGATATGACTTAAGCAAATAGAGCTGTCACAGAGAGCTAGAGTCTGGAAGACAGGCTTACAGGAAACAGAAAGGGAGAAGAAGGTTGTGAGCCAACGCCCACATGGGCAAAATTTATGATAAGGTGGAACTGAGTAGTTGCGCACTGAAGGGATATGATAGGGATACTTTTGGGTTGGACAGTACAAGCTTGAAGAGGATAGAGGGTAGGGTTGAGAGGATGGGTTGGATGGCCCATGAAACTAGGGGGAGGGTTGGGGAGGAAACAGATGAACACTGGGGATTGGAAGTCTGTGGTTGAAACTATAATGTTGGAAAACTCTTAGCAATATAATAAGGAAGGGTTACTAGTTTAGAGTGTTGGGTGGGGGGCATTCGCCACAGGACGCATCTGGGGCAGGCTTCTAGGGAGTGTGTGAGTGCTCATCTTGTCATAGTATGTTATCTAAGTGGGTAGAGACCCACACAGTGAATGGGAAGGTGTTGTACTCCCATCCTGGGGAGGCCTGATCTTCTCAAACAGAGGGGAGGGTGTCTCTCTGAGAGCTTGGGTGGTTCCTAATAGGGAAGGACAGACTAGTGCATCAAGCCCTCAGCGTTGTTGCAAGTATCTATGAATCTTGCCCTTCAAACAGTGAAGCCTGGTTGTCAGGTCACTGTGGGCCCTGAGGGGTGGAGGTGGGAGGAATAGAATAGATGAAAGAGGGGTAATTAGGGGGCAATGGAAGTGTTCTGCATGATTGTGCAATAATGGATACTGACCACATTAAATTTCACCAAAAATTTATAAAAGTGTATGGTCTAAATTGTAAATCATAACATAAACTACCGACCATGGTTAGTAGCTATGGTTCAATATTTGTACATCAGTTGTAACAAATGTAACATCCACATGTAAAAAGATCATTAATAGAGAAGGGGGAAAAAGGGGAGGATGTTGGGTATATGGGAGTCCCCTATATTCTGTATGTGACTTTAATGTGACCTAAAACTTCTTTGAAGACATAATGAAACAAAAAAAAAAAGGGAAGACACTGAGGAAGAAACAGAAGAGATTGCCACTGTACATACAGGACAATACCTAGTACAGTGGTGAAAGGCAAAATGCCAAAAAAAAAATTTTATAATAATTTTAATTTTTAATACCCCAATTTTTAAAATTTTATTTTAGTTTTTCTAAATTATTATGTACTTTATTTCTTATGTTTAAACCTATCATTACCATCTCGCTTTCCTATTAATTGAATTTGGCAATATATTAGGATTCGTTTTTAAGAAGTTTTGGATCACAGAGGGATTCAACTGTGGCAGGGGAGGAGCATTGGTATGGGGTGTTATTGATGGGGGATACGGGGCAAGGAGCGTGCCTGGGCATGCATAGAAGGTATATGGATAGATTCGGATGTTCTTTGGGTATTGACACAGTGGGTAGAGATTTACACAACAACTGAC